>NC_142339.1:30109040-31571540 GCF_054954075.1 Amborella trichopoda
TCTCTCTCTCATAAGCATAGAATATTTTTCTTTCTCTTATGACATGAACATTTTTTTTTATACTCCCTTTCTCTATATAAACTCATTTGGTCTCTTGTCTCAGACCTCTAGCTGAACATCATTAATCCTAGTCTTACTCTGACAACAATAACAACACATCCATCTCAATGTGACATATAGGTAAGTGACCGTCTATCATTATGAATTTTAAACATTATAAGTTTTATGTGTAAGCAACTTCATCTTCCTGTGAAATAGTTATTTGAAAACTGGTATTCTACTTTTAATAAAATTGTGATATTTCCATCTATTGTTATTAATTTTAGATACTGTAAGTTTAATATGTAAGTGACCTAATTTTCCTGAAAAAAAGGTATTTGAAAATTGGTATTTTGGCATCTAATAGTAATATTTCTGTCTTAAAATTTAGTATTCAACTATGGATTTCCATAAGATTCTTCTACTGTCTGTAAACTGTTTATTGAATAAGATTTCAATTTTTAAGAATGATTCCTATAACTACTACCTTTCTGAAACTTTACTTAAGAAATTGAGCCCAAAATGTTTGACTGGTTATTCATAGAAATATTAGTGAAAGTGTTTTCATGTGAATCCATGCTATGATTTCAAGATTATTTTGAATTTGTGATATTATTGTTTCTTGGTATTTAAGAGTTTCAGATATACTTTAAGTATACTAGTAGACTCATTTGGTACGCTGATGAGGTATAAGTGGACCTATTCGGGACGTCAATAGAGATTAAGTGGACCTATCCAGGACAGGTAGATATTAAGTGGACATATCTGGGACGTCGGTAGGAATTAAGTGGACCTATCCAGTACACTGGTAGAGATTGAGTGGACTTATCTGGTACACCGGTGAGGTATAAGTGGACATATCTGGTACGCCGATAGGGATTAAGTGGACCTATCCAGGATGCTGGTGGGGTATATAGGTGACCTACTTGGGATGCTGGTAGGGTATTTGTGAAATCTTTTGAATTATGATAAATTGTGTATTTCTGTTTTTCCTCATATTGTTCGATATCCTTTGAATTATGTTAAAACTATGTATTTCTGTTTAAGAATTTGAACAGTTCTCCATTTGTTTCAATATGCACTCATTTAGAAAATAACTACATTTTCCAACCATGATTCTTAATGATTATGATGGTTACCGAGAAGTCAAACTCATCAAACTATTGCGGATTCTTTTCAGAATAATTGCAGTCTTATTGTTAGCATGTCTTCAGGAGTAGCTTGGAAGAAGGTTGTAGTCATAGTGAAATTCATCTTTGTAACTTTTGTTCAAGTTCACCTTTGTAACTTTTGTTCAAGTTCACCTTTGTAACGTTTGTCATATCAAAAGAAGTATATATCTAAGACCTTCTTGTTAATATAAGTTGGGGGTAGACTTTGTACAAATTTGAAAATTTTAAGAAATGAAAAGTCAGTTTTGAAGTAATATATTGTAGAAATTCTGAATTTCTTCTATAGTTTAAGAATAGATTGTCACATCTCAAGAATGTTACAGAACTTGAGATGTGACAGTAGTAGTCCAGAATCTCAAGATATAAGCCCTGGAGCGAGAAGATACGCAGCTGTAAAATTCTACATTTTAATGGATTTCGGTGACTTTCTCTCTAAGATTTCTCCCAAACCATGAGGTCCCATGGTGTGTGCCACCCACCAAATCATAGGGTTTGATGAGAGAAACAACATACCCAATTTGGGATCGATCTGGTGCATGAGAAGGGAGATCAGACTTTCAAAGTTCCTCGTTTTTTTAGAAAAACATAGTTGCTATAAATAGTAACTGGTTGAAGAAGATGAAGTGAATAGTAAAACGTTTACTATTTTTGGGAAGTATGACCTAAAAAGGTCAGAATGAGTTGAAATTTGACGTAAAGACTGTTTTCAGTCTCTCGAATTCATTGGCAGTGGTCCCATAGTCGTTGGAGATCTTTAGAGTAGAGTTACAACTATGGTGCACCATATCATATTAGAAACTTATCCTTTTTAGTTGGTACAACCTAGGAATGTCGGATTGGGCTGAAAGTTAACATGGTGACTATTCTCGAGCTAATGAATCTATTGGCGGTGGTCCCATAGTCATTAGAAATCTATATAGTATAGTTCCATCTATGGTGTTTTGTAGCATGATAGCAGCCTAGGCTTAAAATGGACTTTGTACATGTTTCTTCCATTTACATTCGAATTGATCGAAACTTGAAGGCGATACTTAGATCATCAATCTGGGAGTGAAATGATGTCTTTACCATGGCTTATTTGGTCAAGGTTTCCGTAGTCCACAGGCATTTTGGTACATGTGGGTCTACGTTATTATTAGCTTCTCCATTATTCACACCGGCGATACAAGCTTGTCAAAAATACCCTACAACAACTACCTCTAGCAGAATTCTCTCTGCTAGGAGGATGGGGAGCTACTGGTATGGGAGGATCACCTATGCCTAAATCACTGGTTTGACCACTGTTGAAGGCACAGACCCTATCTTGTGTCTGGCGTCGGGACAGACATATTACTCCTTGTTGGAGGACTACACCGGACCTAACTGCTTGGCTGTTTAGAGTTCTCTGGGCAGTACAAATCTGGTTACCCCTAAAGTCGGATTGGCAACTTAGTTGGTCTCCAAACTGACAACTAGGTGACCTAACCACGAGCCTAGGTGAAGGTTGGGTCCCATAGTCCCACGGGATAGCTGTGCGTTGTCTCAATGGATGGTAGGACAATGTACCCGATCTTTTGTATGAGTTGGCGATCGACTCGGTGTCCAACTCTCTGCCACCATACTTGGGTCGTAATACATTTCTCTACTTAAGCAAACAATTCAAGAAAAAAGACACAAGTACCTCTAAACCACTTAGAGTTCCTACCTAGGGTAAACCTAGTTTAGAAATGAGGTAAGGTATCAAGGTACACCCACCTTTGGTCTGAGCCACTCTTACAAGCGATCATGGGTCCAAACTATTATGGGGTATTCTTAGAGGTCGAGTATATACAGAGGGTGTACTCCTGTTGAGGGATCACAATCTCAACTGCTCTTCCTCTAGGAAGTAGGTGCCTACTCTAGAAACATTAAGACCAGATGCAAGTTTTTCAAAAAAATGAGTTTGGAAGAAGTTTTATAGTCATGCACTCGAGTTCATAAGTGTGTGTGGTAAATCAGCACATGTGCATGCAAACAAGTGTCAGTCAATCAATATGTTGCTCAAATAAAAATGAACAAGAGGTGCGTAATCGTACCGAGTGGGGTGCACTTCGATATGGCAAACTAGATTGAGGCAAAGTGAAAGTGAAGGGCTAAGCGCCCTAGCAATGACTCAATACCGAGCACCTTGGTGCATGGAGATGTGCACTTTGGATCAAAGAGGATGTGCACTTTGGATCAAAGAGGACCGGAGTGCGGTTCAAATGAAGAGTGCGATGTCGACTCGGGCACGCTGAGAGTGGGGTGTAACCCTACTAGGGGCGCAAGGCCAGGTTGAGGGAAGAAGGTCCCTTAGAAACAAGGGTGTTGAGAAGGCATGGAAAGGAAGGAAAGCGATAAGTCTACGCTACCAACAAAGAAAAGGCTGTCCGAAACAATAGAGGTATGGAGCTGGCCACTGGTGCAGCTGGCAACACCGCCAAAGAACTGCAATTTTGGAGCCACGGCTGAGGATCATAGGAATAGAATTCCGGTGGCACTACGAATGTCACTGAAGACAGTGCAAATGTCATCAAAACTAAGTTCTTCAAAACACAATGAAAAGGGTCGAGCAGGCCAACAGCAAGCCAAGGAGGGCGAGAGGAATTTCTGGAGTCCCAGGGACCAGGTGCCATTGGCAATGGTTCTGATCTCCAAGCTTCTAAAAAGTGCATGAAGAGCAAGCCAAAACAGGCAAAATTTGCCGAGGTAGTTTTGACTCCTCCCTTGGTAACTTTTATCAGTTTCGGACCCCGAAAAGAAATGAAAGCTTGCAACATTTCGAATTGATGGCAGCCTTTCGAAACACGGGTTTGAGAGGTCGCGTCAACGGTTGAGATGGAAGCGAAGCTTGACGGGCCCCACGGTGGGCGCCAAACTGTTTATACTCGAAAATGCAGGTAAGGGAATTTGCCCCCGCCTTGGTTTCGAGTGCAAACATATCGAAGATTTGGAAGAGAATGTGTCCCGTCAAATAAGATTTCGAGGGAGAATCAAGTCCTAAGACCTTATCCCTCTCTGACCGTCGGCAAAGCCGACTTCCCTCCTATTTCAACCTTGGAACTCAACAAGGAAGCTTTCGAAAGGGGTTTGAAGATAAAAGGGAGATTTTTAGATGAAACGGTTTAGAAAAGGAACAAGAGAGGATAACCATAAATAAACTATGAAGCTAGGGAAATAGAAGTACACAGGGGCAAAGAATCTAACTATGAAATGCAAGAGGAACAAGAAAGTGAAAAGCATGGAGATTACAAAATCTACACTACTATCTAAACTAAATATGCATCACATAAAATGCAAGAGAGAAGATTATAGAGATAGGGGAATGAATATGAAGAAGAAAGGAAAAGAGGTCCCTATTAGTGAGAAAAAATAGATATAAGTATAATATGGGAGTAAACGTAATAAGATAACATGAAGAGAACAATCACGAGAGAAGGTAAGGTAATATTAAGCTATTGAACAAAATACAAGAGAAATAAACTAAATAACTATAATAGAAAGGAAGAAACGAGGGTGGAAAAAAAAAATGAAATCTAGACTATAAAATAAGGCAAGAATGAAAGAAACGTGCATACTATTAATTAAGAAAAACAACCACAATAACGAGAGAAATAAATGCTTAGGTGAAGAGATGAGAAAGGGAGAGGGATCTACACTACCAAATGAGTAAAAATGGAAAGAGAAACAAATACAGCAAACTAAAAGAAATAAATGCAACAAAGAAATAAAAAATTACCATTTAATGAAAGAGATGAGAGATTGGGTGAGAGAAGCAGATCTATATCATCAAATAAAGAAAACAAAAAAAAAAAAAAAATATAACAAAACTAAGAGAAATAAATGCCATGAAGAAAACGAAAATGACCATGCAATAAAAGAAGATAGAAGGAGGAAGAGAGGATTAAATATAGCCCAGTAAGGGTAATGAATACCATATTAAATGAAGAAGAAGAGAAAACAAATAGGATCATAAATAAGGGGAAAATAAGGAAAAATATATAGATATAGCTAAAAGAGAAAGAAATGCAAGATATATGAAAAGAGGAAACGGAAAGCTAATTCACAAAATAAAGAAGGAAAAGAAGAAAGTCATGACTATAACTAATGAATAAATTAAAATAAATACAAGGAAAACAAATTAAAGAAGAAAGAAAACAACATTTAGGCCAGGCCCCCAAGCCCAACACCCAGAGTCGGCGCCGATTCAAATTCGTTGGTTGCACAGTCAATCTCGAGTTTTCGATTTTTAACGGGGCAAATAGAAGTAGGAGGAAGAGGCCCCGAAATTCGGATTATCCAGACCACCTTCGGTTTGATAGGGTATCTTGTAAGGGTTAATAACTTAGTTTTGGATTGAAGGGTATTTAGGAGGAATGGGGTTTGCTCAAATGGGCTCAGCTTGGAGCTTCCTCACAAGCTCAAGTTTCGATTCAAGATTAAGGGAATTTGGGAATAATCTAGGCTCAAAATCCTTGAAATTCCAGACCTAATCTTGGCTTAAGATTCATGAAGCTTAGACCTTAAGCTTAAGGCAAAAGGGACTATTTATAGGCAACATGGACCCTTTATAGCTTGTAAGTCGGTTTTGTGTGATTTACCATCAGAGATTGGGCGATGTTTGAAGTGGCACTGGCGGCACTTGGACCAGCGCCATATCATTAATGTTGCAATAATAACGGTCCACAAATATTAATTACTCATTAATGCGATTGATACGGCCCTATTAGTGTCTAGCGTCATTGGCAATGGCTCTAGCAGTGTTTTGACTGCCTTCAAATCTTGTTTTAGACACGTGCCACATTATGGTGACTCTGGTCTGGCTCTAATAGACCAATCACAACTTGAAGCTGTTTCGAGTGGTGCCGACGATGTTTGTAGTGTCGTTAGATACTAGCTAGAACGTCGTCTTGGTTGTATTGTCTTCTGATCTTCAACCAATCGTAACTCAACAACCAAGGTCCGTATTGACTACTGATGTGTCAGTACGAGTATGTCATGTCAGTGGGTATGGACTAACATGTCAGTACGTCATCTCAGTATTATCGGCTAAGTTGTTTCACGCTTAGTGGAGGTTTTTGGGCATGGTGCTATTTGGAATGGAGCTGACGGCATTGACAGTGCTGCCAAACCTCTAGTCGTTTCGGATGCTCATGGGGGGCCTGGAGCTGGGCACTGGTTGGACTGACATTGGCGCTAGGCTTCTGCCCATCCTGGTTGCATGTTCCTTGACTGAGGTGTCTTTGGTGCGTCTCCTTCAGATTTTCAGTAGGGCTTTGATGGTTGTTGGGGCAATATCAGATCCTTCCCTTATGGGATGGTTCGAAGTCAGGTCGCTCTAAGTCTGTCTTGCCTTGTCTTACCACTTGATGCCTTTGGTCCCACGAGGGCAATCTTGGGTCAATGAAGGCTGGTTTTGCATACGGGGTGAATGGTTTAAAATATTTGGATGGTCTGCCTGGGACATTTTAACCTATCCATAACTTCTCCAGTCGAGATTGGGGTGTCTACAATATGACAAAGTATATTTTAACAGACACATGATAGATTGAAGGCATGACTATAAGGCAAGTGTTTGACGAACGTTTAATAAATATCTTGGCAAACAATGTGTAAGACACGAAAACTCGATGAGCAGGGTTCTTAAAGAGATTTGCAAAGATATGCCTCTAATATAACATAAGACATGAAAGAAATGATATGTCTAGGACTCTTCATATGAAGCCCCCAATATGCCTTAGATCCCTATTAGTCAATCAAGCCCCCATGTGCAACCAATGATAGTGAGAGGAGCAAAACCATCTCAATATGGAATGGATTCTAGGATACAGATACTCTTAAGGCTTATATATGCCTCTTCACAAGATATTAAAGATATTTGATGAATATCAAACTGATCTCAATGCGATATGCCTCTCCATATGATAGTTGTAGGATTGATATGGAAAGATATGCTTCCCAATCCATCATTAGTTGCACATGCGTATCGTGACTAACGAAATGATAAGAGATTATGAAGTCGTTTCAATTTGAGATACAACTCTGGGATACATTATACTCCCATGGCCCATATATGCCTCTCCAAATGATAACTAGTGGAGTTTTGCTGAGATGCAAAATATGTCTCTTTTAATTTGTCGTTGGCTAAGGATATAGTGCTTGACTGACGGGGCATAAGGAAATCTCATCATATGATATTGTGATGAGGCATATCCTTAAAGATATATCATGAGGCCTCACATGCCTCTAGGTCCAAGAATTACACAAATTGAGCAATATTCGAAGTGGGTTTAAACTCTGCATCCATATATATGGCCGGTTAAGATATGCCTTGATCGACACCCAAAATATTTGGGATTGAGCCAAGTCTTTCAGGGATTTATATTTGATGCATTATATCCCTCCCTAAATTTTCATGTGATTCGAAGTTCGCTTAGCCCATCATCCATATCTGTTGGCAATGAAAAGCCTTAAAACTTATTCGTTGTCTATTAAAGCTAGGATGACCCTTAAATGGGACTAGGACCATTCAATTCCTGACTCAATTCCCTATCACCCTTAAAAGCTGCGACATTGTAATAATTCTTGAAATGGAAGCGGTTCCATTCACAATATACTGAGCATGCCAGCGTAATTTCCAGTAGAGAAGGGTTAACTTGGATGGACAATATGTCTCTCATATGTGATCCATTTGAAGTGAGACTTGGACCATTGTGTTCGTCTCTGAATCATCTTCATCTCTCCAAATTTCATGACTTATATTCAAGAAGCAGTTGAAGAAATATGAAGAAATATCAAGACTGTGTTGCAGAAGCTTAACTGACGATGAATAAGAAGTAACAAAATCCTTATTTTTCTCACACAAGGCTCATGCTGAATCTGGAAGCTGCAAGTTCAAAGATTGAATATCAGATAGATAAGCATTGACTGAATGTGTGATTATCATTAAGGAACACTCATTGGTGTATTCATATTACATGTTTATCATTTTGAAGATTAGATTATGTAGATGAAGATGCATGGCTAGTGAGTGGATGAAGATGGAAGATTTTGTGATTATCAATTGATAAAGGTTTATATAAACGTCATTCCTTGATCAAAGAGGGGGGATAATGAGGGCCAATTCCATTGGATTGATAGACTTGAATTAGTTTGCGTAGTGTGATAAAGATAGAGAGATAGAGAGTGATTGTATAGGTGGTGCATTAAGAAGCAGTCCTCTATATGACTATTTTCTTAATCATATTTGATAGAGAGAGAAAATATTATATTTAGACCCACTTGAGGCCCGAGTTCAAAGAAGGAGTAGATCTTACAATAATACCCCTGCATTTAAGTTCAGGTATACACGTTCATATTGCCCTTGGTATTGTTTTATTTCTGTATGTTCCTTCCTTGAATCACATATAAAAGTTTCAAGGCTCGAATCAAGGGTATTCGGCCTAGTTTAGGCTGATGTAAATTTTAATAGAGGATTAAGCCTCTGAACCTTGTTCATTCCAAGTAATATATATAAAACCTATGTTTTTATTTTATGGAATGCACGGGTAAAATTCACCCTGAATGTGTTGTCCTCTGGTCTTTCATTTGGACTCTCATGGTTCTGTTAACATCTTATTGATTAATTCTGCATCATATTTTCGAAGTGTCCACCTTTCTCAAAAACCACAATGCTTCCTCTAGAAAGAGAGGAGAAAAGTGTGTCTCCCACCCCCACTCGCCCCCCCCCCCCCCTGCCTTGCCAAGGTGCACGCGTGTGTGTGCATGAGGGTGACCTCAATGCCCGATAGGATAAGGGTTGGGTGGTGCAGTGTGTACGGTTCGAACCAACAAAAGAAAGATGTGTTACGTAAGGATTACCTCACGTGGTGGGGTCAGATGCATCCAAACGTGTGAGCTCTCTTAGATAACGTAGAAAGCCCCCCCAGCCTATCAGCTCGATTTTGCACATGCTCCCTTATATTAATGCTTCACATTTATGCACACATTTATGCTCCCTTATATTAATGCTTCCCTTATATATTCAAATGCAAGTCTTCTAAAGGAGCGAGGGGTCAAGTGATGGCTAGGATGAGAAAGAAGTAACAGTGAGAAGAGAAGGGAGAAGAAGCAAAGCCCTCAAGAGACTTGTCAAGAGATGTAATTCGCTCCAGAAAACAATCCCGAGCCTAACCTCAAGGGCAAATCACCTCAAGAAGGAGAGAAGAAAGGAAGGTGAATAAACAAATCCCTTGAGAGACTTGTTAAGAGATGTGATCCGCTCTGATAAACAAGCTCGGGCTTAGCCTCAAGCGTAAATCTCCTCAAGGAGAAGAAGAGATGAAGAGGGACAATGAAGAAAGGATAAGAGAAGGGAGAATGTGAGAAGAGAGGGTAAGAGAAAAGAGAGCAAGAGAAGAGAGAAGGGAAAAGAGAGGAAGCAAGAGAGACAAAGAGATAAAAAGAGAAAGAAAGAGAGAGGAGAGAGAGAAAGAGAGCGAGAAAGAGAGAGAGTGAGAGAAAACTGAGAGAGGGAGAAAGAGAAAGAGAGGGAAGGGGAGAGTGGGCCGACGGCCTAGTTACCGACCCGTTAGGGGGGGGAGAGAGAGAGAAGGGGAGAGTGGGCTGACAGCCTAGCTACCAGACCGTTAGGAGGGAGAGAGAGAGAGAAAGAGAGTTAGAAGGGTGTAGTGGGTCGGCAGCCTAGTCACTTGTGAGAGAGAGAGGAACAAAGAAAGACGAGTACTGAGAGAAATCGAGAGAGAGAGAGAGAGTGAGTGAGAGAGAGATAGAAAGATAGTTACCTAAGAAGAAGAAGGTTGATGCCGACACCTAGGTTGAAGCCCGATTGTTCTTGAAGGCTCTAGATATAGGTATAGCATTCAAGGTAGAGGTTTGGATGAGCTAGGGAGTATGGTTTGGGTGAACTAAGGAGTATGGTCTAAGGTGTAGGGGAGTGTGGTGTGAATGAGCTAGGGAGTATGGTTTGGGTGAACTAGGGTAGTTTGGGTGAGCTAGGAAGTATAGTCCAAAGGTATTCTCTCAAGGGGAACGATTTCTCTCTCCTCTCTCTTGGTTCAAGCAAAGAAGCTCTAGTTTAATATTTCACTGAAATTCATAACTTCAAGTGCTCAACCATTCAAAACACTTTCAATAACCATTTCAAAATACAAGAGATTACTTATATAGAGGTTCCCCTTAAACAAGGGTGGACACTCAAAAACTAACCTAATTGCTTAAACATAGAATTAACTTCAATTAAAATGAATTTTTGGATTCTATAAAAAATGACTAATTCAACCCCTAAGAAATCATGGAAATGACAAATAGGTCCCATCCACGTGGCTTGGGTGCTTCTCCTGTGCGATTTGGCGATGTTTTAGATTATCTATTGTTGTAGAAACATATATCATTCCAAGGCGATCGTTTTGATATATGGTTTGCACCTTGAAATGGAGTTTTGCTTATGGTTTCAAAATTCCAGCCAAACCCAAAAACTTGAATTCTTGCTCCTTAGATCTAGTTCGATCTGTCGTATCTTCGATTTTCTTCTTTATCACAAATTGAAGAGGCTGTCATTGCATCATTTCGCAAGAAAAACCCCTCGATTTGGACTCAAATTGATCACTTTATGGTTTATGGAGGTCGCCGAAAAATGGTTTTCCAGTGACCGAAAAACTATACTTTGTTTCGAGCTTTGGTACGATGTTTTCCCAACCTTCTTAAGTAAATCTTACCTAAAATTGGAGCTCTTCGAGTCATGTCGCAAGGGGTCTATTTTTAGGGTTATTTGATCTCGGGGCTCCGAGAAACATCTGTTGGAGGCAGGTGACATTGTGCACGTAAAATTCTGTATAAAGCACTTTTTGGGCAAACTTCACTCTAGGATTTCTCCAGTCACGAGTATCATCTCGGGACGTTCCATATGTTAAAATGTTTGCCGCGATGAGGAGAACGCCATACTAAAATTTCAACTTGGTTTGCTTCAAGATGAGGGAGATATGATTATCACAAGAATTCCCATTTTTGAAAATCATAGTTTCTATAAATGGAAACTGGTCCTTTGTGTTGTAAGTGAATAGTGAAAAGTCTTGCCATTTTATAAAAGTAGGGCCTAGAAAGGTCTGTTTGAGCTAAAATAAGAGAGGTAAGCTGGTCTCAACGTTCTGAATTCATCTGTGGTGGTTTGGTGACCATCAAATGTCAATATTAAGGAGTTTTAGTTATGGTGCACCTTGTGCATATTAGAGAGTTGTACTCCAAACTAAGTCGTTTGTTTCCCGTATCTTTGCCCGATTGGAACGAAGCTTGGAGGGTGCCTTTGGGGTATCATACTAGTCTCGTTTGCATCTTTTGGCGGCCAAGAAGACATCACTATGATTTCTCTTCAAAATAAGGCTTATTGACATGCGGGCTTCCGTAGTCTATAGGCATGTCTGATACCTATGGGTCTGAGTTGCGACTGCCTCCTCTTTTATTCACATCAAGAAAACAAGTACATCAAAAATGCCCAACAATATGGTACTATTTTAATTGTGCCCTCTCACCCAATGAACTTCTATCTATGATATTTTAATGATGTACTTTTTTTTCGGATATGATCACATGTTTGTTATTTTTTAGTTCTTATGTGGGGTGTGAACTAGGGCATTCAAATCACTCTCTTCTTATTCTCTCTCTATTTTTTTTATTTTTTTTAACAATTATTGACTATGCTTCTACCCACAACCTATGCTACTTGGAGGGTTCTAGGTACCATCATGTTAGATTTGTTATCAATATAAGCGAGTCTTATCATTTTCATGTGTATCATGGATGGAAAGTGCTACTATCGAAATGTTGTCATTTGTTGTAATAGTGGTCAGAATACATTCATGTTTAAAAGAACATATATCTTTTTGACAGTTTTGTGAATTTCATCGTTGTAGGAGATTTATACTCATCATTCAACTCCAATTTACAAGTCAGTGGTGATAGTTATTATAGTTGTAATCAAACTACCAGTTCTTTTGTCACTCCCCCTCCCCCGACCCCCATTCCGTACTCGATGGAGGGTGACCGAGTGCGGGTTCGTGATCCTAAGGTAGCGCATGTCACTCAGGTCGGAGCTGACTCAATGTCGTTATATCAGTAATCAAAGCAATTATGGCAAAGAACTAAATCAATAACTATAAGTGCAGACAAATACATAAAATTGGAAGGATCCATACACTAATACAAATGTACTACATCAAATTCTTCCCAAATATTACACTTGTGTCTGGGGCACCAGGGCCCAATATTACATTTTTCCAAAATAAACAAAATTTAGGCTAGACCAGCTAAACTCATACAAGATCTGATTTTCTTCTTAAAGGAAAGATGGGTTTGACTCCCAGCTGTAAAACATGTACTTCATGCCCTTCAGACCTATCAATATCAATCTACAAGAGTGGAGATATAATGGGATGAGCTATAAAGCCCAATAAGTAGATTTAGGTATTATCACTTTTGAGTCTATCCATGCGTCATGAACAGTTCTTTCAATTATAAGAATTCATAGTGCAAACGTCATATAAATCAGAAATCATATCAATGCATCTATTTCGGGCGTCATATCAAAGTGTCATGGTTATCATTCAATCATTACAATCATAATTCACATGCATTATGCCGGCATCATCCACTCACTCCTTAGTTCACCTACTCCCGAAGTAGAAGTCCTATTCATTAGACCAAGTCAATCCCATTGTTTAGGACTTCTACCATTCTTCAGGACGGAGGACAATGACAAGCGGGGAAATCCACTTCGTCATGGCATCATACTCACACACACTGTCCCCAGCGTTCTTTGGGGTTTTCGATAGGCATTTACCTTGTAAGGCATCACTCACTAGTCTTATCATATGAATTTCGGGAGGTGCGACCTTCCCCTTCACTTTAATCTAACTCCCTCCAATCATTCAGTGAGTTAGGAAACATTTGCCGATATCACTTTTCTCAAATTCACAGTACCCACTATCAATGGGGGTCCCATTGAGTAGTGATCTATACCAGCAGAACAGTGCCCACTACCGATGGGTGTCCCATCGTGTAGTGGCAGTGTCATAATATCATAACATAACGTTACACACTACTAATGCGTGTCCCAATGCGTGTGGTCATTATCACAGTATTATAACATGCTCAAGCATAAGTTTTACTCATACTGTCAGTAACATTATGCAAAGTTTGAGTCCTGTTAAAAAATATACGACTATCATGTACACTATGCCACTTATCATGAAATATTCATCATAAGAGAGCTATCACATGGCACTCACACTTATCAATGAGCATTTATGACACTTTATTGCATTTTTACTATGACATTCATCATGTAACATTCATCAAATAACTACCACATGACAATTGCACTTGTCACTTATCACGTATGGCATGGCCACATAGCATTATTCACATAATACTATCACATTCAATCATGTAGTATTCGTTACATGAAACTATCACATGACACTTAAACACTTTGTTACTTGAGTGGGGTTCATAACAGAGTGCGCAATTCCTCTACATTCATAGCCAGAACATCCTCATGAAAAAGGGCATTATTCTCAAACCGTGGAGGGTTTTGGTATGGTTCCAAAATCAATTTTGAAATAGACTTACTCATGGTTCATATAAAAGTGATTTGAATACATTTGGTTAGAGTTTGAGCATAAGGCAATATGTTTTCAAGATGAACACAGGATTGCAATTCTGGTGACAAGTAACAGTGACGTACCTCTCTTCTCTGCAACATAACTCCCAATCTAAATAGAATTTCAAAATGATTTAAACATTTAACTTTAATTTAGACATAGATCTCTAAAATGATAGTGGTTTGAACGTGTTTGGGCAGCATTTGATAGGTCAAAATCTCGACACAAAATAGGTGACAATTGCTAGAAATTTCAGCGACTGTGGGTAGTGACATACCCTCACTTTTTGCGGCATATCTCTCAACCCATACTAAATTTTAACATGGTGTAAAGCAAAATTATATTAGACGAGTATATTTTTCATTCATGACCGATTTGAGCCCATTTGGACATCGTTTGGCCATTGAAAAGCTGAATACAAAAACACTCATAGTTCTTGGAAATTTCTTTTTGCCAGTTTTGACATGTTTCAAATAGTACATAATATCTCACAAACCAAGATAAACCTTGATATAAGCCCTTATTCATGTTAAACTAGTCTTACGAATGAGCTACTACACAAATTTTCACAACTGTCAAGATCATTTACCTACTTCCATAACTTAAATTTGATTACTACAAAACCAAATGGTGCATAGATACTAAACCTAATTACCTGATGCTCACGACATCCTCAAAGCTGCCACTCACAGGCCACTTCAAGCTCCTAGCACATGCTCTCTCCAAGGGCAGCAGTTGGTTCTAAATTTGGTTTTAGAGAGAGAGAGTAGGAGAGAAAATGAGGGAAAATGGGGGTGAAAGGAAGAGGAGAGAGTTTAAGTACCCAAGGCAGGTGGGGTCTACTGTGGTAGACCGTGTAGGTGGAGATGTCACTATAGCTGACATGCATGGTACTGACAAATGTGGCGCTGTACATCTTTTCCTTCTTTTCTCTCTTCACTACCGCGCACAGTCCACCGCACACATTTTTCTTCTCTCTTCACTGCCTTGCGCACTCTGCCGTGCACATCTTTCTTCTCTCTTCACTGCCACGCTTGTTTTTCTTCTCTCTTCACTACCACACGCACTCCGTCGTGTGCATCTTTCTTCTCTCTTCTCTATCATGCACACTCCGTCGCATGTGTTTTTCTTCTCTCTTTACTGTCGTGCACGTTTTTTTTCTCTCTTCATTGCCGTGCGTGTTTTTCTTCTCCTCTCTCTTCACTGCCGGGAAGGTCTGCGTCATTACATCATCCCACTCCCATGCAACCGCCCCCTTAAACAGGATTTTATCCTCAAAATCATATCATCATTAATAAAAAAGGTGGGGGTACTTCTCCTGGATTTCATCCTCCCCTTCCCATGTTGATTCTTCTCTTGAATGATATTTCCATTATAATCGGACCAGGGGGATTTC
This sequence comes from Amborella trichopoda, assembly GCF_054954075.1. Lineage (NCBI taxonomy): Eukaryota > Viridiplantae > Streptophyta > Magnoliopsida > Amborellales > Amborellaceae > Amborella > Amborella trichopoda. The sequence continues at coordinate 30,124,301 of NC_142339.1, forward strand.
TTTACTGCGCAAAATCTATACTCTCTTGTCTAATATCCCAATTGGTCATTCAACATAAATCAAGTCTTCCCTGATCGGGATTGGTTCATACTCCAAAACATGAGATGGGTTAGGCTGATATTTTTTTTAGCAGCGATACATGAAAAACATTGTGAATATTGGTCAATTTAGGTGGCAAGGCAAGCCAATATGCCATGTTTCCAACTCTTTCCAAGATTTCAAAAGTCCCAATGAATCGCGAGCTCAATTTTCCTTTTGTACCGAATCTCATAATGCCCTTAGTTGGCGATACTTTTAGGAAGACTCGATCACCTACTTTAAACTCGAAGTCTCTCCTACGCTTATTGACATAACTCTTCTGCTAACTTTGGGCTGCTCTGAGCCGTTCTTGAATTAAGGCAATCTTCTCAGAGGTTATTCGGACAATTTCGGGCCCTAATAATTTTCTCTCGCCCACCTCATCCCAACAGATGAGTGACCTACACTTTCTTCCATATAGGGCCTCATAAGGCGCCATTTGAATAGTGGCTTGGAAATTGTTGTTGTAGGCAAACTCTATTAGAGGCAGATGGTCCTCCCAGCTTCCCTTAAAGTCAGTAACACATGCCCTCAATGTGTCTTCCAAACTCTGAATGGCTCTCTCCGACTGCCCATCCGTGTGGGGGTGAAAGGCAGTACTAAAAGTAAGTCTGGTTCCCAAGGCTGACTGCAGACTTGCTCAAAACCTCGAGGTGAACCTGGTGTCCCTGTTGGACACGATGCTGATAAGTATACTGTGTAACTTCACAATTTCTCTTATGTATAACTGGGTCAGCTTATTCAGGGTATAGGTCGTGCGGACCGGTAAGAAATGGTGGTTTTAATTAATCGGTTCACAATAACCTAGATATTATCATGCCCCGCACGTGACCTTGGCAATCCAGAAACAAAGTCCATCGTGATGTGTTCCCACTTCTACTCCGGTATGGGTACGGGCTATAATAGTCCAGCGGGTTTCTGATGTTCCTCCTTCACTTGCTGACATGTCAAGCACTTAGCAACAAATTGTGCTACATCCCTCTTCCTGTTATTCAACTAGAAGACCTTTTTCAAGTCCTGGTATATTTTGATACTCCCAGGGTGTACCATATAGCGGGAGTGGTGTGCTTCTTCTAGAACAACCCTTTTTACACTTCCGTCATTAGGAACACATATTCGGCTCTTAAACCTCAATAACTCATCACCACCCATTGTGAAATCCTCTTTTTCTTCAAGGACCTTCATGAGTTGAGTATCTTCTTTTTGCGACACTCGGATATGTTGAAAGAGCTGGGGCTCTACCCTCATACACGAAAGCATTCTTACCCCATCATTATGGGGTGCCATTCCACTGCATCCTCTAGCAATCTCATTTCTCAAACCATCAAGTGTGCCACCGATATTACGGCTTTTCGGCTTAGGGCATCGGCTACCATGTTAGTCTTTCCCAGATGGTAATCAATTGTACAGTCGTAATCATTCATTAAGTCCATCCATCTTCTTGGCCTTACATTCAACTCCTTCTGGGAAAATAGGTATTTGAGGCTCTTATGATCTGTGAACACCTTGAATTGGGCCCCATAGAGGTAGTGTCTCCATATTTTTAAAGTAATTACTACTGCCACAAGTTCCACGTCATGAGTAGGATAATTTTGTTCATATGGCTTCAGCTACTTGGAGGCATAAGCAATGACCTGCCCTCTTTGCATGAGTACACACCCAAGCCCTTTATGAGAAGCACCAGTGTAAATCACAAAGTCCTCATTTCCTTTGAGCAAGGTCAGTATCGGGGCTGTGGTGAGTCTCTTCTTAAGTTCTTGAAAGCTTCTCTCACAGTCCTCTGACCACACAAACCTCACATTCTTCTGGGTCAGCCGAGTAAGAGGAAGCGTTATCTTTGATAATCCCTCTACAAAGAGCCTGTAGTATCCTTCTAACTCTAGGAAGCTATGAATTTTGGTCACATTTGTTGGTCTCCCCCACTTAAGTATTGCTTCAATCTTAGAGGAGTCGATCGTGATCCCATCTTTAGAAATGATGTGCTCAAGGAAAGCTATACTGGGGCGCCAAAACTCACTCTCGCTTAATTTAGCATACAGTCTTTTCGACTTTAAGGTTTGTAAGAAAATTTTCAAATGCTGCTCATGTAGTTCCCGGCTTTTCGAATATATCAAAATATCGTCGATAAATACCACAACAAAATCATCCAGGAAAGGTCGGAACACTCTATTCATCGAATCCATGAACACGGTGGGGGCATTGGTTAACCCGAACGGCATTACAAGGAACTCATAATGACCGTATCAAGTTCTGAAAGCGATCTTCGAGATGTCTCCCTCCTTGACTCGCAATTGATGATACCACGATCGGATATCGATCTTTGAAAACACTTGGGCTCCTTGGAGCTAGTAAGAAAGGTCGTCAATCCTAGCCTATAGTCAATACACAACCTCAGGGATCCATCCTTCTTCTTCACAAACAGAACTAGCGTACCCCAGGGTGACACGCTGGGTCTGATGAATCCCTTATCCAACAATTCTTGCAACTGTTCTTTCAACTCTTTTAACTATGCTGAAGCCATTCTATACGGGGCTTTGGAGATGGGAACAGTGTCAGAGACTACATCTATCTCAAATTCAATCTCCCTTACTGGAGGTAGGGATGGTAACTCTTTTGGAAATACCTCGGGTTACTCTCTTACTACTGGTATCCCTTCTAGATGAGACTGGACGCCCCAATTTTCAACCACATAGGCCAGATATCCATCATATCTTTTAGTTAGGAGGTGAGAGGCCTGGAGAGAAGAGATAAAATGCAGAGGGGGAGTATCCCTAGTGCCCTCAGAGTGTAGTTTAGATTGGTTAGGGCATTTAAAGGTCACCGTCTTTTCATGGCAATTGACGGTGGCATGGTGTGTGGATAACCAATCCATGCCCAGAATATCATCAAAATCTTGAATATCTAGGAGTATTAGGTCTACAGGCAGGTCGAATCCTTCAACTGAAACTCTACACTATTTATAAACCCTATCAGTTTCCATAGAATATCCCATAGGAGTGCATACTACTAGAGTAAAATCAAGACACGTAGACTCAATATTTAGATAGCAAGCAAAATGGGGCGCAATAAAAGAGTGAGAGGAACCAGGGTCAATTAAGGCTCTAGCTTTAACATCACAAATGGACAGCGTACCTTTGATCACCAAGGTGGACGCCTTGGCTTCTTGCTCGGTGAGGGAAAATACTCGTCCTTGCATTTTTTTTCTGTTCTCCACCTTCGTCAGAGGGAAATCCTTGACCCAATGGCCGGACTGACCACACTTGAGACACTTGTCCAACTTCTTGTAACATTTAGCTTCAGCGTGGTCGTTCTTCCCACAATGAGAGCAGACCAGGTGTCGTTCATTCTCCATGTTGCCTGAAAAATTCTTCTGGGCCTTCTGGTTGCGCTGGTAAGGCCTTCCTCTAACGTCCCTCTTTAAAAATTGTCAAGGTTCTTCCCAAAGCCTCTCGATGACTCGGGCTTCATCTTTCCTTCCCTTCTTGATTGATGGTCCTCACAATCTCTCTCAATCTTCAGAGCGAGGACTACTAATGGAGCGTATGACTTAAGGTTAGCCGGTAGTACTCTCCCTTTAATGTCCGACCGAAGGCCCTTTCAAATTTAGCTGCTTTTCATGCCTGTGTTAATGATGTGAGGCACGTATCTAGAAAGCTCCACAAATTTAGCGGCATATTGCTTCACTATCATACCCCCTTACTGAAGCTCAATGAACTTTACTTCCTTCCTATCCTCGACGGAGTTTGGGAAGTACTTGTCGTCAAATGCCCTCAAGAAGTGATCCCAAGTGGTCTCGGTTCTCGACTCTCTCCAAGATTTCTTTATCGAGTTCCACCAGTATTCAACCTCTCCCTCAAGCATGAAGGCTCCCAACCTGACTTTCTGCTCATCCAAACAGTGTAACACTTCTAGGATCTTCTCTATCTGCCTCTTCCATCTCTCGCCTTCTACTCCTCCTTGCTCTAAAAAGGTTGGAGGTGCCATTCTTTTGAATCTTTCTATCAAGCTACTGTCGTTTTGCTCTGGGGTAGGTGTAGACTGGGCTGGCATTGACTCCTTCATCATTTGGGTCATTACACCAAGAGTCCTATAAAACTCGCCGAGCAAAACTCGCATTTTTAGCACGAGTCCTCGGCATCTTTGACCTAGCACAAGAGCACCCAGTCACTAATCTATCCTAAAACCATTCAAAGTTCACTTATAGAATCCCCCTAGGCCAAGAATCTTATCATTGCTGCCCTAATACCATAACTATCACAACCCCACCCCGACGCCCATTCTGTACTCAACGGAGGGTGACCGAGTGCGGGTACGTGATCCCAAGGTAGCGCATGTCACTCACGTCGGAGCTGACTCAACGCTGTTATATCGGTAATCAAAGCAAACCATGACAAAGAACTAAATCAAACTCAAACTGCAGATAAATATATAAAAGTGGAAGGATCCAGACACCAATAAAAATGTACTACATCAAATTCTTCCCAAATATTACACTTGAGTCTGGGGCACCAGAGCCCAATAATACATTTTTCCAAAATAAACAAAATTCAGGCTGAATCACCCAACTTCATAGAAGATCTGAATTTCTTCTTAAAGGAAAGATGGCTTTGACTCCCAACTGCAAAACACGTATTTCACACCCTTCAGACCTGTCGATATCAATCTACAAGAGGGGAGATATAGTGGGATGAGCTATAAAGCCCATTAAGTAGATCTAGGTGCGATAGATCACTATTGAGTATATTCATTCGTCATGAACAATTCTTTCAATTGTAAGAATTTACAGTGCAAACGTCATATAAATCAAAAATCATACCAATGCATCTATTTCGGGCGTCATATCAAAGTGTCATGGTTATCATTCAATCATTATAATCATCATAATTCACATGCATGATGCAGGCATCATCCACTCACTCCCTAGTTTACCTACTTCCGAAGTTGAAGTCCTATTCATTAGGCCAAGCCAATTGTTTAGGACCTCTACCATTCCTTAGGAGGGAGGGCAATGACAAGCGGGAAAATCCACTTCGTAATGCCCTCATACTCACACACACGGTCCTCGACATGCTTTAGGGTTTTCGATCGGAACTTACCTTATAAGGTATCACTCACTAGTCTTATCATACGAATTTCAGAGGGTGCAACCCTCCCCTTCACTTTCACCCAACTCCCCCTATCATTCAGCGAGTTAGGGAATATTTGCCGGCATCACTTTTCTCAAATTCACAGTACCCACTACCAATGGGTCTCCCATTGCGTAGTAGTCAGTATTAGCAGAACAGTGCGCACTACCGATGGGTGTCACATCGCATAGTGGCAGTATCACAATATCATAACATAGCATTACCCACTACCAATGGGTGTCCCATTGCGTAGTGTTCATTATCACAATATCATAACATGCTCAAGCATGCGTTTTACTCATACTTCCAGTCTCATTATGCAAAGTTGAGTCCTGTTCATAAATATACGACTATCATGTACACTATGCCACTTAGCATGAAATATTCATCATAAGAGAGCTATCACATGGCACTCACACTTATCAATGAGCATTTATGACACTTCATTGCATTTGCACTATGACATTCATCATGTAACATTCATCAAGGAACTACCACATGGCAATTGTACTTGTCACTTACCACGTATGGCATGGTCACATAGCATTGTTCATATAGTACTATCACATTCAATCATGTAGTATTCATTACATGAAACTAGCACATAGCACTTAAGCTTATCAATATCCACTTACAACACTTTGTCACTTGAGTGGGGTTCAGAAAAGAGTGTGCAATTCCTCTACATTGATAACCATGACATCCTCATGAAAAAGGGTCATCGTTCTCAAACCGTGGAGGGTTTTGGTATGGTTCCAAAATAAATTTCGAAACCGACTAACTCATGGTTCATATAAAAGTGATTTGAGCACATTTGGCCAGGATTTGAGCATAAGACAATCTGTTTCAAGATGAACACAGAACTAAAATTCTTTGGTGACACGTAACAGTGACGTACCTCTCTTCTCGGAGGCATAACTCCCAATCTAGGTAGAATTTCAAAATGAATTGAATATGCAATTTTAATTTTACACATATATCTTTAAAATGGCAGTGGTTTGAAGGTGTTTGGGTGGCATTGGTTAGGCTAAAAGCTCGGTGCAAAATAAGTGACAGTTGCTGAAAATTTCAGCTACTGTAGGCAGTGACATACCCTCACTTTTTGTAGTATTTACCTCAACTCATACAAAATTTTATCATGGTGTAAAGAATTAAAATTGTAGTAGACGAGCATATCTTTCATTCAAGACTGATTTGAGCTCATTTGGACACCGTTTGTCTACTGAAAAGCTGAATACGAAAACACTCACAGTTCTTGGAAATTTCTTTTCATAAGTTTTGACATGTTTCAAATAGTACATAATATCTCACAAGCCAAGATAAACCTTGATGTAAGCCCTTATTCACGTTAAACTAGTCTTACGAATGAGCTACTCCACAAATTTTCACAACTATCAAGATCATTTATGATACTCAATCATGCATGACACTTAGAAGCAGAAACCTAAAATTTCAAGCTCATTTAACTCAATCACGCCCATATCTTTCACTCACCATTTTACCTACTTCCATTACTTAAATTTGATTACTACAAAACCAAATGATGCATTGATATTAAACCTACTTACCTGATACTCATGACATCGTCAAAGCTCCCACTCATAGGACACTTCAAGCTCCTATCACAAGCTCTCTTCAAGGGCAGTAGTTGGTTCTAACTCTTGTTTTAGAGAGTGTGTGTAAGAGAGCAAATGAGGGAAAAAGGCGGTGGAAAAAAAGGGGAGAGGGGTTTAAGTACCTAAGGCAGGTGGGGTCCACTATGTGCCTGACCAGGTAGGTGGAGATGTCACTGTAGCTGACATGCACGGTACTAACAAGTGCGGTGCTGACACGTACTGCAGCAGTACGTCTTTTCTGTCTTCTCTGTCTTCACTGCCGCGCGCACTCCGCCACACGTGTTTTTCTTCTCTCTTCACTGCCGCGCGTACTCTACCGCACACATCTTTTTTCTCTCTTCACTGTCATGCGTACTCCGTCGCATGCATTTTTCTTCTCTCTTCATTGCCGTGCGCACTCCGCCATGCGTGTTTTTCTTCTCTCTTCACTGCCGCGCACACTCTATCATGCGTGTTTTCTTTCTCTTCTCTCTTCATTGCCGGGAAGGTCTGGGTCGTTACATCTTTTCTTCTTCAAACAAAATAAACTAAGATAATAAAACTTGTATTCCTTTCAAGGCCATATCTTACATAAATGTCACATTATAAAGGCATGTTTTTTTTGGGGTGGGAGAGGAAGAGCTCAACGACTCATTATACACTACATCTTAAATGTTCATTTCGTTGGACGTGTTGAAAATTAAGAACGTCTTAAATATCTCCCTCATACATGACATATCGGTCCCATATCACTTAATAAATTGAACAAACAATTCAAACTGCCTTATTTGAAAGGTCTTCAAATCAAAAGTTCTATATGATCAATCAAACACATGTACCCAAAACGTCATCAATATTCTAGCATATAATCAGGCACTTTGAATTCTTTAACATTCCAGCAGGTTATCTAACACATATACCTAGAACCTCTTGAACATCCTAGAAAGATAATCTTCTACTTCATAGTAAAGAAAAACTTCCGGTTTTCAGAGAACCTTTATCTTCCAACAAACAAATATGTCCTTAAGGAAATAGACCTCATGAGATTTTACTTTTGACTTTGGCTCTCCACCTTTTATAGTGACGCAAATAGACCAATTTGACTTTCTTTGAAAAACAAAATCTTAAGGAAAACGTTTATAGAAGGTGGAACTTTCTTTGTAAGGTTGTAAGCTTGCAGAATTGTATTGGAATGGTTTAGATTTGTCACACAATCTTCAAAAATGTGCCAACTTTTTATACTATCTCAAAAGACATGTCATATATATATTGTCCAACTAAAATAAAACATGTTGAATACTTGAATATCGCAACCTTAATTAAGATTGCCACCTTATATATTCCGCACCCAAATCTTAAAGTTTTCTTTTATCATATCCCTCATTGTTCCCCAGGGTTCTTCCCTTACCACATTTTTTTTTTTATCTCGAACAATGTGAACAATTTTTATTTTACAGCTGCAGGACACATACAAGACTAACACAATGCAGCTACTTACAAAAAAAATTTAGCCACAAAAATCAGAAAGTATCTCTTGCACTGACTGTATCTAACATACTCTTCGTACTCCTGTCTGATTTATGAACATCTCCTCCCTTAAAGCGCCTCTTGCTAATTCATCAGCCTTCGCTAAATCGTCAGCTAAACTATTTCCACTCCGTACACATGCATAAATGCTACTTTGTATTCTTGATATTCTTTTATATGTCATTTATTTCATTCCATAACATCTTCAAGTGCCAATGGACCTTTATTTCTCCTTTGCACTATGAGATTTCATTATTTGAATCCCCTTTCATGATAATTCTTCGACTATATTGTGTTGCTGAATTGCCGTTGTTCCTCCCTCCTCCCATCTTTTAAAACCCAACATATTCTTTTCTCCTATCGCATTCTTTCTCTAAAAAATCCAACCCATTCCTTTTTTTCCCACATTCTCTCTCTAAATATCCAATCCTTTCTCCCCTCTCACATTCTCTTTTAAAAAATATTGCCCATTTTGTGTCCTTTCATTAGGTAAAACCGAAATAAATATGAAGAGAGAAAAACTAAAGAAGATGAAATTTTACCACATATTTAGAAACATTGAGAATGCGATTTCTCTTGTCTTTTAATTTTTTTTTGATTTTATTTTAGAGAGAGAATATGAGAGGAGGCGAGAAAGGGGTTGATATCTAGGGAGACTGTAAAAGTGGAGAAAAATGGATTGGGCACCTAGAGAGAACATGTGCGAGGAAGACATTGGGTTGGGAATCTAGGAAGAATACGTGAGAGGAAAAAATAATGGGTTGAGTTTTTAGAGAGAATGTGTGAGAAAAGCTTACAATTTTGGACTTTTAGGGAGGGGCAAAAGGAGGAAAGAAACCTTCGGGAAAACATGCGTAAGACTATAAACGCTAAGATTAGGACCCGGTTTCTATGTGGCCAAGCTTGCATACGTAGAAATGCGGGCCTCTTAATAAATCTATTTTTGAGATGGATTTTAGAACTTAATTTTTAAGGACATCTAATCTCTAACATGGAGATCATGAATATGAAAAAATAAATAAATTTTTAAAATAAAAAATAATAATTCTAGTAAGAAAATATTTGGACCGTTAGTTTCCATTGTTTTAGATGGAACACCTACTTGCAATCATCTTTAAGATGGATTCTTTACACTTTCTGGACTGCATATGTAGAAATTCAGTTCAGCCCGCATGAAACAATTTTCCCTAAGATTATCTTTAAAAGCGAGGCAAAACGGTCAAGTTATATGAGAGCCAAAGTTGTAACAATTTCTCATGAAGTTGATGGCTTGAGGAGAAAGCGGTGGTAGATATCATTAATCGACTTGGGAGAATACTATATCAATTGGTTCTTTGGATTTCAGTTACATAAAAATTTGATTAACATTAAGCATAAATTAATCTCTTGAAAAAAAGAGAATATTTATAGTGTCAAGTCCCAAATTGATGTGATTTTGGGAGACATTGAACTTTTGGATCACAATATCCAAAATTCGAGTGTGTTGATTGATAATTTGATAATGGAGAGAAGTGTCAAATTGAAATCTTTGAATGATTTGCAGAGAGTGGAAGAGATCTATTAGAAGCAAAGGTTTAGAACTAAATGGCTAAAGGAGGGTGATCTAAACACCAAGTTCTTTCTTTCTATTGCAAGTGCACGGAGAAAACAAAATGATATTTTTGGTCTATCAATTCCAGGGGTTGATTCTGAGGATAATAGTGCTATGGAAAGGGGTGTCGTGAACCATTTTAATAGAACCTTCACAACTGAGGTGTCTTGTACACCAAAGTTAGAAGAAGTGCCTTTCAAAGTCTTTGCTGAAGAGCAAAAGTTGAAGTTAGAAGGGGACATTTCTTTAGAAGAACTAAAAACAACAGTTTTCTTATTGCCATTTGATAAAACTCCAGATCCCGATGGCTTTCTGCTTTTCTACTTTCGTAAGTTTTGGGATTTGGTTAAGTATGAATTGCTGAAACTGGTTAGGGGTCTTATGAATAGGGGGAATATTTAAAGGGGTCAATTCTACCTTTATTGCTGTTATTCCTAAGAAATCGGTTATTTCAGAGTTGTCTGATATGAGACCGATAAGTTCACTTACCAACCTTTATAAAATAGTGCCAAAGGTTTTGGCGGAACGTTTAAACGTGGTGTCACGTTTCCTTATATCAAGCACCCAATCAGCTTTTATTCAGAATCATAAAATTTTGGACAATGTGTTGTGGCCAAGAATGTGTTCATTCTAGATTGAGAAGTCCACTCTCTGGAGTCATCATCAAATTAGATATGGAAAAAGCTGATGATAGGGTCGAATAGGGAGTATTATTAAAAATTATGAAGAATATGGGTTTTGAGAATAGATGGAGGACTTGGATCTTTGGTTATCTTTCATCAGCTCACTTTTCGATACTTTTTTAAAGGGAGTCTGATTGGTTTCTTTAATGCCTCAAGGAATCTTATTGGTTTCTTTAATGCCTCAAGGGATATGAGGTAAGTGAAAGAAAGACTAATACGATCTTGTCGGGGAGTATATTTTTTTATTTTTCTTCTTTTTACCCTTTTTTTTCTTTTTCTTTTCTTTTGGAAAAGATCATTTACAAGTAGTCTTATTACAATAGCTCTTGCTTCAAAGAAAATAAAACTAATAAATCCAATATCTTAAAAACCTTGATGTCATTAAACCAATTTTCTTTAAACAAAGTAAATATCCACATTTCTTATGCTTGGGAATATAAATACAATATAATTAAATATGACAAGAAACAAAAAGAAAGTGTCGGAGATTACCTCAACTGGGTTATTATACCCCACACCGAATCACCACCATCTGATGGCGCAGGATCAACGATCAACCTTCAATATTAACCGAGAAAGCAAGTTTAGGCCAAACCCTCTAATGGAACTATGATCTTCTTTATCACAAATCTTAAACCGTTAGGTGAATCCCCTTAGCAACTGAGTTTGAGAGAGATGGATTATCGTTTTACTACACCCTAAAACCCTTAGCCATAAATTCATAGTTGAGAGATGAGAGAGAGAAAAACTCCATAACCTAAACCCTTAGGTTCCTTCACAATGTGGGAGAGAGAGAGATATCTCAAATATGGGAGAGTGGGACGTGCCCCATTTTGGGCTTTCATGAGAGAGAGAAACTTTTCTTAAGAGAGAAAGAGAAATTCTAAGTAGGGTGTACCCCTTTGTGGAATATAAGAAAGAATGATGAGAATTACGCATAAGAGATAAGTTTTAGAGATTTTTTATAGAGACAATCCATTTTTATAGCCTTTGAATAAGATTAAGGTTTCTTATAGTTTTCCTTGGCTTGCCACTTCTTGTGAGAATGAATATGAACCATTGATCTTGGGTGACTTGTGCGGTGAGAGATTTGAGTCATCCATTTCATAGATGAACCATCAACATTATGGAAGGTGCTAGAACCTTTATCCCCATTTTCTAAACCATTTTCTCATCAATGGAAATTAAATAAAATAATTTTAAATATAATATTTTGCATACAAAAATAATGAACAAGCATTTTCATGCTTTCCAAAAATTCATTCAAAGTTTCCTCAAGCCAATACCTTTCCAAAACACATACCAACTTGGCCTACAAGTCAAAATCACTTATCACCAAAATAGAAAGCTTCTAAATGGGTAGGGCATGCCACTCGTGAGAAGATCTCATGGGTGCCACCATCTAGGTCATGGTGGGCCCATGTGCATAATGGCCCCCATGTAATTTTAAATATTTTTAAAACTTAATAAAATAATTTTAAATTTTATTTGTTTAAATCAATGTAAAGTCAATATCTCTTATTTTATGAATCCAAATTTGACAAATAAAATATCCAGAGATCTAAAAAATAATAATAATAATTTTAAAATCATTTATGTCATAAAACAAACATAATTAAATTAATTAGTTGGGAAAATTATCCATATAGTCTACGAATTAAATCAATCAAACACTGGGGCACTCCACCTTTAATTGTGAATTACGGACCACACTTGCTTTATCAAACCGACCTAGTGTTTCCCATGACCCACAATCCAAACAAGAGCTCATTAGTGGGTCACCAAAGTCTAGCCGATCAGCCAAGGGTTCGTAATCCCAGTCTATGGATTTCAAGTTCTCCCTTAAAGACGTGCCAAGGTCACCTAAACCTGATATGATCACAGCTCCTGTGGCGCATAGGGCTATCTCTCACACATGCATAAGCTTCACCCTGAAAGGTAGTTCGCTTTCCCAAAATGGTCTATCATTATGCATGTCGTATGATGGTACATGGATGAGGCTTTGGCCACTGTCTCTGAAGGCCACCATCACACACAAGGGTCACACAGTCCCTCGGTTTACTCATCCGAGCATACTCCGACCTCATTAAGAGATGACCCATTAAAACCCTTATCAGTTGATTTTCTATGCCCATGTAACATAGGTTTTTTCCAACCGACTGGCCTAGATCGTCAAGCATAGTTCGGTATCAACAAACATCGTTTGCTTAGTATGGTTCACGAGGGACCACACTCCCACTGAGTTCATGTTCCACTATATCATTTCATTTTACAAACACTCATAAGGCCTTTAATGATCACATTTACCCAACATCTCCTACTTGGCCTTTGCAGGCCTTACATTCTCTCTTTCTTATTTTCTCTCATCCCCATCTCTGTCTATCAATTACAATCTCTCTCTCAATAGATTAATCATGACTTTCGCCATCAATTCTTTCACAAAAAGATTGATAGACGCAATGCTTTTTTCTCATTGCTGCTTGAGTTTCATCCCAAAAGTGGTCATAGCCCATATTTCATATCGCATCACGAATCAAAAATCATGGACCTATTGTCGTAGAGAACCTTCACATACCCTCATCACATGGGGTCGTATGTTCATGGGCTCAAAAGATTTCTTCAAATAAGATGTTCCCTTCTGTAGCCATATAACCTGCGTCACATATCCGAGTTCCATAGGTGAGCAACATTATAGTCTGTTGTTTTATCTCGCATATCAAACACTAGCAGGTGCTCCCATTAGAATATTTAGTTATCTAGATCTCGATCTTTCTCAATCATACCTCATTCCTCAGGTGATAAAAACATGGATTTATATGCTTGGAGTTCTTATTGAATCGTGGCTCTTTGGACATGCATGTAGCCGTTATGTTGTCGCAGAAATCCTTACTACCTTAGAACACACGGGGTGAAAGTCAAGGTAATTAAGAAATTTATTAATCCATACGGCATCCCTGGCCACCAAAAATCACACCACGTACTTGTTTATGATGAAAATATGACAGATCTTCCGATGAAGATCTCTTGAATTTTAACACCTTAAACTAATAAAATAGATGTAAATAAAGTGGTAGAGAAAGTGGGACAGATCGAATTCAGATCTGAGGCCAAATTTTCTTGGAAACGTGCAGATCTACTCTCAGATATTTGGTAGAGCCAGCATGATGTAAAGCATTAAAATACTATTTTTAAGACAAGTTAACGGATAAAAAATAAATAAAAAAAGAAGAAGAAGAAAGTGAGAGGAAGAAATAATACCAAATCGAGCCGGATGGCCCGAGATTTCCGAGCCTTCGAGGGCTAGCCCGTATCAGAACTGGTTCTTTTTGCCTCTCTGACAGATTTCTAGTATAAAGGGTTAGATCTAGGGTTGTTGTGCCCTAATTCTGTTTTGATCTAAGGTGTTTGTACCCTAGATCTAGGTTTTCTCAGTCTTGGGAGTTAGGACTTCAAGAGGCTAGGGTTTCTATCTTCCCTAGGGTTTTCAATCTAGAGATTTTTCTAAAGATGTCGGTCTTTCTCAGGGTCTGGAAGAGAATTTCCTTTGTGATCTCTAGAGGTTGAATATGAATTCTAATATTTTTCCTAATTTTTTGGGATTTTTGGCGTTTTTTTTTCTAACTTTTTAGGAATTTTCTAAGGGTTTTTCTTATTTTTGGTATTTTGGGCAAATTTCCTAATTTCGAGAATTTCTAAGGTTTTCTTTTTTTTTTATCTTTTTTTCCCTCCTTTTGGGTTAGGAAGAGGGGGTATTTATAAGATTGATTTGGTGATTTTTTCTAAATTTTTTAGAGTTTTTTCGAATTTTATTTATTTATCTTGAAGCTTTAGCCTTATTTAATTAAAGAAAATACCTTTATTGCTTCATAAAATCAATAAACTACATCATAAATGCTGCATCTGCATCATCAAGCCACGTCTGGGCCTGTCGGGCCCGTTACAGCCATGCCCATGACCCGACAATTGGGTCTCACAGGGACTAAATTGTCATTTATTATATCATTTTATCCATAGGTCTGATTCAAACGATTCTTAGACCGTTTGAAAGCTCTTGGACTCTACGTCAAATTGGGATAGGAATTTGGATAGTTTTGGGGTTATTAAATTGGGTCTACTCGGATAATGTGGTCCTAAAGGTTTAGAAAGCCATAGAATTTATCAGATTTAAAATGGGGTGTCTACAGTTGCACCTCCTTAGCAATCTCTGTCATTCGAGGGACAAGTGAATGGCAAAGAAGTAGAAACTTTGGTGTTCCCTGTCCTTCGAGGGGCAGGTGAACGTCAAAGACAAAGAAGACATTTTAAATTTCTTCCTGAGGTCACGTGGTCAGGGAACACACCAGCTATCCCTCCAAGTCTTTGCACTCATCAAGCTCACCCACCTAGGGAATTTTTCCTCCTAGGGTTTTTGACGTGAGATGTCGGTGAGTTACAGAAGCTTGAAACTCGAGTTGAATTTTCTAGTCATGCCACTTAACTTCAGGGGTTTTTGTAGTTTTGAATTTTTAACCCTGTCATTTTCTTTGATCTCCTTAGGGTTTCCTAAGGCTGTCTATAGGAAAAGGCTTTTATAGGAAGATACTTATCTGGCCGAATCCGAAGTGAGAGAAGAGGCAGCAACGCTGCAATCGTGGTAAACGCGGTAATCATCGTATACGGGTGTCCAAGCTCCTTTGTTTCTTTTTAAGATTTTTTTAGAATATTTGAAAGTAGGGGGAGATTTTGAAATAGAACCCAAAGCAAGGACATGTTACGATTTTAACAAAGAAATTAAAATTTTTGGAAATCACAAGACATATAGTGAAAATTTTGAAAAGAGAAAGATATTTCAGAAAACAAGGTTGGTTAGCAGTTTTAACTCTTGCAACCGTAGAGCCCTCTAAGCAGTTTAGTGTCATGTAGTGATGGACCATACACCCGACCCTTTTACGTCAATACAGGGATAGACAGAATCCATCGAAATGGGTGGTTGTGCCTTGGATACACCCGACCTTTTGAATCATACGGGGCTAGACGATACCTGCCTCGGCTCTTTTACGTTGTATGAGTTTGACGTTTTTCCATCGAACAACGTGGTTGTGCCCTGGATACACCTGACCTTTCACGTCATACGAGGATAGACGGTACCTACCTCGGCTCTTTTACGTCGCACGAGTTTGACGTCTTTCTATTGAAACAAGGCAGTTGTGCCCTGGATACACCTGACCTTTCACGTCATACAGGGATAGACGGTACCTATCTCGGCTCTTTTACGTCGTATGAGTTTGAAGTCTTTCCATTAAACAGGGTGGTTGTGCCCTGAATACACCTGACCTTTCACGTCATACGGGGATAGACGGTACCTGCCTTGGCTCTTTTACGTCACACGAGGTTGATGTCTTTCCAATGAAATAGGGTGGTTGTGCCCTGAATACACCTGACCTTTCACACGATACTAGAGTAAACGATATCTGCCTTGGCTCTTTTACGTCGTACGAGTTTGACGTCTTTCTTTTCTCGACTCTTTAACGTTGTACAAGTTTAACGTTTTTCCTGTCTCGACTCTTTAACGTCTCACGAGTTTGACGTTTTTCCTGTCTTGGCTCTTTAACATCGCACGGGTTTGACGTTTTTCCTGTCTTGGTTCTTTAACGTCGCACGAGTTTGATGTTATTCCTGTCTTGGCTCCTTAACATTGCACATGTTTGACATTTATCCTAAATTTGACTTTGGGACATCATACGCACACACGAGGATGAGCTTGCCTCATTTCGCCTCAGGGGATCCAGTCAAGAGAAAAAACCTTCCAAACTAACCAATATCGTCATTGGCGAGGTTCACCCATCTTCAATATGCGGTAGTTGATAGTTATACTCATACAATCATGGAGTGCCTAGCTAGTTTCAAGCCTTCATAACAGGCGTAGGAAGTTGGCTTCGAGAACGAGGCTAGATCGACTAATAGTTTAACCTCTTATAGTGATAGAGGAAGTCCTTTCTAAAAACGTTTTGGAATAGAGGGTTTCAACAATCAAATTGAAAAAGTGCTTTTAAAATGGATGGGCCTTACAGATTTGCCACCTGTGGCCCCTTTAGTGGTCCCTACATGAGCGTATCGGATCCTTGCTTGATCTTTGGGACGAGGAATCATCAAATATTTCTTTATCTTCCAACTTCAGCTCTTGTATTGCAATTCAAGGAGAGCTCTCTGGAGTTTCGAGTGAAACAAAGTCTTAAAAATACAGGATACCACCCCTGGGTGTTCAGAATCTCTTTAGATTTCCGATTTCGTTCCTCCACCACTCACCTTTCAAATTTTCAGACAATCTAGGTTCTTAACAATGTTCCGTCAAACTAATATTTATTGATTTTCTTTTAACACCACTTTGACTCAGGGGTAGGAAGAGATGATGTTTAGAGAGAAAAGACTTTGGAGAGTAGAATGAATGAGAAAACTTCTTCCTTTTCATCGCCCTGGGGTCCTTTTCGGGTGTTCAGAATGGTAGCCTTTTATTTCCAATGCTTGAGGTTCCTTTCGGATTTTTAGCCCAGCGGATTTATTTTTTTGTTTTTTTTGTTTTTTTTTTTTTTTAAAAAAAAAAAATCTCCGGGGTCCCTTTTGGGTGTTCAGCCTAGTAGCATTTTTTTCAACGCTTGGGTTCCTTTTGAATTCTCAGCCCAGCGGAATTTCTTTTTTTTTTTTTTGAAGAAGAAGAAAACAGTGACAAAGGAAGAGGGGGAGGATGAAGAAGAATCAAAATGTGCCCCCTTTTTTTTTCTTTTTTTTAGAAACTCACCTTAAGGTCATGTAAGAATTCGATCATCTTTCCCTCCTCCAAGTGGAAGGGAGGTTCAAATATCGGTCTTCCTCTGATTTCCCTTAACCCAAGTTGGCATCCAAAATCTCTTTGACAATGGTTGCTGAGTCTCCGTTGAACTTTTCCTTTAAACTGCTCAACTTGAACCTTGATTTTGGGACTACAAATCACTCTCATTTTCCTAATCCCTCAATCTTCTGTATGGACGGATAGGCTCATCAGAGCCGTTAATGGAGTATTTTATGTTACACATTAGGCGTTAATGCCTTTTGAAATATGAGGCATGAATGCCTCATTTGGTTATTTGAAAGGGGTGAGTGATCACCCAACTCCTTTTCGATAATCTTTTTCATTTTGAATTACTTTTTGAAGGTTAACTCCGTAGTAGGCTCCTGCTTAGTGCTCGAGCTTAGATGAGACTCTCGCACCAGAAGAGTGATTACGTTGGTATCAGATGGCCTTACCGCATGTTGGGAGTCAACAAAGAAAAGTTCAATCTCTTTAGAAAGCCCTGTAGGGGTTGCCCCTGCAGGGCTTTCTGTTCTGTTGGGAACTTGTTCTTCACTTGATGAATTCTCTTGATATGGTGGTACTCCGGTTATCAGAGTTGTGCTCATGTCATTAATGACTTTTAGAGAGCCTACCTCTTGAGGAGGTAACATGGTCGGATTTTCAATATCCAATTCTTGATCCCAGATTGATGGATCATTCAAGAAATCTTGTGAAGGTGATCTAGGTGAGCCCCTTAGAATTTCTAAAGATGCGAGCTTTATCAACTCTAGTGAAGATGTCAAATCTTTGGGAATAGTCAAATTTGGGCTCTTTGCTTCTCCATCATCTATAACTAGGTTCATCTTATGAGGTGACTCAGTTAAATCTTCTAAGCTTGGCTCCTCATCCCATATAAGTGGGTCGACGAAGAAGTCTGGTGAAGGTGGCCCAGGTGGGCCCCTTAGAATTTTCAAAAGTTTGACTTTTTTTTATTTTTGAGGTGTTGGCTCCTTGTTTGGAAGCATAATGGGAGACTTTAGGGTGTTGACCCCTTGTTTGGAAGATGATCCCTTCTCGTTGATCTGGATCACATCAATTTCTAACACGTCGTCCTCATCATATTGATCCCTCTTAGGTGGGTCGTCAAGGTTGTGGGGTGAAGGGCTTCTTTTTAGCACTTGCTCATTTGCCCCCTTAAGAGTTATTGTCCCAGAATTAAGATTTTTTTTTTCGTCATGGGCTTGAAAATCCATAGCTTCAAAACCTTGGTTGAGCTTATGCTTGAGTTCATATTGCACTTGAGAGTTTGATTCGTTGCCACACATGTGTGAATCCTTTATTGTGTTAACTTGGAAGTACGTGTTGAAGGGTTCATATGCCCTAGTGTGGCTCTCGATGATGGTGATTTGTTGTGCCACTTTTGGGAGTGTATATTGGAGTGGAATTCTATATGCGATACCCTTTTCTTTTCCCCTTCTTCAGTTATGGTCCTTGCTGCTTTGATCTTTAGTCATTAACTCGTGGGTGAGGTTATGCTCGTTTGTTCTTCATCTACTGGACTTTCCAGGTGATTTCTTCTTGTACTCCAAGTCCTTTGTGGATGGTCCTCGAGTTTGGGCACAACTTGTGATTCTCCTAAGTTAATCAGGTTGACATCACATTTGTTTGTCGAAGCATCGAGAGTTTCTGATTTTTCTATGTTATTAGGCTCTTTCTTTCTCAGTGTTATAGGCATAGTTTGGATGACAATCTCACCATTGGGATGTATCGCCTCCATGGAAAGGAGGAATCTTGGTAATTCTATGAGCCTTGCCTTAATAAATTTCTTCATGACATCGGTCATAGGCTCATCAATGGGAAAGAATTCCATTGGTGTAGAAGTCTACATTCTCCATGTGGTAAAATGAATTTTAGTCTTTCTCTGTAAATGGTTTGCAGGAGGATTGCTTCTCTTGATAATGTTCACTTCTCCTTCTTGAGAGTTTTCGGCTGCGGCCTTATCTTCCTTGGCTCTCTCATACTGCGATACTCTTTCAAGAATAGCATTAAATGAGTAAAGAACTGGCCCCATTCTGAAAAACGTGACATATTCTGGAGTCATGTTCTCTAATGCCAGGCTTACCTTCGCAGCTTCAGGGAGTGGAGTTTCAATAACCAACATAGCGGCCTCTCTGAATCTGGTTATAAATAGGGAAGGAGACTCGCTTGACTTCTGTTTTTGTGGATGTTAACTCACCAAGGGTGACGGCTCTTGGTCTTCCTCCGCTATAGTGGGAGGAAAATTGCTTGAACATTTCGTCAAGAGTTGCTTAAGGGTCATCCTTCATAAATCTTCGGTGCCACATCAAGGGTTCTTCTGATAAGCTATGCTAGAACATGACCTTAAGTTGGTTGGGTCGGTCTCGCAGTGTGTGGACCATCAATAAGTAGGAGTTGATGTCTGCCTCAGGATCCTTTTTCCCTATAAATTTGTTTCTAAACTGTGGCATCACAAATCCCACTAGTAGATCTTCTAGGTGTCCTAGAATTTCTTGTACATAAGCTTTAGGAGTTGAGAAATCCCATATTCTCATTTTCTCTAAAGAGTCTTGAAGGTATTTCATACAAGTGAATTGAGGGGTCGTTATAGCTATGAGCTAGCTTGGTTGTTGGTCTATTGAATCTGACTTTGTGGTATGTGGCTAGTATAAACTGGTTGTTGAGCCCATATAGCTGGTTGCCCTAAGGATTGAGCCTGAGGTTGAATGTGAAGTGTTGATTGTTGACTTGTAGACTTACCCGAGCTTAGTTGGGTCAGAGCATACTCATTACTCGGAGGTTGCACAACTTGGCCACGCAAAGAGGTCTGCGTGATAGGATTACTACTTAACTGGGATGGATGACGCAAGCTGCTATGACGATTAGACCTCTGAGCTCGGGTGGTTAGGTCTACCTAACTCTGACCTTGGTTGGATTATCTATCACTAAGGTTAGGGTATTCTCTTGCCTGAACACTGGACTGAAAGAGTGAAGGAATTTCATAACTACTGTCAAATGGAGCCTGCCCTTCAGGTAGTATGGAGCTTGAGTGATGATTAGAACTAGACCTCTGACTCATAGTGGATTAGATTGGCAGGCTAACAGCCTTACGATTATCCTGGTTTGAGCCAAAATGTTGGACTTGGCCTAAGGCTTGAGCTTTTGACCTGACTTTCATGGATTGAGTGTGTTGGATGGTGTATCCTCTATTGAGCAGGTCTTAAAAGTAAGCATGCACTTTAGGATTGTTTTTATATCGAGTTAAGTCAAAACTCTGATCTTCACTGGTGATGGGTTGCTTAGGTAGACTTTCCCTAGTTGTATGTGAACCCACTCGCCTATTAATTGGCTGATTGCCAAGACTGAAATGTTGGGCTGCTAATTGACCGTCGGGGTTCACACGGTTGACTCAGAGAATTTGGTCAGGGCCTTCTTCTTGTTGTGTCGACTGGATTTGACGTTAACCCTATGTCTTGGAGGATTGCCCCCAACCTAACCCCTTGACTATTCAGGGTATTAGGAACCTTATCAACATGTTAGCTCGTGACTTCTAAAGGGTGGCCTTGAAGATGGCTTAGACGGCTAGGTTTGGTTCTATGTGGATCGAGAGTCGGTTCACTGACAGGAGTGCTATGGATGATTTGTGAGGGAGCATTGTGACGGTGCCTCTCGGACTGACTAGGTTCTCTAAATCTAGACTGAGCTAGGGCCATAGGGTTGGACCTTAATCTGCTATGATCTTGGGTCATGATTCCTTGACTTGGTGAGATCTAAACTTGACGCCTCATGGTAGACCTAGTCTGACTCTAGGGCCAAAAACCCTAACTAAGACCTAGGTTAAGACTAGACTAAAACCTAGATTTGTTAGACTCAATGGATATTTGTTCGGACTTTGAACTAGGGTAATCCTAGTCTAGCTCTAGAGGAAACTCTATGCTTAGACCTATGCTAAAACCAAGACTAATATCTAGACTAGATGGTGCACAAGTCTCGGCTCAGACCAAGAGTGGGTCTAGGTTTGGAGGGCTAAGCAACCCTAATTTATTTTTTATTTTATTTTTTTTATCTTTTTAATTTTGATAAAACACAGTTAAACTAAGCATGGTGAAAGCATGGAAAATATGATTTTAATCAAAATTAACAAACTAAAATAAAATTAAAAGGGCAGAAACAGAATAGATCTATCTGAAGCAAATATTTTTTTATATTTTTTAAAAATTCTATTTTTGGACAAAAATTGGTAAATAGGGAGCTAAAGTCCCTAGAATGGTCCTGTGGGGTCCCAGAATTTTTCTGGGACACTTGCAGTTGGGCGACACGGGTGGTGTCGTGCAGGCGGCACTACTAGTGTCACCCTTGCAGGGTGGGCGACAAGCTTGGTGTCACCCAAAAAGATTTTTTTTTTTGTTTTGTTATATTTTTATCTAGTTAATCTTGATGAAATAAGACTGCTTTAACCTTGGAATAAGCAGGGAATAAAAATATTTATGATGAAATAAATTAAAATAAAGTAAAAACCAAAAGCCCAAATTGAATTGAAACATATTTTGTTTCTATTTTTAAAAATTTATTTTGATCTGAATTTTTTTGTGCACTCACAGAAGAGACCTTAGAATAGATCCACAAAGTTTTAGAGGTTTCTGAGACCTTTGAATTTGGGCGACACTGGCAGTGTCGACTCGAAAAAGCAGGGTTTCGGAGCACCGAAACACTGGATTCTAGTCACAAACGAATTTTTAGGATCATTTGTGACTAAAAACAGTGAAAAAATGAATAAAAATTGTATTTTGATGCTTGGATCAAGCTCGAAATACCCCATGGTGGGCGCCAAATTGTTTACGATGAAAATCTGACAGATCTTCCGATGAAGATCTCTCAAATTTTAACACCTTAAACTAAAATAGATGTAAATAAAGTGGTAGAAAAAGTGGGACAGATCGAATTCAGATCTGAGGCTAGATTTGTCGGGAAACGAGCAGATCTACTCTCAGATATGTGGCAGAGCCAGTATAATCCAAAGCATTAAAATACGATTTTTAAGACAAATTAACAGTTCAAAAATAAATGAACGAAGCAAAACATTAAAAATAAGAAGAAGGAGAGATGAAGAAATGATACCAAACCGGGCCGGATGGCCCGGGATTCTCGAGCCTTTGAGGGCTCGCCCGTATTAGAACCGGTCCTCTTTGCCTCTCTAATTCGGATGTTGACCAACAGATCTCTGGTGTAAAGGGTTAGATCTAGGGTTGTTATGCTCTAATTCTAGTTTTGATTTACGGTTTTTATGCCCTAGGTCTAGGTTTTCTCAGTCTTGGGGGTTAGGACTTCAAGAAGGCAGAGTTTCTAACTTCTCTAGGGTTTTCAATCTAGAAATTTTTCTAAAGCTGTCGGTCTTTCTCGGGGTCTAGAGGAGAATTTCCTTAGTTTTCTAAAGGTTCTGTAATCTTCAGAGGTTGAATATGAATTCTGATATTTTCTCGAATTTTTTGGGATTTTTGGGAATTTTTTCTAAATTTTTAGGAATTCTCAAAGGGTTTTTCCTATTTTTGAGTAATTTTCCTAATTTCGAGAATTTCTAAGGTTTGTTTTTGTTGCTTTTCTCTCTCCTTTTGGGTTAGGGAGAGGGGCTATTTATAAGATTCAATTGGTGATTTTTCTTATTTGTTAAAAGTTTTTTCGGATTTTTTTGGATTTATATTGAAGCTTTTGCCCTATCTAATTAAAGAAAACGTGTTTCCTGCATCATAAATTATTATTTGTTATATCTTTTTATCCATAGGTTTGATTCAAACATTTCTTGGACCATTTGAAAGCTCTTGGGTTCTACTTAAAATTGGGATTTTGGTAGTTTTAGGGTAATTAAATTGGGTCTACTAGGATAATGTGGTCCTAAGGGCTCAAAAAACCATAGAATTTACTATATTTAAAATGGGGTGTCTACAGTACTCTACCTCTATGGTGGACAATTCCTCCACATCCTGTTTCTTTGATTTCTAAGAAATTGTACCCCCTCCAAGCATGAACACATATCCAGATGTAAACTGCGCATCATCTGGATCTGTGAGATAGCTTACACCTATATATCTGAATATCCAAACAGCTAAAAAAACGTGGGACTGTAGCAGCTCCCACTCAATTATTGCACACATAAAATATACACTCTTAGCAATCTTATGCAATAAGTAATTCAATGCCCGTTGGTTTCACAATATGAAAACCTTTCATGAAACACAAAGGTTCAACCACACTAGTCATCTTGGTAGTAAATCCATACAAACCAAGTTATCTAATCAACACAACATGTTTCAAGGAAGCTTAGCATGATGACATTCCTTCAACATTCCCTATGGTTCAAGGTCTTAGGTAATCGAGGATTTTAAATAACTAGAAACATGGGTCAAAGCACATGGGTATTTAAAAAGCAGTGCATCACAGCTTTATCCCACTTATAAATACCTTCAAGACACAAAACTTTTCTCTTTAATAAAAAAAAAAAAAAAACTATTGACTTGGTATATATATATATATATATATATATATATATATATATGCATTTTCAAGCTATAGTTAGCTACTAATATGACGTTTTAAAATGATTTTTATAAAGACTTAGTGGACCTTGCAAGACTATGTGGTTTTCTCAAAACCATATTCATATAAGTATGTTTTTCTCAAATTATCCAATTTAATTTTAAAATGCATTCTCGGCCTTCAAAAATCATTTTATCGTATTCACCTTTAAATTCCTACCAAGTCAAGTTCATGGCTATAAAAAACAAATCTTATATACCAACTTATAATTTTATCCAAAAGAAAGAATTACTAAAGAATAGTTATTAAAGCCATGACAAAATACTTCCTTTTTGCCAAATATGGAGAATTTCTTAAGAGATTGTCATCACATGCAATACATCATATTATAGACATTATTGGGAGGATGGGTACTAAGACCGCATTCCATCAGAACATTCCCTTCGTGCTTACATACTTGAATGAGCCACACACATCTCTCGTGTTTCATCCTTAGGGCTCAAAGCCCTTGATCAAATCATATCTCCATGAGTATTACTACCTTAAGTACTTCATACTCTAGCACAAGAAGTCACTAAAATATAGGGTATTCAAAAATCAGCTCTTTCAAATTTATTAGCACCTATCACTTAATGTCTATACACTTCATACATATTCATAAAACAATTAACCAAAATATAACCAAAACATCTTAAACATAAAATAAAAAGTTATTGAATCATCTTTCCCTATATGGCCTTACCATGTAATGTGGGATAGATTTCATACCTCAAAACCATGTAGTGTGGTACCTAGGCTTTCTTGATTTATTGCTTTTATTTGTTTGATAAGATTTTGTGATCTTGGAATAAAACTCAACTTATGGAGAATATATTGGTCATCGGCTTCACATGTCACGAAGTGTCCATCTTTTCGACACTTGAATTCTTTCTGTTTCATACCGTGAAGAAATTCTCTTCTTTATCCCATCATTTCAAATATCACAAATTTGATTCTCCCACTGATCTTTAGCATTTCTTCGCTAGCACCAAATCTATCTATGTATCCCTTCATCTTGAAGAAACCAAGATGTTTTTATAGGTATTATGTTTCTTCTTCTTTCTGTTATTCCCATATTGAAAACTCTTCATATAGAGTGTCATATCTCGCCAACTCTGCATTATATCTCTATGAAGTTTTACTATAATAAATTATACTCATGGTACACTATAAAACCTTTTTAAATGAGCCCTAAAAAGGTCTCCATAATTAGGAATCCAAAGATGTGTCTTATCATGCCACATCTTTTAATTTACTGCAATAATAGAACTTGAACATCCCATGATAAAAATATGATATCTCTCAACTCATAAAGAGTTTATCTCTTAATCCTTTTGAATATTGAAATAAACTCAAAAATATAAAATAGTGAGTTCCATCCCTAAATCATAACACTTAGTGAGTCTTCATTTCAATGACATTTACGTCACAATGCAATTTTCTCAGTAGAAAATCAGCCTGAGCACCTCTTAATAAAAAATTTGTTTCTCTCATTCATCAAAGAATTTCTGCCTGAAATATTTTGTGTTGAAAACTAAACTCAAAAATAAATTATAACACCATAGTGTGAATCCTAAACAATAATTTTCGTCAGAGAAATAAATAAGTGATATTCACATCACAAAATAAATCATACTGTAGAATTTCAAAATAAGCACTATCTAGTAAAATTATTTTTTCTCTCTACCCTCATGGAGTTTCCCTTTCAAACCAAATTTGTTTAAAAGTAGACACGTAATAGTAACACATATATTTACACAAGCCTTATATTGTTCTGTTAACTAGGCTTGATAAATATAGTTATTCATATCTCAATGAAGAACATACCAAATTGCAGAAAATTCAGGATGACCTCTCTTCAATCCAAAATTTTTATTCCTCTCTTCCCATAGATATTTCTCTATCAAATAAATTTTATTAGAAAATAGACTCAAAATGAAAGTCTGAAAACTTATTGTGGACCATAAAAGATTATTTTAAGAATGGAAATAAAATCATGAATTCCAAGTCATTGAAATAGTTTTCGTTGCATAAAACAGCACGTGCGCACTATTCAATAAATAGACCATATCGTTCAAACCACAAGGAATTTCTTGATGAACTATTTTTTTTTTTTTTTAAGTATACTCAATTTTGTGAGTCATAGTCCAATTTCAACTAGAAATAAAATCATATGGTTGGTGGAAAAAATCACGGAACTCAATATTTCCCACGGAACTCAATAGACAGTTCCTATATTTTGTAGGGTTGGAACTGACACCCTTCATTGATGAGTCCATAACTCTCAATTCCCTTAGGATCGCCTACTAAAATTTTCAAGTAGATCCTACTCTCAAAGACGTACAATATCGCTAATGTATGTAATGTAAAAATGCATCATTATTTTCTTCATATCACTACTCCAAAATAGCTCAGAATATCTATTCTGCACAGTGCATTTTTCGGTATTTGTATATTTCAATAATTCTATTTGACCATAAAGGTCATTAGCTTTTTTTTATCTCATTCTCAAGCTTGATCTAGATTCTAGACTCAGTAAAGAGAAAAGATAATTAATGGCATCAAGTTCAATAGCTCTGATACCAACGAAAGAAAGACTAATGTGATCTTGCCGGAGAATTTTTTTTTTTATTTTTCTTCTTTTCACCCATTTTCTTTTATTTTTTTGTTTTTTTGGCAAAAATCACTTACAAGTAGTCTTTGTTTCAAAGAAAATAAAACTAAAAATTCCAATATCTTAAAAACCTTTATGCCATAAAACAATTTTCTTTAAACAAAGAAAATATTCACAATTCTTATGATTGGGAATATAAAGACAATATAATTAAATATGACAATAAACAAAAAGAGAGTATCGAAGATTACCTCACCTGGGCTTATTACACCCCACACCGAGTCACCACCATCCGATGGCACTGGATCAACAATCAACCTTCAATCTCAACTAAGAAAGCAAGTTTATGTCAAACCCTCTAATGGAACTATGATCTTCTTTATCACAAATCTCAAACTCTTAGGTGAATCCCCTTAGCAACCTAGTTTGAGAGATGGATTATTTTTTTTGCTACATCCTAAAACCTTTAGCCATAAATTTATATGTGAGAGATGGGAGAGAGAAGAACTCCATAGCTTAAACCCTTAGGTTCTTTCACAATGTGGAAGAGAGACAGAGAGATTTCAAAGATGGGAGAGAGGGACGTGCCCCCTTTTGGGCTTTCAAGAGAGAGAAATTTTTATTAAGAAAGAGAGAAAAATTCTAAGTGAGGCATGTCCCTTTATAGAATAACAGAGAGAAAGATGGGAATTACGTATAAGAGATAAGGTGTAGAGATTTTGGGTAGAGACAATCCATTTTTATAGGGTTTGAACAAGATTAGGGTTTCTTAGGATTTTCCTTAGCTTGCCTCTTCTTATGAGATTGAATATGAAATATTGATCTTGGGTGACTTGTAAAGTCATCCATTCCATAGATGGGTCATCAACATTATGGAAGGTGCTAAAACCTTTATCCCCCTTTCCTAAACCATTTTTCCATCAATAAAAATTAAATAAAATAATTTCAAATATAATATTGTGCATACCAAAATAATGCACAAGTCTTCTCATGCTTTCCAAAAATTCATTCAAAGCTTCTTTAAGTCAATATCTTTCCAAAACGCATAGCAACTTGACCTACAAGCCAAATCACTTATCACAAAAATGGAAAGCTTTTAAATGGGTGGGGCGTGCCACCCATGAGAGGATCTCATGGACCCCACCATCTAGGTCATGGTGGGCCCATGTGCACAATAGGCCCCCGTGTAATTTTAAATATTTTTAAAACTCAATAAAATAATTTTAAAATTTATTTAAATATTTAAATCAATATAAAATCAATATCTCTGATTTTATAAATCCAAATTTGATAAATAAAATATCCAAAGATCTAAAAAAAATATTAATAATTCTAAAATCATATATATCATAAAACAAACATAATTAAATTTATTGTATGAGAAAAGGATCTATATGGTCTACAAATTAAATCAATCAAACACTGGGACACTCTACCTTCAACTGTGGACTACGGACCATACTGGCTTTATCAAACCGATCCAATGTTTCTCATGACCTATAGTCCAAACAGGGACTCATTAGTGGGTCACCAAAGTTTGGCCGATGAGCCATGGGGTCGCAATTCCAATCTGTAGATTTCAGGTTCTCCCCTAAAGACGTGCCAAGGTCACCTAGACCTGATGCGACCACAGCTCCTCTTGTGTATAGGGGTATCTCGCGCACATGCATAAGCTTCACCCTTAAAGGTGGTTCGCTTTCCCGAAAAAGTCTATCATTATGTATGTCGTATGATAGTACATGGTTGAGGCTTTAGCCCCCATCTCTGAAGGCCACCATCACACTCACACTGTCCCTCGGCTTACTCAACCGGGCATACTCCGACCTCATCAGGGGATGGACCATTAAAACCCTTATCAGTTAATTTTCTATGCCCAGGTAATATAAGTTTTTTCCAATCGACTGGCCTAGACCGTTTAGCACAATTCGGTATCAGCAAACATCGTTTGCTTAGTATGGTCCACGAGTGACCACACTTCCACTGAGTTCATGTTCCACTATATCATTTCATTTTACAAGCACTCATAAGGCCATTAATGACCACATTCACCCAACAGTACGGATATCATTTGTCTCCATTCTTATTTACTATTTATGTTGATTGCTTTAGTTTGATGATTAAGAGGATGAAAAGTTGTGGAAATTTTACATATTTCAAAGTTTGATTTACTATTTATGTTGATTCCTAGTGTATCGCATTTGCAATATGTAGATGATACACCAATCATTTGTGAGGCAGAGGGAAGTCAAGTCAGTGATATTGCTAGATTTTTGGAATGTTGTGAAGTGGCTTTGGGCTTAAAAGTTAATTTCCATAAGACTTCTATGATTGGCATTAATTGCTCTTCATTCCTCATACACAATTTAGCTTTTAGTTTGGGATGTAAAGTTGGTTGCTTTCCGTTGACCTATCTAGGTTTACCCATTTCAGACTCTCGACCTTCTATTTTGGTGTGGGATAAGGTATTAGAAAGAATTTAAGTTAAGCTTGATTTGTGGAGACCAAAGTACCTATCTAAAGGTGGCAAGGTTACGCTACTCAGATCTTTCTTAACGAACCCTCCCATCTATTATATGTCTTTGTTCTAGATGTCGGTCTCAGTGTGTAAGAAGATCAAGAGAATGATGCACAACTTTTTGAGGGGTTGGTTTTGGGGAAGAGAGAAAATTTCATTCGTTGAGGTGGGATCGTGTATGCACCCCTAAAAGTGAGGGTGATTTTGGTATTAGGAAAGTTAAAAATGTGAATGAGGCTCTTCTATGTAAGTGATGGAGGTGAAGCTTTAATTTAAGGGATCAGCCTTGGTATTTGGTCTTATCTTTGAAATATGGTATGGATAGACATGACTTATGGATAGGTGGAGGTAGAGGCAGAGATATATTAGCTTTATGGAAATCCATTTTTAAGTGTAAACCTATTATTGCGGGATATTTTCGATGGGTGGTGGGAGATAGGGAGAGTATATCTTTCTGGCACTACAAATGGTTAGGTGATTATCCTCTTAAAGTTGTATTCCCAAATCCATTTTCGAAGGTGAGTCTTCCTAATACCAAAGTTGCAAAGGTTGTTGAAGTTAGAGGCAATATGATCTCATAGAATGTTATTCTTCCCTATATCTGCTGAATGAATCCCTTTTCTCGCAATGGAATGAGTTGATGGGTATCTTGGACAGGGTATATTTATCTCATAGAGGGGCGGATGAAATTGTTTGGGAGATGGAAAGTGACGGTGTTTTTACAGTAAAATATTGTTACCGCCTTCTTTCTAATGATGGTCGCTTTCAGTGGTGGCTCAAATTCGGAAGTGCCCTATTCCTCATAAAGTTCCGATCTTCATCTGGTTGGCTTCTCAAGATAAGATTCTGACGGTGGATAATTTGATAAAAAGAAAAAAAGTTTTTCCTAATATTTGTTTGATGTATAAATAGAATGGTAAATCAAGTCCCCATCTGTTTATTTATTATCCTTTTGAATCTAGGATTTGGTATTGGCTGTTTGTGTTACTTGCGGTGAATTCTTTTCTACCCCAATATGTGATTGGTTTTGTGTCACAGTTAACCTTTAAACATTTACCTTCCCTGGGCAGTGTGATATGGAAAATAGCAAGAGGGGCAGTGTTATGGGAATTGTGGAAAGAGAGGAATAGAGTATTTTTAACGAGGTTAGCTTCCCGTTTGAGAGAGTGCTCTCCAAGAATAAAGTTTCCATTTGGTGTTGGGCATTTATTACTAAAGAAAGGTGGGG
The DNA here is from genome assembly GCF_054954075.1 of Amborella trichopoda. Lineage (NCBI taxonomy): Eukaryota > Viridiplantae > Streptophyta > Magnoliopsida > Amborellales > Amborellaceae > Amborella > Amborella trichopoda. The sequence continues at coordinate 30,154,633 of NC_142339.1, forward strand.
GATTTCGCAACCTGATGTTTTGTTAAATTTGCATAATTTTTTTCCGATGGGCAGCTTTAAGATTAGACCAAGAAGCATATGAGTAGCACCGTCCTTAGGTGGATTCAAACTGAATTTTGATGAGAGTTCCATTGGGAACCCAGGGGTTGCAGGCCTAGGAGGGGTGTTGCGTAATGCGTTTGGTGAGGTTATTGTTACCTTTGCAGGGCCCGCTGGTATAGCCACTGCAAATCATGTAGAGTTACTAGCTGCTCTTGCAGGTTTGAAGATCTTTATTACTAGAAAAGTTGACAATTCATGTGTGATCGAGGGTGATTCTATGAATATGATTCATTGGTGCAATAGGGAACGTCAGGTTCCATGGGAGTTAAGGCCGTATTGGTTTCAGATTATGGGCCTCGTGGAACCGTTATCTATTGCTTTTCTTCATGTTTACAGGGAGGCAAATTCTTTGGCAGACTATCTTGCTAAAGGAGGTGTATCTCTATAATCTCTCTTTGTTTCTTCTGATGTAATCTCCTTTTCGTAAGGATTCATTAATAAAGCTTATAAGTTCTATCAAAAAAATTGTCTAATATTTTAAAAGTAAGTGTGCATATTATGCTCTTGGGGGAGCATACACCGAATACTGCCTCACGTAGAAGATTTACTTAGGAAGATTTTTTTTGTATATTTTGTAATCAAAATTTTAGAAACCACTTAAAAAATACTAGTTGATTACGTTCAAAAGAAAATATTTGAATTTTCAATTTTCTAACTCTTAAATTTCATGCTTCAAAAATTGGACCGTTTTTATCGATTTTGTCATTATTTTATTCAAGCCTATGGATAGCGCAACTTAAAAATTCTTTTTATTGAGTTTGCATATGGGTTGAGAAAGTTACATCCCAAAATTTCAGGCCCGAAAAGTTACCTTGAGGAGTAAATGGACAGCATGCTCCCTTGGAAGCTAAAAGCAATATCTTAATAAGGCTTTTTCCTTAAAAGGAAATGCTCATATAAAGTTGCAACCATTGACTATTCATGTAAGGTACACTTCAAAATTCCTGTAAAACAGAGTGTTTCGATCTTGGAGAACCCTTCATTCAATCCATTCGATATATGAAAAAAAACAAGAACTTTAAATCCTAAAACCTAGGGATCTGATCTACCTATTTTCAAGTGTTTATAAATCTGCTTAATCCATACCACCTTTGAATTTTTCAATTTTCGTAATTAAGGATGAAAATAGATTTTCAAACCACAAGGTTTCCAAAACCACAATTACATCTCTATCTAAATTTTAGTGGTGCGGCTTATTGCTACCGAAGGCACCTTATGCAAACCTCATCCTCATAACTGCAATTAATGAATACGGTAATAAGGATTGTAAATAATAAGTATGACAAAATAGGATAAAATGGGCATCCTTTTCTAAAATTTCAAATCTCTTATTTTAAAATGGCACAAGTCATTTCTAAGACAAAGTAATCATATTCTAAAGTTTGAAACATTTTGATATATATATAGTTTTTTTACAATAACATTTTGTGATATATTCGATGCTATAATTGAATGAGTTGAAAAATCCATGAATAGATTAATAATGACATTTTGTGATATATTAGATGCTATAATTAAAGGAGTTGAAAAATCCATTGAATAAATTAATCAAAAATAAAATGCAAAATTGTAATTAAAAAATTTCCAATTTGTAATACATTTCGTATGATAGAGCCTCCTGCAACTCCCTCATCTAGTCAATAACCAAGTTACAGTACTCATGCAGAAGTAAACTAGCCACTCAAAGGGATTCGTTGGATTGATCCCTTTAACGCCACAGACCAGTAATATTTAGAGAAAATGATTTGAGTTCTAGTGCAGTTAATTGTAGTGGAACCCTTTTTGTCTTTCAGATGGAACAGTAAGAAGTGGGGTTTTTGCCCGAGTAGGTGTACACTTCGTCCCATGCAACTTTCCCCTTTAAAATGAATATTTCCTACATTGGTTTCATGTTGGTTTACCGAAAATTACACCAAACAGGGATCCCCATTCCACCAAAGAGGAAACGGACCATCTAGTAGGAAGGCAATCGCAGGGTTACTAAGGATGGAGCAGCATACTGGTTAAATTCAGTAAGCCTTTTGAGTTGCAAAGCCTGAATCACTATGGCTGGAACAAATCTACACAAAGATTCTTGATTTGCACGGACGCACTTCAACATGGTCCAAATCCTAATTTTTACAACAAACTACAAACGGAGAAAAGGCATCTATGGACAGGGCTAAAATAATTAACAGGCCTTAAGAGTGTACTATTTTATTTCCAATCCAGGTTGTGCCAAATTCAGTTGTTACGGCTCTTGGTTCAATGCTTGTGTTCTTGTGATAAAACTTCAGAAATCAATCAATCAATCGCTTTCCTCAGAAACACCTGCTTAAGAAAGAGAAATGAAGGTTAGCACAGAAGACTGGCTCCAGAGCAACAAGATGGGATAGGTACTTATGCGAAGTGAAGAAGTCACGTATCAAGCGAAGGAATTCCATCTTCCATCATCCACTAAAAAACTTCAAAGTTCCCATTGAGAAACCTCCGACTACCATAGCGATTCATAATGCTGCTAATGCAACATTATTTGCACTACATTCTGATGCATATAGACACTGATGTCTATGGCAAAACAAGTGCAGCCATGCAATGGTTCCAAGTGTCAAAAATTAGGATTAAGTACTCTTGTAGCTAAAAAAGAGTAACATTGAAAATTGGGACTCACAATGAACATTTCACAAAGGCCAACAAGCCTCATTTTGCCAAAACTTGATTCTAGGTCATCAAGTTGGATAACTCTGCATACTCATGAGTTCAATTAGTGGGTACGGAATTTCTAATTCTTTGTACTCAAAAACTTATTTAATTCAACTTTGCCGAATTTCAGTTCATGGATCTAGATATTCACTTGGTTTCTACGCTATACTCAAGAAAACAGGTTGACTACAGAATCCAATATAATAAAATAGAATGAACAATCATATCCTGAAATGAAATTTAAATTGAGTAAAGGCTTTAATTACCTAGTGTAAATGGAGGAAAAATCAAAACTGACGGAGAATTCAAGAAGAATGTTAAAAAATTTAATTCACTATGCAGTGAATTAAAAAATTTAGGATTGCTTGAAAAGGGAACCATCTGTGAATCACTAAGAGCATGAAAACAACATTTCTTCTCTTATATAGTGTTTAGCGAAGTCAGCTCAGAGGCGCAAGTCATGGCCCAGAAATGAGTGAGTCAGTTCGGCGAGTACCAAGTTGACTTGCCCATTTTGCCCCAAGTTCGCCAAATAGGCTGGAAAATACTTAAAAGCTTGGGAAAAATTGTAAACAACAGAAAAGGACCAAAATTATATACAAGATCAAAAATTGAACTTATGAATATAAAAAATATAACACACATATAAACTCAACTATATGAGGTTTGAGTTCAGATCTAGTTGATCCAACTCATGAAATTTCAAGATGAAAAGTAAATTCGAAATACAAAATATAGAAAATCAAACATTTTTAGTCATTTTTTATGAGAAACAAGCATATAGTTCAACAACGAACCCAAAAATAGGATTAGGAAAAAAAATTATCCAAGATCAACCAATGATTGCGAGCAACATTTTGAATTAGGCCAAAATGTAGGTCAAAACTTTTGATCTGTCAAATCCGTCAAATCTGAGGTCCTTTTCCCCCTCAAATCTGATCCATCCTATTGAAAAACCATGCAAAAACGAGCATAAACCTGAATTTGGGCTTGATCCAAGCCTCGGATGAACAGAAATGGGAAAAATACGGGGTTCAGATTTTTGCCCTCCTTTATATATTTCAATATAATTGAACTGGGCTAGTTCTGCTGACTTACTGAGTCAGCCAAAGAACTTGCCAGGTTCTACAGTAACTCCAGTGAGTTGCTACAGTAACCCGCACAATGTACTGTAGCCCCCCCCCCCCCCACCCCCAGTGCCCGTGGTGGAGGGGGTCGGGTTGTCGAGCTCGAGTGACCCAGGCAAGTTTTAGACAACTTGCCTGAGCATTTTAACAATGCTTCTGTAGAACATTAGCCTAAATACCTTCTTGGATACCATCACTTGCTTCTTCGCTATCGCTGCTATCATCATCAGAATCTTCATCATCAATGCCCTTATCACTGTCAACTGATGGTTTAGGATTTGGAGGAGAAATGAAGAAGTTTGCTCTTGCCCTTCGGCTGCAGGAATCTGATATGATGTTTGTCAAGTCAATCCCTTCCAGATCTTTCGCTCTTTCCTTCCGCTTTCTAACTTCTTTTATTTCTGCAACCATAAACATATTCCATCGAACAACATCAAGTTTCTGGGATGTATGCTGCCATTAAATACCATTCATCTCAGGATGTGGATAGACTGTGAATATGTTAAAACAGCATATATTAAGAATATACCAGATGCTAGCTTGATCATCAGAAAGCACAAGGTCAAATTCAGTTCAGACACCTTGAGCAGATAGAGTGCATGTCATGCAATACATCAAATCAACCTCTACTGATTACATAAATAAGGACAATATAAAATTCATCCATTTGAAATTTTTCATGCCCTGATTTGAACAAAGATTTTCCCAGAGTGAATGTAGCAATGAGTGACAGTATCTCCTCAAAATGAGATAAAAAATTTTGATGCACAATCCCTAGTATGAACGTCCGTCCAAAATTTTGGGCACAAGTGTTTAAAGTGTTCTTGTATCCATGTGCAAATCTTGGTCACATACATGTCTAGAACTTAAATAAGGATGGTAAATATTTGCATATGAATGCTAATGCTGAAAAGTAGTGTCCAAGTATGTAACATAAAGTTTGAGATAACAAAGCAATACTTTCCGAAGTGTTGGTACAGATGTTTAGAGTGTCAGAAATGAACAGATTGTAAACACTCAACTATGTACCCCATCAGTTAATTGCAACTAAATTTAGCCCAATTTGAAAGTTGTATTATGTTACAATGTTCTGGAATTCAAGCAGCTTGATTTAGAACCATCTAAGTTGATATGCAGCATCTGTTTTACTTTTGATAGAAAAAGAGATATTATTGTCATCAAGCTGTAGCATCTGTACAACTTAGTTCATCCTATTTCCACTAAACACAATCTGGCCCTCCCAGCATTCTACGTGAGTGTCATATTTGAAATCTAAGTTTAAAAGAGCCGACTTGGCTCCCAATTGACACGGTCCTCGACCAAATCAACTCAGTGCGACTCGGTCCAGTCTTTTGAGACTCAGCTAATCTACATCAAATTAATAATAATAATAATAATAACGAAAACCTTAAAATCTGAGACTCAGCTAACTATAGTAAGACTCAGGTGACAATCGGAAGGCAACCATTGACCTAAGCGAGTTCTGAGCCAATCCATAAATTTTGAACTGCTTTAAATTGGAAGGGAAGAGCCAACATTAATAACATAGAATTTTTAAATTTCCAATTGGGGCACTTGGGGCATTCAGGAGCCTCAGCACAACATCCAAGATTTGATACCCACTGCTGACCTTGAACCTGTTATTTCCTAGTATGTTTCAATGTTTCATGTGATTCTATTGTTTAGTTTGAAATCACTCCCATCAACTAATATATGACCTTTCCCAGCACATTATAAAAGCTCTATGAAGGATAGATAATTAGCAGAATAACTGAATCACACCTGCAACACATTCGCAATGGTCTACTTACAATGTGAGGTCACACCTACCCTTTTCAGAAGGATTTGAAGACAACCCTTCCTTCGTAAGTATTGCCTTTAACTCTTTTATGAGATTCAACTCTCGTTTGTTCTCAGGAGCCTGCTTGACCCTCCGGTATACTGTTGGTGGTACACTAGAGAACAAACATGGAATCCAGAACGATTACATCACATCAACGAGTTGGCATTAATAAATGATATTCATTTCAGAGAATGAATCATGGCAAGGAAAATACCTCATTCCACATGATTTTATAATTTTCTTAAGATGCTCGACTTGCTTTCCATAGACAGGGGTTGAGCTTCCACTTTTCTTCTGCTTCTACAAATACGTGTGGCAGTGAATATCTAGCATCCATCAAAATTCAAGAAAATGCAGCACTATCACTGATGAGTTCAATCTAACCTTGGCAGACTCCTCAAGGGATGATTGAGGACCATCATCATCTGATAACTTTTCACTTTCATGGTATGTCTCTCTGTCTTCCAGAGTTGCTGATTTAGCTGGCTTCTTTATTGATAATTTGCCTTCATCACTGGATCTCTTCCTCTTCTTTTGCACTTTCGTCTTAATGCGGTTTCCAGTCTCACGACTCTGCTTTTTTGATCTTGGCAGGTCTTCCTCACTCTCCTGACTGCCATCAAGAACTTCATCTGGCTCTGAAGAATCTTTAGAGCAGGCTCCGGTTTTATGCTTTTTTCTTCTGTCAATATGCTTTCCAGAAAAGACTTCTCCTGACGTTTCTTTTGTGTTTGACCCTTCAGTATCAGTTGCATTGGGGCTTCCAAGAATCTAAGAAGAAAGAACAGAAAGGAAAAAGATAATTGCTAGAATTTGGAACTGTTCAAAATGAGTTACAATGAACTAGAACCAGGGAAGGAATAAGGCAGTCACCTCTTCAATTTGAGCATTGATAAATCCTTTGTAAGTGTCGAGATCACGCATATTAAGTTTAAGATCTTTTTCCAACATTCGACGAACTTCTGACAATGATATACCCCTGAAAGTTTTAATTCATTAACAAATCATATGCCAAATATATAACAGTCACATTATTAGACTGACAATCAAGGGCTATAGAATCCGTTCAAGTGGTAATTTATGTCCATAGCAAGACTTTCTGTAAACAGCATGTGCTCCTTCCCTCAAGAACCCGAAATTTCAAAAACAATTAAACAAAAAAAAATCTTAATTGCTTGTACCAAAATCTGAGCAATAACAGGGAGCATGGAAACGTACTCAGCATGCTTTCTGAAAAACGAAGCCCTTTTCCAAAGAGCTTTCTTCACTGTGTCTTCATTCAGAAGGCCTTTTCCTTCTATCTCACCACTACCTTCCTCGATCTCTGGTTCATTTGGTATACTTTCTTTTGAATTTGCAGGCTCTACTACTCTCTTTTCATCTTCATGACTCGGAGTTTGCTCTTCCTTTTCTAATCGAGTCTTCCCACCATCCTTTCTGGCCCCTTCTGTTCTTGCATGAATATCTCCTTTGGATTTTTTCTCTGAGTTCGTGGTGACATTCTCGACGCCAGGATTATAATAATACTAATAAATACAGCCAAAAAGAGCAAGAGGATTGTTCAGATCTGGAAAAATTAGGAAAAATACACAATTCTTTATTAACTGCAAATATGAGAACACTTCAGGACACCATGGCAATTACATGAATATCTTATAATAAGTGTCCCTTCCCAACATTTAAGTGCATCCTAAAAGCCACAAATAATAGCCAAAGATACAAGTATTGGAAAACATAAGAATAAAATTTTGTAAGCCACTGTACATACAAGGCTTCAGCAATATTCATGAGATGAAAGAGTTGAAAGGGAGGCATGGCAGATACATAAGTATCAATTGAAGTCAGGAGGAGAGAGCTGCTTGTTCAATGTGCATCATCTATTTAAAGAACACAGGTAGTTGAGAGAGTTTAGGGATGTAGGTAAGGTAGCCAGTTCACTGATCTTGGATTTACACAGCAAAGGTAATCCTAGATCAACAGGGTGCAAGAAGGGGAGTATTTTGTAAAGAGCACAAAACAAGAATTTTTATCGTTTTACATTGGCCTACTACAGTGCATGATGGCACTCAAAATGTACGAAACTTAAAGAGAAAATAACAGAAATTTTTTAGGGTTTTACACGGTAACTTTCAGGCACCCAAAGGGCATGAGACTATGGCTCTACCTGTTCCTTCTGCACTGAAGTTTTGATCCAGAATAAATCATAAGCAAGGGGGGAATCCAGAATGCAGGATTGAAAGAATGCAAAGTGATTTTATAAGCATATGCAGAACAAATAAACATATATTTGTGATTCGTAAACATATATTTTATGATGACTAAGACTGGTCGAAAGAGAGTTCATAGAAGAAAAAGAAAAACCAGGTAAGAGAAGCCTTTGAATTCCACTATTCTCATATCATTAGGTGCAATACTGTTGAGAGGTAGTTTGTTCTTCTAGAGTGTTGTGTTACATTGTACTTCATTACTTGTAACTGTCCCAAATATTGGGCTTCTTTGTGATATTTTTAAAACTCCAGGGACATCTTACTCTTAATTTACATAATATACAAATCAACAAATTGGTTGTTTGGCACTAGGGTTTTCAATTTCTGGGTGGTTTTGAACCTTTGTTTTGGGTAATACCCAGTTTGGATAGCATCTGGATGAAACCCAGATTTTATATTTCCACTATTTGGACCAGTTTGTACAACCTGGCTTTGTGTAGTACCTTCCCCTTTCAAGTTGCAAGTGTGATAATTTTGAATTTTATTATTTTGAGGATTTATTTATATTCTTCTATTGAATTTTATGTTTTAAGCATAATTTTTTTAAAAAAACTACGGGTAAATTTTCTGGGGATATGTTTAGACCATTGCTTAAGCACAGCTTGCGTTTTTGCTTAGAAATAGCATAGTGAACTTCGTTATCAGAATTTATTTGATTTAAGAGCAAATATCATTTTATTAATAAATATAAATGATCAAAGAACCATGTCAACCTGACACTTAATCATGTTTTAATCCCATGCCAATTATTAATGAAAAATAAATTTAAATAACTATCAAAATAAAATAAAACTAACATAGAAGACTCCGCTCACCTCACTTCAAGAAATAAAGTAGTGAAAAATAAACAACCATGTTTCATTCGTTAGAACCATAATTGAACTCCGCATTCAAGCCTTACTTAGCTCATTCCCCAATAAACAACCCTGTTTCTCTGAAAACATGGCTTCTCAACCAAATAATTCTACTTTACAAAGCCCTACATTAACATAGTTTAATTATTGCCTTCTTCCTCTTTCTTTCACCCTAACCCTAATGAATAATTCAATTCGTTAAAATCAGTGTTTCAAAAAGCGCTAGGCGGCACCCAAGCAGCCAAGGGGGTGCAAGCCGCCTGGCGCCTAGGCGAGCGTTGATTAAAAAAAAAAATGATGAAAAACTGATGACTGATGACTGATACTGATTAATCCATAAGAATTTTGATAATCCATAAGACCATAAGCCATAAGAATTTTGATAATCTATAAGACCATAATCCCAATTAAAAAAAACAAAGATCGAAGTCGAGAAAAAAATTTTGATAATCCATAAGACCATAATCCATATTTTCATACAATGCTAAAACAGTAAAACCATACAAGCATACACTGATTGTCTAATACACTGTAGACTGTACACACAAAAATTAGACAGTAGAACTAGAAACTAAAAATAAGAAAGAGAAAATATACATAAATTCAGAAAATATACAGTCTAGGACACAATGGACAACACTCAACAGTCAACACTCAACACCAAGAGTCTTCACTCTTCAGTCATCATCATCATCATCATCATCATCATCAGAAGGAATAGGATAAGCTTCATCACATGCATCAGAATCGACGCCATCACCATCAGAGTCATCTCCCTCTTCAATATAACACTCGTCCTCCTCTGTTTCTTTTGAATCTGCCTCTTCCTCCTTCTCTTCTTCTACATCCCTCTCACTAGTATGTGCAGATGAGGCCCTAGGAGTCTTGGCTACTCGACACTTTTCTATCTTTTTGTGCTTCCCTGAACTCAAATATTGTATAATTTCCTCCCTGGTAGTCTCAAGAACATTTTACACGGGGCAACATCCACCTTAATACCAGCAAAGTGTTTTTTAAACCGGTAAATGCCCCCATTAGCATCTTTTCTACAATAATTACATTTAATACGATTTTTGTCATTCGGATTCGAGTTAACCATACTTCCAACCCGGATCACTATTTCTAGACGAACCTGGAGAAATATTTTTCTACATAACAAGGCTCATTTTCATCATTTTTTGGTTCTTTTAAATTCAAAAGTTGTCTAATCTCATCCCGAATAGCTTCAGGAACCTTTTTACAAGAAGCAACATTCTCTTTAATACCGACAAAATGTTTTTGAATCGTTAATACCCCTATTGGTATCGTTTTCATAAAAAGTACACCTTATACAATTTTTATCGTTTGGTTTTGAGTTATGACCATACCTCCAACCCAGATCACTTCTTCTAGAAGTAGCAGAAATAGACCTATTAAAATGACAAGGATTTTATTCCTGTTTTTATTTTACATAACTCATATATTGCTTAATCTCCTCTCTGATAGCTTCAAGAATATTTTTACAAGGAGCAACATCCCCCTTAATACCGTCAAGGTGTTTCTTACACCGGTTTATGCCCCCTTCGTATCTTTTTCACAAAAATTGCATCAAATGCAATTTTGTCATTTGGATTCGGGTTATATCCATATTTCCAACTCGGATCTCCACTTCGACTAGATCCTGAAGAAGACATCTCAAAATAAAACAAGCAATCTAAAAAATAAATTTTTACACTTACTTTGATTGCTCGAACTCCAAACTCCCACCTCTGAGATGTTTTCTGGTACTAAAATAATAAAGAACACCCTCTAATAGAATTATAAAACTCTAAAACTAAATCAAATCTACCTGGGTGATGTTTGGATCCGTTTTCCGTAACTTTTAGAAACACTTCGATCCAATGAAAGTCACAAAATTTAGTTTTCTTGAGGTTTCTTTCCCTCTAAAATGGGTTATTGTGGGTTTAGGTTTGAAATGAACCTAAACCATCCTTCAAACCCTTTATATTTCAAAACAAATCAATACAACAAAAAAAAAAAAAAAAAAATCTGCCCCTAGGCTGGCCACAGGCCTTGGGCTGTGGGCGCCTGCCTAGGCGAGTTCCGTACCACTTAGGCGGCCGCCCAAGGATTGCTGCCAAGTTTGGCCGCCCAAACCTGGGCGACGCACCCAAGCCTTTTGGATCGCCTAGGCAGCCGCCTAAGTGCTGGGTGGTCCGCTTTTTTGAACACTGGTTAAAATAACAATTCTTCTTCAAAAACAGCACCCAAACAAATCCAAACTGGTTCGAATTATGCTGGTTCGAATTATGTACAAAACAGATGCAAAGGACTATAACAACTTAGGGGGAGAATTGTAGGATTTCAAGGCAATTTGGAAAAATAAAAACTTAGGGGGAGAATTGTCTTTCTTTTACATAAGGGTAAAAGCATCTTGTGCCCAATTGACATACCGACATAGTTTGGGGGCATTTATTACCATTTGATGACATTTTTTTAATAAATTACGAGGACCACCCCCCCTCCCCAGCTCTTTTTTTATTTTTTTTCCCTAAGTTGCTCTCCTGTCCGGCAATAACACTGGCAGACAGGGGGCTGTTCTTTGAGCAAAAATTTTTAAGCAATGGCTCGTCTCTCTCTCTCTCTCTCTCTCTCTCTCTCTCTCTCTCTCTCTCTCTCTCTCTAAACTCATCTAGAAAGGAGGGAGATAGTGGAGATAAAAGGACCGGCCTTGGTTTCGAGAGAGAGAAAATGGCTCCCTATCGATCCTGCTCTGGTTCTAGTGCAATAATCATGTCTGCTCCCTAGTGAGAGAAATTGGTTCCTCTTCTGTTCTAGAGAGAGAGAGAGAGAGAGAGAGACTAAAGGCGGGAACAAATTCATATTGATTCATGAATCGGTGAGCTTTTCAAGGGATCTTTTCTTACTCCAAGATGATCTGAAATTTTTGTTCACAAGAGCTGATCGGGCCTTCAAAGGCCAGATCACAAGGGCAATCACTCTGAAGAGAGAGTGATTAAAACCTCAAGCGAGTTGCAGAGTATTGAAGATAAATGTAGCTTATCCTTCATCAAGGATCTCAGAACAAAGAAAGTTTTCTCCCAACCTTCCATTAGCAGCGATGAAAGCTTCCAAAATGTAACAGAGAAACCAATCCTCCAGATTTATAGGATGTAGTTTCTGCCAAGATTAAATCCCCTGATTCGTCTGATGCCATTTCTGACAAGTCTGAGACAGATCTAGGGCTTGAGAGCATGATCAACGGTGTTTTGACGGCTGAGATTCTACAGGTTCATTGCCATTCTGAAATTGATTGTTTGATTTCATCAGAAGTAGGCTCTGAGAGATCTGAGACAGGTTTAAGGCTTATGAGTTCGACCGGTGAAGTTTCCACTACTAAGAATCAAGTAGATATTTTTTGGTAATGGATTTATTGCAGGGAAAAACTCAGTGCTCTCCTTTTTTGAGTCTCAGGGTAGTCCACAGCTCCAATTCTCCTGCTTATGCAACTATGAGGGCATCCACTGCTCTAACTGAAGGAAATGATAAAGGTGTTTCAAAAATGCAACCTCGGAATGACATGTCGTGCCTGCAAAATTCAACCTTGGAATGACATGTCGTGCCTGCATTCTTTCAAAGACCCTACAAAAATGGATGTCAACAAGATGTTCCAGAAGCAACACCTCATAACAGTAATCATGAGAAAACTTCACCAACCCAAAACTTGGAAGGTTCTGATTTGCGTTTAGAGAGAAAGAGAAAGAAAGAGTGAGAGACGACAGCCATTGCTTCACAACACAACCCGATTGCTACCCTATTCCATGGTAAAGGAATGTGCAAGTAATTTGAGTGATTTGAGTTTAAAGAGAGAGGGACAGCTTCATAATTTTTGCACAAAGAACAACCCCATGTCCGGTATTGTTATTGTTGGACAGGAGGGCAATTTAGGCAAAAAAAAAAAAAGTCGGGGAAGGGGGTGGGCCTCGTAATTTATTGGAAAAATGTCACCAAATGGTAATAAAGCCCCCCAAACTATGTCCGTATGTAAATTGCTTAAATTTTAATTAGGAGTTCAATTCAACTCAAATCCTCCTTTAAGATAGGTTTAGTCTATATATAAAGGTCACTAGAGGATCTTGGATTAGAGTTTTGGATATTATTTACTTTGAAAGTTCTGGTTTAACTCAAGAGCCAGAAGCTTGGCTTGTAAGCTTCCACTAGTTTTCAATCAAATCATATATCTTTGAATTTTGTATTCCTGCGATTTAATTCTGCATCATCTGATATTAGAGCAAGCCCATTCGTGAAGCACACACATGACAAGATTGCTTGATGGCTGCTAAAGGAGGATGAGGAGGCTGTGTTCGTGTGGTGGTTTTGCTACACGGGAAGACTACAAGGATCCATAGAGAGCTCAGAGGAGCTAGTGCATGAGGCACATAAAACCTGTGCAAGATGAAGGAGATTCCAGTTGTAGGGGCTTCAGTGATGTGACAGAGAACTCTAGTGAGGGTTGTAGGGAAAGAAAGAGAGGTCTTTAGGATATTTGGGCATCAAAACAACCTCCACTAATAAAATTTTTGAGATGGGCTTTAATTTGATTGTTTAGAGCATCAGCTCTCTCTCTCTCTCTCTCTCTCTCTCTCTCTCTCTCTCTCTCTCGATATATATATATATATATATATATATATATATATTGGTGGGGGGCGGAGGAGCTGGGGAGATTGAAGGTAGTTTCTGTTTTTTTGAAGTTCGGTATCCAAAACCCAATTCTCAAAGCCCCAATTTTATGAAAAACTACTCTTGTAGGGCTTTCTAAAACATCAAAATGGACCTAAACAGGCTCTCCAAAACCTAGGTTTTGCAAGAAAACTTGGTGCTAAACAAGATAAACTTGGGCTTTACAAAACAAGGTTTTACCAAGTCTAGTATCCAAATTGGTTTAGAACAAAGTGGAGTGAAACCTAGGCTTTCACATCTCCCAAAATTGTCCGTTTTCTATTTCTCTAGGCCCAAATCAATCACTATGCATCATTTTTTCTTTTTTTTTAAATTGCTCACTTTTTTTTTTTAACCTCGTCATCGCAAACTATGCATCAATTATCCATTGTATCAAAGAAGGAAAGCAAGATCTGGTCATCCATCTTCCAGATCTGTAAGTTGCCATCATACAAAACTCCGTGCCAAGTACAGTGTTACTGCGACTTTACACCCCTTGGCTGGTGACATGTGTTGACACTTCAACACATCTCAGCACTTGAGACCACCTGGGCATATTTCATTCATTGTGGAAAGACTCGTGATAGGGTTTAAATTCAAGTGCTTGGGCCTGTGGTCCTCTACTCTACCACCTCCCCATCCACTTCATGTATTGAAAGTTAAATTACATCATAAATACTAAAGACATAATACTAAAATCTTTAGAGAATCGTTGCCTGATATTGGTTTCTTTTTGGAGAGGTCGATATGAATGCCACCACTCCAAAGGGAACTTCCATCCTCGGAGTCTGATATGTAGGCATCATCGTAAAGAAGGTAGTAAAAAGGTCTCAAAAAAACCTACCCCAAGACAGTAGGAGTCTGAATAAATGCGCCCCATGTCAATTACAGTCCATATATAACAGATGCAACTGCTACAGCTCAAGAACCATTCGTCTCCATTGAATAGATGAAAAACAGATACCTGGATTCCTTGTTTCAGAGTGATGAAACCCTAGTCAATGTCACTAAGCAAAACCTTCGGTTCCAAAAAATCCATAAACGCAGATACCACAGCATATTCTCATCAGGAGATGGGCAAACAAGATGAGTGGCCCATGCATTCATTGGGAAAGTGGAACTCAAACTTCCATGAAGTGAGACTAAATGCCAAACTTCCCACATTTCATATCCATTTTCTAGTCCAGCAAATACTTGCATGACCTTTCAATGACCAAAAAACTCCACCTAGATAAGGATTTGAAAGTTATCTTAAGGTCACCTACAAAATAATGGCACCAACATATTTCACACTAAGCATGACTTGTGCGATTGACTCCTATGATATTTTCAGGCTCTCAAAGATAGAGCGTGTTATCCATAAACAGGACGGCGTAGAAACCCCCAAAACTAAATCAAATCATGACATACTGTAGACACCATTTTAACAACTGAGGGAACTCTAGGAAACCAAAAACCGTCGAAAACGATAGGAACCTAGGCTAGAGCCAAACCCATTCCAGACAAAACCCTAATTTTTGCCCCATCCAAATGCCCTTTTCTAGCCTAAACTGCACTAGGGACCATACTAGTATAGTACAGCCTAGTGCACCATAGTCCCATGTTCCATACACCACCGCCACAAACCGCAATTAGTTAAACACTAATTAAATTGAACCCAAGCCCACTTGGTTAAGGCCTAAACTTCCCTTTAACCTTCCTAATTAGGCTTAAGGTCCCATTAAACTTGCCTAATGAGGACAATACCTGCCAAATTAAGCCTAGACCTATCGTACAACCCTCTAAATTTGACCAGCCTAGATCAATCTAACCAAAAATTCATATCTTAAATCATTTTAAATGGGTCTTTAAACCCTTGAAACTGCCCAAGACCCCCCTTTATTTGACCTAAAACAGCCCCCAACAGTCCTTTGGGACATGAGGGACAGGTGGCAAGAAGCTGCCACCTATCTAGGCCCCGATTGGCCTCAACGACACACTCCGCACAGCTAAAGGATCCCAGGCCCGTTAGTCCTCATTTTGCCTATAAAAGGCCCTCATGTGACCCACTTTTGGACCCCAAATTCTGAACCTCACCCAAAACTCTATCGCACTAAACCCGGATCACTGCCTCCTACAGAAACCACAGTAGCCTCAGTCACTTCTTTGACCCATAAGACCATCCAAATGCCTAAACCTAGAATCTGGATCGTCATGATCGAACCCTAGACCACTGTGCTCCACCCCACCTCGAAGGCCTCTCTGACTCTGCATTCTGTAAGAACTCCGAATCCGAGTGTCTATGGCCCAACTCTCTGAGTGACAATGGGAACAGTCCTCTCGCACCAACATCTTTGATAAAGGATTACAAGAAGGCCCATTCTACTTCTCTATTTTCTTTCAATTTTACGTTATTAAGATTAAGTTTATTCGCTGTTTTCTATTTTTCAAATATTTTCCTAGATTCCCCCCTGTTTTCCTAAGCTTTTCCAAAATCTCCTTTCGGTTTTAGGACAAATCTTAGCCAGCACGGCCGACAGACGACCAAAGAGAAGACCCCGAGATCATTTTTCTTTCATGGTCCATAATTTGATGGAACTCTACAATCTACCTCCAGTCAATGAAATTTAAACACGAAATGAGGCAGAGATTGTGCTTTCACTACCCAAATTTCACATATAAATACATATATATCTAAAAAATAGGTTTAAGAACACCATATGAGAGACAGTAGTCCAGTTTGGCTAGCTTTGAATCTACTGGTCAAAATGATGTTCTGTAGGGTTGATGGTTGACTGCATACTAAATATAAAGATCAAACTAGGAGCAACATAAATAGTTTCATGGGAAAACCAATAAATGGGAAAAAAAGAGTTACAGAACCAAATCCATGCAAGCCACTTTCATCCCATCCCCCTTGACAACATGCAGAGGAAAAGACTAAAATACAAGAATGTATAGGCACCGTTTTGACAACTTCTAAGGGCAGCAAATTCACTTTTCCTCAGAAAAATTCCCATTAAACGCCCTAGTTAAAAAGGTATCACACAGCAAATCACCACCACTATTGAACTTGCCGGATAGAACAGATACAAAGAGATTGTCTTTTGTAAGAAGAGCTGATAGCAAGATTCAATGTTTCAAACATAACACGACTGACAAAGTCGAAAAAAGAATGTTCCAGCTTCAATAAAGGGAAAAACCAAAATTTACAAGGGAATCCTTTCTATATATTATTCCCCCCCCCCACATACAACCGTCCAATAGATCAAGTGAGCCACTGACCATATGATTTAGATCCGACACCACCGAGTATTTTATTTCATATTTTTTTTACAAATCATATAAATATGAAATTTGGTACATGCCCTCATTTTAATGGGGCGCATCTAAAAACATATTTAAAAATATTTTCAAAAGCATAAAATGACCAAACTACCACTAAAACATTCAGGGGTATTTTTGCCATTTCATTTTCTTGGGAATATTTTCTTATATTTTTTGCAGCTGTGAGTTTAAAAGAGAAGTGGACACCCAAAATTTGGAATCAAAATAGTTTGTAGAAAAATTATAAAATAAAAAAATGTAAAGGAATGATATTGTGATTGGGCCATCATTCAGATCGGACGGCTGGATAGGGGGGAATATTTAACTTATATATAGTAGGGGAAGTATAGAAAGTTGTCCCAATTTACAATTAGAAACTTAACAACATTAATAAAATCAGCAAACAATGAATAAGGTAATTGAAATAGAGAAACCAACATTTAAAAGTAGGGACTTCACAACATTCATAAAATCCACTAACCATGAATACAATAATCGAAATAGAGATGTACTTAGTAGCCAGTCACCCAGTCATGCATTTTAACAAGGCCATGTGCTTTGCTGGAACTTGCATAACATAGTAAGAACCACATTGTTTGCAAGATTTCAAGTTGTAAATGAGATTGAAATTTTAGACTTTTCTTGAGTACAAGTGCAAGTCACGGCATATTACATATTTCATGCTAAATGATCCTAAGTGGTACCTTTGTTAGAAGCTGCTTGATGAAACGCTTATGTGGGTCCAAAGTATAGGTTTCTAGTCCCAATTCTTTCTCCAAAAGCCTTCTAACACCTTCGAGAGTCAAAGAACTGGAATGGAAAGTGAAAGTGAGTATATGCTACCTTCAAAAAATTGGCAAAACAAATCAGGTTATGTTCTCCAAAATACAATCTATTAAATCATGAAATCTGATAGTGAACAACATTGTTGGTTTTTGTAAACAGTTTGGATATAAATGTATACACACTATCTAATACCTTAACGATATTAAAACAGGTGAGTGTTTAGTATTCTATCAAAAATGTTCATGTGTAAGTGTCTCAAACCTCCTGAGGACTCAATCCAGTTGACTCAGCTCAAGAATTGGTCAAGTTCCAATTCATTCTAGGATTTAAGACGTTGGTATGTGTAATTATACATGTTGGTTAAGAAGATGATCTAAGATGTGAAGAAGCCCTTCCTGGACAACACTGTTTTCTGCTCACACGAATGGCAGCACTTTGGCAGGTGCACTCCACCGGTCTGGGACAGGTGTGGGTAGGCCCCCAAACATGAATGCCAGCAGAAACACCAATACAGACCAAGTAGCAGATACTATTATTCTATATATTCCTTCAATTGACCAAGTAGCAGACATCTTCATCAGAGCTATGCCTAGCAAGTGTCATAATTTCATTCTGCACAAATTGATGTTTGTCGATCATCCGAATTAGTTTAAGGTGTATTTCAAAGAAAAGGCTAATTTCGAAAGTGAAAAATGTCTAATTTTTCATTGTACTATCATTGCACTTTGTCGATCATCCAAATTAGTTTAAGGTGGATTTTAAAGAAAAGACTAATTTTGAAAGTGAAAAATGTCTAATTTTTCATTGTACTATCATCGCACTTTCTTTTCTCTGCATATGGTTATTTAGTAAATGCAAATATGGCTAAAGGATAATTTTGTAACATTGTTGTTCACTTGGGGGTATTTGTTGTGGTTACTCTTAATTATATATTAATTATGAGAATCGGATGATCTAATCAGAACAGGGCCATAGAACTTGGCTGGGTCCACTAGAACTAGGCCCCTTTGTCGAGCGAGTTCTTGTGTGCAAACTCGAGTAAAATAAAAATGTATTAAAAATCATAACAAATTATATTTTTTGTAAAATCAAAGTATAAGTATTTTATATATAATTTTGAATTTTTTATGATGACTTGTGAGTTTTCCTTACATACGCGCTATTTCTATATTTTCTCTCTCTTGGATCTTTCTGAATTCTTTCCCCTATAAATCAACTTTTTGTAGATCCATCTTTAATATATTTTCCATTTTATTTGTACATTTAATGTTGTTTACAGTTTGCATTCCACTACTTTTTTATTTTTAATAATTGCCTTTTGTTTTTCAAATTTATAACCCTATTTTTGGCGTGTACACTAATCGAGTGAGTCCATTTGGACTCGCCAGAGTTAATTGGCTCATATAGAGCAGGAGGCCCTACCCAAGCCAAGTAAACGAACCTTGAGTGAAAGACATCACTTTTCTAAGGTTGTCTCTTTATCAAAACTACACAGAACCATGCATTACAATTGATAACTTGAACTAAACATTGAGCACCTTCTTTAATACATAGTGTGCCACTAAAACTTGAGAAGCTATCCAAATTGAAGATCCTCAAGGGAGTTAACAAGTTTAAATAGGCAAGCTCATAAAATAGAATACAAATTGGGTAAAACTACTGTCAAATTCGTCTGAAACGAATGATATAGATGATAATGAATTTAGCTCAAAAGAGGAGCATTCCATCCAACTCTTAAACAAATAAAGTATTTCTTCAATCATTGCATGTTGTTTAAACATGGTGGCATACCTATTGGCTATACATGGTGTCACATACACTGGATCACAATCAAATTTGATCAGCTTATGTAAGTGGGAATTTATCAATGATTAATCATTGGCATGTTCCCAAAGTCAACAGAATACCAAGGCAAAAGCCCATCTAATGTAGAGGTATGTATCTTTTAGTGAAACCATTATGATTAAACGTGCTTTAAAATGCCTACCAAAAAATCATGGCAACGCCGAGTTATTGTGCACTCTACATTATGTATGCATGTAAGAAAAGCAATTGCAGGCAATATTCACCTAATCAGCATTTAAAGAAAAAAAAAAGGCAAACGGGGAGCATCTTGCCCCATTCTCCCGGAAAATAAATTTTAGAAATACATTAGCGCAAGAAATTCCCAAGAAAGAAATTTGACATTATATTATGGAAATGCATTTACTTTTAATATAAGGAGGTCATAATCATTATTTACTTTTAGATGAGAAATCAAGTGGTTGGGAATGTGTCATTGATGCACAACATTGTTAAGGACCCTACGGCGCATGCCTAAGCCTGGGCAGCCCTCCCTAAGCACTAGTACCTGGATTCGAATTCCGGGATAAATATACTCAATAAACATATTACCAGTATTAGAGGGGATGTTTGCCCCGTATAGAAAAGGTCCTTGTACTCATTAAGAAAGAGATTGTTGACTTAAAGAAGCTATAAGAATAAAGATTAACAAAAGAGAAGGATATAAGAGAATTGAAGGTGGGGGGTTAATATTTTTTTATCATGAGAACACTGATGAGGGCGATGAAGGAGAAGAGGAGGTGCGCCAGGTGGCAATATCTCAAAGTTCTAAGAGGGGTTTCGTATTTAGGGCCCAACCTCAAAAATACAATTGAGAAAGGGAAAGACAAGGGGAAGAAGCAAGTGAAGCTAGAAAATAGATATAAGGAAGATCGAGGCCCAGTAATTCAGCATATTGCTTGGTGGTTTTATCATGCAGGCATGTCTTCTAATATTGCTCGCTAAATAGGTGGACCAGGGTTGAAAGGCTCAACCCTTTATGAGCTTTCAATGCCACTACTGAAGAAAGATGTAGAACACACTAATGAATACCTCAAATCCCATAAGGATGGGTGGGCTTAATTTAGGGTTTTAATAATGACTAATACATGGAGTGATAGGAGGAGGGGTATCAAGAACTTGTTGGTGAATTGTCCCTTAGGTACATTGTTTTGATATCCATGAATGCTTCTAAAGAAGTTTATGTTGCACATCATGTATTCTCTTTTATTGATAAGAGCGTTGAGGAGGTTAATGAGGAGCATGTCATTCAACTGGTCATGGATAATGCTGATCCTAATTTAGATGCAGCTCATTTGCTTCGCCAGAAGAGGCCTCGCATATTTTGTACACCTCATTGCATGCTGAATAGGCCTTATGCTTAAGGCCATTGGCGACTTGTCTAGTATTAAAGGACACTTTCTAAGGCTAAGGAAGTCACAATCTTCGTATACAGCCAATCCTTACCCTCAGCATCGCGCAAGTTCACAAAAAAGGAGCTAGTGAGGCCCCGGATCACCAGATTTGCTACTGCTTACCTGAATCTTAAGAGCATATATAGTAGGAGGATCTCATTGAGATCTATGTTCACTTCAGAGGATTGGAGTAGGTGTAGGTGGTCTAGAGATCCCGAGGGAACGAAGGCCCGTGATATTATTCTAAGGTTTTGTAGCGTGGGATCAAGCACTCACTAGCAGCATTTCTGCCCTTGGTCAAGGTATTGTGTTTGGCTCATGCTAACAAGCCCTCTATGGGCTTTATATATGATGCACTAGAAGGAGCTAAGAAGGAGATAGCAAAGAATTTGGGCAATGATAAGGCCAAGTATGACCCAATTTGGAAAATTGTTGATAACAAGTGAGATATGCAGCTCCATAAACCATTGCATACAGCTTAGTACTATTTAAACCCAAAGTTCTTTTATGTCGACCTAGATATTGAAGGAAAGATACACTCATGGATGTCTTTAATGAGTGCCTAAAGAGACTAACTCCAAAGGTGAAAATTTAAGATAAAATATATGTTGATTGTATGAGTGTGGCTCGAAGTAGTTTGGGAAAGAAATGGTGGTGAGACAAAGGACCAAATCACATCCAGGTAATATATGTCATTTGAAAGTTTTCTTTCAAGTTCCCATTGACTAATTTAGCATTTTAAATTCGCTAAAGTTCTTTATGATAATATAAAATTAATTATAGAGGAAGTAGTTAAGATTGACAGCCGGGAAGTACAAAAGAGACCGTACTTTCGATATCTTGGGTCGATAATCTAGGATAAAGAGATCGAGGAAGATGTCGTACACAAAATTAGAGCTAGGTGGGCGAAGTGGAGATGTGCAATTGGAATTTTATGTGATCGTTGCATACCAATGAGGCTGAAGGGCAAAATATATAGGACAGCAATGAAACCAGCTTTGCTGTATGGGGCGGAATGTTGGGCGGACAAAAAACGATATACCCATAGAATTAGAGCAGCGGAAATGAAGATGTTGAGATGGATGAGTAGCAAGATAAGAAGGGATAGAATTCAAAATGAATCTACTCGAGAGAATTTAGGCGTGGCATCAATAGACGATAAAATGAGAGAGAATAGACTTAGATGGGTTGGCCATGTGTGGCACCGACTAAGTATAGCACCTGTTTGGAAGTGCGAGTTAGTTCAAGTAGAAGGACTGAAAAGGGCAATGGGTAGGCCCAAAAGGACATGGTTAGAAGTAGTCTGATAAGATATGGGACCTTATGGCCTCATTGAGGATATGACCTTTAGTAGAGTAGAATGACGAACCAGGATTCATGTAGCTGACCCCAATTAATTGGGAAAAGGCTAAAATTATGATGATGATGACATCCAAATTGCAGCTCAGGTCGGCCCAAAAAAACATGGTTAGAAATAGTGATACAAAATATGAGGACTTATGGCTTCACTGAAGGTATGACCTTAATAAAGCAAAATGACGAACCAGAATTCATGTAGACGACCCCAATTAGTTGGAAAAAGGCTTTGATGATGATGAAAATTATGAAACCCAAATTGCAGCCAATGGTGAAGCCAGCATGGGAGTAGTGCTCCAAAGTTCCAAGAGATAGCTATTCGGGTTTTGAGTTTAACAACTTGCTCTTCTAATTGTGAGCAGAATTGGAGTTCGTTTGATATGGTATTTATAGTTCTTTTCTTGTTTAGTTGTTTACAAATTCATTTTTGTATTATGGAAGATATAAGCATTGAGTACATTAGCACCAATTTAGATGTCTCAAGTAGACGTAGTAGTACTACTCGAGCATTTTTTCTTATAGATGCATACAAAGAGAAGAAAAAGGCTTGAGTAAATGAAGCTCAATGATTTGGCATTTGTTAGAGATAATCAAAATCTTAAGGAAAAGTTCAACTATTCGAAGAGCGATCCCATCGCTTCAAAGGATAAGGAGAAAGTGGTTGAGTGACTGTATGAAAACCCAAGTATTGAAGGGGTCTTCCTTGGGGAGGGTTTGACCAGGGACATCGTTGAGGAGGCTCTACTTCCAGCTTCTGATTCAAGAAGGGCCACTCGATCAACAACTATTGCTGGTACTGCACAAAGGGTGAGGGAGATAGAAGAGGAGGAAAATTCAAAAGAAACCAAGGAAGATGAGCAATATGTTGAAGAGGTGATAATTCTAATGATGATGGCCTCGATTTAAATGGAAACCGAAATGAAAGTGACTAAGAAGATTTTGAATATTTGACGATTGAAGAAACAAAGATCTCTTGTCTTTAGAATTTCATCTTGTCTTTTATATTATATCCTCTTGTATTGGACATATAGACTATTGATTTTACACTTTTCTTTTGTATTTCATCTTGTATTTTATTTGTGTATCATGATCGTGTATTGCATTGGAATATGGATTGGAGAGTTGGAAACTAATACACCACGGACTTGTTTGTATTTTTGACCTTTTTCCATAAAATTTTCAAAATTTGAAGTTTTGAACATGTTCCAATATTCATGTGTATATATTATGCATGGAATAAGTTAGTTAGAATACATATAAATGCAAAAAAAACAAATAAAATGTCTGAACAGCAAATATATGCAATTTTCTAAAAACTTTTCACCTCAGGGCACCCGCCTAGAGGCTGGAAGCTGGGCCCCAAGCTGGCCGCCTAGAGGTTTTTTAAACATCGGAGCACAAAGTCTATAATACAATAAAGTCTCTCAAATGTTGTGGCACACATCAATTGCTCCTATTTCACGTCCATTATGATCTCAATAAAGTCCCGTTTATTATTCTATCAAAAGTTCATGAAAGAAAAAACCCTCTGAGAGTTGTCAGACTAGACCATATAAGCAAAGACACATAAGCTTCAAGTCATGGTAACTACTGATTTGTTCAGACTTCAGAGTATAAAAATCAAAAAAAAATTATTTTATCAGAGAATGTACTGAAAAATGGAAATAATAGGATAAAGATAGAGAAAAAAGTCCAATTTTTCTATTGTAGTGCATAATCGAAGGAGAACATCTAAACTGGACCTAGGGGGGAAAGAAATCCGAGTGATCTACAGGGATATAAAAGATGAAAAACAACTCTGCACATCGTCTCCCTAACCATCCACGCCCATCTCTAAATCCAACTCAAAGGCAAAGCCTATTTCCCAAGAAACTTAAATTCCATCTCTAAATCAACTGAATAGAGAGAGGAAGTAGAAGAGGAAAGGGGTAAGAATAAAAAATGAATGAAAACAGTCATTAGTAATATTGCTACTTACTCTCCCTGTTGCTTCAACTCTTCCAGTCGAGAAAGCATGGCGGTCGATATAGCACTTTCCATATCCGATGCCTCCTCCATCTCTCTCTCTCACCCAAGCCTAGACAGAGAGTGAAATTGATGACAAACGAAATGCAGCTGCCTCCCGCCCTTTTGCAATCTCTCTCCTCTCCCTCCGAGTCTTGAGTTTCTTTGGCACGACTTTTCCTCTTTTAAGTGGGCATACGGAAAGTACACTGTGTAGGAGACCACGCGTGCGTACCGATGGATGGTTGATGGGCAAAGAGAGGATTTGAGTGGAGACGCCTATGAGGATGCGGAGGCATTGCGCGTATGGTGGAAATGGACCCGGATAAGACACAGGTCTAGGTATGGGATCAACATTTGGACCTGCGGGTACAGTCCGGGTCCAACAATTTTTGGGTACGGGTATGAACATTGGTGGACCCACGCTGTATCCGATCTAGATCTGTTTCATTTGAGTGTATTACCCATACTCGTTAGTATAATAGTATCCCTTTCGTTTTAAGAGAGGGTAAGAGAGAGAGGACACGAGGTTCTTTAGAGAGAGAACGACAAGAGTTTCAGAGCCAGAGAGAGAGTGAGGGAGACCTAAGGTTTGTAAAATAAGAGGTTGAGAAGAGTTTCACATTGCTCCACACCAAAAGATGAATTGGGGGTTTGCTCCACACCAGGGATTGAGACCTAGGGTTTCCAATTGGCTCAGAGCATGAGCTTCCAAATAATGGCAGATGGCGGTGAATTGGGGGTTTCACATTGCTCCACACCAGAGATTGAGACCTAACGTTTCGAATTGGCTCAGAGCTTGACCTTCCAAGTGATGGCAAATAACAAAGAGGAATTTGGGATTTGGGGCTTTTTGCCCCTTATACGATGGGAAGTTCTAGCTCTCATGCAAGATTATGTATGTGACTGCTTCTTTTTTCGGACTTGACTACAAGATCACCTACGTAGCTTCTTCATGCAACATATCTTCGAAGACAGTGGTCATAGCCCTTTGGTAGGTTGCTCCGACATTTTTGAGACCAAAAGGCATCACCGTGTAACAGAAAACTCCTTTAGGAGTCAGGAAAGCAATAGACTCTTCATCTTCTAGTGCCATCCTTATCTGGTTATACCCTGAATAACCATCCATGAAGGAGAAGGCCTGGCAATTGGTTGTCGAGTCAATCAACATTTCAATAAAGGGGAGTGGGAAATCATCCTTAGGACAAGCTGTGTTTAAGTCGCGGAAGTCAATAACGACCTTGATCTACCCATTCTTCTTCTTAACTGACACAACATTAGCCAACCACTTCGGGTATTTAACTTTTCTTATGAAATTTTATGTCTTAAGTTTGTTCACATCTGCTTCTATCTGGATTTCCAATTCAGCTCGGAATCTCCTTGATTTCTGCTTGACAGGCTTAAAGGATGGGTGAATCCCCAACCTGTGAACTGCAACCTGAGGGTCAATACCAGGCATCTCTTGATAATGCCAGGCAAAGTCATCTCGATTGGCTCGTAAGAAGCCGGTATACTCCTTGTTCTCTTCAGGGGGCATAATGGTCGAGATAAAAGTGGGTCTTGGGTCAGCTTCATCACCTAGGTTCACTTCTTCTAAGTCATCAGTTGTGGCATGACCACCATCCTTCAGGACCTTTGGTGCTTCTTCTATTTCCTCCTCATCAAGGGGTATAAAATCAGGAGCTTGTTCATCCATTTCAAGCACCTCAACGTTTTGTTTTACATGCAAAGATTCCCCTTTCATCTCTTCCATTCCTGAACCCTCGGGTTCTTGAGAAGTCTAGGTAGCTTATGTTTCTTCTTGAGACTCATGGGGAGTTACTTCTTCAAGAATGGGTTCAAGGGGAGATAGTGATGGTTCTTGTGATATCGTCATATGAGAGCTTTGGTTGGTGAAGAATGGCTATGGAGGCAGACTAGCATTCTCCGGGTAACCAAGACCCTGGTTTTGAGTGTGCTGAGATGCTATGGTCTCGATAACTACAAAGGGTGCTAGCATCCCCTTACCATCACTCAACTCTTGATTCTTTGATGGTTCATAGTCCATTTTCTTCATGATCTGATGAGATTTTGGACTATCTTCTTTCTAATAAAGTAGTGAGCTTGGGAGAGAATTCCATCCTTCATAGATAGAGTCAAGGGAGAAATTCGCTTGACTAAGAAACAGAAAACCATAATCAATGAAACCGAGACAAAAAGGCCTGTGTGTTTCGTATAGATCAAGACTTGTAGCTCGATTCTTGACTCATTCCATACAGGGAAGAATTGCAAGAAATTGTTTGATAACACTTCTTCCTATTTCTCAATTATATATGACGATCATCTCATTTTGGCATTACTAAAGCATCTATAGGGAAATGGCTTTGAGGCCTCTCCTGGATGCCCATGCCTCGGGTTTCTGGGTTGAAACCGGGTAGAGGAGCATAAGGAGGTTTTGGAGGCGTCACTTCCTTCATCTTAGTTTTCCTTTTTCTCATAATTTCAACTTGATTGAGTAAATCTTACACTTTCTCTTTCAATTCAACAATAGTAGCTTGTCTTTGAACTTTGTATCGATGTTCGGGAATGCCGATGAAGTCATTGGAAGGGTGAGAAGAGCAACTATCTTTCATGTTTTGATGAGTAACCCGAGTTCCCATGACAAGGGTTGGGAGACGCAAAATCTTTTGAGAGTCAGGGATGTGGCTGGCTCGATTCGTGAGGCAAGCACTATCTTTCTCCCTTTCGAGGACTAGGACATGCAAGACCTCAGGTATATGCAGGACTTTGGGGTGATCTTGCTGATAAAGGGATGAAGGAGTGAGGTAAGCATTATCTTCCTCCCTTTCGGGGACTGAAATACGCAATACCTCGAAAATTTGCAAGACTTTGAGGTGAGCTTGCTGATAAAAGTGAGGTAAGACTTATCTTCCTCCCTTTCGAGGACTGGAATATGCAAAATATCGGGTATTTGCAAGACTTTGGGGTGAGCTTGCTGATAAAAGGGTGAAGGACATAGGTAAAGATTATCTTTCTCCCTTTCAGATACTGGGATATGCAAAACCTCAGGGATTTGCAAGACTTTGGGGTGAGCTTGCTGATAAAGGGGTGAAGGAGTAAGCTAAACATTATCTTCTTCCCTTTCGGGGACTTGGATATGCAAAACCTCGGGGATTTGCAAGACTTTAAGATGGACTTGCCGAAGAGGGATTTGAGGTACGGGGTAAGCATTATCCTTCTCAATATGCAGGACCTCTGGTATTTGTAATACCTCATGTTGAGTTTAGGCGTAGCTGATCTGGGGAGTAAAGTAAGTGTCGTTCTCCTCTCTTAGAGAGACTAGAATGTGCAAAACCTTTTAGCCATCTTTTTGGTCTATTACAGCCTGATGTGCAACCTCAGCTTTTAAGAAGGGAATGGTGATATGCAACACCTTCATGTCACTATGAATATAAATGATTGTAGGTGCTAGCGAGCTTAAATAAGTGGTTTCCTTCTTAACTTGCTCAATATGAGGCACCACTAGAATGGGTTCTTGTGGGGATGGAGTAGAGGATGAAGTTTATGACCTTAGTACATCACTTCTTTTGGGGAAGTGGAAAATTTTCCATCGATCAAAGGGATCACTTTTCCATATCTCTTTTCTTCTTGAACCATGTGATTAATTGACCCTGACATATCTTCCACATCTTCATGAGAGGTTTGAGCAATCTTCCTCGAATTTGGGCTTGTAATGGATTTCATAGGCAACATCAGCTCTCGAGAGCGCAATGGGTCCATGACATAGTATTCGCATCAGCATAATGCAGCTCAGCAATAGGAAATGGTCTCTTGTTAGCATAGATTGTGTGTTGCTTTCCATCCCGACTATATTTGAAGCATTGATGGAGTGTGGATGGAACTACCCCATGGTAATGTAACCAGGGACAACCCAGAAGGATGTTATAAGAAGTATCTGTATCAATTATATGAAACAAAGTGGAAGCATTTAAATCCCCTATTTTGAGCTTGAGGCGGATAACACCAGCTGGTTTCTCCCCCGACTGATTAAATCCTTGAACTGTCAGGTTTGTACGCTGAAGTTGCTCAACACGTATCCCAATTTACGTGAGAATCCTCTTAGGCATGAGATTCACTGCTGATCCCCCATCCAGCATAATCCAATTGATTTGGCAAGCATGCAACTCGCCAGTTATGAAGAGAGGCCGATTGTGAAACCTCTCACCCAACTGAAGGACATCATCAGAAAATGTGATAGCCATGCAACTGTTAAGCATTGCAAGATCCACCTCAACTCGTTCGATCTCAGTTTCATACACTCCAGACCGGGAGAGAGCTTTTACCAGAGTCGTACCAAAGTATTTTGATAACATGAGAGCATCATAGACAGTCAAGAAAGCTGTAAGTCTCCTCAAGTGCTCAACTACATCATACTTGATTTTGTCGGCTTCAGGAAGGATGGCTCCTTGGCTCACCACTGGTTTTAGAGGGACATGTTGTGATGGAGTGGCTTTTGAAGGGGAAGGATTTGCTACAGCCACTAAGGAAGGGTCAGTTGTAGTTGTAGGAGGGGGAAGAGAAGGCCGGCTGGGTTGCACAGCCAGAGTAGTTGTTGGTAGAACAGGGAGAGGTAAAGGTTGTGGTGGTTCAGGATTTTTAAAGAAAGAATGTGAGGTATTTGGGTAGGGGACTAGTAGTGGTCTAGGGTATTTTAAAAGAGGAGGTGGTTCTTGAATAAGAATGGATGAGTTTGGATAGGGAACTAGTGGCGGCCCGGGATACTTCAGAAGCTTAGGTTGAGCCTGTTTTTGAATTGGCCTAAGTTTTCTTCCTGGCCTCGACCTCATTTGATCAACTGTGGTTGTTGTGATTCCCTCATGAAACACCAACATATGGCATGCTTCATAATTTGAAGAACTCACTCCTTTCGAATTCTTTCATAGCTCCCTAAAATCAGGCTCTATGAGCCATTGAGGTTTCTTCTAACAATATTTGTTGTTGACAGTATGGTATCTTCATTAGAGGAGGCCTATCATTGCTAATATCACCTTTATGACTGTAGAGGAGCTCCTCGAAGCCGGGCTCATGCTGGACCCAAAGTCCATGGAAATCACAAGCCTGAGGAAAATGGTGGTTCGCCTTCGCTCAGAGGCGGAGCATCACCAAAACATGTCCAACTTCTATCGGGGAGAGGTCAAACAAGTGAAGGAGCATTTGTCCTCTATAAGGCAGAAGCTGGCTAGGGTCAGTAGGATGATCTGTTTCGAGGAGTAATGCCCCAAGGCATAAACAGTCAGAGCTTCTCCTTCTTCTTCCTTTTTTGTTTTCTCCTCCTTTTTTTTTATGTTCGGGCTAAGTCGTACCCTTTTCCATCAATGAAGCTTTTTTGGTTTGAATATGTGCCTTGTGCTACTTAATCTTGCATTCTGCATCAGTTCCGCATCTTCCAGATATGCCTAGATTTTTGTACACATCTGGTTTATGTTTCTACCTTCTTGCCTATTTGATGCAAGATGAGCTCGATTTCAACCATCAAAATTTTATCCTTTCTTTTCAAATAATTTCAAGGGCAATTAGGTAATATGATAATACAACTAAAGAATATTTTGCATTCCTCATAGGGTATTTTGGTAAAATGATCATCGACCATCATTATCCCACCATCAGGACTTTTAGGTTTTTGAGATGAGGAGGCCAAGCGTCATATATTTCCTTAAAACACCATCCCTTCACATCATTTCATCTTCAACTTCTGCTTTGGAAATCTTCTTCCTCAAGTAACCATTTATGACATCTTTCTTATTTCCTTTATGGAAGATCTTCTTCATCATAGAAACCTTATGCATCTTCTTCAAAGAGAACCTTCTTCCTCAGGGAGAGCCTTCTGCATCTTCTTCAGGGAGAGCCTTCTGCATCTTCTTCGACTTCCAGTGAGTTCTTAGGTTTTGCTCTTTAATTTTCTGAGAAGTTTCTGGCTTTTGATTCAAACAATCTTTCGATCTTCAAATCATTCAAGGTGAGTCTTTCTTCTTTTTACTTTACTTTTTCATCCATGTTTCCTTATCCATCATGCATGTCATCCTTTTTCTTAATCACATGCTTATACCGAAAACAAGATTTAGTAACACCAGGATTAATCCCCTCTTTTATTCGAGTTTGATGCTCTTAAAAGCATGATTTTGGTTTTAACCTTTGATCGTCTGGTCTCAAGGGACTATCTCTCTGGTTCTTAATACTTCATAGAGAGACTTCACCGGACTCTGTTCAAGTCCATTTGGTGCTCTTTCAGAGTTTGATTGAACTATCCTTAAGGTGTTGGTCTGGGAGTCAAAGACTTCCATCGAGTTCCCCTTTTTCATCTCTGATGATAGACTCTGGTTCTAAGAACGAATGCTTAACGCATTTGGTCATCAAACCTTGGATATGTGCTTATGATGCTTTTGGTTACCTCTGATATTTGGTCTGGTAGGAGCGTCAGTTGTTTTATGAGTTCAAGAGTTCAGACTTCGTTCTGAGCCATGAAGGCATCAGGCGTAGGTTTGAAAATCTTGAACCCTGTGTAAGATGAGTGGGGCCAACGGTCTATCCTCGATCTAAACCCTAAAGGCATTGACTGTTGGCTTAAAAACTTGAGCCACATATTTTTAATCTTTCGATCATATGACCTTTCTGCTTTCTTCTTTTCTTCAGGCATCATGTGCTTCATACCTTTTCCAAGGGAAGACAAAAGCTGGAGGAAAAAATGCACCGGCATCTCAATATCATAGAACCCTCATGTGTGTCGGTCTGAAGGCAAATTGCCAACACATCTCTCATGGACTTGGAGATATCAACTTTCTGGTTGACAGGTTGAGTGCGGGGAATTCACACGTAACTCCTTCCATGGCCTCCCCCAACAAAATCTCTTGCTTTATTTCACTCATGCGAGTACTGCTGGGCCCAAGACCTTCCAATCTTGCGGCATGAAATCCGTGATTATAAGGCTGCTTGGTCAGATGCAGCTTTCAAATGCGAAGGCGAGAGCAGGTTCATTTGGGGTTATTATTCTTGGACCCGGGACATATGTAGGCATTTCTCTGTCGCTCTTGAAAGCACATGGCTTCTTGGTGCCTGTGCGTGCTCGGCCTTTCCATACGACCGATTTTCAAATGTCATGCAGGCCTTCTTGGTGACTCAGTGTGAACAAACACCAATTTCTTTGGTTTCGGGGAGAGCAGCATGTCCCTCTTGGAGTTTCATTTCATTAATGGCCTTTCCCTCTTGGGAGAGCGCTATGAGGAATTCACCCCTGAGAATGAAATTATCTTCAGGAATGGTTCTTACTTTGGGCTTTCAAGGCTCAGTTGTTTAAGAAGCATATTCAAAGAATACGTAAAACTGACTGTCGTGAGTGGAAGCAAGGATATCCCATTTCAAATATGGATCAACCATTTCTTCGACAAGCAAAAGGATAAAGGGGAGCCAAAGAATCCCCACTTTAATGGCTTTGAAACTCCTCCCCCTCTAACCATGAGAATGCCTCATCATCTTGATGTTTGGGACCGGCTAACCTATTTGGCATCCTACATTGCTTTATTCTTGTGCCATTTTTCACTTCCGGACTTCAAAGGCCATGTGGTCAAGCCAGAGTGCCTATATGCTACTGGCAATATGGCTGAAGGCCATAGATATGCTATATCCAGCTCGTGCAGTGTTGCATCTACAACAAGCTAACATCTACAACGGATCCTGAGAAAGTTATGTGGGATTCCAGAACTCCTTTCCCCATCCATTATGTTTATGGGTGGCTTGATGCCTTTTCCCGAGAACCTATAAATATTCTTTGAACTCTAATGTTGACACCTTCCCCTTCTTTCTCCGCTTAATGGGCTGCAGGGCAGTCTTTCGCTCGCCTGTCCAAGCACAATAATTGTTCTGGGAGGACAACTTCCTTCAGCTCAAACCATTTCCCATTGGGGGTACCCAAGTACTGATTAGGAGATCATGTCCCTCATGAACATCTGAGGGTCTTGTTTCCTTTAAGGGTGAGCAACCATCGGTTGATCAAGTCGTACAACCCTCATCGCTTCGCAAGGCAGCATCGGATGGACCAAGGTTGTCTCGTCTTCTATGATTTTACCAAGCATGGATCCGGGTCTAATCTTCATGTTAAGTCAGTGTGGGACTCCTGCACATTGTTGGGTCAATCTTTTTCGTTCATCATCCAACCATCGAGAAGTCTCCATGACCCACAACTACTGCGGTTGGTATCAAGAATATCAACTGACCTTCTTTCATGGTCCTATCAATGGTATACATGAGTTTTAAGAAGATGAAACCTCTCGAACTCGCTTCAAAACAAGATTCGATAGAATTTCGTCAAGTTGGGCACTAGGGTTGTGCTTTGTTGAGGGGTGGAACGTGATAAGATCCAACCATCGGAAGCGAGAGATTGTCCCAGAAGGAGTGATTGGGGAGACTCGAGCCTAATTCTATCGCCATCTTGATGATTTGCTGGCTCCTAAGTTGAAGACCTCAGGGCATTCGCATCAATCCCAGGACTATGAAAAGATAAGAGGATCTGGTGGGCATCGTCAGGCCCCCGTTTTAATAGTTGAACCTAAGAGCGATAAATCGCCCAAAGCTCAAGCTGCTTCATCAAGCGAACCTCCATCTGAGCAAAGGATAAAGAGTGACCAACCCAACAGGACTTCTCATGCTATGTCAACGGCATTTACTCAAGAAGACATTCAAAGAATGATCAACAAAAGCATCCAAGGCTTACAAGCTACGAAGTCACGAGAAAGCATTCATTATAAGAAGCCTTAACCACCTTTTATCGATCAAATTCCCTTCTCCCTTGGATATCAAAAGGGAAGATTGCATGTTTTTTATGGCACTAGCTCGCCCAAGCAACATGTGGCTCATTTTATGTCAGCATGCCAATAATCAGCTTCAGACTCAAGATTGCTTCTTTGGCATTTTGTAGAAACCTTGGTTGGGCCTGCCTTTAAGTGGTATGCACATTTGCCCCCAATTTCAGTCCATTCTTGGGAAGAGATGGAGCATTTGTTTTACAAACGCTTCTATGAGGTAGAACGAGATGTTCAAGATATAAAACTTCTCACAATGACCCAGGGGATGAATGAGTCAGTAAACGAGTATATCCAAGGAAGGAGAGATCTTAAAATGTACCAAACTAATCCCATGCCTGGGATCGACTCAATACAAACATGCAAAAGGAATATGAAGAAAGAAATTTCCTTACATGTTGAGGCTTCTAATCCAACCACTTTCTCAAACATGATCACAAAGGTAGCAAAAATTGAAAGCTTATTAAAACATCATGGTGGGAATCAAGCTCGGACCTCGAGGGGAGATCAAAATTGCGATCTCATCACTAATAGGCCAAACCTTTGTATTGGCCAACAAAGAAACACGGTCAGTGCAGTAGTCACAGCCACACCTCTCGGCCATAAACTCCCATCTAATGTTTCTCCTCTTCAAACATTAGACACCTCTCGAGGGTTACCATCAAGGAACAACCTCAGCAGTAGTAGCTTCGTGCACATAATTATAACAGGGTACCTCCGCCACAAAACTTGTATCAGATTGAGCAGTTCGAATGAAGGCCGAGCCAGCAATACAGTTTCAATAAAGCTTGAGTATGAACTCTTTTAAAGATGCTAATAGAACATGGTATGGTTACTCTTCCTGGCATCAAAAGGCCAAAACAGGTAGGAATGGTTAACCATGGAAACTACTGCGCTTATCACTGAATGTTAGGCCACCCCATAAAGAACTGTGTTTAGCTTAAAGAACACATTGAATCATTGATCCAAAAGGGACAAATCAATTTGGATAGTCTTAAGACAGCTTTCGAGATTACCAAGGCTTCACATGTAGTCATAGTTTAAGAGGAGCAAGTACAAACCTTACAGCCAGAAGAAGTACCGGCTAATCTCCTTCATAATCTCATTGCAATGCAGGCCATCCAAGGGTACTCCAAGGAAACCCAAGAACCTGGTTCGAGGCACTGGAAATCTTTGGTGTCCTTTTCACCAAGTATGGGGACACGAGATATCTCAATGTAAGAGTTTCAAGAGTCCATAGCCGAAGGGCAAATTATTGTGAATATACCTGTCAAAACTTGCTAGCCACCTAAACCAACAATTTCTCAAGATACATCAGAGCACCCTCTGCTTCTCACAACATGAAAGAGGATGAGAAAGGCCATCCTAGTAAGTCTCAAAAGGGGAAAGAAGTTATGGAGGCTTCACACATGGTCACAGTGCAAGAAGAACTGCGGTGTTCCTATGAGTGAGATGTCTCCCAAGATGTTCCCTATTCCCTTCAACATGTTGGTGCAACAAGAAATGATTGTATCTTGTGCACCCAATGGATCCGAAGAGTTCAAAAGAAGGAAATCAAAAGTTGTCAGCTAAAGGAACATGATTTATGACATTGCTGGGGATTTCAGGCTATTTTAGAAAGATTTGTATGAAGTAAGGGGGTGGTTATAGAAAACCCATCACCTTCACCTCCAAAGAAGATTCAAGAAGTCAAAATTCCATGATATAAGAATCTCAAAGATATTCAAGGTCCCAATACGAAAACCCATGTTCTCCAAGCTCATGTTGAAACTCGTGAACCAGGGAAGCTACATCATGGTCATCTTAAGATGAAAAGCCTTAAGAGGGAGGCTATTCGCCAAGTAAATGTGGTACCCATCCCACAAATTCAAAAGGCCGAACCTATCAAGGAAAAGAAGAAGAACAAAAGGCCTACAAAAACTCAATACTGTAAAGCAGTGGTTTCAAAAACAGATCGGTGCCCCGAATCGAGCAACCCAAAAACCCATCTGGATCTGTGAATCGGCGATTCGGATCGGGAATCGATCGAATCTGTCGGATTCAACAATAAAAAAATCCAAAAAAATTATTAAAAAGCATTATAAATGTCAATTTTTATGAATCCAATAAGAATCGGGGTACTACATTATTAACTTTCATTTTTTTTCATCAATATACGAATATTGAGATGTTCTTTCTCTGTATGAATTTATGTTAACCATTAAATTTAAATCACACAAACGAGAAATTGTAGATTTATCATAGATAAAATATATAATCATACATGGACTACAATAAAGAATGGATAAATTGATGAAAAAAAGGCCACCAAAATCTCGAATTGACGGAAAAACCTAATTCACTAAAAAAACCCAAATTATTACAACCTAACTAACTATAATCCAAAATTATTACAACCTAACTAACTGTAATATTATATATTGAAATTGAAATTGTTGGTTTACACTTTATAATTATTTTACTATATAAATAATAACAAATCTAAAATATCTTATAATATCATCTAATTTAAAATATATTATTGGAAATTGTAAGAAAAAATAGTACATTACATTTATAATGTAAATAAATTAATAAATAAAATACGAGATTTGGTTATCTATGTAGAAATTATTAGAATGCGTACAATTTTCGAAATAAGACTTTAATTTTTCAAAAATCTATTTTTTTAGGTTTCTAGAATAAATTTAGTGGAAGAGATTGTTTATATATATATATATATATTTCAAGTGGCCTCATTGTATGAACCCTATCTTTAAATTAATATTCCTAAATATATGTTAAAGACCACCATGTTATAAAAATAAAAAATATATAATTATACCATTTATTCCTAAGTAAAACAAAATCTAACAATATGCATTCATATATGAGAGAGAGAAAAAGGGCTAACATGCTCCAAGGCTATATTGCATCACCTTTACATATCTAATTTAAGCTTATGATAATCGCAGCCAAAATGCGTGCTTGAAAAGCATGATACTTGTTGTATTACCTTTTATTTATATTTTTGACAAGAAATACTTGTTGTATTACCTTTTTTTATTTTATTTTGACAAAAAAAATAAAAAGATGTTGTATTACTTTTTTTCTTTTTTTTTGACAAGAAATACTTGATTTTTTACAAGAAAAATAAGAAATTTTTTAACAAGAATAATTGTTTTTTTTTTACAAGAAAAATAAGAAGATGGTGCTGCCTAGGTTCGAATTAGGGACCTTTAGTTGTACGATGGACGTGATAACCGACTACACCACAAAACCACTTGTTGCATTGCCTTTTATAGTAAAAGCATACATTGTATTACCTTTTCAAGCGTATTACCTTTTATTCAAAATAAGTACCATGGTCAAATCCCACATCAAAAAATAAAACACATTAGATGTGAATAAAAACCTCCCCAGTACCATATCTAATCACGTGCTTGAAAAGCATGATGAATTATGAAGCAGTGTGCCCATAGTTAATATGGACATGTGGCGTTAAGGGGCTGTGGTTGACAGAGGGACACATGGCCATAATAGCCCCAATTTTTAAAGAAAATTACAAAAATTCCCTCCCAAGTCATTTGATGATGTCATAACACCAATTTTCTATGCAGACACGACCGAATCCCGTTTTATGATTGGATCCAGAATGGCCCAACCAATATCCGATCCGGATCGTCTGGTTCCAAATCGGATCGATGTTTTTTTTTATCACCACCGCAAAGTGAAACTTCCTCAAGTTCCAAGAGAAGTGGTATTCCTTCCCCCCATTCCCCCCCTTCCTACTCTGAATGACTTTGTCCCAAGGCAAGCTCTTTTTTCCGAGGGCGGTCAATACGTAACCATAAGAACAATATATTATTTTTCCAATACGGGTGACGACACTAAAATCACCCTACAACAGTCTGATCAAGGTGAAGACTCTAAAATCAACCCTCAACGGTCCATGTAGGGTAAAGACCTTAAAGATCCCCCGCAACCATCCAACAAGGGTTATGACGTTAAAAGGTCATCGATTACGTCCAATGAGAGTGAAGACGTTAAAAGCCTCTTTGAGTCCAATTCAGGTGATCACCCTAAAAGCAGCCTGATTCGGTCCAATTTAAGTGATAACCCTAAAAGCTTTGTCCCTTCTTCTCTCCCTGATTATTCACCCTTCTTCCCTCTCAAAGTCTCTCTTTGAACTCACCATGGAGTGCTCAAACTTCGAGGTTCTTAACTAAGAGCTCAAACCTTGCAATACCAGCAAACGACATAGTAAGTAGATAAGAAAGATGGTCACTCAAAAGGCTGGATTCTTAAGTGTCGAGGATGCTAAGCCTTTGCTGCCAAAAAGGGTAGGCCTTGTCCCACTCCGAAGGAGATATTCAATCAGCTTCTGAAACCAAAGCCTGAGAAGAAGCCCTAGTGGCCTGCAGAGCCTATCTTGGGGAATTGTTTAAGAACTCAAAGGTAAAGAGTTCTTTAAATTATGAGGCATGCCACATGCTGGTGTTTTACGAAGGAAGCACATCAGCTCCATTTGACAAGATGGGGTTGAGGTCAGGAAGAAGATTAAAGCCGATCTAGAAATAGGCTCCATCTAACCCCTGAAATATTTTGGACCACTAGTTCTGCATTCAGACCCATCCATCTCCATTCAGAAACCACCTCCTCTATTAAAATACCCCGGACCTCCACCAGTCCCTTACTTAAAACCCTACGCCTTCTCACACTAAAATTCTTGTACCATCACAACCTTCACCTTGCTCTATCTTGCCTACACCCATTTTGGTTGCACAATTTAGCCAGCCTTCTCTTTCAACCCCACAACTACAACCGACTCTTCCTTGGCAGTTGTAGCTAAACCTTCCCCTTAAAAAAATGCTCCATTACCTCCTATCCCTTTAAAATTAGTGGTAAATCAAGGAGCCGCCCTTCCTGAAGCCAACAAAGTTAAATTTGATTTGATTGGGCATTTGAGGAGACTTCCGGCTCTCCTAAGTGTCTATGACGCTCTCATGTTATCCAAGGACTTTCGTATGGCTTTGGCGCAAAGTATATGAAACTGAAGTTGAACAAGTAGAGGTAGACCCTACAATACTTAACAGTTGCATGACTATCACATTCTCAAATGGTGACTTTTAGTTGAGAGAGAAGTTCTACAGTCGACCTCTCTTTGTGATTGGCGAGGTGCACGCTTGTCAAATCAACCGGATAATGCTGGATGGGGGATCAACAATGAACCTTATGCCTAAAAGGATTCTTACCCGAATTGGGTTAAGTGTTGAGCAGCTTGAGCCTAACAGTTCAAGGATTCAATCAGTCGGGAGAAAACCGGCTAGTGTCATCCGTCTTAAACTCAAGATTGGGGATCTAAACACTTCCACACTATTCCATGTTATTGATAAGGATACATCCTACAATATCCTGCTGGGTCGTCCTTGGTTACATGATCATGGGGTGGATCCGTCCACACTCCATCAATGCTTCAAATACAATCGAGAAGGGAGGCAACATACGGTCTATGCTAATAAGAGACCATTTCCCATTGCTGAGTCACATTATGCTGAAGTAAAATACTATTTTGTGGACACAATGCGCTCCCAAGAGCTAATGTTGCCCAAGAAAGCTAGTACAAACCCAAAAATGAGAGAGATTGCTCCAACCTCTCATGAAGATGTGGAAGACATGATACAGTCACTTAATCACATATTTCAAGAAGAAAAGAGATATGGAAAAGGGATCCCTTTGACACCTGTTGATGGAAATCTTCTTACATTCCCAAAAGAAGTGTCGTATCAAGAACATGAAGGAGAAACTTTATCTTCTATTCCCTCCGCACAAGAATCTCTTCTAGTGGAGGATCAGGTTGAGCAAGATGAAAAGGAATTCATAGGTTCAGGCCCATTAACACCCACAGTCACTTATGCTCATGGTGGCATGTAAGTGTTACATATCCCCATTCCCTTCCTTGAGGCAGAGGCAACATGTCTGGCTGAACAAGAACAAAAAGTTGACTAAAAGTTTTTACACATTCCAGTCTCTTTAAGAGAAGTGAATGAGGCTTCACTTACTCCCCAGGTCAACTATCCCCCAAACTAGCTCAAGGTATTGGAAATACCCAAGGTCCTGCGTATTGAAGAGGGCAATGTTTGTTCACCTCACCCCCTCCCTCTCTACCAGCAAGATTCCCCCAAAGTCTTGCAAATCCCTGAGGTCTTGCATATCCCAGTCCCCGAAAGGGAAGAAGATATTGCTCATCTCACTTCTTCACCTCTCTATCAGCAAGATTCCCCCAAAGTCTTGCAAATCCCCGAGGTCTTGCATATCCTAGTCCTCGAAAGGGAGAATGATAGTGCTTATCTCATAAATCAGGCCAACTACATGCGAGATTCTCAAAAGATCTTGCATTTCCCAACCCTTGTGATGGAAACTCGAATTTCCCATCAGAAGGTAATGAGTGGACCTTCCTCCCTTGTCCGTGATTTCGTTAGTACTCTTGACTAGCAATACGAAGCTCAAAGGCAATCCTCGGATGCAGAGCTGAAAGAACAGGTGCAAGATTTGCTCAGTCAGGTGGAGGTTATAAGAAAAGGAAAAACTAAGATGAAAGAAGTTGCTCTGCCAAGACCTGTTCCCACCCTTTTACTGCGTTTCACCCCAGAAACTCAAGTAATAGTTGTTCAAGTGAACCTTAGAAGCAGTCCTTTTCTAGATGCCACGGTTATGTCTAAATGGGATTTATACAGTCCTGCGGCTCATCAGATTATGAGGAAGATGGACTACGATCCATCTAGCAACCAGGGGTTGAATGATGGCAAAGGAATGCTGACACCCTTCCTCGTTATCGACACAATAGCATCTCAACATGTTAAAAAAGAAGGCATTGGTTACCCGAGGCACCCAAGCTTACTCCCATGGTCTTTCTTGACTGACCAAAGCTCTCATGTGACAGTGTCTCAAGAACTATCACTAGCAACCCTAGAACCTATTTTTGAAGAGGTCACTTCTCATGAGCCTCAAGAAGTAGCAGAAATTACCCAGATTATTCCAGAGTCTGAGGGTTTAGGAGTCAAGGAAACAAAGAAGAACTGTCATATATGAAGCAAGTAGTTGAGGTGCTTGAAATGCATGAACAAACTGCAAGTAGTTGAGGTGCTTGAAATGCATGAACAAACTATTGATTCTCTATCACTCAGTGAAGAGGAGATAGAAGAGGCTCCGGAAGTCTTGGAAGATGGCGGTCAAGCCACGACTGATGACTTAGAAGAAGTAAACTTGGGTGATGAAGCTGACCCAGTACCTACTTTTATCTCAGCCATTATGCCCCCTGAAGAGAAGAAAGAGTATACCAAGTTTCTGTGAGCCAATCGAGATGTCTTTGCTTGGCATTATGAAGAGATGCCTGGCCTTGACCCTCGGGTTACAGTTCAAAGATTGGGAATTGACCCATCCTTCAAATCCATCAAGCAGAAATCAAGAAGGTTCAAAGGTGATTTGGATATCCAAATTGAAGCAGAAGTGAACAAGCCTAAGATATCACATTTCATTTGAGAAGTCTAAGTACCCAAAATGGTTGGCTAATGTTGTGCTGGTCAAGAAGAAGAATGGACAAATCAGGGTTTGTATTGATTTCCATGATTTAAATACAGCTTGTCCTAAAGATGATTTCACGCTCCCTTTCATTGAGCTTTTAATAGATTCAATCGCAAACTGCCAAGCATTCTCCTTCATGAATGGTTATTCAGGGTATAACCAAATAAGGATGGCTCAAAATGTGGAAGAGTCCACTGCTTTTCTAACTTCTAAAGGGGTCTTTTGTTACACAGTGATGCCCTTTGGCCTCAAAAATGCCAGAGCCACCTATCAAAGGGCTATGACCACTGTCTTAGAAGACATGCTACACAAAGAAGTGGAATGCTACATAGATGACCTCATAGTAAAGTCAGACAAAAGAAGCAATTACATAAGAAATCTCGAAAAAGTCTTTGAGAGACTTCGTCTTCACCAGCTCAAGATG
Organism: Amborella trichopoda; assembly: GCF_054954075.1. Lineage (NCBI taxonomy): Eukaryota > Viridiplantae > Streptophyta > Magnoliopsida > Amborellales > Amborellaceae > Amborella > Amborella trichopoda. Next base: position 30,195,712 of record NC_142339.1, read on the forward strand.
AACCCCTTAAAGTATGCCTTCAGCATACGGTCTGTAAAATTCTTAGGATTCATTGTCAGGTATAGAGGCTTGGAGATCGAACTTGTCAAGATTAAAGCCATTTAGGAGATGCCACCTCCAAGAAATCTGTGAGAATACAGATCTCTTCAAGGCAAGCTTACTTATAAACGAACGTTCGTCTCTAATATGTCATGACAATGCCAACCTTTCTCTCCACTCTTGAAGAAAGACATGCCCTTCGAATGGGACGAAGCGTGTCAAATAGATTTCAAAGACATCAAGAGCTATTTGTTGAAGCCCCCTTCTCTTTCTGCCCCAATTCCAGGCAAACCCCTCATCTTATATGTGACTGCACTAGATGAGTCACTTGGAGCCCTGCTTGCTCAAAACAATGAAGAGGGGAAAGAAACAACTATGTACTACTTGAGTCGAAGGATGCAAGGAGCTGAAGAGAATAATTCCCCAATAGAGAAAATGTGTCTGGCTCTCATCTTTGCAGTATAGAAGCTCCGACACTATCTGCTTGCACTTTCGGTCCAGCTCATCTCTCGAGCCGACCCTATTAGATTTCTCTTGTCAAGCCCTTGTCTTTCGACTTGTGAAATTGTCACTACTCCTCATGGAGTTTGACATTACATATGTGCCACAAAAAGCAGTCAAAGGACAAGCTTCGGCAGATTTCTTGGTTGCACACCCTCTCTCAATTGATGCTCCCTTAATCGATGATGTACCAGCTGAAGTGGTATTTCATGCTAGAGTGTCATGTGAGGGGAAGATGCATTTTGAAGGGCATTGCAATCCATGAAGGGTGGTTTTGGGGTAGTGTTCTCCACCCCTCATTATGGCCTTGTCCATCTATCATTCTCTCTCCTAGAGATAGAATCGCATAATGAAGCAAAATATCAAGCGCTCATTATAGGCTTGGAGATTTCTTCCCATATGAACTTGAAATGCTTAAGCATTTATGGAGATTCAAAGTTGGTCATCATGCAATTCAAAGGGGTGTATGATGTAAGGAAGGAAAATCTCAAGCCTTACTTCAATACTGCCAAAGCATTAATAGCTGGATTTGAAGATATTATTCTTGAGCATGTACCACGAAGGCTTAATGCACAAGCAGACACGCTTGCCAAGTTCGAGGCAACATTTCAAGCACCACTAAAGGGGCCTACACCGATATGCGTAGATGAATGGAGGTGTGTTGAGTTCGTTAAAATACTTGACAATGAAAATGAAGTGCAATTATTGAAAAAATGCTCTTCTTACTCATTCGGGGCAATCATTGCAGATAAAGCCTCATGTGGTTCTCATGATTCTTCCATGACTATAAGACAAGAAGAAAAAGGTGATGAAAAGCCAGAATCTTCAGATCATATGTGTGCAGAAGTGGATTCAGTAATAGACTGGTGCATCCCTATTAAGGAGTATTTGTAGCATAACCGGCTTCCTGTAGACCGTATTGAGTGCAACAAAATCCGGAGGTTAGCCGTACGGTATGTGTGTTGTGACGACATCTTGTTTCGAATCTCCTATAATGATATGCCACTCAGATGCATCGATCAAAAAGAGGTGAGCCATGTGCTTAAAGAAGTTCATGTTGGAGTTTGTGGGATGCATTAGTCTGGTCCTAAGCTATCTAGCAGGATCATAAGGATAGGCTACTATTGGCCTACCATGAATGTCGACTCCCTTATATTTTCAAAGAATTGTCTGGTGTGCCAGATTCATTCGAGCTTCATTCACTAAGCTCTTGAACCTCTTCACCCGATAGTAGCATCTTGGCCTTTCACTCAGTGGGGCATGGACATTAGAGGTCCTATTGATCCACTATCTTCTTCGAGGGACGTGTTTATACTTGATGCCACATACTACTTCTCTAAATGGGTCGAAGTTGTCCCTCTCAAGAAAGTCCCCGGACTTGCAGTCGCCAATTTCATGCGCCAGCATATCATATATAGATTCAATGTGCCTGATCAGATCACTTCTGATAATGGCCCCCAATTTCTGATAATGGCGCCCACTTCGGGTTTCAATAAAAATATTCGACCATGTACCATCCAAGAGCTAATGAATTGGCCAAAGCTTTTAACAAAGCCTTCTGTGATGCTCTAAGGAAGTACATCTCTGACACTAAGAGGATATTCACATGAAAGACTTTGATACAGCCTGGGTCCAACTCAATCGACTCCTTACTCTCTGGTATATGGGGGTGAAGCTGTGTTGCCTTTAGAAAGTCAATTGCCTTCTCTTAGAATAGCCCTGCGTTATGGGATGACAGATGAAGAATGGGCTACTCTTCGCACCTATTATCACTCATGATCGCACCAAGGGGAAGTTCAGGCAAAAATGGGAAGGTCCTTTTGTGGTGAAGAAGGCTTTTCCTAATGGAGCCTATGTGTTAGTTAACGTTGACGGTGAAGAAGCTATGCCCCTAATCAATGGGAGATACTTGAAAAACTATTATTTGTGACCTACGGTCCAAGCTGTATGTCCTCTAAACTGTTAGCACACGTTTTGGCTGAATGACATTAAAATGCTTCGCACAACGGTCCAAGCTATATGACCTCTCTACTGTTAGCACAAGTCCGGGCCGCACGACGTTAAAACTGCATCGCATCACGATCTTAAAGGCATGACCCTAAAATTGCCTTCACTCGGCCTTGGTGGATGACCTTAAAACACACCAAATCTACGGTCTCAAAGGCGTGACCTTAAAATCACCTTCACTTGGTCTTGGTGGATGACCTTAAAACACACAAACTCTATGGTGTTGAAGGCGCAACCTTAAAATTGCCTTCACTCGATCTTGGTGGATGACTTGAACACACCAACTATATGGTCTTAAAGGCATGGCCTTAAAATTTCCTTCACTCGGTCTTGGTGGAAGACCTTAAAACACACCAACTCGGCTGTCTCAAAGGCACAACCTTAAATACGCCTCCCCATGGTCACGGCGGCATGACCTTAAAACTGCCTTCTCAAAATCCACAAGGGCGTCATGAGTAAAAAGAGTCGAAAAAAAGAAAAAGGAAAAAAATGACAGGAGTAATAATATCACCAACTATTACAAGTAAAATATGTCAAAAATAACAAAAATGGGAACGATGAAAACCCGCAAGGGCATCGTGAGTAAAAAAAAAAAGCAGACATTGTGTAAAAGCTATGGGCAAAGGGAGCCATAAAAGGAAAACATAAATAAATACGGGGTTCTTGTGAAAAACCAGAAATGGCACACACCCCAAGGACTTGGATGAAAACTCGAAAGGGCATTCAACTCACGCCTGATGAAGAGCAAGCCAAGATTTCATGCACAACAAGCTTCCAAGACTCATACCACATTCATTTCCAAGAGAGATGGAAATTGGTCATGAGATAGAGGAAGAAAGAGCAAGCCATGAAGAAAAGAGAAGCATACAAGCCAAGGATGAGAAAGAAGAAAATTTCTTTTCACGATTCAAAGGTTACAAAATTTTATGGGGACAAATAATCAGTCACCTACAAAAGGAATGAAAATAAGACAGACAGAGGAAAAGAGTGAATGATTTCGTGAGACTCTAGAAGTTCTCAAGGGCCTCATGAATCTTGGCCTTTAGTGCTGATGACGACTCCAGGTCCTTCTCCATGTGCTCCTTCCTGTGGAAGATTGTCTGAGTGACATAGCTCGACATTGCAATGGTCGCAACTACTTTGGACTCCAAAGTCTGCAAATCTTAAGACTATTTTTGTATTTGTGCTCTCTCCCGCTCTCGTTGGGTCTTTATCTTATGGATATCGGCATCTAATCTGGCCCTTTCTTCTTCCAAGGCTGCAATTTCCATAGAGTACATCTCGTCTTCTTGCTTGAGACGAGCCTGCTTGGAAAGGAGGACCCCCTTCTTCTCTTCATAGCCTCTTATAAGACTTTGAAGCCAGGTCAAAGTCTCCTCCGCAGAGGCCAGACAAGTCATATATGCTGCCTGTACTTCAGACTCGCTCTGCCAGCCTTTGTTCCCCCACTGTTCAAGATTCTTTAGAAGACCTTCAAATCTATCAAAGCTCTCCTTATCATAATGGACCAATCTCATAGTAGTTGCACAGTCCTTCACTAGGCCTATTTCAACTGCCATATTGGAGAGGGAACAATCCTTCACTCTCTGGAGACTTGATTGCAATAAATTTCTTACAAGTGAAGCTTTTCTAGTCGAGGCCAAGGAGGTCGCATGAGAGGGGTCTGCTGAAACAAGAGGAGGAACCTTAGTAATGATAGTTGTTTCTTGAGGCACCAGAGCTAGAGGCTCACTAGGAAGGGTGACTGGCTCAGATAAAGTCCCTTCAGCTGAAGGCACTAAAGAAGAGTCCTCTGAAGCAGCACCTTCTACAAGTTCTAATCCAGCACTGGAAGAGGTGTTAGGCTGAGACTCTACTTCTGAGGTGACAGGGGCAGGGGCCTCAAGAACGACTACTTCTTCTTCAGTGGCCTCTTTAGCAATAATATCCCCCTCCTCAGTAGTAGCAAAGAAGAAGTCTCCCTGACTCAAAGAAGAACGAGTCGGAGACTGCACTATTACACGCTCGGTGAGAATTTCAATAGGAGATGCTTCTATCTTTATTGAAGGAGGAAGGATACTCTCTGGTCTATGAGCAGATGCACTTGCTTAAGCTATGGTAGCTTCATCAATGACTTCCGGAGCAGAGGTCACCACTTCTGACACTGGAATGGGGCTCAAAGTGGCCTTGATCTTTGCACACTTCTTGGGCTGAGAAGCGACATCAGTTTTTGTACTTAAGACAGACGGAGTCGGAAGGGGTACATTTGAACTTGCCACAATCTTCTTCCTTGAACGAGTAATCTTCATGGGGATTACAGGTTCTGTAGCCATGTTGGACTCGAAGCTCACTGCAGTTTTCTTCCTCTTACCCCCTCTGTTCTTTGCCCCTTTTTCTGGGACGACTTCAGGAGTGTCTTGATCTTTCTGGCCATGATGAGGTCTGGTAGCTAGGGCTGAATGAGGCCCACTTCCTATCAAAGCATTGAGGTCTTAAACAGGGTGACCTTCATGACCAAGGATTGCACGCCCCTTAACCCACTCGAAGATCGAGCAGAGGTAATCAAAGCATATGTCATCAAACAAAGACCTTGTTTCATCTTTCAGAGAAACACTCTATGTCAGTGAAGTCTTTGTTCAAGAAACGAGGTTTGACATGCTCTCTCCACTCAACAGGGTAATCTAGCTTGCAAGCCTTGGGGAAGGAAGGAGGAGCAAAGTGTTTCTTGGCACTATTGATGGCCTTCCATGGGTGGTCTGAGCCACAATAAGAGCAGTCCACCACCAATAGCCCTCTGTTGCATGCCCCACAGGCCTCTTGTGAGGGACTACAAACTTGCTCGGACCTATGAGGCTAAAGTAGGTCTCCCAGGCCATCCTCATATTAATGTCTGACCAAGACTTTCGTCTCTCCCCTAGCATTCATGGGGAGAGGGGCACGACCCTCCCTACTGTTCACATTCACATCCTAACTCCCGTCCTATCATGGGGAGTTAGGGAAGATTCTCAAGTGGTGGCACAACTTTTTTATCGTATCATATCACATTACACTACCAACGGATGACCCGTTGCGTAATGCCTCAAATCACATTCTGTCATAACATATCATTCTATCAATGGATGACCCATTGCATAGTGCTTCATATCCCATCTGTGGCATGTCGTATTATAACCATGATCACTCACTATGTCATAGGCATTTCTTATTACAACCATCCACATTCAATATTTCATAAGTATGCACCAAGCATTCACTAATTTCATAAGCATGTCTTATTACAACCATGCTCATTCAATATTTCATAAGCATTCACTATTTTCATAAGCATGTTTTATTGCAACCATGCACATTCAATATTTCATAAGCATGCACCATTTTACAAGCATTCACTAATTTCATAAGTATGTCTTATTACAACCATGCTCATTCAATATTTCATAAGCATTCACTATTTTTATAAGCATGTCTTATTACAACCATGGACATTTAATATTTCATAAGCAATCACTAATTTCATGACAGAGCAAAAATGTCAGTGTAACAGTCTCTTAGAAAAATGAGCATAGCTTCCACTCCATAGGGAATTTAATCATGGTTCCAGAACCATTTTGAAAATAGACTCACTCATCTGTCTTTTAGAAGTAGTTTGGTCTCATTCTAAGGCATTTTGGTTACTCCCCATGCTACACAAAACATGTGATACTTGCGGCCCCGTCTTCCCTCTCTCTCTCTCTTTTCTCCTTTACAGAGCATGAAACTTCAGCAAATCTATGGCCCCGTCTCTCATGTCTCTCTCTCTCACCTCCACGCACATGTAAACCTCAAAGCCACAGTCCACTGTGGCCCCATCTCTCTCTCTCTCTCTCTGCACATCTCTCTTGTTACCATTGTGTATAGAGCCTCTACACACAAAGCCGTTGTAACCTGTCGCTTCAGCATATCATCATCTGGTCTCCTCTTGCTAAACATTGTTGCATACGGAGCTGCAGTAACTTGTGGCCCCATCCTTTCTTCCTATTTTTCTATCTATTGCGAACGAGTCCCCAACTACGTGCGGCTCCAGCATTTCGTGGCCCGTCTTTCATCCATTTCTACCCTCTTGTCCCCTTTGAACTCACACCCATGTCCACTCCTTTGTGCGAGTACGGTTCCGCCTTGCATTCTTCACTCATCTTCCCTTTGTGTACTGACATTATTCGTCTATCCAATATACACTTGACTTGATACTTCTCAAAGCTGTCTTAAGAGTTTTAACACTAATATTGCCACTCTAACTTCCTCTCCATACAGTTGAGTCGAGTTGTGAGAGATATAAATGTTCTCACCCTCACTCACTCGGGTGGAGTCATCCTGAGCTGGTAGTCAAGAAAGTTTTGATTCTTTAGTTGCTTTGACTACCAAGTCTCATAGCGTTTGTGCGGATAAAAGGACTTATGTCATCCCTTCTTTTTCATTCTTTCTTTGCCAGCCAGCCCCCACTCGAGTGAAATATCATAGAGGAGTACCATTTGAATTCACATGGCAAGTTTCAAGATAAAAGAACGAGATGACATGTTGAAGTTTGAGGAGATTTCATGTCCAAACCGTGCTAGCAGATAGCCAGAGGGCTGCGTAATTGTTCTAAGATGGCGACTGCCCGGGCGTATCCTCGAACCCCCAAACGATAAGGTAGGTGCCTAAACGCATTCTTGTTGATAAAATCTCTCTAGTTGTTAGTTCCTATCCGCATCAAGAAGAGCACTCGCACATGCTTAAAAACGCCCAGGAGCGTAGGCCCTTCGTAGTTTTTTGAGAGAGGGTTTTCTCCATAAAAGAAAATCAGGCTCTGACCAATGTTATATAATATCAAGACCTGGTCTTGGTAGGTTAAAAGAGCTATGTGTTAAATAGTTTAAAGTCTCGCAGCTCGGACTATATGATAGGTAGTTTAGAGTCATACATCACAGACTATCTTGATCTTTTAAGGATAGTATTTCTTCAAATACCTCCCATTGATTGGGGGCATGACATCTTCTCCTATCTCGGTACAGAGGAGGTATGCTCGAGCGTAGTATGCCTTCTTAACGACATATGGTCCATCCTATTTGGGCTGAAATTTAGACTGAGGTGCATCAATATGGCATCTCACGACTAGAACCAAGTTGCCTGGTTTGAAAGACCATATCATCACCTTCTTTTCAAAAGCTTGTTTTATTCTTGCTTGATAAACTTCTAGCTTTTGCTGAGCTACCAACCGCTTTTCGTCGAGTGTGTTCAACTCGTTGTGTTGGAGTGTGACTCGCTCATCATTGGTTAGCCCATAATGGACTACCATCCTTAGAGAGGGTATTTGAACTTCTAAAGGTAGCACTGCCTTTGCCCCATGGACCAATGAATATGGGGTTGTTGAGGTGGCATTCTTTCTCGTCGTCTGATAGGCCCAAAGAGCCTCGGGGAGTCTCTCGTGCCAACCACACTGACCCTTCTTTATGGTCTTTCTCAAGACCTTGCAAAGGCTTTTGTTAAAGGCTTTGACGTGTCCATTTTCCCTTGAATTATACATGGACAAGTACTTCTAGTAAATGTTAAATTGACTGACCAATTGGCGAATGTGATCGTTCTTAAACGGAGAGCCATTGTCGGATATAATCGATCCACAATATGGTGGCGAACAAAATCAGCAACTATCTTATCAGTTACTCTTCTTAGTGAGACAACTTCAGCCTGCTTAGAGAAGTAGTCGGTAGCTGCCAATATATATTAATGGAAATTTGCTGAGACTGGGGTAATGGGTCCCACGATATCCATTGCCCACTGAGAAAAAGTCTTGAGAGTTGGATGCAATGGATCCGACTATTGGTCAATGTAGTTGGCGAGTACTTGGCACGCGTGACATTTCTTAGCATATTCAAGTGTATCTTGCTATAATGGGCCAGAAATACCCCATCCGATGCATTTGGTGGTACAACTTGGATTCGGATTGGTGCATGTCGCAAACCCCATCATGCACTTCCTTTAACGTTGTTTGTCCTTCTTCATGCGAAAGGCATCTTAACAATATTTTGTTTATGACTTCCTATATAGTTGGTCATTGAGGAGAGTGAATCTCATGGCTCGCCTTTTAAGTGCTAGCCTATCTTTCCTAACCTCAGTTAGTTGGTCATGGACTAAGTATTCTAGGAAAGGTTGACGCCAATCTGGCCGAGGTGCTTCTGCCACCGCAATGATATCATCAGGAGTAGGCTCTTTCATTAATTTCCTCATAACTCTTGGAGGGTATGGGGGAAACTCCGTCCATAGATTTTCTTCATCTTTAGAATTACTCTTATCCATCAAAGGGATGGATCGCCATTCTTTTTTGGGGATCTGAAGCAGTACCCCAGGCTCGATGATCATGGCAGCTCCCAGTTTAGCTAGTGCATCGACCTGGACATTTGATCCTCAGGGAATATGAGTCAAAGTGGCCTCATAAATCTTCCCTAGGAGGTACCTTGCGGTACTATATTATGGTTTGAGTTTATGCTTATGGGCCTCATATATCCCTTTTAGCTATCAGATGATCAGCTGGGAATCACCAAATATACCGAGGGACCTCAGGTCCAGTTCTAGCGCCATGTCTAGATCGATGATCAGTGCCTGGTATTCTGCCTCATTATTCGAATAGTTCTCATTCAATGAGAAGGCATAAGGCAAGAGTCCTTTATCTAGTATGACAAATATTACGCTTGCTCTAGCATCTTTTGCTTAAGACTCACCATCAAAGAACATTTGCCATGAGGCAAGCTTGTTTGCACACATGACTTCCTCATCAAGCAAGTCTTCATTCACAGGGGACCCTTCACGTAAGGGATGACTAGCCCTCTAATAGATTTTTGTAGGACGTAGGTGATGTCAAACTCCATAAGAAGTAAAGTCCACTTAGGTCGTCGACTAGAGAGGATTAGTCTCGTCATTTAATTGGATTAGCTTGAGAAATCAACTGCACTGGGTCAGCGAGCAAGTAATGTCATAGCTTTTAGCCTGCGAACACTAGTGCCAAGCACATTTTCTTGATGGGAGAGTAATTATACTCGGTTGGCATCATAGTGAGACTCAAATAATACAACGCCACTTCCTTCCCTTCCTCATTGTGCTGGGCCAGAAGGGCACCCAATGATCCTTCCAAAGCCATCACATATAGAATGAGTGGTTTGTTGAGTACAAGAATCTTGAGAATTGGCAGATTCAATAGATAGTCCTTGATGTCCTGGAAGGCATTATGGCAAGACTCGTCCCACTCAAAGCGGATGTCTTTCTTCATAAGCCTGGAAAAAGGCTTGCATAAACCTGAAAGGTTGGATATGAACCTTCGGATGTACGCCAATCGACCTTGGAGAGATTTCAACTCCCACAGGTTCCTTGATGAAGGCATCTCTTGAATGGTGCGTATCTTGGTAGGGTCTATCTCGATTCCTTGGTGCCTTACAATGAAACCTAGGTATTTCCCCAATTTCACCTCGAAGGCGCACTTCAAGGGGTTGATCTTCAGATGGTGCCTCCTCAAGCTCTTGAACACCATTTCCATATCCATGAGGTGAGCAAATTGAAACTTTGACTTCACCACATGGTCATCGCATAACATTCCACGACATCGTGGAGTATGTCTTCGAATATAATCGTCATGGCACGTTGTTAAGTGGTGTCAGCATTCTTTAATCCAAAGAGCATCACCTTAAAACGATATATCTTTTTCATGGTCCTAAAAGTTGTCAACTCTTCATCTTCAGGGGCCATCCTGGTTTGATTATAACCGGAATACCCATCCATAAATGAAAAGGTTTTGCATTCCACAATCGAATCAATCATGACTTCGTTGAGAGGTAGAGGAAACTCGTCTTTGGGGCAAGTTAAGTTGAGATTGTGAAATCAATGCATACTCTTATCTGCCCATTCTTCTTCTTAACCGATATGATATTAGCAAGCCATTTAGGGTATAAGACCTCCCTAATGAACTCGCCTTAACTAATTTATTAACCTCAACCTCAATTTGGGGTGTTAGATCTAGATGAAACTTCCTCTGGGTTGTTTCACCAGCTTGATGTGAGGATCAATGGCAAGCTTGTGAGTTTCCACGGTGGGTCCAACCCAGGCATCTCATGATAATTCCATACAAAGATGTCTCAGTTAAGATGGAGGAAATCGACGTATTGTCCCCTATCTTTTGAGTCCAGTGACAAAATCAGAAAGGTGGGTCTATGATCTCCTTCTTCACCTAACTCGACTTCTATCAACTCGTCGATTGTGACCTGGCCTCCATCCTCCAGTTGGTGTGTGGCAGGCTCCATCTCATTTTTATCTAAATCTTGATCATTGTGGCTGCTTAGAGATACCATGGTACATTAGACCGTCCATTTCCTTTTGTGCACATTCTTCGAGCCAGTCTTAAAATTCAAGGTATGCCCGAGCCCTTGAGTGTTGAACTTCTTTCGAGATACACTTTTGACTACCTAAAAGGATGATATCATCCCCTTTCTGCCATTTAGGCCTTGCTTGGTAGATGGTTCATAATTCATGATTCTCATGATCTTGTGAGCCTGAGGGCTACACATGGACCATTGTGGCTAAGTAGCTCCATCTTTCAAGGGATGATGATTATACTCTTCCTGCTGCCCTTCTTTGAACTTCATCTTCAAGAAAGAGTTGATTACGCTGTCTTCGACCTGGTATGACATCTCTTAGTCAACACTCACTGGGACAATGATAGTGAGTGGCTTGGCTCCTTCTTCAACATCTAGGCCTTCGAAGGCTTTGATCAATGCTTGCCCAATCCCGTAATCTTCATCAGAATCACTTCCGCTCTCTGATTCCTCAATAGAGTGAGGGTCAGGATTCTCTAGATTGTAAAATTTGGCATTTGTGTAATGGGACTCTACTTTGGTGAAGGGTTTTGGTCCGCATAGACTGTATGTTGCTTCCCTTCATGGAAATATTTGAAGTATTGATGTAGGGGCGAGGGGATGATACCGTTGTTGTGCAACCATGCGGGCCCTAACAACACATTGTATGATGCCTCGGTTTCAATGACTTAAAATGTCACATAGGCGTCCATCTCACCAGTTCTGCGCTTCAATGTAATACTCCCCACAACCTATTGGGTAGCCTGGTTGAAACCCTGTATCACCAGATCCCCTTCCTACAAATTTTGGACATCTATTCCTATAGATTTCAACGTTATTAGAGGAAGCAGATTTACGGTTGATCCACCATCTATCATTATGTGATTGATATGGACATCGTGTAAGATCTCATCCACCATCAAAGGGCTGTTATGAGACTTTATCCCTAGTTGTATATCTGTGTCAGAAAAGGTGACTGGCATGGTGCCAAGTAGAACTGTTGGGTTAAGCTCAACCTGGTCAACTTCGGCCTAAATTTCTTCAAGGGGTGAGAGGGCTTGTATCAAAGCGGCCTGGAGTTCTTTTGAAAGCAAGAGGGTGTCATAGACACTTATGGCGACCGAGATTCTCCTTAAATGAGAGGCCACTGGTTAGTTGCCTCGATCTCGCCCTCCAAATCTAGGTGATCTAGCGGCACGTATTGAGAGAATCCGAGATTTGAGATCGCTCTCTTGGGAATCTTGCTCAATAACAATGGTAGGTATTACCAACCGATGAGAAAGGAATTAGGGTTGTGAGGCGGGATTACCTCGCGTGGGTCCGTGGCACGCTCGGGCTGGCTCGCGTGGGCGCCCTTTTAGATCACATTGGAATGCCCCCCTGGCCTATGGCGGGTTTGGAATCGCCTCCCTTGACCTGTTTCTCCTTTCCTGCAAACACACACACAGACATTAGAAGTACCGACAAGTGGGGCAAGGTCCCCACCTTGTTACAGGATGAAATAAAAATGAGAGAGATGAATTAAAATAAAAATAAAGATAAAATAAAATTAGGAAATGGAATTAGGATTAAAATGAATGAAGTGAAGTGAAATAAATAAAATGAAGTAAAATAAAATCAGAGGGATGGAAGGAAATAAGATGGGATAATTAAAATAAAATAGATGAATAAAAATAGAGTAAGGGATAGTAGGATAAAATAAGTGGGAATAAAATAAATAAAATAAAATGAGATAAAAGAAAATGAAATAAAATCAATGAGGTGAGAAAAATAAGGTAAATAAAATAAAGAAGATAAAGATAAATTAAAATAAAATAAGTGGGGTAAATAGAATTAGGTAAAGGAATAAATTAAAATAAAGTAAGGTAAGATAAAATAAATGAAATGAATAAAATAAAATGGGGTGATGGAAATAATATAAAAAGAGATAAAGTGAATAAAATAAAATAAAGTAAATAGAAATGAATGAAGATAGAATGAATGAATAAGATAAATAAAATAAAGTAAAAATAAATGAAGTAATTGGATAAAGTGCAATAAGGTATAATGGGTGACATGAGGGAAGGTAAAGTAAAATGAAAAGAAAAGGGATAAAACCGTTACAAGATGGAGATTGAATGTTTGAATAAAAGAAGGTAAATAAATTAGTTAGTTAAGAGACAGAGAGAATGTTCTAATAAAACTAATAAGTTAGTTAAGAGAGAGAGGGAATGTTTTAATGGAATAAAATAAACAAATGGGTTGAAAGACGTATAATAATAATAATAATAAAAGGTAATGATTTGGTCAACAGGAAGAGAGGGAGGGTTTGACACTTAGAAGAGGGTAATATAAAATATTATTAAAAAGGGAATCATTGGGTTTTACATAAATGAAAGAGAAGTGAGTTGGATAATAAGACAAAACGTTGAAGAGAATGAAGTGGGGTGAGGTGAGACGGCAATAGCATAAAGTTTCCACAGGCGACAATAGGATAGAGTTTTCACGGGTGGCAATAGGTTTTGGTTAACACAGGCGGCAATGGGAAGAAAATTGCACAAACAGTGCTAAGTTATGAAGATTTGGGGAATAGTGATCACACGGGACCACGAAGCATGAGAGAGAGAAAGGAACACGAGGGTGCACAAAAATGGAATGATGTGAAGGTATATAGAAAAAAAAATAGAAAGGGAGATGGTCACGAGGAATTACCAAGAAAAGATAGAGGAGGTAGACCCGAGGTTGCACATGGAGCAAGTGGAGGTACAGGGGATAAATGAGTAAGAAAAGAGGGAAATTGTAGTCAAGCTGGACCGCAAGGAGGGAAAGGAGAAAGTTGTGGTCGTGAGGGACCACAAGAAAAGGGGAAGAGAATGTTCATGGTCATACAGGACCAGAAGGTAAAAAGCGAAGAGAAGAAGGGAAAAAAGAAGTGAATTACAGATGGTGATGCGCCTCCGTTGTCTGTGAAAGAGGAGAGAGAACGAGAGAGAAAGATAAGAGAGAGAAAGAGAAAAAAAGAGAAGAGAGAGAAAGAGAAATAAAGAGAAGAGAGAGAAAGAGAAATAAAGAGAAGAGAGAGAAAGAGAAAGAAAGAGAAAGAGATGATAGAGACGATGACTGTCCCTACCACTCATGCAGGCTACGATGCCTGTCGCTTGGGAAGAGACTCAAACCATCATCTCAGTAATGAGAATAATGAGAAGAGAGAGAAATAGAAAAATAGAGAAGAAAGAGAAGGGAGAGATAAAGACGAGAGAAAAGAAGAGAGAGAAAGAGATAGAGACGAGAGGAAAAAGAGGAGGAGAGAGAAAATTACCTTATCGAGAGGTACTAGCCCTTTCTTCTCTCTCCTCACTCTCTTTCTCTAGGATACACCCACGAACTTAAGCAATAATAAAAATTTTATTGAATGATGGAAGAAATGAACTAAAGGTCCTTTACAATTAGATTTAGCATGTTTATATAGAATTGGGCCCAAATATGGGTGGATGCCTAAAAACTACCTAAAATTGAAGATAATTACAATTTAATTGAATTAAAAGAAAATCTAAATATGGGTGCAAAATGATTGTTTTGCTCCTGTCTAACAATACGTGGAATTTCAGAACAGTCCTTGCTGCTGTCTGAGAACTTGCGTGATCTTCCATGACTGATCCGAGGTTGCTCTGATGTCTGTTTGATCGAAAGATGATTGTTTTCTTGTAGGGCTCGGCATGGTGATCGATTTGATACCAAGTTCGAGACATGAATCATGTTTTTAAGTCATGATCATGAGACTTGATATTTGGATGAATCTTGCAAACTTTGGATCGATAGTACGCTCACTCCTTGATGTTTTTCTTTACTTTCTTCACTGAGTCGCACTAAGCATGCCGTCACGGTCCTATTATAGAGAAAAGATCTTAATGATTGCCAATCCATCAAGGGGCAAGCTATTACTGATCACGTATATGAATATGCAATACCAGGCAATACACTCATTAACACCAACTTCCCAAATGAAGGTATCCTCACCGTTAGTCAGTCTAGTTAGTGCGATCTCTACTTAGATGATGCCTAAAATGAATACGGCTGCGGCATTTGCTCATAAAACCAAGTTGTCATTCCAACATTTGTTAGACTTAACTTCCCCAAATACTGTAGAATATAAGCCACAAGGAGAGGAAATATCAAGAGCAAGTTAGTAAAAGAGATCAAGAATCCATCAGGAGACTCTCCATCCACTATGTTAATCTTGCTGACAATTTGAATGAAAGACCATGTGAAGAAATCCTCCCTGCATTAGAGATGAATGAAGTCATAAAAGAAAGAGAAACGTTTATATCGAGCCGAGGCTCCAAACAATCAAATCAGAGCCTACCTCAAAACTTTTAATAGAAGCGGTTGTTTTGATGCCCAAATATCCTCATATTGATTATCTTGACATCAAGATGCATGGACATGAGAAAAAAATAAATTTTAAGTTTTGGAAATAGTGCATCTTGCAACACATATTTTGACTATCAATTTTCAATATTTTCAAGTTGTCATAGATTTGCTCGATCTACACTATTTTTGAAGCTTTTTATAATTATAATTATATATATATATATATATATATATATATATATATATATATATATATATATATATATATATATATATATATATATATATTAAAGCTGTCACAAAGATTTTCAATATTAAAATCATATTTCTTGACACTATTTGAAGGTAGGCTCTAATTTAATTGTTTCGAGCCTCGGTTCTATACAAATCGCACCCGTAAATCCGAAAGCTTCAAATCGTCGCTGCTTCATCCTCCCAGGCACCAAATATTTCACTAAATGTGTCAAAGTAGCCTCTTTTACCAAGACAGAGAGGGATGAGATCTCCCGCTCTCTTCGTGCTTATATGATCGAACGTTTCTATGTTGGTTTCCTCCCTCTCCCTCTCTTTCATGGTGCTACCGGTTACCTCTCACTCGAATAGTTTGTTTAGTAACTAATATAATGAAATTCTGAAACTTTTCCATATTGACTTGAATTTCATAAATGAATATTTCTCTATTTCTCATTCCCCATGTTGACTTGAATTTCACAAATGAATCTTTCCCCATTTCTCATTATTGTTGCTTTGCACTAGGTATCCTTGAAATGTGTGGTTGACAATATATTTCATCCTAAACATGCATAGGACATTCCATTTCCTAGAAGAACAGGACTTTTATAGGATACTATTGCTCATAAAAAATATGAATTATAAAAGTATGAAGTTCTATAATCCACAATATCTATATAAAATTCATAAATTGGAAAGGTTGATCGAAAATTAAATTGCTATAAGAATAATTTTTAATGAATTGAAGATGAAACAAAATTTTTATAATTTTTAATTATAATGCAACGACCTTGAAAAACCTTAAGGTTGAAATATGATGCAACAACCTTAAAAAACCATCTTATGACCATTTGTCTGATGTAAATTTGAAATATACACTCTTTTCATTCTAATGAACAAACAAAAAAAAATAAAAAATTGATAACACCACCTAGAAAGTATTTTTTTAGCCCAATTAACATAAGCCGTTCATTTTGGAGAGATGCTTAGATCTAGGCCTTAGAAAGAGTTTTTATTTCCAATTTTTTGGGATGGCTTTGTTATCATTAGATGAATAATGTTAAAAAAGGAAAAAATGACTTTGAGTTTATAAAGGCTAAGATCTTGAAATTCACAAAATGAATGGTCTAGATTCGTTTTTGGAGGGGACTCATTTTGACCATATCTAGGGTTCAAGTTGAACTTTTTTTTTCGGTAGGATTGATTATTGAGATGAAGAGAGTATGTGTGCAAAATTTGGGGTCATACAAATACCACAAACTTGGTTTTCTAGAAGTGTCGTTGCATTATTATATGATACAACTGTTGCATTGGATCATTGCTCATAACAATAATAGTCCTAATAAATAATATAGAAAAAGTAATTAAAATATCTCTAAAATTTTAAATGATATTATGGTAATTTTTTTCTATTTATTTTTTTTATATTTTTTGTAAATACGTGATGATAAAAAGTGTGGACACACAAATTCTGACTCTGTCTCTCTATATATTTTAACATTACCTTCTTTTTTTTTGATGGTTGACTATAAAGATCATTAATTAAATGTGCAAGCTACATAAATACAGAAACATAGAAGAGGAAATTGAAGAACACAAGTTGTGCTCCCTACTTCTAGGGATAATCTAAACATCGAAGGATCCTACACCACAAACTTTCTAAGACCCAAGTAAACCCCACAAAGAATTTCCAAAGACATCCACGGCAAACCTCTACAACCCACCCCAAACTTCTCAAAGAGATGCCCTATAATTGCCTTCCCTTCTCCAATCACCTGATGGGCTTGGGTTGAGCGCGACATAACATGTACTCAATTGAACAACAAGAAAGTATGGGGACGTACAAGAGGGTGGCATACTAGCAGCGTACAATAGTGACTAAAAAGTAGGATTTGAAAGATTGATCTATGGATCGTTACTATTAATGTTTGAAAAATTGACAATCCGGATCGAAACTGCCCCATCCATATGAAAATTTTTTTTGGGCAATGTAGGTTTTGTAATATATTGAGAGCCAACTATGTCCCATCCACAGGTTGTCATTTGAAACAAATTTCCTTCCGTCCTTTACAAAATTGTAAATGTTGTTGTCCTGTTAAAATTCAAATACTTTTGTCTCTTTTGTCCCGAAATTTAAGTGCTTTTGTTCTTTGGAATTTTAAAAGTACATGTTAGCTACCCGGCACATCTCTTGTTCCTTCCATGTTCAAAGAACTTGGCATAATACTCTCTCTTTCCGTTAGCCCCACCGCACCCCCCAAAGCCTTTCAGGTGTACGGAATCCTTATGCACCTATTATTACAAAACACCCCCAAAATCACACTTTTTATGCAACTTACCCCCAACCTAATTTTTCTCACTTTTTTCCAAAAAACACACTTTCTATGCAAATACCCCCCCAAGGGAAAATTTTTATTTTTTTTAGACGGAAATTCCCTTCCCTTAAACAGAAATCAATTTGGCCAGACTTGACGTTGACTTTCGGAGCTCATTGCCAAAGTGAACTACCGTTGTGCCGGAGTGCATGATCCACTGCTGGTGCGCACATACACAGTGTCAGAGCGAATGATCCACTGCCGAATTAAACATATACCATGCTAGAGCATTGTGACTTCAGATTACACTGCCGGAGTGCACTTACATAGTGCTGGAGCGCACATAGACAGTGTCGGAGCACTATGACTCCAAAGTGTTGCACTGCTGGAGCGGACTTACATAATGCTGAAGTGCATCATCTACTGCCGGAGCACACATACACAATGTCGGAGTACTATGACTCCATATTCCACGATTGGAGCGCACTTACACAGTGTTGCAGTGCATGATCTACTGCTGGAATGCACATAGACAGTGCCGGAGCGCTGTGACTCCATAGTGTTGCACTGCCGGAGCGCACATCTACTGCCAAAGTGCACATACACAGTACCGGAGCACTGTGACTCCAGATTCCACTACCAGAGCTCACTTACACAGTGCTGGAGCGCATGATCCACTGTCGGAGCGCACATAGACAGTGTCGAATCACTGTGACTCCAGAGTGTTGCATTGTCGGAGCGCACTTACATAGTGCCAAAGTGCACTTACACAGAGGAGAGAGAGGCGTGGGTAAGGTAAAAGTAAGGCAGGGAAGTATTTACGATGAAAATCAAATAGATCTCAGATGAGGATCTATCGAATATTAACACCTTAAGCTTATCAAAAATGCAGTAAAAGAAGTGGTAAAGAAAGTGGGACAAATCAAATTCAGATATGAGGCTAGATCTGTTCGGAAAAGAGTAAATCTACTCTTAGATCTGTGGCAGCGCTAGCATGATCCAAGGCATTACAAAATACGATTTTAAAGCAAATAAATAGATCAGAATAAAATGAAAAACAATAAAGCAGAAGAAATAAAATGGAAGAAGTGATACCGAACCGGGCCGGATGGCCCGGGACTCCCGAGCCTTCTAAGGCTCGCCCTTATCAGAATCGGTCATCTTTTGCCTCTCTAATTCAAATGCTAATCAGCCAGTCTCTAGTGTAAAGGGTTAGATCTAAAGTTGTTGTGCCCTAGGTTTAGTTCTGATTTAGGGTTGTACCCTAGGTCTAGGTTTTGTCAAGCTTAGCGGTTAGAGTTTCAGGAGGTTAGGGTTTTTTGAAGCAGTCTCTAGGGCTTCAATCTTCTGAAGCTCTAAGGTTTCAATCCCTATCACCCATCAAATGACCACGAAAAGAGGCTTTATAGAGGTTAAAGTCCGCTGAGAAGAATATATTTACATAACAAAAGCATACATAAAAAAAAAAAAAGCTTTTGAGGGTCTCAGATTTGGGTGATACTAGGCGTGTCGCCCAGCCAAGCTGGGCGACACTGTTAGTGTCACCCAACTCTAAAGTGGTCCAAATTAAATTTTTTTTTCAAATGTGTTCCTCAGCCTCTTGTGAATCTCTCAGAGAAAATTTGGGTCAAAATGGATTTTTTTACTATTTTTGATGATTGTTTTGGTAAAATAGGGCATTTATAGGAATCTGGGTCAAAACAGGGTTCTTGCAGGGTTCCGGGCAGGTAAACTGGTTCCGGGTCACAAGACAGGCTGTGTGAACTATGGATTTTGAGTTTACTAGGATAGTGTGGTCCTAAGGGTTCAAAATACCATAGAATTTTTCATATTTAAAATGGGGTGTCTACAGTTGCCCTTCTATAACACTCCTTGTCCTTCGAGGGGCAGGTGAGTGGCAAAGAAGTAGACACGCTGGCGTTCCCTGTCCTTCGAGGGGCAGGTGAATGTCAAATATTTCTTTTTGATGTCACGTGATCATAAGGTACACCAACTATCCCTCCAAGTCTTTGCGTTCATGGAGCTCACCTACCTAGGGCATTTTTCCTCCTAGGGTTTTCGGTGTGAGATATCGGTGAGTTACACAAGCTTGAAACTCAAATAAGATTTTCTGGCCATGCCACTTAACTTCAGGGGTTTTGCAGTTTGAAAATTTTAACCCTGGCATCTTCTATGATTTCCTTAGGGTTTACTAAAGGTGTCTATAGGAAAAGATTTTCTATAGGAAGAGACTTGTCTGACTTTCCGAAGAGAGAGACGAGGCAGCAACGCGGCAATCACAGCAATGTGTTGATCATCATATAAGGGCGTCCATGCTCCTTTGTTTTTAAAAGTATTTTATAAATTTTGAAAATATCTCATTGGGGAAGATTTGAAATAGAACCCAGAGCAGGGACATGTTACGATTTTAACAAAGAAATTAAAGTTTTTGAAAACACAAACATATAGTGAAAATTTTGAAAAGAGAAAGATATTTTGAAAACAACGTTGGTTAGCAGTTTCAACTCCTGCAAGCATAGAGCCCTCTAAGCAGTTTAGCATCATGTAGCGATGGACCATACACCCGACCCTTTTACGTCAATACGGGGATAAACGGAATACACCCGACCCTTTTTAAGTCATACAGGGATATATGTTTTCATTGCACAAGGTGGTTGTGCCTTGAACACACCCGACTTTTTGCATCATACGGGGCTAGATGTTACCTGTCTCGGCTCTTTTATGCCGCACGAGTTTAATGTCGAACTGGATACACCAGACCTTTAATGTCATACGGGGCTAGACATTACCTGTCTCGACTCTTTTACGTCGCACAGGTTTGAAATTTTTCCATTCAACAGGGTAGTTTCTTGGTCACACCCTACCTTTTGCGTTATACGGGGCTAGACGGTACCGGCCTCGACTCTTTTATATCGCACGAGTTTGACGTTATTCCTGTCTCGGCTCTTTTACATCGCACGAGTTTGACGTTGAACTGAGTTGGCTTTGGTTGGCAGTTTAGGCTCATGCCACTTAAGAGCATTCTCTTCTTGATTTTATCGAAAATTTTATTTTCTAGAAAACTGGTTGGCAGTTTAGGCTGATGCCACCGAGGAGCGCTTTCTTTTTTTATCATTTTTTTTCTGAAATTGTTTTTTTTTTTGGAAAATTAGTTGGCAGTTTAGGCTCGTTCCCCTAAGGAGCATTAGAAAATTTTGAAACTTAATAACAATGTTTGAAAATGGTCATAAAAACACATGATAAGCCAAAAATCGATCCCCGGAAGGCCTTAAAAATGAGTCGAAGAAAATTTAAGCAAACATTTTTGGGCGACGTCAGGCGTATCGCCTGGGTGGCACTGGTGGTGTTGCCCAGGTCTGGGCGACACAGCTTGTGTCGCCCACCTAAATGTTTTTTTTTGTTTTTTTAAGTGGAAATATGGGGGGGGGGGGGGGGGGGGGGGGGGAGGGGGGAATAACAAAAACGTTTTTTGGACAAAAGATTTGTGGTGTCGCCCTCACAGGGTGAGCGACACACCTCGGTCGCCCATAAATTTTATTATTATTATTATTTTATTAAGTGGAACATGCGGAATTAAAAAATAAATTTTTGGGTGACACGAGGAGTGTTGCCCTCATAGGTTGGGCGACATGGCTAGTGTCGCCCATATAAATTTTTTGATTTTATTATTATTTGGAAAATGGGATGAAAAAGGCCTTTTTTTTTCAAAAAAATATGTGGGCGACACGGGTGGTGTCGTCTAAGCCTGGGTACGGAATTGGGCGACACGGGGCGTGTCGCCCAAACGTCCGACCCTCAAACTTTCTTTTTATGAGTTTTCTTGGTTTTAGGGTTATCCAAACCCGTTGTTGGTCGAAGTGGATAACTATAAGATGCGTTTTGGGCCGGGTTTCTTTTTATCCTATAAAAATCATCCCCCTTCCCATTCTTCTCTTATCTTTCAAACTCAATTTTCTTCTTCTCATCCTCATCTTCTTCCTTTCTTATCATCTTCCCTTTTTTTTTTACAGATTTTTCTTGCTCTCATCTTCAGGTTTTCATGGATTTTAGGAAGGAAAACGTGATCTCAAAGGGCAAGGGGAAGGTTTTCGAGCAAGTGGACAACAGAAGAGAGGAAGAGGCCCCCCTCTTTTGCTTAAAGTTAGGCACTTCCCTGAAGGTCTGCCCTCTCATATCTCATAGGGCCTTCGATCGAGTGAAGTTCTGTGATGCATTAAAGGTTTTCCTATCATCGGAAGATTGGTTTCTTTTTGCTCGACAGTGGCCCAAGCTTATGGTCCTTCTGGCTTCAATTTTGATGATAGGCATCTTGAGCATGGCCTCCTGCCATGTGAACTTTCCACTCCTTGAAGCTCTTGCTGAGAGGTTCAACTATCAAACAAGCACCTTCTTCTTCCTACAAGCGAGACCATGTCAACTTTGGTGGAAATTGCCAAGATTTCTAGCCTGAACCTAGCCGGGATTGCATACCAACCTTCTACTGCCACCGATGACCATTCTATCATGGGTACGTGACTGTTGGGGGCTGCTTATTCTTCACATGGTCAGTGGGTTGATATGGAGTTGTTGGTCCGAAATCGTGAGCAATCTCAAGCCGCCGAATAGATCCGTATATTTCTTTTTGTACTGTTGGGTTCTGTTCTTTTCCCGAGTGGTCGCAAGACGATTCGTAGTTCCCTTATTCCTTTAGTCCATGCCTTCTGGGAATGAACGGGTTACACCATTGTTCTGACTGTGTTGGCAGGTATTTACCGAGGTCTTCACGACAGGGTCACGATAGGTGACCGATTTATTGAGATCAGTGTCCTGATTTTGCAGGCATATTTTCAAAAACAACTTTATTTTATTTTCCCCCTGGAACTCAGGTTTTTGTCTGATTTTGGGCTCTGTATCTCATATTTTTACCACATGAATGAACTAAAAAAAGCCTGGACTGAACCAGGAAGGTCTGAGTTGGGCGACACGGCGCCTAGATCAAACTATCCTGGATGGTCAGGGTTCTGGGGTGTTGTTTCGTGACCTTTTGGGGTAATTTTGGGCTCTATTTTCTACAAATTTGGGCATATGAAAACGTCGCCATTGTCTGTCCTCCTCGATCAACGACGACTGTCTATGCTGCTTTGGGACTGGCATATGTCAATGATACCGCCGGCCCCGTGACATCAACCATTATAACAAGATTCTTGATGAGTTGTCATCTTTTGATTGGGTGATCAGGGGTCTTGAAAACGTATCCCTATTGTTGCCTGCCATGGGGCATGCATGTCTTATTCTGGCGGGGCAGCACTTCACAGAGGGGTATTTCCCTCAAAGGGTTCTTCGGTAGTTTCACCATACTCAGAATTAGAATTCTTCAGGAGAGGTGATCGATCGTCGCCCTATTTTTCCGCTTCAACAACACTCTTCCACTCTTCTGGTCAAGGCTAGTTTGTCATAGAAGGGAAAGAAGTCCTCTTCTAGTGAGGGGTTAGCTAAGCAATACAAGCCCACAACCACTTGGAACGATGATTCTTGCTGCCCTCTTCCACTATGCCCCAGATCTTTGAGACTTCGTGGCGAGTCTTCTCCTGCTACTCAGGATCTCATGACTCATCGGAAAGATGGCGCCTCTTGTTCAAATAAACAAATCAAATCTAATGAGGACACATCTGACATCAGCTTGAAAGAGGCTAAAGCCAAATTGGCTCGATGGGTGGCCTTCGTGGCGGAACTCAAGGAGAAGGATGTTGATCCGAAGCCGAAGACCGAATAACCAAACTATTTTCTTTTCCTTATTTTTTTATTGGCATGAATAAGTTGATCTCATGATCAACATTATTTTTCAGTAGTTTTATTTTTGTTGAAATCTGTTAGGACAGTAGGAATTTCGGTCATAAGACTAAGTTTAATTTGCGTAAATGCATGTAATAAGTCCATTTTCAATAGATGAATAAAGTTAGAATTTTAAGATACCCAAAATTTTATTTTCTGTTCTACTTGATCGCTGTTTTTTTTTATTATTATTGTCCCTGTTGGGAGGTCTTTTAACATGTACGTGTGCAATTGATTTGTCGAAGCATAGCGTGATACTTTATTTACACATACTTTTCAAATGAATTTTTACAATCTCAGCCCCCTAGTTGTAGGGTTTTGTCTCGAATTTTCGACTATTGGGCCATCTCACGCACACACAGGGATGAGCTTGCCTCATTTTCCTCAGGGGATCCAGCCGAGAGAAAGACGCTCCCAGACTAGCCAATTTCGTCATTGGCGAGGTTCACCCATCTCCGATATGTGGTAGTTGGTAGTTATACCCACACAACTATGGAGTGCATGGCTAGTTTCAAGGCCTCATCCCAGGCGTGATGGAGGAAGTCCTTTCTAAAAGGGTTTTGTTTTTTAAAATGGATGATTTAAAAATCAAATTGAAAAGGCATTTTCAAAAGGGACGGGCCTTACAGTTTTGCCACCTATGGCCCCTTTGATGCTCATTTTCTTTATCATATTTTACCCAAAGATGATGAAAGGACTTCCTTGTAGGATCGTGAGAACTCAAAAGTCTCGAAGATGTCCTTTACCATTGGAGCTTTCATCCTGTGCTTCACTGGTCCATAAAGAGTTCTTTGGATTCTTGTCAGACTTCCATCTTGGAGGTCTCGATGTTATCCCACGTCGAAGTCCCTTTGGTTTTCCATTCATGTCACCCTCCCGTGTCTTTTTGAGATGGTTCTGTTGAGAACCTGCAAGATTTAGGAGGAGTCTTCGTCCTCAAGGTCTGCTTGTGTAGTATTGTTGGAACTTGCAAATACATGTTTGTACTTGAGTGTTTTGAATCGAAAGCTCCTTCTTGGAGAGATTTTTTATTTTTTTTACCCATGATGCCTTTTCAGGTTTTCGCCACATCCATTTTTTTTTTCTTCTTTGTGGTGCCTTTTTAGGTTTTCACCACTCTTTTAAGCTTATTACGGGTAGTATTTTCTAAGATACATCACATTAATGGGGTCGTTGAATTCATACCCCTCAAGATTTTTTATCTTGTAAGAATTGCCTGCATGCAATCGGGAAACCACGAATGGCCCCTCTTAATTAGGTTTGAACTTGCCTAAAAGGTGTGCATTTGTAGGAGTGTGAAAGATTTTCTTGAGTACCATGTCCCCTTCTCTGCATTGTAGAGGAACAACTTTTCTTTGGTATGCCCTCTCGATTCTACACTAATAAGCAATGATATTTTGTGTCGCTTATAGTCGTCTTTCATCCAAATTAACGAGAGCAGTGATTCATGCTTCGATCTTTTGTTCCTCATCTACATTTTATGAATGACCACTCAGAGATATCTCAACTTCAATAGGTAGCACTGCTTCCATACCATACACCAATGAGTATGGGGTCATGCCAGTGGGAGTCTTCTTAGTCATCCGGTAGGCCCATAGCGTGCCGTTCAGCTTTTCGCACCAATCCCTGCCACCTTCTATTATTCTGTTTATAATTCAGAGAAGTCGTTTATTGGTGGCCTCTGCTTGTCCGTTTCCTTGAGGGTAGTAAGGTGTGGAGAATTTTTACGTTATCCCAAACTTTTTGCACACCCTAGTGACCTTTTCATTTTTGAGATTGGATCCATTGTCAGTAATAATTGACTCAGGAACACCAAATCTGAATACAATGTTGTTCTTTATGAAATGGGCAACATGTTGTCCCTCAATTTTGATACATGACGAGGCCTCAACCCATTTGGTGAAGTACTCTGTAGCCGTTAATATAAAATGGTGGTCGTTTGAGGCTTTCGATGAGATCATTCCGATGATATCAAGACCCAACATGGAAAAGGGCCATACAGGCGGTGTTGAGTTGAGTGGTATGGACGGTGCATGGATGAGGTCTCTATAAAGTTGACATTTGGGACACCACTTAACAAACCTCCAACAATCTTCAGCCATGGTGGTCCAGTAATAGTATTGGCGCCTGATTTTTTGAACTAAGGCGACTGCGCCAGAATGACCTCCTTCATTGTATAACTCTTTCAATACTTGGTTGATTTCTAGCTGATCGAGACATTGTAGAATGATGCCATCGAAAGATTTCTTGAACAGGAGATCACCTCTTACTAAGAATCCCATAGAAAATCATTGAAGGGCTTCTTTATCTTGTTTGGTGGCTCCTTCAAGGTATAAACCATCTTTCAGCAGGGACATAACATCGTGGAACCATGGTTTTGCTTTAACTAGCGTATTTGAAGCCATGAGAGACACTTCCCCATTATTCTCATTTTCTTTTTCTATTTCTTCTTCGATCCTTAGTGGGGAAAGGTCATATTTGATCCTGATGTAGAATGGCAGCGTGGTGATTTCTGAAGGAATATCAACCATTGAAGCAAGGGTCACAAGGGTGTCAACGAACTGATTATTTTCCCTAATTACGTGATGAAATGTGATTTTCTTAAAAGATGGGATCATCTTTTTCACCTTTTCTTGATATGGTTTGAGCATTTCTTCTTTCACCTTCCAAATCCCTTGAACTTGGTTTATAACCAATAAGGAGTCACCAACCACTCATATTTGTTAGATTTTCATTTCCATAGCATTCTCGAGCTCGGCTATCAAGGCTTCATATTCAGCAATGTTATTGGTTCATGGGAAATTCAATCTGATAGTTGTTGGCATTAAAATCTTCTTAGGTGAGCATAATATGATTCCTATACCTGACCCGTATCCGTTCCTTGCACTGTCAAAGTATAGCTCCCAAGTTGATTCCTCAATTGTGAAAAGGTTCTCATCGGGGAGATCCGTGTTGACAGGAGTGTTATCTGACAGTACGTGTTCAGCTAAGTGGTCAGTAATGGCTTGTCCTTTGATCGATTTTTGGGTAACATACTCGATCTCGAACTCGCTCAATAGCATTCTCCACTTCACCAAACGTCCATTAAGGACTGATCTTTTCAATAAGCACTTGAGTGGGTCTATTTTTTATATCAACTTGACTGAATGAGATAAGACATAATGTCTTAACTTTTGCATGGCCCACACAAGTGTCAAGTAATGCTTCTCCACGTCCGTGTTTCTTGTCTCATAGTCGACCATGGTTTTGCTAATGTAGTATATCGTTTGTTCTTTTCCATGGTCGTCGTATTGTCCTAACATTACCCCCATGGTATTGTCTTTCACACACACACACACACACACACACACACACACACACACACACACACACACACACACACATATATATATATATATATATAAGAACAGGGGTTTATCTGGGCTTGGATGATTAAGGACGGGAGGTTTGGTTAGGTACTCTTTGATTTGATCAAACACTTCTTGGCATTCATTATCCCATATGAATGGGGTATCCTTCTTAAGGAGCCTATTGAACAGTGCACATTTGTCTGCCAGTTGTGAAATAAAACACCTTATGGCTTGTATGCGACCTTGAAGCCCACATATTTCTCTAATGTTTCGAAGAAAGGGCATTTCAGTAATGGCTCGTATTTTGGACAGGTCCACCTCGATACCCCTTTGGCTCACTATAAAGCCTAGTAATTTGTCGGATTTAACTCCAAAGGCACATTTTTTTGGATTGATTTTGAGTTGATGTTTCCGGAGTCTTTCAAAAATGGTTCTTAGGTTGGTGAGATGATTAGACCTGCAGAATGTCATCGACATAGTCTTCATGATGGTGTGCATTAAGTCATGGAAGATGCTATTCATTGCCCGCTGATAAGTCGCCCTTACAATTTTGAGGCCAAAGGGCATGACAAACTAGCAATAGGTTCCTCATTGCGTTATGAATGAAGTCTTGGTTTGGTCTTCTTCTGCCATGAGGATCTGGTTGTAACTGGAGAAGCCGTCCATGAATGACAACATCTCGTGCCTCGCAGTATTGTGGACCAAGGCATCTATGTTTAGTAATGGAAAATTGTCCTTGGGCATGCCTTGTTGAGGTCTCGGTAGTGAACACACATTCGGATCCTCCCGTCTTTCTTGGGTATGACCACTATGTTGGCCAACTATTATGAGTAATCGATGGGGGTAATGAACTTTGCCTTGAGCAGTTTGTCGATTTCTTCCTTAATTTTGAGCTCAAGGTGGATCTTCTGATGTCGGAGTTTCTGCCTTACAGGCTTTGCTCCTTCGTTGAATATTAGGTGATGCGGCACCAATGTGGGCTCTTGCCTTGACATATCATCGTATGACCAGGCGAAGACATCGCGATATTCCTTGAGAAAAGAAATCATATTTTCCCGCTCCTCAAGAGATAGGGAGGTTCCAATCTTGGTTAATCTTGAGTCCTTCTCAGTTCTTAGATTTACACCGATCGTCTTTTCGATGATAGCCATTGGATCACCATCGAATCTCTTCTTGAATTGCTCAACATGGGAAGTGAGTTCCTTAGGTTGAGAGATTTCTTCATACTCTTGGCTCTCTTGATCTTCGTCTTGGTCATCAAATTCGTCATCTTGGGTATTGTTCACCATTATGGGGCTTTCATGAGTGTTCGCCGTTTTTTAAAATTCTTTTTCATTTTTATCAATCTTATCATGATTTGAATTTTCAACGGTTTTTGAAATATCACAAGAGGTGTCCCCCATGGGGCTCGCGAGAAATGTTAGGAACTAGACACGTAGGATGGTTAGATGGCCACCCTGCGCCTATCCGTTTTTTTGCACCAGGACTTGAAGGTGTCGCTGGTATGCTTCCAGCAATTCTCGGGATAGGGGAGTGATTGATCAGTTTCATTCATGGGTTTGAAAAGGTGGATGAGCACGCTTGCCTGTGTTAGAGCCGATTGTGCACACCTTCAAATCCAGGTCAGCAAAAAGGTCATTCTTGTGTGTGTTGAGATGTGGAAGAAGAACTCCTAATTGTTGGGGATTCAAGGATCACCTTTGGCCATTTTGAAGGATCACCTTTGGCCATTTTCAAGAGATTCGAGGCTTTGAATGCCTCTAGATACAAAGCCCGGATAGCTTCATTCGGCTTTGAAATAAGGTAAGAAAACACCCTCGTCCTCTTTGATCCCCGTTTTTAGTTTTGGCTTGGAGTGATTCAGAAATATCCTTCATTACGCCTTGCCCTTGACTCCCCAAGCCTTGGCCTGGCTGAAAGCCTTGGGAGAAGAGCATGTGCCAAGCTTTGAGGGACCCAAAACCATATCGATGTTGACATTGGATGATGTCCTCCATCTACGCAGAAGTTTGAAAATTTTGAGGAACAGGGTCGCCGACCTCTAAGCATAAGGTGACACAATCGGCTTGCTCAAAGGAAGTGAGTGGGATTTCTCCTAGCTCGACCTCTATGGTTAGCTTCTCGTTATGTACATTAGAATTGAGAAAAGCGGGGGGTTCAACGCATACCTTTGCGACACGTTTTTGGTCAAAAATTGATGGAGTGTAGAGGCAAGCACGAGGTTTTCATGCAGCCACGGTCTTCCTAGCAGCATGTTGAATGAAGGTTTTATGTTTAAAACATAAAAATTTATCACTTGGACAATAGGGCCGATCTTTAGCGTGAGAGATAGTATGCCTTTAGCTTGTTGCTTGGTCCCATCGTATGCATCAATAGTTAGTTGGCATGGCTCGAAGTCATCTAAGATTTTGCCTATCTACTTCACTGTTTTCATAGGGCATATGTTTAAGGATGCCCCATTTTTAACAAGCATTCTCTGTATTTCATATCCTTACATAAAAACGGTGATGTGCAGAGGTTGGACATGAAAGCAGTTGAAGCTGACTGGGATGTCATCGTCTGTGAACATGATTGGCGTTGGTGCCATCAGTTGGTTGATCATTTCGTACAACTCATCCGGTTGTGTGTTGCTCGGGATGTGTGTTTTGGTGAGGACCCTTTCGATCTAGGCTTTGTGTGCTGGTGAATTGGCAAGCAACTCCAAGATGGAGATTTGAGCCTAGATCTTCCTTAGATGAGCTGGTAGGTCGTAGGTGGTTGCAGATCCTTGAGTTTCTTTATTCGGCTCGTGATATGCGACCCTTACTAGTTGTTTAGCTTTTGTGGTATTTCTCATTCTTTCGTCGAGAGTGTCGGCCATTAATTGGATGGGTTTGAACACTCAACCTCTTCGGATTAAGGAATCAACCTCACCATCCTAAAGTTCGATAGGGTCAGCCCTAGGAAGAGTAATGGGAGACCTTGGGGTGTTGGCCCCTTGTTCAGGAGATGACGCTTTTTCATTGGTTCTGACCATATCAATTTCTAGCGTATCATCTTCGCCATATTGGTCCCATTTGAGAAGGTTATCAAGGTTTGGAGATGAAGTGTTTCCTCTTAGAATGCTCAAGAGATCTTCTTCGGGATCTTGAAAGTGATGGTCAGAAGCCAATATGAATTAACTAGGATCCTCTTCTTCTTCGTTTCCACTCTCAACAATGTGAATGACAACATTCTCTTTTGAGTTGTCTTGAGTTCCCGGCTTTTCGGTCATTGTGACCATATTTTTAGGGAGAGGGAAGATACCCATCTTTTGATTAGGTTCTTCAACATGTTGATTTCTAGATGCAATGGTGATGTCCCCCCTATTGATTAACCCTTGAATCACCCGTTTCAAATTATGCAGTTTTTAGTATCATGAGCATCGTTTTGATGTCATTTGCACCACTTGCTCTTATCGGCGACTTGAAATGGTGGTTCGGATGGTGGCGGGAGGTAAACCATGTTTCTAGGCAGGAGTAATTCCAATACTTTTTCTAATGGGTCTTTGAGAGGGGTGAAATTATCCTCTCGCCTTTAGTTATTATTTCGAGCGTTGGATCTAGGCTGACCCTTTTGGTCTTGGTTCTGATTGTTGTGCTGAGTGGGTGAACCTTAGGCTGGTCCGTTAATGACAATCTCATTAACCTGATCGGAAGCATTCCCCTTGTTATTGTTTTTGCTCTTATTTTGGGGAGTCGTTATTGGTTTATTATCGGGCCTAGTGCTGAGGGGTGTCCCTCTTGCCCTTTCATGTCACGCCACCCGCTCGATCATGGAGTCGAAGGAGTGGGGGATAAGACCTGGCTGAAAAAGGTCCCGTATTTAGGAGCGACATTCTCCAAGACTATGGAGATCTTGGCTGGGTCTGTAAGTGGACATTCTATGACCCGCATCGCCACCTCACGGAATCAATTGATGAAATCCTTGAAGGATTCTCCTGGGTTTGGTTTTGTTGCGCTGAGCTCACCCAGGGAGAGAGGTCTTAGTGTCGACCAGTGGTAGTGACAGATGAATAGATTGAACATTTCGTCTGGAGTGATGTGTGGTCGAGCGGACATTGTTCTCTGATGCTAGTTCAAGGTCTCACCGGTCAATGTTTGTTAAAATATGGCCTTCAGTTGGTTAGGCCTGTCTCGCAAAGCTCGAATAGAGAGGAGGTATGTGTTGATGTGAGTATCTGGATCGCTCTTCCCATTGAACTTGTTTCTAAATTCTGGGACTACAAATCCCAGGGGAAGGTCTTCCATGCCTCCAAGGGTCTCATGAACGTAGGCCTTTGGGGATATAATTTCATGCATGCCTATTCTTACAAGCATATCCTGCATTAGTTTTAAGGTGCCTTCTTGTTTGGTATTTGGCATGGCAGAAGGCCCACCGGTCGGTGGGTTCCCAAGTGTAGATTGGTAAGTTGAGATTTGGGGTACATGTTGGCCTGCTTAGGCTTGAGATTGATGAGCCGCAATCACCGGGGTGGTTTGATACATTTATGCCTGAGGGCCGTACTAACCCATAGGTGTCGGCACAGGTTGCAGAAATTGCATGGTTTGTTGGACCAGGTGAACTAGAGGGACCGATTGACGAATTGGCTCACTCGGTTGTGCTAGGGGTTGGCATATATCACTAATTTGGTTTGGGTTCAACCCGTAAGCTGGGGCATGAACAGTGTATTCTAGGTCAACTATACTTTTAAGGGCAGCTTGGACACCTACCTTGCCTAAGAATTAATCTAGATTGACGCCTCTGCTCCATACAGTGTTAAGAACATCATGAGTTGTACTGTGGTGGCTCGGGGTTGGGTTGGATCCCCTAGACCTAGGTGGGTCTTGATTCTAAGATCACTGCACCTCAGGGTTATCTTGATTCGAGTTGTGGGAATTGGCGTTAGATGCTGCATGAATTTCTTCCCTCACTTGACTTCTACTTTGGTTACCTAAAATCCCCTGTAGGACGATGCCTTGTCGGACCCCCTGACTATTCAAAGTTTCTTTGGGCGGCACCGACTTTTCAATTCACATAGATTTCAGGATTTCAGGACTAGGAGTGGACCCTTGGGACTCTGCCTTTAATTGAAGACCTGGGAGTTGGATAATGGATTGGCCTGAGATCTCATGATGATTGCAAAGGGCTTGTAGCATACTGGTCCCTAGGTTTGGGCAGGTTAGGCTTAGCGTCAGCTGTGGAGCAATCATCATGGTCACCTTGAGTAATTGACATGATGATTGACATCATGGTCACCTCTTTAGTCGGGTTCTAGAATCTAGACTTAGGTGAGATCTAAACTCGATGACTTAAGGCAGACCTAGCCTAACTCTAGGGGCAAAACCTTAACTAAGACCTAGGCTAAGACTGGAGTGGAATCTAGACTTGCTAGACTCAATGGGTTTTGGTTCAGACCCTGAACTAGGGTAGGCTTAGTCTAGCTCTATAGGCAACTCTAAGCTTAGACCTATGCTAGAACCTAGACTAAGACCAAGACTAGATGGGTACAAGTCTCGGCTCGGACCATGAGTGGGTCTAGGTTCGGACCTGGGTGTGAGCCATGTACTGAGCTGGGTGCAAGCCTAGGTTTGGACCTAAAGGGTTTGATAATCAGACCAAGTATGGACTCGAACTGGATCAAAGTTGGTTTAGGCGCCAGCCCTTGGCTCGGACCAAAAGGGGTGGTCTAGGTTCGGACCTGGGTGTGAACCTGGTTCGGACCTAAGTTAGGCTAGGTATAAGTCTGAACTTGGACTCAGAAAATTTTGATGATCAGACCAAGTGTGGACCTGGATTGGATCAAAGATGAACTAGGAACGATCCTTCAGCTCGGACCAAGAAGGAGCCTAAGTTCAGACCAACCCGAAACCTGGTTCGGACTTGGGCTAAGCTGGGTACAAGCCTGGAATTGGACCCAGAAGCTTCAGCTCGGACCAAAAGCGGGTTCAGACTGGGATCTAAGATTAGCCAACAAAAATAAGCAAGCAAGCATAAGAAAACGTTTGACTTAGTATGATTATAGGTAGGCTTGGCTTGAGAGTGAGTTCCTAACTATTGAAATGCAGCTAGGCTTATAAGGGTCCCCACATAGGTGCTGGCCTCATGTTATAGGATGTTCACTAGGTCTTACTATACGCGGAGTTTCTTTGAGGCAAAGGATTACGGAAGGGTGCTCACAGTTAAAGTTACGTGAATCCCATCTGCCTCGACTCTCAAAGCTAGGTTCCCCTCACGCCGTTAACACTGATTTTGGGGGTATTCAAAATATTTGTTTGTTGGTTTCTCGGGCATTCCCGTTCTGGTGTGTGCTGGAGTGTGTAAAGGAGTATGCAATTAAAAATGAAGTAGAGCATGCAATGCACACAAAACAAGAGGGAAATAAAACGAGCGCTTGTCACTGATGGCGCCTAGCGATGCGCGCTTTGAGGCGAAACTTGCTTGAAGCACAATGTAGATGGAGGGGTAAGCAACCCCTAAGAAGGTGAATTCAAAACAATAAGACCAGGCACAGTCTGTGCTAAGTCAAGTGCGGCCTAAGTCGAGGGTGAATCGAACGGGACACGGTTCAGGGAGGGTGCAAGCAACCCTCAATATATATATATATATATGGAAAAAGCTTGGGTGAGCCAGCTCTCCTACAAGTTTCGCGTGAGCCCAACAGTTGAGATGAAGAGTGGGAAAAAGGACGGGCGCGATTAAAAACCTACTCTCTATGAACATGCTTAGGCGCGTTCTCTCTCTCTCTAGGCAACTGTGAAGAACCCACTCTATCTCTCACATGTTCTTCTTGCAACTCCCCTGTGAAGACCCACTCTTCCTCTCTCCCCCGTTCTCCCTCCATCTCTCTATATCGTGAAGAACCCAATCTCTCTCCCCCTTCTCCCTCTCTCTCTCTATCTCATGAAGAACCAGGAGGCGATCTCCCATGAAGCACCAAGAACCAGGATCCTTTCTTTCCCTCGTTCTCCCTCTCACTCTCTCTCTCTCTCTCTCTCTCTTTCTCTCTCTCTCTCCCGTTGAACCCAAAATCAGGTACACTAGTAGGTTTTTATTCAGCAAAAATTTATTCAACAAATATTTGGAGGTTTAGGTTTTTGTATGATCAAATATTGAGGATTTTAGATTTAAATTCTTATGGATTTAAATGTGCTGGTTTTTTTGTGTTCCTTGTACATTTTGTATGCTCTGATTTTGATTAATTCGATTGTGAAGCCCAAAATCAAGTAAACCAGTACCAAAATTACGGATTTAGGTTTCAATTCTAATGGATTTGATTTTTTTTTATCCTCTTGTACATTTTGTATGCTCTGAATTCGATTTGTTCAGCAAATATTTGAGGGTTTAGGTTTTGTATGATTTCTATTGCTATGATTTCCATTAATTCGATTGTGAAGCCCAAAATCTAGAATACCAGTACAAAAAATTGTGGATTTAGGTTTCAATTCTCATGGATTTGATTTTTTTTCATCCTCTTGTACATTTTGTATGCTCTTAATTCGTTTTGTTCAGCAAATATTTGGGGATTTTGGTTTTTGTATGATTTCTATTGCTCTGATTTCCTTTAATTCAATTGGGAGGCCCAAAATCAAGTACATCAGTATAAAAAATTACGAATTTAGGTTTCAATGCTCATGGATTTGTTTTTTTTTCTTCCTCTTGCACATTTTGTTTGCTCTGAATTCGATTTATTCAGCAAATATTTGGGGGTTTAGGTTTTTGTATGATTTTTGTTGCTCTGATTTCCATTAATTCGATTGGGAAGCCCAAAATCAGGTACACCAGTACAAAAAATTATGGATTTAGGTTTCAATTCTCATCAATTTGTTTTTTTTTCTTCCTCTTGTACATTTTGATTGCTCTAAATTCGATTTGTTCAGCAAATATTGGGAGGTTTAGGTTTTTGTATGATTTTTATTGCTCTAATTTTCATTAAAGAGATTGTGAAGCCCAAAATCAAGTACAACAGTACCAAAACTTGTGGATATCGGTTTCAATTATTATGGATTTGTTTTTTCTTCTTCCTCTTGTACATTTTGTATGGTTTGAATTCGATTTGCTCAGCAAATATTTGGGGGTTTAGGTTTTTGTATGATTTTTATTACTCTTATTTCCATTAATGAGATTGTGAAGCCCAAAATCAACTCCATGAGAATTTAAATTCTTATGGATTTAAATGTGCTGGTTTTTTTGTGTCACTTATACATTTTGTATGCTCTGATTTCTATTAATTCGATTGTGAAGCCCAAAATCAAGTACACCAGTACCAAAAATTATGGATTTAGGTTTCAATTCTCAGGGATTTGATTTTTTTTCTTCCTCTTGTACATTTTGCATGCTCTGAATTTGATTTGTTCAGCAAATATTTGGGGGTTTAAGTTTTTGTATAATTTTTATTGCTCTGATTTCCATTAATTCGTTGTGAAGCCCAAAATCAGGCACACCAGTACCAAAAAATGTGGATTTAGGTTTCAATTCTCATGGATTTGATTTTTTTTCTTCCTCTTGTAATTTTGTATGCTCTGAATTCGATTTGTTCAGCAAATATTTGGGGGTTTAGGTTTTTGTATGATTTATATTGCTCTGATTTCCATTAATTCGATTGGGAAGCCCAAAATCAGGTACACTAGTACCAAAAATTATGGATTTAGGTTTCAATTCTCATGGATTTGTTTTTTTTCCTCATGGATTTTTTTTTTTTCTCATGGATTTATTCAGCATGAAATTATTCAGAGCTTTGTATTTGGGGGTTTAGGTTTTGTTTTGGTTCCGATTCTCATCAATTTGTATGCTTTCTTCCCATTGTGCATTTTTGTATCCTCTGAATTCGATTAGTGTTCAGCAAAAAATTAGGGGTTTCGGTTTTTGGGTGATTCTTATTGCTTATTTGCTTTCTTCCTCATGTACATTTTTGTATGCTCAGAATTTGATTTGCGTTCAGCAAAAAATTGGGGGTTTTGGTTTTTGGGTGATTTTTATTGCTTATTTGGACATAGATATATTGTAAGCTTTGAATTCGATTTTTTCAGCAAGTATTTGGGGGTTTCGGGTTTTTGGTGATTCTTATTGCTTTGATTTCGGTTTATTCGATTGTATGGTTGTCGGTCCAGGATTTTTCTTGCTGAGCTTATTTTGATATAGATATATTGTAAGCTCTGAATTTGATTTTCTCAGCAAATATTTGGGGGTTTCGGTTTTTTGGCGATTCTTATTGCTCTGAGTTCGGTTTATTCGATTGTATGATTGTTGGTCCATGATTTTTCTTGATGAGCTTATTTGGATGTAGATATATTGAGACAGTTTTAAGTGCTTAGAACTTGGTGTTTGTTAAGGTATATGAATATACTGATAGGGTTTTCTCCAAACCAACATTCAGTTTTGTGGACCTGAATGTGTTTTTCTTACTTTGCATAAAAAAGAACTTTTGTTTTCCTTTGTATTTTCAGAGGCAAATCTACGATGAAATAAACTTTGTCGTGTGTCCCTTTGTATTTTAAGAAATTTTTTTTTTTTGTTTAATATGTTAACTTGATTTCTAATATTTGAGATAAGCTTGGGTTTTTATGATGTGACAATTTTTTTTTAATGCTTATCTACCTATTGAAGGGCATTTCCTGCATTTAGTATTGTACTTATGTACTATGGCAAATTAGAGTATTGGAAATGCATTTGCTTATTGCATGGTGCTCTTTAGGATTTCAAATTTGTTTTTTGGAAATATGTGAACTTGATTTCTAATATTTGAGAACTACTAATTGTGTCAATTGGTGAATGTTGTTATCGTGTTTCGGGGCCATTTTGTGAATTTTCCTCTATTATAAATGTTGTTATATACTAATTGGGAAAGTGTGTAATGCAGTAAGCAGGCTTATTTGTTTTCCATCCATGTGTTTTTGGAATTAGTTGGAAGGGTTATAGAGTTGAAGTTTCGTAGTCACTTGCTGTGTTTCAATTTATTTAATGTATAATTAGAAAGGAGCTCAAGTTTTTCAACCTTCGATATTTCAGAGTTCTTTGCTTAATAGGATTTTTTGAAGATGTGTTCCTCTTGTTGTCAGGAGAGGAGGTTTTGTCAATCTTTAATACCAACCATGTTACAGTATTTGTCCTATGAAATGTTTTAATTATTCGAAGATGGATTACACCGTTGGCCTGGTGATGTTAGAGTATTTACTATGCAATTCTATGTTCATTGAGGTTTCATAGTGTTTGTGACATCATTTTGTGTCATAGGAGATGGAAACCTTTGATAGGAATGGGTTAGCCATCAAATTTTTGCATGTGGTGGTACGCATATTGCCTCATAGTAATATTGAAGTTAATTCTTTCATGTTGAAGTATATTTTGAAATGCATAATGTTCTATGAGGAAATTATTGTTATGGCTTCATAAAACTCGTATATTCAGACTGTGGCTATTGCAAGTAAGGGGTATTTAAATGTTGTAAAGTGTGTCTATAAACACTTTAATAGTATTTAATTTGTCCCTTTTTGTGACATTCCAGGCAGTTGCATTGTGGGTGTTTAGACACACTTTAATAGTATTTAATTCCAGACAGTTGCATTGTGGGTATTTAGACGCACTGTAATACTATTTAATTCCAGGTAGTTGCATTGTGGGTGTTTTTCCTAGGCAAGATTTAGTGTGTCCTATTGTTTGTTTTGGATACAATATGATGATCAATGTATTATAGGGTTATAATATGTTCACGTAGTTTGTGGCTGATTTTTGTGACTTTTCTCTTGGAAAATGTTATTTTAGATTGCTCACAACTTTTCTGAGTTAGTAATAAAAATCACTTGAAGAAAGTCTGGTTTTACACTGATGATGATATTTACATTTTTATTGTAGGCCCTATCAATGTTATCTGATTCTACAAGTAATTGAGGATATACACCTCGACAATGCCCTAAGTGCAGTATAGATTGTGCTCTGAAACCATCGGCAAGTCCAAATAACCCAAACAAGATGTACTATAAGTGTGTATTATGTGGGTTCTTCCAATAGTATGATGAATATGTTACAGCTGTGTAAAATGTCAATTTAAGACGTCGCAATACACAACAGTGGAATCTAATGCATCAATCACAAGAACATGTTATGGTCGATCAAGAAACAAGTGTTGGCCATGATGCGATACTCGGTGCCATAGGACGTTTGCAACAATTTTAGCTTAGTGCAATTGGGCGTTTGCAACAATTATTGTACTTCTTATGTATAATAAATGTGTATTTTCTTGCGCTCCTGTTTTTCATTTTTGTAGTCCTTATTCGAAACATGTAATAGTTTCTTGGTGTTCCTTATTCGAAACATGTACTAATATAATTATTCGCATTATGGAATTGAACTCGTTCTCCTGTTACATTTAATCTTGTAGTTGGAAGTTGCAATATGGTGCATGTTGTAGTTGCAAAACATTTGCAGGTGAAAAAAAAGTACAATGTGCATATTGGCCTTTTATTTTTTCGAATTCAGTTGTTTCAATTGTTGGGAATGTAGTGTATATCAAACAACTCTATGAACAAAACATGTAATCCACATTAGGTGCTCACAAGATGCACTATTTTTAAAGTTGAGATGATCTATTGGTGAGTGTTATAAAGTTGAACAACTTTTTCGGATGAGAAGAAACTTGGAAACATCCCACACCCTACACATAATGTAATCATTCACTAAAGTCCTGCTCTTATTTTGTAATTGCACCATTGATAGGGTTATATTCGTATCATATATGATACAAAAACCTATCATAAATTCCAAACGCAATAAGCATTGCTGCAATATTTTTTGTTTTTCAAGCCATATACTAAACTAAACTTGTCATAAATTCCAAACGCAATAAAGCACTGCTCCAATATTTTTTGTCGTTCAAGCCATATAACATATAAAACCTGTCATAAATTCTAAACTCAATAAGGCTTTGCTGCCATATTTTTTGTTTTTCAAGCCATATATCATACAAAACCTATCATAAATTCCAAACGCAATAAAGCACTGCTCCCATATTTTTTGTTTTTCAAGTTCTATACCATACAAAACCTGTCATAAATTCCAAACCCAATAAGGCATTGCTGCCATATTTTTTGTTTTTCAAGCCATATATAATACAAAACCTGTCATAAAGGCAATAAAGCATTGCTCCCATATTTTTTATTTTTCAAGCCATATACGATATGAAACCTGTCATAAATTCTAAACTCACAAAGCATTGCTGCCATATTTTTTGTTTTTCAATCCATATATCATACAAAGCTTGTCATAAATTCCAAATGCAATAAAGCACTGCTCCTTTTTTTTTTTTTTTTCAAGTTATATACCATACAAAACCTGTCACAAATTCCAAACTCAATAAGGCATTGCTGCCATATTTTTTGTTTTTCAAGCCATATATCATACAAAACCTGTCATAAATTCCAAACACAATAAAGCATTGCTCCCATGTTTTTGTTTTTCAAGCCATATACCATACAAAACCTGTCATAAATTCCAAACTCAATAAGGCATTGCTGCCATATTTTTTGGTTTTCAAGCCATATATCATATAAAACATGTCATAAATTCCAAACACAATAAAGCACTACTACTATATTTTTGTTTTTGCAAGCCATATATCATACAAAACCTATCATAAATTCCAAACGGAACACCGTGTAGCATTACAAATAATTAAAATATTCACCTCCCTACCTTCTAACCTATTCTACCACCACCACATCATATGGACATGCATGTAATAACCATGAAACAAGGTAAATTCATCCAAAGCAGTGCAGGCATCATATTCTAACTTGGAAACATCTAGTGAAATGTGAAGTCCTCCATCAATCGGTGACTGCAAATATAAGACCATCAATAAGTAATACAAGCACGTATAAAAGTACCACAATGCTTAAAAAAAGGTAAAGCTATGAATAAATGGATACAATATGAAATATTATTTACCTACATTGTCAACAACCAAAATAAGCACAAGAATTTCAATGTAAACAAATTTCTTACCATTACTCATCATTTTCCACATTCTCACATGACCCATCCGTGCATCGCATATTTACATTTAACCTAAACAAAGAAACGTATTTCAAATATTTATATTTAAGTAATTCTTATTAAAATCACATAGAGTAAGAGAAATAGAGTAATAGCTCATTCATACTTTGAATGTGCGAGAGATGAACAATTCCTTTTGTCAAGTCCACTCCCTTTGCAAACTGCACAATTTCGAGTAACTTCCTTCTCTCTCGCTTTCTCTTTTTCTGCCTCTATCTCAGCCCAAGATACATATCTAACATTGGTAGGTCTCCCCTTTGTGTGTGCCCGAGGGTCCTCAAGGATGTTACATCGTGCATGTCCCACAACCTCAATACGGTTGCTAGTGCCGGCAATCATATTCCCATTCTGACTGCTGCAAGGGGTCTTAAAGGCAGCATCTGGTAATACCACACCCCAATCTAGGCCTTAACCTTTGAAGGTGTACTTGATATTTCACACATTATAAATACATAGAATTCTGCACTTTCTTCAGCATGCTCTGCTAGTTCTCTAGTGGTTTGACAGACCTCATTAAAAAAAATTAAACGGGGTAGATCAGAAGTACCTTGAATTTGTTTCCCATGGGCAT
Organism: Amborella trichopoda; assembly: GCF_054954075.1. Classification (NCBI taxonomy): domain Eukaryota; kingdom Viridiplantae; phylum Streptophyta; class Magnoliopsida; order Amborellales; family Amborellaceae; genus Amborella; species Amborella trichopoda. The sequence goes on from NC_142339.1 coordinate 30,236,267, forward strand.
CAACCACAACACCTTTCATCACATCTTTCGTCCACCTCTTCATTATGTAATACGATGGGATTTCGAAAATATTTTTCACCATCAAGACTCTAATCTCATGCCTACAAATAATGCCTACCCTCTTGTACATGTAGCAAGTACAAATAAAAGTTTGGTCATGGCCATTAAACTCTACAATGTAGGCCCTGGTTCCACTTCCATGTTTGGATACCTTGAAGAACGCAATTGTGCCATTGTCTTCAATCATGTCACTCGTGTAATTGACACCTTCTGCAACTTCTTCTCCAAACAACTTCATAACTTTGTGTGTATGTAAATTCGAAGCGTGAGCCTCGATGTCACACGTGGTCCTCAAACAAGGCGAAGATATCATGTTATGTAAGTCATTTTCTTTCATCTTAATAAGTTTTTTATCATACACTTTTATAGTAGTTTCCATCAATGTGTGTAAGCTTGTATTGGAAGTCACGTACTTTTTGAAGTACTTATTAATTTCGTCGCTTCTCTGAGTCGATGACATACCTGCTGTGAACATATCTGCCACATATGCATCAATCCATTACTTTCGACATCTATACAATCTATTGAGCCATTTATTATGTTGAAGATCATATTTCTCAATAAGAGATTGCCATTCTGACTCAAAGTCTTCCTTAGTTTGGCTCATTATACAGTTTCTGAATATTTCTAAAAAAGATGGACTCCTTCGCAAGACATGGCACAATTTTTCTTTGACCTTTGAAAGTATGTGCCACTTACAATAACGATGTCTGTTTTTATTCATAACTTGTCTTATTACAGGGGTCATTGTAGGATCTTGATCGGTGATAATTACTCCCGGTTGACTTCCACCCATTGCCTCTAGCCAGTTTTCAAATACCCATACAAAAGCCTCCACTTTCTCATCAAATATAAGAGCAAACCCAAAAATAATTGTGCTAAAGTGGTGATTCACTCCAAGTATGGGAGCAAAGGGCATGCCAAATGAATTTGTCTTATATGTGATATCAAAGGGTGACCACATCCGAGAAGGGATGGTAAAACACCCTTGACATAGCATCTACCCATAGTAGGCTAACAATGTGATTTTCTTAATCTAATTTCACTTTATAGTAAAAGACGGATTGGATTTCTGCATATTGATTAACCATTCCATCACAAGATTACCATCTTCCCCTTTGAGTTTTCTTCTCTTGTTTCCTAATTGGTTTGCAATGTCTTTTTGGGAGCAAGGGAGATTATCAATCCCTCCAGACTGTTATAAAAAGATATTATAGATATTCCAAGATTTGACCAAAGCAGAGCTCATTGAGTTTATCATTGTCTTTGTCACATCCGATATTGTTCAGTGCTATTAGATGAGTCGAGCTTTCCTTAGAGTTACAAGAAGGTGATTGTGATCCTTAACGAACCTTGTGACAACCCACTCATTGTTGGCATTTATGCTTATGCACATCTTCGCTCCACAACCACACCTTGTTGAGGCAATTTATTTCTAGATTGCACTTCTCTCACCCTATGGAATCCCTCCTTATAACATTTAAATTCCCTGTCAATTCTGTTTCCGTCCTTATTCGTGTGACTACTTCCCTTTCTGATACCAAACCCTTTCACCAATGCAAAAGCCTTGTAAAACTCATAAGTATCATTTTCATTACCGAATCTCATTCCTACACGGGGTTCCTCTATTTTAGACCGTCGCATGCTCCACGTTTTCGGCATTTGTGAACTTATTGGGGGGCCGGGTAACAAGCAAGGGATCTTGCTCCATGGACTCTAGAGTATGACCCATATTGTCATCCTCTGACCATGTGGGAGATGCCATAGTTTCTGAAATGGTGAGATCCATCTCAAGTACTAAAATTGCCCTACACAAAACACAATTTATTAGTCAATTAATGACTTCAATACTTCACACATTTTTTCAAATTTGATTTGACAATCTCCATATCTTATCTCTTAGTCGTGAAGTTTAGTTGGTTACGAAGCCTTATTCCATGGAATGTAAGTCATTGTGAATTTCTAAATTGACTACAGTTCCTTTCTTTGTGCACATAGAGAGGAGGGTTCACATAGAAAAACAATTTTTTTCATATCTCACCCACAATGCAACTACCTGGAATTTCACAAAAAGGGACTTGACTAAATTACATATTGTTAAAGTGCTTATATACACACTTTACACCATTTAAATACCCCTTACTCGCAATAGCCAAAGTCTGAATATACGAGTTTTATGAAGCCATAACAATAATTTCCTCAAAGAACATTATGCATTTCAAAATAGACTTCAACATGAAATAACTTCAATATTACTATGAGCCAATATGCCTACCACAACATGCAATAATTTGATGGCCAAACCACTCCTTTCAAAGGTTTCCATCTCCTATGACACAAAATGATATCAGAAAAACTATGGGACCTCAATGAACATAGAAGTGCATAGTCAATACTCTTAACATCACCAAGCCAACGGTGTAATCCATCTTCAAATAATTAAAATATTTAAGAGGAAAAATACCGTAACAAGGTTGCTACTAAAGATTGACACAAGAGAGCGAGGGCCAATCGAATTAATGGAAATCAGGGTAATAAAAATCATACAAAAACCTAAACCCCCAAATATTTGCTGAACAAATTGAATTCAGAGCATACAAAATGTACAAGAGTAAGAAAAAAAACAACTCCATGAGAATTGAAACCTAAATCCTCAATTTTTGGTACTAGTGTAATTGATTTTGGGCTTCACAATCTCATTAATGGAAATCAAAGCAATAAAAATCATATAACAACCTAAACCCCCAAATATTTGTTGAACAAATCGAATTCAGAGTATACAAAATGTACAAGAGGAAGAAAAAAAAAACAAATCCATGAAAATTGAAACCTAAATCTGCAATTTTTGTTACTGTTGTGCTTGATTTTGGGCTTCACAATCAAATTAATGGAAATCAGAACAATAAAAATCATACAAAAATCTAAACCCCCAAATATTTACTGAACAAATCAAATTCAGAGCATACAAAATGTACAAGAGGAAGAAAAATAAATAAATCCATGAGAACTGAAACCTAAATCTGTAATTTTTTGTATTGGTGTACTTGATTTTAGGCTTCGCAATCGAATTAATGGAAATCAGAGCAATAGAAATCATACAAAAACTTAAACCCCCAAAATATTTGTTGAACAAATCGAATTCAGAGCATACAAAATGTGCAAGAGGAAGAAAAAAAAACAAACCCATTAGAATTGAAACCTAAATCGGCAATTTTTTGTACTAGTGTACTTGATTTTGGGCTTCCCAATCGAATTAAAGGAAATCAGAGCAATAGAAATCATACAAAAACCTAAACCCCCAAATATTTGCTGGACAAATCGAATTCAGAGCATACAAAATGTACAAGAGGAAGAAAAACAAACAAGTCCATGAGAATTGAAACCTCAATCCACAATTTTTGGTACTAGTGTTCTAGATTTTGTGCTTCACAATCAAATTAATGGAAATCACAGCAATACAAATCATATAAAAACCTAAACCCCCAAATATTTGCTGAATAAATTTTTGCTAAATAAAAACCTACTGGTGTACCTAATTTTGGGCTCAATGGGAGAGACAGAGAGAGAGAGAGAGAGAGAGAGAGAGAGAGAGAGAGGAGAACAAGGGAGAGAAAGGATCCTGGTTCTTGGTGCTTCACAGGAGATTGCCTCCTGGTTCTTCACGAGATAGAGAGACAGGGAGAAGGGGGAGAGAGAGTGGGTTCTTCATGAAGGAGTGTCAAGGAGAATAGGTGAGATATAGAGGGGCCTGGTTCTTCCTCCTGGTTCTGCACAAGATAGAGATACAGGGAGAACGGGGAAGAGAGGAAGAGTGGGTCTTCACGGCGGAGTTGCAGGGAGAACAGGTGAGAGATAGAGTGGGTTCTTCATGGTTGCCTAGAGAGAGAGAGAACACGCCTAAGCATTTTCAAAGAGAGTGGGTTTTTAATCGCACCCGTCCTTTTTCCCACTCTTCATCTCAACCGTTGGGCTAACGCAAAACTTGTAGGCGAACCGGCTCACCCAAGCTTTTTCCCATATATATATATATATATATATATATATATATACATATATATATATATATATATATACATATATATATATATATATATATATATATACATATATATATATATATGTATATACATATATATATATATATGTATATATATATATATATATATACATATATATATACATATATATATATATATATGTATATATATATATATATATATATATATATATATATATATATATATATGTATATATATATATATATATATATACATATATATATATATATCTATATATATATATATATATATATATATATATATATATATATATATATATATATATATATATATATATATATATATTTATAATCTTTTTAACTTTGATAAAACAGTTAACTAAGCATGGTGAAAGTAGGGAAAACATGATTTCAGTCAAAATTAATAAACTAAAATAAAATCGGAAAGCCATAAACAATACAGACTTATTTGAAGAAAAATATTTGTTTTATATTTTTTAAAAATTTATTTTAAGCCTCAAATTGGTAAACAGGGAGCCAAAACGCTCTGGAACAGATCTGTGGGGTTCCAGAAATGTTTTGGGACACTTGCAGCTGGGCAACACGGGTGGTGTCGCCCTTGCAAGGTGATCAAAACAATATTTTTTTTATTTGTTTTTTATTTTTATCTTGTTGATCTTGATGAAATAATACTACTTTAAACTTTTAATAAGTAGAAAAAATATATATTTATGATGAAATAAATTAAAACAGAGTAAAGTAGAATAATGCAGACAGAACAATAAAATATTTTTTTGGTATTTTTAAAAATTTTATTTTGCTCTAAAATTTTGTGAACAGTCACAAAAGAGACCCTAAAATAGATCTAAAGAAAATTCTGAAACTTTTGAATTTTGGCGACATGGGGAATGTCGCCCTAGATCTGGGCAGCATGGCTGGTGTCGCCCAGGCGATACTGCTGGTGTCACCCAGAAAAAGCAGGGTTTCGGAGAAATCCTGGTCACAACTGACTCTTGGGACCTTTTGTGATTGAAATCAGTGAAATAAAATCATATTTTGGCGCTTGGATCAAGCTCGGAATGTCTCACGGTGGGCACCAAACTCTTTACAATGAAAATCAGACAGATATCGGATCAAGAGCTGTCTAATATTAACACCTTAAACTTATAAAAAATGCAGTAAAATAAGTGGTAAAGCAAGTGGGATAACTCGAATTCAAATCTGAGGCCAGATCTGCCCGAAAACGAGCAGATCTACTCTCAGATCTGTGGCAACACCAGCATGATCCAAGGAATTACAAAATACACTTTTTAATCAAATAAACAAATCAGAATTAAATGAAAAGCAATAAAGCAGAAGAATTAAAATGCAAGAAAGTGATACCGAACCGAGCCGGATGGCCCGGGACTCCCGAGCTTTCTAGGGCTCGCCTGTATCAAAACCAGTCATCTTTTGCCTCTCTGATTCAGATGTCGATAAGTCAATCTCTGGTGTAAAGGATTAGATCTAGGGTTTTTGTTCCGTAGGTCTAGGTTTTCTCAGGCTTAGAAGTTAGGGTTTCAGGGGGCTAGGGTTTTTCTGAAGCAGTCTCTAGGGTTTCAATCTTCTGAAGCTCAAAGGTTTGAATACCTATCTCCCATCAAATAGACACAAAAAGAGGCTTTATAGGGGTCAAAGTTCGCTGGAAAGGATATATTCATGTAACAAACACATACATATCCAAAAAAAATGGGTTTTGAGGGTCTTGAATCTGGGAGACACGGCCCGGTCGCCCAAATCTGGGTGACACTGCTAGTGTCGTCTAACTCTAAAATAGTCCAAATTAAAATATTTTTTTCAGGTGTGTTCCTCAGCCTCCTGCGAAGCTCTTAGAGAAAATTTGGGTCAAAATGGATTTTTTACTATTTTTAATGATTTGTTTGGTAAAACAGGGTAGGGTTCTTGTAGGGTTCCGAGCAGGCGAACTGATTCTCGGTCACAAGATAGGTTGTGTGAACTATGGATTTTGAGTTTACTAGGATAATGTGATCCTAAGGGTTCAAAAAACCATAGAATTTGCTAGATTTAAAATGGGGTGTCTACAGGTAGTTTAGGTATTTTTTTATTTTTTATTTGGTTGGGGGTATTTGCATAGAACGTGTATTTTTTGGAAAAAAGTGAGAGAAAAAGTTAGGTTGGGGGTAAGTTGCTTAGAAAGTGTAGTCTTGGGGGTGTTTTATAATTTTCCTTTATTTCTAAGAGGAAGCGAGAGAAGTAATGTCTGATATAGAACCCAATGTTTCTCTAAACACATGATGTAGGAACATTCAACATAAAAAGACTATGTGATTGGCTACAAAATAAACACAATTTTGTATCAAATCAAAAACTATATGAAAATAAATAAATATTATATATGCATAAAAAAAGCTTGATGCATTTAAATTTTTAAACTTGAGGAAACAACATTTAAATTTTCATCGAACTTAAACCATTTTCAGTATTTTACATGGATCTTACATCCACTTATGTTTCTCTAATAAGGGCCATAACCAAAATTTATAGAGAGAAGTTATCTTCAATAAGAATTTTAGAATTTGAGAGCCCTAGAATATTCAATAGTCAATAGATATCCAGGCATACAATAGTCTCAATATTCATGGATTTTTAGAAAAATAATGAAAGTACAAAATGCACTACCTTAATATTTTTTGAAAACTCAAAAATACCATTTTTAGGGTTTTTAGTATTTTTTGAACTTTTTTTAAGTCAAAACCAGCCAATTGACTGATCTGAAATGTCGATCCACCAATCTAACCTAGTTTTGGGGATAGCTGATTCGGATCATATCGGTTTTTTTAAGCCTTGGTTACCATTGATGCTCATTAAGAGCCATTGTTTATTTTTATTTATTTATTGAGAACGTGAGAGCGATTGTTATTGTTAGCTTGTTGTTTTTATGAGCATTCATTGCCATTGTTAGCTTCCTATAAGAATGCTGGGTGCGTATGGCCATTAAAGGCCTTATGAGTGCTTGTAATCTACAAACTGGGATTACGACTCATTGCCTCATCAGTCAGACTTTGGTGACCCACTAATAAGCCTCTGGATGGACCGTGGGTTATGGGAAATACTTGGTCGGTTGATAAAGCAAGTGTGGACCGTAGTCCACAATTGAAGGTGGAGTGCCCCAAATGTTTATTCCTAGACCATATGGATTATTATCTCATCTAATGAATTTAATTGTATTTATTTTATGATAATATGATTTTAGAATTATTATTTGATTTTTTCTAGATCTCTGAATATTTTATTTATAAAATTTGGATTTATAAAAATAGAGATATTGATTTTTTAATGTTTTAAATATTCAAATTAATTCTAAAATATTTTATTAATTTTTAAAAAATATTTAAAAAGCATTGGGGGCTCATTATGCACATGGGCCCACCATGCCCTAAGTTAGTGGGGCTCACGTAGCCACCTTTTGGGTGGCATGTGCTAGTCTTTGCGCTAGTCTTTCCTATTTTATAGGGGTTGAAATTGATAAGAGTAATAACTTTGGCTTGGAGGCCAAGTTATTATGAGATTTGGAAATGTGATTTATCTTGAGAAAGATGTGAATGAATATTTTAGAAAGTATGATAAGGCTTGTGCATATTTTTTGATAAAGCATAACATTATGATTCGTATTATTTTATTTGATTTACATTGATGGGATAATGGTCATAGGAAAGAGGCGGATAAAGGTTCTACCACCTTTCATAATGTTGATAATCAACCTATGGAATGGATGACTCAAATCTCTCACCCCACAAGTCACCCAAGATCAATGGTTCATATTCAGTCTCACAAGAAGAGACAAATTAAGCAAAACCATGAGAAATCCTAATAATGTTCAACCACTATAAAAAGGGGATTGATCCCTACCCAAATCTCTACCCCTTATTTCCTACACCTAATTCTCATCTCTCTATCTCTCACATCCCACAAAGGTGGCATGCCCCACTTAGAATATTTATCTCTCTTAAGAAAGTTTCTCTCTCTCAAGAGACCCAATGAGAAACCCTAATCTTGTTCAAACACTATAAAAAGGGGATTGATCCCTACCCAAATATCTACACCTTATCTCTGACACCTAATTCCCATCTCTCTATCTCTCACATCCCACAAACGGGGCACGCCCCATTTAGAATATATCTCTCTCTTAAGAAAGTTTCTCTCTCTCAAGAGACCCAAAGGGAGACACCCCACTCTCTCATCTTTGATATCTCTTTCATGGTGGTTCTCTCAACTCTCTCATGATCTCTCATCCCTCATTGCGGTTTTAGACTATAGAGTTGTGGTAGAAAAGAAAAATATCTCTCTCAAACTAGGTTGCTAAGGGGATTCACCTTAATATTTGAGATTTGTGATAAAGGAGTTCATTGTTTCATTAGAGGGTTTGGCCTAAGTTTGCTTTCTTGGTTGAGATTGAATGTTGATCGTTGATCTAGCATCATCGGATAGTGGTAACTCCATGTGGGGTATAACAAGTTCGGTTAAGGTAATCTCTGGCACTCTCTTTTTGTTTCTTGTCATATTTAATTATATTATCTTTATATTCTCAATTATAAAAATTGTGGATATTTTTTTTGTTTAAAGAAAATTGGTTTAGTGGCATCAAAACTTTTAAGATTTTGGATTTGTTAGTTTTATTTTCTTTGAAACAAGAGTTATTCTAATAAAGTTACTTGTGAGTGATATTTGTCAAAAAAAGAAAAAGTGAAAAAGAGGAAAAAAAAAAAGTATATCCTCACGAGATCACATTAGAAAAAATAGGGGAGTACATACGTACCATGGAAAGTGTACAAGCAACTGTCCGCCGTCCATTCAAGAAAAGGACCACTTACCGACTTAACTACAAATAATGAATCGTATGTAATTTATTATTTCACTAGAAACGAAAGAGGAGCATACCAAACAAATTATGGAAGCTACATTTCCGAAGGTGACAAATTTATTAGAATCGCAAGAAATCTCTCCAAGGCAGTGTGGTACATACTAAAAGCGCCAAAGACAACCAAGAAATAGACAAAAAATATATATAAAGAGTGTATGCTTTTGTGCCACGTCTCCACACTGAAAACCATTCAAAATATTGATTGGTGCGTGGATCTTTCACCTTATATGCATATGTCAGATCCAGATGCATCAAAATAAACGATATAAAATATGTTATACATTAAAAAATTTCAAAATTAAAATAAGGATTTATAGGATGGGGATTTCGGAATAAGGATTTATAGGATGGGGATTTCGGAAGACTTAAAAAAATATTAAATAATTTTTTTTTAAAAAAAAAATATAAATAGTTCTCAAGAATAAACTTCACATGCAACTTACCTCCAACCAAACTTTTTTCTCACTTTTTACCCCCAAATTTAACTCTCTTGGCAAAAAGTGAAAAAAAAATTAATTGGGAGTAATTTGAATAAAAAATCTATTCTTGAGAGCTTTTTGTAATTTTTCCTTTAAAAAAAGAATATGAAGAGGGGGTCTTAAGGGGCAGCCAGCCCAATACCCTTTCTGAACCAATTCAGTCTTTGCCCGATTCTCTATCTGAATTGGGGATTCCTATTCCAAATCATTAGGAAACATTCCTAAAAATTAAATGTACTTCAAAACCCTACTATAAAACATAATTTTAGTACTCATGACCCTCAAAATTTACGTGCATAATTATAAATGTAAAGCTTTAAATACGGTGGATTTAAGAATGGAAAAAGTTTATATAAGGTTATAACTTTAAAATATAAAATTGCAGATGCACCTCAAAAATCCATCGGAAAAGGTTGTTTTAATGTTGATATCAAGATATAAGAATATGAAAAAAAAAAAAAAATTGAATGCAAGAAGTAGTGCTTCTTGCAACACATTATCTAGACCGTCTATTTTCAAGATTTCCATATGTTTATAGATCTACTTGATTTTAACTATTTTTAGAGTTTAAAATTTTATAACTAAATATGAAAATAGATTTTGAGATAATCCTAAGAATTTTTCACATCAAAATTACATATTATGATAAAATTTAGATGTGCACCTTAATTGGATTGTTTAAAGTTGCAACCTTATAGAAACCACACCCGTTAAGAATATTTGGAAACTGCGTTTCAGATAATATGATATAAAATATACTAGTTTTATGAGTAAAAATTACTTTTTTTCTTTTTTTTTTTAATTTATTGTTATCAAGCTCTAGGAGATCAATTTGATGATTTCCGATGACATAACCATTTTTTCTTTGGGCTGTTTAATGGCAAGAATTAAACTTAAGACATGGCATTACTAAACGTCCGTTACAAACCACTCAAGCCGATGCTCGATTCCTGCGGTGGTATAAACTTGTTTTGCAGGGGGCTTTTGAGACACAAATTTACTCTTAGTGAACCCAAGGCCATGTACAAGGTCAATGAAAGGATGAGGTTTCTATGAGGCGTAGGTTGTTTTAATCAAAATAAAGCTTCATCGCAAATTTATGCCCAGAAAGCACTTTCAACAATGGAAATCTTCATCATGACTTTTTAAAATCAATTTCCAACACTGATAATGAAATTTGAAACTCAAAAAATTGTTATGAATACTAATGAAATAGAGGATCTAGATAAGGGAGCATAAAGCTTATATAGTTCCATTCTGAATAGAGGGTTAGGAATGCCCCAGTCACAATGTCACATCTTTACACTATTTTATTTTTATTGTTTTTTTTATAGACTATTTTGACATCAAATTTTGGATGTCCATTCCTCTATTAACTCGCACTGGCGAAAAATATAAGAAAAATATCTTCAATAAAATAAAATGACCAAAATACCCCTGAAAGATTTAAGGGATATTTTGGTCATTTTATTTTATCGAAAAATTATTTTTAATATTTTTTATAAGTTTACCCCAATGAGAAGATGACACATACCAAATTTCATATTCAAATAATTTTTATCAAAAACAATAAAAATAAAATACTTTGAGACGTCGGTTCTAAGATCAAATGGTGAGTAGCTCTCTTGATCAAAATTGGATGGATGGACAGTAGGGGGAGGATAGTTCTTCTATGCTGTAGGGGAAGTATAGAAACCTTTCCCTCTAGATAATTCGTTACAATATACACTATTTTTGGAGCTTGATATCCTATTTTGTTTTCACCACCATAATGTTCAAGCTAAGATTATTGATGTAAAGGTTTTCTAATTCTTGAATTGCAATTTTGATGAGTTATAAGGTGAGGCTTTACTTTTTTTGATAGGGCTGCAGCCATATCAAGCTATTTTCCAAATAAATAAATCTCAAAACGTATAAACGGGTTACCATGAGTATTTCAAACTATTTAAAGAATTAAAACTTAGACTCAGAATATTAAAACTTTCTATACTTTTGAGATATAATGATAATTTAGTTTCTTTAGTCAATGCAAACTATTTTATATTCCATAAAATTTCGACTTAAAATCATTAAATTTTTTGTATGTTTAAAATATAACTAATAAAGATAAATTCATTTTTTTTAGTGCAAAACAATTGTTTTTAAATATTTGAAAATTGCACTAAAATTTAAAATTAGTCAGATAATTTTTTAGAGAATAAAAATTTGTAAATTTAAAGTTATATTTTCTTAATAAAAGATAAAGAATTGTATAACAAATTGTTTTAGAAAGCATGCAAACATACAATTTGTTTAGTTAATTAAGATTTTTAATTATAAAGGAAAACCAAACAACAGTAACTCTTTAAAAAAAATGAATTTATTTTGTATTAAAGAGAGCATATTTTCTTTCAAAGTTTAGAAATTCATGATAAAATTTTAAATTCTTCAAAAATTATGAAAAATAGTTGTCAAAATTTTCAAAATATAAAAATATGATTTAATTTAAGTGATCAAAAAATTGAAGAGAAAATGGTTTCTTATTGCATATTTTTGTGTAAATTATTCATGAATGGTGCATTCTAAATTTTGTTTTAAGAAATTTGGTAGTAAGTCCTAAGATATTTTTAAATCATAAAAAATTTATTGAGAGAGAGAGTAGCGTTAGGTGGGTTGGCCATGTGCGGCGTAGGCCCAATACAACACCTGTTATGAGGTACGAGTTAGTTTGGGTAGACTCAAAAGGACATGGTTGGAAGTAGTGAGAAAATATATGGGGACTTTATGGCGTGACTGATATGAACCTTAATAGAGCAGAATGACATATAGGATTCTTGAAGCCAACATCAATTAATTGGAAAATGGCTATAAATATTCTTGTAGATCCCAATTAATTAGAAAAAGCTAGGAAAAATTGCAAAAAAAAAAAACAACTTTTTACGCACTTTACCCCACCCAATTTTTTCCTCGCAAATACCCCCATACAAAAGTTCATTTTTTTGGATGAAAATACCATTCCCTCAAATAACAAATTATTTTCGTTGGAGAGGGCGATCTGGCATTTTGAATAGGCGGTCCATCGATTATTTTTTGCTGGAATTGCCAGTCCGACATTTCATTGTGGCAGTCCGGCGTTTCATGGTAATGGTCCGGTGATTATTGTTTACAAGAATGGGCGGTCCAGTGTTTTGAAGTTGTGGTCTGGTGTTTTGAAGTTGCGGTCCAACTTTTTAAAGGGGCAGTCCGGCGTCTTGATATGGCGGTCCGGCATCTTGAAGGGGTAGTCCGACGTTTTGAAGTAGCAGTTTGGCGTTTCCTTTTACTGGGATCTGAAAATGATTTGTTACATGAGGGAAGGGTATTTTCTAGAAACGATGATTTTTTTTGTGGGAAGTTGATAGGAAAAGTTGGGTGGGGGTAAACTGCACAAAAAGTCCATTTTAGGGGGGTTTGCAATTTTGCCAAAAAGCTATGATGATTGTTGTAGCCGACCCCAATTAATTGGGAAAAAGCTACGATAATTCTTGTAGCCTATCCCAATTAATTGGGAAAAAGCTACGATAATTCTTGTAGCCTATCCCAATTAATCGAGAAAAAGTTATGATGTGATGAAAAAATTATTGAAATGAAAAATATTAGTTTTTATATTTTGATTAAAGATAAGAAAAACCAGCCATCAAAATCGTCATTAGGCGAAAATGAACAGTGATTTCACCTGCCCTCATCACCATCCAAAGTTCATCACACGGTCACGATTGTCTGGTAGTATTTTTTTTTTTTCTATAAATCAGAATGACCTAAAATTTGGAGCGTATATATATCCTAGTGAGGCACACATAATAAAAATATAAAAAAAATAATTCGTAATAAAATTCATAAAAATACCCTCAAAACATTTCAAAGGTATTTTGGTCAATTATTTTCATGTGAAATATTTTTTAGATAATATTTATAGATTCGCCTATATTTTATGAACACAGGTTCCAAATTTTAGATTATTCCAATTTTTTTTAAAAAAATGAAAAATAAAATACTACCAGACAATCATGATCGTGCGATGAACTTTGGACGGTGATGAGGGTAGGCAAAATCACTGTTCATTTTCGCCTATAGGTGTTTTGTAGTATCTTCCATATATATATATATATATATATATATGGGAAAAGATGGGATTAGCCCACTAGCTCATATGAACATATGACCCCGATCTGATGATCACAGATGTCTGGTAGTGTTTGAATTTTAATGTTTTTTCTATAAATCCAAATCACTTAAAATTTTAGGCATATGTTCATAAAAAATATATGAATCTTTGAAAAATATCATAAAAATATTTCACAAGAAAACATTTGACCAAAATACCCCTAAAACGTTTGGGGGGGTTATTTTGGTCATTGAATTTTTGTAGATAATTTTTTTTTATATTTTTATTAAGTGCGTCTTGATGAAAAAAATACACACCTAAAATTTCAAGTGATTTGGATCTGTAGAAAAATAAATAAAATTTAAGCGCTATCGGACATCCGTGATCGTCAGATCGATCTAGATTCAATCTGACGCATTGGGCTCATAGATTCATATGAGCTAGTGGGCTGAGGTGTAGTAGTCCAGATTGAATTTGGGCCATTGGCTGACAGTGTAGCACTCAGCCCGTGGGCTGACAAAATCCACTCCCATATATATATATATATATATATATATATATATATATATATATATATATATATATATATATATATATATATATATATATACATAATTCACTGTTGAGATAATTGAGCCTCATTTGGTATCAGAGCCAAACAGTGAAACTGTTTAAGAGTCTAAGTTACCGTATTACTGTAGAAACCTAACTAAATTTATATTTAAGAAAGTTGGTCCGAGAGTTAAGGCAAGAGACGAAAGAAGTCTAGGCAAAGTACCCGCCAAGGCTAGGAAGAGCCGCTTAGGGGAACACGCTGGACCCTTGATCGTCCAGATTGTCATTATCCGCAACCTACATATGGCAAATTTAATTAGAAATCTTAAAGGTAACACAGTAACTCAGTCTCAAACCCTAAGAGTCAAAAATAAGGAAGAGATAATATTGAACATCATATACAAAACTGGAACATTCCCAAAGTACCTATCAAAGATATTTATCAAAAAGGAACATTTAAATTCAAACTTGGATATGCTATTAAAACAGTTAAGGAAAGTCTATCAGTAACACAAAACCAGGAAGACTTCCAACTGTTATCCAGAAAAATAATAAAAAAATATAAAAAAAATAACTATAAGTATTTACACATTGGATTAATACAAATAGCTATAAAACCTTTAACATGTTTAGGTTTAAACAACTCAGTGCTCGTATGCCTAAGAGATACGCGACACAATAAGTTTTCGGACTCACTCCTAAGCATGGTTGAATCTAGCCTTTGTAGTGGACCTATTTATTTTAATTGTTTTTCAAATTTTTCTGTCTCATTAATCGATCCCAATATCCTAGATATATTAACAATAAATCTTAAGACCCATGGATTCAATAAGACTCCTGGATCTCAAAATTTAGCTATAGTATATCGCATATATTACAAAGTTATGAATACTCTTTGTCCAAATATCATGCAAACATATAAGAAGGATCAAACTATTTTATTTCAAACAAATATAGAAAATCTAATACTATTATTCCAAAAACTATTACTTGGTCAAATATTATTCTACCTCAAACATGGTCAAAATGAAAACCAACCAAACGAAAAACTTAGGAATAATATTCCTAGCCAAATAATAGAACATCATAATGGAAATATTGAAATACAATTTCAACCTAATATACCAATAATACATGATAATTTAGAAATAAATAGAAAAGGATTAGAAAGTCATTTGTTCCTGCAAGAAAATCTTGTCATACAACCCCAGAAGTTATCATCCTTCCTTCTCCATCAAAACCTACAACATCTTCAGACTTACAAATACAAGGAGTAAAAAAAACAGCTGATCATGTAGTAATACCCACTTATACATCTGAGCCTGACATAGCAGAGTTCCACATACTCACCCTGCAAGTCGAAGATGATATAAACATAGATGAATATTTAGAATATAAATTAAAAACAAAAAAGAAGAAAGTAGCTATTGAATATCTAAAACAAGATTATTTAGCCCCAGAAAATCAAGATATTCGGGAATGGTATTTGAAAGCATTTCAACTCAGATTAATAGAATTATTTCATAAAAAATACAATAAATTTCTGAAAAAAGAAAGAAAAACAAATGGATTCTTTATCTGGTTACAAGAAATTTGTACCCAATATAATATTCAAATTCCTAAGTTTCATATTCACACAATTGAAGAGAAAACATATGTAAGCACAGATGGAACTACTACTTCTAGTACACACCCACCTAAGAAAAGTATTAAGTATAAAAGGAGAATCACTACAATCCTTATATGAAATTATTGCAACACCTTATAAGGTTGTACCCAAGGATATAGAAAATAAACATGAATTAATCCCCCATATTGTGGAACAAAATAATTATACCAATCTATATATGCAATCTCTAGGAAAACAAGCAGAAAGAATAGAAAGATTAGTCACTCCCCAACCTAAGGGAGTAACCCCTCTTATTCCAAAAGCTGTTTTATTTAAATCTCCTCCCGAACTCAATAAAACCAAATTTCATTTAGGTGAAGATAACAAAACACTTATGGATCAATTAATCTCTAAATTAGCCCAATTAGATATTAAAAGAATTCCCTATCCAAAACTTAGTATTCCTACACCAATACCTAATATTTTGATACCTTTACCCAGTATTCCGGAATCATCGGATAAAGGCAAAATGAAGATTCCTGAGCATGAGACTTTACTGCTCCAAGAAGAGGAACCAATTATAGAAGATACCTTACAAAACCAAGAATATGCTTTTATGGATACTTCAACCAATGATCTCAATAGGATAGCATATGGTAAAACATGGAAATCAATCACAGCTTTACCATACTATAAGAGACCTACACCTGTTGATGTACAGTTAGAAGAAGATGTTATACAACAGGCTGTCTCCTATTCAGACAGATCAATTGTCAATTGGACAATAGATGGTTTATCAGATCTAAAAATATTAGATGTCATGAGACATATGACAATGTTTGCCTCTGCAAATAAAATGGCTGGCAATCCGGATCAAGAGGTTGCCAAAGCAATAGTCAATAGATTTACCGGCTGGTTAAGAGGCTGCTGGGATTTTTATGTTGATGATGAAACAAAAAATAGAATCCTTACTAATACTAGGCAATGGACAGCTAGAAATGAACAAAATCAAGAAATAATATATACAGAAAGTGATGCAGTAAACACTTTAATTTATACTATTACCTTACACTTCGTAGGCAGTACAGCTTTATTAGCAGCAAGATCAGAGGATTTGCTGTCAAATCTAAGATGTCCCACCCTATCTCATTATAAGTAGTATAAGGATGTATTCTTTTCAAGATTATTAATAAGAGAAGATTGCCAGTTAGACCATTTGAAAGAAAAATTTATAGCTGGTCTTCCTTACTTATTTGCAGAAAAAGTCAAAGAAAGACTGAGAAAGAAACATAATGGAGTTATCATATATTTCTGCATATACACTTGGAGAATTATCAGCAGAAATATGTGCTGAAGGACTAGCCTTATGTACTTATCTTAAGCTTAAACGACAACTTGATAAACAACAAATTACTAAGCGCAAAGAGCTTGGTGATTTTTGTGAACAATTTGGTTATCATATAGATAGGAAAAATAAACCTGAAAAGCTATATAAGAAAAAGAAAAAATATAAGAAAGAAAAATATAAGACTAATAAAGGACATAAAAAATATAAACAAAAATTTATAAAAAAGTTTTCTCCTAATACTAAAAATAAAAAGAAACTACCTGTATGTTATAAATGTGAAAAACTTGGCCACTATAAACACCAATGTGAAGTAAAAAAGAAAATCGATGCTTTACAACTAGATGAGTCATTAAAATCAAAATTATAGCATATCATCAATTATGATACATCTTCCTCCACTGCAGATTCTACCAACTCACTTATAGAAAATATCAATGATTATGATTTCACATGGACATCGTCATCAGATTCTTCAGATTTTTCTACCGATACAGAATCTTCTCATCCAATGGAAGAATCTACTTGTGCTTGTCCTATCCCCACACACAATCTTCATACTCTAACACAAGAAGATAATTTGATTTTAGACCTCATAGAAAAACTTACAGATCCAGATGAAAAAAGATCTGTTATTACTAAATTTATAAATCTAACTAAAACAAAAGCAAAAATACCTCCTATCAATAAAACACCAGATGAATATAATTTTGCCTCTATCATGAAAAGAATCAACGAACAACATCTCACTAAGCAAAAAGAACCTTCTATCTTAGAACTAAAACATGAGATAAATGAAGTAAAGAAAGAAGTACAGCAGTTGAAAAATAGAATTAAAATTTTAGAATTACAGAATCTATCTAATCAAAATTCAGACACAGATGAAATCGAATTTAATCATTTAGTTACACCTTATAGTCCTAATCCACCAGAAGAAAATCCATAAACTTCAGAAACTAAACCACTTCTGATCACAGAACATACTTCTTCTGTGAATCTTTTAGACAAAATTATAATACAAAAATGGTTTGTTCAAGTAACCATCATAGTTGCAGAAGACTATAGATTTCAAACATCAGCCTTAATAAACTCAAGTGTTGATTTAAACTGTATCAATAAAGGATTGGTACCAACAAAATATTTTGATGAAACAACACAAATCTTAAATACTGCAGATGGCAGTAAACTCTTTATCAACAATAAATTATCTAATGCGTCTGTATGCAATAATCACCAATGTATCCAAACACCATTTATCATGGTAAAAGGACTCAGCCAAGCAGTCATTCTTGGAGTCCCATTCCTAACACTATTATATCCTTTATCTATAGACCATACAGGAATAACATCTATTTATCAAAATGTACCCATACACTTTGAATTCATTCACAAACCAAAACTCAAAGAAATAACTAGTGTTAAAAGCCAATTACAAAATAAAGAAAAATTTCTTTGTACGTTAAAACAAGAAATTAAATATAAACATGTAGAAGAACAATTACAAAATCCATTGATACTACAAAAGATCCAACAACTTCAACAACAGATAGAAACTTCTATCTGTAGTGAACTTCCCAATGCCTTTTGGGAAAGGAAAAAACATAGTATTAGTCTCCCATATGAACTAGGATTTGATGAAAGACAAATTCCTACGAAAGCAAGACCAATTCAAATGAATACTACTAGAAATGTGTAGAAAAGAAATTTCTGAACTCCAAACTAAAAAGCTTATCAGACTAAGCTCATCACCATGGAGTTGTGCAGCTTTCTATGTCAATAAAACTGCTGAAAAGGAACGAGGAGTTCCAAAATTAGTTATTAATTATAAGCCATTAAATAAAGTTTTACAATGGATAAGATATCCAATTCCTAATAAAAAAGATTTATTAGATCGAGTGGCAAATGCTTGCATATTTTTTAAATTTGATATGAAGTCAGGATACAGGCAAATTCAAATTAAAGAAGAAGATAAATATAAAACAGCATTCAATGTTCCATTTGGTCAATATGAATGAAATGTCATGCCATTTGGACTGAAAATTAATCCATTTGAATTCCAGAAAATAATGAATGATGTATTAAATGCTTATTATCGATTTATGATCGTTTATATTGATGATGTCCTGATCTTTTCAGAATCTATAGATGAACATATAAAACATGTGAATACCTTTATTCATGCAGTACAACATGCTGGATTAGTTGTATCTGCAAGAAAGATTACTTTATTCAAAACTATTATTAGATTTTTAGGACACAATATCCATCAAGGCACAATTATCCCTATAGATAGATCAATACAATTTGCTAATAAATTTTTTGATCAAATTTTAGATAAAAAAGAACTCCAACGGTTCTTAGGATGTCGTAATTATGTTATTGATTTCTATCAAGATCTTGCCATTGATGCAAGACCTCTACATGATAGATTAAAAAAGAATCCCCCACCTTGGATAGATATTCATACCAAAGCAGTACAAATAATTAAAAAGAAAGTCAAAACTCTCCCTTGTCTTTCTCTTCCTCATCCTAATGCCTTTAAAATTATTGAATGCGATGCTTTAGAGTTGGGTTTAGGAGGAATCCTAAAACAACAAGTGGATAGCCATGAGCAACTACTCAGGTATACTTCTAAGGCCTAGAATCCAACCCAACAAAATTATTCCACGGTAAAAAAGGAATTACTTGCTATTGTCCATTGTGTCACAAAATTTCAAAGTGATATTCTAAATCAACATTTTTTCATACACACCGATTGCAAAGCTGCTAAAGACATTCTGCAAAAAGATGTTCAAAATCTTGTTTCTAAACAAATATTTACTTGCTGGCAGGCAATTCTTTCTGCCTTTAATTTTACCATTGAACACCTTCACGGTTCTACAAATTCCCTTCCTATATATATATATATAATATATATGTATATATATAAATAAGATCATTTACCACTTATACAAGGTGGTCACAATTAGTCTTGACCATTGGAAGGCTACATTTTATTTCATTGACCATGCTTGAAGTTCAAAAATATTTTTTCGAACTTTGTAACATCCCTAAGCTATCAGATTTTACATCGGATTATTGTAACTAATTGTGACGTCTTTATACAAAAAGTAAATAATCTCTTTGTATATATATATATATATATATATATATATATATATATGTGGAAGATATTACAAAACGCGTATAGGAGAAAATGAACAGTGATTTTGCCTACCCTCATCATCGTCCAAAGTTCATCGCATGGTCAGGATTGTCCAGTAGTGTTTCATTTTTTCTTTTTCTTTTTTTACAAATTGGAATGACCTGAAATTTGGAGCGTGTGTTCATCAAAAATAGGTGAATCTATGAAAAATATCAAAAAAAAATATTTTACATAAAAAATATTGATCAAAATACCCTCAAAACGTTTCAAGGGTATTTTGGTCAAAATAAATTTTGTGAATTATGTTTTCATATTTTTATTAGGTGCGGCTCACTAAGATGTACACATACTCCATATTTTAGATCATTTTGATTTGTAAAAAAAAATGAAAAATAATGAGGGTAGGCGAAATCAGTATTCATTTTCGCCTATAGGCATTGGGAAAACTTTTTCTTTTTCTATATATATATATATATATATATAGAGAGAGTTTGTCTAAGATTAACAACTCCTAAAAATACAAAGGTTAAAGTTAGAAATGTTTGGGATGCGTGAATTTATCAAAAAGTTGATTACTTTTTATTTAAAAAATTATTTTAATAGGTAACTTAACCATTTAGCAAAAACAAATTTGAAACTTTTACGAAAGTACAATGACTTTTTGGAAGTTAATATCCTAGAATTTTATCTGTAGAGCATCATTATCTTTTAGTAAAAATTTCAATTTTGCCTTTTATGGAGATGGCAAAAGTCCCCTTATCTTGCTGTAATATTTACAAAATTGTCATTCCAAAATGCCGTTACATATATAACTCTAGAATATATATATATATATATATATATATATATATATATATATATATATATATATATATATATATATATATATATATATATATATATATATATATATATATATATATATATATATATATATATATATATATATATATATATGTAGGGAAAAGATGAGATTAGCCCACTAGCTCATATGAACATATGAGCCCAACATCTCAAATTGAATTTGGCCAGATTTGACGATCACAGATGTCTGGTAGATATGGAATTTTATTTTAGTTTCTACAAATCCAAATTACTTGAAATTTTAGGTGTGTGTTCTTCTCATTAAGGCGCACCTAATAAAAAATATAAAAGAAATTATTGAAGAAAAAAATGATAAAAATGCCCCCTCAAAATATTTTAGGGGTATTTTTGTTAATTTATTTCATATAAATGTTTTTTTATCTTTTTTGAAGATTTACCTATTTTTTATCAACACACTTCTAAAATTTCAAATGATTTAAATTTGTAGAAAAAACATTAATACTCAAATACTACCGGACATCCATGATCGTCAGATCAGCCCAAATTCAATATGGGACGTTGGGCTCATATGTTCATATGAGCTAGTGGGCTAATATCATCTTTCCTATATATATATAAGGTTTGTCTAAAGTTAACAACCCCTAAAAATACAAAGGTTAAAGTTAAAAGGGTTTGTGATGGGTGTATTTATTAAAAAGATGATTACTTTTTGTTTAAAAGTATATTTTAGTAGGTAACTTAACCATTAAGCAAGAAAAAATTTGAAATTTTTATAAACATATAAAGGAATTTTTGAATTAGTATCCCAAAATTTCATTTGTAGAGTGTTATTATCTTTTAGTAAAAATTTTAATTTTACCTTTTATGGAGATGACAAAAGTATCCCTTGTCTTGTATTAATATTTACAAACTTGCCATTACTTAATAATGAAGATATCACAAAAATTAATTTTTTTAATGATAAAGATATCACAAAATTGCGATTTGTGTACTGTTACAGTAATTGCCTAACGGCCCAGATCGAATCTGGGCCGATCTAATGATCACGGATGTCCGATAATATTTGAATTTTATTTTTTTCTATAAATCTAAATTACTTGAAATTTTACGTATGTGTTCTTCAAAAATAGATGAATCTACGAAAAATATCAAAAAAATATTTTACATTCAATAGATTGACCAAAATACCTTTGAAAACTTTGGGGTGCATTTTGATCAATGTTTTTTACTTTTTTATATATTTTTATTAGGTGTACCTTGATGAGACGAACATACACCTAAAATATCAAGTGATTTTGATATGTAGAAATAAAATTAAAATTCAAATACTAGGACAACTGTGAACATTAGCTCGACCTAGATTCGATCTGGGTCGTTGGCCATTTACTGGAGCGGTATGTACATGGGTGTACAGGTTATATATATATATATATATATATATATATATATATATATATATATATATATATATATATATATATATATATATATATATATATATATATGAAGATGCTACGGTACGCCAACAGGTGTATCATAAGAATACGCCCAACGACTAAGATTGAATCTGGGTTGATCTGACGGCCACGACCTCATTGCATGTTTGAATTTTAACTTTCTTTTTCTACATATCCAAATCACTTGAAATTTTAGATGTGTGTTCTTCTCATCAAGGCGCACCTAATAAAACTATCACAAAAAAAATTCACAGAAGCTAAATTGACCAAAATACCTCTGAAACATTTCAGAGGTATTTTGGTCAATTTAGCTTCTGTGAATTTTTTTTGTGATATTTTTATTAGGTGCGCCTTGATGAGAAAAACAAACATTTAAAATTTCAAGTGATTTGGATTTGTAGAAAAATAATTAAAATTCAAACACGAAATGAAGTCGTGATCATTAGATCGGCCCTGATTCAATTTGGGTCGTTGGGAGTTTACTGTAACAGTACACACGTGGGAGTACAAGATCATTTTCCAGATATATATATATATATATATATATATATATATATATATATATATATATATATATATATATATATATATATATATATATATATATATATATATATATATATATATATATATAAGAAAAAGCTTGGGTGAGGCCACTAGCTCATAGGAAAAAATGAGCCCAACGGCCTAAATTGAATCTGAGCCGATTTGACGATCACGGATATCTGGTAGTATTTGAATTTTAATATTTCTTCTACAAATTCAAATCACTTGAAATTTTAAACATGTTTTTTTCTCATCACGACGCACCTAATAAAAATATAAAAAAAATAATTTGTGTAAAATAATTTGACCAAAATATCCCCAAAATATTTTGGGGGTATTTTGGTCAATTTATTTCATATAAAATATGTTTTTGATATTTTTCAAAGATTCACCTATTTTTTATGTATATATACTCCAAATTTTAAGTGATTTGGATTTGTAGAAAAAAAAATTAAAATTCAAACACTACCAAACATCTGTGATCGTCAAATCTGAGCCATTGGGCTTATTTTTTCCTGTGAGCTATTGGGCTCACCCAAACCTCTTCCACATATATATATATGTATATGTATATGTATATATATATATATATATATAGTTTTTGTTAGGCTGCACCACTTGTGGTGTAGACCCTTAAAGTACTTAATATTTTTAGACATTTATATGCTCTTATCCTATAGTATAGTAACTTTTTGTTTAAGGTATTTTAAGTAATTAATCAAAGGTAAACTCGAAATTTTTAATAGAAACAAAAGCATTTAGTAACAAATAGTGGACAATGACGTCACCGTTATAGTGTGATATCACCCACAAGATGCATTATTTGTTTTTAACTACTAATAGAATGCCACTATTTTCTGATAAAAACATCCATTCTACCCTTCTAAATGACCAAATTGTCTCTACTTGAAAAAATTTGTATTACAATTCAAGGGTATTTTAATGTCAAAAAATGGTGTGCACTTTAAGGGTCTACACCACCAAGTGGTGTAGCCTAACAAAACCCATATATATATAGGGTGCGGTTTCTATACGGTTGCAACCTTAAACAATCCAATTAAGGCGCACCTTAAAATTTTATCATAACATGTAATTTTATTATAAAAAATTCTTAGCATTATCTTAAAATCTATTTTCATACCTAATTAGAAAAAATTTAAATTTCAAAAATGGTTAAAATCAAGTATATCTATAAATATATGAAAATCTTGAAAAGGGATGGTCTAAAAAATGTGTTGCAAGATGCACTATTTCTGAAACTTAATTTATTTATTTTTTTCATATTCATATATCTCAATGTCGAGATGATCGATTAGAGGGTTTTTTCAAAATTAAAACAACATTTCCAATAGATTTTTAAGGTGCATATGTGATTCTACATTTTAAGGTTGCAACCTTTGATATATATATATATATATATATATATATATATATATATATATATATATATATATATATATATATATATATATATATAGGGTTAGTCTAGAGTTAACAACCTCTCAAAATACAAAAGTTAAAGTTAGAAGGGCTTGTGAAGGGTGTATTTATCGAAAAGATGATTACTTTTTATTTAAAAAATATTTTAATAGGCAACTTAACCACTAAGCAAGAACAAATTTGAAATTTTTACAAAAATAAAATAGCATTTTGGAAGCTAGTATCCTCGAATTTTATTTGTAGAGTGTCATTAGCTTTTAGTAAAAATTTCAACTTTACCTTCTATAAAGATGACAAAAGTACCCATTGTCTTGTAGTAATATTTACAAAATTGTCATTACTTATTGATGAAGATATCACAAAAAGTAACTTTATTAAAAAAATAGACTATAAAATTAGTAAATCCACCCTTCACAACTCTCTTTATCTTTAACCTTTGTAATTTGAAAGGTTGTGAAGTTTAGATTATACCATATATATATATATATATATATAATATGATGTATCAATCTTTAAAAACCGTGTTAGGGCCATTTGTTTGATCCAAATTTTAAAATGTATACTCTTTTCATTATAATGAACAATTGCAAAAAAGAAAAATTTGAAAACACAACTTAGAAAGTATCTTTCTAGCCTAATTAACATTGGCCGTCCATTTTGTTAAGATTCTTAGATCTAGGTCTTAAAAAGATTTTTTCTTTTCCAATTTTTTTAGATAACTTTATTATTATTAGATTAATAATGTTTAAAAAGTCAAAAATGATTTTGAGTATGCAAAGGCTTAGATCTTGAAATTTATCAAATGAACGGTCTAAATTCGTTGTTGAAGGGGACTCATTTTGACCATATCTAGGGTTCAAATTGATTTTTTTTTTTTTTAGGATTGATTATTGAGATGAAGAGAGTGTAAGTGCAAAATTTTGGGTCATACAAATACCACAAATATGGTTTTCTAAAAGTGTTGTTGCATTATATTATGATACAACCGTTGCAAGAAATCACTGCCCTATATATGTTAAGACACTACGAAACGTTTACGGCGAAAATAAACAGTATTTTCGCCCATAGGCTCATCACCATCCGAAAAAAATGGGTGGCTTGCATTTTTCGACTGCCACGGACCCGGTACCGTCACGGACATAACTTGTCCATGGCGGTATCGTCGCAGACCTAGCATCTCCATGACAGTACCGTCCCTGACATACTAGGTTCGTGACGGTTAAAAAATCATAGGAACCGCAACGGAACCACCACGGACCTACGGGGGCCGTGGCGGTCCCCGTACATTTTTTGTGTCAAATTTGCATGAAAAAAATCTCGTCACGGACATGCTATATCCGTGACGAATCGCCATGTACATGCTATGTTCATGATAGTCTTTAATTCATGCCGTCTGAAAAAATCGGACGGCACCGAACCTATATATATATATATATATATATATATATATATATACCCATATGGGTTTTGTTAGGCTACACCACTTGGTAGTGTAGACCATTAAAGTGATCAACATTTTTTTACACTAAAATACCCTTGAATTGTAATACAAAATTTTTTAAGTAGGGGTTTTTTTGGTCATTTAAGAAAATAGTGGCATTCTATTAGTAGTTAAAAACAATTAATGCATCTTACGGGTGATGTCAGACGCCATATCGGTGATGTCATTGTCCACTATTATTAATAAATGTTTTTGTTTCTATAAAGAATTTCTAGATTTGCCCTTGACTAACTACTTAAATTCTACTGAATACTCTCTGTCCTAATATAAAATAATGAATACTCTCTGTCCTAATATTATACAAACCGATAAGAAGGATCAAAGTATATTATTCCAAACTAATATAGAAAAATCAAATACGATTATACCTAAAACCATTACTTGGTCCGACATTATTCTACCTCAATCATGGGCATTGCAAAATGCAAACCAACCCAGGGAAGTACCTGTGAATAATATTCCCAATCAAATAATAGAACATCAGGATGGAAATATTGAAATAAAATTTCAACAGCCTATAGTACAGGATGATATAGATATTAATAGGAAAAGAAATAAAAAATCATTAGTACCTGCCAGAAAATCTTGTCATACCACTCCCGATGTTATAATACTTCCTTCTCCATCAATACCTACAACATCTTCAGACTTCCAATTACAAGGAGTCAAACGAACAGCTGATCACGTAGTTATTCCCACGTATACATCTGAACCTGACATAGCTGAATTTCAAATACTTACATTACAAGTGGAAGATGATATAAATATTAATGCATATATGGAAGAATATTTAACTGCTAAATTAGCAAGGAAAAAGAGAAAAATAGATATTGCCTAGATACAACAAGATTATCTTGCTCCAGAAAATCAAGGTATTAGAGAATGGTATCTTAAAACATTCCAACCGAGGTTAGTAGAATTATTCCATAAAAAATATAAGAAATTCTTGAAAAAAGAAAGAGAAACAAAAGGAGTTTTTATATGGTTACAAGAAGTATGTACTCAATATAAGATTAACATTCCTCAATTCAATACTATTCAAACAACAGAAGAGAAAACATACATCAGTACGGATGGTACTACTACTGCTAGTACACACCCTCCTGAGAAAAGTATAATACTAAAGGGTGTAATAACCCCATTAAGCAAAGGAGAACCACCACAATCCCTATATGATATTATTGCAACCCCATATAAAGTTATACCAAAAGAAATAGGTAAAAAGCAAGAACTAATACCTCACATAGTAGAACAAAACAATTATACCAATTTATATATGCAATCTTTAGGAAAACAAGCAGAGCGTATAGAAAGATTAGTTACTCCCCAAACTAAGGGAATAACTCCTTCTATTCCGAAAGCAGTTTTGTTCAAACCTCTTCCAGAACTTAATAAAATTAAATTTCATATAGGAGAAGATAATAAAACATTAATGGACCAGTTAATATCTAAATTAGCCCAATTAGATATAAAAAGAATTCCTTCTCCCAAACTTAGTATTCCTATACCAATACCCAGTATTTCTGTACCTTTACCTACTATCCCAGAATCTTCAAATAGAGGAAAAAAAAAATTTCTAGAGCATGAGACTATGATGCTCCAAGAAAAGGAACCAGTTATAAAAGATACCATACAAAACCAAGAATCTGCTTTTATGGATACTTCACCCACTGATTTAAATAAAATAACATATGGTAAAACATGGAAACCAATCACAGCTTTACCATACTATAAGAGACCTACACTTGTTGCCGTACAACTCGAAGAGGATGCCATACAACAGGCTGTTTCCTATTCAGGAAGATCAATAGTCAATTGGACAATAGATGGTTTATCAGAACTAAAAATATTAGATGTCATGAGACATATGACAATATTTGCTTCAGCAAACAAAATGGCAGGCAATCCAAACCAAAAGGTTGCCAAAGCAATAGTGAATGGATTCACTAGCTGGTTAAGAGGCTGGTGGATTTCTATGTTGATGATGAAACCAAAAACAGAATCCTCACCAATACAAGACAATGGACAGCCAGAAATGAACAAAATCAAGAAATAATTTATACTGAAAGTGATGCAGTAAACACCTTAATATATACTATTACGCTACATTTCGTAGGAAGTACAGCCCTATTAGCAGCAAGATCAGAAGATCTGTTGTCCAACCTTCGCTGTCTTACTTTATCCCATTATAAATGGTATAAGGATGTCTTTTTCTCAAGATTACTTATACGAGAAGATTGTCAGTTAGACCATTGGAAAGAAAAATTTATTGCTGGTCTACTATACCTATTTGCACAAAAAGTCAAAGAGAGACTAAGAAAGAAACATAATGGAGTTATCATATACTCTGCATATACACTTGGGGAATTATCAGCAAAAATATGTACTGAAGGATTAGCCTTATGTACTGATCTTAAACTCAAAAGACAACTTGATAAACAACAAATTACCAAGCGTAAAGAACTTGGTAATTTTTGTGAACAATTTGGTTATCATTTAGATAGAAAAAATAATAAACCTGAAAAGTTATATAAGAAAAAGAAAAAATACAAGAAAGAAAAATATAGATCACATAAAATACATAAAAAATATAAAAAATCTAAACAAAAATTTATACAAACGTTTTCTCCAAATACTAAACATAAAAAGAAACTTCCAGTATGTTATAAATGTAGAAAAGTTGGCCATTACAAACACCAATGCAAATTAAAAAAGAAAATAGAAGCAGTACACCTAGATGAATCAATCAAATCAAAATTATATAATATAATCAATTATGATACAACCTCCTCAGATTCTACTGAATCACTTATAGGAAATATCCAAGATGACGACCTAGTATGGACAGAGTCATCTGATTCTTCAGATTCTTCAACCGGTACAGAATCATCTCATCAAATGGAAGAATCCACTTGCACTTGTCCTATACCCTCCAATAATCTTTGACAATAATACCATTTGAAGGTGATAACCCGCCTTTGGCTACCCTTTCACCTTCCATTTCACCTATTCACCAAATCACTTATCCAGACACTAATACATCCACTCCAGCCTGTACTCCAGCTCAATCAAAACCAACCCAAAGACCTAATGTTCCTCGTTCTTCATTTATTGAAAGAGCATATCTCATGGATATTACAATAGATGACCACCATACTAGTATGGATCCTATTAAACTAGCTCCATTATATCTTATAAAGCATTTGAATCCAACCAATGGAGTCAAAACTCGTAAGTATTATAAAGCCATTCTTATGGAAACAGGGTCCATCTCTGTTGTCCATTACTATCAGCAAAATACCAGAATAATTGCATATTCAAAAATACAGATCAAGAAATTGCTTTCTTATGGGTAAGCATTACACCTAGATGAATCAATCAAATCAAAATTATATAATATAATCAATTATGATACAACCTCCTCAGATTCTTCTGAATCACTTATAGGAAATATCCAAGATGACGACTTAATATGGACAGAGTCATCTGATTCTTCAGATTCTTCTACTGATACAGAATCATCTCATCAAATGGAAGAATCCACTTGCACATGTCATATACCCTCACATAACCTTCATATGCTTACCCAAGAAGATAATTTAATCTTAGATCACATAGAAAAAATTACAAATCCAGAAGAAAAATGATCTGTGATTACCAAATTTATTAATTTAGTTAAAACAAAAGCAAAAACACCTCCTATTAGTAAAACACCTGATGAATATAATTTTGCCTCTATTATGAAAAGAGTTAGTGAACAACATCTCACTAAACAAAAAGAACCTTCTATTTCAGAACTTAAACATGAAATCAAAGAAGTTAAAAAAGAGGTTAATCAATTAAAAAATAGAATTAAAATACTAAAATTACAAAATTTATCTCATTAAAATTCAGATACCTATGAAATTGACTTCAATCATCTAGTCACAACATATAGTCCTGATCCACCAGAAGATATATCAGAAACCTCAAAAACTAAACTACTTCTGATCACAGAACAAACTTCTTCTGTGAATCTGATAGATAAAATTATGATTCAAAATTGTTTGTTCAAGTCATTATTATAGTTGCTGAAGATTATCGATTTCAAACATCAGCTCTAATAGATTCAGGTGCTGATCTTAATTGCATTAATGAAGGATTAGTACCAACAAAATATTTTGACAAAACAACTCAAATCCTAAATACTGCAGATGGCAGTAGACTCTTTATAAATTATAAATTATCTAATGCTTCTGTTTGTAATAATCATCAATGTATCAACTCACCATTCATCATGGTCAAAGGACTAAGCCAAGCTGTTATTCTTGGAATCCCATTTCTTACATTACTATATCCCTTATCGATAGATCAGACAGGAATATCTTCTAATTATCAAAATGTACCAATACATTTTGATTTTATTCATAAACCAAAATTAAAAGAAATCAATAGTGTCAAAAGTCAATTACAAAATAAAGAAAAATTTCTTTGTACTTTAAAGCAAGAAATTAAATTTAAATATGTGGAAGAGCAAATACAGAATCCTTTGATCCAACAAAAGATTCAATACATTCAACAACAGATAGAAACCTCTATCTGTAGTGAGCATCCCAATGCTTTTTGGGAAAGAAAAAAACATAGTATTAGTCTACCATATGAACCTGGATTTGATGAAAGACAAATCCCTACTAAAGCTCGACCAATACAAATGAATACTACTTTATTAGACATGTGTAGAAAAGAAATTGCTGAACTCCAAACAAAAAAGCAAATAAGACCAAGTGCATCACCATGGAGTTGTGCAGCTTTCTATGTCAATAAAAATGCTGAAAAGGAACGAGGAGTTTCAAGATTAGTCATTAATTATAAACCTCTAAATAAAGTTTTACAATGGATCAGATATCCTATTCCCAATAAAAAGGATTTACTAGATCGAGTAGCCAATGCTTGTATATTTTCTAAATTTGACATGAAGTCAGGATATTGGCAAATACAAATCCAATAAAAAGATAAATATAAAACAACATTTAATGTACCATTTGGACAATACGAATGGAATGTAATGCCATTTGGCCTCAAAAATGCTCCATCGAAATTTCAGAAAATAATGAATGATGTATTCAATGCTTATTATCAATTCATGATAGTTTATATTGATGATGTCCTGATTTTTTTTGAATCCATAGTTGAACATATTAAACATATTAATATTTTTATTCATGCAGTCCAGAAATGCTGGCTTAGTAGTATCTGCAAGAAAGATTACTTTATTCAAAACAACTATTAGATTTCTAGGACATAATATCCATAATGGCACTATAATTCCTAAAGATCGATCCATACAATTTGCTGATAAATTTCCTGATCAAATACTAGATAAAAAAGAACTTCAAAGGTTCTTAGGATACCTAAATTATGTTAGTGATTTATATCCCAATCTTGCTATAGATGCTAAGCCTTTACATGATGATTAAAAAAGAATCCTCCATCTTGGACGGATACTCATACCAATGCAGTCCAAATAATCAAACAGAAAGTCAAAACTCTTGTTTGCCTTTCTGTTCCTCATCCTATTGCTTTCAAAATAATTAAATGTGACGCCTCAGAGTTGGGATTAGGGGGCATCCTCAAAAAACGAATAGATGGTCTTGAACAACTACTCAGGTATACCTCTAAAGCTTGGAATCCAACCCAACAAAACTATTATATGATAAAAAAGGAATTACTTGCAATTGTCCATTGCGTTACCAAATTTCAAAGTGATATTCTCAATCAACAGTTTCTTATTCGAACTGATTGCAAAGCCGCCAAAGACATTCGGCAAAAAGATGTTCAAACCCTTGTTGCCAAACAAAACTTTGCTCGTTGGCAGGCTATCCTTTCTGCCTTTGATTTTACTATTGAACACCTTCCCGGGTCTTCTAATTCCCTTCCTGATTTTTTAACCCGTGAATTTTTGCAGGGGGGGCAACACTAACGCCAACGACGACACACCACTATCACTTGCACTAAGCTCTTTGCAACTAATCAAAATAATACTTTGTCCAATCCACCTACTCTCATGGGCTCTCGTAGCAATTCCTCTTGCAATGAGAAACGCCTTTTGACAATAATACCATTTGAAGGTGATAACCCGCCTTTGGCTACCCTTTCACCTTCCATTTCACCTATTCACCAAATCACTTATCCAGGCACTAATACATCCACTCCAGCCTATACTCCAGCTCAATCAAAACCAACCCAAAGACCTAATGTTCCTCGTTCTTCATTTATTGAAAGAGCATATCTCATGGATATTACAATAGATGACCACCATACAAGTATGGATCCTATCAAACTTGCCCCA
This sequence comes from Amborella trichopoda, assembly GCF_054954075.1. Taxonomy (NCBI): domain Eukaryota; kingdom Viridiplantae; phylum Streptophyta; class Magnoliopsida; order Amborellales; family Amborellaceae; genus Amborella; species Amborella trichopoda. The sequence continues at coordinate 30,268,619 of NC_142339.1, forward strand.
TTATATCTTATAAACCATTTGAATCAAACCAATGGAGTCAAAACTCATGAGTATTATGAAGCTGTTCTGATGGAAACAAGGTCCATCTTTGTTGTCCATTACTATCAGCAAAATACCAGAATAATTACATATTCAAAAATACAGATCAAGAAATTGCTTTCTTATGAAGAGTAGGGTTGCAATCCTACTCAGAGCAAAAAATTACATAATCCTAATTTTTCATACAAATATTACAAGTATGCCGAGTACATAGAAGCCTGGCATAAAATGTTTTATTACCAAAATCCAAATAACACTTATAACTGGTATATTCAATTTCGATTACCTTTTTTCGAACGGTTCCCCAATTGGTTTAAAAATTGGTTTTTAGTTTGAGGATCAACTATTCAAATTTTACCTCCTGCTTTCCAAAAGTGCAGGAACAATTTGTTATATTCAATAATAGTGACAATAATACAGACAATCACCTGTACTTTGTTGCACTATACCAACTCCCATGGATTATGAAGTGAGAATACTCAATCTCTGTCAATACTACAGCTGACCATACCTATATCCCACGCCTTGGAAAAACCATCTCAGTAAAATAATGGGATATCTTCAATATGGATCCCATAACCATAGTTCCCAAATGCATACCTCCAAAAAAACCTATATATAACCCCATTCCAAGTGGACATAATACGGCCAATACTTCCTTTGACTTCCCCATATATTTGAGAAATATGCTACAAAGAACCCTAATGCCTCCAAAGAAACCCTTGAACAACAAATGAAGGAAATCTTTGCAGAAGCAGGAAGAAAGCCGGTCTCATCAGATGGGACAGTACAATCATCACCAGCTCATAACAATAGATACTTTCTCCTGGACGAAAATAACCCCGAAGAAGAAGATGATCCAGATGAATGCAGCCAAAGACCATGACCAGTTGTTGCCAAGATTAGGACTGACAAGACTCACCCATATACGACAAGCCACTACTGTTCCAAGATGCCATTCCACCGACATAAACGACAAGCCGATACTATTCCAGGATGCCATTACTGTGCCCACCGACATAAAACGACAAAGTTGCCAACACTGTGGCAACATGAGATGCCAAAAGACTTACTATTCCTCAATGCTCTTTTGTCCACTTCCGCCGACAAAGACAAAAAACTTTTTGCTTTTCTTTTTGGTTTTTATTTTCTTCCTCCGACAGCATCTTTCTTTACCTCTCGTCTTCTTTTTGCCTTTTGTCTTGACCTTACCCTTTCTTGCTTCCTTCGCAAGGAAAAAATCTTCTCTCGCCTATATAAGGCCTTCCCCTTCCTCAAAGAAGGTAGGTCGCTCAGGAGCTCCTTCTCAGAAGTTCTCTTCTTATCTGATCTCTCTTAGAAGTTCTCTTCTCTTCTGATCTCTTTTAGAAGTTCTCTCTCTTTCTCTCTCTCTCAGAAGTTACTCTTCTGCCTTCTACCTGCTCCATCTACTGCAATAGCTATCCTGACCTCATAGCTCATAAATACCAGGCCACAAAATTTACCTTAAATTCCAGGTTCTATCTTCTCCTCCTTCTAAATATTCCTAGCATGTGTTATTGTAATCTTCACTCTCTCCCTTCATATTGCTCTTAACACTGGAAACTCTTCTCCAGTTATTGCATATGTACACAGTAAGTTTGTATGTAAGTTTGTTTTAGTTTACTTTTACAGTTTGTTACTTTTACAGTTTATTTTTATTGTCTGTTTGTATACAGTTTGTATAAGGGTATCTTTACAGTCTTCTTTCCAATGTACTACTCTGTACAAATTGATGTATAAATAAGAGTGTGATGCTATCTGATGCAATTCAAAATAGTATTTAGTATTAAAATAGGCAATCACAACCACACACAGTGGTTAGTAATAGATATATCAGTGATACCCTTCATTTGCATACTCATATTCTGTCTCAATTATTATAAAATTTTACAAGAAATAGTAAAATATAATAGCTTAATATTTACATACTTATTGTAAACAATATCAAAAGTTTTCACTATAGATCCGGGCACGTTTTGGTTGATGATGAAACCAAAAACAGAATCCTCACCAATACAAGACAATGGACCGCCAGAAATGAACAAAATCAAGAAATAATTTATACTGAAAGTGATGCAGTAAAAACCTTAATATATACTATTACGCTACATTTCGTAAGAAGTACAGCCCCATTAGCAGCAAGATCAAAAGATCTGTTGTCCAACCTTCGCAGTCCTACCTTATCCCATTATAAATGGTATAAGGACGTCTTTTTCTCAAGATTACTTATACGAGAAGATTGTCAGTTAGACCATTGGAAAGAAAAATTTATTGCTGGTCTACCATACCTATTTGCAGAAAAAGTCAAAGAGAGACTAAGAAAGAAACATCATGGAGTTATCATATACTCTGCACATACACTTGGAGAATTATCAGCAGAAATATGTGCTGAAGGATTAGCCGTATGTACTGATCTTAAACTCAAAAGACAACTTGATAACCAACAAATTGCCAAGCGTAAAGAACTTGATGTTTTTTATGAACAATTTGGTTATCATTTAGATAGAAAAAATAATAAACTTGAAAAGTTATATAAGAAAAAGAAAGAATACAAGAAAGAAAAATATAGATCAGATAAAATACATAAAAAATATAAAAAATCTAAACAAAATTTTATAAAAAAGTTTTCTCCAAATACTAAACATAAAAAGAAACTCCAGTATGTTATAAATGTGGAAAAGTTGGCCATTACAAACACCAGTGCAAATTAAAAAAGAAAATAGAAGAATTACACCTAGATGAATCAATCAAATCAAAATTATATAATATAATCAATTATGATACAACCTTCACTTATAGAAAATATCCAAGATGACGACCTAATATGGATAGAGTCATCTGATTCTTCAGATTCTTCTACCGATACAGAATCATTTCATCAAATGGAAGAATCCACTTGCACTTGTCCTATACCCTCACATAATCTTTGACAATAATACCATTTGAAGGTGATAACCCGCCTTTGGAAACCCTTTCACCTTCCATTTCACCAATTCACCAAATCACTTATTCAGACACTAATACATCCACTCCAGCCTATACTCCAGCTCAATCAAAACCAACACAAAGACCTAATGTTCTTCGTTCTTCATTTATTGAAAGAGCATATCTCATGGATATTACAATAGATGACCACCATACTAGTATGGATCCTATCAAACTTGCTCCATTATATCTTATAAACCATTTGAATCCAACTAATGGAGTCAAACCTCGTGAGTATTATGAAGCCATTCTTATGGAAACAGGGTCCATCTCTGTTGTCCATTACTACCAGCAAAATACCAAATAATTGCATATTCAAAAATACAGATCAAGAAATTGCTTTCTTATGAGGAGTGGGGTTGCAATCTTGCTCAGGGCAAAAAATTACATAATCCTGATTTTTCGTACAAATGTTTCAAGTATGCCGAGTACATAGAAGCCTGGCATAAAATGTTTTATTGCCAAAATCCAAATAACACTCATAGCTGGTATATTCAATTTCGATTACCCATTTTCGAACGATTCTCCAATTGGTTTAAAAATTGGTTTTTAGTTTGGGGATCAACTACTGCAATTTTACCTCATGCTTTCCAAAAAGTACAGGAACATCTTGTTATATTCAATAAAAGTGATAATAATACAGACAATCACCTGTACTTTGTTGCACTATACCAACTCCCATGGATTATGAAGTGGGAATACTCAATCTCTGTCAATAATACAGCTGACCATACCTATATCCCACGCCTTGGAAAAACCATCTCAGATATCTTCAATATGGATCCCACAACCATAGTTCCCAAATGCATACCTCCAAAAAAACCTATATATAACCCCAGTCCAAGTGGACATAATACGGCCAATACTTCCTTTGACTTCCCCATATATTTGAGAAATATGCTACAAACAAACCCTAATGCCTCTAAAGAAACTCTTGAACAACAAATGAAGGAAATCTTTGCAGAAGCAGGAAGAAAGCCGGTCTCATCAGATGGGACCGTACAATCATCACCAGCTCATAACAATAGATACTTTCTCCTGGACGAAAATAACCCCGAAGAAGAAGATGATCCAGATGAATGCAGCCAAAGACCATGACCAGTTGTTGCCAAGATTATGACTGACAAGACTCACCCATATACGACAAGCCACTACTGTTCCAAGATGCCATTCCACCGACATAAACGACAAGCCGATACTATTCCAGGATGCCATTACTGTGCCCATCGACATAAAACGACAAAGTTGCCAACACTGTGGCAACATGAGATGCCAAAAGACTTACTATTCCTCGTTGCTCTTTTGTCCACTTCCGCCGACAAAGACAAAAAACTTTTTGCTTTTCTTTTTGGTTTTTGTTTTCTTCCTCCGACTGCATCTTTCTTTACGTCTCGTCTTCTTTTCGCCTTTTGTTTTGACCTTACCCTTTCTTGCTTCCTTCGCTTCCAAGCTTTAGAGGTATACCTGAGTAGTTGTTCATGACCATCTATTCGTTGTTTGAGGATGCCCCTTAATCCCAACTCTGAGGCGTCACATTCAATTATTTTGAAAGCGGTAGGATGAGGAAGAGAAAGGCAAACGAGAGTTTTGACTTTCTGTTTGATTATTTGGACTGCATTGGTATGAATATTCGTTCAAGGTGGAGGATTCTTTTTTAATCTATCATGTAAAGGCTTAGCATCTATAGCAAGATTGGGATAGAATCACTAACATAATTTAAGCATCCTAAGAACCTTTGAAGTTCTTTTTTATCTAGTATTTGATCAGGAAATTTATCAGCAAATTGTATGGATCGATCTATAGGAATAACCATCTCAATAAAATGGTGGGATATCTTCAATATGGATCGCACAACCATAGTTCCCAAATGCATACCTCAACAAAAACCTATATATAACCCCAGTCCAAGTGGATATAATGCAGCAAATTCTTCCTTTGACTTCCCCACATATTTGATAAATATGCTACAAAAAAACCCTAATGCCTCCAAAGAAACCCTTGAACAACAAATGAAGGAAATCTTTGGAGAAGCAGGAAGAAAACCGATCTCATCAGATGAGACCGTACAATCATCACCAACTCATAACAATAGATACTTTCCCTTGGACGAAACGGACCCCGAAGAAGAAGATGATCCGGATGAATGCAGCCAAAGACCAAGACCAATTGCTGCCAAGATTATGACCGACAAGACTCACCAATATATGACAAGCCACTATTGTTCCAAGATGCCATTCCACCGACATAAACGACAAGCCAATACTATTCCAGGATGCCATTACTGTGCCCACCGACATAAAACGACAAAGTTGCCAACACTGTAGCAACATGTGATGCCAAAAGACTTACTTTTCCCCGATGCTCTTTTGTCCACTTCCGCCGACAAAGACAAAAAACTTTTTGCTTTTCTTTTTGGTTTTTGTTTTCTTCCTCCGACAGCATCTTTCTTTACGTCTCGTCTTCTTTTCGCCTTTTGTCTTGACCTTACCCTTTTTTGCTTCCTTCACAAGGAAGAAATCTCCTCTCGCCTTTATAAGACCTTCCCCTTCCTCAAAGAAGCTAGGTCGCTCAGGAGCTCCTTCCCAGAAGTTCTCTTCTCTTCTGATCTCTCTTAGAAGTTCTCTCTCTTTCTCTCTCTCTCAGAAGTTACTCTTCTGTCTTCTACCTGCTCCATCTACTGCAACAGCTATTTTGACCTCATAGCTCATGAATACAAGTCACAAAATTTACCTTAAATTCCAGGTTCTATCTTCTCCTCCTTCTAAATATTCCTAGCTTGTGTGATTGTAATCTTCACTCTCTCCCTTCATATTGCCCTCAACACTGAAAACTCTTTTCCAGTTATTGTATATATACACAGTAAGTTTGTATGTAAGTTTGTTTTAATTTACTTTTACAGTTTGTTACTTTTGCAGTTTGTTTTTATTTTGTCTATTTGTATACAGTTTGTATAAGTATATTTTTACAGTCTTCTTTTCGATGTACTACTCTGTACAAATTGATGTATAAATAAGAGTGTGATGCGATCTGATGCAATTCAAAATAGTATTTAGTATCAAAATAGGCAATCACAACCACACACAGTGGTTAGTAATAGATATATCAGTCATACCCTTCATTTGCATACTCCTATTATGTCTCAATTGTTATAAAATTTTACAAGAAATAGTAAAATATAATAGCTTAATATTTACATACTTATTATAAACAATATCAAAAGTTTTCACTGTAGATCCGGGCGCGTTTTAGTATTAGAGCCAAACAGTGAAAATAGTAAACTGTTAAGAGTTAAAAGTTACAGTATTACAGTAGAAACCTAACTAAATTTACATCTAAGAAAGTTGGTCCTGGAGTTAAGGCAAGAGATGAAAGGAAAAGTCTAGGCAAAGTACCCGCCAAGGCCAGAAAGAACCGCTTAGGGGAATACGCTGGACCCTTGATCGTCCAGATTGTCATTATCCACAACCTACAGATGGCAAATTTAATTAGGAATCTTAAAGATAATACAGCAACTCAATCTCAAACCTTAAGAGTTAAAAATAAGGAAGAGATCATCATAAATGATATTGAGCATCATATACAAAATTGGAATATTCTTATAGTACCGATAAAAGATATTTATCAAAAAGGAACATTCAAATTCAAATTAGGTTATGCTATAAAAACAGTAAGAGAAAGTCTATCAGTAACTCAAAACCAAGAAGACTTTCAACTATTATCAAGAAAAATTATTGAAAAACATAAAGAAAATAATTATAAATATTCACATATTGGATTAATACAAATAGCCATTAAACCATTAACTCGTCTAGAGTTAAACTCGTCAGTGCTTGTATGCCTAAGAGATACAAGACACAATAAGTTTTCGGACTCACTCCTAGGCATAGTTAAATCCAAACTATGTAGTGGACCCATTTATTTTAATTGTTTTCCAAATTTTTCTGTTTCATTAACAGACCCAAATATATTAGATATATTAAATATAAATTTGAAAACTCATGGATTCCAGTATGTTATAAATGTGGAAAAGTTGGCCATTACAAACACCAATGCAAATTAAAAAAGAAAATAGAAGCATTACACCTAGATGAATCAATCAAATCAAAATTATATAATATAATCAATTATGATACAACCTCCTCTGATTCTACCGAATCACTTATAGGAAATATCCAAGATGACGACCTAATATGGACAGAGTCATCTGATTCTTTAGATTCTTCTACCGATACAGGATCATCTCATCAAATGGAAGAATCCACTTGCACTCGTCTTATACCCTCACATAATCTGTGACAATAATATCATTTGAAGGTGATAACCCGCCTTTGGCTGCCCTTTCACCTTCCATTTCACCTATTCACCAAATCACTTATCCAGACACTAATACATCCACTCCAGCCTATACTCCAGCTCAATCAAAACCAACCCAAAGACCTAATGTTCCTCGTTCTTCATTTATTGAAAGAGCATATCTCATGGATATTACAATAGATGACCACCATACTAGTATGGATCCTATCAAACTTGCTCCATTATATCTTATAAACCATTTGAATCCAACCAATGGAGTCAAAACTCGTGAGTATTATGAAGCCATTCTTATGGAAACAGGGTCCATCTCTGTTGCCCATTACTACCAGCAAAATACCAGAATAATTGCATATTCAAAAATACAGATCAAGAAATTGCATTCTTATGGGTAAGCATTACACCTAGATGAATCAATCAAATCAAAATTATATAATATAATCAATTATGATACAACCTCCTCAGATTCTACTGAATCACTTATAGGAAATATCCAAAATGACGACCTAATATGGACAGTGTCATCTGATTCTTCATATTCTTCTACTGATACAGAATCATCTCATCAAATGGAAGAATCCACTTGCACTTGTCATATACCCTCACATAATCTTCATATGCTTATCCAAGAAGATAATTTAATCTTAGATCACATAGAAAAAATTACAGATCCAGAAGAAAAATGATCTGTGATTACCAAATTTATTAATTTAGCTAAAACAAAAGCAAAAACACCTCCTACTAGTAAAACACCTGATGAATATAATTTTGCCTCTATTATGAAAAGAGTTAGTGAACAACATCTCACTAAACAAAAAGAACCTTCTATTTCAAAACTTAAACATGAAATCAAAGATGTTAAAAAAGAGGTTCATCAATTAAAAAATAGAATTAAAATACTAGAATTACAAAATTTATCTCATCAAAATTCAGATACAGATGAAATTGACTTCAATCATCTAGTCACAACATATAGTCCTGATCCACCAGAAGATATACCAGAAACCTCAGAAGCTAAACCACTTCTGATCACAGAACAAACTTCTTCTGTGAATGTGATAGATAAAATTATGATTCAAAAATTGTTTGTTCAAGTCATTATTACAGTTGCTGAAGATTATCGATTTCAAACGTCAGCTCTAATAGATTCAGGTGATGATCTTAATTGCATCAATGAAGGATTAGTACCAACAAAATATTTTGACAAAACAACTCAAATCCTAAATACTGTAGATGGCAGTAGACTCTTTATAAATTATAAATTATAAATTATCTAATGCTTCTGTTTGTAATAATCATCAATGTATCAACTCACCATTCATCATGATCAAAGGACTAAGCCAAGCTGTTATTCTTGGAGTCCCGTTTCTTACATTACTATATCCCTTATCGATAGATCAGACAGGAATATCTTCTATTTTTTAAAATGTACCAATACATTTTGATTTTATTCATAAACCAAAATTAAAAGAAATCAATAGTGTCAAAAGTCAAAAAAATTTCTTTGAACTTTAAAACAAGAAATTAAATATAAATATGTGGAAGAACAAATACAGGATCCTTTGATCCAACAAAAGATTCAATACATTCAACAACAGATAGAAACCTCTATCTGTATTAAGCATCCCAATGCTTTTTGGGAAAAGAAAAAACATAGTATTAATCTACCATAAGAACCTGGATTTGATGAAAAACAAATCCCTATTAAAGCTCAACCAATACAAATGAATACTACTTTATTTGACATGTGTAGAAAAGAAATTACTGAACTCCAAACAAAAAAGCTAATAAGACCAAGTGCATCACCAAAGACATTCTGCAAAAAGATGTTCAAAACCTTTTTGCCAAACAAATATTTGCTCGTTGGTAGGCCATCCTTTCTGCCTTTGATTTTACTATTGAATACCTTCCCGGGTCTTCTAATTCCCTTCTTGATTTTTTAACCCGTGAATTTTTGCTCGGGGGCAACACTGACGCCAACGACGACACACCACTATTACTTGCACTACAGCTCTTTGCAGCTAATCAAAATAATACTTTGTCCAATCCACCTACTCTCATGGGCTCTCATAGCAATTCCTCTCGCAATGAGAAACGCCCTTTGACAATAATACCATTTGAAGGTGATAACCCGCCTTTGGCTACCCTTTCACCTTCCATTTCACCTATTCACCAAATCACTTATCCAGACACTAATACATCCACTCCAGCCTTTATTCCAGCTCAATCAAAACCAACCCAAAGACCTAATGTTCCTCGTTCTACATTTATTGAAAGAGCATATCTCATGGATATTACAGGAGATGACCACCATACTAGTAGGGATCCTATCAAACTTGCTCCATTATATCTTATATACCATTTGAATCCAACCAATGGAGTCAAAACTCGTGAGTCTTATGAAGCCATTCTTATGGAAACAAGGCCCATCTCTGTTGTCCATTACTACCAACAAAATACCAGAATAATTGCATATTCAAAAATACAGATCAAGAAATTGCTTTCTTATGAGGAGTGGGGTTGCAATCCTGCTCAAGGCAAAAAATTATATAATCCAGATTTTTCGTACAAATATTTCAAGTATGTCGAGTACATAGAAGCCTGGCATAAAATGTTTTATTACTAAAATCCAAATAACTCACATAGCTGGTATATTCAATTTCGATTACCCAATTTTGAACGGTTCCCCAATTGGTTTAAAAATTGATTTTTAGTTTGGCGATCAACTACTACAATTTTACCTCTTGCTTTCTAAAAAGTGCAGGAACAATTTGTTATATTCAATAATAGTGATAATAATACAGACAATCACCTGTACTTTGTTGCACTATATCAACTCCCAATGATTATAAAGTAGGAATACTCAGTCTCTGTCAATAATACAGTTGACCATACCTATATCCCACGCCTTGGAAACACCATCTCAGTAAAATGGTGGGATATCTTCAATATGGATCCCACAACCGTAGTTCCCAAGTGCATACGTCCACAAAAACCTATATATAACCCCAGTCCAAGTGAACATAATACGGCCAATACTTCCTTTGACTTCCCCACATATTTGAGAAATATGCTACAAACAAACCCTAATGCCTCCAAAGAAACCCATAAACAACAAATGAAGGAAATCTTTGCAAAAGCAGGAAGAAAGCCGATCTCATCAAATGAGACCGTATAATCATCACCAGCTCATAACAATTGATACTTTCCCCTAGACGAAACGGACTTCGAAGAAGAAGATGATCCAGATGAATGCAGCCAAAGACCATGACCAGTTGTTGCCAAGATTATGACCGACAAGACTCACCAATATACGACAAGCCACAACTGTTCCAAGATGCCATTCCACCGACATAAACGACAAGCCAATACTATTCCAGGATGCCATTACTGTGCCCACCGACATAAAACGACAAAGTTGCCAACACTGTAGCAACATGTGATGTCAAAAGACTTACTATCCCCTGATGCTATTTTGTCCACTTCCGCCGACAAAGAAAAAAAACTTTTTCCTTTTCTTTTTGGTTTTTGTTTTCTTCCTCCGACAGCATCTTTCTTTACATCTCGTCTTCTTTTCGCCTTTTGTCTTGACCTTACCCTTTCTTGCTTCCTTCGCAAGGAGGAAATCTCCTCTCACCTATATAAGGCCTTCCCCTTCCTCAAAGAAGGTAGGTCGCTCAGAAGCTCCTTCTCAGAAGTTCTCTTCTCTTCTGATCTCTCTTAGAAGTTCTCTTCTCTTCTGATCTCCCTTAGAATCAGAATTTCTGAATCAAAATTTTATCTATCAGATTCACAGAAAAAGTTTGTTATGTGATCGGAAGTGGTTTACCTTCTGAGGTTTCTGGTACATCTACTGATGGATCAGGACTATATGTTGTGACTAGATGATTGAAGTCAATTTTATCTGTATCTAAATTTTGATGAGATAAATTTTGTAATTGTAGTATTTTAATTCTATTTTTTAATTGATGAACCTCTTTTTTAACTTCTTTGATTCCATGTTTAAGTTCTGAAATAGAAGGTTCTTTTTGTTTAGTGAGATGTTGTTCACTAACTCCTTTCATAATAGAGGCAAAACTATATTCATCAGGTGTTTTACTAATAGGAGGTGTTTTTGCGTTTGTTTTAACTAAATTAATAAATTTGGTAATCACAGATCTTTTTTCTTCTGGATCTGTAATTTTTTCTATGAGATTTAAGATTAAATTATCTTCTGGGGTAAGCATATGAACATTATGTGAGGGTATAGGACAAGTGCAAGTGGATTCTTCCATTTGATGAGATGATTATGTATCGGTAAAAGAATCTGAAGAATCATATGACTCTATCCATATTAAGTCATCATCATCGATATTTCCTATAAGTGATTCAGTAGAATCTGAGGAGGTTGTATCATAATTGATTATATTATATAATTTTGATTTGATTGATTCATCCAGATGTAGTGCTTCTATTTTCTTTTTTAATTTGCATTGGTGTTTGTAATGGCCAACTTTTCCACATTTATAATATACTGGAAGTTTCTTTTTATATTTAGTATTTGGAGAAAACTTTTTTATAAATTTTTGTTTAGATTTTTTATATTTTTTATGTATTTTATCTTATCTATATTTTTCTTTCTTGTGTTTCTTCTTTTTCTTATATAACTTTTCAGGTTTATTATTTTTTCTATCTAAATGATAACCAAATTATTCACAAAAATCACCAAGTTCTTTACGCTTGGTAATTTGTTGTTTATCAAGTTGTCTTTTGAGTTTAAGATCAGTACATAAGGTTAATCCTTCAGCACATATTTCTGCTGATAATTCCCCAAATGTATATGCAGAGTATATGATAACTCCATTATGTTTCTTTTTTAGTCTCTCTTTGACTTTTTCAGCAAATAGATATGGTAGACCAGCAATAAATTTCTCTTTCCAATAGTCTAACTGACAATCTTCTTGTACAAGTAATCTTGAGGAAAAAACATCCTTATCTCATTTATAATAGGATAAAGTAGGACAGCGAAGGTTGGACAGCAGATCTTCTGATCTTGCTACTAATAGGGCTGTACTTCCTAGGAAATGTAGCGTAATAGTATATATTAAGGTGTTTACTGCATCACTTTCAGTATAAAATATTTCTTGATTTTATTCATTTCTGGCAGTCCATTGTCTTGTATTAGTGAGGATTCTGTTTTTGGTTTCATCATCAACATAGAAATCCCACCAGCCTCTTAACCAGCCAGTGAATCTATTCACTATTGCTTTGGCAACCTCTTGGTCTGGATTGCCTGCCATTTTGTTTGCTGAAGCAAACATTTGTCATATGTCTCATGACGTCTAATATTTTTAATTCTGATAAACCATCTAAAGTCCAGTTGACTATTGATCTTCCTCAATAGGAAACAGCTTGTTGTATGGCATCCTCTTCGAGTTGTACGTCAACGGGTGTAGGTCTCTTATAGTATGGTAAAGCTGTGATTGGTTTTCATGTTTTACCATATGCTATCTTATTTAAATCAGTGGGTGAAGTATCCATAAAAGCAGATTCTTGGTTTTGTATGGTATCTTCTATAACTGGTTCCTCTTCTTGGAGCATCATAGTCTCATGCTTTGGAATTTTTGTTTTCCTCTATCTGAAGATTCTAGGATAGTAGGTAAAGGTACAAAAATACCGAGTATTGGTATATGAATGCTAAGTTTGGGAGAAGGAATTCCTTTTATATCTAATTGGGCTAATGTAGATATTAGCTGGTTCATTAATGTTTTATTATCTTCTCCTATATGAAATTTAGTTTTATTAAGTTCTGGAGGAGGTTTGAACAAAACTGCTTTAGAAATAGAAGGAGTTATTCCCTTAGTTTGGGGAGTAACTATTCTTTCTATACGCTATGTTTGTTTTCCTAAAGATTGCATATATAAATTGGTATAATTGTTTTGTTCTACTATGTGAGGTATTAGTTCTCGCATTTTACCTATTTCTTTTGGTAGAACTTTATATGGTGTTGCAATAATATCATATTGGGATTGTGGTGGTTCTCCTTTGCTTAATGGGGTTATTACACCATTTAGTATTATACTTTTCTCAGGAGGGTGTGTACTAGCAGTAGTAGTACCATCCGTACTGACGTATGTTTTCTCTTCTATTGTTTGAAGAGTATTTAAATGAGGAATGTTAATCTTATATTGAGTACATACTTCTTGTAACCATATAAAAAATCATTTTGTTTCTCTTTCCTTTTTCAAGAATTTATTATATTTTTTATGGAATAATTCTACTAACCTAGGTTGGATTGTTTTAAGATACCATTCTCTAATACCTTGATTTTCTGGAGAAAGATAATCTTGTTGCATATAGGCAATATCTATTTTTCTCTTTTTTCTTGCTAATTTAGTAGCTAAATATTCTTCCATATATGTATCAATATTTATATCATCTTCCACTTGTAATGTAAGTATTAGAAATTCAGCTATGTCCAGTTCAGATGTATACGTGGGAATGACTACGTGATCAGCTGTTCGTTTAACTCCTTGTAATTGGAAGTCTGAAGATGTTGTAGGTATTGATGGAGAACGAAGTATTATAACATCGGGAGTGGTATGACAAGATTTTCTAGCAGGTACTAATGGCTTTTTATTTCTTTTCCTATTAATATCTATATCATCCTGTACTATAGGCTGTTGAAATTTTATTTCAATATTTCCATTCTGATGTTCTATTATTTGATTGGGAATATTATTCACAGGTACTTCCCTGGGCTGGTTTGCATTTTGCAATGCCCATGATTAAGGTAGAATAATGTCGGACCAAGTAATGGTTTTAGGTATAATCGTAGTTGATTTTTCTATATTAGTTTGGAATAATATAGTTTGATCCTTCTTATCGGTTTGCATAATATTAGGACAGAGAGTATTCATTACTTTATAAGTGATTCAGTAGAATTTGAGGAGGTTGTATCATAATTGATTCTATTATATAATTTTTATTTGATTGATTCATCTAGGTGTAATGCTTCTATTTTCTTTTTTAATTTGCATTGATGTTTGTAATGGCCAACTTTTCCACATTTATAATATACTGGAATTTTTTTTTTATATTTAGTATTTGGAGAAAACTTTTTTATAAATTTTTGTTTAGATTTTTTATATTTTTTATGTATTTTATCTTATCTATATTTTTCTTTCTTGTGTTTCTTCTTTTTCTTATATAACTTTCAGGTTTACTATTTTTTCTTCCTAAATGATCCCCAAATTATTCACAAAAATCACCAAGTTCTTTACGCGTGGTAATTTGTTGTTTATCAAGTTGTCTTTTGAGTTTAAGATCAGTACATAAGGCTAATCCTTCAGCACATATTTCTGCTGATAATTCTCCAAGTGTATATGCAGAGTATATGATAACTCCATTACGTTTCTTTCTTAGTCTCTCTTTGACTTTTTCTGCAAATAGGTATGGTAGACCAGCAATAAATTTTTCATTCCAATGGTCTAATTGACAATCTTCTCGTATAAGTAATCTTGAGAAAAAGACATCCTTTTCCCATTTATAATAGGATAAAGTAGGACAGCGAAGGTTGGACAGCAGATCTTCTGATCTTGCTACTAATAGGGTAGTACTTCCTACGAAATGTAGCGTAATAGTATATATTAAGGTATTTACTGTATCACTTTCAGTATAAATTATTTCTTGATTTTGTTCATTATGGCTGTCCATTGTCTTGTATTGGTGAGGATTCTGTTTTTGGTTTTATCATCAACATAGAAATCCCACCAACTTCTTAACCAGCCAGTGAATCCATTCACTATTGCTTTGGCAACCTCTTGATCTGGATTGCCTGCCATTTTGTTTGCTGAAGCAAACATTTGTCATATGTCTCATGACGTCTAATATTTTTAGTTCTAATAAACCATCTATTGTCCAGTTGATTTTTTATCTTTTTGAATAGAAAACAGCCTGTTGTATGGCATCCTCCTCGAGTTGTACGTCAACAGGTGTAGGTCTCTTATAGTATGGTAAAGCTGTGATTGGTTTCCATGTTTTACGATATGCTATCCTATTTAAATCAGTGGGTGAAGTATCTATAAAGGCATATTCTTGGTTTTGTATGGTATCTTCTATAACTGGTTCCTCTTCTTGGAGCATCATAGTCTCATGCTCTGGAATTTTTGTTTTTCATCTATCTGAAGATTCTGGGATAGTTGGTAAAGGTACAGAAATACTGGGTATTGGTATAGGAATACTAAGTTTGGGAGAAGGAATTCTATTTCTATCTAATTCGGCTAATTTAGATATTAACTGGTCCATTAATGTTTTATTATCTTTTCCTATATGAAATTTAGTTTTATTAAGTTTTGAAGGAGGTTTGAACAAAACTGCTTTAGAAATAGAAGGAGTTATTCCCTTAGTTTGGGGAGTAACTAATCTTTCTTACGCTATGCTTGTTTTCCTAAAGATTGCATATATAAATTGGTATAATTGTTTTGTTCTACTATGTGAGGTATTAGTTCTTGCATTTTACCTATTTCTTTTGGTAGAACTTTATATGGTGTTGCAATAATATCATATAGGGATTGTGGTGGTTCTCCTTTGCTTAATGGGGTTATTACACCATTTAGTATTATACTTTTCTCAGGGGGGTGTGTACTAGCAGTAGTAGTATCATCCGTACTGATGTATGTTTTCTCTTCTATTGTTTGAATAGTATTGAATTGAGGAATGTTAATCTTATATTGAGTACATACTTCTTGTAACCATATTAAAAATCATTTTGTTTCTCTTTCTTTTTTTAAGAATTTATTATATTTTTTATGGAATAATTCTACTAACCTAGGTTGGAATGTTTTAATATATCATTCTCTAATACCTTGATTTTCTGAAGAAAGATAATCTTGTTGTATATAGGCATTATCTATTTTTCTCTTTTTTCTAGCTAATTTAGCTGCTAAATATTCTTCCATATATGCATCAATTTTTATATCATTTTCCACTTGTAATGTAAGTATTTGAAATTTAGCTATGTCAGGTTCAATTATATACGTGGGAATGACTACGTGATCAGCTGTTCGTTTGACTCATTGTAATTAGAAATATGAAGCTGTTGTAGGTATTGATGGAGAAGGAAGTATTATAACTTCGGGAGTGGTATGACAAGATTTTCTTGCACATACTAATGGTTTATTATTTCTTTTCCTATTAATATCTATATCATCCTATACTATAGGCTGTTGAAATTTTATTTCAATAGTTCCATCTTGATGTTCTATTATTTGTTTGGGAATATTGTTCACAGGTACTTCCCTGGGCTGGTTTGCATTTTGCATTGCCCATGATTGAGGTAGAATAATGTCGGACCAAGTAAAGGTTTTAAGTATAATCGTATTTGATTTTTCTATATTAGTTTGGAATAATATAGTTTGATCCTTCTTATCGGTTTGCATTATATTAGGATAGAGAGTATTCATTACTTTATAAGTGATTCAGTAGAATCTAAGGAGTTTGTATCATAATTGATTATATTATATAATTTTGATTTGATTGATTCATCTAGGTGTAATGCTTCTATTTTCTTTTTTAATTTGCATTGGTGTTTGTAATGGCCACCATTTGCACATTTATAACATACTGAAGGTTTCTTTTTATGTTTAGTATTTGGAGAAAACTTTTTTATAAATTTTTGTTTAGATTTTTTATATTTTTTATGTATTTTATCTGATCTATATTTTTCTTTCTTGTATTTTTTCTTTTTCTTATATAACTTTTCAGGTTTATTAGTTTTTCTATCTAAATGATAACCAAATTGTTCACAAAAATCACCAAGTTCTTTATGCTTGGTAATTTGTTGTTTATCAAGTTGTCTTTTGAGTTTAAGATCAGTACATAAGGCTAATCCTTCAGCACATATTTCTGCTGATAATTCCCCAAGTGTATATGCAGAGTATATGATAACTCCATTATGTTTCTTTCTTAGTCTCTCTTTGACTTTTTCTGCAAATAGGTATGGTAGACCAGCAATAAATTTTTCTTTCCAATGGTCTAACTGACAATCTTCTCGTATAAGTAATATTGAGAAAAAGACATCCTTATCCCATTTATAATAAGATAAAGTTGGACAACGAAGGTTGGACAGCAGATCTTCTGATCTTGCTGCTAATAGGGTTGTACTTCCTACGAAATGTAGCGTAATAGTATATATTAAGGTGTTTACTGCATCACTTTCAGTATAATATATTTCTTGATTTTGTTCATTTCTAGTGGTTCATTGTCTTGTATTGGAGGATTCTACTTTTGGTTTCATCATCAACATCGAAATTCCACCAGCCTCTTAACCAGCCAGTGAATCCGTTCACTATTGCTTTGGCAACCACTTGGTCTGGATTGCCTGCCATTTTGTTTGCTGAAGCAAACATTTGTCATATGTCTCATGACATCTAATATTTTTAGTTCTGATAAACCATCTATTGTCCAGATGACTATTGATCTTCCTGAATAAGAAACGGCCAATTGTATGGCATCCTCTTCAAGTTGTACGTCAACAGGTGTAGGTCTCTTATAGTATGGTAAAGCTGTGGTTGGTTTCCATGTTTTACCATATGCTATCCTATTTAAATCAGTGGGTGAAGTATCCATAAAAGCAAATTCTTGGTTTTGTATGGTATCTTCTATAACTGGTACCTCTTTTTGGAGCATCATAGTCTCATGCTTTGGAATTTTTGTTTTTCCTCTATCTGAAGATTCTGGGATAGTAGGTAAAGGTACAGAAATACTGAGTATTGGTATATGAATACTAAGTTTGGGAGAAGGAATTCATTTTATATCTAATTGGGCTAATTTTGATATTAACTGGTCCATTAATGTTTTATTATCTTCTCCTATATGAAATTTAGTTTTATTAAGTTCTGGAGGAGGTTTGAACAAAACTGCTTTAGAAATAGAAGGAGTTATTCCCTTAGTTTGGGGAGTAACTAATCTTTCTATACGCTCTGCTTGTTTTCCTAAAGATTGCATATATAAATTGGTATAATTATTTTGTTCTACTATGTGAGGTATTAGTTCTTGCTTTTTACCTATTTCTTTTGGTAGAACTTTATATGGTGTTGCAATAATATCATATAGGGATTGTGGTGGTTCCCCTTTGCTTAATGAGGTTATTACACCCTTTAGTATTATACTTTTCTCAGGAGGGTGTGTACTAGCAGTAGTAGTACCATCCGTACTGATGTATGTTTTCTCTTCTATTGTTTGAATAGTATTGAATTGAGGAATGTTAAACTTATATTGAGTACATACTTCTTGTAACCATATAAAAAATCCTTTTGTTTCTCTTTCTTTTTTCAAGAATTTATTATATTTTTTATGGAATAATTCTACTAACTTAGGTTGGAATGTTTTAAGATACCATTCTCTAATACCTTGATTTTCTGGAGCAAAATAATCTTATTGCATATAGGCAATATCTATTTTTTTCTTTTTTCTTGCTAATTTAGCAGCTAAATATTCTTCCATATATGCATCAATATTTATATCATCTTCCACTTGTAATGTAAGTATTAGAAATTCAGCTATGTCAGGTTCAGATGTATACGTGGGAATGACTACGTGATCAGCTGTTCGTTTGACTCCTTGTAATTGGTAGTCTGAAGATGTTGTAGGTATTGATGGAGAAGGAAGTATTATAACATCGGGAGTGGTATGACAAGATTTTCTAGCAGGTACTAATGGTTTTTTATTTCTTTTCCTATTAATATCTATATCATTCTGTACTATAGGCTGTTGAAATTTTATTTCAATATTTCCATCTTGATGTTCTATTATTTGATTGAGAATATTATTCACAGGTACTTCCCTGGGCTGGTTTGCATTTTGCAATGCCCATGATTGAGGTAGAATAATGTCGGACCAAGTAATGGTTTTAGGTATAATCGTATTTGATTTTTCTATATTAGTTTGGAATAATATAGTTTGATCCTTCTTATTGGTTTGCATAATATTAGGACAGAGAGTATTCATTACTTTATAATAAATTCTATATACTAATTCTAATATTTGAGTACCATGCGTCATATTAAATCTATGAGTTTTCAAATTTATAGTTAATATATCTAGTATATTTGGATCTGTTAATGGAACAGAAAAATTTGGAAAACAATTAAAATAAATAGGTCCACTACATAGACTGGATTCAACCATGTCTAGGAGTGAGTCCGAAAACTTATTGTGTCTTGTATCTCTTAGGTATACAAGCACTAAGGTGTTTAACCCTATACGAGTTAATGGTTTAATGGCTATTTGCATTAATCCAATGCGTATATATTTATAATTATTTTCTTTATGTTTTTCAATAATTTTTCTTGATAATAGTTGAAAGTCTTCTTGGTTTTGAAATACTGATAGACTTTCTTCTACTGTTTTTATAGCATAACCTAATTTGAATTTGAATGTTCCTTTTTGATAAATATCGTTTATCGGTACTTTAGGAATATTCCGATTTTGTATATGATGTTCAATATCATTTATGATGATCTCTTCCTTTTTTTTAACTCTTAAGGTTTGAGATTGAGTTGATGTATTACCTTTAAGATTCCTAATTCAATTTGCCATCTGTAGGTTGCGGATAACGACAATCTGGACGATCAAGGGTCCAGCGTGTTCCCCTAAGCGGCTCTTCCTGGCCTTGGCGGGTACTTTGCCTAAACTTTTCTTTTCGTCTCTTGCCTTAACTCTCAGACCAACTTTATTAGATGTAAATTTAGTTAGGTTTCTACAGTAATACTGTAACTTTTAACCCTTAACAGTTTACTATTTTCACTGTTTGGCTCTGATACCAAAACGCGTCCGCATCTACAGTGAAAACTTTTGATATTGTTTACAATAAGTATGTATATATTAAGCTATTATATTTTACTATTTCTTGTAAAATTTTATAATAATTGAGACAGAATAGGAGTATGCAAATGAAGGGTATGACTGATATATCTATTACTAACCACTGTGTGTGGTTGTGATTGCCTATTTTGATACTAAATACTATTTTGAATTGCATCAGATAGCATTACACTCTTATTTATACATCAATTTGTACAGAGTAGTACACTTGAAAGAAGATTGTAAAAATACACTTATACAAACTGTATACAAACAGACAAAATAAAAACAAACTGTAAAAGTAAAAAACTGTAAAAGTAAATTAAAAGAAACTTACATACAAACTTACTGCGTACATATGCAATAACTGGAAAAGAGTTTCCAGTGTTGAGGGCAATATGAAGCGAGAGAGTGAAGATTACAACCACACATGCTAGGAATATTTAGAAGAAAGAGAAGATAGAACCTAGAATTTAAGGTAAATTTTGTGATCTGGTATTCGTGAGCTATGTGGTCAGGATAGCTGTTACACTAGATGGAGCAGGTAGAAGACATAAGAGTAACTTTTGAGAGAGAGAGAGAAAGAGAGAGAACTTCTAAGAGAGATCAGAAGAGAAGAGAACTTTTGAGAAGGAGCTCCTGAGCGACCTACCTTCTTTGGGGAAGGGGAAGGCCTTATATAGGCGAGAGGAGATTTCTTCCTTGCGAAAGAAGCAAGAAAGGGTAAGGTCAAGACAAAAGGCGAAAAGAAGACGAGACGTAAAGAAAGATGCTGTAGGAGGAAGAAAACAAAAACCAAAAAGAAAAGCAAAAAGTTTTTTGTCTTTGTCGGCGGAAGTGGACAAAAGAGCATCGGGGAATAGTAAGTCTTTTGGCATCACATGTTGCTACAATGTTGGCAACTTTGTCGTTTTATGTCGGTGGGCACAGTAATGGCATCCTGGAATAGTATTGGCTTGTCGTTTATGTCAGTGGATGGCATCTTGGAACAGTAGTGGCTTGTCGTATATTGGTGACTCTTGTCGGTCATAATCTTGGCAGCAACTGGTCATGGTCTTTGGCTGCATTCATCTAGATCATCTTCTTCTTCGGGGTCCGTTTCCTTTAGGGGAAAGTATCTATTGTTATGAGCTGGTGATGATTGTACGGTCTCATCTGATGAGACCGGCTTTCTTCCTGCTTCTGCAAAGATTTCCTTCATTTGTTATTCAAGGGTTTCTTTGGAGGCATTAGGGTTTGTTTGTAGCATATTTCTCAAATATGTGGGGAAGTCAAAGGACGTATTGGCCGTATTATGTCCACTTGGACTGGGGTTATATATAGGTTTTTGTGGAGGTATGCGTTTGGGAACTATGGTTGTGGGATCCATATTGAAGATATCTCACCATTTTACTGAGATGCTTATATATATATATATATATATATATATATATGTGTGTGTGTGGATAGTAAAGATGTGATTAGCCCACTAGCTCATATGAACATATGAGCCCAACGACCCAAATTGAATCTGGGACGATCTGACGATCACAAATGTTCGGTAGTGCTTGAATTTTTTTTTATATATACAAATCCAAATCATATGAAATTTTAGGTGTGGGTTCTTCTCATCAAGGCGCACCTAATAAAAATATAAAAACAATTATCCGTAAAAAATAAAATAACCAAAATACCCCCTGAATTATTTTGAGGGTATTTTGGTCAATGTTTTTCATGTAAAATATTTTTTTAATATTTTTCAAAGATTCACCTCTTTTTTATAAACACATGCTTAAAATTTCAAGTAATTTTAATTTTTATAAAAAAAAACTAAAATTCAAATACTACCAGACATCTATAATCGTCAGATTGGCCCAGATTCAATCTGAGACGTTGGGCTCATATGTTCATATGAGCTAATGGGCTAATCTCATCTTTTCCCCATATATATATATATATATATATATATATATATATAACTTGGGTAATGTACTTTCACTATCTATTTCATATTGGATCTCCCGAAAATGGTGAAAAGCCCCATAATAATATGTTTGATATGGGTGGCAACGGGTTAGCCCAGCCTCGGCCCCCTCGTCCCATAGGGCAGGCCCAAGCCCAGCTTAAAATAAATTTCAAAAAAAATAAATAAAGGGGGGTTAGGCTGGGCCGAACTGGACCATAGGGGTGGCAACGGGTTGATCGGACCCGATCGAACCCAACCCAAAAATTAAAATATCTATATATTTAACTATATTTAAATATATTCCATAAATTGGAACCAAAAAATATATCATGGGACCTAAATTTGGAGCTGGATTTGGACTTGGACCCAAATAGTATTCGGGTCAAAGATTTGGACCTGGACTTGACCAGTCGAGCCCAATTTTTTAACCCATACCCAGACCCAAGTCGGGTCTACCCTTAGGGTCCATGTCCATTTCTACCCCTACTGGGCCAACGCTGAACCTAGCCCGGCCTTTGAGTCACAATTCCCGGCCCAAGCCCTTTTTTTTTATTATGCCCGGGCCGGGCCATTGCTAGAGCGTAACCTAGCAATGTGGGCTAAAGGGTATTTTCGCCATTTCAGAAAAACAATGGCAGAGTTGAAATTAAGTGGTAAACAAGATGTAATTACAACTGTATTCCAACAACGCGCACACACCGGACCATTTTTTGTGAACTACAAAAAACAAATAAATCGACACCTTTCTTTCCCTCCATTCAATCAACCATGGCCACTGTACTCTTTTTGGAACTACAATAGACCAACCAATCAACACCTTTTCGTCTCTCAATTCAGTCATCCATGGCCACTGCAACGAAGACTACTGAGGTTCTCTATTCAAACATTTCTCACTCTTTCGTTTTTGATTTCACAGTTAAACCTTCATCATCCTTCTCTCTCTCTCAATTTTCATGAATGCAGGTTGCAGTCTCTAATGGGTTGGGAAATGAAGAGGAAGATGAAAGTAGTAGGAGTAGCATAAGGGCGATGCTTGCGAAGCTCACATTGAACAAGAACCCGAAGAAGCAAGTCATTCCTCTCGGACTCGGAGATCCGGCAACCTACCCCTGCTTCAGAGTGGGCCAGAATGTGGCGGAAGCTGTTGTGAAATCCCTAACCAGTGGCAAATACAACACTTATGCCCCATCTTTTGGTATTGCAGATGCAAGAAGGTCTCTTTCTACATAATCATCATCATCTAAGCCCCTTACCCCGACCTTTGGGGTGGGGTCGATATGAATCTTATTCTATTGTTTTGCGCTATCAAGTGCCATTTCTTAAGCCAGACAATAGGCCACTTGTTAACTTCCAAAAAAAAAAAAAAAAAAATTGGAACCATAGTCACTACATTTTTTTCACTACTTTTATCTATTTCTATATCCCTTTAACAGTACTTTATATAGATACATCAAGTGCCTCACCCAATCATCTGCAATTAAAAAAAAACAAATAAGCTTATATTATATACAAATGAGAGCATGATCGATGGACTAAAAGTGGTGGAATGGTAAGGAGCCCTGCGTATTGCTGAGAGGCTTGGGGATGGGTGTCAATTTTTTTGGGAACCCCGTTTACTAATGGAAAATTGTTTCATGCGGGCTGGACCGTATCCAAAAGTGTAAAGCATCCATCTTAAAGATGGATGCAACTAGGTGTTCTATCTAAAAGATGGAAATTAACAGTCCAAATGTTTTCTTTCTAAAATTATTATTTTTAGTTTTTAAAATTTATCCCTTTATTTTTTCATATTCATGATCTCCATGCTAGAAATTACATGTCCTTAAAAATTAAGTCAAAAAATCCATCTCAAAAATAGATTTATCAAGAGGTCCGTATTTCTACATATGTGGGCTTGACCACATAAAAAAACCGGTCCTATATATATATGGAAAAAGTTTATATAAGGATGCAACCTTATATTGTAGAACTAGGGATGCACCTCAAAAATCTATCGGAAAAGGTAGTTTTAATGTTGAAAAACCCTTTGATTGATCATCGCGACATCAAGATGTATGACCATGAAAAATAAAAAGATTTTAAGTCTTAGAAATAATGCATTTTACAACATATTATCTACACCGTCCATTTTTAAGATTTTCATATCTACTTGATTTTAACCATTTTTGAAATTTAAAATTTTATAATTAGATATAAAAATAGATTTTGAGATAATCATAAGAACATTTTACATCAAAATTGCATACCCTGATAAAATTTGAAGGTACACCTTACCTCTACAACTACATATGGATCAGTATGCCAACTACACCTTATATATATATATATATATGAAGATGCTATAACATGCCGATTCATGTACCACTATAGTAAACACTAAACGGCTCAGATCAAATCTGGGCCGATCTGACGATCATGGATGTCTGATAATGTTTTATTTTTTATTTTTTTTACAAATCAGAATGATCTAAAATTTAGCATGTATATTTATAAAAAATAGCCGAATCTACAAAAAATATCAAAAAAATATTTTACATGAAATAAATTGACCAAAATGCCCCCAAAAGGTTCAAGGTTATTTTGGTCAATTGTGTTTTTAAGAATTATTATTTTTATATATTTTTATTAGGTGCGTCTCACTAAGATGTACACATGCTCTAAATTTCAGATCATTCCAATTTGTAGAAAAACAATTAAAATTAAAACATTCTCAAACAACTGTGACCATCAGATCGGCCTAGATTCGATCTGAACCATTGAACGTTTACTGTAGCGGTACGCACATGTGCGTATATATACAAATATTACTAAGAAAAATGTTACGTGAGTCACCGGGCTCGTTTATCGTTGAGATGAATGTTGGGAATAGTGAACCCAACCAAAATGATACATCGACGGTGCAAAAAAACAAAAAAAAAAACCCAAAATTGTACATTTTATATTTTAATTTTGTAGCCTAAAGCATGACTCCCTAAAAAATATAGATAAAAAATTCATCTTTAAAATGAACTTTAAAAGGGGGACGAATGTGTATATATGAGTCATATTATTAATTTTTTATACAAAATATCTTACTAATATTAATATTTGTTTATTCACTAAAAGTGCCTTGATTTTGAAAAATCCAATTTTGAACCACTTTTTTTTAAAAAAAATTACAATAATTTGATAAATCCATTTTACATGTTTGTCAAAGGTGTGCCGTCGAGCTCCAAAATGCTTGGATTTGAGTTAGAAATTAGAAGATCAATTTAGGGAATTTTGTAGGGGATTAGAAGAGCTTCAACAACAATAAAAATAATAGAAAAAATAACTAAAAAAATGATAAATATCTAGGTTTTGGGGGATTTTATAGGTTTTGTCAGAGGTGCATCTGTTTAGCCATCAAACTGCTAGGATTTAAGCAAGAAATTTAAATATCAATGTGATGCTCTTGTAAGGGATTCGCAGAACTTCAACAAGAATAAAAATCAGAAAGAATAATTGAGAAATAAGAGAAATTTAGGATTTGGCGGAATTTACAGGTTCATCAGATGTCCCTCTATTTAACCATCGCAATGCTCGCATTTGAGCAAGAAAACTAAAGATAAATGTAGGGATTTTGTAGGGGATTCGGAGAGCTTCAATCAGGAAAAAAAAGATATGTATGATAGAGAAATCTAGGTTTTGGCAATTCTTCTTCTTTTCTTTTCTTTTTTCCTTTTTTTTTTTTTTTTTTTTTTTGGTCACGAGAACCTTAAAAACATTTGGGTTATGAGCTCCTTTGTACTCTAGACAACTCAACGAGGCCAAGTAAATCGGCCGAGTCCATTAGAGTGGTTGTTAATTACGGCTGAGTCCATTTACAGTGCTTGTTAATTACCAAAATCTCATCTATCTAGAGGATCTATAATCATTGTTTATGCAGGGCAGTTGCAGAGTATTTGTCAGAGGGGGTACCGAAAGGACTAGGGCTTGTAGAAGAGGACGTTTACATGACGGTTGGGGGATCTCAGGCCATTGAGATTTGCCTCGCTGCATTAGGCAGAGGTAAACGAGGACCCTACAACATATTGATGCCAAAGCCAGGATTTTTGCTCTATCAAAACTTCTGTGCACTAAACAACATTGAGCCCAGGTTCTACCATTTACTCCCACAATCCAATTGGGAGGTTGATCTGGATGGGGTGAGGCATATTGCAGATGATAACACGCTCGCCATCGTTGTCATCAACCCCAATAATCCCTGTGGTGCAGTTTACTCTCGCTATCACCTCCAACAGGTGCCTCTACACCATCTCTCTCTCCCCATCTCTCTCTTTACACTTTTCACGACATCATCATCATGATGATACAAACTCATAAAAAAGAATGTTGCCATCAAATGGAAAAAAGCAAAATAGATATGAAATCCTTAGTTAGAGGTTTCTATACTTCTATTGCATACAAGATATATACTTCTCCCATCCAATCGTTCAAATTTAGATCAAGTGAGCTAGTCAATATTTCATCTAAATCCGACGCTTCAGAGTATTTTATTTTTAGTTTTTTTTTAAATTATGACTATGAAATTTGGTCCGCACCATCATCGCAATGGGAGGCACCTAAAACAATTATTAAAATGATTTTTCCATAACATATAATAACCATAGTTCTTTTTTTAAAATTATATAAATATGAAATTTGGTACGTGTCATTATCGCCATGGGGGGCACCTAAAAAAATATTAAAAAGAATTTTTTGATAAAATATAATAACCAAAATATCCCTTGAAACTTTCGGGGATATTTTGGTTATTTTATTTTATTAAAAATATTGTTCTACATTTTTTACTGGTGTGAGTTTAAGAGAGTGGATGCGTAAAATTTGATGTCAAAATACTTTATAAAAAAATAATTAAAAATAAAATAGTATAAAAATGTGACACTGTGAATGGAACCATCTCAACCATCCATTCAGGACGGTTGGATACGGAAAAATATACAAGTTTTATTTAATAGGAAAAGCATATAAAGCTTGCCCTTGGAATATTACCGACAGGTTGAGAGCAGTTCGTACTAATTCTGTCAAAGAGAACCAAATGCTTCAACTGGTTCATATGTTTTTCAATTTTTTAAATATGTAGTTCGTGGTGATCCAACAATAAGCTATTCACATGTTGAGTTGCCTTCATTGTCAAACACGTGGCCCTTGAATTCCCCACATATTGAGTTGCCTTCATTGTCAAACATGTGGCCCTTGACTTCCCACATGTTCACTTGCCTTCACCAAACAAAACATGCAAGCTTGGCATCCCCATCGCGTGCTGATACCAAACATCAACGTTTTAAGTCGTTTTCTAGTGCTTTTCATTCACTCCCATATTTCTTCGATGCGGGACAATTTTTTATTTTTTCACATGTTAACTTGCCTTCATCAAACAAAACACGCAAGCTTGGTGTCCCCATCCCGTGTTGATACCAAACACCAATATTTAAGTCGTTTTATATTGCTTTTCACTCCCATATTTCTTCGATATGAGACAATTCTTCTTTATCTCTTCTATTGAATAAGATGCTCTTCATTTGGATACGCCGTTTCATTCACATCCCTGAAATTTCTCATATTAGATCTTTCTTTGAGTTCCACCTTGCGATTGTGTTCCAACATAACCTCAATTGGCTCTTACATATCCCATTATATAAGCTATTTCTATACAAGTGTGGGTGTTGTTTCTATAAGCTACTAGTGACTAGTGAATAAACTCTACCTAATAGTGTACTAGCTCACGAGATTAATATTAGAATATTAGCTCATTTGGAATAAGAAAAAAAATGGTATTAGCTCATAGGATAATAAAACAATAAAAAATAATACTAATACTACTTTATTGAACATTTTTTTAAAAAAAAAGTACTAGCTTACCTAATATTTTAAAAGAAAAAAACAACACTAGCTCATACCACTGCATAATCTATTTTCAGGTTGTTTTATCAATATTTTCACATTACAAGAATGAATTTATTTAGTTATTTTAATTTATTTATTTATTTTTAATTTTATTAAATATGATTGTAAATTTATGGTTTTAAATTCTATATTTTGTCTATATTAATTATTACACATTAGATTCATTTATTTGTGATGATCATATCATTGTTTTCTCTCAATTAAATCAAAAGGCCGAAACTATTATAGACCTCATTTCTTTTTCACTATAATTTGAGTCGAAATTATCCATTCTATTGCAATAAGTTGCATTTTAAATTTTATTTTGGCTATAAAATGAATATAATGCATAACAAACATCTAGATATGAGACATGTTCTCAATATTTATGTATTTTCAATAAAAAAAAAAAAAAACTATAATGCAATAACGCTATTTTTAAAAAAAAAACCTAAAAAAAAGAGATTTTAAAAAAAATAGTAATTTTTTTTAAAAAAACTAATGCCTATCCGCCGATCTGACCCGGTTTTCGGAATGGGCGATCCGGGTCACCTATCCATTTTTTCAAACCTTGCACGGAACAAAACTCATCATACATCTACCATTTTTATGATTTAAGGAAATGTATACATTGACACCATTTACTTTTGATACAAGGATGTCATTATCATTATTGACCGTTAGATGTGAAATTAGGTGATTGAAGATGTTTCATTAATTAGGCACACAGCCCAAAATAATTTTTTTCAAATGTTACGACACTTCAATCTTTCTAATTTTACATTCAATGGCAAAAAATGATTATGACCTTGTACCAAAAGTAAATGGTCTCATAATATATAATCCCATAATTTAAATTTTTTTTTTTTAAATAATCACTATTAGTCTTAGGTGTTAGTATTGATATATATCAATATGGATACATGTTAGTATGGTACTGATACATATCTGTATAGGTATATATCTCTTGATAAGATTAGATATCCTTGTATGGATAGTTACCTCTTGATTATGAGAAGATTGGGTGGTATCTATCCATAACAGTCGGTATTTATCCTTAACTATTATTGGCCGTATATTTATACAGTGTCTTGTATATTCTTTAATATGATCAATGTACAGAGAGTTCTTTGCATATTCTGATATTGTATCATGGTATCAGAGCCATAGACTCTTTAACCTCATATTTTAGCACGCACCTCAAATCTGAGGTTGTCGTAGCCTCTTTGCCTAGCCTATTCGCACCTCAAATGAGCAGAACAGACATGAGCAGTTGGAACTTTAGGTGCACAACTTTAGATTGCCTGATCACCAAGTGTAGTTGCATCTTCGAGTTGGAACTCAGATAAGATCCAAGATAGATCAGCAGGCAAAACATGATAGGCTCGAGCAATGACATGTCAATATTAGAGTAGGCTCGAGCAATCAAACAGAAAAGTTTTAGATTTTCACTGAAGACATAAAAGCAGTCGAGATAGTTGAGAATAGGCTTTTATGTCTTCAGTGAAAATCTAAAACTTTTCTGTTTGATTGCTCGAGCCTACTCTAATATTGACATGTCATTGCTCGAGCCTATCATGTTTTGCCTGCTGATCTATCTTGGATCTTATCTGAGTTCCAACTCGAAGATGCAACTACACTTGGTGATCAGGCAATCTAAAGTTGTGCACCTAAAGTTCCAACTGCTCATTTATGCAACTTAGTATTCAAATTCTAGCTGCTCTCTCTTAAAACATCTTGAGTTTGAGGGGGGTGTTAGTACTGATATATATTAATATGGATATATGTTAGTATGGTATGGATACATATTAGTACATGTATCTGTGTAGGTATATATCTCTTGATAAGATTAAGTGACCTTGTATGGTAGGTATCTCTTGATTATGATAAGATTAGATGATATGTATCTTGAACTGATTATAATAAGATTAGGTGGTATCTATCCATAATTGTTGGTATCTATCATTAATTTTTACTGGTCGTATATTTATACAGGATTTTGTATATTCTATAATACGATCAATGTACAGAGAGTTCTCTGCATATTCTAATAGGTGGATACCAAAATTTAAGCTATAAAACAATTTTCTCTATGTACCTCTTTCACTTAAGGGAGTAGGCATATCGTATGCGGAGTACGCCATAGGAACTCTTTTTTTTAAGCCTTATAAATAGTCATCAGATTGTCCTTTGAAGAGGCATTTTAAAACCCGGATCGGTGCAGATCGATGGGTTGGGTACATGGTGGGTCATTGGATTGATAATTTGGATCCATCTGAATAGGTGATCCAACAAATATTAAAAAGTAAATGATATAAACTAAAAATTAAAATATGGGTCTATGGGTAGAGGACTTTGAGGGGACTTTAGACAAGATTAGATAGATAGCTAGATGCACAAGGGGGTTTTAGGGCCAACCAAGCCAAGACCCACACCGTTCAAAACCGGATCGGTTCAAACTGATTCCCATCCAAATCAGTGATCCGGATTGAAAATCATGATGTTTTAATACAGTGCTTTGAATAATTCATTGGTTCTCCATAATTCCCTCCTCCAATTTCTTTGGGCCTTTATAGTGGACATGAGCACATCATACCTCTGATCCCGTGGTAAAACGCCTATTTAGGAATATCTTTTCAATCTAAAGTTTTGGGGTCTACCAAATATAAAGTTTTGGGGTCCACCAAATGAACATTTTCGAAAAAGAAAAGTTGAATTTTGAGTTTTTAAATACTTAGATCTAACCTTCCAAAACTTCAGCAATCTCCATTTATACAAAGGACATTAATTTTTTAAAACAAACATAATTTTTCTTTTTATTTTTTTATTTTTTTATTTTATTTTATTTTAACTTTGGTCATTAAGCTAAGGAATTTTTTGTGAATCTAACGATGCTCCTTGATGGGTTCTTGCACAAGGAAGCATTTATCCATGGGGCACATCATAATTTGACTTCTTTTTTTTTTATATGTCAATAAATGAACACGAGGACACTTAAGGCGTATTTGTTTGCAAGAACGTTTGGGTTCAGATAGATAAGGTTCCGAATAACTGTAGCAGTTCCGTGTTTGGCTGCACGAGAACTGATACAGATAGATAAGGTTCCTAATAACTGTAGTAGTTCTGTGTTTGGCTACGCGAGAACTGATACAGTGAAAAGAACCAAAACGTTACCACAAAGTTCCCTTTCTCTTTTAAAATGGGAAAGTTTAAATTCCTGAGGGCACCCTGGGAACCCAAACTCTCTAAACTTTATTGCCGGTTACTACTCTTGGTGATCACTATTCACTATTATTAAATATGTGAATAATATTTAATATAATTTATAAATACCGTTTTATATAAATAATATATTATTTTGTATTATACTACATTATATAACATTAGATAATATACATTAGTATAATATAATACATCATCATCATAGTCTTTTTCCAAATAATTGGGATTTGCTTTTATATAGTATATTATGATATTATTATGTATTATATTATACATACATTATTATATAGTATATTATATTATACTATACTATATTATATTATATTATATATAATATATATGACATATACTATTAATATAAAATATATTGTATTATATTATATGAGATTACATTATATTATATTATATATTTATTATATTATATATAATACAAATATATATTAATAACATAAATGTAAATATATAATATAAATATACATATAAATGAATATATATAAAAATATTTATGATATTATATAGAATATATAAATATCATATATGATATTATATATTTATATTTATATTTATTTTATTAATATACTTTGTATAATATAACTATTATTATACTATATATACTATAATAAATATATATTATATATAATAAAAAATGACATATATATATATATATATATATATATATATATATATATTATCAAAAGCAAGAACTCATTTAATATTCCAACAAGTTATCAAGTATAGGTCCTTAGAAATTCTTTAAACT
The DNA here is from genome assembly GCF_054954075.1 of Amborella trichopoda. Lineage (NCBI taxonomy): Eukaryota > Viridiplantae > Streptophyta > Magnoliopsida > Amborellales > Amborellaceae > Amborella > Amborella trichopoda. The sequence goes on from NC_142339.1 coordinate 30,300,652, forward strand.
TTGCAATAAATAACATTCCACTTCCTAAGAAAGAAGAACTTCTTTTTTCCAGGTCCAAAAATTTGAGAATCCATTTCAAAATTACCATATAAGTATATTTATAAATAATAATAATAATAAAATGGATGTTTTATTCAGTCTTATGGCGCCACTTGTATCAACACATATAAAGCGTCCTTGATTGATTTATTTATTTATTTACTTAGAATCGGTAGCTAGGTTAAGGTTACATCCCCAAATTTCGAGGTCCTAGAAATACACCTTAATAAAATTTAACCAATGAATAGACCATATGCTTCCATGTGGATATATAATTTTTTCGCTAAATATAAATATAATTTAGTATTTTGCATTTGAATAACATATATGATCTAAGGCAAAAATATTATATGCTTTTCTAAGTGCAAATCCTATACTTACTCCCTCCTAGGAATGGGTCCATGGCTAAGTGGTCAAGGTGGTTGCCCACCACAACATGACATCTTAAGTTTCATTCTTACTATGGGTAGAGAACTCCATCCCCCACCGAACTACCGCATATATAAATTTGGTCAAAACTATGTGTTGAACTTAAAATCTATTTTTTTCCTTAAAATATACTCATCGAGTAATCTAGAGTGGATTCCCAAATTCAAGATATCCTCTCCTATCTTTTTGCTTGAGAGAGTAGATGCACAATATGCTCTAATCAAAGTACTACACTACAATAAAATGTAAAAGGTGCGGTTTCTATATGGTTGCAACCTTAAACAATCCAATTAAAGCGCACCCCAAATTATATCATAACATGTCATTTTGTTATAAAAAATTCTTAGTATTATCTTAAAATCTATTTTCGTACCTAATTAGAAATTTTTAAATTCAAAAAATAGTTAAAATCAAGTAGATTTATAAATATATGAAAATCTTGAAAATGGACAATTTATATAATATGTTGCAAGATACACTATTTCCAGGACTCAAAAAAAATTTTTTTTTTTTCATATACATACATCTTGATGTCGAGATGATCGATTAGAGGGTTTTTTCAACATTAAAACAGCATTTCCAATAGATTTTTGAGGTGCATCTGTGATTCTACATTTTAAGATTGCAACTACATTTTAAGATTGCAACCTTATATAAACTTTTCCCAAATGTAAATTCACATAAACTAAAGATATTGGGGAAACCAGACTGATTTACCTTATCTTTTATTTGTTCATTGTGGTTTTCTTAACCTTTGTGTATCTTTTCTTTTTCCCAAAGGAATTTTTTACAGGAAAGTTCCAACAAAACCTTAATCCAAGCAACCCAAAAATTCTTAACGAACAGAATTTGCTGCCATTATAATTAAATATAACAAAAGAAACTACTCATTCATTTCTCTTTGGCACGAAGTGGAGTGCTATTGGAATTATAGTAAATACTGTTGTCTTGTAGAAAAATCTCATCTTTAAACCAAGGTATTCTTAATGTTCCCTTCCAAAGAATGTGCTATATTTCCTTGACATATTTTGTCATCTTAAAGCAAGAGAAACACCCATGCTCTCAGTTGTCACACCCTCAAAATCACCTACCTTTCATGGGACCTTACGTTATCTTTCTATTGAACAGCCTGAATATCGTAACATTGCATAAACCCAATAAAACACATGTTCTCTGATTTATTATCTATCTATACAAGTATTGGTTTGGTTAAAAGAAGTGCATCAAAATTTACCTATTCGGATCAATAATCGACTATCTAGATCAGGAATAGCCCAAAAAAACATTCTAGTTCTTGGGCTGAATTGGTGGGTTCATTTAGTTTGTAGTTTTTAACGCGGGAAAAGTTTATATAAAGCATCAACCTTATAGTGTAAAAGGAAGATATGTTTCAAAAACCCATCAAAAAAAGGTTGCTTTTATGCTGTAAAACCCTCCCAATTGATCATCTCGACCTCGAGATCTATGTACATAGAAGGGAAAAGGTTTCAAGACCTTAGAATAGTACATCTTGTAACATATTATACGGATCGTCCATTTTGAAGATGTTTTTCAAGATTTCCAAATATTTATAGATCTGATCAATCTACATTACCTTTGAGGTTTTAACTCCCATACTTAAAGGACAGAATAGATTTCCAACCCATCTGAAAAAAAAATTTATACCAAAATTACATCTTTCGACAAAGCTTTGAGGTGCGTCTTACTTTTACTATTGATACCTTATACAAACCGTGCCTTTTAAATACATAATATTACTTAATTCATAAATCGGCCAGCTTTTTTAGTTATTATGAAACACTTATATTTTTGATATGTATTGTATGATGTGGCATGTATATCATATGGTTTTTAAGGTGTGACCTCATAAATATACTATCCATTTAGTCCATCAGGAAAACCCCAACTAGGGTTAATTTTTGGATCCTAAATTTTGGGAATATAACCTCTTCAATTGATAGGTTAACCTCAATAAAACAATTTCCTAACTGCACTCGCTACGTACCTGAGAAAAAATAATGTCTCAGATTGAATAAGAGACCGTCCAATTTTCAGAAGGTAAAATTTAAGTGTTTGAAAACTCTAATTTCAATTTTTTTTTTTCTTTTGAGAATAATCATCTAGTGATTTTCAGGTCGTTCCAAAATTTCAAATGAAAAATCATCTCAAGTAGGTCTTAACCGGGGGAGTCAGTGAAAACCATAGTTATAGTATACATCCCAAGTAAGTTTTTGAACATTACTAAAAACTAAGTGATTCGATCTACCGACTTTGAGATTACCGCCTGGGAGGTCTAACCAATAAAACAATGAACATGATCTCTTAAATTTTTATATTATACACTAGACATACATATGTTTGGCATACATGACAGATGAGAAATATAAACTCTAAAAAGTAACATTTAGACATGACACATCCATACAATATATAAGTGTATGTATGTGTGTGTGTTGAGACTTGAAATTTTTTATAATTTCCATTTCATATTATCAAACAGAATGGACTCTTTTTGTTGATCAAGCTTTTTATCAGGACAAAGGTAGTACGAACCACTAACAATTGTAATAAATACATCAAAACATCGAGACAAAAAAAAAAAGTACAACAAACTAACAAGAAAATTGAATTTTTTTTTTATAACCAAATACTTTTACTTCGGCAAATACTACAAAATATCAATTACATACAAAATCTAAACTAAGATAGACTATAATGCATACTATCAGTGACGAAGAAAGTTATAGACTCAAATAAAAGAAATATAATAATTATATAATAACTATCATTAAATAAAACATATAATAAACAAAATAATCATAGACCCATGCCAATTATTGGCGGATAATTGGCTCGTAATAGAGTTTTTACGGTTACACATCCTATTCTTTGTAAGCTAAGTATGATGCCTTTGAATGCAACAATCAATTAATAGAAAACAGGGATTATTATAATAGAACTCTTTACGATGATGCAATAAAAAAATAGCTATGCATAATGAGACTCCTTATATACATTATCGGTGCACTGTTTTATATGGTAGTGAAGCCTATTATGAAGATATTGACTACTAAATCTTCCCAAAACAATAGAAAAACAATGTAAGTTAGATATACAAATGCACCTTACACACACAGCAAGATGAAAAAAAGGGAAAAAGGGAAAGGTTGAAACAGAAGAAAGATGGAGATTCTTAAGAGAATCCCTAGCAGTTTTACTAGATATGAAAGAAAAATGGATACTTCATTTTAAACAAATAAAATAAAAATGGCATTTCTTTAGGAGTGGGTATATCCCAATTTTCATTTCACAAGATGATTTATAAATAAAATAGTTTTAGACATGACTTAGACTAAAGCTATCCAAGTTGTTTATTTAGATTGGTTCACTTAGACTAAAGCTATCCAAGGGACAGAAAGGGGGATGCGATTCTCAACTCAAATAGGCACCCGTGCCCCTCTCTCCTTCTTGAGCCCCACATGTGACGTTCCTTTCTTCTCACTCTCTCACCCCCCAAAAGGGACAATCATCTATCTATAACGAGGGGGAAAAAAGCTATCCCTTGGGTTCTATGCAAGGAACTCTCCGGTAATCCGTGCCTTAAGTCTTAGGATTTATGCTATATATGGTATTTTTGGTTCTAGTAATCACAAGACCGGCTAAAATTGCTAAGGTTATCTCTCAGTTTTCAAAAGAAGTACGAGCTGGGATGAAGAGAAAGAAATTCACATAAAAAGTCATCAACCTTTAAGTGGTGTATAATCTCTCAAATCTTTGTCCATTCTTACGATTAATTCTGTGTTTCCACTGCATTGTGACTCGCCTAGAGAGCCAACAAGTAGTTCTAACTCATCACACATTCAAACAGCCTGGCCCATTCACAACATGAATTAGTAAATTTGAATGAAGATGGCTGAGCACTTTTCTAAGTAACAAAGTAATTAAGATTTGAGCTTCTTCTGTTGCACATTGCCATCCCCCACTTCCAAAGCCCACATGGAGCTCCGAGATAGTCAACCTTTTGGGAACATTTCGATGCTGCAAGGTTTTAAACTTCTTAGAAGCATTGGGAGAGATTTTGGGACTGAAAGATCAATATGGAAATAGGATCTCTTTTCACAAGATAGAAAAGTAGACCAAACTTAACTATATATTATTTCTTATAGCCCTGAGACTTCAATATGAGGAACATGAGTCTATAATTAAATCTTGGACCAGGTTCAATTTCTAGCTGTTTTAGATGGATCCTGACTAGCCATGTTCCAGGGAACTGAATCAATAATTGCAAATAATGAGAGCTTACAAAATTGATTCTCTGGAAAAAAAATTAATGTCATTTGAAGTTTAGAATTGGAACCAGCAAATGTAGGTAACCAGGAGGGTCAATTCATTGTATTTCTAATTTCTCGTACATTATTGCGTGCTCAATCTAAGACAAGGTTCAGCCTTTATCTCAGTTCCATCACTTGGGCTCTTAGTTTGCGCTCAGGCTGGTTAGCTATTTGGCACAACGTGTTTCCCTGTCGCGCTTGCGATACTCCTATGGTTCGCTAATTCTTGATTCTATTTTCATGGTATTCCTTGTACCATATGTTTGGCTTTCAAATGTGAATAAAAACTCTCAATCTGTTACGTTTAAGTTCCATGTAAGACTTGTGTTGCTGCTCATACTTAGATTCTCTATTCTTACATGACATGAATGATGTAGATTGCAGAAGTAGCAGGAAAATTGAAGGTTCCTGTGGTTTCCGATGAAATATATGGGCATATCGTATTCGGAGGAAGTGAGTTTGTACCTATGGTCTCATTTGCTTCCATCACTCCCATAATAACTATTGGAGGCCTATCCAAACGTTTCCTTGTCCCTGGATGGCGACTAGGTTGGATAGCCCTCTCTAAACCCCAAGGATCTCTCAAGCAAACTCGGGTAATCTTCATTCTGGAGAGAGAGAGAGAATCTATCATGTCTGAATTGGTTCGGATCTATGCTTGCCTATGCCAGACAAGCTTCTTTTTATCGGAACTCTCATAGTGGCGTTGCAGTATGTATCAGTTTATAGTGGGGCCCTTCTTTATTTTGAGAACTTTGAACTTGCAGATCAAAGAAGACATTGAGAAGCTCATGAACGTAATTCCTGGACCTTCCTCCTTCATACAGGTTGAACTTCTACCGTCTTTTATAGTCATGTTGGTATGTTGTTTCTATAAGGCCGAGGCTCTGAACCATCAAAGTAAGGTGCGTCTTCAAATAGCGTCGAAAGATGTTGCTTCAATACTGGAAATCTTTGTGATGGTCTGAAAATTTATTTTTATTTTAATTATAAAATTTAAAGTTTAAAAAGTTGTGTAGATCGAGAAGATCTATGAACACTTGAAAATCTTGAAAATTGACTGTCCATAAATACATTACCAAATATTTACTATTCATTTTTTTGTCATATCCGTACATCTTGAAGTTGAGCCGATCAATTTGTGAAATTTTGAGCATTAAAACAACCTCTTCTAATGAATTTTTGAGGTGCACTTTAATTTTATTGTTTAGAGCCTCGCACTTATATAAACTTTTTCCTCTATGTTACGATGCTTCAAACAAATGCCATAACCAGAGACGGAATGGTCCTAATCATTTTCCGAGAATGACTTTAATATATGTGTATATATGACTGTCTCAAAAAAAAAAAAATGAGTCCATATATGTATGTGTGTGTATATGTATTTATGTACTTTAGGGTGCTTTACAAAGGTATAAGAAAGGTCTCAATTCAATCAGGCTGCACTTCCTAGCATATTATCAGACTCAAACCAACATTTCCATGAGAACATGATCAGTTTGCTGGGGTCATGTGCTGATGCTTGCTACTCAGGAATTGAGCGTATCAAAGCTCTATATTGCCCTTCCAAACCAAGGGGATCGATGTTTATCATGGTTTGTAATGGCGGTTTCTCCTTTCCAATATTTCACCATCTCCTCTGTGAAACCAAGCAACTTATAGTTGATGCTTCTTTTGGCATATCGCAGGTCAAGGTCCAAATTTCGCTTCTCTCAAATGTGAATGATGACGTAGAATTTGCAACAGAGCTCATGAAGGAGGAGTCGGTCCTAGTCCTACCAGGTCAGAAATACTTCTTTTTGTGGATCTCCAAACATTTTTTAGAAGAAAGTACAGGATAGCAGGGTTCTGTATGCCATGGCGTACACAGTCAGGTGTCCATCGTGATGAACAGTGGAGATTAAATTTAGTTCCATCACATATTTCCCTCATCCAACAAACAAAACTAAGGTTCATGTCAACTATATCGATGATGATGAATTGTGATGTCCTTTTGTGTATGCTACAGTTCTATGGTACACAGGCTATTTATGCAAATAGTTCCCTCAAGAGAGAACAGTGATCTCCAAAATGAGACGAAATCTGATAAATCTTCCAAAGTTTAGATGTAACAAGTTTTGACTATTTTTTAGCAGATGTTTGACATGACCCCTCAAGAGAGATTGTGGTTTTTATTGTAGATATATCTTATTTGTTCAAGTATTTGGTTAATGTAACAAGTGTTGTGCTAACTAGCTCTCTACGTATCATCTTTTTCTTATGGAGTTTAGGTATTGATCTTTTCCGTATTTTTGTTCCAAATATAGAACTCCCGAATTCTCAAGTTCCCCATTAATTGCTGAAAGTTTGAGTGACTGTGCCATGTGCCAGGTTCCATTCTGGGGTTGAAAGATTGGGTAAGGATACATTTTGGAGCTCCTCCAGAAATATTGGAAGAGGCACTTGATAGGATTGAATCCTTTTGTGAGAGACACAAAAACTGCAGGTAGAAGTTAACGAGCAAGAGCGGTGATGGATGCACCACACAGACATCGATTCATTCATTCACTTGGATATTTTGCTCATTCTTCAAGACTTTGGAGCAGCACAATTGCGTTTGCATAACTGGAAACCGAAACAATGTCGGGGGATCATTTCCCTTTCTTTATTCCTTTTTTTGTTTTTTGTTTGACTGCCAAAAGACTTACTCTGCCAATTTATCAAAAAATAAAGAGAAACAGAGAAAGCTACCGGATGTTACGGCTTCTTGCAACTGCTATTCTTTTCACCTGTAGCAAAAATGGGGATATCCCAAAAAGACTGAACACTTGCTTTATTCATGTGTTTGTCTCTTAAGGTTTTGTACTCATGCTCAGACTTGAGAGAGGTCAAGGATTTGATCGGTTCAAGAAGGTAAACGACAGCTACATAAGAGAGCATTCATCACCAATATTCTGCCATGTAGATTTTGAACGTGGAATTTTTTTTTTTTTTTAATGTAGATTATTAAAACAGATACTGAAAAGAAAACAGAGATATTCAAATCAAACCCACCTAGAGGACATTCAAGTTGTGACTTTGATGGGCAGCAAATTGGTGACGCATTGTTAAATGCATTGTACATGACTCGGACAACCGCATCTGTGGGTAGCATTGGTATTGGAACCAATAATCAAGTGGAAGCAACGACCATTTTGGCCCTAGATTGGGCATTCATTGTTCGCAAATTGAGGGACACTGAGGCCTAAACCAACATATAGAAATTGGTTGGAAGATCAGAAGATCAATGTGGGAGTGGGGCACTTGTAACCAGAATAGAATGAGCTGAAATCATGCCTAAAGGGGGTTAACAGTGCCACGGATAGCCTGGCAATATCGTGCACTGCACTTGAACAATAGCTCACACAAAAGTGGATAGGTTCAAAACCAACTCCTCTCAAAGAACTACGATAGTGGTCATCCTATGCATTGTTTTAAGTTGTTTTTAGCTCCAGCCCCTAAAACAAACTGAATCAAATATCCTGGTGTACTGGATCAATAAACGATGCTTGCAAAAATCACTGACGTATTCCAAATGTCAAAAATACTCTTCTTGAATATTCATAATTGCAATAGATCCTCAATACATTGAAAAGCTTATTTCTTAAATGCCTACTTCCACTTTTCTTTTTTTTCCCTTATTTTAAAGTACATCCCCAACATTCCCTTGGATCAGCCGAGGAACCAAACATTTTTTACTTTTCCTGCCCAAACAAAGAGTTTTCTGAGTAAATCTAATAGAAGTGATCCTTGGTGGTGCATGAAATGTAGTTGTGAGCGTTAAGAAGGCTAATGACTTTTGCCTCTTGATACTAACTTTTTCCAGCATTAATTTATGATTTTTGCCTCTAAAAAAATGGCAGAATGGGACCAGAGTGTGCGTAACATAATCTGCAAGTTATCCTGAGTGAGATCATGAGCCAACTTCCACTCAAAAAGGTTGCCAAATTCTCACAATCTTGCATAATTTTTTTGCCAAAAATAATGGGTTAACAAACCCAAAGAATTCTCTTTAATGACCAAACAAGGAACCAACACTTCTTTTGCCTTCTTGATAGATCCAACATTAAGGTGTCCATCTAGCTTTTGATCCAAAGAAAGGTTCGTGATGGGAAGGTCTTCCATGTCTATGAAACAACTGTTGTTTTATATCATGATGGCCCCCCTAACCCCAAGGTGACTTACCCAAGAAAAAGTTATAAAACAGATTTCCCAGCAATTCCAAAAAGAGTAGGCATCCAAACTCGTGCCTCAGACAGTAGTATGTCTCAAGTTTTCAGCTTGGAGCCAATCAGAGAAGGGAATATCTTCCCCCGGTGGTTGAAAATCATGAAGTCCAGATTGTCTGCTAAAGAAACAAACCTGCACATCATATAGTTCATAAATATCGCCATCAGGAAACTGATAACCAGAGTGCTTAAACAGAGGAATTGTCATTCAAGGATATTGCTAAGACACGATAATCATGCCCATTGACAAGTAGGGAGCAACCAGCATTTAAAAAATAAAAAATAAATATATCTATGGTATTCACTTTGATTTATAAATCACTATAAGAATAAACTTCAAACTGATGATCTAGATTACCCAGATACTTGTGTCAAAATATGCACCATACAGATGAAAATGTACCATTTATTTCATAAAGGTTACAGAACATAGAGCATACTTCATTAGTTGCCTGTCTGCCATAACACACTTACATTTGCACATGCATGTCCTAAACTTTTGTATATGAATCATATGAGCCAGCCCTTATATGAGAGCCTAGACCTCATCAGTCCTTTCCATTGTACTGGCGCCCTAATGTTTGGGTAGGAAAAAATTTTGCTCAATAAGGTCAAACTCCCTACAACCTCCTCCACAGATAAGATTGACTCATAATACTCGAGGGCGATTGTTTATCACTCTTCAACCCACCTAATTATGTTAAGGCATACATGCTTGCACAAAGTGCTCAAACATTGACACATATCTACCACTATGTATTTGCCTGTCATGCCCAGAGTACAAAATAAAGGATATGGTTTATGATATTGAAACTACATTCAAAACTTTTTGTTCAATTCTGGAATATATTTGAGGTGTTTAATAAATGCCCAAACTTTCCTAGTAAACCTGGACATTGTCTTCTTTAAGTGAGGCAGATACAACAGCTAAGGAGATCGCACCAGCACTTCCTGCTAGTCAACAAATACCTGCTAAAAATTTCTTAATTTACCCCAAAAACGGTATCGAGAGTTGACTCTCTTGCAAACTTAAGCCAGATTTCTTTGTGATATCTAATCTCTCATGAGGCATCAAGTTCCGGTGAACACACTCAATCTATTCATCCGAGATCAGTTAGCAAAGGTACAGGTACCAGTTACATGAATATGTTTCACAATGTGCATATGTACGTGTTATGGGGCCCAGGAAGTAAGTCGAAGGTCACCTTGCTATCCTAGTCAATGTCCTATTCAAACAAAAAAAAAAGTATCCTAGTCAATATTAGGAATGAGAATGCAATTTGCAACGCATGATTCACCACTACCCACCTTGTGGTATGATTAGTGTTGACAAACATATCCCTATCTGCATTAAACAATAGGATGAAACACACTCATTTAAATAGCAATATTTTTTCTCGCTTAGATGTACATAACTTTATCTTTCATGATTGGAATATAAGCAGAAGAGTCGATGTAATTTCCTAGTAAGAGACAATCTTTGGTGAGAATGATGCATGGCATTTATGTGCTTTGATAATGGTCATGTATGAAAAGATAATGAGGATATAAAAAGGTACATGGAGTGGGGAAAGAAATGAGATGGGTGACGCCATTCTTGATTTTGCTATGGCTTACGACCTAGCAATAGTAACATCTACTTTAGAAAGCAAAATGGACATTTAATAACTTAATGGAACAAGTAAAGCCAGATAGATTGTTTTCTAGTTAAGAAGACATAACGACCATCATGTAAAGATTGTATCCCAAGAAAGAGTTTGACCATGCAATACAGTCTCATGGTTATGGATGTCTGCATAAAGGGATGGAAAAGGAGTAAAATTAATAGGGGTTCAATAACTAGTTAGTGGAATTTAAAGTGAGAAACAAATAGACTTATCTACGAATAAACCAATAAAAGAAGAAAAATGGAATTCCGAAGACGAAGTTAACATTATATGGAAGGAGATGGTTGATTGTATTAAAAAAGTGGCAAAAGAAATTTTAGGAGATTCTAGAGGGAATAGACAAATAACAAAACTTGGTGGTGGAGTAATGAATTTGAAAAGGCTATTAACGAAAAATGATCATGTCACAAAGCTTGGCAATGGAATAGAAAGTATCAAAATTAGAAGAATATAAAAATGTCAAGAAGAATGCTAAGACAATAATAAGGCTAAGCTTAAGGCATACGATGATCTATACAACAAACTGGGGAAAAGAGAAGGTAAAAAAGATTTCTTCAAACTAGCAAAAATGAGAGAGAAGTATAAGGATCTAGATTATGTTAAATGCATTAAGAATGAGGATCAGATGGTCTTGGTGAAGGATGACAACATCAATGAAAGATGGAGAATTTATTTTAAAAAACTATTAAATGACGACTACTCTGGGAGTACAGCATTAGGAAGAACTTTTGACATAAATGAGATCGGAGGTCATAGATACATTTGTATGATTAGGATATCTGAAGTGTAAGAAGCTTTGAGAAACATCAAGATAGGAAAAGTGGTAAGACCAGATGGTATACCAAAAGAGGTTTGAAAGTGCATGGGATAGATTGACAACTCCTAATTGACCAAGTTGTTGAATAAGATTTTGAGAACAAAGAAAATGCCAGACGAATGGAAAAAAGTATTGTGGTACTTAACTACCTATTTCAAGGGATCAAACTTATGAGCCACACTGTGGAGTTGTGGGAGAGAGTGATTGAGCAACGACTATGACATGAAACGAGTGTATCAGAAACAACTATTGAGGAATTTTATGGCTTAGGAATTTGATTGAGAAGTGGGGGGGAAAGAGAAAAGACCTCCATGTGGTCTTTATTGATTTAAAGAAAGCAAACAATAGGGTATCTAGATAATTAATCTAGTGGGTATTGGAAAAGATTGCAGTCCCTAGAAGATATATTGACATAGTGAGGAATATGTACGAGGGAGTATTAACTAGTATGAGGAGTGAGGATAACTCGTGGAGAGACAAGTGAGTTTTTAGTTACAGTAGGCCGACATCAGAGGTCAGTATTGACCCCATATCTCTTTGCTTTGGTTATGCACAAATTACTACGCATCTACACGATAAGATATTCTGGCACATGTTAGTTAACAATGATATACCTTTGATTGATGAGACCAAATATGGCCGTCAGCTTGAAGTTAGAACTTTGTGGGGGTGTTCACAAAACTAAAGGTTTTAAGCCGAACAAAGACAAAATATATAGATTGCAAGTCTTGTAATAATAGGAGTAAAAATGCAAAATTAGTTAAGATTGATGGCCACAAAGTACCTAAAAGAGATTATTTTCGATACATTCCATCGATAATCCATGAGAATCGAGAGATTGACGAAGATGTCGCGCTTAGAATTAGAACTAGGTGGACAAAGTGGAGATGTGCTTTTGGAGTCCTATGTGATCGTCACATATCATTGAAACTGAAGAAAAAGTTCTATAGTACAACTGTAAGACCAACCATGCTTTATGGGATAGAATGTTGTGCAGTCAAGAAACAACCTATCCATAAAATGAGTGTGGATAAAAAGAAGATATTGAGATGGATGAGTGGCAAGAAAGAAATGATATAATTCAGAATAAGTACATCAGAGGGAACTTAGGGGTAGCCCCAATAGACAATGAGGGAAAGTAGACTTAGGTGGCCCAGTCTTGTGCAACATCGACCTAGATCAACATGGTTAGGAGGGGTGATTTGGCTCAAGTGAGAGCCTTTAAAAGGGCAAGGAAAGGCCCTAATAGACATGGATGGAGTAGTGAGAAGAGATATGGTGACTTATGTTTTGACTGAGGGTAGTCATTAATAGAGTGGAGCGGCGAAACAGTATTCTTGTAGCCGACCCCAAATAGTTGGGATAAGGCTCAGATGATGATAACATATGTATATCATGTCAGCAGCTGGCAAGGATACAGAGAGTATAACATAGGGTGTAATAAGGAAAGAAACCTAGTTAGGAATGCACAAAAGGCAAACGAAATGGAGGAAACAACAAACTCAATCAAGTAAATAAGAAAATTGCTAGGTTAAAGTCTTCTTAGTGGTGAAACCAGAGAAAAAGAAAATGCTCATAACGGTATGGGCAATAGGTGAGAAAGGAATAGATGCCATTAATGTCAAATAGGCAGCAATAATAATTTTTGGGTTGTTGTTGAAGCAGAAAGGATGGCATCCTTTGTGATATCCATGCATGGAAGTTTTTGCTGAAGGGTTATGGGTGGTCTTTATGGCCTTTATTCTCCAACATGCAAATTATGTGCATACATGAAAGCATAGTTAGCAACTCTCCGTTTAAAACATGATTTTTAGAAAAGATCTTCGAGTTCTTGAAATCCGCTAAAAACTTCAAGTTTTCCGAAAGATCTTCAAAAAATCACTTTGTTAATGGAACCGATATAAATTTGTATTTTATCTTTTGTCAAAAAAACTTTTCAAAAACACATCTTCCCTATAATTTTATTTTTTCATTAACTTAATATTGTTAATATAAAGATAAGCGCATTAATAGTGGGAGTAAATTAAGAATCTTGATTTAACTAAAAATATTCACAAATTTCACCAATAAATTCCTTTAAAAAAAGTTACAAATACAAGCTATATATTCCCCAGAAACTAAGATATCAAAACTTTCATATATCTCACAATAATAGGTACAGTTAGAGGAAGTGTAACTCAATGAAAGATCTTTTCTCCTTAAACCCATGGCGTCCTTATAAAGTGCAAGCGAGAGATTCAATGATACTAATGATTTAGGCAGCTAGGAATTCAATATGAGAATCAAATTTGCTTAGGCATTTTGTTGCTTTCTTTATGCATAGAGAAGTTTAATTAATTTCAGTTTTTATTTTTTATTTTTTATTTCATTAGTGTATATACAATATAGTATTTTGGATGGACCAGTATTTTACATATTTAAGTCTTTGTGTTTGAGTTTTAATTAACTGCAATCTTGTACTGAGGGTATTATTGTTTTTGTTTCATTTTATGCTCCCAATAAATCTATAATAGGTTTTGTGTTATGACAACAGAGCATGCATTGTTGTTGGATTTATTGAAAGATCAGGCAATAAATTGTGAAGTATTACTCTAATCATACTAGGTAAGGCTATAAAATTATTGTTCAATGGCTTTAATGTCTCTATACAATAACTGCAAATCATAATCCTATATTATGTCATCTTTACATATCTGATATTTTCACTCTGTTTTTTTAGCTAGTCCGAAATATTCATGATTCTATAGCTTAACCTTATTTTTTGGAGATCCATATTTTTTATCCCATTTTTTCCTCCAACGTTTTGAAATAAAACCGATTTATTACTGATGTTTTGACTCGTCGATATATTATTATTCCCCAACTTGCTAACTATGCATGAAAGACCTCATGAGGCTGCCAAGTAGGAAGAGAAGTTACTGTAAGAGGTCCTTCTCAAACAAGGAACACAAACAAGATGGCTGCATGCATGGTAGGCCATAGGCTCTAAAATCCTTAAGTGAAGCCTATGTTGAAAAATTCAGCTGCACAGCCTCATCACCCCGCCCTGGGGCCATACGGCCTAGGGCGTGGTGGCAGCCTACGGGGGGCGACTTGCCCAACCGCCTAGGTGGGCGCCCAAGTCCCTACCACCTAGGCGCCTGCCCTAGGCCCTTTTAGCAAGGCACCGAGAGCAGAAATTGCCCTCGCCAAAAGGCCATTTAAGGAAATAGGTTATGAGGGGGATTTTGGCCCCCCAAAGCCTTAGAAAGTGAGACTTCCATCCCAAAACCCAATTTTCTTTTTTGCTTGGATCTATATTTTTTTTTTAAAATCAATTTCGAGTTTTTTATTTCTTGTGAAATCGAAAGACATCCGGCTTGGATTTTTTTGGAGACAAAAGAAGTTGCAAAAGAGAGGTTTTGGCATCCGAAAGTGAGCGATTGAAGCCTACTTCGATTGGGTTTGGAAAGGTCAGTAGATTTAATTGTATGGTTAGAGTTTCATATTTTTTGTGAGTATTGTATCATGTTATGTTATTTTAGGCAATTTTCTTGTGTTTATATTTGAAGTTTGGCTTGAGTTGAGGGTTAGCTTGCTATTTTTGTGACTATAACATATTTTTGGGTATGTTTGGCTATGTTTCTACTCATTCATGCAAAGTCAAATATTTATAATACATTTTATGGTTATGTTTGGCTATGTTTCTGGTTTTTAATGCAATATTGAAAATTTATAGTATAATTTTATCTATGTTTGGATTCATTGTATGATGCAAATTTCTATATAACATATTTTTGTCTATATTTTTGGCTATGTTTGGCTAAGTTTATAATTTATAGTGCAAAATCGAATATTTGTAATATATGTTTGGCTATTTTTTGTTTCTATTTATAATTTATAATACAAATTTGAAAATATTACTCTATGCTCTCCTATGCTTGGCTATTTTTTCAATTTGACAATATTATACAATGTTTGGCAATGTTTCTATTTGTTACATTTAGCTAAACTGAAATTCATAATTCATAATATATTCTTCGGCTAAGTTTGAATTGGTTTGTAAATTATAATACAAATTTGGTAAATATGATCTTATTTTGTGACCATATTGAGTTTTTCTATACTTTCAGGTTACCTTGAGTGTTAACTCTTGAGTTGTCACATACTCAGATATTCCCAATGTAATCTTTTGGTTCTACTAGTAAACAAATTGATCCGAGGTAGAAGCATGGGACATGCCCAAATCCATTGGACAAACATAAGATCTCATGCAATTATTGTAAGAGATTCTATTCATGATGAACTAATAGATTCAAGAATCATTTGGCAGGGATAAAATGGGATGTTGCAAGTTGCACTAAAGTCTCAGTGGAAGTAAGGAATGAAATGTTAGGCTTCTTGAAGGGTTCAAGAAAAAGAAAGAAGAGGATAAAAAAAAAACTAGATGATATTAGGAGATCAATCATTAGATATTTGGAATCAAAGAGAAGAGGAAGAGAGTATGAAAGTAGGGTTAGGCCAATGATGGAAGTCGAAATGTAGGGCTTGTGGATTCTTACTTTGCCCCCCAATCCTATTGTTGCGGCTCGAGGAAAGGGCCAAACTACAATTCACAGCCAACTAAAAAAGGATCAAAAAGAAAGAGTAGATCAGTATGTGGCTAGGTATATTTTTTCAAGCAGGCATCCATTTGAATGCCACTACCTTGACGAGCTTCCAAGCCATGATGGAAGCAGTGGACCAATTTGGGCCTGGATATATCGTTCCTACCTATACGAGGTCAAGGGGCTTCTACTTAAAAAGGAGGTAGAACTGACCAATGAGCATTCCAAAACTCGTAAGGATGTATGGTATCAGTTTGGGGTTACCATAATTACTGATGGATGGTCTGACTAGAGGTCTAAGAGCGTAATGAATTTGATGGTAAATTGTCCATTGGGGAAAATGTTTTTGTGCTCAATTGATACATCTGGTAAAGAACATGATGCTTCATTCATTTTTGGGGTTGGTTGAGAAATGCATAGAGGAGGTGGGGGAGCATCATGTAGTTCAGGTTATAGTTGTTGGAAATGCCTGTGATTCTGAATCGTTTCAGGAATCGGAATCACGTGTATCAAATATTTCCTAATCTTGGAATCGTTGTCCGTACGATTCGGAATTACAAATCTTGATTCACACTATATTGGAATCGCAATCCAATAAAATAGGAATCGTGTTTCCTACTTGTAAGAATTGATGTCCCTTCATGTTAGAATCGAGTTTCATACCTATATGGAATTGCACCTAACCCCACATAGTTCAATGGATTCTGGAATCGTGATCCGATGAGATTGAAATCGTGATTCCTAAAATATAGAATCCTAATTCCTAAAATTCTGGAATAGTTGTCCCCATCAACTTGGAATCAAGATTCTCACCATTCAGGAATCGAGTTTCTCCCAATACTGGAATTGCGCACCAATCCCCTCTTGTATACAAGAGAAGTATTCAAAGGATATTTAAATTTTATCATTATTACAAGATTGAATTTTGGTCTGTATATATTTAGTTCAATTACCAATGTTAAGCTTTATAATATCTTTGTCAACAATTTCATACAATGGACTCAGTCTACTAACAACCCTTTCTATAAGACCTGGAGCTGGTCTACGGCATACAACTAGTGACAACAAGGGCGAGCTCCCTCTATCTCCTTTCCTTGAATTATAAAATAAGTAGATGACATAGAAATTCTTCTTTCTTAAATTTAGTTTTGACTTTTGAAAATTGAGTTATTCAATTTTAAGTTAAATTCTGCTATTTAATAATTAATTTAGCCTAAAACACTAGGGCACTTTGCACATATGCTTATCCTATTATTCTACTTGAAGAAAAGCAGTAGTACATATCATGCTACCCATCATATATTAAACAATATCACATTAGTACCCCAATCATTTACCAAAAATTATTAAATTTGAAGTAACAAATTTTTTTAATAATATTTATTCTTGGTAAGAGTTGTTAAATACAAGGATAAAAATATGAAAACAATAAAAAAATAAAAACAAAATCAAATATTCCCCATAGTTAAAACTTTTGGAATCAACATTTGGCATGTGTAAAATCGCATTGTTGTGTAGTTAAGAATCACGATGTGT
This sequence comes from Amborella trichopoda, assembly GCF_054954075.1. Classification (NCBI taxonomy): domain Eukaryota; kingdom Viridiplantae; phylum Streptophyta; class Magnoliopsida; order Amborellales; family Amborellaceae; genus Amborella; species Amborella trichopoda. The sequence goes on from NC_142339.1 coordinate 30,318,304, forward strand.
GTGATATAGAATCTTAATTCCAAGCAACATGGATTCGGAATTCCTAAAAATTAAGAATCAACGTTTCGCACAAGCAAAATCGCATTGTTGTGTAGCTATGAATCACGAAGTCTGCGACATGGAATCCTGATACCAGGCTCTAGGAACCGAGATTCATAAACTAAATTGAATCATGTTTCGAGAAACTTGGAAACATGATTCCTTTTCTTTTAGAATCAAGTTTCGTTCTGGGAAACACGGAATCGATATTCAAAAACAGAATCGCTATCCCAGTGGGCGATTCGGGTAACTATAGTTCAAGTGGTCACCAACATGGCTGGCCCTAACATGGCAGCTGATAGGGAGAATGAAAAAAATGAAGCCTCGCATATTTTGCACACCATGCATGGCACAATGCATTGACCGCATGCTCGACCCCATTGATAAGAAAGCAGTGGTGACATCAATTAAGAGGAATGTCAACATAGTCGCAGGTTTCATCTACAACCACATATGTGTCTTGGCTTTAACGAGGAACATTTGTATGGTGAGACTAGGGTTGACTAGATTTGCCACCTCTTATTTATGCTTGAAGTCATTTTAGAGCGAAAAAGACAATTTAAGAAAGTATTAAAACTCGGTATTCGTAAACCATCCGTTGCAAGTACTTAGCATTTGACCCATGGTTGGTCCACCATGCATCTACATCACATTATTACATTTTACAAGAAATAAAGAAATAACGAATAAAATAAAGTCGTCTTAAACGCTCAACAAAGAAGATAAATTTAGCTTACACGCCTTGAGAGTTTTCCTTTGCCTTGTAGCAAGTTCAATGGCAAGTTACCCCATTGTCATTCTATACTTCTCTAGATCTATGGACACTTGGTCTTGCTCTTATACAGTGGCGATGAGTCTGACCATGCATGTATTGATTGCGTCCATTAAAGAACCCTAGTCTCAACATGTGGATTGTCATAAAAATAAGCAAGGTTCAAATGGTAGCCTGTCAAGTCGAGGGGCCTCTCAAGCTTCTAAAATAGGCTCATAGGAATTTTCATTGTGATCAAAGTTTTGCCTAATCTCCTCATTGGCAACTTCCATAGTTATGTACATATGACCCATAGGTGGCTCCTTCTCGCATCCACTAGGCCCATAACATTAACAAGTGGTAAGGCTATATGGACCAACCACCTTTCTTCCGAAAGGTTCTTGATATGATAATATCAACAACCTTTCTCCCCTTTGGATGACTAGACCACTTCATTTGGTTCCAGTTATTAGAAACAAACATTTTTCTTAAATTATCTTTTTTGTTCTAAAGAGACTTCAAGCACAAATAAGAGGTAAAACTTAGTCTCACCAACTCATTCTTACAAAAGTTCCTTATCAAAACCAAGACAAGTGTGGTTGTAAATGAAAGCTATGACTATCTTAGCATTCCCCATAGTTAATGCCACCATTGCTTTCCTATCAGGTGGTAGAACCTGGGCGCCCGCCTAGGCAACTGCCACGCCCTAGACCGTATAGCCCTAAGGTGGGGCGATGAGGCCTTCCAGTAGACCATGCGGCCCACCCAGGGGGCTGGGCAGCCGACTTTTTGAACATAGCTAACATCAATCCTTAAGTATAATTTTAATAGAGTCCTAATATTCTGGTTTGATTCAAGTATGTTTATTAAATCAATTTTTTTTAAGAAAATTAAATCAAATTTACTTTAAGGCAATTATATTAAACATAATTTCCATAGGACCTATATGGTATTCTTCTAGGAGTGTGCTCAACGCAAGGTGGTCAAGGTGCAGGGCACCACATTGCGACATCGTGAGCTCCATCCCTACTGCAGTTAGGGGATCCTTTCCCTGCTCTATATATATATATATATATATATATATATATATATGGATTTGTCTAGAGTTAACAACCCCTCAAAATACAAAGATTAAGGTTAGAAAGTGTTGTGATGGGTATATTTATCAAAACAATCATTACTTTTTTATTAAAAAAATATTTAAATAGGTAACTTTACCATTAACAAGGGCAAATTTGAAATTTTCACAAAGGTACAATAGCATTTTAAAAGTTAGTGTTCTGGAACTTTCTTTGTAGAGTGCCCTTGTCCTTTAGTTAAAATTTCAATTTTACCCCTTATAGAGATGACAAAAGTACCATTTGTCTTTGAGTAATATTTACAAAATTGCCCCACAAAAGTAACTTTTTTAAAAAATTACACTACAAAATTAATAAATCCACCCTTCAAAACTCTCTCTATCTTGAACCTTTGTAATTTGAAGGGTTGTGAAGTTTAGAATATCCCTATATATATATATATATATATATATGAAAAAGCTTGGGTGAGCCCACTAGCTCACAGGAAAAAATGAGCCCAACGGCCCAGATTGAATTTGGGCTGATCTGACGATCACGAATGTCCGGTAGTGTTTGAATTTTAATTTTTTTTTCTACAAATCCAAATAACTTGAAATTTTAGGCGTGTGTTCTTCTCATCAAGCCACACCTAATAAAAATATAAAAATAATAATTTGTGAAATAAATTGACCAAAATACCCTCAAAACTTTTTGGGGGTATTTTGGTCAATTTATTTCATGTAAAATAGTTTTTTGATATTTTTCGAAGATTCACCTATTTTGATGTAGACACGCTCCAAATTTTAAGTGATTTGGATTAGTAGAAAAAAAATTAAAATTCAAACACTACCGGACATCAGTGATTGTCAGATCAGCCCAGATTCAATCTGAGCCGTTGGGCTCATTTTTTCCTGTGAGCTAGTGGGCTCACCCTAGCATTTTCCATATATATATATATATATATATATATATATACACACACATACATACACACACATACATACACACATACATACATAAACACACATTCACACATTCACACATACACACACATTCACAGACACAGACACAGACATACACACACACACACATAAATACATACATATATACAATATTGTATAATTTATAAACAATATAAAGGACTATCACTAGGAATGCTCATAAACAAACGTATGTACCCTCTCTTACAAAATGCTTCTTAAGATCTTAGATGCGATTGAGAGAGGAGAGAGAAGAAAAGACAGAGTTTACATACCACTATTGGCGGAGGGCTTGAGGTCCTCTACGAGAGATGGGAACTTTCTCCCTCTTACCAAAAGCCTTGAGTGTAGTTCTTTGTGCAATGTACTAAGACACTTGTTATAAAGAGCTCTCAAGAGAGACTTAATTTTCAAGTTATATACAGTTTATACTTATTTCCCACATTAATACAATGGGTAGGGTACCATCTCAAACCCCTCGCGGACTTAGCAAAAAAAGGGTATTCGTTCTTTAGGCTAGACATTTGACAAGGGGTGGAAATTAGTGGTCAATTTCCTGGTTCCATCTTGTTGGGCATCATCTTTAGTCAATTGTTTCTTTGAATATGTTTCTCCCTATATTTTTTTATGATTTCTAGGGGGTTATTCTTTCCACTTTATTCTCTTTAATTTTATTTTGTGTTATACATCGAATATTATCTACATGGCATTCCATAGTACAGGAAGGTATCTCAGAAAAAATTTCTGAAGGAGTTGAACGAAGAGAAGTCAGAGAGAGAGAAGGTTAGAAGGTTTTTACGCTCCGAACGGCGCCAATCTCTAGGATGAGATCGACTCAAATCTTAGCAAAATTTAGTTAAATTTGAAATGGGTAGAGAAAATGGAGTCGCTTGAATTGTGAGCCCAGTAATGGCAATAGATCTGATTCCATCTTAGGTCCAATGGCAACGCCAGCTCTAAATCCATATTTTGACTGAGAAACGCTTCTAAATCTAACTAAATCTAATAATAAATTAATTTTCATAAATAAATAAAATAAAGCAAAGACTTAAAAGAAATAAAATTAAATTAAACACAAAAATAAATACTTACCTTTAAGGACCCAAAACCCGGAGTTTCAGGCTTAGATCAAGCCGTTCTTCTTATTTGAACTACCATCTCCTTTTTTTGGATGCCTTATGCTTGCTGCAGTTGGTAGATGTAAGGTTCTTTGACCTAGATCTAGGGTTTAGGAGAAAATCTCAAGAATTTAGCCAACTACGTAAGAGATTAACCATCAAAAAAAGAAGAAAATGAGTTTAGCTAACAAAGTAAGGGATTGAAGGACTAGGAAGCTGAGAATGACTCCGAATATTAAGATCAAGGCTCGAGTGAGCAATTCAAGGAGCAAAGATTCTATAAGAATTCGGCAACTGCTGTCAAAGGCAAGGAAAATCTAAAGATAACTAAGACTAGGACCTCCCTACCAACTGGAAGAATGAAGGATGATCGAGTTCTTATCTGTTTTCTAGGACGAAGTGCCAAAAAGAAAAACAAACGCCACTTAGTCCTCTTCTCCTCCTCCTTCATCTTCTTCAAAAAGAAAAAAAAATCCGCTAGGATGAAAAACCAAAAACAATCCCGAGCATTGGAAAAAAGGCCACCGGGCTGAACACCAGAAAGGGACCCTGGGGCAGAAAAAAAAATAGGAAAAAGAAATCCGTGGGGCCGAAAATCTGAAAGAAACCTCAGGCGTTGGAAAAAAGGCTACTGGGCTGAACACCTGAAAAGGACCCTGGGGTGACAAAAAAAATAATAATAAAACGTCTCTATCTATTCGTCTCTTCTCCAAAATCTCTAGAAATTCTTCTCTTCTCAAGTTAGAATAGTGTCAGAAAGCAAAATAAATTGAAGGCATCAGTCTAAGTAAACCTGAAGCGCCTCGACTATCTAACTTCAAAGGAGTGGTAGTGGAGGAATACAATTGGAACTCCAAAGATATTTTGAGCGCTTTGGGGCAGCATTCCATCTTATCCAAGACACCGTTTGCTCGGAAAACAAGAAAAATTCTCCCTTGTATTGTGATATAAGAGCCAAGATTAGAAGATGATGAAGTACTTGGTGATTCCTCGTCCTGAAAGTCCCAAGTAGAGGCTTGGCAAGCTCATGTTGAAAAAAAAGGACAAAAAAAAAGAGAGCTCCATAGTGGCATGAGCCTAAATTGCTTACCAAACCTGTTTTTCAAAATTCGCTCCCCCTTCAAAATTTCCCGTATGTGTTTCATGAAGTTTTCAAAAATCTTATATTCTTTGGTTTAAATTGTAGCCAGAAACTCTGTTTCTATTTCAAAATTCTATCTATCTTCAAAACCTTCTAAAATCTTTTCAAAAAAAGAACGAGTTTCATGGAGGCTTGGATATGATCCTTCCGCCGCCACCAAATCCTGGATTGCCATGCTTGCAAACCCTTAGGAAGATAAAGACCAACCCATAGGTTACCAAACCAAAGGCTTGTGCACCCCAAGAATCAAAATCAAAGGAGAGCAAAGAGTTCAATTGAATTCTTCATCCCATCATTTCTTCTAAATCAAACTCTCATTCAATTGGAGAACTAAACCCCAAGAAAAAGGTCTAAAGTCAAAGATGACTACACTGGAAGCTTCCCAAGTAATTGGCGTGACTACAACAAGGAGTGTCACCGGCTCAAAGATAGCATGGTTCTTATTGACTGTCACTTCGGATCGCGATTGTCGGAGACTTTTCAACCGCACTGACTCAAAGAAAGCAGTGTCAATTCGATCTCTTACAAATTAAAAGCATCCATAGGCATACCGCCTAACCAAAAGGTGTTGATCATTCAATAGAATGATCCCTCATAAAGTGTTTTCCTTCCCACCTTGTATCAGGTGTCTACTTCTTTGTAATTCACCTAGTGCCCCAGCTGAATGCCAAAGAGGGGCAACTGTAGACACCCCCCTCGAAATTCTGGACAATGGAATTCCTAAAAAACCTCGATTCTAAGTCTATAGGACCACACAAACCTTAATAGACCATAGGAAACCTATACCCAATATAATTGACCCAAACTTGCCCAAAACATATCCTACGTTAAAATAGACCCTGAGAGCTTTCCAACAGTCCAAGAATCACCCAAATCGGACCTACGGTTAAAAAGATCTAGAAAATGATAATTTGGTCCCTGTGAGACCCAAGTGTCAGGCCTCGGGCGGGCCGTATTGCGACCCGGTAGGGCCAAACATGGCCTGATGATGCAATAAACACGTTTTTTCTAATTAGATAAAGCCAAATGATCGAGATAAATCCACTTAAATTCGAAAAAATTTCCAAAAAATCACCAATTTACCGCCCTCAAGAACCCAAAAAAAGACATCAGAAATCCTTTAGAAATCATTAGAAAATAGGATACAATTCCTGAAATTAAGAAACTTAGTCCAAAAATACCCAAAGTTAGGAAGAAGCCCTAGAATATTCCTAAAAACTTAGGAAAAATCCCCAAAATATCCCAAAATTCAGATTTAATCTTAAGAGCTCCTAAAAACTTTGAAAACTAAGAAAACTCCTCATAAACCCTCAGAAAAGCCTAGGTAGACCATACCTAAATTATCAAGTTTGCCCCCTACCTTAGGAACCCTGGATCTAAGTCAAGCAAATTTAGATCAACTAATTCCAGCAAGCCTACGGCATCCAAAAAAAGAGATGGTGGTGCAAATCAGAAGAGTGGCCAGATCCAAGCCCGAAACTCTGGGTTTCAAATCCCTAAAGCTAAGTGTTTATTTAATATAATTTTTTTCTTCATTTAATTCTCTATTGTATTTTATTTATTTATGAAAATTAATTTATTATTAGATTTAGTTAAATTTATAAGCGTTTTTAAGTCAAAAAAAGGAATTGGAGGTGGCGCTGCCAATGGACCCAAGAAAGAATTAGATTTGAATAGATCTGTGCCATTCTTGGGCCCATAATTCAAGCGAACTCACTTCTCTACCTTTTTCAAATTTAACTCAATTTTGCTAGGATTTCAATAGATCTCACCCAGATATTGGTGCAGATTAAGAACCATATCCTAGTCCTTCAATCTCTTAACCTTGGGGGGTCTTGGGTTTGAGCCCCACGGTGGGCGTCAAAGAGTTTATGCTTTGATCTGCGTTAATCTCTGGGATGAGATTTGCTCAAATCTTTACAAAACTGAGTTAAATCTAAAAAGATAAGAGAAAGTGGGGTCGTTTGAATTGTGGGCTCAGAAAAATCCCAGATCTATATAGATCCGATCCTTTTCTGAGTCCACTGGCAGGGCTAGCTCCAAATCCGTATTTTGACTTAAAAACACTTCTAAATTTAACTAAATTTAATAATAAATTAATTTTCATAAATATATGAAATAAAATAGAAAATTAAATGAAGAAAGAAGATTAAATTAAACACAATAATATATACTTAGCTCCAAAGACCCGAAACCTGTAGTTTCGAGATTGGATCAAACAGCTCTTCTTATTTGTGCCACCATTTAAATTTTTTTTATGCCTTATGCTTGCTGACATTAATAAATCTAAAGTTCCTTGACCTAGATCTAGGGTTCCCAAGGCAGGGAGAAAAGCTTAGAAATTTTAGATAGGGTTTATCTAGGCTTTTCTGAGGGTTTAGGAGAGATTTTCCTTAGTTTTCTAAAGTTTTTGCGAGCTTCTAAGATTAAATCCGAATTTTGGGATTTTCGGGGATTTTTAGGGATTTTTTGGGACTTTCCTAACTTTTTAGGAAATTTCTAGGGCTTCTTCCTAATTTTGGGTATTTTTGGGCTAATTTTCCTAATTTCGACAATTGTCCTATTTTCTAATAATTGGTGATTTTTATTTATTTTTTAGGATTTTTTTTGGATTCTTTTGGATTTATCATGATCTTTTGGCTTTATCTAATCAGAAAAAACGTGTTTTTACTGTGTCATCAAGCCACATTTCGGCCCGCCAGGCCGCGAAATGGCCTACCCCGAGGCCCAGCACTTCAGCCTCACAAGGACCGAATTGTCATTTTCTGGATCTTTTTTACCGTAAGTCCGATTTGGGTGATTCTTGAACCGTTGGAAATCTCTCGGCGTTTACTTCAACTTGGGATATGTTTTGGGCAGGTTTGGGTCAATTACATTAGGTCTAAGTTGTCTATGGTCTATTAAGGTTTGTGTGGTCCTTTAGACTCAGAATCAAGGTTTTTAGCAATTCCCTTAGCCAGAATATCGAGGGGGGTGTCTACAGAAGCACAAAAGAAAAAACAAAATTACGAGTAGGTTGTACATTGAAGTTTATGCCGAAGAGTTCAGTTTAGAAATACAAATTTTAATTCACTTCAGAGGCTTATGCAATCCCCTTAATAGTTAATATTGAACCTAATACAGGAGAAATGAAAGGCCTCTATGAACTCATAGTGAGGTAATTCCTAGAGCATGACTATGTCATACCCTTAGAGAGGATAGTAAAAGCACCATGGAATTGTTCAGAAGGGATTTCACAACCTAAAAGAGGTAAATATCCTGCCAAGTAACCATCTTTTATAAAATAGTTAAGTCGTAGTAGGGATCAAAATTATGAAAGCTGCATTCCTCTCATGGAACTTTCCTTGAAGAAGTTCCTATCATGGAACTCATTAAATATTTCCATCATATGCCCTATTAACAATATCACATCATTCTTAACAGAACCCCAAGTAGGAAACAGTTGAAGCCCAAGTCTCTATCTCTAGACAGACCAAACACTACCTTGTCTTAACTTCTCTCCCTCAAACCTATGCTCCAGAATGTGACACATGATCGCATCAAAATTGAGCCCATTAACTAAAAAGAACAATCCAAAACTTAATTGCATAAAATCCTAGCCTCCTCGAGCAATGTCATCCACAATAATATTTTAAACAAATTTCCACCTCCACTACTTTGCAATATTGTGGATAAAACTGGAAGGATGATCTCCCTCAAATCAATACATTAGTATGTCTCCATCAAACATTTTACATTCATTTCTACCATTGGTAGATTATCTCCTACCTCGAAGAATAAACTGCTTTTACACTTAATTTCTACCTTTGGTAGAGTTATAATCGTTCTCTTATTGGGCTGGACATTCTGGAACAAGGGTCCAAAGGTCCAATCACATGTTTTCAGAAAGGAAATAGAATGGCCCTCCCTAGGACGTCTCATGCTCAAAATCACTATAGGATCGCTAGTCAAAAAATAATGGAGGTTAAGGCACTTTGGGTTGCTTTCCAGTAGCAAGGACTTCCAATCCCTTGAAAGGAGAAAGCAATACAAGCACATCCTTACCAAATGGCTCCTAGTTATTGGTCAACGTGAACCTATGTTGCCTGGACAGAGAAATGGGATGATGCACTCTCAAGGAATCTAGTGTCTGTGTGTGCATGCGTGAATACTACTCACATCCTCATAACAATAATGATATTGACCGTGAAAGACAACAAAACACTTATTAATGTTCCATGTCATAGTAACAGGGGCCAAGCCTATACATGATTAAGAATCCATAGTCATCAATTATGACCATGAAAAACAATCATCCATTCCTTAGCATCCAAACATATAGTTTTCAGAGTCCAAGTGTACCAGGTGGAAAATACAAAATAAAAAAATAAAAAATAAAGGCTTATAATGAAAGTGCGATTATAATCCTGAAGAAATGGTGCTAGATGGGTTTCTATTGTCTAACATGTTTAACATAGATAAAGGTGTAAACCAAAGAATCCAGTGGTGTGAACAGCATCCCCACAAGGAGGTCAAACAACACATGACAACCCACAAAATTGAAGTATAGCATTATACTTGTTATGACGTATGACCTTGTTTCTCCTTTTTCTTTTTTTTGTTTTGATAAACGTTAACTTTTGTACTACTATAAAGAATTGGAGTACAGTTTTGGGTTAATCCGGGAGTACCCTCTAGACCTTGTTTCTCGTTTTTCTTTGTTTGATAGATAAATAGTTTTCAAATTTCAACGTCAAGTACTCAAAACGAAAACCTTTCAACAAAGCTATGGGGCCAGAACCCAAAAGAAAGGCACATGATGTTGAAATCTCCATTGACAAACCACAGTTCCTCCCACCACATAGCATATTCAAATCATCGGGCGGCTTCCTCATTTGGCATGTACATTGTCATTACATTTTTGTAAAGGGAATCGCAGTCCAAGTAATTTAGTGTTCAAAGAACCCAAGGACCATAAACATATCCATGAAAATAACCAAAACATATTAAGATTGATACCCATTATTCGAAAATTCATGAGGAACAAGATTCATGTAGAAAACTCAAATCATTGGGATAAGGCTTGGATGATGATGATGACCCATTGTTTGAAAGCTCAACCACCCAGCCTAGGCGGCCGGGAAGCCAAAACACCTAGGTGGGTGCACTAGGCATACTTGCTCCTAGGCGACCAAGGTATCGCCTATCGGTTGCCTCAAGGTTGAAGCCGACGCGACGCCTTGGAGCAACTTGGCCAAATGCGGAAAAAGGCCCTCGGCCAAGGGAGAAAAAAAGTAATTTTCCCCTCTGGAAAGGGGAAAAAGGGTTGTGGGGGCAAATCAACCCACCCAAATCCCCATGAACCAAGTGCCATCAAAAAAAAAAAAAAAAAAGCATAAATCCCCTTAAAAGAAAAAACCAAAAAAAAAAAAAAACGTTAAGGCCCATAAAAATGGCTAAGGGCTGAAGGCCCTTCTCTCTCGCTCAAAGGCCCATGCCCTCTCTACGTATAAGAAGAAGAGGAAAAAGAAGATGGCCTCTCTCTCACACACAGCTACACACATAGACACACACATGGAACTATATGTTCTCACTTTGCATATAAAAAGAAGAAAAAGAAGAAGACGACCTCCAAGTGTTAGATGTGACGCCCAACTCTCTCACGGAATCAATTTCTCTCTCTGTCTACATATAAAAAGAAGCAAAAGGAGAACATGTCCTCCAAGTGTTCGATATGAGACCTCTCTCTCTCCATCCTCTCTCTCTCTCTCTCTCTCTCTCTCTCTCTCTCTCTCTCTCTCTCTCTCACACACACACACACAAACAAAAAACAGATGCCCTCCAACTCCACCGCCATTATGTTTTTTAACATTGTTGATACCATAAACTTTGTTCAAAATTATGAACCATACTTGTGCAAGCATAAACTAGTAGAATCTCTAGTTTGCACTTCTACAATGAATCACAACGACAAAAGTGTTGCAAAACTTCATATTTGTTAGCAAATGGCTTTCCAGCTGAAAGTGTAGACTGCATAATTTAGCTAGCAATGGGAATTAAAATCCATGACATATTCTTAGACATCAAGGTAAAAGTTCTCTAAGATGAAGGCTATAAATGTTTTGCTTTGGAGGTCCTCAGATGTTCCCTCATTTAAAAGTACCCATCTAGGAACAAATTGAACCTACCACTTCAGTGTGAATCCTTCATCAGAGAGTCTCTCCATAGGTTACCAATAAATTAGGAAGCCAAATTTAGCTTCAGATGCATTCTCAAAGAATTACATAAAGTCATTGACTGGATCCCCAATGACCGAGCAAAACAAACCCACTAACAAAGAAAATTACACCTCCTGAACATGTAAAGCTAAATATTTATTTACACAATATCAGGCTTAAAGCCCTAGAAAGTCGAAAAATCTTGTACGTTTGCTTCATAGTTAATTCACAACTGGCTGGGATGAGATGCAACAAGAATGTGCAGAAGAAGATTTTTGTAAGTCAAACTTAAATTAAATGTTAAAGGATATTTAACACAATAACTTACATGAACATTTTCTATTATTAGTTTGATGAGTACATCTTCACTTTCGAGTTATACTTGATTATGTATTTAAGTATTAAACTAATGATATTAAGACCAGACCAGACCAGACTGGACTTGGGACCAGGGTTTTCACCAAAAGTGGATCCATGCTTGCATCTCCGCCAGCTCTTTCTCTGTCCTCATCAATGGCACACTGAAGGGTTCCTTTTCCCTTATCAGAGGCCTTTGACAGGCAGACATACCCCTTTGCTCCTTTCCTTTTTGCTATTGTCGTCGATATCTTTGGCATATCCATCTCTAGGCTTTACCATTATGGCACCTTGGAGGGGTTCAAGATCTCCAAGTCTGGAGAAGACATGTCATTTGCAATATGCAGAAAACAACCTTGTCTTCTTTAATGCGTCCTTGGCTCAAATAGACAAACTATGGTTAGTCCTCAGATGGTTCGAACTGGACTCTGGCATGAAAATCAATATGTCCAAATCCAAACTTAATTGGCATCCATGCTCCTGAGGGCTCATCTCCAAATCTTAGTGGATAGGTTAGGTTGCTCCACTGACACTCTCCCAACAAAATACCTAAGCCTTCCGTTGTGTGCTAGGAATCCTAGGAAAGCCATTTGGGATCCCATTGTGGAAAAATTCCAAAGAAAGTTGGCTCTTGGAAAGGCCATTTTCTTTCCCTTAGAGGCAGAATTGCCCTCATCAAATTTGTTTTATCTAGAATCCCAGCCAGTTTGTGGGCCAGCTTTTCATTATGCCAACTTCCACAGGCAACATCCTCAACAAATTTGTGGGCCTTCATATGGTCTTATGACATCTCTAAGAATAAGATCCCCCTTTTCTCTTTGAACAAGTTCTGCCAACCCAAACAGAACTGGTGGTCTAGGTATTCGTGATCTCAGAATAACCAACAAAGCTCTTCTCAAGAAATGGTGGTGACGCTTCACCACCAATAACAACTCCCTTTGGCGTGTCGTGTCTCTACCACAAATATGGCTTTGACAACATGGATTGGTTTCTAGTAGATGATCTCAGAAAAGCTACCACTTCAGCTTTTGTCAAAAGTCTCTACTCTTGCCGAGAACTCTTTATGCATTGATTCGCTACAAAGGTAGCATAGGAAACAAAGTCTTGTTCTTGAAATACCTGTGGATTAGGAATTCTACACTAAAAGAACTTTGCCCTAACCTCTATTTCCTATCCAGTGACCGAGATGCAACCATTGCTACTTACTTCCAAACAAACATCAACCAGCAAATGCACCCATTTTGAGAAGAGCCTTGTAGGACCATGAAATTAATCACTTACTCAACCTCCTCAACCATGTCTCCACACACTTCATTAAGGGAGAACAGCCTGACAAACCAATATGGTCCAAAGAACACTCTCTGAATTTCTCGATAGACTCGTTTTACAAATCCATTCACCCTCACTAACCTTCTACCTCCACTATTGACCATAAAGCCCCCCAAATTCAAGCTTTCTCTTGGTTGTTTGTTTCTCAAAGAAATATTACCATAGATCAACTCCAAAGAAGAGGTTTCAGCCTTGCCAATCGATGCCATATGTGTGAAGAAGAGGAGGAGCATCACTCCAACCTTTTCATACAATGTCCCTTTGCTTAACAGGTTTGGACTAAACATTTATGGGACTCAACTACTGATGGGTCCATCCCCGACCATTGAACTTCTATTCTCTGCATACTTCACCCCACCTCTTTCCTCAGCTAAACTTTGGAGACCTATTTGGAAGTAAACTCTTGTGTCTTCCACAAAGCTAGAAATACTGCAACAACAATAGCAGAAAGGCAAGATCTCTCACCATCTTCTGGGCTTCTACTTGCAAATCATTAAGAGGCTTCAAAACATCCAAATTCAAAAACAATTGGTTAGAAATTTTGACATTTAAACACCTAAAGCTTCCTCGCTCGAGCATATGGACAACCCTACCCCAAGGCACCACCAAAGTCAACATAGGTCAGTGCTCTTTGGGTAATCTAGGGCCCATGTGGAGCTGGAGGCATTTTCAAAGACTCTAATAGCAATACCATTCACACATTCTCCACCCACATTGGGTGCAGAGATTCCTATTGGGCCAAGGCTACCACTTTGCTCAAAGTGCTCAAAGAGATTGGATCCTAATTAGGGAAACCATCTAATAGTTGAGGCAGACTCTCATAATGCCATCATATGGGCATCAAGATCTTCTGAACCTCTTTGGATAATGACCCACATTTTCGACCATGTCCACTTTCTTTGCAGGCCACTTCAAGCTGACTTCTGACATAGACGATGATCTGCTAGCAAAATAGGGGACACAGTCTACTCCAACCCAGACACAACAATGAAGAACTTCGTCTCTCCCCTCCCTTCCTCTGCTCTCTTCTCTTCACCCCTTCTCTTCTCCTCTTCTCTCTCTTCCTAGACTAAGTCTTCACCCTCTCTTCACCTCCTCCTTTCTCTTCTCTCTTCTCTCCTCTTCTCTGTCACTTTTCTCTCTTCTCCTCTCCTCTCTTTTTTCTCTCTATTCTAAATCAGACAACAATGAAGATTCTTATCTCCTCTCTTCTCTTAACCCTTTCTCTTCTCCTCTTATCTCTCTCTTGGAGTCTAAGCTCTCTCTAGTCTCCCACCTCTGGCAGTCATCTATATCCTCTATCTCCCTCACCTTTCACCCTCTCTACTCTCTCTTACTTGAAAATCTGACTTCTATATACACACTCCCTTGTCTTATGTGATCATCTTTTTTGCAGGAGCACCCGACACATGGAATGCCAGCACTCACATCTCGTGAGAACTTTGTAATCTTTGAATTAATATGAAAATATATTGTCACTTAGTTTCAAAAAAAAACATCTGTTTGACTAAAATTCTGAGAGAAATACGAACCCATAAATACTTAAATGTTGCATTATTCATCAATGTCCCTCTACCTATGAAAAATTTAAAAAAAAAAAAACAGCTAGAACAACATTGTTCCAATTCCATACGACAGCCGATGAAAAAATGATCCAGTTTGTCTTGATGCCCTAAATGAACTAACAGAAGGCAAAACCAATGCTTTAGTATCACCTTTTCACCACAAGTCACTACTAATAAAAATATTTCAGCATGAAAACATGTCCATAGACAAGCAATATCTTAGATTTCTGTTAGAAAAGAGCACAAGCTTTAAAAGGAGGAAAATAAACCAAAAATATAAAATTCACGAATAAAACATTGTAAAAAAAAAAAAAGTAACAAGTTAAGGAAATGAGAAGAACAAAACAAAAAGTAGGAATAAAATCAATAAAGTGTTTCCATGCCATAAAAACAAACCTGTTCTCTTCAGAATCTAGCAAGATCGATATGAACCTCCCTGGCACGGTCAAAGACGCCCAAAAGCACAAAGCAAAACCTATAAGCAGCTCAAATAAAACCTGCTCAAAATAAAAAAGAAAGAACATACCAAGATCATTACTGTTATCTGAAATCAAAAAGGAAAAAAAGAAATTGAAGGATAAGCAAGACTACATTAGCAGGAGGCCCAATGAACTCATCCTCTGTGATCTTCAGCACCGATCGATCTGCATAGATATAAAAGCACCGATGAGTAAGTGAAGCAATTACTCAAAGGGAACACAAAAGCACGCATATGTATGGAGGGATACAAATGATGAATGCTAATAATACATTGAATGGTGGAGAAGGCGGCATGAGCGAGGAGGAGGCCTCCAATTGTGCCCACCACAAGCCCAGGAGACATCTTCCTGAAACGAAACCTCCAAACAAATCACACAATAATTCTCCTGTCCCTCCCTCCCTCTCCCTCTCCCTCTCCCTTCTAAATCCCTGTGACGAATTTAGATTTTTAGGGCATGAAGTTGGGCAATAAATTTCAGCGTACCTCTTGGTTAATATGGTCTGGTACTGAAGCCCGAAATACGGGACTTATTTGTTGAGGCCCGGAAAAAACAAAAAATATATATATATAAAGATATTATATATAGGGTGCGGTTTGTATAGAGCCTAGGCTCTAAACTATCAAATTACAGCTTACCTTCAAATAGTATCGAGAAATGTAGTTTTAATACTGAAAATCTTTTTGAAAGCCCTAAAATATATTTTCATCTTTATTTATTAAGTTTAAAGCTTCAAAAATAGTGTAAATAGAGAGATCTATAAAAATTTGAAAATCTTGAAAATTGTCGGACCCAATATACTTTACAAAATACACTATTTCCAATACTTGAAATCCATTTTTTTCTCATGTTCATGCACCTTGATGTCGAGATGATTAATTTGAGGATATTTGGGCATCAAAACAACATCTTCTAGTGAAAGTTTTGATGTTGGCTCGAATTTGATTGTTTAGAGCCTCGGCTCTATATAAACTTTTCGTATATATATATATATATATATATATATATATATATATATATATATATATATATATATATATATATATATATATATATATGAGTTATGATCACCCTCCCACACCCATGTATATAAGACCCCAAATGATCACCATTAAATTTGGCACAAATATCTAGAAAAGTCAAGTCTCACACCTATGTGATAACTTTTTTATAGATTTGTGCCAAATTTAATGGTAATCCTTTGGGTCCTATACATTTAGAGATATGTGCCAAATTTAATGGTGATCCTTTGGGATCCTACACACATGAGTGTGGGAGGGTCTCATAAGATATTTACTATATATATATAAAGCAATGATCTAATGCAGCGGTTGTATCATAGTATAATGCAACGACACTTCCAGAAAACAATGTTTGTGGTATTTGTATGACCTCAAATTTTGCACACACACTTTGTTCATCTCAATAATCAATCTCAAAAAAAAAAAAGTTCAATTTGAACCCTAGATATGGTCAAAATGAGTTCATTATAAAAACGAATATAGACCATTCATTTTGTGAATTTCAAGATCTTAGCTTTTATGAATTCAAAATCATTTTTTTCTTTTTTAACATTGTTCATCTAATGATAATAAAGTTATCCAAAAAAATTAGAAATGAAAAAATTCTTCTAAGGCCTAGATCTAAGCATCCCACCAAAATAAACGGCCTATGTTAATTGGGCTAAAAAACTATTTTTGAGATTGTGTTTTCAATTTTTTCTTTTTTTGTGATTGCTCATTAGAATGAAAAGAGTGTATATTTCAAAACTTGGATCAAACAAATGGCTATAAGATGGTTTTTTTATGTTGTTGCATCATATTATTATATAACAATTACATAAAATCATTGCCCCCCCCCCACACACACACACACGCACACACACACACACACACATACATATATATATATATATATATATATATATATATAGAGAGAGAGAGAGAGCAATGATCCAATGCAATGGTTGTATCATAATATCATGCAACGACACTTCTAGAAAACCATGTTTGTGGTATTTGTATGACCCCAAATTTTGCACACACTCTCTCTTCATCTCAATAATCAATCCCCCAAAAAATAAAGTTCAATTTGAACCCTAGATATGGTCAAAATGAGTCCCCTCCAATAGCGAATCTAGACCATTCATTTTGTGAATTTCAAGATCTTAGCATTTATAAACTTAAAAACATTTTTTCCTTTTTTAACATTATTCATCCAATGATATAAAGCCTTCCAAAAAAATTGGAAAATGAAAAAATCATTCTAAGGCCTAGATTTAAGCATCTCACCAAAATGAACGGCTTATATTAATTGGGCTAAAAAAATACTTTCTAGGTTGTGTTTTCAATTTTTTTTCTTTTTATATGATTGTTCATTTGAATGAAAAGAGTGTATATTTCAAATTTTGGATCAAACAAATGGCCATAAGATGGTTTTTTAAAGTTGTTGCATCATATTATTATACAACGGTTGCATGAAATCATTGATTTCATGCAACGGATGTATCGTACTACAATGCAAGCACACTTCTAGAAAACTATGTTTTGGGCATTTGTATGACTCCAAAATTTGTACATCCATTCTCTTTATCCTCATAATCAATCTTATGGAAAAAAAATTTCAATTTGCACCCTAGATATGGTCAAAATTAGTACCGTCCATTTGGTGAATTTCAATATCTAAGCCTTGAAAAATTCAAAATCAATTTTTTCTTATTTAGCATTGTTAATCTAATGATGATAACACTATATAAAAACTTTGGGAATAAAAAAAGCATTTTGAGGCTTATATCTAACTTCTCACTAAAATGGTCGGCTTATATTAATTAGGCTAGAAAAACACTTTTTAGGGTGTTTTTTTATAAATTTTCTTTTTTGTTATTATTCTTTAGAATGAAAAGAGTATACATCTAAAAAATTGTGTCAAACAAATATCTCTAGCGTGGTTTTAATTGTGGTTGCATTATACGATGATACAACCGTTGCATTATACTATGTTACAACGGTTGCATGAAATCATTGCTCACATATATATATGGAAAAGTTGTCCCAACGCCTATACGCAAAAAATGAATAGTGATTTCGTCTACCCTCATCACCATCCAAAGTTCATCACACGGTCATGATTGTCCGGTAGTGTTTTATTTTTCATTTTTTTTCTACAAATCAAAATGACCTGAAATTTGGAGCATGTATATATCTTAGTGAGGTGCACCTAATAAAAATATAAAAATAATAATTCGTGAAAAAAATGACCAAAATACTCCCAAAACTTTTTACGCGTGAAATATGTCATTTTCGCCTATATGCATTTTGCAGTATCTTCCCATATATATATATATATATATATATATATATATATAGTACTGTAGAAACCTAATTAAATTTACATCTAAGAAAGTTGGTCCGAGAGTTAAGACAAGAGACGAAAGGACAAGTCTAGGCAAAGTACCCGCCAAGATCAGGAAGAGCCGCTTAAGGGAACACGCTGGACCCTTTATCGTCTAGATTGTCATTATCCGCAACCTACAGATGGCAAATTTACTTAGGAATCTAAAAGGTAATACTGCAACTCAACCTCAGACATTAAGAGTTAAAAATAAGGAACAAATTATTATTAATGATATTGAAGATCATATCCAAAATTGGAATATTCCTAAGGTACCAATAAAAGATATATATAGAAAAGGATCATTTAAATTCAAATTAGGTTATGCTATAAAAACAGTAGAAGAAAGTCTATCTGTAATTCAGAACCAAGAAGGCTTTCAATTACTATCAAGAAAAATTATCGAAAAACATAAAGAGAATAATTATAAATATTTGCACATTGGGTTAATCGAAATAGCCATTAAACCTTTAACCCGACTATGGTTAAACACCTCAGTGCTTGTATGCCTAAGAGATACAAGACACAATAACTTTGCAGATTCACTCCTAGGTATGGTAGAATCCAGCCTATGTAGTGGACCAATATATTTTTCTGCTTTCCAAATTTTTCTGTTTCTTTAACAAACCCAAACATATTAGATATATTATCTATAAATTTGAAAACTCATGGATTTAATATGATACATGGTTCTCAGAATTTAGCAATAGTATATAGAATTTATTATAAAGTAATGAATACCCTTTGTCCTAATATTATGCAAGTTGATAAAAAAGATCAAACTATATTATTTCAAACAAATATAGAAAAATCACATACACTTGTACCCAAAACAATTACTTGGTCCGATATTATTCTGCCTCAGTCTTAGGCATTACAACATGCAAACCAACCCCAAGAAGCACCTAGAAATAATATTCCAAACCAAATAATCGAACATCCAGATGGAAATATTGAAATAAAATTCCAAAAATCTATAGTTAAGGATGACATAGATATTAATAGGAAAAGAAATAAAAAATCATTAATACCTGCTAGAAAATCATGTCATACTACTCCTAATGTCATTATACTTCCTTATGCTTCACAACCTACCTCATCTTCAGATTTCCAACTATAAGGAGTAAGAAGAACGGCTGATCATGTAGTTCTTCCTGCATATATTCTTGAACCGAATATAGAGGAATTTCAAATACTTACATTACAAATAGAAGATACTAATAACCCATATGATGATGAATATATAGCAGCATATTTAGCTGCTAAATTAGAACGAAAAAAGAAGAAAATAAATATTGATTATCTTAAAAAAGATTATCTTTCTTCAGAAAATCAAAATATTAGAAAATTGTATCTTCAAACCTTCCAACCTAGGTTAATAGAATTATTTCATAAAAAATACAATAAATTTCTCAAAAAAGAAAGAGAAACAAAAGGATTTTTTATATGGTTAAAAGAAATATGTATTCAATATAAAATAAATATTCCTTCATTCGATAATCTTCAAACTCTAGAAGAAAAAACATATATCAGTACGGATGGTACTACCACTGCTAGTACACACCCTCCTGAAAAAAGTATAATACTCAAATGAGTCACCCCATCAAGTAAAGGAGAACCACCACAATCTTTATATGATATAATAGCCACACCATATAAAGTTTTACCCAAAGAAATAGGTAAAAAACAAGAACTTATTCCCCATATTGTAGAACAAAACAATTATACTAATTTATAGATGCAGTCTTTAGAAAAACAAGCAGAACGTATAGAAAGATTGGTGTCAAAGGAGGTAACTCCTTCCCTTCCTAAAGCAGTCCTGTTCAAACCACCTCCAGAACTTAATAAAAATAAATTTCATATTGATGACAATAATAAAACCTTAATGGATCAGTTAATAGCCAAACTAGCTCAATTAGACATTAAAGGAATTCCTTCTCCCAAACTCAGTATTCCCATGCCAAATATACCTGGTCCATTACCAGAGTCTTCAGATAAAGGAAAATCAAAGATACCAGAGCATGAAACAATGATGCTCCAGGAAGTAGAACCAATTATAGAAGACACCATACAAAACTAAGAAAATGCTTTTATGGACACTACACCTATTGATATAAATAGAATAACCTATGGTAAAACTTGGAAACCAATTATTGCTTTACCATATTATAAAAGACCTACACCTGTTGATGTTCAGCTTGAAGAAGATGCCATACAACAAGTTGTTTCCTACTCAGGAAGATCAATAGTTAATTGGACAATAGATGGTTTATTTGAATTAAAAATATTAGATGTCATGGGACACATGACAATATTTGCTTCTGCAAACAAAATGGCAGGCAATCCAGATTAAGAGGTTGCCAAAGCAATAATCAATGGATTCACTGACTGGTTAAGAGGATGGTGGGATTTTTATGCAGATGATGAAACCAAAAATAGAATCCTTATCAATACAAGACAATGGATCGCTAGGAATGAACAAAATCAAGAAATAATTTATACAGAAAGTGATGCAGTAAACACCTTAATATAGACCATTACACTTCATTTTGTAGGAAGTACAGCATTATTAGCAGCAAGATCAGAAGATTTGCTATCTAATCTTCGTTGTCCTACATTATCCCATTATAAATGGTATAAGGATGTCTTTTTTTCAAGATTATTAATACGGGAAGATTGTCAATTAGACCATTGGAAAGAAAAGTTTATTGTTGATCTACCCTACTTATTCGCAGAAAAAGTCAAAGACAGACTTAGAAAGAAACATAATGGAATTATAGTATATTCAGCTTATACACTTGGAGAACTCTCAGCAGAAATATGTGTTGAAGGATTAGCTTTATGTACTGATCTTAAACTTAAAAGACAATTAGATAAACAACAAATTACCAAGCGAAAAGAACTTGGTGATTTCTGTGAACAATTTGGATACCATATAGATAGAAAAAATACACCTGAAAAGCTATATAATAAAAAGAAAAAATATAAAAAAGATAAATATAAATCCAAATCAAACAAAGTACATAAACAATATAAAAAGTCTAAACAGAAATTTATAAACAAATTTTTTCCAAATACAAAAAATAAAAAGAAACTTCCAGTATGTTATATATGTGGAAAAGTTGGTCATTACAAACACCAATGCAAATTAAAGAAGAAAATAGAATCATTACATTTAGATGATTCAACCAAAGCAAAATTATATAATATAGTCAATTATGATTCAATATCTTCAGATTCTACTGAATCACAAATAGGACATATTCAGGATGATGACTTATTATGGACAGAATCATCTGGTTCTTCAGATTCTTTGACGAACACAGAATCATCCGATCCAATGAAAGACACTAATTGTATCCTATACCTACACATAATCTTCATATGCTTACTCAAGAAGATAATTTAATATTGGATATTATTGCAAAAATTACAGATCCAGAAGAAAAAATATCTGTAATCACTAAATTCATTACATTAACAAAAACAAAAGCAAAGACACCTCCAATCAGTAAAACACCTGATGAATACAATTTTGCTTCTATTATGAAAAGAGTAAGTGAACAACATACTTCTCACCATAAAGAACCTTCTATTTCAGACTTAAAACAAGAAATAAAAGAGGTCAAAAAAGAAGTATATCAATTAAAAAATAGAATTAAAACGTTAGAATTACAAAATCTATCTCAACCAGAATCAGATACAGATGAACTAGAATTCGATCAGTTTATTACATATAATCCTGATCCACCAGGAGAAATACCAGAAACTTCAGAAGCTAAACCTCATCTGGTAACAATTCCCTCTGTTAATTTGATAAATAAAATTATGATTTAAAAATGGTTTGTTCAAGTTACTATAATTGTAGCAAAAGATTATAGCTTTCAAACCTCAGCCTTAATAGATTCAGGAGCTGACCTTAATTGCATCAATGAAGGTTTAGTACCTTCAAAATATTTCGATAAAACAACTCAAATCTTAAATACAACAGATGGTAGTAGACTCTTTATCAATTATAAATTATCTAATGTTTCTGTCTGTAACAACCACCAATGTATTAATACACCATTTATTATGGTCAAAGGATTAAGCCAAGCAGTTATACTTGGAGTCCCATTTCTTACACTACTATATCCTTTATTAATAGATCACACATGAATATCTTCGAATTATCAAAATGTACCAATACACTTTGATTTTATTCATAAACCAAAATTAAAGGAAATCAATAATGTCAAAAGTCAGTTACAGAATAAAGAAAAATTTCTTTGTACTTTAAAACAAGAAATTAAATATAAACATATAGAAGAACAAATACAAGATCCTTTGATTCAACAAAAGATCCAATCAATTCAACAACATATAGAAGCCTTTATATGCAGTGAGCATTCCAATGCTTTTTGAGAAAGAAAAAAGCACAGTATTAGTCTACCATATGAACAAGGATTTGATGAAAAACAAATACCTACAAAAGCTCGACCAATACAAATGAATACTACCTTATTAGACATGTGTTGAAAAGAAATTAATGACCTCCAAACAAAAAAGTTAATACGACCAAGCTCATCACCTTGGAGTTGTGCAGCTTTCTATGTCAATAAAAATGCTGAAAAAGAACGAGGAGTCCCTCGATTAGTTATTAACTATAAACCTCTTAATAAAGTTTTAAGATGGATCAGATATCCTATCCCCAATAAAAAAGATTTATTAGATAGAGTAGCCAATGCTTGTATCTTTTCCAAATTCGATATGAAATCTGGATATTGGCAAATACAAATTCAAGAACAAGATAAATATAAAACAACATTTAATGTGCCATTTGGGCAATACGAATGGAATGTAATGTCATTTGGTTTAAAAAATGCTCCATCAGAATTTCAGAAAATAATAAATGATGTCTTTAATGCTTATTATCAATTCATGATAGTTTACATTGATGATGTTTTGATCTTTTCTGAATCCATAGATCAACATATCAAACATATTAATACTTTTATTCATGCAGTCCAGAATGCTGGATTAGTTGTATCGGCAAAAAAGATAACTTTATTCAAAACCAATATTAGGTTTCTAGGACATATAATTCATCATGGCACCATTATTCCAATAGATCGATCCATACAATTTGCTGATAAATTCCCTGATCAAATACTTGATAAGAAAGAACTTCAAAGGTTCTTAGGCTATTTAAACTATGTAAGTGATTTCTATCCCAATCTTGCCTTAGATGCTAAACCTTTACATGATAGATTAAAAAAGCATCCTTTATCATGGACAAATATGCATACTAAAGCAGTTCAACTAATTAAACAAAAGGTAAAAACTCTTGTTTGCCTTTCTCTTCCTCATCCTACTGCTTTCAAGATAATAGAATGTGATGCCTCCGAAATAGGCTTGGGTGGTATTCTCAAGCAACGCATTGATAACCAGGAACAACTACTCAGGTATACCTCTAAAGCCTGAAATCCAACCCAAAAAAACTATTCTATGGTCAAAAAGGAATTACTAGCCATTGTTCATTGTGTTACAAAATTTCAAAGTAATATTCTCAATCAACAATTTCTCATACGAACTGATTGCAAAGCAGCTAAAGATATTCTGCAAAAAGATGTTCAAAACCTTGTTGCTAAATAAATATTTGCCTGCTGGCAAGCTATCCTGTCCGCCTTTG
Organism: Amborella trichopoda; assembly: GCF_054954075.1. Taxonomy (NCBI): domain Eukaryota; kingdom Viridiplantae; phylum Streptophyta; class Magnoliopsida; order Amborellales; family Amborellaceae; genus Amborella; species Amborella trichopoda. The sequence goes on from NC_142339.1 coordinate 30,342,379, forward strand.
ATTTTACCATTGAACACCTTCCCGAGTCTTCCAATTCTCTTCCTGATTTTCTGACCCGCGAATTTTTGCAGGGGGGCCACACTGACGCAAACGACGAAGAATCACCACTCTCACTTGCACTGCAGCTCTTTGCAGCTAATAAAAATAATACTACTCTATCACATCCACCTACTCTCATGGGTTCTCGTAGCAATTCTCGCAACGAAAAACGTCCACTGAATATAGTACCATTTGAAGGTGAATTCCCGCCTTTAGCAACCCTTTTACCTTCCAATTCTCCTATCCACCAAATTACTTACCCAAAAGCTAATACATCTACTCCTGCTTATTCTCAAGCACATTTCAAATCAAATCAAAAGCCTAATTTGCCTAGGTCTTCATACATTGAAAGAGCCTACCTTATGGACATCACCATTGATGATCACCATACAAACATGGACCCTATCAAACTTGCTCCATTATACTTGATAAACCATTTGAATCCAACCAATGGAGTCAAAACCAAAGAATATTATGAAGCAATTCTCATGGAAACAGGATCCATATCTGTTGTCCATTACTACCAACAAAATACTAGAGTCATTGCTTACTCCAAAATCCAAATTAAGAAATTGCTTTCTTATGATGAGTGGGGTTGCAATCTAAGGAAAGAAATTACATAATCTTGATAAATATGCCGAATATATAGAAGCCTGACATAAACTATTTTATTATCAAAATCCAAACAATACTCATAGCTGGTATATCCAGTTCAGATTACCTATTTCCGAACGATTCCCTAACTGGTTTAAATATTGGTTTTTAGTTTGGGGATCAACTACTTCAATTTTACCTCCTGCTTTCCAAAAAGTGCAGGAACAATTTGTGCAGTTCAATAATAGTGATAATAATATTGACAATCACCTATACTTTGTGGCACTCTACCAACTCCCATGGATTATGAAATGGGAATATACAATCTCTGTTAATAATACAGCCGACCATACCTACATTCCCAGACTGGGCAAAACCATCTCAGTAAAATGGTGGGACATCTTTAATATGGATCCCACAACTATAGTTCCCAAAAGAATACCTCCACAAAAACCGATATATCACCCAAGTCCAAGTGACCATAATACAGCCAATACTTCATTTGACTTTCCTACATATTTACGAAATATGCTCCAATCAATCCCAAATGCTTCCAAAGAAATGCTAGAACAACAAATGAAAGAAATCTTTGCAGAAGCAGGAAGAAAGCCGGTCTCATCAGATGAAACCGTATAATCTTCACCATTGCACACCAATCAATACTTAGCAGACCCAGAAGAAGAAGAAACAGACCCAGAAGAAGAAGACCCCAATGAATTCAGCCAAAGACCATAAAGCTGCTCCACAGTATCATATCACCTCAAGATGCCTCCATACCACATGTCACCTCAAGCCGCTATGATAAGATGCCCTTTAAATCACTGCCGACACATACGACAAATGATTATGCTTTTCACTGTAGCCACCGACATATAAGACAAAGAAGATACTATGCTACCGACATATAAGACAAAGAAGACACTATGCCACCGACATAAGAAGACAAATATGTCACTATTTAAGATGCCGCTTAAGCATCTTCTTTTCCTTTTTTGTTTTTTCCTTTTTGCTTTTTTTTTTGCTTTATGTCTTTTCCTCTTCTTTTTGGTATTCCTTCCTTACGAAGCAACGTCTTGGTTTTTGCTTATAAAAGGGAAGCCTCCCCTCATTCAGAGGTAGGTCTCCACAAGTCTTCGAGCTTCTCCCTTCCTCCACTCAGCCCTGCTCTGCTCTTCATCCGCCTTCTCCATCTCTCTCTCTCTCTCAGCTCTCTCTGCTCTCTCATCCACTTACTCTCTAAGCAAGACCACTACTGTTGTCCAGACCTCACACCAGGTTTTTCCTATCTTTTTGATACATCAAACCAGGTTCTCTTCTACCTTACTATCTCATTTTCTTATCTTAGTTTTCATAGTCTAAAAATGTGTGATTGTAACTTCCATACACTCCCATCATATTGTCCTGATAACTGGAAGTTATTCTCCAGTTATTGTATCTGTAAACAGTAAGTATTTGATTATGCTTTACAGTTTGTATGTTCAGACAGTTGGTTTATATATATATAAGTTTGTTTATGGTTTGTAATCTATGATTACATAAAGTTTTCTTCATCTAATGCAGTTTAAATTTGTCTTCAATATTAAAATAGGTAAATACACACACACATCGTGGTTTATTATAGATATTTCCGTTATCCCTTTTATTATAATAATTTTAGTTTGCCTTAATTATATCCGAATATTACAAGAATTAATCAAATACAATGGTATGTTATTTGCTTACTTGCTATAGAATAGTTGGTTCAAAATCATTGTAGATCTGGGCGCGTTTTGATAACCAGAAACAACTACTCAGGTATACCTCTAAAGCCTGGAACCCAACCCAGAAAAACTATTCTATGGTCAAAAAGGAATTACCAGCCATTGTTCATTGTGTTACAAAATTTCAAAGTGATATTCTCAATCAACAATTTCTCATACGAACTGATTGCAAAGCAGCTAAAGATATTATGTAAAAAGATATTCAAAACCTTGTTGCTAAACAAATATTTGCCGGCTGGCAGGCTATCCTGTCTGCCTTTGATTTTATCCAAATTCGATATGAAATTTGGATATTGGCAAATACAAATTCAAGAACAAGATAAATATAAAACAGCATTTAATGTACCATTTGGGCAATGCGAATGGAATGTAATGCCATTTGGTTTAAAAAATGCTCCATCAGAATTTCAAAAAATAATGAATGATGTCTTTAATGCTTATTATCAATTCATGATAGTTTACATTGATGATGTTTTGATCTTTTCTGAATCTATAGATCAACATATCAAACATATTAATACTTTTATTCATGCAGTCCAGAATGCTGGATTAGTTGTATCGGCAAAAAAGATAACTTTATTCAAAACCAATATTAGGTTTCTAGGACATATAATTCATCATGGCATCATTATTCCAATAGATCGATCCATACAATTTATATATATATATATATATATATATATATATATATATATATATATATGGGAAAGGATTCGGTATGTCAACTCGTGTATAAGGTTCGGTATGCCAATGGTTATAATTGATTTGATGAAGATTAAGTTAATTTTAAATCCCAAATGCTACAGTATTGAAAATAAATACCAACTGACACAATAGGGCATCTAGGAGGCATCCCATCTCTCCCTCTTGAGATGGGAACTCTCTCTCTCTCTACCTCTCTCTCTCCATCTCCCGCCCACCTCTCTCTCTTACGCTCTGGAACTCATCTCTCTCAATCTCTCTTTGGCTGACCCCTCTCTCTCAAACCCTCGATGACTCTCTCTCTCAAACCCTCGCTGGCCCGCTGCCCCCTCTCTCAATCTCTCTGAGACTCGCCCCTCTCTCTCAATCTCTCTCCCGCCTAATTTCAGAAAAGACGATAGGGGCAATCTTTGGTAGATTTGAGGTTCAGGGACGCTATTTTTCAATCTTTGCACTTCGATTTTGTTTATTCCATTTCATATTTTGGGGGTTTTGGTCTTTCAGAAGTTGAATGTGTTACTGTGAATAAATGAATTTTGGTTTTTCATTAATTATAATGTAAAATTACATTACTTGTTGACAAACAAAAAAAAGAAAAAAGATATTTCTTATGGGTCAAGGATTTCAATGCATTTTGTTAAAAGTCGGAGTGGGAAGCTTAATGCTGCAGGTTCTTCATAATTTTTTGCGACTTGCACCAACTTCTGATTCCCTCTCTATGAAACTTAGTTCCCTAAAAGATTCAAACCTTTTGCTCTAGAATTGTATTTTATTTAGTTTTTTAAAAATGAGTGTCATGAGTCAGCTCAATTGAGAATGATGGCTAAGTCACTATCAATTAATATTGCGTATTGTGTAATTGTTTTGATGAAGTAGGGCCTCTTAAATTGTGTTACCATTGATTATGATCCCTCTGCTTCTTCTCACTGTGAAAGAAATGACAATAGCTTTTCTATGGAGAAATAAAAGCTTCACATCCACTTTGACTATACCTTCCTAAAACAACTATTGGAGCTTAAAGTTTGGCCTAAAACTCCCATATTTCATTACTCGTTTGAATGGTTCTTCATTTCTTCGAACATAATGTTGGTTATAGACTTGCATAGTTTGTTTCCAATTTGTGTAAAATGTGAAAGTTAGAGCTGATTTAGCATTAAAAAAAAAAGAAAAAAGTTAGAGCTAACTTAAGATTCTCGAGGCCGAGCATTTGTTCGGCCCTCTGGCACAGAGAGGTTATACGTGTATATGTAGAGGCATCCACCCAACAAGAAGCATATGCCCTCGCCAAACTGTTGCTGAACATGTGGGTCGGTTTCTTGGTTAGTGCTAACACATTGTTGTTTTTCATTCGATTGTTTCATTTTCCTAAATCTTTGGGATTATTCTCTTACATATGCTATTTGACGTTGATGAAATAGTCTAACATACAATCTGATCTCAAATAAGAAGATGTGATTAGGAAGAAACAAAACTGTGACATATTCTGGAACATTCATTTTATTCTTTTCTTTTAATGTATAGTGAATTTTCAGAAGAAGAAAAGGCCGGGGGTGGGGGGGGGGGGGGGGGGGGGCAGACGCAGCAAAGTGTTGTTTGCAAGGGGTGAGGTAATGTGTGTGTGTGTATGAAAGAGAGAGAGAGAGAGAGGCAGCAAAGAGTTGTTTGCATGAGGGAGGGGGTGAACCACAATATTAGTTGCTATCTCCCCAAGCCTGTAGAGACAGCTACAGTGACATGCAGTTGCAGGAGTGTTACAACAAACTAGAGTTGCACTATTGCATATGTGTGTGTGTGTATGTGAGAGAGAGAGAGTTGCAACTAAATATGTTGCATAAAATGGAGCTACCTGAGAGAGAAAGAGCTGCAACTAAAGGTGCTGCATAATAGAGAGTCAGTGAAATGGAGCTGCATGAGAGAGAGCGTCTCAATGTCGGTTCTTCTTATCCCCCCAAGTGCCCCTGCCTCAAATCAGCAGGGTGGCATAGAGGAGCTCATTCCAAGCATCTGGAACCACTGGGAGGCACCAATGACTGCAATCTTGAGCCTTATTTTCATGTTGTTCACTCCTTGTTATTGGGTTCCTAAAACAGAGGGGTGGCCATCTGTCCTGTAGTCTGTCATCCTTGTGATGTTAATGTATAAAACCTTAGTCTGCATGCTTGAAAGCACCGATTCGAGGATGAATTTAACTATTGCAAGCTATATGCATGAATTTAATTGTTTGTGTTTCACATGGTTGTGATGTAGTTCTTCATAGTTATCGTCACTTCTATGCAGAATGAATCTCGACCACCAATTCCCTCAATTGTTTTGTAAACCACAGACCAACATGTGGATGAATACGCATCTTTATTGCAAAAACACGAGATAACTACAATAGGCCTTTCTACAAATGCTCTGACTGGAAGGTATCAGACATTCATTCATGAAAATAATGTAGAAGCACATTATTTATTAATTGTAAGCACAAACCTAATACCTGTTATCTTCTTGTGTTAACCACTAGACTAAAATAGGATGCGGCCATCTAATGTGGTGTGACAAGATTGTAGGCGAAGACAGGAAGCCTGTGGTCTGAAGATTCGTGTCACATAAGCCAGATGCTTATGTCACTGTTGGAGTTTTTTATCTTGTTGTATATGAAGAAGAGAAGCCCAAAGTTGTTGCCAAGGTCCCTGATATGAATTGCCTAAGTTGTGCAACCCAACCAACACATATACTTAGGAGAGTTTCGAGTTTTTTTGGGAGACAATGTCAAGTTTCAATAAGCAAAGGCACACCAAACAAAGCTTTTCTTCTGTCTAGAATAACAAAAACGCATACTGTACCCAATTGTACTAACATAGGTTAATATTATTTAACCCACTATCTATATTACAATACATCACCAAACAAGTAAGAGTGATGAAAACTGAACTATAATTGCAATGATACCATGAAACACATACCCATTCCTCTTAAAAAAAAAAGAATAGCAAACATCTGCAGTATAAGTACAACTACACTTATAATAATAAATTTTAGTGCAACTACCATACTAATATTTGGGAGTGATTATCATATTTTTGTTCCACTTTGATTTCATGAGTTTGACCCCAAGTTACATACCAAAAAGAAAGTGCTAAGTGAGGGCCCTTAAGTTCCCAAACTATTACTACATCAATGTAACTCATATCTAAGAGATATGGCATTCCCTGACAATCTGAAAGTGCGCCTCATTCCTCAAGTAAACTTAAAATCTATTCATTAGTAATTTGCAAAATAATGAAGCTAGGTGTTCTCAAAATCTTCAGAAATAAAATTTTGATGTCCAAAAAACATGGTGCAGGGTATCCAATTTGAGGACAATGAGTGCGATGAATTCCAATGTTTCAGAGAGAGGTTTACAATGAGTGCGATGAATTCCAATGTTTCAGAGAGAGGTTTACAATGAGTGCGATGAATTCCAATGTTCCAGAAAGAGGTTTACAATGAGTGCAATGAATTCCAATGTTTTCGAGAGAGGTTTGGCCACTATCTCACTTGCCCTCTGCCTTCACGTTTTAGTCCAAATGGGAGCATGGGTTCAAAGATGAGTGAGAGGTAAGAGTTTCTCACTCTTCCATGGTGTGCTTCATGTTTTGAGAGAGAATCCATCGTGTACTACTTGTTTAGAGAGAGAATGAGAAACTTGCTTGGTTGACCATATTTAATCTCTTTCTAATAATTAATGCACTCCTACAACAAGAACGACTAAACATATGTATCGGCTCAAAATGTCATTGGATCTATGTGGCCCTCTATTACAAAAAGCAACAACACAATTGTAAAAAGCAAAATACAAGTGCCGATGGATCAAATGTTGCACTCTATTACAAAATGCAACATACAACTGTACAAGTAAAATAGAAGTGCCACTAGATCTTTGTTGCACCCAATGCAACACACAAAACTACACTGTATTTCAACTCCTATTCATGTTCTATGACACAAGATTAGCCCAAAACATAGTCAGCTCCAATATTTGCCATTACCCAGTTGCTTTCCACCAATTTCAGATCATTTTGTTGCATTCAACCTAATTCATAAAACCACACTGTATTTCAATAATCATGTTTATGTTGTCTATAAATTTTGCAAGCAATAAGAAGCAATAACTAACAATTCAACAACCAAGCAATTACTAAATTATATTCTTCACCTGCCCAAACATTCATGGGAAAACTATACAGTAACACAAAATGCCAAATTCCATAAAAAATAATCAAAATAAAACAAATTCTACTTTACTCGTTTTATGCCGAGAGAGAGATAGAGAGAGAGAGAGAGAGAGAGAAACTAACTGATATGTACCTTAAGTTCAGAAGAGAAACGTACTGAGGCATTCATGGAAAAATAAAGACAACTGAGGTTTTTAGCATGCCTTATGACCCAAATGTTAATTACAACAAAATAAAGAGAACAATATCCAGCAACATTGGCTAACATCTAACATAGCATCAGTTATACAATTTCAAAGACAAAGGCAGCATCCGAAAACACAGGGTAATATATTACACTATTGATTTCAAATTACAAATCAATTCATTTATACACAGTCACAAAACACAAACCCATTCAACTGCTGAAAAAGAAAACCCTCAAAAGCTGAAATGAAACAAACAAAATAAAATTCCTAAAACAAAAAAATGATATCACCTGTAAAAATCAAAATAAAGCAGTGATGGAGCAAATATTATCTAAAAAAAAAGAAGATAGAAATCAATTTTATTATGCTGCTCATTTCAAATTGCAAATCCAACTGCAGAAAAATATCATGTATGGGAAATTATCTATATTTGCATAGACCAATATAACAAACATGGGGCAATTATCTATATTTGCATAGACCAGCACAACAAACATCTTCTCGACAAACTCAACTGTGAAACTATCGCTTATTAATATCAGCACCTTCTAGTGGCTAGAGGCAAAAGGCAAGAAAAATATGCTTCTACTGTAATTGGAAAGTCAACTCTAACTTTTCATCTTTTTTTTTTGGAATCTTAATTCTGTTCTAAGTTTCACCTTTTTATTTTTTTGTTTTTTTGAATGCTAAATCAGCTCCAACTTTCACATTCTACACAAATTGGAAATAAACTATGCAAGCCTATAAACAACATTCTATTCGGAGAAATGAAGAACCATTCAAACTAGTAATGAAATCTGGGAGTTTTAGGCCTCACTTCAAGCTCCAATAGTTATTTTAGGCAAGTATAGTCAAGTGGATGTGAAGCTTTTGTTTCTCCATATAAAAGCTATTGTCATTTCTTTCACAGTGAGAAGAAACAGAGGGATCATAATCAATGGTAACACAATTTAATAGGCCCTATTTCATCAAAACAATTACACAATATGCAATATTAATTGATAGTGACTTAGCCATCATTCTCTATTGGGCTGACTCATGGCACTCATTTTTAAAAAACTAAATAAAATACAATTCTAGAGCAAAATGTTTGAATCTTTTAGGAAACTAAGTTTCATAGAGAGGGAATCAGAAGTCGGTGCAAGTCACAAAAAATTATGAAGAACCTGCAGCATTAAGCTTCCCACTACGACTTTTACCAAAATGCATTGAATCCCTTAACCAATAAGAAATATCCTTTTTCTGTTTTCTTTTGTTTTTTGATCGTCAACAAGTAATGTAATTTTACATTACAACTAATGAAAAACCAAAATTCATTTATTCACAGTAACACATTCAACTACTGAAAAACAAAAACCCCCAAAATCTGAAATAGAATAAACAAAATCGAAGTGCAAAGATTAAAAAATAGCGTACCTGATATTCTACCGAAGATTGCCCCTATCGTCTTTGCAGCAGCAATGGAGCACAAATTTTTTTTGAAATTAGATGATAATGAGATACTTAGCAAATCATGTTGCAATGTATAAGGACAATAACATTGGTGAGTGTTAAACAATGCCATTTGACTCGAGCAAACAATGCCATTTGACTCGAGCAATGTCAGAAAAAAATTCATTTATTCACAATAACACATTCAACTATTGAAAAGCCAAAACCCCCAAAACCCAAAATGGAACAAACAAAATCGAAATGCATAGATTAAACGATAGCATTCCTGAACCTCAGATGAATCTCAAATCCACCGAAGATTGTCCCAAATGTCTTTGCAGCAACAATGGAGCATAAAAAATTTATGAAATTTCAGAAATTGTTCATGTTTTAGGTTGTATTTCTAGAGAGAGAGACGCATAGAAGGAGATTGAGAGAGAGGGGCAACTAGAGATGCATAGAGAGGGGCGGAGAGGGGTAGGTGGGAGAGAGATTGAGAGAGAGGGGCGAGTCTCAAAGCGATTGAGACGGGGGGGGGGGGGGGGGGGGGGGGGGGGGGGCAGCGGGCCAACGAGGGTTTGAGAGAGAGGGTCATCGAGGGTTTGTGAGAGAAGGGCCAGCCAAAGAGAGACTGAGAGAGATGAGTTCCAGAGTGTAAGAGAGAGAGGTGGGCAGGAGATGGAGAGAGAGAGAGTTAGAGAGAGGGAGTTCCCATCTCGAGAGGGAGAGATGGGACGCCGCCTAGATGCCCTGCTGTGTCAGTTGGCATTTATTTTCAATACTATAGCACTTGGGATTTAAAATTAACTTTGATCTTCATCAAATCAATCATAACCGTTGGCGTACTGAACCCTATACGCGAGCTGGCATGCCCAATCCTTTCCCCTATATATATATATATATATATATATATATATATATATATATATATATATATATATATATATATATATATATATATATATATATATATATATATATATTGGAAAATATTGAGATTAGCCCAATAGCTCTTATGAGCCCAACGACTTTAATTGAATCTGGGCTGATCTGACAGTCACGACTTCATGTCATGTTTGAATTTTAATTTTTTTTAAATAAATCCAAATAAATTGAAATTTTAGGTGTATATTATTCAAAAATAAGAGAATCTAATAAAAATACCAAAAAAATAATTTGTAAGAAATAAATTGATCAAAATACCCTTGAAAAGTTTTAGGGGTATTTTGATTAATTTAGTTTACGAATTATTTTTTAAATATTTTTATTAGGTGCGCCTTGATGATAAGAATAGATGTATAAAATTTAAAGTTATTTGGATTTGTAGAAAAAAAATTAAAATTCAAACACGAAATGAGGTCGTGACCGTCAGATCGGCTTAGATTCAATCTAGACCATTGGGCTCATATATTCTTTATGAGCTAGTGGGCTAATCTCAACATTTTGTTTATATATTTGGGTAACCCTAGTTCTAAAGTTTGGATCTACTTGTAAATTTTGGGTTTCATATTATCTCTTTTATCATCTCTCATTTAGGGCGTGTTTGTTTATCTGAAAGATATTTTCTGGAAAGTTGAATATTTTTAATTTCTAGAAAGTTGAATGTTTTATTTTGGAACGTTTAAATTAGTTTTGGGTACTGGGTTTTAGGATGTTAAGAAAGTTCTACGTACTGTGTTTGACAATATATATATATATATATATATATATATATATATATATATATATATATATATATATATATATATATATATATAAGGAAATGATCTAATGCAACAGTTGTATAGTAATATAATGCAACCACAACTCTAGAAAACCATATTTTTGGCATTTCTATGACCCTAAATTTTGCACACACATTTTCTTCATCCTCATAAATCCTACGAAAAAAAAATTCAATTTGCAACCTAGATATGGTCAAAATTAGTACCCATCCAACAATGAATCTCGACCATCCATTTGATGAATTTCAAGATCTAGGCCATAACAAATTCAAAATTAGTTTTTTCGTTTTTAGCATTATTAATCTAATGATGATAACGCTACATAAAATTTTTGGGAATAAAAAAATCCTTCCGAGACCTATATCTAAGCATCTCAATAAAATGGGCGGCCTATATTAATTGGGCTAGAATGAAAACTTTCTAGAGCATTTTTTTCAAAACGAAATTTTTTGGGATTCTTCAAAATGAAAAGAGCGTACATTTAAAAATTTGTGTTAAACAAATGGCTTTAACATGGTTTTTGAAGAGGTTGCATTATACTACTATACAACTGTTGCATATAAATCTTAAAAACGCCAATATGCTAAGTACTACAGTGTTTCACCCCCTTCACGACATGCTATGTCCATGACAATTTTACCTAAAAATTGTCATGGACCTATAGGAGCCATGGCGGTCCCCCTATTTTTTATTCAAATTTGCGTGAAAAAAATCTCGTCATAGACTTGCTATGGCCAGACATGGTAAGTCCTGTGACGCTCTTTAATCCATGCCGTCCAAAAAAATCGGACGGCGCCGAGCCTATTGCCGAAAATACTGTTCATTTTTTCCTATAGCCAGTTTGTAGTCTCTTCCTATATATATATATATATATATATATATATATATATATATATATATATATATATATATGTGTGTGTGTGTGTGTGTGTGTGTGTGTGTGTTATGTGAGTAATGATACTATGAGACCCTCCCACACCCATTGGAGTAGGATCCCAAAGGATCACCATTAAATCTTGACATAGATCGCTACAAAAGTTATCAATAAACCGATTCACCCAAATCCCACACCCATGTGATAACGTTTCTAGAGATCGATGTCAAAATTTAATCGTGATCTTTTGGTGTACTACTCACATGAGTGTGGGAGGGTCTCATAGTGTCATTACTCTCTCTCTCTCTTTATATATATATATATATATATATATATATATATATATATATATATATATATATATATATATATATATATGAAAAATCCTCTAATTGATCATCTTGACATCGATATGTATGAATATGAAGAAAAACATTGAGTCCCATAAATACTGCATCTTGCAATACATTATCATGACCGTCCATTTTCAAGATTTTCATATATTCAAATATTTGCTTGATTTTAACTATTTTTTTAGTTTAAAATTTTATAATTAGATATGAAAATAGATTTTGAGATAATCCAAAAAAAAAAAAAATTTGGGTAAGTCAGTGGGGGAGAAGGCCCCCTGCCCAAACTTTCCATTGATAGAAAAAGAAGAACATATTATTTTCCACCCTATAATAGGGCAGTTACACCAAGTCATGAAGTAATAGGAGAGAAAGAAAGTCTTGCCGTCAACAACGCCAAATTGTCGTTGTCTTAGCAAGAGCATTAGCTACCATGTTCGGTTCACGAAAGACATGAGCAATAGGTCACCTATGATGCAAGAGCCTTGAACAACAGTTCTCAGCTAATGTCTAAAATTTCCATGGGGCACTGTAAAGATTCTTAATAGCATCTACTAAAGAGATGAATCACTTTCTATCTGTATCCGGAAGTAGCCCAGCTGAATAATTAAGACACTACCTTCCTCTAGAACTTGGAATTCTACATAGTTATAAGACGCAACTCCGAAGTGTTTAGCAAATGATGCCACAAATCCACCATTGCTGTCTCTTATGATCCCACCTCTTCCCGCCAAAACAGGATTGTGCACAGACACATCATCAAGATTTAGCTTGTAACATTAAGCCTCAGGAAATGCCCATGCAACTGGAATCGAGGATTTTGGTTTTTGCTGACACCAGTTAATTGGCAAATTCTCAATAACCACCTTCTCTGACAAATAAAAAGCCCATTTTTTAGATTCTGCTAGAGCTTTGACATGAGAAATAATACGAATTACAATCTGCTCTCGCCTTCGAGCATTAGATCTAAAGAGTTGTCTGTTTCACTCCTCTCACAGATACCAGATTGTTGTGAAGAAGATATCCATCAAGATGTCGAGTAACCCTTGTGATTGGAACTTGAAGGTTAGCCAACGACGAAGAATATCCATGGTCATAGATCCAAGCATAAATCTTCTACCATACAGCCAAGCTAGAGACCGCCAAATAGCTAACGAAAAAAAGCAATGAAACAAGAGGTGGCATAGATTGTCAACGTTGTTTCTACAAAAAGGGCAAATAATAGCCATGTGAATACATCGTTGCTGAAATATAAATGAATTCAGTAATCGATTATGCATAGCTAGCCATGAGAACTACTTAGCCAGTGGGTGACATTTCAAAGACCATATAGCATGAAATAAGGGCTGAGGTGAGCTTTTATACCGAATGAAGTTCCATGTTAATTTGATTGAGAATATTTCATTCGCAGACCCCAATCCATCTTTCTATTTGCATCAACGGATCAACTGCACTGATAACCATGGTTCCATCAAGAGATCCACCATCCGACCATTACCAATACACCATTGGACATTATCCTTAAGTTGAGATAGCCCATCATGAATGCCCTTCCAAGGATGAGAACATCTCCTCTTAGCTACAAAATCCAAATTGAACACATTCTGAAATACCTGTGTTCGAAAAAATGGGCAAGTTGTCATGACCCCGCCCCCTGGCTCCTGCCGGAGGGCGACAGAGCGCGGGATCGCGACCATCAAGAGGCCCCATGCCCATGTATTTGTTATTGATAAGAGCGTCCTCAGGTCTTTTATACACATTAGCAGTCCTTGGATTTTTCGATATGGGACAATTCCCACTGCCAATTTAAAAAGGTAATATATGCTTTTATTATGAAGGCTCTCACATTAAGTGGCATTAAGGCGTGGTGGTTATCATGTCCATCTTTGATGATAAAGGTCTCTAGTTTGAATTCTCTCGGGAATCATTTGGTTTTAAAAAATAAAAATAAAGCATACCATCTTCTTATTGTTCTTGTCAAAAACAAATTTTTTTATCAAAAAATAAAATAAAATAAAAAGTAACATATTCTTATTTTTATTGTCAAAAACAAATTCTTTTTGTCAAAAAATACAATAAAAGATACCTATGCAACATCATAATCTTATTTTTCTTGTCAAAAAAAAAAAAAAAAGGCAATACAACAAGTATTTATTGTCAAAAAATAAATAACAAGTATTTCTTGTCAATAAATAAATAAAAGTTAATACAACAAGTATCATGTTTTTCAAACATGCATTTGAGCTGCAATTATCGTAAGCTTAAATTAGTTATATAAAGGTAATACAATATAGGTTTGAAGCATGTTAGCTCTTTTTTTCTCTTTCATATATGAATGTCTATTGTTAGATTTTTATTTTTTATTTACTTAGGAATAAATGGTCTAATTATATTTTTTTATTTTTATATCATGGTGGTCTTTAACATAAATTTAAGAATATTAATTTAAAGTAGGGTTCATACATTGAGGCTATTTGAAATATCTATCTCTCTATCTCTACTAACAATCTCTTCCACTAAATTTATTTTAGAAACTTAAAAAACTAGATTTTTGGAAAAAAAATTGCATTATAAATTATGCAATGTACTATTTTTTCTTACAGCTGTCAATAATATATTTTAAATTAGATAATATGATAAGATATTTTGGATTTGTTATTATTTGTATAGTAAAATAATTATAAAATGTAAACCAACAATTTCAATTTAAGTATATAATATTATAATTAGTTAGGTTGTAATAATTTTGGATTATAGTTAGTTAGGTTGTAATAATTTAGGTTTTTTTAGTGGATTAGGGTTTTCTGCCAATTCGAGATTTTGGTGGCCATTTTTTCATCGATTTAATCCATTCTTTATTGTAGTCCATGTGTGATGATATACTTCATCCATAATAATTCTATACTTATCCTTTTGTGTGATGTAAATTTAATGGTTAACAGTAGTTCATGTAGAAAAAAAACATCTCAATCTTTGCATATTTATATAAGAAAAATGAAAGTTCTTAATGGAGTACCCCTATTTTTTATTGGATTCCTAAAAAACAACATTTATAATGAATTTTAATAATTTTTTTGGATTGTTTTTAAGACTAAATCCGACCGATTCGGTCGATTCCAGATCCATATCGCCGATTCACCGATCCGGATGGGTTTTTGGGGTGCCCGATCCAAGGCACCGATCCATTTTTTAAACCACTAGTGACAACCATATGCAATGCATATGTATATATATCTATATCCACAAGGTATCGCATCGGGGAGGATGATGCTCACCTCACATCCCAAACCCCTCTCCAGCAAGATCATTTCAATGTCTTGCAAATCCCTGAGGTCTTGCGTATCCCAGTTCTCGAAAGGGAGGAGGATAATGCTTACCTCACCTCTTCAACTCCATACCAGCAAGGTCACCCTAAAGTCTTGCAAATCCTCGAGGTCTTGCATGTCCCAGTCCCTGTAAGGGAGGAGGATAGTGCTTACCTCACTCACCAAGACAACTACATGCATGACCCACAGAAGGTCTTGTGCTTCCCAACCCTCGTCATGGAAACCTATGTTGCTCATTAAAACATGACACGTAGTCCCCTTTCCCTTTTTAATGACTTTATTGACCCTCCTGAACAACGATTTAAGGTTCAAAGACAAGCCACTATTGCTAAGTTGAAATAGCAGGTTCAAGATCAGCTCAATCAGATCGAGATTATAAATAAGGGAAAAATCAAGATGAAGAAGGAGTTGCTTCCAAATCCTTCTTCCATCCCTCTACCCGACCTCACTACAGAAACCCGAAGTACTGGTATTTCAAGGAATTCTCAAAGCCCTTCTTCTATGAGTGCCTAAGTGGGATCTTTATAGTCTCAAAGCTCATCAGATTATGAAAAAAATAGACTATGACCCTTTCAATGAATCAAGGATTAAAAAATGGTAAAGGGTAACAGGGTCTTGGATACTTGGGGCACGCTGGTTGCCTCCATGGTCACTCTTGACTCACTAAATCTCTCATGTGATAACATCTCAAGAACTACGATTAGCTCCCCTCGAACAACCCATTTTAAATTGGGATTTTCATTAAAGTTATGGAATTTACCCTTACATTGTGAGGGTGGTTTAAGAAGGGTGAGGATCTTAAACTTTCCGCTTAACCCGTCCCAAGCCCGAGTAAAAGAGATGGGTTGTGTTAGGTAGGCAGCCAACCCTTGCCTTGACAGTAGCAACTAAGATAGGATCATCCTTACTCATGTTACTATTCATCCAGTCCTTCAAGGTATATACCATCATGGTCATAGCTCCCGTCATGATCTCCTAGGTCGATGGTTGCATTTTTCTTCTCTGCGTGCCTGTCAAAGTTTGTGAGCGATGCCTATTTGACCCAGAGGACAATGTACCACTAGAAGAAGATGTGCTAAATGAGAAAATGCACACGCATTTTCTTTTTCTTAATGCATCTTTAAGTTGAGATGCGAGAGCTTATGCCCAACATACACACATATTGGTGGGTATCTAATTGTCTGATGTGTTTAACAACTAATTTTGGGCATGCATGAGCTATGCAGTTCTGAATTCCAGAATGTTTTCCTTTTTATATCATCAATCGGATAATAGAATTAGATGTTGGGGTCTCAGCCATTTAACCATTTAGACACCCCAATCCCAATCAAAGAAACTATAGAGAAACGAAAACTTTGGTTTACCTGGGACCGACCTTAACACTTGAACCAACCAAAACCCCAATGAAGCATACCCCAACACCCGAGCCACCTAACAAGCACCCTGGAAGACACCCTTACATAGCCCCAAGGACACGATGAAATCCAAAATAGGCAATCAGGAATCAAGAATACAAAGACATCATTTTCCCACTAGATCATGAATTTTGTTGAATTCACCTATTGAAAATCCAAAAATCTTGTGAGGGGGAAGATTTTAAATAGGCATCGACTACCCTTCCTGAAAATCCACAAATAAAACTGAGATCTTGAAGATCCGGGCAATTTTAGATCCTCAAAAAAAAAACTTTGTATAAATGTAAAAAGAATAGGAATCCTAGGAGTCCTTGACCCACAGGGATGCTATGGGATCCACTCATGTACCGTTGGATCAATAGCCAGTCTTGAGATGCGAAATGAGTTACCAGCCGAAGAAGTCAACCGACATCCTGTTGCACAAGACATGCAACAAAAGCCCCACGACCCTCTAAACGTAATTCTGCCGCCCATTCTTTTGACCCAACATGAAATGAGAGAGAGAGAGAGACAAATGGCTTGAAATTGTGAACCAGAGGAACAAACCTACGACACTATCCTCTTTTTTGCCCATTGTAACTAAAAAAAGAGCCGAAACATTGTTTTTCTTGCAACTATTTAAATTAGGGTATCATATTATGTGGAAAATTCCCAAAAAAATCCCATGCCCAACTTGCATATTGCGGTGAAGATTTACTCAAATTTCACCAGAATATTCAAATGTCTATTCTATTGGTGAACCCAACCCATTAGCTTGAGAAGATGAATCTTCCAATAGAGCTTCAATGGCTGAAATGCATTGGTTTTGGTGGGCTCTCTATTCGTGAGATTAGTGGGAAAGCAGAGGGGTGAGAGTAGAGGAAGAAAGCAGAAAGAGAGAGGATCGGCCTTTTTTTCAAGTGAGGAGAGAGAGAGAAATGAGATTGCCCCACTCGCTCTCTATAATAGTCAATCTCAGCGTTTTAAAAAACGCCGAGTTGAACCGGACTCGCCCGGTTCGATTCGGAAATCGAGAAATAGGACCGGATCGCCTAAAAAATCGGAAATCGTTCGGTTCTAGAGAGAACCGGACGATTCTGTACAGTGAATCGCCGATTCACTGTACGGAATCGGCGAGTCCGAACAGTGAATCGGCGAGTCTGTACAGAATTATTATTATTATTATTATTATTATTTTTTTTTTTTTTTTTTTTTTTTTTTTTTTTTTTTTGTAATCCATGATAGATTTTTTTGTAATACTTGATCGATTTTTTTGTAATCCATGATCGAATTGTTTTTGTTTTTTTGTAATCCATGATCGAATTTTTTGGTTTTTTGTAACCCATAATAGAATTTTTTGTAATCCATGATCGAAATGTTTGTTTTCTTTTCTTGTAATCCATGATCGATTTTTTTGTAACCCATGATAGAATTTTTTGTAATCCATGATCGAATGTTTTGTAATACATGATCGAAATGTTTGTTTTTTTTTTGTAATCTATGATTGAAATGTTTGTTTTTTTTTTTGTAATCCATGATTGAATTTTTTGTTTTTTGCTTTTTTTGTAACCCATGATAGAGTTTTTCGTAATCCATGATTGAATTTTTTGTAATCCATGATCGAACTGTTTTTTTCTTTTTTTGTAATCCACGATTGAATTTTTTGTTTTTTTTTGTTTGTTTTTTTTTGTAATCCATGATCGAATTTTATGTAATCCATGATCGAATTTTATGTAATCCATGATTGAATTTTTTGAAAATTTGTGATTTTTTTTTTTTAATCCATGATCGAATTTTTTTTTGTAATCCATGATAGAATTTTTTGAAAATTTGTGATTTTTTTTTTAATCCATGATCGATTTTTTTGAAAATTTGTTTTTTTTTTTTTAATCCATAATATTCAAAGAGAAAATGAGAGAGATGATGATTCTGAAGCCACCCTATCTCAGCCATATTATTCACATATCGAGTCCCAACAGCAACAGTGTAGGGATGAGCACGAAATACTGTAAATTAAATGCTGAATGGCGGTTCATGCAGGGAAAGAACATATCAATATTCGCATATTCATTCAAAAACATGAAAATTCTTGATGGAGTACCCTCATTTTTTATTGAATTCCTAAAAAACAATATTTATAATGAATTTTAATAATTTTTTCGAATTTTTTTTAAGCTTTATTATGACCGATTCACCCGATTCTCGATCCGGATGGCCGATTCGCCGATCCAAATCGGTTTTTTGGAAGCCCAATCCGGATCACCAATCCGTTTTTTAAACCATTGGTCAGTCTTAAATCACTAGAAGGCGGGCCACTTGCAAAATGTAAGCCACAAAATCAAAATCTTCTAGCCCCAATAGCTCAAGAACAACAAACCCCTCTCCAAAACCTCTCCCATCTCTCCCTCTATTTTTTCTTTTGCTTTTCTCTTTTGGTTTGCATATAACGAGATTATTTATTTTTTATACAGGTTACACAATTACTTATTACTAATAATAATAAGATTTGAAATTTGATAACTTGGATTTGCCACATAATTCAAAAAAATTTATTTCTAAATTTAAACTTGGTCAATAAAATAATTATAGCCATCAATGTCATATATAACGGTGTAACCACCTTATCCCATAAATAAATGTTCTCAATCTGTACTTTCCCTTGCTCTCATCCCATCTCCCCTAATATCTGGTTTCTCTCTCCTCTCTTCCTTTTTTGCTCAGATCACCATGTCAGGGCCGCCATTTCTCTTGCCTCCCTCTGCAAATTTCAGGAATCTACACACTAGAGAGAGTGAGAGTGAGAGTAGGTGGGAAAGCTATAGTAATCAGTCGCCTTTCGCCTTTAGAAATGGAGAGAGAAACGGTGACTTAAAGGTTAAGTCACCGGTTGTTTTGTTCTTTTGACTTTTCTTACATCCAACGGCTAACAGGGTAGTTCCAGCCATCCTAGTGTGAGGGACCTATTTGATAATTTCTCATGTAAAAATGATAAATTATGGATAAATTTTTCATAATGTTGAATAAAACAAATATTAATATATATATTTTCTTAATTTTACAATTAATTCGGGCTAGGTTGAGAAAGAAAAATCTTATCTGGTAATGTGGGAGATAAATGTTATATGCTAATGTGAGAGAGAAATCATAAATCTTATAGGGTCGTGTGTGAGAAGAAATTTTACACAGCATGGTCTTTTTGTTTGAATCGAGAGAAATATATAGATATGGACATGCTGTTTCAGTATCAAAAAGTTTTTATGATGGTCTAAAAAATTATATATATTTTAATTATAAGATTTAAATTTTAATATCGAACGAACCTATAAACACTTAATAATATTAAAATTGACTATCTAGATAATAAAGCCGATTTGGACACCAAAATACCCTCCCTCTAACTTTTGCTCTTTTTTTTCGATTAAGTTTTCGTTTTGTGAGCCGGCACCCATAGAACAACTTTTTCTCTCTTGTACGTGTTTCCTAGGGGTTTAAAAAATTATAGTGAAACTGCGTTTAATCTGCAACAAATCTCTTTAAAAAAAATAAAATAAAATTTGTGTATGTGTATTTATGAAAAAGCTATTTATCTATTCGTAAGTGGATTGTTGGTATGAGATGTGAGGTCCAAACGGTGCACGTAAACCAAATTTCTTTTCTTCTTATTTCTTATGCCATCTTTCTCTCTCTAGAAGTTGTCACACGCAGAGGTCTCTCTCTCATAGACCCTCTGTGTCTTCTTTTGGTTTTCCGGGCCTCTCTGCGTCTTCCCCTGGTTTGTAAAGCGAGCTTTATTTTCGATGATGCACAAAGCACCATTGCCACGAAGATGGATGACAAATCCATCATCCGATATCTAGGCATATTTAGTATTGATGTTTTTCTGGATTGGATTATAAATTTATTATATTATTCAGATCCAAAACTATCAGATCATAAGGAATTCCAGCAAAACTTTTGTTTTTCCTATGATATTTGGAGGTTGAATCACACAAGTGAAGATATTTTGGCGTATGGCCGGGCTCTATAAGTGACTCTAAGAGAACCCTAATTTGTTCCATTGTATTATTTTTCATGTTGTCGGGAGATTTGCTCTAGTTTTTATGGGATCGAGAGAGAGACCCAACGCTCTATTTGTTTGATTTACTAGTACTTTTTATAGGCTTTTTATTGCTTCATTCACAATAAGATATATTGGAGCTTTATCCTTGTTTGTTTGTTATATATATATATATATATATATATATATATATATATATATATATATATATATATAGCTCTAAATTTCAGATCAATTCGATTAATAAAAAAAATAAAAATTGAAACAATATCAGACAACTGTGACTATGTGATGAAGTTTAGATGGTGATGAAGATAGGCAAAATCATGGTTCATTTTCGCCTATGAACGTTTTCTAGTATCTTATATATATATATATATATATATTTGGCCTAAGATCTACCCTATGTATTTTTATCTGAAATAAGTCAAAATTACAGAGTTTGCAGCTACTATTTGTTGCAGAATAGTAACATAATATAAAAATGCAAAAATAATAATAAAAACAGGAAGCAAAGAAATATCAAATATAATCCATGAAGTATGAGTGTATTCTCTGATTTTGAATGTAAATACGAATTTAAATAGCATAACTACTTACTGATTACATATACAAAGACTTACAAACTTTCTCCATTCTTGAGGATAATAAGAAGGTAAAGCAGAGAGATGATAATCACACATATGAAACTAAAAAGTGTTAAATGGACGTTACCGACTTTATACAAAGTGATTGGATGCGGTAAAAGATCCTATTGTCTACAGAAAAGAGAGAAAGCAAAGATACAGAGAGAAGAGAAGTAAGCTGAGAGAAAAGAAGTATGAGACTATTGAGAGCTTGAGAACTTCGGCTGCTGCTGTGTCTAATCCTTGATAAGTTCTGCTCTTCTTCATTGGGTTGATTGGGTATTTATAGGGCAAAGCCTCCTGAAATGAGTGGTCCAGGATGAAGCGTTGTTGACGAAAGAATCTTCGGATTGGCCGGGGAGAGCTTGTGGTTGAAATTGGCTATCGTGATGATAAAGGATCGACGAAGGATACGTGGCATCATGCGAGGAATAAAGGGATAAGGGTGTTGTACGACGAAGGAGACGTGGCAAGCTGCCAGGAGTAAAGGAGGTCGATGACGTGATGGGGAATCTTGAATAGTTGGCTTACGTGTGATCGACAATGGTTGTGCTTCGTTTGTGTGAGTGATGAAAGAGGAGGAACGGTTGATGAGAGCTGATGTGACTCCAAATTGGTCACATCGTTCGACGAGCATATTACTGTTGAGTCTTCTTGTCGTCTTCTGTTGAAGGGAATATTTAGCATATTGTCGTTTTCTGTCGAGCTTGTTGGAGGATTTTATCGTCTTCTATCGAGCATCTTTCTTTTTCTGATGGGGTCATATCAGTAGCTAATAAAAGAGAGGAAGGGAATATTTTGTCGGATTTTTTGACTGATGGGGTCATATCAGTAGAGAAGAAGAGAATCTTTTGGCGGATTTGTGGACTGTATTCGGGCTAAGTTTTCGGGCTGAGTTATTCTGCGGGCCTTTGGCTGAAGTCATCCAATAAGGGATTTCCTGATTGGACAGTTTCTTCTGATGTTGCCGGTGTAATAGTATCAGAAGCAAATACATGAAGAAGTGTTTGCTCTATTTCTTCAAAAGTAGCACTGGGATGTGTCTGTTTCAATTTCTTGAGATAGGCTGAGAACGTAGGTAGACTGACTGTATTATTTGATGGTGGATTGAGGATATTGGTTTGCTGAGGTATTCTTTTCAGAGGTAAGGTGGCAGGATTGGTATTGAAAATATCCCACCATTTGGTTTTAAGGGTTTTTCCTAGCTTGGGAATATACTCATAGTTATTAGTATTATTTTCGGAAATAGAGTATTCCCACTTTAAAATCCAGGGTATTTGGTAGATTGCCATGAAGTAAAGATGGTAATCATCTTGGTCTGTGCAAGTATTATAATGTGCAAATTTTGTCTGTAAATTCTGGAAAGTATCAGGCAGTATTTGAGTCTGAGATCCCCATACTAAGAACCAATGACGAAACCAGCTAGGGAATCTTTTGAGGACAGAGAGTTTGAATTGGAGGTACCAGGAATGAGTATTATTCGGATTTTGATAGGAGAATACCTTATGCCATGCATCAATGTACTCAGAATATTTACAATATTTATATTGGAATTTTTGATTCAATAATTGTTTTTCTGAAGGGGATTACATCCCCAATCCTCATAAGAAAGCAATTTTTTGATTTGAAATTTAGAGTAAGCATATAATTTAGTCGTACCTTGGTAAAAATGAACAATAGAGACTGAACCGGTTTCCATGAGAATGGCTTCATACCATTCACGGGTTTTGATGCCATAGGATAGATTCAAGTGATTTACAAGATAAAGGGGAGCTATTTTATTTGGGTCGAGTTGTGCATGAGCATCAGAAATGGTTATATTTGGTAGAAAAGCAGTGCCTATGTAAACTGATTTGGCAGAGGTTAAGGTTTGTTTATGTGGGTATGTTGCCGGGGAAAACACCGGACTTGGTGTAGATATTGGACTTTGTGGAGGAGTCTGTATTAAATATTCAGGTACATTTGAGGACCGAAGAGGTGACATGGGTGTCAGACTGAGAGAGGAATGGATGGGCATAAGAGGCCCATACCTGTTGCTTGGGACTAAATCCATTGGTTGTTTTCCTTTGGTATTTGAAGACTGAGGATTATTCATATTGATATGCTTATTGATATTCTTATTAGCAAGAAAGAGTTGCAAACCGTAGGATGAGATTGTATCGTCCTTAAGTTGTGGTATATGGTCCCCCCTGCAAAAATTTACGGGTCAAAAAGTCAAGCAAAGAATTAGAAGAACCGTGAAGATGTTCAATAGAAAAATCAAAAGCAGATAGAATGGCCTGCCATCGGGCAAAGATTTGCTTTGAAACAAGATTTTGGACATCCTTTTGCAGAATGTCTTTGGCAGCCTTACAATCAGTGCGAATTAGAAAATGTTGATTGAGAATATCAGTCTGGAATTTACAGACACAATGAATAATCGCAAGTAATTCTTTTTTCACAATAGAGTAATTCTTTTGGGTAGGATTCCAAGCTTTGGAAGTAAAACGTATTAGTTGTTCTTTAGAATCAATTGATTGTTTTAATATGCCTCCTAGTCCTATTTCAAAAGCATCGCATTCAATAATTTTAAAAGCTGTTGGATCAGATAAAGCTAAACATGGAAGTTCTTTGGCTTTGAGTTCAAGTCTCTGTACAGCCAAAGTATGAATATTTGTCCAGGGTGGAGGATTCTTTTTTAATCGATCATACAAAGGTTTAGCATCTAGAGCTAGATTTTTGTAAAAATCACTTATATAA
Source organism: Amborella trichopoda (assembly GCF_054954075.1). Lineage (NCBI taxonomy): Eukaryota > Viridiplantae > Streptophyta > Magnoliopsida > Amborellales > Amborellaceae > Amborella > Amborella trichopoda. Next base: position 30,366,382 of record NC_142339.1, read on the forward strand.
TTTAAACATCCTAAAAATCGTTGTAATTCAGTTTTATTTAAGATTTTATCAGGAAATTTATCAGCAAAAAGAATGGATCTATCAATTGGACTGATTGTTCCTTGATTGATATTATGTTCTAGAAATCTTATTTTTGTTTGGAACAGATTTATTTTTTTAGCAGAAACAACTAACCCAGCTGTTTTTACTGTGTGAATAAAAGTATAAAGATGCTTGAAATGCTGTTCAAGTGATTCAGAAAAGACTAGAACATCATCAATATAAACGATCATAAATTTATAAAAGGGATTAAAGATATCGTTCATTATTTTTTGAAATTCAGATGGAGCGTTTTTAAGACCGAAAGGCATAACATTCCATCATATTGTCCAAAAGGGACATTGAAGGCTATTTTATATTTATCTTCTTCTTTTATTTGGATTTGCCAAAAACCTGATTTTAAATCGAATTTGGAGAAGATTACAGCATGTAAAAGTCTATCAAGTAAATCTTTTTTATTTGGAATAGGATATCTAATCCATTGTAAGACTTTATTAAGAGGTTTATAATTAATGACTAGTCGTGGAACTCCTCTTTCCTGTTCAGCATTTTTATTGACATAAAAAGCAGAGCAACTCCAGGGAGATGAACTAGGACGTATAAGCTTCTTTTGGAGTAAATCTTTTATTTCCAGCTGACATGTTTGTAACAATTCTGTATTCATCTGAATTGGTCTAGCTTTTGTTGGTATCTTTGTTTCACTAAAACTTGGTTCATATGGTAATCCAACAATATGTTGTTTCCTATGCCAAAAAGCATTTGGTAAGTCATTGCATATTTCCTTTTCAATAAAACTTTTGAGATGTTGTATTTTTGTATTATCTCAGGAGTTTGGAGATTTTCACTGATAAGTTTATGTTTGATTTCAAGTTGTAAAGATCCTAAGAAATTTTCTTTGTATTTCATATTTTGTTTAACAGTATTAATTTCTTTAATTTTTGGTTTATCAAGGAATTCAAATCTAATAGGAGTACCATGAATATTTGTTTCAATACCTGTATGCGAAATTGTGACTGGATATAACAAAGTAAGAAAAGGTACGCCAAGGATTACAGCTTGACTGAGTCCTTTGACCATTATGAATGGAGTAGGAAAACAATGTCCTTCCGTACAAATTTTGGCATTGGATAATTTGTATTTGATAAATAGTCTACTACCATCAGCCGTATTAAGGATTTGAGTGGTCTTATCAAAATATTTTGTAGGGACTAATCCTTCATTGAAGCAATTTAGATCAGCACCTGAATCTACTAATGCTAGGGATTGGAATTCATATTCATCATTTATTACTATAGTTATTAATACAAACCTTTTTTGTGTTATTACTCTGTTTAGAACATTTACTGAATGTCTATTCGATGATTCGCCTTGATCCATTTGGTCTAAATAATCATTGGGATGATATGATTTGAGTAAATGAATGAATTCTACTATGTCTTCTTCAGTATGTATTTCTGAAGTCTTATCATGAAGTTCCAGTATTTGAATCCTTGTTTTTAATTGTGCTAATTCTACTTTTACTGTATTGACTTCAGCTTTGAAGTCAGTAATAGTAGGATACTTTGGGTGGCTTCATGCTGACTGATTCGTTTCATGATGTCAGAAAAATTGTAATTATCAGGAGGTTTAATTAATGGTATATGTTTTGTTTTTGTTTTAGTTAAATTGATAAACTGAGTAATTATTTCTCTTTTTTCATTAGGATCAGGTATTTTCTCTATTAAATCTAAGATAAGATTGTCTTCTTTTGTTAATGTATGAATATCAGAAGATGTCATAGGACATTGACATATTTCATTTTCTGTATCCGAACTATCAAACCAATAAAATTCATCATTATGTATTGTTCCTATAAAAGAAGTATCACTACTGGAAGAAGTAGTGTCTGAATCTGAACTATCGGACGAATCATATAATTGAATAATATCATAGATTTTATTTCTGATGGATTCATCTAATGTAATAGAGTCTAATTTTTGCTTAACCTTGCATTGACTTTTATAATGACCTACTTTGCCGCATTTATAACAAACAAGTAATTTTTTTTTGTTTTGGGATGATTTAGAAGCAAAACGTTTTGTGAATTTCTTATATTTTTTCTGTTTTGTTGGAAAAGACTTATATGTTTTGTCTGGTTTATTTTGATGTTTTTTCTTTTTATATACTTTATGGATTTTAGGTGGTTTTGTTTTGTCTATATGACCTTGGTCCATATGATAGCCAAATTGTTGACAGAAATCTCCTAATTCTTTTTACCACTTAAATTCTGTTTATCAAGTTGTTTTTTGAGTTTCAGATCTGTACATAGGGCTAAGCCTTCAGCACAGATTTCTGAAGATAATTCCCCTAGTGTATATTGAAAATAATTTATTACACCATTATTCTTATTTTTTAGACGTTCTTTGACCTTTTCAGCAAATAGGTAAGGGAGTCCGGCTACAAACTTTTCTTTCCAGTGGTCAAGATGACTATCTTCTCGAATAAGTAGTCGAGAGAAAAAGACGTATTTATACCATTTATAGTGTGATAGTGTAGGACATCATAGATTAGATAAAAGATCAGCAGTTCTTGCTGCAAGTATCGAAGTATTTCCTATAAAATTAAGGGCAATAGTATAAATTAGGGAATTGACAGCATCACTTTCAGAATATACCATATCCTGGTTGTGTTCATTTTTTGCTGTCCATTGTCGAGTATTAGTTAATATTTGTTGTTTGGTTTGTTCATTAAGATAGGAATCCCACCATCCTCTTAGCCATCCGGTGAATCCTGAGACTATAGCTTTTGCTATTTCTTGGTCATGACTACCAGTCATTTTACATGCCGAAGCATACATAGTCATGTGTTTCATTGTATCTAGTATTCGGTGATCGGAGATTCCATCAATATTCCAATCGATAATTGTTCGACCTGTATATGTAGAAGTATGACTTGTTAGGTCTTCTTCTAACTGGATATCAACTGGGGTTGGTCTTTTATAATATGGTCGGGCATTTATTGGTTGCCAGTTTTTACTATAATTGATACGATTTATACTATCAGGAGTAAGTTGTATTTCAAAAAATGCTGTTTGCATATTTTGTATTGTATTGGCAATTGGTTTGACAGCTATTTGTATTAATCCTATATGTAAATATTTATAATTTTTGTTTTTATGAACTTGTAATATCTTTTGAGATAATAATTGAAAATCTTCTTGGTTACTAGTGACAGAGAGAGTTTCTTCTACTGTTTTTATAGCATATCCGATTTTGAGGTCGAATGTGCCTTTTTTGTAAATATCTGATATTGGAACCTTAAGTATGTTCCAATTTTGTATTTGGTTTTCAATATCATTAATAATAATTTCCTCTTTGTTTTTTATCCTTAGAGTTCTATTAATTGTACTAGTTGTTTTATCTGTTAGATTCTTCATAAATTTCTCCATTACTAGATTGGGGTTTGAGATTATCAGGACTACCTCTCATGTCTTCTAGACCTCAGCGGCTCTCCTGGCCTAAACGGTCAACTGACTGGGTGTCTAACCTCACTTCCCAACTTTGCTAATGGATTAATTTATTAAGTTTCTTAAGATAATACAACTGGCAATAACTTTTAGATCTCTAGAACAGGGTTGGCTCTGATACCATTTTTACGTATTTCAGATAAAAATACATAGGGTAGATCTTATGAATATCAGAAGATGTCATAGGACATTGACATATTTCATTTTCTGAATCCGAACTATCAGACCAATAAAATTCATCATTAAGTATTGTTCCTATAAAAGAAGTATCACTACTGGAAGAAGTAGTGTCTGAATCTAAACTATCGGACGAATCATATAATTGAATAATATCTTAGATTTAATAGAGAAAATACCTGATCCTAATGAAAAAAGAGAAATAATTACTCAGTTTATCAGTTTAACTAAAACAAAAACAAAACATATACCATTAATTAAACCTCCTGATAATTACAATTTTTCTGACATCATGAAACGAATCAGTCAGCATGAAGCCACCCAAAAGGAACCTACTATTGCTGACCTTAAAGCTCAAGTCCATACAGTAAAAGTAGAATTAGCCCAATTAAAAACAAGGATTCAAATACTTGAACTTCATGATAAGACTTCAGAAATACATACTGAAGAAGACATAGTAGAATTCAATCATTTACTCAAATCATATCATCCCAATGATTATTTAGACCAAATGGATCAAGGCGAATCATCGAATAGACATTCAGTAAATGTTCTAAACAGAGTAATAACACAAAAAAGGTTTGTATTAATAACTATAGTAATAAATGATGAATATGAATTCCAATCCCTAGCATTAGTAGATTCAGGTGCTGATCTAAATTGCCTCAATGAAGGATTAGTCCCTACAAAATATTTTGATAAGACCACTCAAATCCTTAATACGGCTGATGGTAGTAGACTATTTATCAAATACAGATTATCCAATGCCAAAATTTGTAAGGAAGGACATTGTTTTCCTACTCCATTCATAATGGTCAAAGGACTCAGTCAAGCTGTAATCCTTGGCGTACCTTTTCTTACTTTATTATATCCAGTCACAATTTCGCATACAGGTATTGAAACAAATACTCATGGTACTCCTATTAGATTTGAATTCCTTGATAAACCAAAAATTAAAGAAATTAATACTGTTAAACAAAATATGAAATACAAAGAAAATTTCTTAGGATCTTTACAACTTGAAATCAAACATAAACTTATCGGTGAAAATCTCCAAACTCTTGAGATAATATAAAAAATATAACATCTCAAAAGTTTTATTTAAAAGAAAATATGCAATGACTTACCAAATGCTTTTTGGCATAGGAAACAACATATTGTTGGATTACCATATGAACCAAGTTTTAGTGAAACAAAGATATCAACAAAAGCTAGACCAATTCAGATGAATACAGAATTGTTACAAACATGTCAGCTGGAAATAAAAGATTTACTCCAAAAGAAGCTTATACGTCCTAGTTCATCTCCCTGGAGTTGCTCTGCTTTTTATGTCAATAAAAATGCTGAACAGGAAAGAGGAGTGCCACGACTAGTCATTAATTATAAACCTCTTAATAAAGTCTTACAATGGATTAGATATCCTATTCCAAATAAAAAAAGATTTACTTGATAGACTTTTACATGCTGTAATCTTCTCCAAATTCGATTTAAAATCAGGTTTTTGGCAAATCCAAATAAAAGAAGAAGATAAATATAAAATAGCCTTCAATGTCCCTTTTGGACAATATGAATGGAATGTTATGCCTTTCGGTCTTAAAAACGCTCCATCTGAATTTTAAAAAATAATGAACGATATCTTTAATCCCTTTTATAAATTTATGATCGTTTATATTGATGATGTTCTAGTCTTTTCTGAATCACTTGAACAGCATTTCAAGCATCTTTATAATTTTATTCACACAGTAAAAACAGCTGGGTTAGTTGTTTCTGCTAAAAAAATAAATCTGTTCCAAACAAAAATAAGATTTCTAGAACATAATATCAATCAAGGAACAATCAGTCCAATTGATAGATCCATTCTTTTTGCTGATAAATTTCCTGATAAAATCTTAGATAAAACTGAATTACAACGATTTTTAGGATGTCTAAATTATATAAGTGATTTTTACCAAAATCTAGCTCTAGATGCTAAACCTTTGTATGATCGATTAAAAAAGAATCCTCCACCCTGGACAAATATTCATACTTTGGCTGTACAGAGACTTGAACTCAAAGCCAAAGAACTTCCATGTTTAGCTTTATCTGATCCAACAGCTTTTAAAATTATTGAATGCGATGCTTCTGAAATAGAACTAGGAGGCATATTAAAACAATCAATTGATTATAAAGAACAACTAATACGTTTTACTTCCAAAGCTTGGAATCCTACCCAAAAGAATTACTCTACTGTGAAAAAAGAATTACTTGCGATTATTCATTGTGTCTGTAAATTCCAGACTGATATTCTCAATCAACATTTTCTAATTCGCACTGATTGTAAGGCTGCCAAAGACATTCTGCAAAAGGATGTTCAAAATCTTGTTTCAAAGCAAATATTTGCCCAATGGCAGGCCATTCTATCTGCTTTTGATTTTTCTATTGAACATCTTCACGGTTCTTCTAATTCTTTGCCTAACTTTTTGACCCGTGAATTTTTGCAGGGGGGACCACATACCACAACTTAAGGACGATACAATCTCATCCTACGGTTTTTTCTCTTACGGTTTGCAACTCTTTCTTGCTAGTAAGAATATCAATAAGCATATCAATATGAATAATCCTCAGTCTTCAAATACCAAAGGAAAACAACCAATGGATTTAGTCCCAAGCAACAGGTATGGGCCTCTTATGCCCATCCATTCCTCTCTCAGTCTGACACCCATGTCACCTCTTCGGTCCTCAAATGTACCTGAATATTTAATACAGACTCCTCCACAAAGTCCAATATCTACACCAAGTCCGGCGTTTTCCCCGGCAACATACCCACATAAACAAACCTCAACCTCTGCCAAATCAGTTTACATAGACACTGCTTTTCTACCGGATATAACCATTTCTGATGCTCATGCACAACCCGACCCAAATAAAATAGCTCCCCTTTATCTTGTAAATCACTTGAATCCATCCTATGGCATCAAAACCCGTGAATGGTATGAAGCCATTCTCATGGAAACCGGTTCAGTCTCTATTATTCATTTTTACCAAGGTACGACTAAATTATATGCTTACTTTAAATTTCATATCAAAAAATTGCTTTCTTATGAGGATTGGGGATGTAATCCCCTTCAGGGAAAAAAATTATTGAATCCGGAATTCCAATATAAATATTATAAATATTCTGAGTACATTGATGCATGGCATAAGGTATTCTCCTATTAAAATCCGAATAATACTCATTCCTGGTACCTCCAATTCAAACTCCCTGTCCTCGAAAGATTCCCTAGCTGGTTTCGTCATTGGTTCTTAGTATGGGGATCTCAGACTCAAATACTGCCTGATACTTTCCAGAATTTACAGACAAAATTTACACATTATAATACTTGCACAGACCAAGATGATTACCATCTTTACTTCATGGCAATCTACCAAATACCCTGGATTTTAAAGTGGGAATACTCTATTTTCGAAAATAATACTAATAACTATGAGTATATTCCCAAGCTAGGAAAAACCCTTAAAACCAAATGGTGGGATATTTTCAGTACCAATCCTGCCACCTTACCTCTGAAAAGAATACCTCAGCAAACCAATATCCTCAATCCACCATCAAATAATACAGTCAGTCTACCTACGTTCTCAGCCTATCTCAAGAAATTGAAACAGACACATCCCAATGCTACTTTCGAAGAAATAGAGCAAACACTTCTTCATGTATTTGCTCCTGATACTATTGCACCGGCAACATCAGAAGAAACTGTCCAATCAGGAAATCCCTTATTGGATGACTTCAGCCAAAGGCCCACAGAATAACTCAGCCCGAAAACTTAGCCCGATCACAGTCCACAAATCCGCCAAAAGATTCTCTTCTTCTCTACTGATATGACCCCATCAGTCAAAAAATCCGACAAAATATTCCCTTCCTCTCTTTTATTAGCTACTGATATGACCCCATCAGAAAAAGAAAGATGCTCGATAGAAGACGATAAAATCCTCCAACAAGCTCGACAGAAAACGACAATATGCTAAATATTCCCTTCAACAGAAGATGACAAGAAGACTCAACAGTAATATGCTAGTCGAACGATGTGACCAATTTGGAGTCACATCAGCTCTCATCAACCGTTCCTCCTCCTTCATCACTCGCACAAACGAAGCACAACCATCGTCGATCACACGTATTCCAACTATTCAAGATTCCCCATCACGTCATCGACCTCCTTTACTCTTGGTAGCTTGCCACGTCTCCTTCGTCGTACAACACCCTTATCCCTTTATTCCTCGCATGATGCCACGTATCCTTCGTCGATCCTTTATCATCACGATAGCCAATTTCAACCACAAGCTCTCCCCGGCCAATCCGAAGATTTCTTCGTCAACAAGGCTTCATCCTGGACCACTCATTTCAGGAGGCTTTGCCCTATAAATACCCAAGTAACCCAATGAAGAAGGGCAGAACGTATCAAGGATTAGACACGGCAGCAGCCGAAGTTCTCAAGCTCTCAATAGTTTCATACTTCTTTTCTCTCAGCTTACTTCTCTTCTCTCTGTATCTTTGCTTTCTCTCTTTTCTGTAGACAATAGGATCTTTTACCACATCCAATCACTTTGTATAAAGTCGGTAACGTCCATTTAACACTTTTTAGTTTCATATGTGTGATTGTCATCTCTCTGCTTTACCTTCTTATTATCCTCAAGAATGGAGGAAGTTTGCAAGTCTTTGTATATGTAATCAGTAAGTAGTTATGCAATTTAAATTCGTATTTACATTCAAAATCAGAGAATACACTCATACTTCGTGGATTATATTTGATATTTCTTTGCTTCCTGTTTTTATTATTATTTTTACGTTTTTATATTATGTTACTATTCTGCAACAAATAGTAGCTGCAAACTCTGTAATTTTTACTTATTTCAGATAAAATACATAGGGTAGATCTTAGGCCATATAATATATATATATATATATATGGGATATTTTAAAGTTCACAACTCTTCAAATTACAAAGGTTCAAGACAGAGAGAGTTGTGAAGGGTGGATTTATTAATTTTGTTGTTTATTTTTTTAAAAGAGTTGCTTTTGTAGGGCAAATTTATAAATATTAATACAAGACAAAGGGTATTTTTTTCATCTCCATAAAGGGTAAAGTTGGAATTTTAACTAAATGATAATGTCATTATACAAATAAAGTTTCAGGATACTAACTTCCAAAATACCATTGTAGTTATGTAAAAATTTCAAATTTGCCCTTGCTTTATGGTAAAGTTACCTATTTAAAGAAATTTTTAATAAAAATATAATGATTGTTTTGATAAATACACCTATCACAACCCCTTCTAACTTGAACCTTTATATTTTGAGGGGTTCTATAATAGCGAGAGACTGTATCGTATCTTTATAGTCGTGATTGTTGTTAGGTAGAAAGCATAGCAGGTCGTCCTCCTGTAGAAGTGAGGGGCATCAATCAACCGCCCTACCGCATCCTTCAGGGCCCCAGGTTCGGCATATGAGAATTCATCCCTAAGGGAAGGCGGGGCAAGGAATGCAACTAAAGGGGTAGATCCGAGGAGGGAGGGAAATATGGCATTCCTGACTTTTAGAAAGAGCTGCTAAATCAAGTTCCCGTTTAGGCGAACGAAGTATGACCGCTTTACTAGTTGGCGGGTTGGGCTCTACCTTCCTTGTAGTGAGTTTCCTAAGAAAGATGTAGTATCAGCAGAGAATTTCCTTTTGTCCGGAGCTTGAAAGTAGTAAGAGCAGTAGGGCCCGGAGGAGAGGTGGCAATGTGCTCTTGCCTTACTTATCTTAATGGGAGGTGCGATGCTAGGAATTTAGCTTTCAAGCTTTGCTTTTGGTTTCCTTTACCTGTTTGATTGAAAGCCTGTAGCGCTTGGAGCACTCGATTGAACTCACACAGAGAGTTATCTTAACTCTAGACAAACCCTATATATACTACAAAATCTTAGGCAAAAATGAATAGTGATTTCGTCTACTCTCATCACTGTCCAAAGTTCATCGCCCGGTCACGATTGTCTGGTAGTGTTTTATTTTTTATTTTCTTCCACAAATCAGAATGACCTAAAATTTGGAACGTGTATTCATAAAAAATAGGCAAATCTAGGAAAAATATCAAAAAAATATTTTAAATGAAAACAATTGACCAAAATACTCCCAAAAAGTTTTGGGGGTATCTTGGTCAATTTTGTTTTCGTGAATTATTTTTTCTATATTTTTATTAGGTGCGCCTCACTAAGATATATATACGCTCCAAATTTCAGATCATTCCGTTTCGAAGAAAAAAACACAAAACATGAAATACTACCGGACAATCGTGACCGTGCGATGAACTTTGGACGGTGATGAAAGTATGCGACATCACGGTTTATTTTCGCCTATAGGCATTGGGAAGACTTTTCCATATATATATATATATATATATATATATTAAAATTTATCCATTATTTTTTGTTTAGTTTTTGTAATGTTATAAGTATAACTTTCTATCTAGGGCCGGCCCTACCCGATGCCTGGTAAATCCCGAGATTGACCTGGCCCTGCTTGATAAGGCCCGGCTTGAACATAGGCCTAGCGAAGAAAGGCCTATTAGGCCTGGCCGGGCCCAACTCAGGCCTGGCCTTTTTTAAATAAAAAAAATCTCTCTTCAAACTTTTATTGTAAGGGAAAAAAATTTACTAATTATTTTTTAAAAAACTTGAAACCCCCATTGACATTAAGGTTTGGCCCATAAAATCCCATTCCCCTTGGCCGGCCCTAACTCAGGCCTGGCCTTTCATTTTCTTTTTAATCTTTCTCTTCAAGCTTTTGTTGTAACGAGGCCCGGCCTTTCTAATTTTTAATCTTTCTCTACAAGTTTTTCTTTTAAGGGAAAAAAATTTACTTATTAATTTTAAAAAAATTTGAAACCCCCAATTGACGGATTAAAGCCTGGCCCAGAAAGATCCATTAAGGCTATTGGGCTTGACGTGACCCAACTCAAACCCGGCCTTCAAAAAATAAAAAACTCTTCAAACATTTCTTGTTAGGAAAAAAAAAATTAAAACCCTCATTGACAAATAAGGTTATTTATTGAGTTTTTAGAGAGAGATTCGGTTTTTTGAGAGAATGAGATATTGGAATCTTAGAGAGAGAGAGAGAGAGAGTTATTAGAGAGAGGTTGAATTTTTAAAGAGTCTTATAGAGAGATTGAATTTTTAGAGAGAAAATGAATTTTAGAGATAGTAAAGATAACTCACCCAAACTGCTCATGGGTTCCATGTCCCCTTCAAATTCAATGAAGCTATCTCGATTCATGCAGTCATGCTATACTCTCTCTCTCAGAGATAACGGGTCTCTCTCTATCTCCATTTGAACGGGTCTCTCTCTCTCTCTCCAAGTGAACGGTTCTCTCTCTCCATTTGAAATAGGTCTCTTTCTCTCTAATGAAATGGGTCTCTCTCTCCATTTGAAATGGTCTCAAGTTGAGGAAAGTATGTGCCCCTTCTATTTCCACCTATGCATAAAAGGCTTTCTAGGTAAGGGCTGACACTTCCTTTAAGCTATGTTTTTTTTGAAGTAGAAAGTTGTTCTTTTTAGGCAAAATCTCAATATGCACTCATAAAAAAACGATCTTATTTCATAGCTGTGACATTATAGTAAACACTATATAGACCGGTCTTTGTTTGGGTCAGCCCTTATTAGACCCAAAAAAGCATCCTCGGCTTTTTCTGGCTGGCCCGGCCTGATAACCAATATTTGTCCGTCCTGGCCTGGCCCGACACCCGTTGCCAGCCATTAGCAAGCCTGCTACATGACCGTTAACGAGCCCGGCTAGGGAGCCAGAGGCCCGATCCGGCCCTATCTATTGGCAGCCCTACTTCTATCAGACCTTTATGAAGTATTTCATATTTGCAGTGAGAAATCTATTTTATTGTTTTTTATTTTTCAAGTTTTTTTTGTTAGAGTTACATGATCAAACTTTTTATATTGAAAGTTTTCCATCTATATTTTGTTGATATTTACCTTTATTGTTCATTCATAAACTTCAATTTTTACTTTTTAAAAAACATTTTTTTTTTATTTTTATTATTTTATTGGGCCTTTCATTTGTTTATATGGTTTCATTTTTAAAAATTCATGTGATAACCTATTTCCTGATTTCTTGATCGTCTTTTCACCCGATTGCATATGATTTTAATGGGACCTTTTAATTGATAAATGATAACTATAGTTACAAGGGTGTCGTACTCTTTTTCTCTTTCTTTACTTTTTTAGGATTTTATATTAGGATAGTTTTATAGTTTCTGGAAATAATATGTCAAACTGATATTAACAGGAGATTTTTGAGCCATTTATAACATATTTTTCTTTCTGCTGATTATTATTTTGGTTTTACTAAAATAGCAATATTTTCATCATTCAGATATGATATCTTGTTCTCCCTGAAATTGTCGTGGCCGTTGCAGTGCGTTCAATTTTTTCTAACATCTCAATCTCCATCTCACTGACACGTGATTTTGGGTTCTCAATGAAATGCTGATATATCTTGTTAAGATATATCTTTTTAAATTGAATTGGGTGTGAGAACGAGAGAGAGCATGAGCGATATTTATAATATACATATTATGTTATTTTAATGGGGAAAAGTTTATATAGAGCCTAGGCTCTAAACAATCAAATTAGAGCCTACTTCAAAACATCACTACGAGAGGTTATTTTGATGCCCGAATATCATCAAATTGACCTTCTCGACATCAAGATGCATGGACATGAAAAAAAAATGAATTTCAAGTTTTGAAAATAGTGCATCTTATAACGCATTTTTCAACCATTAATTTTTAAGATTTTCAATTTTTCATAGATATGATCGATCAACACTATTTTTTAAGCTTTAAATTTTATAACTAAAGATGGAAATATAATTTAAGACTATCACAAAACTTTCCCGCATTGAAACCTTATTTCTCAATACTATTTAGAGGTGGGCTCAAATTTGATTGTTTAGACCCTCGGCTCTATACAAACCGCACCCTATTTAATGTGTTATTGTATTGTACTGTATTTATTATGATATATCGTATGGTATATCATATTGAAGAAAGGACAAAAAATCAGTAATAAACTTCACCTCATCACATTGCAATATGGCTGAAATTTCCGTAACCACCTGTAATATTTTCTAGCTTCAAACTAAAAACACATAGTATGGTCCTTTACATTAGTATTGTACATGTTGTCCACAACATCAAATAAACATAAATAATATATATTTAAAGAAATGAAATAATTCTCTATAAATTTAGGCACTACATCAAATATATCCTGAGGAATATTTTTATCAGATAGTATATATACTTGCGCGACCACAAAAAAATTGCTGTCGAACTTGCGCTTTTTTTTGGTCCTTATATGTTGTCTCTTTTTTTTGCCATGAGCCCATGAAGAGGGAAAAACTCAAGATGGAATCTCTATTATTTCGACAGGCACTCCCTTAAGGGAGCTGGCGCTTTACGTATAGAAGATGTGCGTATTCTTTTTGTCATCTTTTTTCTATAAAAATTTTATCCTGCCCCGGAGATCGAAAATCTGAAGTCACAATGCTTACTTAATAAGCTCGGATTTTCAATATTTGAAGTAATCGTTTTTTTTTTTTTAAAGCACTTTTTTGGAAAAAAAAAAGCCAAAGTCACTTTAGAATTTGATTTACACAACTTTTGATTTTCAATTTCTGAAGTAATCTTGGTTTTTTTTTTTTTATATCATTTTGAGAAGAAAACAAAGAGATTGAAGTCCAAACTCACACTATACTTTGCATTTCCAATATCCAAAGTCATCTTAATTTTTCTTTAAATTCTGTTTTTTTTTTCTCTTAAAAATGACTTCCTAGAAAACAAAAAAAAAAGGACTTTGGATATTAAGAATTCGAAGTCAAGAGTGACTTCAGATTTTTAATTTCTGAAATGCCTTTGGTTTTTTCCCTAAAAAAATTGACTTCAAAAAAAAAAAACAGAGGGCTTAGGGATATTGAAAATCCAAAGTTTCAAGGATTTTCAATCTCTGCAGTGGGGGTAAAATTGGAATGGATAAAATAAATACAAAAGGATATGTGCGTGATATACTATAATTAAAGAAAACTTTCATAATTGTGGGTATATTATGAGGGATGTTTAGATAAAATTCCCCGACTTTATCTAGGAAAAGGGAAAAATAATCCACACATGAATTGTCTTTCAGTGCTAATTGAGCATGGCACATGGAGTAAGAGATTACGGACTACCGTGCAACATTTTAAATCGATTTTCCAGAACAAAAGTTCAAGTCTAGAGTTTCAAATATTTGGATTTTCTGAATTAAATGATATCAAATATCCGGTTTTAACATCATAAATGCCCATGTTTGATGATTCCAAATTACTGACCTTCAGTATTGTTGTTTGTAAGGAGTTGCGAGCTGAACCATGCACATAATTGGGAATCCTAGCCACTCAAAACTTTGTATATTCCTATTTGCCTTTTTAGGTTGGAATTTGTAAAGAGAAAACATCCTTTGGTCCAGGAAGGCTACAATCACTCTAGATTGTTAGGTGTGAATTCAGGCGACGGACGTATATTACTAACCATATTTAAAATCCAAAATGATCTTTCTAATCTTGTGATATACTCCTAGTTGTCAAATTTAACATCGGATGGCTAAACATGATTCTGACCATTTTACTAGAGATACTTATGGTATAACATTCCCGGGGCAACGAGTAAAAGAATGGGTGTTTACTAAATTGAAAAGAAGTAGGGACAAATTGCAATCCCCGTAACTTTTTATATAACAGCCAAGGTAACACGTTATTTTCTAAATATCACATGTTAATTGGTGATATATTTTTAGGAGAAATTTATGCTAATCCCATTGAATTACTTATCTTTTTCCTGTGGGAGTAAACTATCCATTTATAAAAAGAAAAAATAGCAAAGAAAAAGAAATTAGGGGGAGGAGGCAACCTTAGCTAAAGAGACTGCTAAAGTATTCCTCTCCCTATTTGTTGCAGCATAAAAACTTTCAGCAAGACATTGGGCAATCTTCCAAGGTTTTATTGCAATATTTGATAACATTCAAGAAATCTTCCTCAATAATTACATGAGTATGATTCCCCTCTAAATAGTCCCCCTCTAAATTAAGCACCACATGCTTCAAACTCAAAAGTTCAGCCTCTATTGCCTGCCAAGGTGTCAAAGGACCACTTAAGGTCTAGATAACTCACCCTCATTGTTCCTTGGAACCGCCCCAAAGCCTGCTCTCCTTCATTGTTCTTGACACTTCCATTGAAATTAGAGAAAATTACAAAAAAAAAACCCAAGACCATATTTTCTATTCAACTTACCCCGTCCTAACTTTTCTCACTGTTTTCTCCAAACAAACTTTCTATGCAACCCCAAGGGAAAAAGTCATTTCTTTTAGACAAGAAGGGCACCCCAGGGGAAAAAGTCATTTCTTTTAGATGGAAATGCCTTTCCCGTGCACGAAAAATCATTTTGGCCAGATTTGACGAGAAGGGCACCCCAGGGGAAAAAGTCATTTCTTTTAGACAAAAATGCCCTTCCCGTTCACAAAAAATCATTTTGGCCAGATTTGACGTTGACTTTTGGACCTAGTCGCACATTGCCGGAGTGCACCATCACATCGCCAAAGACCTAGTAGCACGTTGTCGGAGTGCACCATCACATCTCCGAAACGTAAGTGCCAACCCTAAGATAACTACTAAGATAACTGCTGAGCGCAAGTACCGGACCGCCTTAAGATAACTACAGAATCAAAACTGAGTACGAACGGACTACCCAGACCGCCCTAAGATAACTACCGAATCGAAACCGAGTACGACCGGACTACCTTTAGAGTAACATCTACTGCTGGACATCCTAGACAACCGGATTGTGGACATCCTATAACATCTATTACCTGACTGCCCTTTGCTGAAATCCTAGAATCTAGTAACATCTACTGCCAAACCGCATTTTACACACTGTCGGACTGCCTTTTGCCAAAATCCTAGAATCCAATAACATTTACTGCCGGACTACAAAGGACTACCATCGAAATCTTAAAATCCAATAACATCTACTGCCGGACTGCCTTTTGCAACTGTCAGACTGCATTTTACATCATTTTTGTGGGAACTACCCTTTGCAACTGCCAAAACCGCATTTTTGCTGGGACTGCACAACTGCCAAACCGCATTTTACATTTTACACAGTGCCAAAACCCTACCGAATGTACAGTGCCAGAGCTCTATTGTCGAACCGCACTTTGTAAAGTGCTGACGCCTGCCAAATTGCACTTTAGTCTTGGGGGTTCTTTATAATTTTCCCTTGAAATAAAGTTTTACCCACCAGCAATGGAGGTCTATGTAATGAGGCTTCAATGGGTTTATGTCTATTGAGGTCTCTGTAATGAGGCTTCAATGGGTTTAGGTCTATTGAGGCTGGAGTTTACCTTCAAAAGTGTTCTTAAGGAATCCCTTTATAGGAGTTCATAGGACTACGTCCAAAGAACCAGATGTCGCAAAACTAAGGAATCCCTTTAAAGGAGTTCAAAGGACTGCGTCCAAAGAACCAGATCTCGCAAAACTCATTTTCTTATGGTCAAATCCCTTGAGCGACCATAAAAAATCCTGGCGTATGGCATCTCCCATGGAAGACTAAATAATTATTGCAAGCTTCAAATTCAATTAAGAATAATTAATTGTTGCAAGCTTCAAACTCCGTTATAACAGATGGCTTTTCCATTGGAAAGCGCACACGGTTTTTCATCCTGCTTCCTCATTATAATATTCACTTATTTCCAACTTCCCCAACTTTTCTGGTGGAAGGCAAATCACCATGAATATAGCATACTCTATTTAAAAAAAGGAAGATGCATACGCATCGCAACGAAGATAAGATGAGCACATGAGATGCATTCAGTTTTTTTTTTAATCATTTCAGCAGTTCATCTCAATATCAAAAACAAAATAAAACATCTTCATCGATTGATGTCTGAGCAACCACCAACAATTCCATTTGCGCAGTCAGGCATTGATTAATTGTTACGACAACCTACGCTATGGGGCTATCTTGAGAGAGAGAGAGAGAGAGAGAGAAACGCGGTCGTATTCTCCCATTCACAAGCAAAAACCTCAAACTTTACTCCGCCAAGAAAGACCCAAGCACAAGCCCTAAAATAATTTGCAACACACTCAATGCACGCATTTAAGATAAATGAATGAGTGGTACAACAACGATCCATAATACGGCTGGGTCAGGAAGTCGTATTGCATGTTGTTTTAGCTCATTAAGTCATATAAGAGGAAAAATTAAAACAAGTTGAATTCATGAAGACACTACATCCAAGTAAAATTGTCAGGTATATAAGCACCCACAGGCATGCATTTTCCAAACACTCAAGGATTACTAATAAGGCCGGTACCTCCAATCCATTCTTGACGTACGTCCACCTCCGCCGTTGACATAACCCCACTATCAAGAAAAAAAAAAAATTTCATACTTTCCGGAATAGAACGTGGGAATTACAGCACATTCTCAAAATAGGACTATAATACTATCTATCTATTATACTCACATCCTCAAAATCCATGTTTCCGTTGTAAATCCGACCATAACCTCTCATTGGACCTCCATAGCCACCGGCCATTGGCTCAATTGCATCACTCACAAAAGGCCCACTTGTTCCCGTGTCATCGAGTGGTGTCGCAGAGTCTATGGCTACCTGCATAGTGTAGTATCGTAAGACATACATACCTCATATAAGCATTAGGTCACGAGTTATTCCAACTAGAAGTCATGGTTGGTAGAAGCACAAAAAAATATCTGAATGCGAGCCAGCGTACTACTTTTTGACATTCAACTTGTAGAAATTTGAAAAAAATCTGAGAGATGAAGCATTCTACTCAACATCTGTGATATGAATGAAAGGATGAATCTCCTAAATTTACTTCGAAGTTCCCAATATATAGGATTTGTTGATGATGATTGCAAAGCTTGTCACGTTCACTTTACATGCATTATTTAGATATATCAACAAATCAAAAATACATGAGGTAGATATCGAGATCGGATATAATAGGCAAAGGCATGCATGCACAAGCAGACTGTGATTATGGACTTAAAATAATTCCGTCATAAAAAAACCCATCCAGGATACTTTTCAATACTATTTTGGTTTTTTTTTTTTTTGGTTTTATCCCTCAGGCTGCTTTCCTACACAAACAAAAATAACAACAGCCCTTCATTCTCTAACAGCCCCTGACATCAAGGAAAAAAAAATCTGTAATTGGGACCACCAAGCTTGGAATTTCATGGTAAGAAAGTCCCAGAAGGCTGGCCATGGAAGAGGTACGAAAATCGAGGTAGTGAGAAAGCCACAAGCAACATGCCACTAGATGATGAACTTACTCGAGGCATTGATTTTTCAAATCCACAGCTACCAACTACACACATAATACATGCTTTTGTGTACAGGTTACCTTCCCTAGCAATATAGTGCTCGCATATATTTCAGATGTTTATGTGGTATCTGATAGTGCCCAATATTAAGTAGAATGCCAAAGGTAACCGTAGAATGCTTAAAAAAAAAAAAAAATAGAATGCTAAACACGAATGCAAATACATACCCAGTTACAACTTCACAGGGCCACTTTTAACTTGACATTTAAAGTAATTTTGAATAAGCTTTCAACTTCCAGTAAAAGAAGTAGTAGTTCGACCCAGCTGGACTGGGAATTGACAAAGAATGGTCCAATCCAGACAAGTCCCGGGTCAGCCGGCTGAGTTTGCCAACTATGCTTCCATCAACATCTATTTCTTTTAGAGTTTTCTTTGTTCTTTTGTGACCTCGCGTAAAACAAAGATAAGAAAAGGGAGGTGAGCTCACATACCAAATTCACAAAATTAGTACCCCATAGTTTCATCGTCTACCCTTTTTAAAAAACATTTTACTACTCTTACGTGGTTCTAGACAAAGCACACAGTGAAGTAGACGTGACCTGGCAAGTAGGTGAGTTGAACACCTATTACTGACATTCTCCAAGTCTTGGTAACCCAAACTACACTAGTGCAATACTGGAGAGTGTATTGGGAATGGAAGCAAGGAAGATATAATTCTGAATGGTCCATACTGGTTCGATTGAAGACCCTATACTACACTTCTTGCTAAAACGAGTATGAAGAGCAACACTCTAGTGAAGACGATCATAAAACACAACAGAATCCTATAAATTGCATCAAGATATGCTATCCTAGGAGATTCATAATTGACTCACAACACTTATGACTATGCGATGTTCAGATAGTAATTTGCTTATAGGATGTCTATCGATGATTCAGTATTTCCTGTCACATAAGACCATATTTCTCTATAAAATGGATATAACATTATTTAGCATTGTCATTACATTCTCCAAGGGAACATTACAACTACCACAATTCCTGGATGTGAAACAGGTCATCTAGATGCTGCTTTGTGTAAAAAGCAGCTCCTGTTGCCATTCTTCATAAAGCATAGAATAGGTGGATATGTCTTTACAAGTATAACCAAAAGATGCAATTGTGACACTGAAGTTTTTAAGCCATGATTAGGGACCACTTAGCCTTCCTTAAAGTTGAAGATTAGTCCTGCGATTCTTACTTTCAAGGAAGACCAAAAGAAAGTGACATTCAATTTCCCCACGGAGAAGCATATTCTTGACATCTAACTGGTACAGTTTCCAATTCTTCAAGGTTGCCACCGAGAGTAGTGTATGTATACAATTCAACTAGGACACTAATATTGGGTTGTTTTGTGAGCAATCCCATGTTTTGCCCATTGTAACTACAAAACTATACAAACTACAGATGACTTTTATACAAACATTTGGAACAAATAAACAATTTCACTTATGCAACAATACAAGCATCAGCTAGTTAACCTTCTCTTCAAAAAAACAGTACAAGCATCAGCATGTTTTTCTCCAGGGTCTGAGTTCTCAATCATATGAGGATTTCCACCACTTGAGTCGACAGAATGATTGAAAAAATGTGTGACAATCATAAGTAGCAGCAACATTCAGGACAAAACCATAATACATACTAGAAATAGCCTGACACAAAACAACAGTTGTATGAGATAATAAAAAATAGCACAGCTTTTACTTGACAAGATTCGTAATTCCCAAGTCCAGTGAGGATTCATTATAACTCTCATTCTCATTTCACTGATCATGCTTTATTTCAAGACAAAAGTCTGCATGATTCTTGGTACCACAAGATCAGGTTGAAGATCCTCACAGAGTCTTTCATTTTTGACGTTTTTACTTTTCGGCTTGTTTGAGGACGATTCTACATAAAGGGTATAGGCATTGCTGCTTGTATCTCTCGTTGAGGGGCATGCAGCATGACCTGATTCCCGTCAGAAACATTACTAAACCACCAAACAGGAGAAGCATTAGAAAAAAAGGCATTTACGACCACGAAACTAGTGCCCTTTTAATGAGAAGGTTAACCAGGAAAAAAGGCAAGTTTTGAAGAAGCATCGGGTTTACGAAGCAGTTTAAAGGAATATGCACATACCATTCAAAACTGAAAGGATAAAGGTCCTCGAGGCAGTTCATTGACAAAATTTGAGTAAACACACCATTGATAATATGTAGTCATCCAGGCAGTATCAGAACAGAAAAGCTCTACCACCTCATCAACATGCCTTCTAATGGATTTATCTTCAGGTTAGTGCCTGGGCCACATTTGGGCTAGGCCAGGGTTGAGCCACTGTGGCCCGATAGACGGCCCCAGCCATGTCCTGCCCAATTTTTTCTTTAGTTCTTTTCGTACATTTTATTTGAGTGTATTAGGACCGGCCCGGTCTGGCCCAAATAGGCCTGGCCATGGCCTCTTTGGCTCGGTTGACTAGAGCCAGGCTAGGTCCAAGGCTGGCCCAGCCCAGGCTCGATCCATTGCCAGCCCTAAGTCATCCCAATGGAATTGTACTCCATCCTATTGTTTATCATTCTCTTAAGCCAATATTTGGTATTCTATGAATGAAATCAACACCCAAAAACCGCCAAGTTCATCATCATCATCATAATTCAAGCCTTATCTTATATGAATCATGTTCCACCATTACGCTCTATCAAGGACCATACCCTCAATTAAATCAGAAGTCATCATATCTCTCTCTTCTCTCTACTTCAATCCATGTCATTTTGTTCATTCCCCTTGCCCTTTTAGAGTTTTCCACTTGAACCATATTGTTCCTCCCAATCAGTGTTATTCTAGGTCGATGCTGCACATGGCCAGCCCACCTAAATCCATTTTCCCTCATTTTATCGCCCATTGGAGCTACTCCTACTTTCCCCCAAATGTATTAATTCAAAATTCATTCCATTCGTGTCTTGCCACTCATCCATCTCAACATCCTCATCCTAACTATTCTCATTTCATGGATATGTTGTTTCTTGACCGCCTGACATTCCATCCATAAAGCATGGCCAATCTTACAGCCGTCCTATAGAACCTCCCCGTCGGTTTCATTAGCACTCGGCAATCACATAAAGGCTGCCAAGTTGATCAACGTAAATTAAACCAGAATATCAGAATAATCAACCCATACAAGATAAAGCTCTTGATTGGTACCGGGTTGATCAACAACAAATTAAATCAGAATATCAGAACAACATAACCCATAAAAGACAAATCTCTTGGTTCGTAAACCTGGCAATGAGCACAATAACTTCACTGCTAATCCACCACTCAGCCCATGCTCAAGCCACCTCGCAAAATGACAGACTCCTTAGTAATTTGACACATGTTCTCCCTATAGGTCAAGAGCTTGAAGAATCCTTTTCTTAGCAAGTGGCTGAATTTTCAAGATAATGTCATTGCTATATTCTATATCGCATGTTTATGATCTTTCAGATATTATGTCAAAAGCATGCAGAAAGAGACTTAAGCATGCAAAGTGTGACAAATGCATCGTCAAGATAGACATTAGCCTCCAAAACAGGAAGGAAGACATCCACGTACACATGTGCTGTCTTGCTGCATCCTTTGGCAGTGCACAGAGATCTAATAAAACCTCAACACAGGCCACGCTCAAGCCATCTTGCAAAGTGACAGACTCCTTGGTAATTTGACATATGTTCTCCTTATAGGTCAAGAGCTTGAAGAATCCTTTTCTTAGCATGTGGCTGAATTTTCAAGATAATGTCATCCCTATATTCTATACCGCATGTTTATGACCTTTCAGATATTATGTCAAAAGCATGCAGAATGAGACTTAAGCATGCAAAGTGTGACAAATGCATCTTCGAGATAGACATTAGCCTCCAAATCAGGAAGGAAGACATCCACGTACACATGTTCTATCATGCTGCATCCTTTGGCAGTGCACCGAGATCTAATAAAACCTCAACAACTGTTTGACAACAATATAAGGCTTTCTAAACAATGTGACAATGCAGGGGACATTCAGGCTCCATGTCAACAGTGCAATGTTCTCACTTAAACCCATGCGACAACCTCTTATTTACGGCAGATCCACAATGGGAAAGGACATGAGCTCTATCATAGGTGCTCTTTGCTCATAATTCACAGTGAAAAAGGCCATGAGCCCCAATCATCAGTGCTGTTTTACTGAACCTTCAAACAGGACAGGGCACAGACAAGAATGACATGGTGAACATCACCATATTATTAGTAATGGACCACCTCATCATAAAGACGATGTAGGATGAGGAAACAAATATTGACATGATATTTGATTTCCTATGGATAATTTTACAGCGTTATGGAAATCAGAAATGCTGGGGATGTTTTGACTAATTACCCTTCTCCAAATGAAATAGAACATCTTCTTAAGGTTACAAAATTTATTTATCAATCACTACTTACTCCAGATTGCTCAATAAATGAGCTTCAAAAGAGTAGTTACCTTGCATTTATATACAATTTCATGAATTCGTTCCAACAATGAGATGCAAGAACAAATCCTAAGACACCAGATACAAATATAAATCTGGATACAAATATGAGGAAGAGAGATAGAACCCTATATTTCAGAAATTTAAGGATACAGACACAGGTGATCTTGTCTTGGGCAATATCAGAGGCATGTGTAAGTAACAGCCCAACATATAGGGCGTGTAAGAGATGGATAAAATCTAAAGATTAACGCATTCAGATCTTTTTGTGCTCGAAGCCATCTAGTTAACAAAGAGCAGAGAAAGCTATTTATAAGGATGCTTAAGTTGAATGTTGACTCCTTGAACAATGTCAATTATTCACATCACAACTGCTATGGTGGTTATGGAAAGAAAAGAAGAAATACACCAGCCAGCAAATTCTCAATTTATGCAATACCTGCTGTCCATGAATCTCATGTGTTCTTCGAGATACACGTTCAGCCACACCATCCTCCGCAAACGTCACAAAACCGAAGCCCCTGTGGCCTGTTCTTTTTGGATCCTGATTTGTTATAGAAAACCATGCATATTAGATATAGCTACCCCATCAAACAGCTCCAAACCCATGCAGAAAGCGCAAATCCATACCTTTGGAATATATGCATCTAAGATACGACCAAACTTCACAAAGTACTGGCGTAAATCTTCTACAGTAGCTTCTTGAGGAAGCCTACCAATAAAGATCTTTTTTCCCATCCCATGAGCTGCCCCAGAGACACCTCCTAAAATGTACGCAAATCAATTACAAATTTAACCAAAGCTGCTGTTTAGATGAGTAACATACAAAGGAGGCTTCTAAAAAGCAGAAGCAAAACTCACTTCCATAAACCGAGCTTGGATGGTCATATAATGTAGGTGCCCCTTGTACTGCATACCTAGTTGCAGCAGTGATATAGGCATTGTATGCACCATATCCGCCAGGTGGTGCTCTCATTGGCTGCCTTATTTCATCTTCCTGTACATGTAAAAGAGCTAAACTGAGTGAGGGAAAAACCTATTCAGGATAGCATACATGGATCAGCTAAAGATTTTTCTTCTGTCTTTACCAAGGCAATCAAATTCAAAATGCAGTTCAAGGCACTAGAGGGTCTAATGCACCATGCACCTTGATGCAGGCGCATTAATTCCTACCCGGATAAATAAAATATAGAAACTTAATAAAATTTGTAATAATACAAAGAATAACAGATATATATGATTTATCTGATACTAGACATTTTAATCTAGCATTGTGTCCAAGATATACACTGTCAGGATCACTGATAAGAGTGGGATAGACATTTTCTCTCTCTATTCTCTAATGTAAATAGCACGTAAAACAAAACGAACAAATGACCAATCTATTAATTAAATTCAATAAAAAAACAAAAGAATATGCCAGCATAGCAAGCAACAAAGTAAGAAAGTACGCATAATATGACACCATTAAAAGAACCTAGATAGTGGAAACTGCCGCACAAAGCTAAATGCTGGACAAATATGAGCTTTGCTCATAAAATTGAAATCGAAAAAAAGAAAAAAACACAATGTTGGATTTCGCACCCATAGAAGCCCAAAAACAAAAAAAAACAAAAAAAAATTGCTCTAGGAGCTTCTTTTTGTTTGGCCTGTGGGAAGGGGTGGTGTAGGGACAATTTAGCCCTGTTCGTGGGCTATATTTCTTCCATTCAGTTGGGAACAAGAACATAGCCGAATAGGCATGTCCCAATGCGGCTGCCTATGCAGCCATTGCGTGGCCTAAGCAGTTGCATCATGCACGCCAACCTAGGAGGGCAGAAAAGGAGCAATGATGGGCAGCACTGCTTCGCTGTGCTGCATTTGATAACACTGATTCTTAACATGAAAAATGACCACTTGTCACTATCTTGTAGTACTTATACCATAAAAAATTAAAACTGTAACAAAGACATATGCTTTAGAGAGGAGAAAAAGCAAAAGAAAGGAGTAATTTGCCTTGGGTGTTGCACGGTCAACAACAATTGTAGAACCACCCAACTCATGAGTTTCTGCCATCAATGTGTCAACAGATTCTGAAATGCCATGAAGTATAAATACGTCAGTCTCAAAGAAGCCACGTAAGAAGCTGAAAAAAACAGTTTGATATTACGCTACAAGCAATCCAGCTCAGTTGCAATGTAATAAACCAATCCAGGTATAATATGACAATTACAAAAAACCCAAGGATCTTAAATCACACAAATGTAAAAAAAGTAATGATACTGAAGCACATCCAAAATACCAATTGTATATTACCCAATCCCATAAAAGGCGAAGTTCAAAAAAACAAATAAATTCATCGCCACATTTTTGCATCCATCCCTCTTATACTTTTGCTAAATCTAGCGGTGTTTGCATCCATTTGTCTTGTCCTTTCACGACATAAGTTGGTGGCTCACATGAACAAAAATTGAAGGAATGCAGTGATCAAGACCGGCATGAGTCACTGATTTTACTAACCATAGCCAAGCATGAAGACTCACTGATTTCCTAACCATAACCAAGCATGAAAGACTGAAACGTTAATTGTAAAGTAATGCCGTGGAACAAAGAAATTGCACTTCCATTGGCAACAAGTAAATGGATTGGTAGACTTTAATAACCTGTAGAGATACTAGATTGAGCGAAATAAATCATCAAGGTCATCCAAGTTTCTAGAATCTATGGACTTAACAATTTCATTATTAAGTTTCTAGAAGCTAAGGACATAAGCCACATGAGCGTTAAGCACACAAAGCATATTCAATTTCGGTACTAAGTTCAAAGGAGGCAGTTCAATGCCAACGGAAGAACAAAATATATACTTAAGACTAAGTTCTCCAGCAGAACACCCTCCTTGCAGGTGGAACCATGTAAGCATCTTGATTTCGTTTAATGAAGGCCGTGGAAGGTGAAAGGTTGTACTCTAGCATTGAACCAGCATCATTCCAACTTTTAGCCTCTTGGAAATGATTACCCCTTGATAAAATTATTTGCATAGAGCCAATGTTTCAAGAGTCCAATGGGTGAATCAAACCAGTGAACCACTAGCCCTGATCAGACGCGGCCAAGATGGCGAGTAGGATGTCAAATCCCCAAATGTCCATATGGACCCCCCAAAAAACCAGAAAATTTAAAATAAAATAAAAAGGACCCCACAAAAAACCAAAAAAAAAGGGAAGAAAATCTAAAACAAACATTAACAGATATAAAATCATGCATTAACTTTTGTAGATTGAAGATCCCTCTGCAACAAAAACCCTTTCGAAATCAAACAAAAAATATAGAATTTTTTTTAAAGAAATCTGAGGGATGTAAAATAATTGAAAATCTACAAAAATACTGTTTTAAATCATGCAATATCTTTGTAGATTGAGGACAACACTCTCTACAGCAACAAATCTGATGAATGAAATACATGATTTTTTAAAAATCTGGGTGTTTTTAAAAAACCGTTGAACCTTTTGATGCCAAATCTCCTCAAACACATTTATTGGAGAAATTGTCACAAACCTGCTAGAAGGCTCCAATGTGGAATTTTTTACACAAAATTCACGAACGTTTGGTTCAAAAAATGGGAGATATCAAAAAAATGGCTGATCGGGAGTTAGAGCGAAAAAATGGTAAGTTTTTCTATCTCTCGATCTCGCCAAAAATCTGTTTCTTGACCCAAAAAATTCTTTTAGGGCTATTGCAGATAAAGGAGAGAGAACAATTTGTGCCAAAGTAGAGAGGATGTGGTGAAGAAAGAATCTTCATATTTCAGTTCGAATAGGGAAACCCAACCAATCTGCTCTGATTTTTTAAACCATGTGCAAAACACTTGAATTTTTATAATTATTGACTTCGTGAATGACTGAGGCGCTTAAGGGAGGCCAATGTCATTAAACACAAAAGTGACTAGCCATTTCACAATGCTGGGAGTAGATATAAATTAAGCTTACTTCACAGCACAAACAAAGACAAAACAAGAAAAAGACAAGAAAGAGGCGAAGAAAGGAAATATAGGTACATATAGGCTAGGTGCCACAATACACTGCTGTGACATCTAGACATTTGAAACCTGCTAACCCCTTGTTTGACAAGCAATTCGGCCTTGCCATTAGAGTTTTAATATTCAGATTTTTGGAAACTTAATAAGCACATTGCTGACTTTTCATTTATTTGGATTATATATTATCCAAATATATCCGAAATTTTTTATTTCTGGAAGACAAAATGAGAATTTAATGAGTGTCTTTCTCCTCCCATTCTCCTCCTAATGCATTTGAACCATAGTTGCTGGAGCCTTGAAGGAAAGGTCATGAACCCGCTCCGGAACCTCAATCCCACGATTCCAGCTAGGGATTTTGAATGGAATGCAGATCCTCATCCCCAGTGGGTTTGAACTGGGGTTCTAAGTGTATGATGCAATGCATATGGTGTTTTCTCTATTCCGCACTGATTTATATCCACTGATTCAGGTTTGTGCCCAATGGTAATGTGAACCCACACATCACTCACGATCCCTTAAAACTTTCTATTGCGGCTCCTTTCTCATTGAATCGTGCTTCCTTGTGACAAGGATCCCGCTCCCTTGCTATAAGATCGTACGAATGACGGTTCTGCAGACCCAGCTAGCTCCCGCTCCTACTCCCAGGAACGCACCCGCACCTGACAACTATGGTTTGAACACCAATTACAAAGAAGTTCATTACTTAATTTCATGCCCTTCTCATGGCTTCCTCAACCTCTATGCCAACCACTACCAACACCCCTCCCAATCTTCTTCTTTCTACATTACCTCACAAAAAAACCAAATCTGAAACCCATTTCATCACTTTCATTCAGTCCCTTGGTCCCTACAAATATGAACTAGGGAGCAAAAGAAGACTACCCAATTCTCTCTTTCTCTCTCTAAAACCTATCTTTCTTTACAATCGCCCGATTTTTAAGACATGGGTTTCAATTGTTCCCAGTCAAGCATTCATCAGACATTCCCAAGCCGAGACTGAATTAGAGAAAGAACTCACTCCCTTAGCGGTGTTGTGCTCTGCTTTAGCAAAAGCCGATGGCAAGAGTGAGAAAATTGCAGTGCTCCATAAAGAACCTAGAGAAACTTCCTTTCCAATAAGACCAACACGAAAGATGGGGTTTTTGTCCGTTGAATCTTTGATCAGTCTAAGCTTTATCTCCTCAAATGCGTTGTAGCATCCGGGTATGAGCATGTTCTTCAAAATGAACCATTATAGAGCTTTATCTCCTCAAATGCGTTGTGCATCCGGGTAAGAGCATGTTCTTCAAATTGACCCATTATAGCTTGATGAAGGTAGCGGAGGCTCCAATTAGAGAGAGAAAATGGCCCCTATAGGAGCCCTCTAAAAAGTGCTTTCTATGTTCTTTTGTGAATGATTAAAACATCTGAAGCTAATGCATGGAGAAAATGGGTTGGAAAAGGGTCAATTGAAGGAGAGGATAAGGCTATAAGGTTTCACAAGTCGTTACTTGTTAAGGGGGGCTACCCTACAACACACTACAGATATTGAAAAGTTCTATGACTGCAATGGAGGAATTATTGGGTAAGCTCACTATTAAAGATTTCCAGGAAAAAATCTGCAACCTTTTCAAGCAAGGTTCCCATCCATATTCCAACTTGAACTTCTTATGCTTCCTGCAGTCCTCTTCCATTGAAAACCAAAACCCCCTTTACAAATTAGAAGAAAAAAATCTAAAATTTCTTCCCCAAAAAACCTCCAGAAATTCACCTTTAGTGACAATTTCACTTAATCTTACATTTCGTATGTCAGATTTTGCCATATCAATGGCCATCATTGGAGTCTCTAACGTCATAGGAAATGGTGAAATTTTAGAGAAAACTCAAGAGCAATGCATTAAAGAGACGGAGAGAGAGAGCCTGAAAATAGAAAACAAGGCCACATGGTATGAAATTTCAAAGAACACAGGGAAAACCATAAGAGAGAGAAAGAGAGAGAGAGAGCCCAACCTGGGGCACTTGGTAGAAAATAAATGAGAGAAGGGATTGAAAGTTGACTGGAACAGGGATGCAGAGAGAGAGAGTGTGTGTGTGTGTGGGAGGGGGGGGGCAAGAGAGAGTGGCTAGACTTGAGACTTTAGAGAGCGGGGAAGCGAACTAAAACCCACAAAATTTTCTTGACAGAAAAATCATGTTCTGCAAAATTCAAGTCATAATTAATTGAGTTTTTTGAAATAAGAATTTTGGCCTTTATCTAGATATTTTGGGATGCCAATTTGAGTTGTAAAGCACTCTTTTTCTCCAGTATTAAAACTTTTTCTAAGTATTGAAAATCCCGAAATATTTAGATATTTGTGTGCAAGCAAACATGGCCGTAATCCATAATTGGAATGAATAATACTGAGTTTGACGAAGAGGTAGAGATATAATCAAGGAAAAGAACAAGTGACTACACAAGCCTGAGAAATAGGAGTGGAGTAATGCGCTATTTACAAGATTATGCAGAGGCTCAAGAATGTCATAAAGCACCTCTCTCACTGGAACAAAACCGGTCACAAAAGTTTCATAACAGGGTAAAAAACCAAGAGATTACACAAGTGGAAAACACAAGAGAAACAGAAAACAACTGTAGAGATAAGGATATCATAGACAGATAGTTTAAAGAGAGAGAGAGATTAGATTATGATTTGCACTTGGAAGAGAACCTATAAGAAGAAAATCTATTCTATGAAGAAATTTCTAAGATCATATTATATCCACCATGGCTAAAAAGAAAAGGGACAACGTCTTATGTCCAGAAAACATAAGGGGTAATAATTCAGAAAAGTAAATAACCAAAAGTGTCAACTTTTATGCAGACCATCTTGATTGTGAACGACCTAAAAGCACCATATCCTTAAGATGACCCATTTTTGACAATGAAGTCCTTGAGGACGTATGCATAGTGAAATTGACAAAATGGTTATGAGCATGATTTTGGATAAAGCTTCATAACCTGATGGATTACCAACTACTTTTCCAAAAATACTACTCTAGAGAGGTATCAGAGGGGGGGGGTAAGGGAAACAAAAAAAAAAAAAAAAAAAAAGAAGAAGAAGACTTGGTCAGCTTATTTGGGGCAAACTTCAAGATTTCAAACCCTTGACCTCCCTCACCCAAACCAATGTGCCTACAATTTTGCCAAAGCCTAAGGAACTTTTGAGAGCCATCAATAGTTTCTTTCTCAATGAGGCTTGGTTGGTAAGTCTAAACTCCACCCTTATTTGTTCTTGTACCGAAGGAAAATTAAGAAAATCAATTGAAAAGTTAAGAACTATTAGACATAGTAGTATATACTTCACATACATAAGAACAAGATTTCTAGCTATCTATTATTATATAGAGATACCACTTTATTTTTTTGACATGTGTCCTTTTCTTTTCCAATTGTATCCCACTAATTCCTAGTTTCTTCCCCATTTTGCCCTTCTATATCTTGGAATTGTCCAACTCTCCATATAATGGCTATATATTAATCGATCTCCACATAATTACTCACATTTTTAATATGCCCCAAATTTAAAACTCCCAACATCATCTCCCACTTTAAAGCTCTTTATTTCTCTCTCTACCTTTGTATGGGATCTCTCTCCTCCATTCTCTCTCTACCCTATGGCTGCACATTTAACCAGATTCATGCCCACCAGTTCAGATACAAGCTTAGCAGCCATGACCCAGAATTCCTAGGAAGAAGGACAGTGAAGAGAGAAGGCAATGATAGAACCAGAGAGCTCAATACCAAAACCATGGTGAAAATAGAGTAAGTTCCAAGAATGCGAATGGGTGTTCTTGAACCAGAGATGAGCTTCAGCTAAAGACCAAGTTCTTTAAAGAATCCAGACTTTCAGAAGGGTTTGATTCTTTGAGATCCTGATTTTATAGGAGAGGTGCAAGAAAGAGAAGTTGAGGGGTTCAGGCATGGCCATGGATGTGGATCAAGCAGGCTGAAGAACAATGAGGAATGAAAACACGAGATGTAGAGAATGAAGGGGAAACCAAAGAGAGAGGAAAAAGGGAGGGAACAGGGAAAAAGAAAGATTGATAATCAGAGAATACGAGCGATGAAGTGATAAGAGGTTGTTCAAATGCCGTATCTTTCTAGAGGTTCGGCCCACAGGCATCTCTCTCTCTGTGGCTTCGGCCATGGCCATCGGTTACCTCGGGTGGAACTTATTTATTGGGGATTATGTGGGGTGCTTTTGCTTAGGTTTCACAGAGCAAGTTCTACAGAAGCAAGATTCGTTTTGATGGAGCAGGGAGGATATCGAGAAAAAGAAACTAGAACACTCAAACAACTGATTAAGAGCAAAAGAGAAACTTCAAATTTCTCACAATATGCATTCGAAAATCTTCCAATTTTTTTGGATAATGAGATTTTCTTTTTCTTTTTCTTCTTTCATTTGACATCAAATCTAGCCCCAGTTTGGTTAGCACTAATTCAAGTCCAGTTAAGCCCAACTTAAAAGTAGTAGTACAGTTTGTAATAATTCCATTTTTAAGTCCAACTTACAAAGAGACAAAATTATCCTTGTCTTATTTAAGAGAATAACTTATATTTCTATTACTAGTTTTGATGCCTACACTTGTTTGGGTACCTAAGTTCAGCAGCATCTAAAACAGTCCACACCTAGCTATACCAGCCAATAAAACTATGTGGAGGGCCAGTAATTGTTGAATCAAATTTAGTTTCCTAGGCATGGCAGTCAATACCCGTACTGAATGCAAGTCTACAGTAACCCTTGATAGCAAATAGCCACAATGATGCTGAAAAGTGTCATGTCATCATCACTGGGCATGTATCGCTCTCAAAAACCACCCCTGCATGGACATGCCATGACAGTTATCCAACCTTTATGAAAAGACAGCAATACAACTTTGTCAGGGGTTTAAGGCATTGTCTTCTCTAGCCTTATGCTCGTCATAACAGTAGCATATTGCCTATCACACCATAACAGTGTCAGTTCTGAGGCCATGAAGTCAGTGATGTAGCACCTCAACTCGGCAAACCCACCAACTCATGCTCACTAGCTCTCTTAATGAGACTGCCTCCTCCAATCCATAATATTTCACTCTCATACTCCAAACATGTGGCCTACCAAACGAGTCCATTGTCACATCAATCCCCTAAGTCCATACAGAGCGTCTCAACTATCCACAACTATCACACTCTTAGACACCCCACAATTCAGGTGTGCTCTCTCCTCACGTTCACCTAACTACAGCATGCACTTTCACAAATTCTAATTCATCATCATCATCATCCAAGCCTTATCCCAATTATTTGGGGTGGACTACTTTCACAAGTTTTCATTAATGTTATAATTGAGTACATAAATACAGTATAATAAGGCCTTGCAAGCCACATAAATTGCAACAGGAAGTTTATAAGCGTAGCAATCTATATTGACAAATAATTTTGTATTGAAGCAATTCCACAAAGAAACACAAACTTAGGAGCAACCTAATTTCACAGTCACTTATAAATTATATATTCCTCTATAGTGATCCAAGGAAAAGAGGAGGCTTGATTTTAAAATAAATGCAATGGATTAAAAATGCAAGTATCCCCACTTTAAATTCTATCGTAAGTAGTCGACACAAGCAGCAAAGGACACAGATATTTGGTGCAAACATTTAGAAAAAAAAAAGGCTAGTGTAACCTAACATTTAATCAGAATAATTTTCAACTAGCCACTTTCTTACCTGAATTTTCATAAGTCACAAAACCAATTCCTCGATGTCCCTTTGTTGTTTGATCCTGCAAAGCATCGAAAATTATCATACAGCACCAAATGCATCCAAAAGCCAACCCCAAATAGTTGGGATAAGGGATGATGATGATGATGATGATGAAACGCATCCAATCTAAGCAAAAATGTACGCATCATAAACTATTAACAGATGATTCAATGGTACCTCACCAATTCCATGGAGATTAAAAGGAAGGGTGTGGTTTGTATAGAGCCTAGGCTCTAAACAACCACATTAGAGCCTACCTTCAAATAGTGTCGAGAAATGTGCTTTTAGTACTGGAAATCTTTGTGATAGCCTTGAAATATATTTTCATCTTTATTTATAAAGTTTAAAGCCCCAAATATAGTGTAGATCGACAAATCTATGAAAACTTAAAAATCTTGAAAATTGACAGTCAAAAAATGTGTTACAAAAAACACTATTTTTAAACCTTGAAATCCATTTTTTTCTAATGTCCATGCATCTTGATGTCGAGATGATTAATTTGAGGATATTTGGGCATCAGAATAACTGTAGTTGTTGGAAACGTCTGTGATTCTGAATCGTTTCTGGAATCGGAATTGCGTGTATCAGAAGTTTCGAAATCTAGGAATCGTTGTCCGTACAATTCGGATTTGAGAAAAATGATTCTCACTATTTCAGAATCGCGATTCAAAAAATTAGGAATTGTGTTTCCTATTTGCAAGAATTGATGTCCCTCCATGTTTGAATCACGTTTCATACCTCTATGGAATCATACATGACCCCACTTGTTTTGGTGGTTGCGGGAAACGTGATTCCTAAAAATATGGAATCGTGATTCTTAAAATTCTAGAATCGTTGTCCCTATCAACTTGGAATCATCATTCTCACCATTCCAGAATCGTGATTCTCCCCATATTGGAATCAAGATTCTCCCCTTACTAGAATTGCGAACCAATTGCCCTCCGGTATATGACAGAAGTATTCAGAAAATATATAAATTTACCTATTACTACAAGATCGAATATTGGTTTGTATATACTCAATCCAAGACTCCAAGTACTAATGTCAACCTTTATGATATCTTTGTGGACAATCCCATACAATGGACTCGGTCTACCCATAGCCCTATTACGCCTACAAGGTCTGGAGCTAAGAACAAGGCAAGCTCTCTTTACCTCCTTACATTGCATTATAAAACAAGCATATGACATGGTAATTCTTTTTTGTTAAATGTAGTTTTAAGTCTTTTGACTTTTGAAATTGAATTATCCAATTTTTAGTCAATTTCTTTGATATTTAATGATTAATTTAACTTAAAACACCACACAGGGCACTTCGCTCATATCCTTATTATCTTCTTATTTTACTTAAAGAAAAGCATTTTTATCCTCTTATTCAACTAGAAGAAATGATGGTGCCGATCATATATTAAACATTATTATATTAGTAGTTTAGTACCCACACCATTTACCAAACATTATTAAATTTGAAGTAACATATTTTTTTAGTATTATTTATTCTTGTAATAGTTCTTAAAAAGTAACATGGAATGAAGGATGGAAATTAGTAATTAAGAAAATAAAAAATTTAACATATTACTTATATTTTAAATTTTGATTTTATTGCCGTGTGCAATAACTTCAAATTCTCTCACGCTCTCATACATGTCGCACTCACTTATGATTGAGCACACATCGAAGGGTTTCTGCTCTCCCTATGCTCAGATATTACTCATATTTTAAATTTTGATTTTATTGTCGTGTGCAACGACTTCAAATTCTCTCACGTTCTCATACATGTCGCGCTCACTCATGATTGAGCACACATCGAAGGGTTTCTGCTCTCCCTATGCTCACATTGCTTCCTGAGAACATGGATTCGCAATTCCTCGATACTTTGAATCAACATTTAGCATAAGTAGAATTGCATTGTTGTGTAGCAAGGAATCACGATGTCTGTGATATAGAAACTTGATTCCAAACAACATGGATTCACAATTCCAAAACATTTGGAATCAACGTTTCTCATAAGTAGAATCGCATTCCTTTTTTTTTTGAGAGAGAAGAATCGCATTCTTGTGTATAGCTAAGAATCACAAAGTCCTCGATATGGAATTTGACTCCGGCAATCCAAGAATCGAGATTCCTAAACTAGGTGGAATCGTGTTCCGCAGAAAATGGAAACGTGATTCCTTTCTTTTAAAATCGACTTTCACCCGGGTAAATGCCGAATCGAGATTCCGAAAATGGAATCGCTACCCTCATAGGTGATTCGGGTAACTATAAAAACAACCTCTTCTGGTGAAATTTTTTAAGTAGGCTCAAATTTGATTGTTTAGAGCCTCGGCTCAATATAAACTTTTCCCTTAAAAGAATAGTCTAAAAATCTACTAAGCAACTTTATCCAAATAGGGAATAAATGAGGTAAATGGTGTTGCATATAGTCGGGTAAAGTTTGTTGCCACAAGTAATGGTTTGCGGTAATGGTACTTAGTGCTGCTACAAGAAATGAATGTACAACTCTATATGTATCATCTTCCCTATTTCATACTCTTCATAATAAACAAGTTTTATTTCTTATCAATAAGAAAACATATTCAGATATAAGAAATGGATATGAAAAAGTAAAGAATAAAAGAAAAATAATTCTATAAATGCAGGAAACATCAGTGCCTTTCAACAACACAAACTACAACTAGACTTGCATCCTTGTGTACAAGGTGAGGCACCCAGAAATTCATCAAAACCATTTTATATTATCCAATTCCCAAGCTAGTATGTTAAGCAATCCAGTACTCTATAACTCAAAATAAAACTAAGCATGGATCAAAAAGGTCGACTGTGATTCACAACAAACTATCCAGGACAAATGACATTACTATTCACAACAGAGGAAAAAAAAATTTACATGCATAAGATAGACTATTTCAAACTATCCAGGACAAAATTTACTGCTCGTAACTCATACTCAGCGAAATAAATCACATTATTAGAGCATCACATGAACAGCAATATTTGAAGCAATACAAAAACACCAGAAAAGAATAGGAAAAATTTACAAAAGAAGGAAGGGCCTGAAGATGCATCCTTTAATCAGGAACAGGATGAACTTTAAGTCTTAAAACTATTCCCTAAATGTTCATAACAACTCATTTAATGCACCACACATTCCAATGAAATATGACCTACCTGTGCAGCCACTCCAGAACTACAAGTGATAGGCAACTGAGTTTCAATTCACAGTTGTTTTCATCAGTAAACCAAGCTTATTATCCATTTAATTACTCAATTAACCACTTTGAATATCAGTACTTTTAAGGTACCAACACGCTTAAATCCAGTATTAGTAGTTTGCCTCAGCCAACTTCAATTAATACATAGACTATGTCATTTATGCGAAGATTATCCAGATAATTATCCATTTACACAAATGTAAGCATATTACTAGAAACACAAACACCTAAATGCAAGAGATCCATGGTAGACCTACATCCTCGACAAAAAAAGGCCACTCTCCACAATCCAATTCCCACAAGGGGATGAACATGGGGACCAATACCCACAAGGATAATTTAACCTCAACAACCTTTCAAACAATAAATTTTAAGGCTGGAATGGGTTGTGAGAGGTGGAATTACTAAATATGAGGCTGCTTTTTACTAAGAAGTTGTTTGTTATGGGTAACTTGGTCATTAAGTAAAGTCACGTGTCTTCATCACTAAAAGAAAAGCAATACTTTTGTCGTCTTTAGAAGGGTACAGTTGAAATTCTCGCAATAGGGAAAGGGTCTGTCCTAATAAAGTTCCATGTCACTTACTTTCAAACTGCCACTGTACTTTTGTGAAACTTTCTAACATAACCTGGAAAAACCACATGCATGCATGCACGCACACAGAGACACAGATCACACATGTCTAGTATCAACTTAACAAGAAAAGCGAGATAAAGGCTTCTATTATAGGATTGAGCAAGAAAACTTTCAGCTCACCTTAGGCATGTATAGATCAGTGATTTCACCATATGTCTCAAAATATCTGTAAATATTTCAAAGAGAAGTCAGGAATCCCTTGTGTAGAAATATACAAGTGCATTTTCAGAAGCATATGGTGTTCAACAAAGATCATGAAGCAAGATTATGAATTAGGAAAACAAGTACACCAAAACATTGATTCTTGAAAAAACTAAAATTTGGAAAGAGAATTACTCCCGAAACATTGCTTCTGTCACAGAATGGGGAATTCTGGCAACAAATATCCGGGTAATTTTCTTTGAAGGCGCTCTCATCTCCTCCTACATAAAAACAAATGGGCATTTTAGTGCTATCATAAGCACCTTAGATCTAGGAAGTATTAGGCACATGCATAAAAAGTTCATTACTTAAAATGGAAAATGAAAAATCTGATGATGAATCATCCAATTAAATCAATGTTAGTTAACCATCAAACCTACCCTTGGTGTTGCCACTTTGACCTCCAGCATTCTGCTCCCAAGAATGTGTTGAGTTTCAAGAACTTTCTGTTAAACAAGCAAAAATAATGAACCTCAGAAGCCCAGAAACACAAAGACCAAGTGTCACATAAATCACTAGACATTAAGGATCATATGGCTTTCAGCAACTGCAGCCTAAGAAAATCCCACATCACAGATGAATGCCAGCAATTGCCAACACCTTAACTCTATAATTATGCAATCTCACAACTAAACAAGAATCTCAACTAATCTTCCTTCTAAGCCCAACATCTCCAGATAGACCCTTTTATTTAGAAGCAAGGAAGCACATTTAGTTGATCTCATTGTCACCTCAGCGATAATAATTGGGCCTCGCTGAAACTTTCATGTTTAATTTTATATGTAGCCAAGAAAATCATTTAATCAATTTTACTGTAGAAATGTGAACCAGGGTGAAAATAAACAAATGACACATTGGCATTTGATGGTGCAGCACCCAAGGACACCAAGAGAAGGCATGCCAAGGTGGGTCAGCAAAGGACCCCACATGAAACCTAGAGAGACTCTAGTTGGGATATCGAGTCATTAAGAGGATTCCCAAGTACAAATGGACCTCCGCATGGTTCCAATTAGATTTGGAAGGGCAGCATCTTGTTCAATCTAAAGCTCAGTCCTCCAAGACTCCTGGATAAAGTCCAGTCCCAGGCAGAGATACCAATCCAATGGTTGACGATAATCACAAATATCAGTAGTTGTCCAGTAGTAGATTCCAGAGGGAAATGCACCTAAGATCACAGACCAACTGCGTGCGGATGGACGGAGAACAGAAGGATTTCCTAACCAACTTCGAACTGCAAGCGAACCTGTGGCTTTCGCCCCAGAGGTGAACCATCAATCAAAACAGGGCAGGTGGTTTGATTGTTTACTGAGTGGGTTCCCAAAATTGGTAAGACATCTTTCTCTGATTACTTCCTAGTTGCAATAGGTTTAGAGTTAGCATTCCCAATTGTACCTAAAACCTTTCTATGCCCACCTCGCATGTTTTTTTTTGGATAAATATTTTGAATTTGAATCACCATTGAACTTGTGTAATAGCAAGCTCAGTACCTGAGCATAACTTTTAAGACCAACACATCTAAAACCACCATTTCATAAGGACCACATTTCCAGAGATAGTTCATGGAGATCATTGCTGCAATAAACAGTTCTACAGGCAACAGAATTTTGCAGATACTTCATAAGAACTATTGTCGCACACAACACTATTTTGGAAAGGTTTTTTCATGCCTCATAGTTGCTTCCTAGAATCTAAGATTGCTACAACCAGAGCATGGAAAGTAACTTTAAATGAAAATAAAAATGATCAGGTCATATGAAAAATATTAAAATGCAAGATGAATCAAATCCACTTAAATTGGTCACTGCACCTTGGGATGAAATAGAAGTACATATTGGAATTATCAGATTCCTTTTTCATAAACCAAATATTTATCCTTTGTACAACAATACCATCGTACATTAGTCCAATGGGTTAAATAAATGAAAACTATAAGTCTCGTAACAACTACTAATTGAAAGGTGGCAATATTAACTGCTCATCTCAGACATCAAAAAGATGCAAAACTGCATGTGGCGCTGCTGAATGCTTTTAGTGACAACTACATCAGCGTTACTTTAACTACCATCCAATAAAGAGCCAAAAGAAATATGATTTTGTGAACAACTTTCTAGCAGGAATGAAGACACATCTGACAATCGAAGTGTCCACGATTCCAAAATATGACAAAGAATGAAGAACATAAACCAGCCAAGATTTATTGGGTAGATCAGCCGAATTACTGATGGGGAAGTTTTAAGGAAAAAAAACAAATACAAAATGCGAAAAAAGCTTTGGACAAGTTAAAATTAACTTAAATAGAAAACATTCACTAATATATATTCAATATCATACCTGGCACAACATTATTCATCTAGTTTGCACACATTATTCATCCAGCTTTCTTGTCAACCATTACATACAACATACTACAATAAACTATTATCCTTAAGTGGTGGAGGCAGATACTGAAAAAGGCAGGCAATGTCAACAGGAAGCCACCAATATTATGATATATATATATATATATATATATATATATATATATATATATATATATATATAGATATAGCCAGCTCTGATCCTGATAGTCCAAAGGTCCTGTTATTACTATGAAGTCAGTAGCTGACATGCGGCTTCCAGCAATTCTTTTGTTGTTCTTTTTGTTCATTAAAGCCCCATCAAAAGACCTCCAAAACGAACCACATTGATGAGATGGACGCAAGTAACAAGAAGGATGTCGCATGATGATCAAGACTGTCTTTGAGGCCACCAAGAAAACTAAATATTTAATAATTTCACGATAACCATCTCAAAACAGAAGTCAGTGGTTGGCTTGGCTACTCCCATAATAATCATCAGTCCACATAGTACCATAGCTCATATGATGTAAGAATAAGTTCAGTTTTGAGCTAAGCATCTAACAACATTACATGAAGAACTTAGAGGCCCCAGAGGTCATGGATTGGGACAAACATTACCACCAGTTTCACAACATGTAATTGAGACCAAATTTTAAACGACCAGACTTACCTCCCAACTTGCCTAGTGCTAGTTTTAGTCGACAAGGTCTCTTGCTTGAGTCTTGAGGATAGTCAAACCAAAGAAACCGAAATAAAATGAACTACTACATATATTCAATACCATACCTGGCACACATTATTCATCCAGTTTTGTTGTCAATCATTACATACAACATACCAAAATAAACTATTATCCTAAGGTGGTGGAGGCAGATACTGAAAAAGGCAGGCAATGTCAACAGGAATGTCACAAGTGAAGCTACCCATATTATCATATATATATATATATATATATATACACACACATTGATGAGATGGATGCAAGTAACAAGAAGGATGTGGCATGATGATCAAGAAACACATTGGCTTGGCTACTCCCATAATAATCATAAGTCCACATAGTACCATAGATCATATGACATAAGAATAAGTTCAGTTTAGATCCAAGTATTTGACAACATGACGTGAAATAACTTAGAAGCCCCAGAGGTCATGGATTGGGACAAACATTACCACCAGTTTCACAACATGTAATTGAGACCATATTTCAAACGACCAGACTGAGCTCCAACTTGCCTAGTTTTATTTCTAATCGACAAGGTCTCTTGCCTGAGTCTTTTGAGGATAGTCAAACCAAAGAAACCTAAATAAAATGACACTCATTCAAAGCTTATAAGATTCACTCAAAAGTCAGCACTGCCAAGAGCTGATTCGACTCAGGTCCCATGTCAACTCACCGACTTTATAAACTGTGATTTAGATGATAATTGTATAGCAAGTGATCAACAGATGACAACTAGTTCAACCTAAGAAAAGGAGACTTGAACGAACCATAGGGGTCCCAGAGATCAATTTATATCTTAAAATTCATCCACACTTGCATAGCTAGCAAGCTGCATGAGGACTAGATGCATTTTTTAAGTCAGTTTTGAATCACATGTAGATACAAATTAAACAGCCCTATAAATCCGGGAAGCATGCATCCAATGACCATTGTCTCCGATATGACTTCAACATAAAACCAAGAGAGCACAACCACCACCTAGTCCCTCCCTAGTTCACAAAATTAGCCCACATTGTAGCCTTATCTTGAATTCATGATTTACCATGTTACCATGGCATCCAATATGCTCTCACCACAAAAATGGAACTCTATAATCTCATGGATCGAGGGTATCTATTGCACAAGAACACCTTAACTCTATCTTTAAATATTCTATGCTACATTATATATGATTACTTTACAGAGAGAAATCTATCTCAATTAACATAAATGTCAAGCATGAACCAAATACAACCAAAGATCAATATCATGGCATAACTCAAGTGTCCAAATAGATAAAGTAACAAGTCCACCTAGCATTTTTTTTTTTTTTTAAATGTAAGTCCACCTAGCAATCGTGTACACCTTAACATGTCCACATAGCACCGTGAAATTCAAATATCTAAAGTTTGAAAGCTTTCTATCAAAATTTGTACCTTTTCTCTTCTATTAACTTTTATCAGTTCAAACATATGCTTCATGCGGAATCATTTGAAACATAAGCAAAGATTCTGAGTCACTCAATTCAAACAAGAACAGAAAAATGTCAGAATCAAAAGTCACAAGCCAAACCTTGGCATCTTCAGCTGAAGCAAAAGTAACATAGCCAAAGCCCCTTGACCGACCAGTTGAACGCTCCTAGAAATTCCATAAAACATGTGAGAAGAGACAATTTAGAGTGTAGAAATGCAAATGATACAAAAACACAACCTAGAAAATCTTCATCTGCATGTATAAAAGGAAAGAAGATGCTTCGAGTAATGCTTCGAGTAATGAATTGCTATTTTAAGGA
The DNA here is from genome assembly GCF_054954075.1 of Amborella trichopoda. Classification (NCBI taxonomy): domain Eukaryota; kingdom Viridiplantae; phylum Streptophyta; class Magnoliopsida; order Amborellales; family Amborellaceae; genus Amborella; species Amborella trichopoda. The sequence goes on from NC_142339.1 coordinate 30,407,664, forward strand.
GAAGGATTTCTGGAAGCTCTATGCCTCTATGAAAAGATAACGAACATAAAATGCACACAATGCATCTTAGAATGGCTAATTTGATCACAAATGAGTTTTGTGGATTTTCTTTCAGAAAGAATCATAAGGGGAAATGACAACCTTACAAATCTAAAAATTGAAAAAAAAAATAAAAATAAAAGAACTATAGATGCCTCGGATGTGTGACAAACATTAGTCGATGAAATTGCATGCCTGTAAAGATATATATCACAAACTACCAGATATGCACCCCATTGTATGAAAGACAACTCTCAGTAAGCCACAACTGCTATCAGAGAAGCTTCAAAGTGAAATATTAATGCACTTGCAAACCTTTTGCTGCCTTCATTTCATGCTTCTGAAGTCAATTTTTTCATAACTATTAATTATGCATGAGAAAAATCACAAACGGGGAACATCCAAAGGCAATCCTACATAAACAAAGATAGAAAGAACATCCATAGAAGCAATTCAAATATCAATTTATGAAACCCAAACTTCAAAAGTGAAGCAGGATGTGCAATACAAGACAGTCAAAGTGTCAAACAACCACATCATTGTGCAGCTTGTGAAAATGGCCCTAAACATGACCTGAAACAAAAAGGTTAAACATCGAGTCTCCAAGAAAAAGTTAACCCACCTAATGATGTTTCCCCACCCACACGCCTCCCCCTCCTAACACCTTAAACATACTAGAAGTACTCCACCAGCTGAAGAAACAAAGACCCCATCACCCCATAACTTCATAATGTTTCATGATTAAATAGCCATATATGCCTCCATAACCTCCCCTTGATACCTGATCTTGAATGGCTACCTCGAAAACCAGCCACCCTAGATTGCCTTTCCAGCAAACAGTCTCTATTGGCATGAGGCAACCAAAATGAGAGTGACAACAAACTTAAGATTTGGAAGCACCAACGATTTCCTAGCAGTACTCCCACAACCCCCCCACACAAAGTCCCTCACTTGAAAGAATTAAGTGATACCTATGAAGCTATCTGACGTTCCTACACATTGATGCTAAACACTCACATCCCCTAAAGCTCCCATTATTCGTAGCCTTCCCTGAGCTACAAATAATGGCAAATGGGGTCAAGGCGTTCAAATGGAGAACATCAGATGAGCCAAGGTCATGGTAAATGCAGAAGCACAACCAACAGCAATAATTATTAGGCAACAATAGCCCTAAAACTAATTACCAATAAGAAAATTAAACTCATCAATAAGTTATGACTTTTGGAAGCAGCATCTTGGCTAGTACAGAATGTGCTTCTAAATACCAATCCAATATTCCAATACCCTAATTACCACAACCCCAGAGCTCCTATCGACTTTGGCAAATACATCTAGCAGACAGGAAGGACCAACCTCCTCAAATTCATTTTCCAACAATCTCATCATGCTCTCTAGCAGACAGCAACGACCAACCTCCTCAAATACATTTTCCGACAATCTCATCATGCTCTCGCTAACCATTGTGAACCCAAGATTTTTCAGGCTCACCATATACCATGATTGCAGGCTCTTCATGTAATTAAAAAAGCAAAAAAGAAACAGAGAAAGACTGAAAAAATAAATAAATGGAAGGAGAATGCACTTTTTTCATCCCATTCAGCAACCATTCTTAGAACTCATTTACCCCAAGCATTTCACCATACGGCCAAATAAATGTTCCACACGACCCTCTATTACAGTTTTGAAACAACATATGAAAAACCCATGACTTTGTTTGAATTCATAACAAATAATAATAATAATAATAATAATAATAATAATAATAAAAATAAAATAACAACAACAATAATTATAATAATAATAAACAAGAACAAGAACAATAATTATCATAATAATATCGAACAATAACGAACAGCAACAAAGAGAGGTAAGTATTTCATTCCAAAATCATGCAAATTAAGGGACAAAATAATATTTTATATCTAAAATAGATGAAGACTAACAAAAGGATTGAATGATGAATAGCTCACCTTCATGACAATGGCATCTTCCAGTTCCCCAAATTTGCTCATGTAGTCCCTTAAGCCCTCTGTATCGACATCCCAAGGGATTCCCAGCACCTAGCTCACAAAATCCAGTGAATAAATTTTTTTTAAACAATAACTGAAATCTCACATGTCGTTTTTTTCCAATTTCCAACCCCAAAAAAAAAAAAAGCATCTGGATGGAGAGAGAAGTAGAGGAAATAGAAAGTGAAAAAGAGAAGCTTGGTGTATACTAACCACTAGCTTGTTCTCCATGATGGTTAACAGCTCTGATGCAAAGGGGAAGAAGGGTGAACAAATCTCACTCCCCACCTCACAAAACACACTCTCTCTAACCCCTGCACATGACCACACCTCTTTCTCACACACTCACCTCAGAAATCATCCACTCACACGCAAACATGCAACAAAACCACAAAACAAAGCCTCTTTCTCAAACCCTAACAAACGGCCCCTGGCCTCGGCCCTGGCCATAGCCATGGCTGCAGGCCTTTTTCCCCCTGATACTACAAAAATCACACAGCAATGAGTCATTATATATTTATTTAGGTTAGGACCCAAACTTTCTCTCTCTCACTAACCTGTATTTTCCGCTCGCTCCCTCCTCTTCCTCCTCCTCTATTCGCTCCCTCCCTCCCTCGCTCGCTCCCAGAGCCTCTATCTCTCGCCCTCTCCCTCGCTCTCTCCCTGATTTGGAATCACAAGCCCCATCCGCTTTGGGCCCCCTTCTTGCGTATATATAGGCCCTCGCCTCGCCGTTGCCCTACCTGGAGTATGATAAATTCGATGATTAAGGCCCGGCCTTTGTGTAAATAAAATAAGGGAAAGTATCCTTTGGCACACGGTGGTCACCTTTAATTTTACCAATTAAATGTGAAATGGGATGGTTACTTTTATTTTATTGACCACACTCAATCTTTAGAATATATTTTTTTAAGCTTGATACATCCGAGCTATTAGATTTCACATCGGATGGTTATAACTAATTGTGACCTCCTTATATCAAAAATAAATGATCTCATTACATACAAACCTATAAATAAATGCTCACCTCAAATCTTTTAAAAGTACTTTCGGCAATAGAAATCTACATGATGAATCTAAAATCAATTTTCAACACCGACAATAAATTTTGAAACTCAAAAAATAGTACAGATGCTACAGATTTATAAACACTTATTTTTAAGGTGAAATGGACTGCCTAGATAATTTGTTATAATATACACTAGTTTTAGAGCTTAAAATCTTTTTCTTTTTTTTTTTTACAACCATAATGTTCAAGCCAATTCGATCGATATAAAGTTTTTCTAATGATTGAATTGTAATTTTCAGTGAGTTATGAGTTGAGGCTTTACTTATATTCATGGGGTTGCAGCCCTATCAAACCATTTTCCAAATTTGATATGTTTAAAAGCCAATTTCTCATCTAGATGGGAATCGATCATGACCGAACATGTTTAAGGATGACATAGGTCGTGGCCAGGTATCCTCCCTAAAACACCACTTATAATTTTTTTTAGTCTTCTAAGCTTATTGAATATTTTTAGGTCCTTTCGAAATCCCCACCCTATAAACTTTTATTTTAATTTTAATTTTATTTTAAATTTTTTTATATTTTTTTATCACTGACTCAGACCAATCCAGATCCAATCCAATGATTTGATGTGCATTTGTTGGTAAATAATCTACCCCACTAATTCGAGTTTTAAAATATTGTTTGATATCATTTAATCAAGTCACTATTTCCAATATGATGCATCTAGTGGCATATCAACTCCATCTAAGTTTTTGTTTCCCATTCGATGTAATTGTGCAACAAATGTGTCATATAAACATAGATGCGATTTGTATAAGATTGCAACCTTTACTTGTAGAAGTAAGGTCACCATCTTTGAGTACGCCAAACATGATCACATAGAAGGCAGAATTATTATTTGGAATGACATATTCTAAACAACTTACCAATGGAGCTAAACATAAACACATAACACTGCTTTTTATAGATAATGAGGTATTCCATACAAAATAAATACACATGGTTTCTGTTCAATATTGTTGTAATGAATTTACAATTTATTATTTTAGGGTATTTTTGACAAAATTGAATCTCAATATTTAGAGTTTAAAAATTTTGAATAAAGGCATTGCTGGCATTTCATATATCCGAAATATATAATATCCTGATGCATGTTAGCTTGTGTATGTTTGGCTATCTACGTGTATTAAAATTTCATAGATTTTGACTTGGCCAAAAAAAAAAAAAATTGTCAAATTTTCCCAAATCTATTAGAGCTTGAATAGAACTTCTCTGTCCTTTCCCAGGGTGACCATATTTAGGCTTGATCTATTTACATTAAACAACATCAAGCCCACTTGTATAAATGATGCCTTAACACAAAGAAAGAAAAGCACGAAATTAACCAACACAAGTCATGTACACTCTCTTTCTCCAAATAGCAATGTGAACATGAGATCCAAAATAGTTAATGTTAAAGCTCGGAATATCATATTGGGGTCTTAAACTTGTCTTTAGGATAGGTCATGTTAACGCTCGACATCTTCTAAGCTGCTTCCAATTGCCACGAGTCTTGAAAAAAAATCTACCATTTGGGCTTTTGGTTGCCATTCGCGATTAAAGTTCAGAGCTCGAGCTTCAACAAAGAGAGAGGGTGAGGGAATGGGCAAAGATTAAAGCCTTAGGGCTGGTAGAGAGTGCTCAAGCTTCAACAAAGAGAGGAGAGGAAGTGGGCAGAAGATTAAAGCCTTTGGGTTTGTTGAGAGTTTATAGAGAGAGAAAATGGGTGTATGGAGAGAGAGAGAGAGAATGAATAACGGTGGGACAAAGGTTGGGGCATCTTGGCTAAGAGAGAGGCCCCATGTGAGACTTAGATGTAGAAATGGAGCAAAAACCATGCTAATTATTTTTGATGGAGAAGTTATATAGTGCAAAATTCAATTTCTCTTTGAATTTTTGAAAATACAGATTTTGGACTTTCATCTCGATATTTTAAGATACAATTGTGGGTTATTAAACATGGTTTTCTTCTTTTAGGATTAGAATTTTTTTAATCGCTCAAAACTCAAAAATATTCGTATATTTGTTTGCAATCAATCATAGCTTTAGTTATTTACATATTTAGTAATTCACAAGGAGTAGAAGTTGAAGGAATTATATATGATAACAACTTTAACCTCTTTGTCTCTACACTTATGATTATTAAAACAAAAAAACAAAAAATCACTAGATGATTATTAAACAAAAAAACAAAAATGAAATTTGAGTTTTCTAACCGTTAGATCCCACCCTCTAAAAAATGGATGGCTTCTATTCAATTTTGAGACATTATTTGTTTCAAGTGCATAAAAAGTGCAATCAGGAAAAAAAAAAATATTGATGTTAATCAATGTGTCGAAGGGATTACCCCAAAATTTGAGATACCAAAACTAATCGTAGTTGGGGTTTTACCCGAGTGAGTAAATGGACAGTATACTCTCGAAGTAGTAGAATATCTTTTGACATAACTAATATTGAGTTGGAAAAGAGAAACAAGGAATATCAAGTGGTTCCAAATGAATATGAGTTCCATGAACTAGACTATGATATTAGGATTCGATATAAAAAGTCCTACACATTTCTACTGATTTAATAGGCATTATCCTTCATTGATACAAAACCATGCAACGGTGAAAAACATTTAGAATAACTCAATCCAACTATTTAACTACAATATAATATTCCTTCTTCTTTTTTAACTAATAATACAAACTTGGAGTTTCAACTTGGGTCTCTCATAAATTTTCAGTAGAGAAAGGACAATGTCATGCTAATCAATAGTTATGGATGATAATTAACATAAATTTTCCCTCTTTTTTATTTTAACATAATGTTTTATTATTTTAAAAATACTCTATAATTCAAATAGTTAAATCTCATTAATTACATAAGCATTATCAAATCAAGGTGACATTCTGGGGACAAATTGCCAAAAGAAAGTCTTGAACTAGCACTAACAAATAATATAATAGTTATTACAAGTATATGTGTTACCTTGATCCAAGATAATATCTCATCTTCATTAAATTTAGCTCTACAACAATATCTATACTACATTATTAAGTTATAGTTAAGGAGTGGATACGTGTTGAGAAAATAAGAAGGGATGTTAATACTATAAAGATTGTAGGATACATTTTCCATCTTTAGGTAGAGAGAGAAAGATATGTATCCCTCTTTACATACACAACGTAGGAGAACAAAATTTAAGAAAGAGAGGCACACCCATATTTAGGGGAGGAGAGAGAGAGAGAGAGAGAGAGGGGATACACTTTTTATCTTTTTATGTTTATCAAATATATCTCTTTTCTTTTATCTTTTGGGAACCTTTTTGGTATGATCAATATCATATATATTTGTAAATCTATATTGATTTAGGTGAGATTTAAGAAGAGGTTAGGTAGAGAGAAAGATGTGTTCTCCTCTTTAGAGAGAGATGTGTACCTATATTTAATGGAAAAGATAGAGAATATCTACATATTTTAGGGGATTAAAACTTAAGAGAGAGAGGCATACCCATATTTAGGGGAAGAGAAAGAGAGAGAGAGAGAGAGAGAGAGAGAGAAATCACCTTTATCTTTTTGTGTTTATCAAATATATCTCTTTTCTTTTATCTTTTAAGAACTTTTGGTAAGTTCAATATAATATATTAGCAAATCTATATTGATTAAGATGAGATTTAGAAAGAAGTTAACAACTTGAGATACACGATCTCTCTTTCCTTAACGAAAGATGGTTGGGCCTGGATTTATCATCGCTCGGGCTCCCTCGGGGACCCGGGCTCGATGAACCCCCTCTCGAAAAACCACTCGACGCGTGTGGATAGGCATTTCCTATAGGGAGAGGATTTTAAAGTAGTAACGATGTGGACTCGAACACTTACCTCACCGCAATTGAGTTCATGGGATGTGTCTGGGCCGTAGCCCTCTTAGATCAATTACTAAAGCCCTCCAGCAGTCTAGCAGCGTGATTGAATTCGGCCACCTCAGAAATCGATATCTCACTTGGACTCTCACTAAAAGACTGCTTTGTAGAATCCGCTTATAGTAACCTCCTCCTAATTATGCGTATGGGAAATGGATTCTAGTTTTAAAGGCTAGAGTAACAGGAAAGATAGATCAGAAAGAGAAGAATAAGAGAAGAGTAAGAGTGGGTTGATGAGGTTTAATTTTTTGGGGATGAGAAGAAGAAATAGAAGAAGAGGAGATAGAAGAAGTGAAGATATGACCCGAGAATCGGGCAACCTCTCGGTGTAACTTCTCCGAAGAGGTATTACCGGAGACAAGGGAAAGCACCAGGCTTAAAGCCTTGGAACCCCAAGGATTTGGAAAGTGGAGTCGCGTGACTTAGCCCGTAACTATGTCACTAACCCAAAGAGCCCATTAAAAGTGATACAGTGAGAGAAGAGAAGAGAATGAAAGAGATAGAAATCTCTCACAGCTCGAACACTGTATAATCAAGTGGTTAGAGTAGTTCAAGAGTTAAAACTCTTAGAAAACTGTCTCAGGAGGACCCCTGCCCGAGTGATCTAGCACAAGATGTGTCTCTTACGACCCAAAACACTATGTGAACTGATGGTTAGAGCAACAGCCCAAGAGTTAGAACTCCAAGAAACTATCTTAGGAGGATCCCGACTCGAGTGAGAGAAGATATGGGTGAAAAAGTAATGAAATACAAGTGGATGAATGAGAGGTGAGAGAAGGATAGAATGAATGAGAGTGAGAAGATAAGGATGGATGAGGTGATGCGAATTAGATAGAGTGGAGTAAGACAGTGAGATAGGAGAATTAGAGAGATAAAGAGAGAGGATGGACCCGCCTATGGCGCGGTCCGTGTGTCTAAGGGTTAGGTAGAGAGTGATGAGAAAGAGAGGGAGAGACAGACCCGCCTATGGCACGGGTCTGTGACCTGGAGGGGGTGAAAGGGTGCAAGAAGGAGAGAGAGAGAGAGAGAGAGAGAGAGAGAGAGGGTACAGACCCACCTAGGGCGTGAATCCGTGACTAGGAGGGGTAAGAGGGTAAGCGAGAGAGAGATAGAGAGGGTAGACATACCCGCCTATGGCGTGGGTCTGTGACTAGGTGGGGATGAGAGGGTGTGAGGGAGAGAGAGAGAGAGAGAGGGTAGGCGGACCCGCCTAAGGAGCGGGTCTATGACTAAGCGAGAGGGAACGAGGGAAAGAGAGAGAGGGAACGAGGGAAAGAGAGTGAAGGGGGATGGACCCGCCTGTGGCTCGGGTCTGTGGCTTGGACGAGAGAGAGAGACCAAGAGGAGAGGGAAAGGGAGACAGGCCCACCCTAGGTGCGGATCCGTGACTTTAGGTGAGAGAGAGAGAACAAAGAGAAGAAGGGGGGACTCGAACCCACCCTTGGTCCGAGTGAGAGAGAGAGGAAGAGGAAGGGCTCAGACCTGCCCTGGATCCGAGTGGAAGAGAGAGAGAGAGAGAGAGAGAGAGAGAGAGAGAGAGGAAGAGGAAGGGCTCAGACCCGCCTTGGATCCGAGTGGAAGAGAGAGAGGGCATAAAGAGAGAGAGAGGAAGAAGAGAGATAATACAGAGGAGAGAGAGTGGACTTAAAGTGGGCTCGAGCCTAGGTTCGCCTTCGAGGGTCCATTTTGCATGTACCTTAGAGTGAGGTCTTGGTTCTTGTAGGTTAAAGCTAAGGTCTGGGTTCTACGTATATGGACCTAGGTGGGTTGGGATAAGGTAAGGTGTATGAAATCTAGGGTGTAAGGATTAAGCTAGTGTGTATGGAAGGTTTAGGGTTTATGGTAGACTAGGGTGTATAGATACTAGGGTGCATGGAAGCTAGGGTATATGGAGTAGGCTAGGGAGTTGGGAATCTTAGAGCATATGAAAGCTAGGGTGTATGGAGTAGGCTAAGGAGTATGGACAATGCTAGGTGTTTGGAGTAGGATAGGGTATATGGGGTAGGGAGTTGGGAGATCTAGGAAATGGGAAGTCTAGAGTTTTAAGGAGTAAAGGGTACCAAGGATAGTTTCTCTCTCTACTAATTGTTTTTCTCTCCTCTCTCTTTGAGTTTGGAATTGGGATCAAAGAAAATGAAGAAGCCTAAGCTCTTTGATTTCTCAAACTCTTTTCATTGATTTCCAAAATTCATTTACAAATGACTTCACTTTGCTTATATAGAGTAACCCCAAAATGTGGGTGGAGACTAAAAAACCCCTCGATTTGTTAGAAATTACACATTTAATAAATAAAAATAATAATATATTTTTTGGAATTAATGATCAAAATACCCCTAAGTACTTTTTATGAAATGACAAAACCATCCCTCCATGAGGGGCCTCTTGCCATTGCTAGGTCTCGAGAGTTTTTTCTGATGTTTCTAGTGGCAATTCGAGAGATCAAATGTGTAGAATTGTCTATGATGCAAATCTGACAGATCTTCGGGTGTTGAAGATCTCTTGGATATGACACCTTAAACTAATGAAAATGAAATGGTAAAGAAAGTGAGACAAATCTAATTCAGTTACGAGGCCAGATCTGCCCAGAAATGAGCATATCTACTCTCAGCTATGTGGCTGAGCCAGCATGATCCAAGACATTACAAAATATGATTTTTAAGTAAATCAACATATCAAAATAAAATGAAAACAATAAAAGCAAAAGAGATAAAATGGAGGAAAATGACACCGAACCGGGCCGGATGGCCCAGGACTCCCGAGTCTTATAGGGCTCACCCGTATCAGAACCGGTCCTCTTTTGTCTCTCTGATCCGGATATTGGCCAGCAAGTCTCTTCAGTATAGGGTGGTTGTGCCCTATAGATGGTTATAGGTATCTTAGATTTAGGCTCTCTCAAGCTTAAGGGTTGACGTTCCAGGAGGCTGGGGGTTTCCTAAAGCTATCCCTAGGGTTTCTCATCTTTATGAGTTTTCTATCTCTATCCTTCATCATTCCCCATCTATCCCTTAGTCGTTCTCCTCTAAATACCCATGAAAAGATGCCTTATAGGGGTCAAAGCTTGTTGGGACAGATAAACTTACATAACAAACAAATCCCCGGTCAAAAAGTGTGAATTTTGAGGGTCACTGATCTAGGTGACACGCCTAGTGTCACCCAAGTAAAGTGTAAAAATCATCTAAAAAGGGCCAAATTTCAGTTTGGGGCAAAAGGGGCTGAGTGACACGAGCCATGTCGCCCAAGCCAAACTTGATCAAAATCCAAAATTTTCATTTTGAGTGCATTCGTTATCCTCTTGTGAAGCTACCAGAAAACATTTTGGTCAAAACGAATTTGTTTACTATTTTTAATGAGTTTTTTGGTAAAACATGACATTTACTAAATGACTTGGGCGACGCCAGTGGTGTCGCCCAAATCAAAACTTTTCCAAATTGATTTTTCTTTCAATTTGGACGTCATCCTCAATATCTTATGGAGGTCTCAGAAAAAATTTGGGTCAAAATAGATATTTTTAATATTTTTAATGATTTTTTGGTAAAATATGGCATTTACAAAAATCTAGGTCAAAACAGGGTTTTTGCAGGGTTCTGGGCAGGCAGCCTGGTTCCGGGTTACAAGATAGGTTGTGTGAACTATGGATTTGGATTTACTATGATAAGTGTGGTTCTAAGAGTGCATGAAATCATAGAATTTACTAGATTTAAAATGGGGTGTCTACAATTGCCCCTCTTTGGCACTCTCTATCCTTCGAGGGACAGAGGAGTGGCAAAGAAGTAGACACTCTGGTATTCCTTGTCCTTCGAAGGGCAGGTGAATGTCAAAGACAAAGTAGACATTTTAAATTTCGTCCTGAAGTCACATGGTTATGGGGCACACTAATTATCCCTCCAAGTCATTGCGCTCATCGAGCTCACCCACTTAGGGCATTTTTCCTCCCAAGGTTTTCGGCGTGAGATGTCGATGAGTTATATAAGCTTGAAACTCGAGTTGGATTTTCTGGCCATGCCACTTAACTTCAGGGTTTTCACAATTTGAATTTTTTTAACCCTGACATTTTCTTTGATCTCCTTAGGGTTTCCTAAGGCTGTCTATAGGGAAAGGCTTTCTTTGGGTAGAGACTTGTCTGACCGAATCTGAAGTGAGAGACGAGGCAGCAACACGGCAATTGTAGCAAACGTGGTAATCATCATATACGGGTGTCCAAGCTCCTTTGTTTTTAGAAGTCTTTCAGTAATTTTGAAAGTAGGGGGAGATTTGAGATAGAACCCGGAGCAGGGACAAGTTATGATTTTAACAAAGAAATTAAAGTTTAGGAAAACACAAGACATATAATGAAAATTTTGAAAAGGGAAAGATATTCCAAAAAACGATTGGTTAGCAATTTTAGCTCTTGCAACCATAGAGCGCTCTAAGAAGTTTAGCGTCATGCAGTGATGGACCTTTTTACGTCAATACCGAGATAGACGGAATACACTCGACCCTTTTACGTCATACGGGAATAGACGTTTTTCGTTGAACAGGGTGGTTGTGCCTTAAATACACCTGACCTTTTGTGTCATACGGGGCTAGACGATACCTGCCTCGGCTCTTTTACATCGCATGAGTTTGACGTTGAACTAGATACACCCGACCTTTTACGTCATACGGGGATAGACGTTTTTTCCAGGGTGGTTGTGCCCTGGATTCACCCGACCTTTTGCGTAATACGGGGCTAGACGTTACCTGTCTCGGCTCTTTTACTTCGCATGAGTTTGACGTTTTTCCTATCTCAACTCTTTTACGTCGCACGAGTTTGACGTTTTTCCTATCTCGACTCTCTTACGTCACACAAGTTTGACGTTTTTCCATTGAAGAGGGTAGTTGCACCTTGGATTGGACTTTGGTTGGCAGTTTAAGCTCATGCCACTAAGGAGCGTTTTCTGTTTTATTTTAGTTTTTTGAAAATTTTATTTTTGGAAAATTGGTTGGCAGTTTAGGCTCATGCCACCAAGGAGCGTTGTCTTTTTTTTTTTTTTTGAATTTTTGAAATTTTTATTTTTATTTTGTTAAAATTCGTTGGGAGTTTAGGCTCATGCCACCAAGGAGCATTTGAAATTTTTGAAAAATTAATTAAAATGTTTGAAAATATTTTTATTTTTGAAAAATTGGTTGGCAGTTTAGGCTCGTGCCGCCGAGGAGCGATTGAAATTTTTGAAAATTAATTAAAATGGTCGTAAAAACACATGACAACACTAAGGACCATACCCGGAAGACCCTAAAATCAAGTGAGGGCATTTTTGGGAAAAAAGTTTTGGGCGACACGGGTAGTGTCACTTGGGCGTGGTGTCGCCCAGCTAATTTTTTTTTTTATTAAGTAAGAACATGGGGGAATAAAAAAGGAAAATTTTTGGCAAAAATATATGGCCGACACCAGTGGTGTCGCCTAGGCGACACCAGGCGCGTCGCTCCCACAGGCTAGGCGACACGGCTGGTGTCGCCCGTAAATTTATTATTATTATTATTATTATTATTTTGAACAAAGGGATGAAACAGGGACTTTTTTCAAAAAAATGTGTGGGCGACGCGGGTGGTGTCGCCTAAGTTTAAGTACGGAATTGGGCGACACGGGGTGTGTCGCCCAGACCTCTGACCCTCAATTTTTTTTTTTTTGGTGATTTTTCTTGGTTTTAGGGGTATCTAGACCCGCTGTTTGCCAAAATGGATAACCATAGGACGTGTTTTGGGTCACGTTTCTTTTATTTTTATAAAAATCATCCCCCTCCCATTCTTCTCTCATCTTTAAAACTCAATTTTTTTCCTCTCACCTCTTCCTCTCCCTTCTTCATCATCTTCCCTCTATTTTTACAGGCTTTTATTACACCCATATTTAGGCTTTCATGGCTCCTAAGAAGGACAACACAATCCCCAAGGGCAAGGGGAAGGTTTTCGAGTGGGTTGTCAACGGAAGAGAGGAGGAGGATTCCCTCATTTTTCCTAGGGTTAGGCACTTCCCTGAAGGTCTGTCCTCTCATATCTCACAGGGCCTTCGATCCGGTGATGTTCTCCGACACGTCAATCGCTTTCCTATCATCGGACCCTGGTTCCAAGATTGGTTTCTTTCCGCTCAACAGTGGCCCGAGCTCATGGCCCTTCTGGCATCAGTTTTGATGATAGGCATCTTGAACATGGCCTCTTGCCATGTGAACGTTCCACTCCTTGAGGCTCTTGCTGAGAGGTTCAACTATCATATGAACACTTTCTTTCTTTCTATAGGTGAGACAACACCCACTTTGGAGGAAGTTATTAGGATTTCTTGCGTGAACTTGGAGGGATTGCATATCAACCCTCCACTGCCACTGACGACCATTCTATCATGGGTGCGCGACTATTGGGGGCTGCTTATTCTTCACATGGTCAGTGGGTTCATATGGAGTTGCTGGTATGAAATCGAGAGCAATCTCAAGCTGCCGAACAGATCCGTATTTTTCTTTTTGTATTGTTGGGCTCTATTCTCTTTCCGAGTGGTCGTAAGACGGTTCGCAGTTCCCTTATTCCCTTAGTCCATGCCTTCTGAGAACGAGCAGGTTACACCATTGTTCCGACCGTGTTGGCGGGCATATATCAGGGTTTGAACGATCGGGTCAAGTGAGGTGATTGATTTATTGGGGGCAGTGTCTTGAATTTGCAGGTATATTTTTTAACACATTTTTATTTTATTTTTCCCCTGGAACTCAAATTTTTGTCTGGTTTTGGGTTCTGAAACTCATGTTTTTGTAACAAAAATTTATTGGAAAAAGCCCAGCTCGATCAGGGAGGTGGTCTCAGTTGTGTCACCCTAGGCGACACGGCTAGTGTCCCCCAAGTCTGGGCGACACGTGTAGTGTCACCCAGTCTGGGCTGGGTGACACTACCAGTGTTGCCCAAACCAATTTGCACCGGATCATTCCGGGGTTTTGAACTTTTATTGTGTGACCTTTTGGGATGCTTTTGACTCCTATTTTCTACAAATTTGGGCTTTCGAACATGTCATTGTTGTCCGCCCTCCTCGATCAATGATAGCTGCATCTGCTGCTCTGGGACTAGTATATGTCAACGACACCACTCGACCCTGGGATGTCAATTATTATGGTAGGATTCTTGACGAGTTGTCGTCATTCAATTGGGTCATTAGGGGTCTTGAAAAGGTATCCCTATCGCTACCTGCTATGGGGAATTCATGTCTTATTCTGGCGGTGCAGCACTTCACATAGGGGTATTTTCCTCAGAAGGTGCTTCGCCATACTCGGAATTATACTTCTCCAAGAGAGGCGATTAATCGTCACCCTATCTTTCTGCTTCGACGACACTCTTCCACTCTTCATGTCAAGGCGAGTTTGTCATGGAAGAGGAAGAAGTCTTCTTCTAGTGAGGGGTTAGCTAAGCAAGACAAGCCCACAACCACTTCCAACTATGATTCTTGGTAGAAACGTGTCTGCCCTCTTCCACTATGCCCCAGATCTTCAAGACTCCATGGCGAATCTTTTGTTCCTGCTCAAGATCTTGTGCCTCATCAAGAAGATGGCGCCTCTTGTTCAAATAAACGAATCAAATCCAATGAGGACACATGTGGCATCAGCTTGGCAGAGGCTGATGTCGAATTGGCTCGATGGGTGGCCTTCGTGGCGGAACTCAAGGAGAAGGATGTTGATCCAAAGTCAAAGACTGAATAGCCAAAATATTTTCTTTTCTTTATTTCTTTCTTGGCATGAGTAAGTTGATCTCATGATCAACGTTATTTTTCAGTAGTTTTTTTTTTTTTTTGAAGTCTGTTAAGATAGTAGGAATTTGGGTCATAGGACCAAGGTTAATGGCGTGAACGCCTGTAATAAGCCCATTTTAATGGATGAATAAAATCAGAGTTTTGAGATACCCAAAATTTTGTTTTCTGTTATGCTTGATCTCTTTTTTTCTTTTCTCTTTTTATTGTCCCTATTAGGGGTCTTTTAACTTATACGTGTGCAATTGATTTATCGAAGCATAGCGAGATACTCTCTTTGCACACATCTTTCAAACTAATTTTTTACAAACCCAGCCCCTTAGTTTTAGGGTTTTGTCTTGAATTTCCAGCTATTGGGTCCTCATACACACACATAGTGATGAGCTTGCCTCATTTTGCCCCAAGGGACCCAGTCGAGAGAAAAATGCTCCCAAACTGGCCAATTTCGTCATCAGCGAGGTTTGTCCATCTCCTATATGTGGTAGTTGGTAGTTATGGTAGTTATACTCACACAACCATGGAGTATCTGACTAGTTTCAATCCTTCATAACAGGCATAGGAAGTTGGCTTCAAGAACGAGGCCAGGTTGACTAACTGTTTAACCTCTTATAGCAATGGAGAAAGTTCTTTCTAAAACGAGTTTTGTTTTAGAAAATTGATGATTTAAAAGTCAAATTGCAAAAGTACTCTTAAAAGGGACAGGCCTTACAGTTTTGCCACATGTGGCCCCTTTGATGGTCATTTTCTTTATCAAGTTTGACCCAAGGAGGATGAGAGGATTTTCTTGTGGAATCGTGAGAACTCAAAAATCTCAAAGTTGTCCTTTTACCTTTGGAACTTTTATCTTGTGCTTTGTGGATCCATAAAGAGTTCTTTGGATTCTTGCAGTACTTCATCTTAGAGAGGTCTCGATGTTATCCCAGGATTTGTCGAAGTCACTTCGGTCTTCCATTCATGTTACCCTTCCACATCTTTCTGAGTTGGTTTTATTAAAAACCTGTGAGGTTTAGGAGGAGTCTTCATCCTCAGGGTCTACTTGTGTAGTATTGTTGAAATTTGCAAGTACTTGTTTGTACTTGAGTGCTTTGAATCAAAAGCTCCCTTTTGAAGATTTTTTTTTTATTCTTTTTACCCGTGATGCCATTTCAGGTTTTCATCACGTTCATTTTTTTTTTTTATATTCTTTCATTTTCCTTTGTGATGCCTTTTTAGGTCTTCACCACACTTTTGAGCCCATTATGGGTAGTATTTTTTGAGATACATCGCATTAATGGGGTTGTTGAGTTCGTACCCCTCTTGATTTTTGATCTTGTAAGAATTTTCTGCATGCATTCAGGTAACCACGAATGACCCCTCTCAATTAGGTTTGAACTTGCCTAAAGGGTGTGGATTTGTAGGAGTGTGGAAGATTTTCTTGAGCACCATGTCCCCTTCTTTGAACTGTCAAGGAACAACTTTTCTTTAGTACGCCTTCTTGATCCCATACACCAATGAGTATAGGGTCTGCCAGTAGGAGTCTTCTCAGTTGTCCGGTAGGCCCATAGAGTGTCGTTTAGTTTTTCGTGCCAATTTTTACCACCTTCTATTATTCTGAGAAGTCCTTTGTTTGTGGCCTTCGCTTGTCTGTTTCCTTGAGGGTAGTAAGGTGTTGAGAGTTTCTGCATTATCCCGAACTTTTTACACACCTTAGTGACCCTTTCATTTTTGAAATTAGATCCATTGTCAGTAATGATTGACTCAGGAACACCAAATCTGAATGCAATTTTTTTCTTTATGAAACGGGCAACATGTTGTCCTTCTATTTTGACAAATGATGCGGCCTCTACCCATTTTGTGAAGTACTCTATAGCTGTTAATATAAAACGATGTCCATTGGAGGCTTTTGGTTATATCATTCTGATGATATCAAGACCCCACATGGAAAAGGGCCATACGGGTGGTGTTGAGTTGAGTGGTGCACAGGGTGCATGGATGAGGTCTCCATAAAGTTGACATTTGGGACACCTCTTAACGAACTTTCAACAATCTGCAGCCATGGTGCTCCAGTAATAGCCTTGGCGCCTGATTTTCTGAGCTAAGGCAGCTGCCCCAGTATGACCTCCTTCATTGTGTAACTCTATCAGTACTTGGTTGATTTCTGGTTGATCGAGACACCGTATAATGATGCCATCAAAGGATTTCTTGAACATGAGGTCACCTCTTACCAAGATTCCCATAAAAAATGTTCGAAGGGCTTCTTTATCCTTTTTGGTGGCTCCTTCGGGGTATAACCCATCTTTTAACTGGGACGGAACATCGTGGAACCATGATTTTGCCTTAACTAGCACATCTGAAGCCACGAGAGACACTTCCCCATCGTTCTCATTTTCTTGCTCTATTTCTTTTTCGATCCTTGGTGGGGAAGGATCATGTTTGTTTCTGATGTAGAATGGGAGCGTGGTGATTGCTGGGGGAATATCGACTATTGAGGCAAGGGTTGCAAGGGTGTCGGCGAACAGATTATTTTCCCTAGTTACGTGCTTGAAGGCGATTTTATGAAAATATGGGATCATCTTTTACACCTTTTCTTGATAAGGTTTAAACTTTTCTTCTTTTACCTTCCAAATCCCTTGAACTTGGTTTATGATGAGTAATGAACCACCAATCATTTGTATTTGTTGGATTTTCATTCCCATGGCGTTTTCGAGCCCAACTATCAAGGCTTCATATTCAACGATGTTATTGGTACATGGGAAATTCAATCTGATGGCTGTTGGCATTAAAATCTTCTCGGGTGAGCATAATATGACTCCTATACCCGATTCGTACTCATTCTTTGTACCATCGAAGTATAGCTCCCAAATTGAGTCCTCAATTGTGAAGAGGTTCTCATCAGGGAGATCTGTGTTGACGGGAGTGTTATCTGGCAGTGCGTGTTTATCCAATTGATCAATAATGACTTGTCCTTTAATCGATTTTTGAGTAACATACTCGATCTCGAATTCACTCAATAGCATTTTCCACTTCGCCAAACGCCCATTAAGGACTAGTCTCTCCAATAGGTACTTGAGTGGGTCTATTTTTGAGATGAGCTTGACTGTATGAGATAAGACATAATGTCTTAACTTTTGCATAAACCATACAAGTGTTAAGCAGTGCTTCTCCACATCCGTGTATCTTGTCTCATAGTCGATCATGGTTTTGCTGATGTAGTATGTCGTTTGTTCTTTTCCATGGTCGTCGCATTGCCTTAACATTACCCTCATGGTCTTGTCTTTCACAGATATGTATAGGAATAGGGGTTTATTTAGACTAGGAGGACTAAGGATGGGAGGTTTTGTGAGGTACTCCTTGATTTGGTCGAATTCTTCTTGGCATTTATTATCCCATGTGAATGGGGTATCCTTCTTAAGGAGCCTATTGAACGGCGCACACTTGTCTGCCAATTGTGAAATAAAACGCCTTATGGCTTATATGCGACCTTGAAGCCCATGGATTTCTCTGATGTTTCGGGGAGGGGGCATTTTAGTGATGGCTCGTATTTTGGACGGGTCCATCTCAATGCCCCATTGGCTTACTATAAATCTTAGTAATTTGCCGGATTCAACTCCAAAAGCATATTTCTGTGGATTGAGTTTGAGTTGATGTTTTCGGAGTCATTCGAAAATGATTCTCAGGTTGGTGAGATGATCAGAACTGGTCTTCGACTTGACCAGAATGTCGTTGACATAGTCTTCCATGATGGTGGGTGTTAAATCGTGGAATATGCTAGTCATTGCCGACTGATAAGTTTCCCCAACATTTTTTAGGCCAAAGGGCATGACACAGTAACAGTAGGTTCCCCATTGCGTTATGAATGAAGTCTTGGTCTTGTTTTTTTCTACCATAAGAATCTGGTTATAACCCGAGAAGCCGTCCATGAATGACAACATCTCGTGCCCCACAGTGTTGTCGACTAAGGCATCTATATTTAGTAATGGAAAGTTATCCTTTGGACATGCCTTGTTGAGGTCTCTGTAGTCGACACACACTCGGATCCTCCCATCTTTCTTAGGTGCGACCACTATGTTGGCCAACCATTCTTAGTAATCGACAGGGGTAATGAACTTTGCCTTGAGTAGTTTGTCAATTTCTTCTTTGATTTTGAGCTCAAGGTGGGTCTTTTGACGTTGAAGTCTCTACCTTACAGGCTTTGCTCCTTTGTTGAATATTAGGTGATGTTGTACCAATGTAGGATCTAACCCTGACATATCATCATATGACCAGGCAAAAACATCGTGATATTCCTCGAGAAAGGAAATCATACTTCCCCGCTCCTCAGGAGATATAGAGGTTCCAATCTTGGTTAACCTTGGGTCTTTCTCAGTTCTTAAGTTTACATCGATCGTCTCTTCATTGATAGCCGTTGGGTTATCGTCGAATCTCTTCTCGAATTTCTTGACATGGGAAGTGAGTTCTTCAGGTTGAAAGATTTCTTCAGACTCTATGCTCTCTTGATCTTTGTCTTGATCGTCCAATTCGTCATCTTGGGTATTGTGCACTGTTATTGGGATATCTTGAATGTTCACTGTTTTTGAAAATTCTTTTCCATTATCATCAGTTTTATCATGTTTTGAATTTTCAACAGTGGATTTTGAAATATCAGAAGAGGTGTCCCTTATGGGACTCGCGAGAGAAGTATTGGGGACTGGACACGTAGGGCGATTAGATGGCCACCCTGTGCATATCCATTTTTTGGCACCAAGACTTGAAGGTGTCACTAGTATGCTTCCAACGATTCTTGAGATAGAGGAATGATCGACCAATTCTGTTCCTGGATTTGTATAGGCGGATGAGCACGCTTGGCTGTGTTAGAGCCGATTGTGCATTCCTTCAAATCTAAGTCAACAAAAAGGTCTTCAATCCTCAGTTCTTGTGTGTGATGAGATGTGGAAGAAGAATTCCCAACTGTTGGGGAATCAAGGATTACCTTTGGCCATTTTGAAGGATGGGCATCGAGAGGATCGAGGCTTTGAATGCCTCTAGATACAATGCCTGGATAGTTTGAAGGCTTCATCCGGCTTTGAAATATGGTGACAGCACCGAGTCCTCTTCAATCACCATTTTTAGTTTTGGCTTGGGGTGATGCAGAAATCGCCTCCGTTACGCCTCGCCCTTGACTCCCCAAGCCTTGGCTTAGCTGGAAGCCTTGGGAGAAGAGCATGTATCAAGCTTTGAGGGACCCAAAGCCGTATCGATGTTGACATTGGATAATGTCATCCATCGATCCAGAAGTTTGTAAAATTTGAGGAACAGGGTTGCCGGCCTTTAGGCGTCAGGTGGCACAATCGGCTTCCTCAAAGGAAGCGAGCAGTATTTCTCCAAGACATAAAACTTCCCTCTACTTATACTATAATTGGAATAGGAAGGGGGTTCAGTACATACCTTCACAACACCTTTTTTAGTTGAAAATTTGAGGCATTGATGGAGTGTTGAGGTGACTACAAGGTTTTCATGCAGCCATGATCTTCCTAGCAGCATGTTGAATGAAGGTTTTATGTCCAAGACATAAAACTTTATCATTTGGACTGTAGGGCCGATCTTGAGCGTGAGAGGCAGTATGCCTTCAGCTTGCCTCTTGGTTTTGTCATACAGTATGCCTTCAGCTTGCCTCTTGATTTCATTATATGCGGCAATAGTTAGTTGGCACGACTGGAAGTCATCCGAGCTTTTGCCTATTTGCTTCACTATTTTCATAGGGCGTATGTTTAGGGATGCTCCATTATCAACAAGCCCTCTCCGTATTTCATATCCTTGCATGAAAACCGTGATGTGCAAAGGTTGGACATGAAAACGGTTGAAGCTAGCCGGGATGTCATCGGTCGTGAATACAATTGGCGTTGGTGCCATCAGTTGGTTGATCATTCCACACAATTCATCCGGCTTTGTGTTGCTTTGGATGTGTGTCTTAGCAAGAACCCTTTTGATCTGGACTCTATGTGTTGGTGAGTTTGCGAGTAGCTCCAAGATGGAGATTTGAGCCTGGATCTTCCCGAGATGAGTCGGTAGATTGAAGGTGGTTACAGATCCTGGAGTTCTTTTATTCTGCTCGTGATGTGTGGCTCCTACTGGTTGTTTGGCTTTTGAGGTGCTTTCCATTCTTTCATTGAGAGTGTCGGCCATCAGTTGAATGAGTTTGAACACTCGGCCTCTTCGGGTTAAGGATTCAACTTTGTCAGTCTGAAGCCCTGTCAAGAGTAATGGGAGACTTTGGGGTGTTGGCCCCTTGTTTGGAAGATGATGCCTTGTCATTGGTTCTAACCATATCGATATCTAATGTGACATCTTCATTGTATTGATCCCATTTGGGAAGGTTGTCAAGGTTCAGAGATGAAGGGCTTCCTCTCAAAAGGCTTAAAAGATCTACTTCAGGCTTTTGAAAGTGATGATCACAAGCAAATATGAATTGGCTGGGATCATCTTCTTGGTCTCTATTCTCAATCATATGAATGACAATGTTCTCTTTTGCGTTGTCTTGGGCTCTCAACTTTTCGGTCGTTGTGACCATATTCTTAGGGAGAGGGTTTGTGAAGATAACCATCTTTTGATTAGGCTCTTCGATGGGTTGATTTCTAGGTGTGATAGTGATGTCTCCCCTATTGATTAACCCTTGAATCATTTGTTTCAAATATATGCAGTTTTGGGTGTCATGGGCATGTTGATTTGCACCACTTGCTTTTAGCCGTGACTTGAAATGGTGGTTCAGTTGGTGGCGGGAGATAAACCATGTTTCTAGCCAGGAGCAATTCCAACATTTTTTTCAGTTGGTCTTTGAGAGGAGTGAAATTATCCTCTCGCCTTTGACTATTATTTTGAGCGTTGGCTCTAGGCTAACCCTTTCAGTTTTGGTTCTAATTGTTGTGCTGAGTGAATGAACCTTGAGCAGGTTCGTTAATGACAATCTCATTAACCTGACAAGAAGACTTTCCCTTATTGTTGCTTTTACTCTTATTTTGGGGAGTTATTATTGGTTTATTGTCGAGTCTGGTGCTGAGGGGTGTCCTTCTTGCCTTTCATGTCCTGCCACTCGCTCGATCATGGAGTCGAAGGAATGGGGGATAAGACTTTGGCTGAACAAGGTAATGTATTCAGAAGCGTCATTCTCCAAGGCCATTGAGATTTTAGCTGGATCTGTCAGTGGGCATTCTATGACCCGAATTGCTGCCTCGCAGAATCGACAGATGAAATCCTTAAAGGATCCTCCTGGATTTTGCTTCGTTGCATTGAGCTCACCTAGGGAGAGAGATCTTGGTGTCGACCTACAGTAGTGAGAGACGAATAGGTTGAACATTCCGTCTGGAGTGATGTAAGGTTTAGCGGACATCGTTCTCTGGTGCCAGTTCAAGGCCTCGTGGGTCAACGTTTGTGAAAATATGGCCTTCAGTTGGTTAGGTCTATCTCGTAAAGCTCGAACAAAGAGGAGATACACGTTGACGTGAGCATCTGGATCGCTCTTCCCATTAAACTTGTTCCTAAATTCTAGGACAACAAATTCCAGGGGAAGGTCCTCCATGCCTCCAAGAGTCTCTTGAACATAGGCCTTTGGGGCTAGAATTTCATGCATGCCCATTCTTACGAGCATATCCTGCATCGCATTTAAAGTGCCTTCTTGTTGAGTATTTAACGTGACAGTAGGCCTACCGGTCGGTGGGTTCCCAAGTGTAGATTGATAAGTTGAGATTTGAGGTTGATGTGGGCCTGCATGGGCCTGAGGTTGATGGGCCGCGGTCACTGGGACAATTTGATACATTTGTGCTTGAGGGGTGTACTGATTTATAAGTGTCTCCACTGGTTGTAGAAATGGCACGATTTGTTGGACTGGGTGAACTAAGGGGGACCGATTGAAGAATCAACTGACTCGGTTGTGTTAGGAGTTGACCTATACCACCAATTTAGTTTGGCATTGACCCATGAGCTGGGGAATGAATAGTATAACCTAGGTTAATCTGACTTTTAAGGGCAGTTTGGACGCCCATCTCGCCTAAGGGTTGGTTTGGATTGATGCCTCTGCTCCGTACAATGTTAAGAACGTCATGAGCGTACTACGGTGGCTCGAGGTTGGGTTGGATCTCTTTGACCTAGGTGGTTTTTGGTTCTGAGATCGTAGCGCTTCGGGATTATCTTGATTTGAGTTGTGGGAATTGGCATTAGATGTTGCATGAATTTCTTCCCTCATTCGACTTATAATTTGGCTACCTAAAATCCCCTGTAGGACGACGCCTGGTTTGACCCCTTGACTATTCAGAGTTTTTCGGGCTGAATTAGCTTTTCGGATCACACTGATTTCGGGACTAGGAGTGGAACCTTGGGACTTTGCCTCTAACTAAAGATCTGAGCGTTGGATATTGAATTGTCCTGAGGTCTGTTAATAGTTCCAAGGGATTGCAGCATATTGGTCCATAGGTTTGGGAATGTTTGGTTTAGAGTCAGCTGTGGAGCAATCTTCATGGTCGCCTTGAGTAACTGACATGGTGACTCTCTTTGGATGGGTTATGGAATCTATACTTAGGTAAGAACTAGACTCGACGACTTAGGGCAGACCTAGCCTGACTCTAGGGGCAAAACTTTGACTAAGACCTAGGCTAAGACTATACTAGAATTTAAACTTGCTAGACTCAATGGATTTTGGTTCAGACCTTGAACTAAGGTAAACCTAGTCTAGCTCTTGAGGCAACTCTATGCTTAGTCCTATACTAGAACCTAGACTAGATAGGTATGAGTCTCAGCTCGGACCAAGAGTGGGATAGGTTCAGACCTGGGTGTGAGCTTGGTTTGGACCTAGACAGAGTAGGGTGCTCGCCTAGGCTTGAACCTAGAGGGCTGTGATAATCAGACTGAGTATGGACCCGAACCGGATCAAGGATGAACTAGGAACAAGCCTTTGGCTTGGACCAAGAGGGGGCCTAGGTTCGGACCTGGGTGTTAACGTAGTTCGGACCTGGGCTAGGCTGGGTATAAGCCTGAACTCGGACCCAGAGAAGTTTAGTGATCAGATTAGGTGTGGGTCTGGACTGGATCAAAGATTAGCTAGGAACAAACCTTCGGCTGGGACCAAAAGGGGGCCTAGGTTAAGACCTGGGTGTGAGCCTGTTTCGGATCTGGGAGTGAGCCGGATTCGGACCTGGGCTAGGCTGGGTACAAGCCTGGACTTGGACCCAGAGGGTTCAACTTGGACCAAAAGCGGGTTCGGACTGAGATATAAGATTACCCGATCAGAAATAAGCAAGAAAGCATAAGCAAATGTTTGACCTAGATTGATTATAGGTAGGCTTGGCTTGAGAGTGGGTTCTTAACTATTGAAATGCGCCTAGGCTGATATAGGTCCCCACATAGGTCGTGGCCTCCTGTTATAGGATGTTCACTAGGTCTTACTATACGCGGAGTTGCTTTGAGGCAAAGGATTACGCAGAGGCACTCACAGTTAAAGTTACGTGAATCCCAATCGCCTTGACTCTCAAAGCTAGGTTCCCCTCACGTTGTTAATGCGGTTTTGAGGGTTTTCAAAATATTTGTTTTCTGGTTTCCCGGGCATTCCCAGTCCGGTGTGTGCAGCAGTGTGTAAAGAAGCACACAATTAAAATAACGTCAAGCACACAAAACAAGAAAGTAAATAAGTGAGCGCTCGGCACTGATCGTGCCTAACGATGCGTGCTTCAAGGCAAAACTCGCTCGAAGCATAGCATATGGAGGGGTAAGCAACCCCGAAGAAGGTAAAGTCAGAACAATGAGACCAGGCACAGTTCGTGCTAAGTCGAGCGCTGCCCGAGTCGAGAGTGACTCGAACGGGGCACGGTTCATGGAGGGAGCAAGCAGCCCTCGATATTTTTTTTTATTTTTTTTCATTTTTATCTTTTTTAACTTTGATGAAACAAAGTTAAACTAAGCATGATGAAAGCTGGGAAAACATGGTTTCAGTCAAAATTAACAAACTAAAATGAAATAAAAAGAGATAGGAATGGATCAGATCTATCTACAACAGAATATTTTTTTAATATTTTTTAAAAAATTATTTAAGCCAAAACTTGGTCAACAGGGAGCCAAAAGGCTAGGGAATAGGCCTGTGGGGTCCCAAAAAATTTCCTGGGACCTTTGAAGTTGGGCGACACGGGTGGTGTCGCCTTTGCAGGGTGAGCGACAAAAAAAATTATTTTTTTATTGTTTTTATATTTTTTCCTTATCAAAATTGATTAAATAAGCATAGTTTAAACTTGTAAGAAGCAGGAGAAAAATATATTTATGAAGAAATAAATTAAAATAGAGTAAAGTATAATAGTGTAGATGGAACAATAAACTATCTTTTTGGTATTTTTAAAAATTTTATTTTGCTCTGAAATTTGTAGACAGTCACAAAAGAGATCCCAAAACACATATACACAATTTTCAAAGATTCTGAGACTTTTGAATTTTGAACGACACAGGGGGTGTCGCCCTGGATTTTGGCGGCACTTGTGGTGTCACCCAGACGACATGGCTGATGTCGCCCAGAAAAATCAGGGTTTCACAGGACTAAAACCTTGGATTTTGGTTATTGCCGTCTTCTAAGACTTTTTGTGACTGAACGATAAATAAATATTGTATTTTGACGCTTGGATCAAGCTTGAAAGGCCCCACGGTGGGCGCCAAATTGTTTATGATGCAAATCTGACAAATCTTCGGATGTTGAAGATCTCTCGAATCTGACACAGTAAACTAATGAAAATGAAATGGTAAAGAAAGTGGGACAAATCGAATTCAGATTCGAGGTCAGATCAGCCAAAAAATGAGCAGATCTACTCTTAGATCTGTGGTAGAACTAGCATGATACAAGACATTACAAAATACAATTTTTAAATAAACCAACAAATCAAAATAAAATAAAAACAATGAAAAAAAAAGAGATAGAATGGAAGAAAATGATACCGAATCGGGCCGGATGGCCTAGGACACCCGAGCCTTCTTGGGCCTACCTGTATCAGAACCGGTCCTCTTTTGTCTCTCTGATCCGGATATTAGCTAGCATATCTCTTCAGTATAGGGTGGTTGTGCCCTATAGATGGTTATAGGTGTCTTAGATCTAGGCTCTCTTAGGCTTAAGGGTTGAAGTTCCAGGAGGCTGGGGGTTTCCTAAAGCTATCCATAGGGTTTCTCATCTTTATGAGTTTTCTATCTCTATCATTCATCATTTCCCCTCTATCCGTTAGTCATTCCTCTCTAAATACCCATGAAAAGAATCCTTATGGGGGTCAAAGCTTATTAGAATGGATAAACTTATGTAACAAACAAATCCCCGGTCAAAAAGTGCGAATTTTGAAAGTCACGGATCTGGCCATGTCGCCCAAGAAAAGTGTACAAATCATTTAAAAAGCGCCAAAATTCAGTTTGAGGAAAAAGGGGTTGAACGACACTGGTAGTATCGCCCAAATCTGAGCGACACTAGGCATGTCACCCAGTCCAGGCTGGGCGACACTGCTTGTGTCGCCCAAGTCCAACTTGATCAAAATCCAAAATTTTCACTTTGAGTACATTCCTTATCGTCTTTTGAAGCTACCAGAAAGGTCAAAATGGATTTTTTTACTATTTTTAATGATTTATTTGGTAAAACAAGACATTTACTAGATGACTTGGGCGACACTACTGGTGTCGCCCACACCAAAGCTTGTCCAAATTGAGTTTTTTCAAATTGGATGTATTCCTTAGTCTCTTATGAAGCTCTCTGAAAACGTTTGGGTCAAAATTGATACGTTTACTATTTTTAATGATATGTTTGGTAAAACATGGCATTTATAGAAATCTGGGTCAAAACAGGGTTTTTGCAGGGTTCCGGACAGGCAGACTGGTTCTGGGTCACAAGATAGGTTGTGTGAACTATGGATTTGGTGTTTACAATAATCGATGCTTTGATTATTATGCACGTTTTGATACTAATTGATCATCTTGAAATGGAGTTTTAAGGAAGAACCCAAAATCCGGCCAAGTATTCGACATGATCCATGATGTTTCAATATTTCATTTAGATCACAAATTGAAGAGGATACTATCATAATCATTTTGTCATAAATTTTGTCCATTTTGGTCTCCGTTTAAGCGCATTTCAAATTTGGGAGGGCGCCAGAAAATGGGTTTCTGACTATCGAAAAATGTGCATTCTTCAACCTCAAATTTTGGTGTCATCCAGCCTCCGATCACGTTAAAAAATTATATCAAACTGAAGTCGTTCGAAGCATAGAAGTAATAGACCCATACTTACGATGATCTGACATCGAGATCTTGAGCTATAACCTCTCAAAGAATGAGATTTTTTTCTTTTTAAAATTTGAATTTTCAAGTTTCAAGCCCATCTTCTCTTTAAGAATTCTCTTGTTTCGAGCCACACCATGATGTGTGCTATATGTGAAAATGAGCGTATCGACGAGATCTAACTCGTGTCTAAATTTGAGTGTAATTATACTCAAAATGAGCAAGTTATGAGAATTTGAAAATCATATCAAAATGATAAAACACAATTTCCATAAGAGAAATTGGTGAGGCTGCACCGCAATAGTGTAAAACCTACTATTTTATGGTAAGTTAGGCACAGAATGGTCCTGAAGGGGTCCAATTGAGTCAAAATTTGGTATCTTCGGGTATTCCGATGTTCCGAATCCAATGGTCATGGTCTGATACTCTTTTGAGACCTAAAAAAATCGGCGGTAGTTATATGGTCCATTTTCAACATGATATGATCTGGATTTGATAATCGAGTTTCATCCTGATCGGCTCAAAACTTATCAGAGTAAGACAAAAATTTACAGTTTTTCTAAAGGTTTCCAAAAAGACCCTCTCATGCAATTTGAGGCCATTCTGACACTTCCTCTGAGGTAACCCAATATCAGGCTTATTTCTGTAGTGTTCCCATGGTTTGGTAGCGTTTTTGGCATTGACAGGGCCAGGTTAATACCGACTCTCTCCTTATGTGTCCTGGGGATACGAGTACATCAAAAATAATGTATAACAACTTTCCCCGCCGCATGATACTCTTCAAGAGAAGTGAGAAGTGTAACATTCGGAACAAAACCTCTCCAGAGTTCATCCTTCGAATCCTTATTGAGGTGCTTTTATTATCTCTCAATAATCTTTTTCTTCTCGATCACCAGCATCAACATGATACTTGAGGGGGAGACCATGTCAAGCTTCTTCCCTGAGGGATGACCGAAGTGGAATCTAACAATTGGGGGCCTTGTTTTAGGGCTTGATAAACCCAATACTAGTATAATTCATTTTTTGGGGAGCATGATGACTGGGGGGCCATGCTTAAGGGCTTCCTTCCCAACTCAACGGTGGTTCCACTTGAGCCGACTGGTGGGTGCCTTTGGAGCTTGAATCCTAATCTAGTGGCATTTTTTTATCTAACGATTGGGGGTCTTGTTTAAGGGCTTGAGACCAAGTATTATCAAAATCCAGATGGGTCTAGTAGTCGGGGATTTTGCCCGGAGACTTCCTTCTCAATCTGTCAAATTTTTCTTGAAAGGTAAGTGGCGGGGGCCTTTGGAGGGCTTTACTCCCATTTTACATCGACCCTTCGATGTTTATATTTTACTTTAGATAGACAATTTAGGAGAGGCCCTCAAGAAGGTGTATGAACTGTTTCACTAGGATTTGGACTGATGGAATAGGGGGTGTCTCTTTGAGAGCTTACACCCAATATACCGAGCTTAGTTAGGAGCTTTTTGGTAGCAGTCCTGAAAGTCTAAACATGCTGGTAACTGGGGTCTTAATAAGAAGGTCTCTTTTAGGCTTGAAGCCAATCATAATGGGCTTAATCGAGTGTTTTTTAGTGGCCATCCCGAAAGTCTAAACCTGTCAGTAGATGGGAACCTTGATAAGACGGTTACCTTCGAAACCGGGGTATCAATCCAAGTTAGACAATCCATTGCCTTATAAGAACTTCTATCTCGAATTGTCAACATGCTCTTCTTGTTTTTTGCTAACGTCTTGAACTGGAGAATCTCTTCGGCAAGTGTCTGTCTTGACTTGCCATCTTGATGATCCTTCTGATCTTCAGTAGCCCTTTGGAGGTTAATCAGAGTCATTGGATTTTCTTGAGCTCTTTTTACTCTTGGTGGTAAGGTCCCCATGAGGGGAATTGATTCCCTAAATCATCGAGCTTTTGCTGCCTTTGAATTGGTTGAAGCCACCTATGAGGGCAAGCACTACATCAACCTATTTAATAGCCTAGGTGCCCTTTCAGGTTTTCACCTGAACTGGATAGAAGTGGGGCCGCAAAATGGTTTTCACTAACTTTCTTTTTATTTTATTTTATTGAGGCTCTTTTAGCCATGACTTCGAGGTCACATCCACTGTTTTATTTCCATTTTTACTGATGGTGCTCTTTCGAGTTTTCACCATGCCCAGTTTTATATTTTAGAACACTTTACTCATGACTTCATGGCCACACCCGTCTTTCATTTTTACTCATAATACCCTTTCAGGTTTTTACCATGCTCAATTTTAGTTTTGGCAAATTTACCCATAGCTTCTTGGCTATGTCCACCTAAAGCTATCACTTTTACTCATGATGATCTTTATCGGATGCTTATCATGTTCGACTTCCTTCTTTTTGGACGATGTTACCCACAGCTTCATGGCAGTGTCTGTCTTTATAAAAGAGAATGCCTCCTCCTTAATGATGAATAGGATGGATGAGTTATGACTATATAAAGCTCATTGGGGTAATGGATACCATGGGTGACGCTTTTATTATCAAGATGAACACTACTGGGGATGTTTTGGGTTTTGCAAGGCGATGAATGACTCACATTTGCTGGGACACAGGTGTTTAGTTGACCATGAGATAACTGATGTATGAAAACCCGTTGGGGATAATCCGTGTCTTCATTTTCAAGGGTGAAGAAATGGTTACCTCCCTGGGGATTAAAAGGCTTCTCTGAGGTGATGAAGGGATAATATGATTCATGCATTGATCATATCATATCTGCACCACTAAGGATGATGACCCACTAGGGATTATGGATCACTGGGGATTATGGATCACTGGGGACCAAGGTACATATGACTCTTTAGGCATGGTTTTACTCATGGGGTCTTATGAAGGCTCTGTTGACTAGGGTATTTTTGGTATGGCTCCATGGGAATGCTGGAGTTCTTAGGTGAAGTCCAGGTGAAGGCGTTCCTAGGATGGTTTTTGATAATGTTTAAACTGGTGAATGAAATTTCAATCGACAAGGTAATTTATTTATAAAAAATGGTATTTACTTGACTCATGGATATGGTGGTCCAAGTTGATGTGGTGATTGGGACTCCCATAATTTTTGTGAGTCATCAGGACCTATGGTGGAAGCCATACATCAGCCAGTTGGTAAACTTAACTGCATCTTTGGAGCTTATGCAAAGGTGTGTCTCCAGTGGTGTTTGAGCATATTAAGGGTAGTGGTTTTCTAAAAATGCTCAATTTGTCTCCTCTGGGGGTCAGGTGTATTACGGATAGAAGCATCCTTAGCAATGATGATAACTTAGGTGAGGTGGCCCATTTTTAGAAATATTGAACCCAATGGGTTTTGAAGGTGGTTTTGAAAATGGATCTTGGACGGGTAATTGTTGTAGGGTATTTTTGACAAGTTTGTATCCCCGATGCAAATAATGGAGAAGCCAGTAGCAACCTAGACCCATAGGTACCAAAAATGCATGTGGACTATGGAAACCCTAACCAAATAAGCCTTATTTTGGAAAGCTATGATAGATACATAATTTTTCTCCCATATTGAGCATGTAGGTCCCCCATGATGATCTAAGGATCCCCCTCTAAGTTTTGGTCAATTCGGATGTAAATGGAAGAAACAGGTACAAAGTTCGTTTTCAACCGAAGCTCCTATCATGCTACGATGCACCTTTTCTGAAACTCTACTCTAGAGACTTTCAATTACTATAGGATCACTGTCAATAGATTTAAAAGCTCAAGAACAACCACCGTGCCAAGTTTCGGGCCAATCTAACCTTCCTAGGTCATACCTGCTAAAAAGGGCAAGATTTTAGCGTGATACTGTACACCATAACTGGAACCATACTCTAGAGACCTCCAATGATGATGGGATCACTGCCAATGGATTAAAGAGGCCGAGAATAGCATCTATTCCAAATTTTAGCTCATTCCGACCTTCCTAGGTCATACTTCCCAAAAATAGTGAAAGTTTTTTAATTCACTTCATCTCTTTGAATCAATTACTATTTATAATAAATTGCATTTTTCTAAACAACGGGAAAATTTGAAGGCTCAGATCTCCCTCGTCTTAGACCGAATCAATCCCAAATTTCCCCTCATCGAACCCTACAATTTGGTGGGTGGCACGCACTATGGGACCTAACGGTTTGGAAAAAATATTAGAGAGAAGGTCACCGAAATCCATGAAAACGCAGAAATTTATAGTCGCGTATCTCCTCTCTTCAAGGCTTATATATTGAGATTCCAAACTCCTATAACTTCAAGGTTGGGTCCGTTGTGGCTGTTGCTCAGAGAGCTTTGATTTGAGTACTCATGAGCTCAAAATAGAAGCTGGAAATGTGTTCTATTAAAGTTTACAAAAAGAGGTATTTTTTGGAGGCTAGAATCCCATTTTCCGACCACCTCCCCAATTTAGAAATTGTTCATTCGACATTCAAGAAAATATATTTTTATGGAAAAATGACTGTGACGAACTTCTCATCGATTTATGATGGAGAAAGTGGCCCAAAACAACGAAGAACGAGCAAGATCGAGAGTTTAAGATTGCAAGTTTATGGGTTTGGCCAGATTTTGAGAACACCCTCAAAACTCCGCCTCAACCCTAATAATGCATACCAAAGCGATCCCCTTGGCATGAAGACCATTTTCCAATTATTGATCACCCGACAGCTTGCCGGATGATGCCCAATAGAGCCCCAAATGACAAGCAAACCATGAAGCCCCTTTTTGGGGACCATCTTGTTATTTTGATGAAAGTTATGAGGGGCAAAAAGGTCATTTTCCCCAAAAAAAATTTCACTTTTATTACAAAAAATATGTATTTTCTAGCAATTTGGTTTACTTTTCTCCATCAACTCATGTTTGGGGCAATTTCTACATAAGGTCTTTTCATTTCATTTGTAACTTGAAGGAGATGAAATTATTAGAAGAGCTTTGTGCTAGCTTTTTCTTTGTGTGTGCTTTCTTTCTTACCTTAAGAGAGAGGAGAGAGAAAAGTTTTACCCAAAGAAGAATACCCTTGAACCATCCTAACCAAACATAGACTATTGTCCACACTTTTCTTATCTTAGTCCCTAGACCATACTCCATACACCCTATCACATATCCTTTCTAAACCATAGTCCCTACTACCCATACTCCATACCACCTTACAACCTAGCCAGCACTAGTCCATAGACCACTCAAGCTATAGTCCATACACCCTAGCCTACCTAACCGAACCCAACCATACTCCCTAACCCATTAAGCTCACTTGAACCCAAAGCTCCAACCTAACCTTATATCTAGTCCTCACTCAAGGTTCCAAGCCCTTCTTCCATGCACTTCACCTTCAAAGGACTTGGGGGAAGCACACTCAACTGGTGAGGTTCGAGTCTTCACCTCACCCGCTTAGGTAACTGTTGCCATCTTCTCTCTTTTTCTTCTTTCTTGTTCTCTCTTCTTCTTTGTTTCCCTTCTTCTTCTTTCTCTTTCTTCTTCTTCCTTCTCTTACCTCTCTCAGTCTCCCTCATGTCTCTCCCCCTCAAGTTGGGACAACGCTGCCCCACCCTTCTTTCCCATACTCTCCCCACTCTCTCTCTCAAGTCAGGAAAGAGCTAATAGTTCTCTCATTCTCTCGTTTCTCCCACACCTCAAAGGGAAGCGGGCTAGCCGTTGCCCCACTCCCTTCTCACCCTCTCTTTCACCCTACACTCTCTCATCTCTCCCATTCCTCAAAGGGCAACAGGCTAGCCGCTGCCCCACTCTTTTCTCACCCTCTCTTTCACCCTCCTCTCTCTCATCTCTCACTCCCTTAAAAGGTCATCAGGATAGCAGATGCCCCACTCCCTTTCCACATCTCTTTCTCTCCTCTCTTACCCTCTCTCACTTCCTCACCTCTATCACCCAAAAATGGGGGGAGGACTAGCCGCTGCCCCACTCCCTTCTCACCCTCTTTTACCTCCTCACTCTCTCTTATCTACTCCTCTCACACTTACACACTCCCTCTCACTCATATACTCACCCTCACCTTCTCTTCTCTTCTTCTTTTCTACTTCTCTACACCCCCTCCTTAAATTCCCCTCTCTCTCCTAAGACTGCCCGAGCTATTAGTCCTCACTTCAGAGGCATGCGACACATGGTTTAGGGAGTGTGAGGTTTCTTTTCTCTCTTCTCCTCTTCTTCTCTACTTCTCTACTTCTCTACACCCCCTCCATTTTCCCTCTCTCTCCTAAGACTGTCCGAGCTATTAGTTCTCACTTTGGAGGCGTGCGACACATGGTCAAGGGCATGAGAGGTTTCATCCCTCTTCTTCCCCTTTTCTTCTCTTCTACTTACCCCCTCTTTCTCTTCTCTTCCCTTCTCTTCCTATCCTATCTCTCTTTTCATTGATCTCTAGGGGGCTCTTCTGAGATTCATCCTGGTTAGATTTACCTGGCCAATATAGTTCCTTGTGAATCCTCCAAGGTATTGAGGCCTTGAGCCCGATACCTTCTTTGTCTTCTAGTAAATACCTCATCGGGGAGGTGACGTTGGAATGCTGCCCAATTCTTGGGTGATTCTCTCTCCTCTCTCTTTATTCTATCTTTCTCTACTCTACTTCTCTCTATTTCATCTCTCTCCTCTTTCTTATCTACTCCATTTTATCCCTCTCATCTACCATTCTCATCTCTTATTTCTATAACCCTGAAAACCCCTCGAAAACCATATGAAGAAAGGTTGAGTGAAAGGGACGACATTCTAAGCCGTTTTATCGAGTGGGTATCTATGTTGTACAAAGTTCGCAAGGGAGCTGAGTCCAAACCATGCCTTAGAGGCCGGGGGGCTTTCTCACTGATTAAGGGGGCTTCGAGCTCACGGGCATCCAGATCCCTATCAGGCGAGGTAAGCCTTACCTCGCACCCACCTTCTTGTGTTGGTTCGAACCGCACATACATACTACACCGTCCGACCCTTATCTTAGCAGGCATAGGAGTCATCCTCACATGCACACGTGTGAACCCGAAAAGGGGGTGCGAAACACACACACATGAGTCCTCTTCTCTTCCCCTCTCTTTAAACGAGAGGGAGGGCTCGTAAGCAGTTTTTAAGAAGAGGGTCTTTCTTTTTTTTTGGCACGAGATCCGTGTGGGGGAACGAGATAAATCCAAGGCTAACCAGTAATATGGACACATCAAAATTCAATAGGCTGAACCCAGGGTTTCACTAGGTTAATAGGTTCAGAGTTTAAACTTAGAGGGTTTGAAAAGAGGCCAACGAGCTCAAAGTTTTGGGCTTTACATGACTTGAACGGGTTACCTATTGAGGGGTTAGTCTGTGTAAGTGAGTCAAAGGGTATACCCCCTTTGACCACTTTGTGTTGATGTGCACAAGTGTGTGCTGAGCTCATGGCTAAGTAATGAGCTCGTGTGGGTTAATGATAAGTGAGATGTGAGAAAGAAATATTGAATGAGAGGATGAAATGAGAGAGAGTGTAATGGACCCGTCCCTTTAATAATGGGTCTATACCTATTAAAAGAGATATAAGAGAGATGAAAGAATGGGAGAGCAAGAGAGCGGTGAAGAAATTTGATGGGCCCACCATGGGGTGCGGGCCCGTGCTCCATATGAAGAAGGGAGAGAGGGGTAAGAGAGTGGATTGACGGACCCGCCCTGGGCGGGGGTCCATGTTTTTAAACATGTGAGAGAGAGACGAAAAAAATAGAATGGGAAAGAGAGAGAGAGTGATAGACACGCCCTAGGCGTGGGTCTGGATGCTTAATGGAAAGGAGAGAGGAGGAAAGGATACCGGGTCTGCACTTGGTGTGGGCCCAGGCCGTTGATGGTGAGAGCGAAGAGAGAAGATGGGGGGAAGGAGTGACGGGCTGGAAGTTTGACGAGGGGGGAGGGGAAAGACAGATGAGAGAGAGAGGGAGGAAGAGAGTGAAGGGCGCGGGCTTGGGTGTTTTGATAGGAAAGAGAGAGGGCAGTCCACTTGGGCCTTTGTGGGGCCAGCAGCCCTGGCTAAAGGCCCAATTTCAGCCCATTACAGGTATATTTTGAAAGTACTAGGCCCGAGCTTTGCAACGAGCCCAGTCTCATCCCATTTTGACGTCGTCTGACCCTTCAAAAGTCCTCTTAAACGTTTTTGCCCCTGCACCTATTTTTTTTACCAAGGTTTGGCTAAGTGCAATGGGTGTCTTTTTGCCCATTTCTTTGACTTAAGAGGCCTCATTCTTGTTAAAAATTCCATAGCTTCCTCTTGTGGACTTACATGGAATCGATATTTTGCGGGGACATATGGGGGGAAAGAGATTTTAGAAGGGCTATATAAGCTGGAGGGTGCTTCATTTTTCCTCATCCTTCTTCATTTTTCTGATTTTAGAGAGAGAAAGTGAGAGAGACCCCTCTCTAGAGTGAGAAAGTGACCTTAAAGAGGATTTTTGAGACGATGGCTAGTTCTTTTAACCCCCAAGGTAAACATTTCTTACCTTCTTCTTTTGCTTTCATGTTTTTTGATGTTATTTATCTCCTTCTTGCTTTTCCATGCTTCATGTTTTGCTTTCATGTTTTTTGATGTTATTTATTTCCTTCTTGCTTTTCGTTGCATGCTTCATGTTTGAATTTATGCATGAATATCTCTCTTTGAGCATAGTCTTGATAACTTGAGCATGTTTAAGCATTTCATGGGTATGCTTAGCATATCTTGAGCACCTTTAGCATATATTGAGTATCATGAACATCTTTATGAGAATCACGAATATTTTTGGGCATCACGAGTATCACTTTGAACCTCATGAATAATTTTCGAGCATCACGAACGTGCTCTTGAACATCACAAACATTTTCTTGAGCGTCATAAGCATCGTCTTTGAGCATTACGAACATTTTTGGGCATCATGAGCATTTTTGGGCACCATGAACATTGCTTTGAGCATTATGAGCATTTTTGGAGTCTCACGAGCATTGCTTTAAGCACCACGAGCATTTATGAACCTGACAAGCATTGCTTTGAGTATCATGATCATTTTTTAGCCTCACGAGTACGGCTTTGAGCACCATAAGCATTTTGAAGTACTTTTATCATTTCTCTCGACATTTTCATGCATCACATTCTTGTACATGACGTATAATCTTCTAGCAATTCTTCAGGTATTTTCATGCACCCCTTCATATTCACATGTTCTTTCATGTATGCCTTAGCATCCAAAGCATCTTTCTGGGTTTTTTTGTGTACCCCTTGCATTCTAAATGCATTTTTTGCATTATATCGTAACATTTTCAGCATCTCCATGGCATAAATATGCATCTTTAATCTCCATTGAGCACTTTTAAGCATTGTCATGCATTTTTTTAGCATAGTTGCACATTTTTACGCATTTTCATGCATAGTCATGCTTTTTTATGTGTTGTTGAGCATTTCTATGCTAGAAAAGGGAGCTTTTCAGAGTCACTTTTTGCGATGGGCTTTGACTCACAGACTTGTGATTTCTTAGAACCTCCCGGGTGCTTTGGATTAGCCAAACACCTTTTCTGTCAACCTTCTGCATTCAGAGGAGATGTTGCCGAAATTTTGCAAAATTCTTGATGCCTTATTTCCTTCTTCAACTTGAAAGCCATAACATATTGTATTGTCATTTTGCTCATTTCTTACTTCTTTTTCTGTGCTTCTTATGCAGTAAAAATTCCTGATGTAAATCATTTACTACGCCTTAGAGAGCTTGGCACTGACTTCTACACTGATGCTTCCTTCACAAGGGCTTCATCTCTCGGTGTTTTTGACATCACCCAGAAACTAGAATGGCCCTTCACTGTCATCTATGTAGGTGAAGATGCTCGATTCTATCTTTATGAGAATGCGGATGGTGATACTAGGTGAAGGTATACCTATATATCATTCTCTTCATAGGAACTATGATTCAAGTGAAGTAGGGAAAATAATGATAATAAAGAAAGGTCTTCACTGGTCATCTTGTGGGCTTTGATTCGAAGGAGAGCGCCATATTTGAGGGGGTGTACCACATGGACCTTTGACGTCGTTCAATCACGTGCTAAGGATTTGGAATCCTGCGCCCTAGCTGCTGCTATGCTCGGCCAGGTACTATGACAGGTGTTCCAAAACAATAAAAGCCCTACTGAAAACCTGGTGTTTCAATAGCAACAACTAGCTCCTTATTCATGGTGAAGGGGAATCACTCTCCTTGACATGTATTTTAATGGTGGGTTACCCATGCTGAGAGCCATGTATGAGGAGTTCATCCCTAGTAATAGGGTAATGTTTGGAAATCAGCCCATCAATGGCGAAGCACCACCTCTAGGTCTTGCGAGCTGTTTGAAACCTACCAACTCTTGCTTTCAAAGAACAACGACATGATGGTTCATTTCAATGTACGACTAGATTTCTTTCATGGGAATTGTTAAGACAAGGAGGAATGCCATCTGGGATGATGATATTCAAGAGGTGGTGACAGAGACCAAAGACCCTGTGATTCCTCCTAGAAGGCTCGAAAAGGATCATGTTTACCTGGCCGCTTATCTCACTCTCTTCTTGTGCAAATTTGCACTCCCAGGGTCAAGTAGTAATGTCATCCACCTTGGTTGTTTCTTTGGGGCTTGTAAGCCTGCTCAAGGGAGTCAGTATGCCTTGGCTTAACCAGTCCTATGTAGCATATACCATGGTCTAGGGGTAACTTCCTATTATAAGGAAGTATCCAGTGATAGTAAAAGTGAATCTTTTGCTGGGGAGGTTCTTCCTAGTCGTTTTACAACAACCTTCCCTGTTCACTTCATTTTTGGCTGGCTCTCAACGTACTTTCCTAAGAAAAAATCTCCTTATGTACCTAAAGCATACGAGATCAATGAAGACCTGTCAGAGTATGCCTGTCCCCAGATGATGAGAATTGCTGGAATGAATGCCATATTCAGTGGACTAAGTAAGGCATGCTGATTCCTTGCTGATAGTTCTTTCTTCTCTCGTGGGAGCCCTTTCCCTGTAGGTGGCCCCACTGACTGTGTTTATATTGATACCTTTGGTGAGGTCTTCGATGGGCACACCATTGAGACCCGAGAAGCCGTGTATCTTCTAAGCGTTAGAGGATGCATTCTGCCTTATAGGGGGTGTTGGGGACAAGAAGCTTGAGGGTTATTTTCCCCATAGATTTGCGTGCTAATACGGCTTAGATCAAGGATGCTCATTCTTAGTTCTCTTTGAGAAGAGATATGGGAAGAAAGGGTATTTGCAAGATCCTCATGCTCTAAGTTCAAAGAGCAAATATTGGATAGATTGTAAATTGCGAATGGCATGAGAAACCTGTCTTGCTCTTACTGGTTTGAGCAAGTTCATCATTCCTCACTATGGTCATATATGCCATACTACTGAAGGTTATTGGCAGTGGTGGAACATCACTAACCGTTCTTATTGGATGCGACACATGAATGGAAAGCCATCAACTGTACCAAAAATGATACAAGGCATGAGAAATGTTTCACCCCTCCCATCTTTTTCAAAGTTTGTGAGCTTGATTACCCACTAAACTGGAAAGAGCTTGATATGTCTGGATAATTGGCTGTAGATCATACTGGCATTCAATATCTTTCTCTTGAGGGTGAAATCATGTCTTTTTTTTATGATCTTTACTTTATCTTCAAATGGACCAAGGGTCGTGCTGTCCCTAGTGATGAGGGTTGACTCAGACAAGATCTGAATGCTTTGATAGGGAGTGGGTCGCACCCAGCTTCATCTTCCAAATCTCGTTATGGTCAACAAACCAAGGTTGTTTTTTCATAGTCAGGAGATATGGCAACTCCAGGGAAGGAGTAAAGAAGAAGAAGGCCTCAAAGAGCCCTTAACCCAGTACCACTGCAGACCTGAGGTTGTCGAAAGGGCACTCGACTGAGTAAGAGGGCTTTATCAAGTCCATATGCATCTCCTTCTGCACTAACCATCTCTAGTGAAGCATCTGGTTTATCTCTCAGGCCAAAGAAATGTGCAAAGAAGAAGCCTTCTACTAGCCCAATTCTGCCATTAAAAGTCGTACCTCCCATTCAAGAGCCACTTATTGCAGCTCTTGAAGTCATCATAGCTCGACCGACTTCATCTGGTCAAACCTCTTTCAGTTTGAGTTGTCGCTCAGAGAGTGTTCCTCCCATTGTGGTAGAGACAGAGGCACTTATTGATGGTGACCCGACTGAACGCAATCTATGAAAGTACAGTCTTCGACTCTCTCACCACTGATCTGGGAGACTTTCCTTGCACTATTACTGAAGAAGGAAGTGATCTTGATGATGATACCGCAGCAATCAATGTTGCCCCAGATACAAATATAATAGCTCCAGAAGTCTCATTTCAACCATTTCAGAACTAGAGCTCCAATCTCAGCCAGATGCTCCTTCTAGTGAAAAATTGGCTCTTGTGCCTCATGAACTAGCTATCATTGTTGAATTTCCACCCCTTGTTGTGGCTAGTTCTTCTTCTTTATCCTCTTCAATATCCAACATCCTATCGAATATGAAGGCTTCTTTGATAGAGAACTTTTTACGAGTGAGTCTTTAGGGGTTAAAGGGATGTTTCCTCTATGATCTCGAAGTTGAGATTTGCTACTGCTTTGAGGGGTGTCAGCTTTAAGAAGGAGACCTTTGATCATTTCAAAGGTCTTTTAACTAACCTAGAACATTGGAGGGTCGAGGCTTTGCAACGTGAATATGAAGTTCAAAAACTATGTGGAGCTCGTCTGACTTCCTTAGAGGACTCCTTAGCTCAGCATCAGAATCTGATGATAGGCTATAATGAGAAGAAGATCTCTCTCCTTGCTTACCAAGATAGCTTCAAGAACAAAGACACAACATATCTTAGAAAGATAAAGGATGCAGAAGAAGAGATGGCAAAACTGCAAGCGAACACCACTAACCATTCTTATTGGATGCGACACATGAATGTAAAGCCATCAATTGTACAAAACATGATACAAGGCATGGGAAATGTTTCACCTCTCCCATCTTTTTCAAAGTTTGTGAGCTTGATTACCCACTAAACTGGAAAGAGCTTGATATGTTTGGATAATTGGTTGTAGATCATACTGGCATTCAATATCTTTCTCTTGAGGGTGAAACCATGTCTTTTGTTTATGATCTTTACTTTATCTTCAAATGGACCAAGGGTCGTGCTGTCCCTAGTGATGAGGGTTGACTCAAACAAGATCTGAATGCTTTGATAGGGAGTGGGTCGCACTCAGCTTCATCTTCCAAATCTCGTTATGGTCAACAAACCAAGGTTGTTTTTTCATAGTCAGGAGATATGGCAACTCCAGGGAAGGAGCAAAGAAGAAGAAGGCCTCAAAGAGCCCTTAAACCAGTACCACTGCAGACCTGAGGTTGTCGAAAGGGCACTCGACTGAGTAAGAGGGCTTTATCAAGTCCATGTGCATCTCCGTTTGCACTAACCATCTCTAGTGAAGCATCTGGTTTATCTCCCAGGCCAAAGAAATGTGCAAAGAAGAAGCCTTCTACTAGCCCAATTCTGCCATCAAAAGTTGTACCTCCCATTCAAGAGCCACTTATTGCAGCTCTTGAAGTCATCATAGCTCGACCGACTTCATCTGGTCAAACCTCTTTCAGTTTGAGTTGTCGCTCAGAGAGTGTTCCTCCCCTTGTGGTAGAGACAGAGGCACTTATTGATGGTGACCCGACTGAATGCAATCTATGAAAGTGCAGTCTTCGACTCTCTCGCCACTGATCAGGGAGACTTTCCTTGCACTATTACTGAAGAAGGAAGTAATCTTGATGATGATATCGCAGCAATCAATGTTGCCCCAGATACAAAGATAATAGCTCCAGAAGTCCCATTTCAACCATTTCAGAACCAGAGCTCCAATCTCAGCCAGATGCTCCTTCTAGTGAAAAATTGGCTCTTGTGCCTCATGAACTAGCTATCATTGTTGAATTTCCACCCCTTGTTGTGGCTAGTTCTTCTTCTCTACCCTCTTCAATATTCAACATCCTATCGAATATGAAGGCTTCTTTGATAGAGAACTTTTTACGAGTGAGTCTTCAGTGGTTAAAGGGATATTCCCTCTATGATCTCGAAGTTGAGATTTGCTACTGTTTTGAGGGGTGTCAGCTTTAAGAAGGAGACCTTTGATCATTTCAAAGGTCTTTTAACTAACTTAGAACATTGGAGGGTCGAGGCTTTGCAACGTGAATATGAAGTTCAAAAACTATGTGGAGCTCGTCTGACTTCCTTAGAGGACTCCTTAGCTCAACATCAGAATCTGATGATAGACTATAATGAGAAGAAGATCTCTCTCCTTTCTTACCAAGATAGCTTCAAGAAAAAAGACACAACATATCTTACAAAGATAAAGGATGTAGAAGAAGAGATGGCAAAACTGCAAGCTTATCTCAATCGACTAAAGAGCTAGATTAGAAGCGAGTAGAGGCTCAGAGTAAATCCCAAGAGTTAGAGAAGCCGAACTCTGACCTCAAAGAGAAAATGAGGATGGCTTTGGAGCACTCTGAGACACTGAAGATGAAGATTCGTGAAGCCTTGGATAATTTCTAGAGGCTCATGAATCCTTTTACCCTCTTGCATGTTCCATCTTCTTCTCTCCATTCCTTTTGTGGATTTTGATAAATGTAATCACAAATTTTGTAACCTTCTATATATGGAATGATTGCTCTTTTCTTTCATCTTTGACTTGTCTACTTCTTTTGCGTCATGGTTTGCACTTTTCTCTCATCTCTTGTGACCTGCCCTTGTCTCCTCTAAAAGGGGGTAAAAGATGAATTTGGAGGCCTGCTTCGCACGAAAGCATGTTTGGTTTCCATCATATGTAACTTGAACACCCTTTCGGGTTTTCATCTAAGTCCTTGGGGTTCGTGTCATTTCTGGTTTTCACAAGAACCCCATCAATTTTTTTTTGTGACACTTTTGCCCATGGTTTTTACATAATGTCTGCCATTTTTTATTTTTACTCAAGATGCCCTCGTGGGTTTTCATCGTGCTCATTTTTCTTTTATTTATTTTGACATATTTTTCTCGTATTAGTTGGTGCTACTATTATGCTCGTCATTTTTTTCCTTTCTTTTCTTTTATTTTCTTTGACTATTTTACCCAATACGCCCTGTTGTGTTTTTGTTATGTCCATCTTTTTGAGGAGGCAATTTTAAGGTCATGCCGTTGTGACCATGGGGATGTGTGTTTAAGATCATGCCGTTGTGACCGTCGAATTGGTGTATTTTAAGGTCATCCACCAAGACCCAATGAAGGCAAGTTTAAGGTCGTGCCCTCTAGACCATAAGGTTGGTGTGTTTTAAGGTCATCCACCAAGACCCAATGGAGGCAAGTTGAAGGTTGTGCCTTCGAGACCATAAAATTGGTATGTTTTAAGGTCATCCACCAAGACCTGATGGAGGCAAGTTAAGGTCATGCCTTTGAGACCGTGTGTGATGCAGTTTAACGTCATGCTACTAGGACATGTGTGTTGTACGTCATTTTGATGTACCAAGATCCTTGATACGAATAAGGAGAGAGCTAATGATGACCTAGTCTTGCTGGTACCCAAGACACCGCCAGACCAAGGGAACACTATAAAATAACCCTAACACTAGGCAACCTTAGAAAAAAAAACCATCATGCCACAAAGAGACCTTACAACTACAGCCCTAAGCTAGAGGCTTCAAAACAGTACTAGACCACCTCTGTTGCATCTTGAACGACGAAAAACCCTTAGGGACCAAATTTGGGCTCAATCAGACCTCCTAAGAACATTATGGGCCCAAATTACCTTGAATGGGTAGGTCATACACTATTGCGGTGTGGCCTCACCAAACCAATCCCCAATCATGGAGGCAATGATCTACACATCTCAAGATGACCTGCAAACACCTACATGTCGCTTGTTTGAAGTTGGCTCAAGCTCAAAACTGGACACAATCTAGGTCTTGACGACTCGATCATTTTGACATATGGCACGTTTCATGACATGACCTAGAACCAAAGCTTTTCTAGAGAGAAGATGAGCAAAAAACCATGAAAATTAGAGCTTTTTGAAGAAAAGGCATCTCGAACTTCATGAAGCAATAGCTTGAGATCTGTACATCAGATCATCGTAAAGACATGTCCGATGAGACCGTATTACGAAGGGCTACAAGGTGGTGTAACTTTTACACTTAAACTAAGGCCGAATAAATTGCAAAATTCCAATGTTCAAGAAAGCAAGATCGCACGGTCGCCGGAATCCCTTTTTTCGGCGATCTCTTGAAATTAGAAAGTACTTCAAGTAAGAACCAAAACGGATAAAATTTAATGCAAAACGATTGTGGAAGTCTCCTCTTTAATTTACAATCAAAATAAAGACTTGCATTGTAGTGACGGCTAAAAGTTCACGATCTAGCCAGATTTCTACCTCTTGAGAAAAAGTCCATCTCATGACAATCAAAAGATATCAAACTCTTGAGAATCAAACAAGCATCAAGACTACAATGATCGATCGTCTCAATCATCGCCACAAGCATATGAAAAAGCTCCAAGATCTGGTAATGGCGAAAGGCCCCTCGGAGACGGATGGTTTCGTCATTAGCACAAAAGGTTTAAGGGGCATTTTGGTCATTATTCTTAATTCTATATTTTAATTGTAATTTCTTTTAATAGTTATTAAGCTTAATTTTGAGCATCCACCCCTGTTTGGTGGGTCCTCTATATAAATAAGCTTAGGTCAATTGTAAAAGAGCCGGGATCATTCATTAATGAAATCGAGGCATTAAGCTTGTTTCTACTTGTTTTTTTGCTCTTAACCCTTGGATTTAGCGCCAAAGAGAAAAAATTTCAAAGAGAGAAACTACCCCTAGCCCACCCTAGTCGTGTGGCTCCTTTCTCTCTCTCCCTCTTCTTTCTTTCTTCTTTATCTTCACTTGCCCTGCGTAGTAACCCGCACCTGCAGAAAACGCGCGGTCTCATCTCTTTCCCCTTACATCTTTAGCATAGACATTGCAAACTTGTGGCATCGCATAGCACCTTGCTATCAGACATACGCTGGACTCAATACCTTTCAGAGTCAACCTAAGGGTTCCAACCCTCAGATCATCGCTCTAACTCCCTCTCCGTATAGTTGGGTTGAGTTGTGAGAGATGCATATGCTGTCTCCCTTAGTCACTCGAGAGGAGTCTTCCTGAGTCGATAGTCAAGAGAGTTCTAACCCTTCAGTTGCCCTGATCGCTCGAGCACATAGCGTTTGTGCGGATATGGGAAT
The DNA here is from genome assembly GCF_054954075.1 of Amborella trichopoda. NCBI lineage: Eukaryota > Viridiplantae > Streptophyta > Magnoliopsida > Amborellales > Amborellaceae > Amborella > Amborella trichopoda. Next base: position 30,451,813 of record NC_142339.1, read on the forward strand.
TCTCATCACCTTTCTCCCTTATCCCTTCTTTTTATCAGCTAGCCTTCGTTCGAGCAAGCTACTATAGAGGAGTACAACCGAATTCACATTACAGTTTCCAGCACAAGAGAAGAATGAAGCGACGAGTTAAAAGCCTAGGGAGAGTTCATTTCCAAACCACGTTGGCAGACAGTTGTAGGGCTTAGTAATTGTTCCAAGAAGGCGAATTGCCCGGGTGTGTTCCGAACCCCAAAACGATGAGGTAAGTGCCTAAACACACCCCTATCGTAAAATTTCTCTCTTTGTTGGTTCCTATCCGCACATAGGAGAGCACGCATGCAGCCCGCGTGGACCCTCCGCGGTTGTTTGAGAGAGGACTTTTCCCACTGTTCGCATGAAGAAAAATCAGGTCCAACCAACTGGTGACTCCACTAGAGACACGCCACCCTATAGTTGACTCGGACGGTTACCAGGAAAACATCTCTCTTCCTACTCTCTCTAAAACTACAATGGAGTCTTATTACTCCTCTTTCGTCAAAGTTGGGGACTTCATCATCCCCATATTTGCGACCTCACCCATGGAGAGCAGAATTGATAATCCTGCTTCTCCCCTATCCTCCTCAAATGACCTGGCTGGCCCTACTATCCTAGTTCAGACTAGGAAGACTAGGGGAAAAGGTGCTCGAACTCCTTCTCCCCCTTCTTCGACATCAATCGAAATCCATAGATGTCATTTGCATGGGTAGCTTTGAAGCCACCTTCCCTCATAAACACCTGTTATTGGCAAGTATCCCGCTAGTTGTATGCTTAAAAGTGGTCCTCCCGCCACTCGTCCTCTTCACCACCGTCTCAGTGAGTAACCGAAAAGTAACCCCATCGACACTTTACAAAGGTGTCATTGGTATTAACGTATCGCTGCACACACCTCACTTAGGGGACTCCTACGATAGTCTGCGCGGACTCAAAACCACCTCGCACACATTTACATATGTCGCGGCTGAGGGTTTAACCATCACCATGGCGAGATGGGTAAGGCAACGACTTACGTCAATCTCCTCACCTGCTTTGGATCTCTTGAGGCCCGGACTCATCACAAGTGGTCTTCAGGCCACTAATCCGCCGCATGATAATCTCGCAGCTCAGGGTAGCCTAAAGGCTGGAACAAAACAAGCACATGACTTTCAAGGCAGTCAAAAGTCTTCTAAAAAAATGCACATGCATGCTAAAGACCCTAAAGCAACTTCAATTAAGGAGATGGGTATTTCAAATACTCAGCCCTCCACTTTACGAGGGATTGGGTCACAAATAGCCCCGAACACTTCTGTGGGCCACACACACACTTGCAGGTCCAGTGAATCTACCAGCGGGAAGAGGAAAGGAACCTCAGACACACCCCTCACTACCCCGAAGCCGCTTAGCTCGTGGTACTCGAAGTAATTCCCTTCGAGCACCATCCTGCCTAGTCCCTCATCTGTATACATGCAAGCTAGCCCTCGGGGCAGGGCTCAGGGCAAGATATTCTCAAAGACAATTAGTCAACACTTCCCTTCTCCAAGCAAGCCTATTTCTCCAAAGTGAACCACGAGCTCTTTTCTTCCCGGATGTCATATGTTGCAAGAGTTGATCAAATTAGCACTCATCTTCGTAGGACAAGCCAGTCGGGAAGGAAATTCGGATCGATTATGATTCTGGGAAAAGATCTACCTGAGCTTGAGAATTAAACAGACGAGAGAGATGAGGGTGCCGCTCTGAAAATGAAAAGAAAAGTCTTCAGCCTTAGAAGACTTACTAAAACAAAGCCGGTTCTGGCCGTTGCAAGCAACGAAAGAACTAGAAATGAGCGACACCGTTCATTGTTATGTCGTCGAGGTACAAGAAGATAGACTCACTCCATCCGATCCACGGCCCCAAGGTCGTTTCAAGCTCCTTCAAGTTGGACGATGGCCTTAAGGCCTTCAAGCGTCAAGACTGGCAATAATCTGTCACCAAGGTTGCCCAGAGCCAGTGCTCGCTGCGAGGCAATCTCAAGCTCAATTTGGGAAAGCTCAACCCCTATTGCACGAATTTCTATATAAAGGTGTGAAGAGGAACATAATCATCCCTACTGTCGAATTATTGGAATAGGGCGAACAAGTCGAGGTAATGGTAGTAAGTCATGAAGGGGTGAGCCTAAAAATCCAATGTTTTGAGGACGTGTTGAACAACATTCTGGACAGGCTTAAAGGACTCGAAGATGCTCGACCTACATTGTCTTCTCATCAAGAAGAAAACTCCCCTCATGAACCTTAACGTGAAGAGGAAGAGAGACCTTAACATCCTCCTACGACCCGAACCCCAAGGCATCTAAACCCTCCTGTCTCCTTTGATGACCAGCCCAATCTAGCCTCTCAAGCTACGCCATTGATGTTTACTCAAGAAGACGTTCAGAGTATGATCAATAAAAGCATCAAAAGCTTACAAACATCCAAAATGCAAAAAAGTGTCCAATACAAGAAGCCTTACCCACCTTTTATTGATCGAATCCCCTTCCCCATCAGATATCAAAACGGAAGATTACCAGTCTTCGATGGCACGAGCTCACCCCAACAACATGTGGCTCACTTCGTGTCATCATGCCAGGAATCGGCTTCAGACTCCAGACTCTTCTTTGGCAGTTTGTAGAAACTTTGGTTGGGCCCGCCTTTAAATGGTAAGAGCGCCTGCATTCAGACTCAGTTCCTTTCTGGAAAGAAATGGGGTAGTTGTTCTATAAGAACTTTTACGAAGCGGAACTGGATGTTCGAGCAGTAGAAGTCCTCAAAATGGCTCAAGAGATGGATGAGTTTGTGGGTGAGTACATCTAGAGATGGAGAGACCTTGCCATGTGTCAAAGCAATCCCATGACTGAGATTGATGCTGTACAAACATGCGTAAGGAACATGAAGAAGGAAATCTCCTTATATGTTGAAGCTTCTAATCCTACCACTTTTTCTGACATGATCACAAAGGTAGTTAAAATAGAAAGCTTGCTAAGGCATCATGGAGGAAATCGATCTCAAAGGGGGGTGGGGGGTTGGGGGTCAGACTTGTTATTTCATTAATAAAAAAAGCTAACCCTCGGGCTAGCCATCAAAGGAATCCAGTCAACCCGGTGGTCACTACCACACCCCTTCATCCTGAATCCCTAGCTAACATTAGACACTTCTCAAGGGTTGCCACCCAAGGTTCAAGGGGAACCCCAGCAGCAGCAGCCTCAAAATAGATCTACAATAAGGTACCTCTGCCACAAAGCTATTATCGGATCAAACAATTCAATCGAAGACTAAACCAATCATACAGCTTCAACAAGGCATGGGTGTCAACTCTCTTGAAAATGCTGATCGAATAACGCATGGTGAAACTTCCTGACATCAGAAATACAGAATAAGCAGGACTCGTCAATCACATCAACTACTGCGCTTATCACCGCATGTTAGGCCACCTCGTACAAGACTGCCTCCAACTCAAAGAGCACATCAAAGCCTTAATTCAAAAGGGGCAAATAAACTTGGAGAGCCTCAAGAAGGCGTTTGAAACTTCGAAAGCCTCACATATGGTCGCAATCCAAGAAGAGCCGATCGACGGTGCCCCTATGGCCAAATTGTCTCCTCACATGTTCCCCGTCCTCTTTGACGTAATGATGTATCACAAAATGATCGTGCCTTGTGTACCCAAGAAACAGAAGTGGGTAGCAGAAAAAGATCAAAACCCTTGGTGCCGATATCATCAGCTGAGCGAGCATGAATTGTGTCACTGTTCCGGGTTCCGATCTGATTGGAATGGCACATATGAAACGGTGAGATAATCATAAATAATGCATCATCCCCACATCTAGAGGAAGCTCATGAAGTCGAAACCCCACAACAGGAGGAATTCGAGCAGGCACAAAACCCTGCCCCTAGTGACCAGGAAGCACATGCTTTTCGTGACCTTGCGAGAATGTCCAGGCCATGGGAAGTATATCGCGGCCGAGGTATGATGAAAAGCCTCAGGAGGAAGGCTATTCGCCAAGAGAACGCGGTACTCGCACCCCGAGCTCAAGAACCCCATCCACCCAGAAGAAGAGAAGAAACCAAAAAGGCTGCACGAGCACAACCCTACATGTTGAAACCCCCTCAACACCCAATAAAAAAGGCTCTCCTTCCCCCTCTTCCTACTCTATATGACTTCATCCTAAGGCATGTTCTTTTTGTGGAGGGCAGTCAATACATGGCAGTGGGGAAAATCCATGACACGTTCCATATAGGGGAGGATACAAAGGAGCCCCCTGCATCGGTTTGATAAAGGTACTATCCCTAAGCTAAGGTCCAAGCAACATGACCTCTAAACTGTTAACGCATGTCTTGGCTGTATGACACTTAAACTATGCCACCTATGGTCACGACGGTATGACCTTAAAACTTCCTCCAAAGAAAACAAAAAAAAGAGAAGAAAGAGAGAAACAATCTGATTCCATGGCAAAAAAAAGAGGCAATAGGTTACAAAAGCTCATCTCCTCAAAGATGCAAAAGGAAACAAAAACATTCTTCTCAAAGCTAAGATAAGCTTCAAAAAAGCTTTACAGATCTTGGGAAGGATGAGAAGTTATTCTTTTTTTTACTATCGTCGGCAAGCAGACACCACTGGGACCTAACGATTAATAAGTCTCCTTATTTAAGCCATACGATCTTCAAGGTCTCTCAAAGCTACAAGGTTGGCCAAATACTCCTGATGCCACTCATCCAGCTCAACGCACTTCTCGCTATTAGAGAAATAAAGCATCTATGGCCGAAGCATCCAGTTCAGAGATGCAAGCCGTGCTGAAAGATGCAAGATGAGAGTTCCACTGAAATACTTCGCCCTTCACACGAGCGTAGTTGGCTTCCAAGGCCTTTAGTTGTGCAGATCTTTCCTCATCAGGAAATCGTGCAATGTTTTCTTGCTCTTGTGACATGAAGGGGTGAAGAATTAGCTCCAAAAGAAGCAATGGCACAGTTGATTAAATAGAACTCAATGGAAAATTGGGAAAAATCGAGGTTTACGACTAGGAAGAAAACTCGGAAAAAGGAAAAAAGATAAATGAAAGACCCTACCTTGAGGAGGAGAAAAGCTTGCACTCATCATTGCTATCAACTAACACTCGAGGGTAAGAGATTCTACTCGAGAACGGTGGTGAAAAAGGCGCAGGGAGAAAAGATTAGGGTTTATACTTCGGATAAAAATCTTTGATACAAAAACTACCCCCGCATGCCCTTTTTATATATAAAGAGGGATAACGTATCGTGCAAACCAATGAAAGGACAAGTGGCCTAGTTCCGAGGAAGTAATAAAGGCACAAGAACGAAGCGTCACACGTTTTTGTCCCACGGTAGCACAAGCGACACGCGAGCGAAACGTCGTACCACTTCACCACGCTGAGGCACAAGCGAAACGAAAAGTGAAAAGCCACGCGGTCCCAACGCAGCTAAGCACAAACACTGTGTGGATCCATCACTCGACACCTACTTCTTTTTGCACATGTCTCTGTTCACCTAAATCGACGCATGATCTCTGGTAAAACACGCCACTCATCTCAAGTACACAATACTCTCTCTCGACCCACACAAACTTTGGATCTCCCCCAGGGGTTCAACACACACTCGTGCGTCACTACACTGAATAGTCAGGTGAGATATCTTTCCTGCACCGTCCGCACGCATAGGACCTTTGGTGGTCAAGTGCCCCAAAAAAAAAAAAAAAAAAAAAAACAAACGAGGTTTTTGTGAAAACTAGAAATGGTGCACACCTTAAGGGCTCGAATGAAAACCCGAAAGGACATTCGAACCATTTTAAGCCAGACAGTCGGCATACCCTCCTCGGGGCAAAACTGTTGGCTATGTGGCCTGTCAAGGCCTTGAAGCAAAGAGTCTTCCACTCAGTGGGAGCTAGAGAGAGAGACTGAATTTCGGTGCTTGGCGTACTGGGGCCCATATTCATATTACCCCGAGTTTTATGAGGCATTGAGAGCTCGTATTTTGGAGAGAGTACTCTCTCAGGGAGGTGTGACGGTCACCTCCCAGTCAAGAATATATTGATTAGAATGCCTCATAATTGATGTGATAAGCCAGGGCTTGGAGAATCCATCAAGAATAATAGAACCCGAGTATTTAATCGAGTATTCGCCCTGTATGGAATGATCGTCTCATGGGACATGAGCTCATATCCTGACACGAGGCCATTCCATGGCATGTGCACCCACAGTCATATGGGGAAGCCACTCTTTTATTGTTTTATTGGACTTAGAAGAGATAGTGCACATGTGTTTTGAGAGGACTCCTGTAATAGAGTAGTGATATGTCCCACAAGGGTACACCTGTAATCCATTGAGAAACCGTAAGGTGGGAAGCCCTGGCTCAGTTACACTATTGTGACTAATTATGTGTCCCTGCCATAGACTGTAGAGCATAAGTCCGTTGGGTCAATTTGAGACACGATGAAACATCATTCGAGACTAGCCAAATGGAGTACTTCAACACTTAGAATCAAAGCCTCGAGATCTCACATACCTTTTAATGAGAAATGATGTTTAAATATGATTTAAATATTTATTGGAATTTTTTGATATTTTTTATTTTTATTTTTTAAATCACAAAAAAATGCAATTTTCAAAATTATTTGGGCTCATGTAAGGACTTCCATGTGGATGTCACATGGCACCTGAGTGGCTATAGGATGGCCATGTGGCACCATGGACCCCTCACATTAGGCCTTCCCTCGCAAATTCCCATGCATGGGAGACCCTGTGGCTCTTGATCACTTATTATTTATTTCAAATCGTATATTATATTGTTAATTATAATTATGACTTAATGTTGGTTTTTTTTATCTCATGCTTAAAGGTCACACATGTCACATGCTTAGCTTGCGTAGAGCCAAAGCACTTATTCAAATAAAATAATATTTTTAAAATACTGTTATCCATATGGGACATATACCATGTGAACATTTCATGTGGAAGTACCCTATTTGTGTAACCCATGGGAATTGTGTAAGGTGCATGTGAAGGGTGTGGGTTGAGTAAATTCTATTGGTGGTGTCATAACCCACCCATGTGATTGATTCATTTTACCAAAATGTCCTTACCCTTGACCATTCTCTACACATAGATTTATTAAAAATTCAAGGGTCTTTATGTGAAGCCGTTTTGGATTTGATTGGAATAAATATATAGGGACAAGGATAAAAGGGTAATGTGGCTTTGATTTAGGGTTTATGACGTGATAAAATACTTAAATCTCATCCCTTCGTCTTAATGGTTGGATGAGGATGAGTGACTAGGATAATTAGCCTCTCATGTGCCATTGATGAAGTGCATCAAGGGTCATGATCGATTCATAATTTATGCACTTCATATAAATACACTTAAGGCCCAAATTCCAACCTTAAGAAAATACTTTTCATAAATAAAAGAGAGAGAAAAGAGATCAAAACTATGCCTCCACGTTCAGGCCCCTTGGGTTCATGTTCTTGGTTAGAAGATGAACTTTTATGGAGCCCTTTCCTTTCACAAGGTCAAGTCCATCATATGTCACCATCAAGGTATCATGTATTTGTGAGTTTTTCATTCATTACTCTACTTTCTCATGATTTAAACTTGCTGTAAATTCATTTTTATAGAAGTTTAACTTCCCCTTTCCATTGCTTTTGAATGATCTTTCAGTTAGAGACATAAAGTGTCTCCCTTAACTTTGATCATGAGTTCAATACCTTGATTGCTTTATAAATCATGTGTAGTTTCTCATAGATCCTTTCCTTCCAATATTTCTCGAGTATATCTTTCTTAATATTCAAGTTTCAAGAATTAATATTCATTTTAAAAGTCCATTTGTTGAGTTAGAGTTCCTCTTTTTACATTGAGAAAAACTTTGGTGGACTAGTGGACCATATAGAGTAGTTTGTTCATATCTGGCTCGTTTTGAGTACGGTCTCTCTTATTCTCTTTAGAAAACTGATATCCGTCATTTTAATCTCTATTATTGGGCCTTATTAGTTATTTTAAAAGTGTTTCAAGCTTCCCATTTGAATTGATCACTTTGATATTATAAAACCACTATTGCACTCATCTTTGGGACAAAATTAAGTCATCAAAAGCCCCGATTGTGGGCCGAGCACAAGGGATTCGAACCATGGCTTCCCCCATGATCATTTGCATGTTAATTTGATACATTTACTGTTATTAAGTGACTAATGAATGATAGAACTGAGTACGTTATGTGAATATTGAGATTGTTCTTAAAATCTTGTGATATGAGCTATAATGTTATACTCTATTGTTCATGCAAATGGAAATCCCATTTGATTGTTATGAGTAACTATATGATATGTATAAGACACTATGGCATATGATGAGAATGAATATTGAAGAAGAGACGTTTATGTTATTTTTATAGATAGATGAATTTGAGCATAAGTTTTGTAATATGTTGTAGAGATGTACATTTGAGTATTTGGACATTGTATTGACCTTAATTGTATTTTGAGAAAGGGATATCTAAGGGATCTATTAGAGTTGTAATTTTATTTATTAAGGTTGGTACATACCAATTTTGAAGATTGGAATTCATATATCATAGTTTTGTATTGAGTTCTTCATGTATTTAAATCCTTATGTTTTAATAGAATGGAATTTTTTTTAAGTTATGGATCTAACCCCTTGGTCTTCTACTACCCACAAAAACAAGTCTCATAGTCCATTTCTTGTCACCGCTATTAGAGAGGGATAAGAACTGAGCACAGAAGGAAAGAGGGCAAAGCAAACCACAAGAGGAGACGGAGCACAAGCCACAGAGAAAGAGAATTCGTACTAAAAAGGAAGACATTATTTCATGAACAATGAAGCAATTACAAAATTGTGGTTACAATAATTTTTATCTACAAAAAGATAGATCCATCCTGAAAGGAGTCTCCCATCTAGAGATCCAGCCTAAAAAATCGCAGCCGCCTCTTGTAGCAGTAGTGTCGTCTAAGACGAGAGGTCATTCTTTTCTAAAAAAAGAGCTTGAAAAGAATGAAAATAATCTCTTTCTCCCTTCCACCCTCGAGGGAAAGCAAAGAACCAGGAGGTAGTTAAGGAAGCAGCAACAAGCAAAAGATGCAGCAGGAAATCTTTTGCTTGGCATATTATCAGTTCACCCAAGTGCTGAACAACCAAGCTGACCAGATCATTTGTTCGGTTAACCATCATGAAGAAGATGATGGTCACAATCTGTCATCATGTTTGGATGGACGAGATTGGGTTCTGGCCTGAGGACCCTTGGAATCTTATGTAGAACCTTGGACCTTGCTTTCAGGATCTCAAACAAACAATAGAGATATGAAGGTACAAGCCCACCATCTAGTGCAAGTCCATCAACACTTTCGCAGTATCGAACATCTTCACCCAGGAGCGCAATGCTCGAACGCATGGCCTTCCAGAGGAAGGCTTTAGGAAAAAGAGAGATCTTTTTTCTCCCCCTCTACAAAGAAAGGAATAGGAAATGAAGAAGCACCTCGAAGAGAAGGAATTGCTCTCCCGCTCTCTTGGTCTAAGCCCTTTTTATAAAAGCACAGTCCCGTCATAAAAGCACTTCGCTTCCCAAGCAACGCTTCGTTTGTCCACACGGACACGTGCCTCGATTGATGCGTATCAAGTCTTCCGCCACCTCGCCTCTCAGGCGTCATTTTCGAAGGTATCACCAATCAAATCTTTCGCCACCTTACCCTCTCAGGCGTCACTTTCGATAGATCACGAGAAAATCTTCTGCTTTCCTGTACACTTGGACATGTGATCAAAACTACCCGCCTTCCCTGGCAATATATCACCCCAGCGTGGATGTATTCCACCTCACAAGTCTCATTTCGACAATTAGTGGCTCATAAAGGAAAAGCGCTCCTCGCGCTCATATAATGGTGCGGCTATGTCACACTTTCATCCCGTGGCGCCTCATCCATGGTGTTCACTACTCCAGTGAGTCCTATCCAAGCAGAACCCCTCCAAAGAGAATCCTTGAGAGAAATAAAAGAACACCGAGCATGATGAAAACCCGCAAGAGTGCCATGAGTAATATTGACAGGCGGGCATGACCATGTAGCCATGAGGAAAAGTGTCTTGAAAATAAGAAAACCGGGCATGATGAAAATCCACTAGGGTGCCATGGATAAAAGTGGAAATAAAAAGGCGGACGTGACCTCGAAGTCACGAGTAAAAATGCCTAAGTAAAAGGAGTTGGCTAAAACCACACTTGTGGCACCACTTCTACCCAGTTCAAGTGAAAGCCCAAAAGGCACCGAGTGACTCATACAATGCATTCACATATAAGATGGGAGGCTTTCTTGGGATTGGTGCAGAGAGAACAGGGGGTTTCAACAAGTAATTCTTGATGTCTTCAAAAGCTATTTGACATGATTCGTCCCACTCGAAAGGCACATCTTTCTTTAACAGGCAGGAGAATTACACCATCCAGAAATATTTAAAGGGAAGTGATTCAAACATAACAATATTTGAATCGTTTTGCTTGGACAAACTAGAATTTTCAGACATATCAAATAGACAAAATAACTCAAATATAAAAAACAATAATCGTTTGTTTCTAATAATAAGAGCATTTGGAAAATGGCAAGAACAGATTAATCTTCTCATCAATAAAATCCAGGATTAAAAATGAAGCTTTTCTACTCAAAACAAACCGCGTCATAGAACAAACCAACAGCTTAATACAAAATAAACTTATAGAAGATGATAGAGAAAAACCCAAGATCACGAGATATAAAAAAAGCCCTAAAATCTTTACATGCTAAGGTTCTTAATGGTTCAAATTTCTCATCCAATAAGTAGGAAAAAAAATGAAGAGAGAAATGGATCCAAAATAAATCCCAAAGTACATATCTCAAATGGTTGTAGAAACCCCTTTATAGGTGTGAAGAAGAAACAAACTCATCTATTGATCTAGGAAAGGAAGGAGAGTGCAGTTTATAGGGATACAAGAGAGCACGGGAGTGTGAGCATCAAGCCTTGAGGCGGAGGAGAAGAACGCATTGAGATCATCTTCCCCGGAGAAAAACCGAATTTATAGAGAGATAAGGGGAATGAAGGCTTAGATAAGGAATAATATGGGAAAGAAAGAGAGAGATGTACCAATATTTGTTTTGACTATCTAATTTCATTCAATAGGGGTATTTTAGAAACAAATGTTGTTGTAAACTACCCTGGGGTTACATGAGGATAAAAAAGAACTTTAGGGTAATGAGCGAGGATTTTGTAATTTTCCCAAAAATAAAATTGCAATACTTAGATATGTTTTCAGCTCATTAGCAACATTTTAATTTTTTTTATGCGATTTAGACCATCCGTTTTGTTAGACCTACCATGGATAACCTTTCTTTTTGAAATCTCATTCATTTGACTAGCATTCCCATTCCATTACTGAAAAATTCAATGATACTGGTTAAAATTGGCCATTTTTTAAATCTGTTGGTTTGCAAAATTCGTTTTCCAAAAGCCCAACAGTTCAAGACAATTAAACTAAGCACAATAGTTTTGATCAAATTTGTTTCTTATAGGTTTCAAAATTGGAAATTTCCAATTTTAATTCCAACTTCCGGTTGCCCTTTAGTTCAATACGAGGGCTTCCCATCATCAAAAATCATTTTCTAAAGGGGTTTTGAGGTGTAGTTTTCTGTTTTTTCATCGTAGTTAAGAATTCCCTAAAGTATATTTGTGAAGGACGCAATTTCTATAAGGCCTAGACCTCATGACAAAATAGAGTAATGCCTCACCTTGAAAGCTCATTTGAAAAACACTTTGGGCACATGAAATCTCTACAATGGCTCTAAATTCAATTTCCACCACTAGTTATGAAATTTGTAGCTCAACAATTGGGACAAATCTTGTGGATCTGCGAATACTTGAAAATGGACGGACTAGATAATTTGCTACAATATATACTATAGCTTGAAACCCTAATTTGTTTTAACAACCATAATAGTCAAGGTCAAGATGATCGATTAGAATGTTTTCCAACCTTAGAAGTGCATTTTTTGATGAGATCTAAGGTGATTTATTTCTTATTTTGATAGGGCTGCAACGTTTTTAAAACATTTTCCCTTTGTAAATAAGCTATATTTTGATGCACATGATTTTCAAGATGCGAGTCTTCCCTTTGCCATGGTCATGGGTGCTATAGAAAGCGTATATTGCGGATGTACTTGTCCTGAAAAGAATATTTTGTGAAAATGCAGGTGTTGTATCTGGTAAATGAAAGGACTTTATGATAAAACACGATGTATATATATTTAAAATAAAATTTACCTCTACACCGGAAAGATCACTTACAATGTCCAATTATAATCAAACCACTTTTGAAATAAATAAAATAAAAATAAAATCATATCTCAATTGTTGCCTCTTCAAATACAATTCTTTATTAAAAAAAAAAAATAGAATTTATTACTTTATGGGAAGAGAAGTAAATATGTAAAAAGGTAAAATTGTCGAATATTACCTCAACCGGGCTTAATACACCCCACGCCGAGTCTCCTTCTTCAGATGGTACACGATATCTATGATCGATATGTTGATTTCTCTACTATAGCAAAAATCTACTCAATGACTTAATCTTCATCAGGCCTCTTAGTTTGATTTTAGAGAGATGAAGACGAATATGAAAAGAGAGAGGGAGAGATCTACTAGCAAGGGGTTCCACCCCTTTACCACCCACATAGAATAGAGGTGGTGTATGCCACCAAAACATAGTGCAACTTAGAGAGAGATAAAATTGAAACATACCTCCCCTTTGGAAGATAGGGGAATTTTGGGTAGGGAGAGAGAATTGTTAAAGAGAGAAAAGATAATACATCTCTCATTTTATGAGGGAACACTTTTTTTTATAAATTTTCTATGCCATAGATTTTGCCTCAATTTGTCGGGTCAAATCTCAACCATCGATCTAAGGAGACTTGTGGGATGAGAGATTTGAGTCATCCATCTCTTTGATCCGCCATCAAGATTCAAAGAGATGAGTTAGAGCCTTATCCTCCATTTCATAAATCTATTCCCATCAAATAAAAAAAGCTTTTATTTTAATATATCAAATCCTTATTTATTTGATCAATATTGAAAGAATTAGTAAATATCTCAAATATTCAACCTTATCATATAAGTTGGCTATACCTAAAAAGATAAGCCAACCAAGAAGATAAACATTCTTCCAAAGAATATGACGTGAATGGGTGGTGGCGTGCCACCCTTTTGGTGGCCACATGCACATCCTTTTAAATTTTGGGCCCCATATTTTATGGAGGTCCCAAATATTTTAAAAAATATTTTATTTCATAGTTAACTTTTTTTAAAATCTTATATTTTATTTAAAATATTGAAAAATTAAATTATCTTAATTTATTAATTCAAATGATAAAAATAAAATATCAGAAGATTCACAAAAAATTAAATAAACATTCTAAAAATCACATAACATAAAATTAATTAAAATTAATTAATTTGATGGGAATCGGATCTGTGAATCATGATTCGGCTAGCTTTCTCAAAGTGACCCAACAGTTCCCATGACCCACAGTCCATTGCAGGGGTTCATGATTGGACCACCAAAGTCAGCCAATAGACTAGGGGACGCAATCTTAGTTTATGGATTTCAGGTTCTCCCCTAGAGACAAAAATCATGGTCTTCCAGACCATGATGCAACCATGACTCTATGGTGTATAGGGGTAATCTCTCGCATATGTACATGTTTCACCCCCATTGGTGAATCTCAAAATGGCTATCCATGCCGTGTGATGTTATAACGATGACGTTTTAACCTTGTCTCTAAAGGCTATTCATCACGCGCAAGGGCCCCACAGTCCCTTGGCTCTTATCTGGACATACTCCGACCTCATCAAGGGATAACCCACTAAACCCTTTTCGGTAGATCCCTATGCCCAGGTATCTGGGGTTTTTCCAAATCTCGGCTGGCCTAGCTTGTCGAGCTTAGTCCGAGTATTAGCAAATAACATTTGTCTAATATAGTCCATAAAAGGGCCACACTGGCACTGAGTTTATGCCCTCATAAAACCTTTATAGGCCAAATAAACCCAACAGTAACACACAAACCCAACAGTAAATATGGTAGGTTTGGATGTATTGTAGGTCTCAACAATATCTTCATATTCTTGTCATTTCTTATTGTATATATATTCAATACATACATCAATATAAGCATAGTGCTCTCTAGAGAAACTTGAGACTCTATCAGCGAGGTGGGCATATGGCATGATGGTGAGCTTAGTCAATGGTTTAAAATGTTATTTTGAGAAATCACCCCCAATCCCTGGTAAAAAAATTTCAAACATATGAGACATATTCCCATCAGATTTAGTTGTGTTAATTAATAATAGGCAAGAACATGGCACCACCATTTTAGCTTAGGGAATTCTAAAATTAGGGGTCTCCATGTCTCAGCACATTGAAATGTTCTCCTCTTCTTCCAAATGGAGAAAATTTATTATTGGACTTTGAAAAACAAGCCCTTCATTCTCGCAAGCACACATTTCGTACCGTTGCTATGAGTACTTGCCCTCTTATAAGTTTGTTTTGAACTGCCCCTCCGAGAGAGGGAGAGAGAGATGGTAATGGCTATGTTATTGGTGAGCTTAATGGTTATGGCGATGGCAGGAGAAGGAAGTGTGCATTCTGCATCCATAGGTGTTACAATGACTGCATGGCTCAGAAGGTACATTCCATTCTCGGCGGCATTGGTGATTGTGCTGGCTTCTGCAGTGCGGGTGGCAGTCTCGACCGTGGGCCCTTCAACGATTTTAAGGGTAGATAACATTTGTTTTCTTGCATATCCTCCTCTATCACCTCTCTGAAACAAGTTAAAAATCGCAATATTTGCTTCAATACACTCTCTCTCTTTCTCCAAAATCTTATGGTAGTTGTATGAATGCCGATGATCAGAGTCGCTAAAGCATCTCGTGACAAACTTGGCTATTGATGGGGGTAATTCTTGGTGGTCGATGGCCGAGTGAAAATTTTGGGCATGTTGGGCGGATTTTTTTAATTCTTAGATATAATTTTTTAATTGTACTTTTGTTAATGTATCAGGCTATTTTTATTCTTATGTTGGTGTAACCCACGAGCTTAAGATCCAACAAGTATCTCTCGTTTGAAGACATTTATTAGATTATTCTATTTTTTAAGAATAGACACCCAAAATTTCAAGTGATTTGGATTTATATAAAAAAAATATAAATTCAAATATGAAATGATATCGTGACTATTGGATTGGCCCCATATTCAATCTGGACCATTGGTTGACACTGTAGCTTTCAGCCTATAAATTGACAATATATATATATATATATATATATATATATATATATATATATATATATGAAAAAATAAACTACAAAATAAGTGAATCCACCATTCACAATTCTATTTATCTTTTAACCTTTGTAATTAGATTATATATATATATATATATATATATATATATATATATATATATATATATATATATATGAAAAAGATATAAAACGCGGCCTCATGTAGATAAAGAAGATGCGCCAATGGTGATAGGAGCCCTGCAAAATATTCCTATATTCTAGAGAAAAAGACTCTCTTTGTCTAAACCAGCGTTTAAAAAATCGCCGAGTCGAACCGGACTCGCCCGGTTCGACTCGGAATTCACGAAAAAGGGACCGGATCGGTTCAAAAACCGGGAATCGTCCGGTTCTAGAGAGAACCGGACGATTCCGCACAGTGACTCGCCGATTCACTGTGCGGAATCGGCGAGTCCGTGAAGAACACGGGTTGCACAGTGTTCTTCACGGATTTTTTTTAAATTTGTCATTTTTTTATCATTTTTTTTGTTTTTTACGGCACGTGATCTGTTTTTCAGGCTGTAAACAGCTTTATTCAGCTTTTTTAACGATTTAATGGTGGAAAAATTGGTTGTTTTTGGATTAAGAAAAATTCGGGGTTTAGGGTTTCCGCCATTTCTGAAATTTCATGCCAAATAGGGCATGAATCTTTCAAAATTTGTAGGCATATTGATCTTAAAGCTGTGAATCAAAAGATTTTGTTACTAATTTGTGATAATCGTTGAGAAAAACAGACTTTTTTGGAGATTGAAGGCTTCGGTTCACAAAAACAGGTAAGAACTTTGGGTTTTTTTGTTTTTCCGCCATTTGATTTATTTCATGGCATATTTTGAACAAAATGAGTTCAATAATTAGGGTTTTTAATCTTTATTGTGTCTAGTATGATTTAAAATTTTCAATTTTACGTAATCTGGTCAATTACAGCAAGAAATTTGATATGAACAGTGAGATGTCTGCGGAAAAAAATTCCGCCGTTTTTTTTTTTTTTTTTCCGCCTTTTGATTTTGTTTTCATGATATATTAGAAATAATGTGTTAAAAATTTAGGTTTTTGATTCCTTATATTGTTGTTTATCAGAAAATATAGTCAATTGGATGTAATTTATTCACTTGGAGGTGAATTTTTGAGTTAAAATCGCTTATGTAAAACGACTCTGTGAAAAACAAATTTTTTTTTTTTTTTTTGTAGCCCATGATAGAATTTTTTGTAATCTATGATCGAATTTTTTGTAATCCATGATCAAAATGTTTGTTTTTTTTTCTTGTAATCCATGATCGAATTTTATTTTTTATTTTTTATTTTTGTAACCCATGATAGAATTTTTTGTAATCCATGATCGAATGTTTTGTAATCCATGATCGAAATGTTTGTTTTTTTTTGTAATCCATGATCGAATTTTTTGTTTTTTGTTTTTTATGTAACCCATGATAGAGTTTTTTGTAATCTATGATTGAATTTTTTGTTATCCATGATGTAATTGTTTTTTTCTTTTTTAGTAATCCACGATCGAATTTTTTGTTTTTTTTTGTTTTTTTTTTTTGTAATGCATGATCGAATTTTATGTAATCCATGAATGAATTTTTTGTAATCCATGATAGAATTTTTTGTAATCCATGATCGACTTTTTTGTAATCCATGATCGAATTTTATGTAATCCATGATCGAATTTTTTGTAATCCATGATAGAATTTTCTGTAATCCATGATCAACTTTTTTGTAATCCATGATCAAAATGTTTGTTTTTTTTACTTGTAATCCATGATCGAATTTTTTGTGTTTTTTTTTTTTTTGTAACCCATGATTGAATTTTTTGTAATCCATGATGGAATTGTTTTTTTTTGTTCTTGTAATCCACGATCGAATTTTTTGTTTTTTTATATTTTTTTTTTTTTTTGTAATCCATGATCGAATTTTATGTAATCCATGATCAAATTTTATGTAATCCATGATCGAATTTTTTGTAATCCATGATCGAATTTTTAGAAAATTTATGAATTTTTTTTTTTAATCCATGATCGAACTTTTTGAAAATTTGTTAATTTTTTTTTTTAATCCATGATCGAATTTTTTGAAAATTTGCTGTACTTTTTTTTTTTTATTTCTTTTTATCCATGATCGAATTTTTTGAAAAATGATGATTTTTCGAAAAAATGTGAAAATCGTGATAAAGTTTTGATTATCATGATGTATTAAACATTTAAACCTAATTTTTAATTTTTATTGTTTGAGTTTGCTGTAATTTTTTTTTTTTTTTTTTCATGATCGAATTTTTTGAAAATTGATGATTTTCCGAAAAGATGTGAAAATCGTGACAAGGTTTTAATTATCATGAGGTATTAAACCATATTTTAAATTTTTATTGTTAAAGTTTTTGTTGAAAAAATTGTATGTTGATGGATTATTTATGCAAAAAAATGCATGTTATTATATTTTCAATACAAAACTGTATTTTTTTTATCTGTTGTTCATGGATTTTTAAGTTGGAATGACTGATGTTGGCCGGCTCTTCGAAGAATTGTTTTTATTATTAATTTTTTAATGCAAAAAATGCATGTTCTTGATAATTGAGTTGTAGCCATGTTTGGAGCTTGCATTTTGTATTATTCTAAATGTTTGTAATTGATATGTACGAAATATTATTGTCAAAAAAGGTATTTTGCAATAACAAATAACAACGAATATGACTACATGAACTACCGCAACATATTATCACTACATATTGTGATTATTTTTCTTTTTGAACTGTCAGGTTAATTTAAACTTTTTACATCTTAAAACAGTTGAATCATGTCAAGATCTACAGAAGACCCTGCATGGCAACATGGGGTCAGACTTGATCCCAACAAGAAAGACAAAATTATTTGTAATTACTGTCAAAGAGTGATAAGTAGTGGGGTACATAGGTTCAAGCAACACTTGGCAGGGGTTAAGGGAGAAGTTTCTGCATGCACTAGTGTCCCTAATAATGTAAAAAAACAGATGGTGGCAATTCTTAATGCTAGCAAAGGTAAAAAAATTGCCAAACATAGGATGAATGAGGAGATAGCTAGTTTATATACACCATCAAGCAGGAATGATACAGAAGAGCAATATAATTATGACCTAAAAGAGCAATATAATAATGAGCTGGACATGGCCACAAGATTGAGTTTATATGAACAATATCAGAGGGAATGTGGGTTTAGAATGCCTGGTGGGTCTAGCTCAGACATGCATGGTGGGCCTAGCTCCGATATGCATGGTGGGCCTAGTTCAGATATGCATGGCGGGTCCAGCTCGAGCATGTATGGCGGGCCCAGCTCAAATATGTATGGAGAGGTTGGTGGCAATATGTATCAAGAAGAATCAGTTGTTGAAGAAATTGTTTCTAAGTTACCTAGGAGTGCTAGTATTGCAGGTCATGGTCGTAAAGACCCATTTCTCTCAAAGCCTAAGTCACAACAGATGACCTTAAAAGGCATGGTTAAAGGTACAAGAAACATGTTAGGGAGATATGTTGGTAAATGGTTCTACGATAAAGGGATTCCCTTTGATGCAGCCAATAGCCCATATTTTCCACCTATGGTTAGTGCAATCCAGAGAACCGGGCCTGGGGTAAAACCCCCGACGGCATATGAGCTCAGTTGGCCAATATTAGACGAAGAGGTAGAGGAAGTTAAAAAGTGGATTGAAGAATATAAACAGAGTTGGCCAAGGACAAGAATTACTCTCATGAGTGATGGTTGGTTGAATAAAGTTAGCAAAAAGGAGTTTTTAAACTTCTTGGCCTATTCCCCAAAAGGTACAGCTTTTTTGTCTAGCAAAGACGTATCAGGGACGAAGAAGGATGCAAACTTCTACGTACGACTATATGATCAGATAGTGGAGGAGGTGGGGGATAAGCATGTAGTCCAGTTTATTACGGACAATGCGCGTGCATGTGTTTCTGCGGGCAGCAAGTTGATGGATAAGAGGAAGCATCTAGTATGGACCCCGTGTGCTGCACACAACATCGATCTTATGTTAGAGGAAATCGGTGAGATCAAAATTGTGAAGGAGACTCTAGATGAAGCAAGGTTGGTGTCGAGATTTATATACAACCACTCGAAAATATTATTTCTGTTTAGAGAACACTCTAAGAAAAAAGAGATAATCAGGCCTGCCATAACCCGCTTTGCGACCGATTACTTAGCTGTGGACTCCATTCGACAATCTGAAGGTGCATTAAAGAGATTGTTTACTTGTGAAGAGTGGTTAAATGACCGCCTCTCGAAGTCCAGTACCGGTGTAAAAGTGGATAACATAATCTCAAATAGGCTGTTCTGGTCTCGATGTTCCAGTGTTGTAGAGGCCACTGCCCCTTTGGTCACAGTGTTAAGAATGGTGGATGCTGATAAGAAAGCTACCATGGGTATCCTTTATGAAGGTATTGAGATGGCGAAATCAGCTATTGGGGAGAAGTGTAATTTTGCTAACAAAGTGATCGAGATTATAGAAAAGAGGTGGAACACCAAATTCGGACGTCCAATTCATTATGCTGGTAAATATATATTTATATCATTACAATGTTTCAGTTTAAATCATTTTTTTATGAAATTGTAAATGACATTTTTCTACCCATATATTTTTTAGGTTACTACTTCAACCCAAAATTTTTCTATTTGACACCTGAACAACCCCACAAGATTATGGAAGGGGTCAGATACATTATTGCAAGGTTGGAGAGAAGCCATCGAAACCAAGTAGCAGCAATACAAGAGGTATTATTTAATGTTTGGGTAAGAACTTCATTGAGTTGTTATATTTGTGAGGAATAATGCACTAAAACGTAATATATTTGTTTTAGCTTGCTATGTATAGGGATGCTATAGGATCCTTCGGAACTAGACTTGCCAGAAATTCTCGAACTATGATGGATCCAGGTTATCCCCTCGCTAATATTTTGTTTATTCATATATTTAATCTTATGAATTGTTCTTGCCCTTACAATGCTTTTTACATTTTAATCCAGCTGAATGGTGGGAGATATATGGTACTGATGCACCTCACCTAAAGAGGATAGCAATCAAGGTGCTCTCCCAAACATGTTCTGCTACTGGCTGTGAGCGCAACTGGAGTACGTTCCAATGGTTGCACACTACTAGAAGGAATCGACTCGCTTCTGAGAAGCTTCATAAACTAGTCTACGTTCATTATAATTTAAACCTCAGAGAGCGACAAATAAGAAGGAAGCTTGAAGACTATGGGCCGATAGACTTAGACACAATATTTGTCACAGACACAGCAGACCGATGGGTAGTCGAAGAGGAGGAGCCAGTGTTGCACAAGAGAGCGTTCCTTGAGGCTATCGGTGATGAAGATATTGAAGAAACTGATGAGCGGCATGAAAGAGGAAGCAGCCAGCCAATGTATCCACAATATGTCGATGATATTGCACCTAATGAGGGAGAGTGGGAAGGGGGTCTAAGAGAAAATGAGAGAGATGATGATTCTGAGGCCACCTTATCCCAGCCATATTATTCACATATCGAGTCCGAACAACAACAGTGTAGGGATGAGCACGACAGTGCAGGTGAGCATGAAGGATGGATAAGCTTCGGGGATTTTGGACTGGGAACACAACAAAACACTAACACTCAGGGATTTGGGAATAGTCAGACGCCCGCTAATATCGATGATTCGTTTTTAGATCGAATCAATGAATTGTCAAACGAATTCAATCAATGGCACCAGCGTGACCAAGAAGAACAACAACGTCGTCTATCATTTTATTTTTAGATCGTATATTATTAATTTTATGCTTTATTGTAGTCCATGTATGTTGATATACTTATTCCATGATAATTCTATGTTTATCCTTTTGTGTGATGTAAATTAAATGTTGAATGGCAGTTCATGCAGGGAAAGAACATATCAATATTCGCATATTCATCCAAAAACATGAAAATTCTTAATGAAGTACCCTCATTTTTTATTGAATTCTTAAAAAACAATATTTATAATAAATTTTAATAATTTTTTCGGATTTTTTTGAAGCTTTATTCTGACCGATTCACCCGATTCCGATCCGGACCGCCGATTCGCCGATCCGGATCGGTTTTTGAAAAGCCCGATCCGGGTCACCGATCCGGTTTTTAAACCATTGGTCTAAACAAAACTCATTAAACACCAATGTTTCTTTCTCTCTCTCCTGACAACCTGGCTTCCTTGATATATGGAAAAGACTCTCTCTCTCTAAACTATGCGTCAGAGCTCGAGACTCTCTCTCTCTCTCCTGACAACCTGGCTTCCTTGAGATATGGAAAAGACTCTCTCTCTAAACTATGCGTCACAGCTCGAGACTCTCTCTCTCTGCCCACTGCAAAGAAAACCATAGACATGCTCTTCCTCCTCCTCCTCTCTCACTCCCCAGCCTTAGCCCCAACGATCTCTCTTACTCGCACAACCATTCTCGGCAAGGCTCTCTCAACTTTGTACAATGTCTATCTCTCTCGCCCCAACAGAGGGCTCTCTCACTCTCTCTCGCCCACAACAGAGGACACACTCTCTCTCTATCAAAATAAACCATAACAGAGGGCTCTCTCTCTCTCTCATGCCCTATGTTGGCTCTCTGTCTCTCTCTCTCTAACCCCCAATCCCCAATACCCTGAGGCCTTGATTTTATGTCCTCCAATTCTTCCTTCTCTTTCTTGCATACCAAGCAGTCTTTGCAGAGAATTTGGTGTCACTAGGAATGGTAAACTGAAGTTTCAATGAGCAATATTTCATGGTCATGGCCATCTAATGTGAACCAGGTCTTCAATTCTTCAAGTTGGGTTTCTTCCTCTTATTTGGAGGAGATTGGGAAGAACTTGAAATGGGATTCTCAGAGTTGAGTAATACCAAAGATCCATTTATATTCAAGACCGGCTCTCCTCCTGCCAATCCCCTATTCATCTTTGATGCATTGAATTACTCTGTGAAACCCATTTTGCTTTCTAGCTCTGAGCCCAATGAGTACAATCTCATATCTGCAAATTGCTTGAGCCCATTAGAGATAACCATGAATATGAAGATTGTGGCGTACAACTTGGGAAAGGATGGAAAGAAGGAGTATCTCTGAGAAATGCTCAATGAATATTACATGTGGAGTGAATGCCAAAAATATTAGATTGTACTTTTTCTTGTAGAAACTTTTGTGTCTCTAGTGACAGAATTGAGATACAAAACGATCAAGAAAGCAGTGTTGTAGAAGCCATATTCATTTATGACTTCCAATGGGTGGTTTATCTTGGTGCCCACCCTTTTCATTATGGAAAATTATCTGGGAATACAATATTTTCTTGCTACTTTACAAGCAAATTCATTGTGAATTTAACAATGTTGGATTTTGATCCTAAGCCATGGGTTGCTAATCTGTTATAAGACATTTACTTCATGCATTGAACATGTTATCTGAATTGTCCAAGGTTCACTGCTTAGCCATCTTCCATTCCTTAGAGAGCATGAGACATCGAGAATCTATTAATAGACAACCAGGAACTATTTCTCAGTTGCATAGAAATCAAGAATCTCATATATGTGTTCAAAGACTGACAACTAAATAATTACTCATAATTTATGCTACTGCAAATGCTAATATCTACATGCTTGTTACATGTAAAAGAACACCTTTTTTTAAATTCATTTCTAGAGATTGCATATGTTTTGCAAGTCTATGATTGTGTGTTAGACATTGAGAACATAATTGTTGTAAATTATTGTAAATTTCTCTATCAATTATTGTAATTTTCTCTATCAATTATTGTATTGTCTCTATAGGTTTATGTGTTCTTGATGCATGATATATCTTATGGCCTTGTTGTGAGTTGTTATTGTGCTTGATCACGATCTCAAATCAAGACAACATGGGGTTCGACATTGAACCCGTTGAGCAAGATCATATGCTCGCATCCCCCCCCCAAAGAAATTTACAAATACGGAAATCGAAGAACCCCACATTGGAATGAAGTTTAGTTTTGAAGAAGATGCATGTGAATATTATAGGGCATTTGCATTGGCACATGGGTTTGACATCCGAAAAGGAACTATACACAATGATAAGGATGGACAAAGAATAGATAGGAAAATTATTTGCTCCAGGGAAGGGTTTAAGGTTGAGAAAGATGGCGTACGTAAAAGGGATATCCTTCAATCAAGGTGTGGATGCAAGGCTAATCTATGCATAAGCTTTAATTCTAGTAATAAGTGGGTAGTCACCAAGTTTGTAAATGATCACAACTACGTCCTTGTCAGTCCAAGGAAAGCTAGACTAATTCAATCACACTGAACAATATCGAATACAACAAAGTTGACGATAAACTCTATGAGCTCTGCTTTGGTAAAATCTAAGAATATTTATGATATTTTTACAGAGCAAGTTGGGGGATTGATAATCTCCAATGCTCACAAAAAGATATTGAAAACCAAATAACAAAGAACCGTAGAAAATTGAAAGGAGAAGATGGCAATCGTGTTATGCAATGGCTATACGAAGTGAATGAATCAAACCCTTCATTTTTAAAAAAGTTAAATTAGATGAAGATGGTCATCTAATCAGTATGCTATGGGTAGATACTATGTCAAGGGTATTGTACCACCACTTTTCAGATGTGGTGACTTTTGATATGACATATAAGAGGAACTTGTTTGGCATGCCCTTTGTTCCCATACTTGGTGTGAATCAACACTTTAGCACAACCTCTTTTGGGTTCACCCTTATATTTGATGAGAAGATAGAGTCATTTGTATGGGTATTTGAAACTTAGCTAGAAGCAATGAGTGGTCGTCAACCCGATGTAATTATCACTGATCAGGGCCTTGCAATTACTATTGCAATGAGACAAATTCTAAAAAAAAGTAGGCATCATTATTGCAAATGACACTTGTAAAGGTGAAAGAAAAATTGTGTCATGTATTGCGTTGGTATCCCAATTTTCCATAAATTTTTAAGAAGTGTGTAACAAGCTCAACCGTGGAAGAGTTTGAGACAGATTGGAAATCCCTTATTGAGAAAAATAATCTTCAACAAAATGAATGGCTCAGTAGAATATGCAATCGTCGAATGCAGTGGGTTGATGCATATATGGCAAATGCATTCATAGCTGGTATGTCAACAACTCAAATAAGTGAATGCATGAATAAGCACGTTAAGATGTACTTAACTCTCACAACAAGCTTGTACTCTTTATTAGAAACTACTAAAAAAGTATATGAAAAGAAGCTTTATAAAATGAGGGAGAACGACTTAAAGAACATCACTTCTACTGCTATTTTGAGGACCACTACCTTCATAGAAGTACAAGTTTCGAAGATCTATACACACAAAATGATGACGCTTTTTTGGGGAAGAAGTTGCAGATTCCGCCAATTACAAGATTGAAGCCATGGAAGACATCGACATAGTTGCTGCCTGTAAGGTGACAAAATCAGGAAGTGGAACAAGGGTATGTGTTGTGGAATTCAATAGTCATAATCAAACTGCTTCTTGTACTTACCACTTGTATGATAGGTTAGGCATTCTTTGTAGGCATATTCTTAAAATCCTTTCGGTGCATAATATTTTTGAGATCCCATCACATTTCACAATGAATCAATGGAAAAAGGATGTGTTGAAAGGGGTTGTACTTGATGAAAGAGGCAAAAAAATTCAAGTCTCTTCTTAAAATCTAGCGCAGTCCATTCGTTATAATGAAGTTTGTCAAATGACTTGAAAATTCACAGAGAACGCTTCGGAAAGCGTGGAACTCTATGAATTGATAATGTATGA
This sequence comes from Amborella trichopoda, assembly GCF_054954075.1. Taxonomy (NCBI): domain Eukaryota; kingdom Viridiplantae; phylum Streptophyta; class Magnoliopsida; order Amborellales; family Amborellaceae; genus Amborella; species Amborella trichopoda. The sequence continues at coordinate 30,476,952 of NC_142339.1, forward strand.
TTTTATTGCTACACGTGCAAAAGTTGATGCTAATGTTGTGAGTACGGTAGAATCAAATGATCTCAACAATACCCTTAGTAGCAACAGAAGAAATGAGGGTTACCCTCTTCAAAATATCCTTGAGCCCCCATGGGCAGAACACTATGGTAGCTATTGATGGGACCTGTGAAGACATGGAACATAAATAGTAATGGTAATGAATCAAGTAATTGGTTTGTTATATGCTGCTGAATTTGTTGTGTTCTAATGTTGTGTTTGTTGTTCAGAAATATGCTACATACATTAATGTGCTGTAATGATCTTTTGTTACAAGAAGTAGAGATGGGAATCACCTTTTAGGAATCAAGCTAGAAGCAAAAGTACAACAATTAGGCCCTGGGAAAATCATGGAAGGAGACTGTTGTGGGTTTTTTTTTATGACATGATAATTCGAACTTGGAGTTGTATTTGCAGTTATGAAATATTTTGTTTTATTCCAAGTTATATTAAATGCTAAACACTAGAACAATGTTGGGTAGGACAACAAGATAATTTGGCTTGGTTGTATCTTTATGTTGAAATGACATATGCACAAGGACATTAATATACTCTCTCTCTCTCTCTCTCCATTTTTTCGCCTTCTTCGTAGTTTTCGACAAGTTTATTTTGGCCATTTGTGGTATGAGCTTTTTTGCTTCAATCATTTGCAAGAACAAATAATGGAGCAACCTTTTGTGAACCATTATTTTGTTGATAATCAATTTTGTCTTTAATCAAATTTGATACAATTCCTCATTCATCATCATATTAATCTAAGACATGGTAGCCAGACAAACTCATCAGCATGCACATGACCATGCCCAAATGGTTTACTTGTAATTACTGTTAACAAGTCTCCAAACTCATCAGCATGCACATGACCATGCCCAAATGGTTTACTTGTAATTACTGTTAACAATTCTCCAGTTTTATGAATATATAATTGCATGTCCTATAAATGAGAAGTTCACAACTGTGTGGAAATGAAACTTGCTTATATCATCATCTACACTCCGTGTGCATTTCATTATCATGGTATCCTACCAACGAGAATCTTAATACTTAACATTAGTGTAAACCACATAGTTATGTTGCATTCTATAATGAACAAGTTCTAAGACACTCCATAGAAAACCTCAGACCAATAATGATGTTTGCCTCTATAAATCCACATCTTTTGGACCCTAATCTTAAAAAATAACTACATTTGCGCTCAATAACAAGACAACAATATCTTCGCTTCACACAAACTTGACAAACTCGAAATAGAATTATAGGAAATAACTTTGAGGGAAAAAAAAAGAAAAAAAATAGTGAGACACATTGCTTTTTTTTATGGCAAATGTAGTTTATTTACGACTAAATTAGAGAAGTACACCTTACTCTTTTTTTATAAGGAGAAAAAAAACATGAATTACTAAACTCAAAACTAATATAAATATGATTACACGCTTCTTAGAATTCTCTTGGGCAGTCATATGTTATTGGTTCTCTAATACCTTGATCAATGACTCGAAGTTAGATGTCATTGGCCCCAATATATTGCAGTATTGGGAGTACCGAAGTTGCATATCTTCCCACCTACATTCCATAAATTACATAATTTGTACTTATAATACATCATGTTTGGGTTTTGTTCACTTCTAGATGTGTACATTTCACATTTGTGGCCACAATTTCAACAATATGCCACGGTGTTGCTTGTGGATGAACTTGCCATCTTCCCACCTACACCAAGTGGAACGCAATTTTGTGAATGACACTATCACACAATCATCAAAAGCGAGAGCCCAATAACTATTCAAGTAACATGACATGTTTTGTTCCTGAGAAAAGATAAAATAAGTAATTATAAACAATTATGTTTTCAAATAGCGTATATTGTTGCATCTATCTATTCAACAAAAGATAGAGAGAGAAGAGAAGCCTGCTGCCATTAACACTTAAAGTGGAGATAAACACAAACAAGGAAAAATCACGACTATCATACCAAACGAGTTCTCTCTATTAGTAACTGAAGCCAGAGTAGAGAGAGAGAGAGAGCGAGAGAGAGAGAGAGAGAGAGAGAGTTCATATGAATTCACGCACAACTTACTCCATACACAAATTTTGTGCTTTAAAGCTAGAGACAACACAATAAGTGATAGAGAAATTTACAATAATTGATAGAGAAATTTACAATAATTTACAACAATTATGTTCTCAATGTTTAACACACAATCATAAACCTGCAAACATATCAATCTCAAAAAATCAATTTAAACAAAGGTGTTCTTTTACATGTAACAAGCCAGTAGATATTAGCATTTGCAGTAGCTTAAATTATGGCTAAGTAAATGTCTTATGACAGATCAGCTACTAATGGCTTAGGATCAAAAGCCAACAATGTTAAATTCATAATGAATTTGCTTGTAAAGTAACAAGAAAAGATTATGTATTCCTAGATAATTTTCCGTAATGAAAAGGGTGGGCACCAAGATACCCCACCCATTGAAAGTCATAAATGAAATATAATAACATATGGCTTCTACAACACTGCTTTCTTGATCGATTTGTATATCAAATCTGTCACTAGAGACACAAAAGTTTCCACAAAAAAAAGTACAATCTAATATTTTTAGTATTCACTCCACACGTAATATTCATTGAGCATTTCTCAGAGATGCTCCTTCTTTCCATCCTTAAGCAAGTTGTACGCCACAATCTTCATATTCATGGTTATCTCTAATGGGCTCAAGCAATTTGCAAGCATAAGACTGTACTCATTGGGCTCAGAGCTAGAAAGCAAAATGGATTTCGTAGTGTAATTCAATGCGTCAAAGATGAATAAGGGATTGACAGGAGGAGAGCCGGTCTTGAATATACATTGGGTCTCTGGTATCACTCAACTCTGAGAATCCCATTTCAAGTTCTTCCCAATCTCCTCTAGGATTTGTTCACCTTAAGGCAAGATTTGTTCACCTCAAGACCATAAGTAAGATTTATTGAAAATCTGAGAGAAAGAGAAAGAGAGAGAGAGAGAGAGAGAGAGAGAGAGAGAGAGAGAGAGAGAGAGAGAGAGAGAGAGAACCTTCTGTTGGGGAATGAGAGAGAGAGCCCTCAAGGGATTAGGGATTGGGGGTTAGAGAGAGAGAGAGAGACAACGAGCCAACAGAGGCCTCTCTCTTAGCACCCAAAAACCAGTCCCTCACTGGGGCATGACAGAGAGAGAGCCCTCTGTTGTGGGTTTTTTTTGATAAAGAGAGAGTGCGTCCGCTGTTGTGGGTGGGAGAGAGAGAGAGCCCTATGAGTATTCAACGCATCAAAGATGAATAGGGGATTGACAGGAGGTGAGCCGGTCTTGAATATAAATGGGTATCTGGTATTACTCAACTCTGAGAATCCCATTTCAAGTTCTTCCCAATCTCTTCCAGGTAGGAGGAAGAAACCCAACTGAAGAGTTGAAGGCCTGGTTCACCTTAGATGGCCATGACCATGAAATGTTGCTCATTGAAATTTCCAGTTTACCATTCTTAGTGACACCAAATTCTCTGCAAAGCCTGGTTGGTATGCAAGAAAGAGAAAGAAGAATTGGAGGACATAAAAAGAAGGCCTCAGGGTGTCGGGGATTGGGAGTTAGAGAGCGAGAGACAGAGAGCCAACAGAGGGTATGAGAGCGAGAGAGAGAGCTCTATGTTGTGGTTTTTTGATAGAGAGAGAGCGTCCTCTATTATAGGCAGAAGAGAGTGAGAGAGCCCTCTGTTGGGGCGAGAGAGAGAGAGATTGTACAAAGCTGAGAGAGAGAAAGATGAGGAGCGCACTTGGTGCAGCAGCCTCCGTCGAGAATGGTTGCGTGAGTAAGAGAAACCGCTGGGGCTTGGGCTGGGGCTGGGGCTGGGGCTGGGGCCGGGGCTAGGGATGAGGAGTGAGAGAGGAGGAGGAAGAGAACGCTTCTGGTTTTCTTTGCATTGGGCAGACAGAGAGAGAATCTTGAGCTGCGATGCATAGTTTAGAGAGAGAAAGAGTCTTTTCCATATCTCAAGGAAGCCAGGTTGTCAGGATAGAGAGAAACATTAGCATTTAATGAGTTTCATTTAGAGAGGGAGAGTCTTTTCCTCTGGAATATAGGAATATTTTGCGGGGAATTAATGAGTTTCGTTTGAATTTTTTGCATGGCTCTTATCACCGTTGGTATATTTTTTTTATTTATTTAAAGCTACGTATTATATTTTTTTTCAAATAATTTGAAATTTAGGTATCCATTATTATCATCAAGGTGCACATAATAAAAATATTTAAAAAATAATTCGTAATAAATAAATTGACCAAAATATCTCCGAAAAATTTTAGAAGTATTTGATCAATTTATTTTTTGTAAATTATTTTTTTAATATATTTATTAGATTATCTTATTTTTGAAGAACACACACCTAAAATTTCAAGTTATTTGGATCTGTAAAAAAATATAAAAATTCAAGTATGAAATGAGGTCGTGACTGTCAGATTAGCCTAGATTCAATCTGGGCCATTGGGCTCATATGAACTCATATGTTCATATGAGCTAGTGGGCTAATCTCAGCATTTTCTTATATATATATATATATATATATATATATATATATATATATATATATATATATATGTATATATATATATATATACATTGAAAAAGAAAGAAAATAATAAGGAAGCAGTTTTATTCAAACCACCACCAAGTATAAAAATATGAAAATTCAGCTTGAGAGGAATCAAGAAGAAAGAAGATAATAGAGAATTGGTGGATGAGTTAATCAAAAGACTTGCAAAATTGAATATTGATGATAAGGGAAAATTAGCAATCAGTGAACTGCAAGTTCTTCAAGAAGATCCAAATTATACAAGTCAAGACATATCTGAAATAGAAAAGGCTTTTAAAACCGAGAGGTTAGAAATTAGCAGAATAGATTATGAGAGAAAAACAAGGCCTGTTTCTCCAACTAGAATGTATTATCTTAGACCCACTCCTGTAGATCTTCCAATAGAAGAAGACCTTATTGCTACTTCTGTATCCTATTCAAAAAGATCAATTGTAAATTGGAATATAGATGGCATGTCTAAAAGTCAGATTTTTGACCTTATGAAACACATGACAATGTATGCCACCGCTTTGCAAAGCAAGTGAAAATAAGAATCATAAAATTGCCAAAGCTATCATATGCGGTTTTACAGGATGTCTTAGAGGACGGTGTGACTTTCATATGGATGAAGCTGCAAACAATCAAATCTTAAATGCTACCAAGCAATGGATTATTAAAACTGAAATCGAATTTGGACAGGTGCAAGAAAATATAGTTGATGAAGGAGATGCAGTAAATACACTAATCTATATAATCACACTTCACTTTGTGGGAAGTAGGACTCTCTTATCAGTTAGATCTGAGGAGTTGTTTTTAAATTTACGTTGTCCAGCTCTCTCTCACTTTAAATGGTATAAATACGTTTTTTATTCTAGATTATTATCTAGGGAAGATAGTAAGGCTGATCATTGGAAATAAAAATTTATAGTCGAATTTCCCCATCTTTTTACCGAAAAGGTCAAAACAAGACTTAAAAATAAATTTGGTGGAATTATTCCCTATTCCCTTTATACCTTCGGTAAACTATCAACGAAAATCTGCGCTAAAGGACTTGCCTTATGCACAGACCTAAAACTATGAAGGCAACTTGAAAAACAAAAAATGACAGGGAAAAAAGAACTAGGAGATTTTTGTGAACAATTTGGGTATAATACTTTACCCACTTCTAAACCTACTCACAAAGAAAAATACAAAAATTTGCCGAAACCAAAATCTAGATATTCACATGAAAAAAAAAATACTTTTCCCAAATTTTTTTTACAAGATCATTCTTTCAAACAAAGGGGAAAAAGAAAGATATTAGTTTGTTACAGCTGCGGAAATGTGGGTTATTAAAAAAATAAATACAGAGTTAAAAAGGAAATTAATGCACTCGAAATAGACCTAGATATCAAAAAACAAGTATTTGATATTCTATTCATAAAAAGAGATGACTCAGACGAATCTTCTAACTCTGATAATGAAATATTAATTGGAAAAAGTAATGACGAGGATTTGATCTTCACTAGCTTGGACTCTGATTTAGACTCCGAAAATGCTCCTGAAGATAACTGTCAATGTAATTTTTTAAAGGCCATCATTGTTATGAATTATTTAAATATAAATACTTTGACAAAAGAAGAAAATCTTATCATAGATCTGATTGATAAAATTAGTGACCCTGAGGCTAAAAAAGAAGCCTTGATGCAATATATCAACATGGCTAAAGAGCCTTCTAGACCCACTACTCCTAAACCTTATCTCATACCTTCAAGAGAAAATTATAGTTTTCACGACATTCTGAAACGAGTTCAACACAAAACTCAAACTAATAGGGAACCTTTGATTCTTGAGCTAAAAAGTGAAATAAATGAAGTTCACAAAAGAAGGTAAAACTGATGAAAATATTGAAGAAGAATTCAGTAACTTGATAAAAGATTATAGCCAAAATCTTCTACCTCCTGAAATTGAAGACACTATGCCAAGGGTTCTGGAAAATGATGACCCTAAAAACTCGACCAAATGTAATATATTAGAGAAAACTCAAAACTGTGAATATATTAATCTGCTGAACAAAGTCATAACTCAGAGATGGTTTACTATTTAGTCACACAATGAACGACAACCAATATTTCTTTTTTAACTGTGGAATAGTTATGTTGGGCAGGATTCCAGGTTTTGGAAGTAAAACGCACCAATTGTTCTTACCCCTGAACTTTTTGTTATATATATATATATATATATATATAGGGATTGTCTACAAAGAGGCCATTTATTTATGGTTGCGGTTTGTATAGAGCCCCTCGGCTCTAAACAATCAAATCGAGAAATATGGTTTCAATACTAAAAATCTTTGTGATAGACATAAAATATATTTTCATATTTACTTATAAAGTTTAAAGCTTCAAAAATAGTGTAGAACGATAGATCTATGAAAACTTGAAAATCTTGAAAATTGACGGTCCAAAAATATGTTACAAAATACACTATTTCCAAAACTTGAAGTCCATTTTTTTCTCATGTCCATGCATCTTGATATCGAGATGATCAATTTGAACATATTTGAGCATCAAAACAATCTCTTCTTGTGAAATTTTTGATGTAGGCTCTAATTTGATTGTTTTGAGCCTCGGCTCTATATAAACTTTTTCCTTTATTTATTGTACATGGAAGTCACAAACATTCCCACTCATTATGCATCATATTGGATGGCTTGGGGTGAGTCACAAAGTCCAAGAATTTTGTTTTTTGGAACTTTTTATCTATTCAAAATGCTATGTTCCATACACCCATGAAATAAAAACTTAAAAACAAAAAAATTAAACTTCTCTATGCATAAAAAGCACAACATAATCTTTAAGCAAATTCGAATATCGCACTAAATTTCAAACTACCTAAATCTATAGTATATTTGAATTTATCCCTTACTCCTTATAAAGACGCAATGAGTTTAAAGAAAAAAAAAATCGTTGGCTCAATGTTCTCCTAATTCTACCTACTATTTTGAGATATACGATTGTTTTGATTATTTTTTTTGGGGAACATATTGATTGCATTTTTTCATACACTTTTTAGGAGGGAACTCATTAGTGAAATTTTTTTTGTTAAATGGAGATTCTTAATTTAATTCCATTATTAATATACTTATCTTTAAACCAAAAATCAATAATATTAAGTTAATAGAGAAATAAAATGATAGGGAAGAAGTTTTCTTTGAAAAAAGATAAAACGCGAAGGTTCCATTAAAAAAAACACAGTTTTTTTTAAGTTCTTTTGAAAAAACTCGAAGTTCTTAATGAATTTAATATTTTTGAAAAAATTGTGTTTTAAACGGAGACTTATTAATGATGGTTCGGATCCACATCAAGATTAAAACCGAATGACTGCACCCCTTATAGAAGGGAAACATAAAGGGTGTGTATAACAAGAGAGAAACAGGTGGCTTTCTCCACTTGTTTCCCTAGTTTTGGAGTTGTGATGTCCATTTGAAGGTATTAAACTGTAAACCTCCAATCCTACTACAGAATCTTGGTAGATCCTTGAGATGACAATCACACATTTACACTCTAAACTTAAACACTAAAAAACTCAACTGAAATATTTACAATAGAAGAGGGAGAAGAAGAAGAGGATAAGAGAAGAGTCGGTCTGAGCTTGTTGTGACTCCTGAAATCTTCCGATGATTTCCAAATGAGAAGAGATCTTCCTTTTATAGACTCCGGACTCCAAATATTTCTGAATTGTATTTCAATCTTCATTATTTTGATCGGACCTCTACAGGTAGCAAGATTCGTTGTCATATATGAAGAGGGAAATGGATGAATGCGTTTCCTTCGCGGCAAGTACGATGAGGTAGATGGAGACAGAAATTGTTGGCGGGTTGTTAACTGGAGTGGCGAATTGATGCGAAGTGGCTGCACGGATGGTCGTTAAAGATGAAGGAATCCAAGGTGGCTTGTACCGATGGTCGACGAGGTAAAGGAATCTTTTATTTTATTTTTGTCTTATATGATATTTCATTGCTTCATCGGTGTCGGCGAGAATATTAGGTCGCTTCAAGGCACTATTTCAGCATATTATGTCACTTCATTAACATTGTTGAGTCACGGGTGTATTGGCAAAATAATATTATGTCTTGTCATGTTTGCTTTAGTCATATCATTGAACATATGCTTCCTTCGAGCCTTCGAGTCATGGGCTAATACAATGATTGCTTCTGAGACATACCGTGGGCTGATGTATCTTGGGCTTCTTCAATGGCTTATGTTTCTGTAGCATTTTCGGCTTCTTCTGAAAAGAATTCATATAGTTGTTTTTCTAATTCGGCTTTAGTGGCTAGAGGATATGCTTTCTCATTTGAGATATATATTCAGATAAATTATTTGGGTGAAAGTAAGAAGGAGGTTTGAAGCTAGTTGGGACTTGTTTCAGTGGAATATGTTCTGGGTCTAAATTGTGGTAGTAAAAAACGTCCCACCACTTCACAGCAATATGTTTTCCCAAGCATGGGATATATTCATAATTATTGATATTATTATCTGATATAGCAAATGACCATTTTAATATCCATGGTATCCGATAAAAGGCAACAAAATATAAATGATAATTGATTTTTGGATCATTTCAAACCACTCTCTGGTTTTCATACTATTAGAGGGGTTCAAATTATTGCATAAGTAATATTTAGCTACTGTATTTGGGTCTTCTGAAGCATGTTCATTTTCAATGATAACTTCAACTATAAACGCAATATTTTCATATGGATGTCTGTCTGAATTTGTAGGCTTTCGTATGGTTGGAGATTGTATGAACAACGGAGTTTTTGGAGATGATGGTAATTGGCTAGAGTGTTGAGGATAGTTTCATGGACTATTTGGGATAGTGGGTGAATATGGAGTCAGGCTTTTATCAGGGGATTGTATTGGAACAATATCTAGGGATGTTTCCATAAGAGCCTTTCCTTTGGATTGTATGGTATTAGTATTCATAATTTGATTTTCAATTGCTCTATTCTTATTGAATAATATTAATGGTAATGATAACTCAGATGGATCAAACCTATCAGTGTAGCCCTCCCTGCAAAAATTCACGGGTGAGAAAATCAGAAAGGTGATTAGTAGAACCTTTAAGATGTTCAATAGAAAAATCAAAGGATGATAAAATGGCTTGCCAATGGGCAAAAATTTGTTTCGAAACCAAGTTTTGCACATCTTTTTCAAGTATATCTTTTGCAGCTTTACAATCAGTGCGAATGAGAAAATAAGTATTTAAAATATCACTTTGGAATTTGGTAACACAATGTACAATTGCAAGAAGTTCTTTTTTGACAGTAGAATAATTTTGTTGGGTAGAATTCCAAGCTTTGAAAGTATATTTTACCAATTGTTCGGTGGTGTTGATTCTTTATTTTAATATTCCTCCTAATCCTAATTCAGAGGCATCACATTCAATTATTTTGAAAGTATTAGGTTGGGCTAAAGTTAAGCAAGGTAACTCCTTTGCTTTGAGTTTTATTTTTTGTATAGCTTGGGTATGTTCATTTGTCCATTAGGAAGGAATCTTTTTAAGTCTATCATATAGTGGTTTAACATCTAATGCTAAATTTTCATAGAAATCAACTATATAATTTAAACAACCTAAGAATCTTTGTAATTCAATTTTTTCTAATATAAAATCTGGAAATTTATCAGCAAATTGAATAGATCGTTCTATTGGGAAAATTGTACCATGATAAATATGATGTCCTAAAAATCAAATCTTAGTTTGACATATATTAATCTTTTTAACAGAGACTACTAGTCATGCATGTTTTACTGCGTTAATAAAAACATTAATATGTTTAAAATGTTGATCTATGTTTTTCAGATAATACTAAAACATCATCAATATATACAATCATGAATTTGTAATATGGATTAAATACTTAATTCATAATTTTCTGAAATTCGGACGGAGCATTTTTGAGGCCAAATGGCATTACATTCCATTCGTATTGTCCGAAAGGTACATTGAATGCAGTTTTATATTTATCTTCTTCTTTTATTTGTATTTGCCAGTATCCTGATTTTAAATAAAATTTGGAAAAAATTGTGGCTTTAGCTAGTTTATCTAATAAATCTTTTTTATTTGGGATTGGATATCGTATCCATTGAAAAACTTTATTTAATGGTTTATAATTTATTACTAACCTAGGCACACCTCTATCTTGTTCAGCATTTTTATTGACATAAAATGCAGCACAACTTCAAGGAGATGTACTTGGTCTTATTAAATTTTTGGCCAATAATTCTTTTATTTCATTTTGGCATGTTTTTAGTAAAGTAGAATTCATTTGAACAGGTCTTGCTATGGTTGGTATTTTTGATTCTTCAAATCCAATTTCATATGACAATCCTACAATATGTTTTTTCCTGTTCTAAAAAGCGTTTGGAATTTCACTACAAATTTCTCGTTCAATCTTTTGTTGGATTTGTTTAATTTGGATGTGTATCTCTTCTTTTTGTAATGCTTCTTCAGTATTCTTATAAATGACAACGAATCATGCCACCTGTCGACGTCCGATCAAAATAATGTAGATTGAATACAATTCAGAAATATTTGGAGTCTCGGAGTCTATAAAAGGAAGACCTCTTCTCATTTGGAAATCATCGGAAGATTTCAGGAGTCTCAGCAAGCTCAGACCGACTCTTCTCATGTCCTCTTCTTCTTCTCGCTCTTCTATTGTAAATATTTTAGTTGAGTTTTTGAGTGTTTAAGTTTAGAGTGTAAATGTGTGATTGTCATCTCAAGGATCTACCAAGATTCTGTCCACCAGAGTGGAAGTCGTTTTACAGTTTCTGCATCTGTACCTTGTGAGTATGCTATAAGTTTGGTTTAAGATTAGCTTTCATCTGTAAGTTTTATTCTGTACTCAGAATATTGTCTCTGTAAATTTCTGTTGTGTTTCTTTAAACAGTAAGTTAGTCTTGTTTGTCTGTATATTGTAAACAGTATGTTTATATAAAGCTTGCATAAAAGTTATGTTAATTCGTATTGTTTCAAGTGTTAAGATTTATGAGAATACCTATTCTACTTGGTGAGTAATAGATATAGCTCCTTTCTCGATAGTCATTCTAGTTTTACTATTTTTATACTTAGGTTATGTGAGACTAGTTTAGAATCATAATTAGGCTCATATGCTAAATTAAGTTTCATAATTAGTAATTAGGCTCATATGCTAAATTAAGTTTCATAATTTGGTTAATTAGGTTCATATGCTAAATTAATATCTAGGTTATGTCAGATTAATTTAGTCTTACTATTAGTCTTATATAATTTTGTTAATCTTATATATTTAGGTTAAAGGATAAATTAGGAAGATTTAGGTTAAAAATACATCAGAGTAGATCGGAGTTAAAAGGTATCAGAGCCAACTCTGTTTAAAACTCAACATAAATCTTTGTTTCTTATTTAAGGAGCATTAATAGTAAGTGTTAGTATGTTATAAGTTAGAAACACTACTGATATTTACCATTAGAGAAAGTTGGTCCGAGAGTTGAGGCTTAAGAGCACCCAGTCGAGAGACCGTTAAGGCCAGGAAAGCCGTTGAGGTAAAAAAGACGTAAGAGGTAGCCAGAAAAAACACTCATCCGCAACCTAATAATGACAAATTTCATTAAGAATCTATCAAGTAATACACTACCACAAGCTAGTCATACGCTAAGGATAAAAAACAAAAAAGAAGTTGTAATCGACAATATTGAAAAACAAATCACAAATTGGAATATACCTAAAGTACCTATTTCAAATGTATATCATACAGGAACTTTCAAATGAAAAGTAGGTTATGCAATAAAAACTGTAGAACAATATCAGTAACTAGTAATCAAGAAAACTTTCAATTATTATCAAATAAAATAATACAGGAACATAAAAGTAAAAACTATAATTATTTATATATAGGATTAATCCAAGTAGCTATTAAACCCCTTACAAGGTTAGGATTAAATAATTCCATCTTAGTATGTTTAAGAGACAATAGATACAATAGGTTTTCTGATTCCCCATTAGGAATGATAGAATCAAGCCTATGTAGCGGACCAGTATATTTTAATTGTTTTCCAGATTTTTTCAATATCCTTAACTGATCCTATATCTGAAAAGTATTAACATTAAATCTCAAAACCCAAGGTTTTGATATGTTACCAGAATCTCAGAATATCGCTATTGTATATAGGATATATTACAAAGTATTGAATACATTATGTCCAAATGCTGTCCAAATGGATACCAAAGGAAAAACTACTCTCTTCCAAACGAGTATTGAAAAATCAAATGTAATAATTCCTAAAACCATAAAATGGTTAGATATTAAATTATCTGAAGCTTGGAACATAGAAAATGAAAATAATCATTTAAAAGCACCCAATAGGAATATTCCTGATAAAATAATAAAACATCAGGATGGGAAAGTAGAAATCCAATTTCCCAATCAAATAATAAGGGACAATTCAAGTATACTTCGTCAACATATGTTATCAAAACATAATATTAATATCATTGGAGAATCATCTAAACACTCTACATCAAGTAGAATGAATCCAAAAATACAAAGTTTATTAAGAACAAAAGATAATATAGTAATTCCATAATATCAACCCACATTGAAAACTGAACCAGATCTTGTTGACATAGAAATGGATTTTCAAATATTAACCATCACTAAACCATTATCTAAACAATGAATAGAACAAGATTATCTTTCTAAAGAAAATAAAGATATACGGGAATGGTATTTAAAAAGATTTCAACCTAGGTTAATAAAATTATTCCATAAAAGGTATAATAAGTTATATAAAACAAAAAATGTAATATAGGGTTCTTTACATAGTTACGAAGAACATTAATAGAAAGAAAAGTTGAAATTCCAGATTTTGAGAAAAATAAAATAAGTACTATAGATAATCAATATACCACATATCAAATATTAAAAGGTATAAATATAACTAGTATACATCCTCCAGAAAAAAGCTTAATTATAAAAGGATCTAGCAAAGAAGGAGAGAGTTCACTTGTTTATGAAATAAGAGCTACTCCTTATAAAATGACAACTGGAGAAATTGTTCATCGCACTGAATTAATTCCACACATAATTGAACAGAATAATTATACAAACTTATATATGCAATCCATAGGATAATAAACTATGAGAATAGAAAATATGATCAGACCAAATCCAGTTTCAGAACCCAAAAAAACTTTATTATTTAAACCTCCTCCTGAATTAAATAAATTCTGTATGATTGAAAACAATAAAACTTTAATGGATCAACTTATATCTAAATTAGCCGATTTAGATATAAAAGACATAAAGGGTAAATCAAAATTAATACCAGAATCCTCTACATTAACTCTTCAAGAAGAAATACCAATAATAGAAGACACTATTGAACACCAGACATTAGCCTTCACAGAATCAAATGCTCCACAAATCTAGAGAATAGCATATGGTAAAGGTTGGAAACCTGCTACTGCCAGACCTTACCATCTTAGACCCACACCAGTTGATATTCAATTTGAAGAAGATTTAATATCCCATATAACTTCCTACTCAGGAAGATCAATAGTCAATTGGAATATTGATGGCATGGCTGAAACCCAAATATTAGATACTATGAAACATATGACAATGTATTCTTTAGCCTGTAAAATGGTTGGCAACCAAGATCAAGAAGTCGCCAAGGCCATGTCTGTGGATTTACTGACTGGTTAAGAGGCTGGTGGGATTTTCACCTCCCTGAAACATTAAAAAATCAAATATTAACCAATACCCGTCAATGGACCGTTAAAAATGAACAAAATCAAGATATCCTCTATTCTGAAAGTGGTGCTGTTAATACACTCATTTATACTATAACACTTCACTTTGTGGGGAGTACTGCATTAGTGGAAGCCCGATCTGAAGACTTACTTTATCACATTATAAATGGTATAAGGATGTATTCTTTTCTAGACTCTTATCCCGAGAAGATAGTCATCTGGACCACTGGAAAGAAAAATTTATTTCAGGACTACCACATTTATTTGTTGAAAAAGTTAGAGTAAGATTAAAAAATAAACATGGTGGAACTATACAATATTCTGCTTATACTCTAGAAGAATTGTCAGCAGAAATATGTGCCGAAGGATTAGCCCTTTGCAGATACATGAAATTAAAGAAACAATTGGATAAACAGAATACTGGTAAAAAAGAATTAGGAGATTTTTGTCAACAATTTGGTTACCATATAGAACAAAATAAAGACAAAACTCATAAACATAAACATAAAAAATATAGACCAGATAAGAAAGAAAGGAAATTGTATAAAAGAAAGAAAAAAGAAAAATATATAAAAAAATTCTTGCCTAAAGATCAATATAGAAAAGGTAAAAACAAAATACCTGTTTGTTATAAATGCAGAAAAGTAGGGCATTATAAAAATACATGTAAAGTCAAGAAAAAACTAAATGCAATCGTATTAGATGAAAATATAAGAAATCAAATATATGAAATTATCCAAATAAATAAAGAAGAATCTACCTCAAGTTCAGAAAATGATAGTAGTAGTGATATTTCTCTTATAGGACAAATAGAAGATGAAAATATTATAATTTCAAGCTCTTCTGATATGGAATGTTCTTGTAGTATGCCATCTTGTAATATGTTATCAAAAGAAGATACATTAATTTTAGACATCATAGAAAAAATAAATAACCCTGATGAAAAAAGAGAAATCCTAACTCAATTTATTAATCTTGCAAAATCTAAAAATAAAAATACTCCTTTAATAAAACCCCCAGATGAGTATAACTTTGCCGATATAATGAAAAGAATTAGCCAAAAAGAAAATATGCAAAAAGAACCTACTATAGCTGAACTAAATCAAGAAGTAAATGAAGTAAAAATAGAAATAAATCATCTAAAAAAAGAATAAAAATATTAGAATTACAAAACGCAGTTAATGGAGAAATAACTGACTCGGATGAAATAGCATTCACCCAATTAGTAGATATACCCGAAACATCAGGAACAAAAATAGAAGAAATAGACACTAATACATCTGTAAATATAATAAACAAAGTAATAACCCAAAACTGGTTTGTAATAATTAAAATTGTTATTAATAAAGAATATGAGTTTCATTCAATAGCTCTTATAGACTCAGTAGCTGATTTAAACTGTATAAATAAAGGATTAATACCTACAAAATATTTTCATAAGACTACTCAAATATTAAATACAGCTGATGGTAGTAGATTATTTATAAAATATAAATTATCCAATGTTGTAGTATGTAATAAAGAACACTGTTTTCCTACACCCTTTATTATGGTAAAAGGACTAAGTCAATCAGTAATATTAGGAGTTCCATTTCTTACTTTATTATATCAAATATTAATAACTCATGAAGTAATAGAAACTTTCATAGCTGGAAATAAAATCATATTTGAATTCAGAGATAAACCCAAACTAATTTTTTATTAACGCAGTAAAACATGCAGAACTAGTAGTCTCTGCTAAAAAGATTAATATATGTCAAACTAATATTAGATTTTTAGGACATCATATTTATCATGGTACAATTATCCCAATAGAACGATCTATTCAATTTGCTGATAAATTTCCTGATATTATATAAGATAAAACTAAATTACAAAGATTCTTAGGTTGTTTAAATTATATAGTTGATTTCTATGAAAGTTTAGCATTAGATGCAAAACCATTATATGATAGTTTTAAAAAGAATCCTCCCAAATGGCAAATGAACATACCCAAGCTATACAAAAAATAAAACTCAATGCAAAGGAGTTACCTTGCTTAACTTTAGCTCAACCTAATACTTTCAAAATAATTGAATGTGATGCCTCTGAATTAGGATTAGGAGGAATATTAAAACAAAGAATCAACACCACCGAACAATTGGTAAGATATACTTCCAAAGCTAGGAATTCTACCCAACAAAATTATTCTACTGTCAAAAAAGAACTTCTTGCAATTATACATTGTGTTACCAAATTCCAAAGTGATATTTTAAATACTCATCTTTTCATTCACACTGATTGTAAAGCTGCAAAAGATATACTTGAAAAAGATGTGCAAAATTGGCTTCGAAACAAATTTTTGCCCTTTGGCAACCCATTTTATCATCCTTCGATTTTTCTATTGAACATCTTAAAGGTTCTACTAATCACCTTTCGGATTTTCTCACCCGTGAATTTTTGTAGGGAGGGCTACACTGATAGGTTTGATCCACCTGAGTTATCATTACCATTAATATTATTCAATAAGAATAGAGCAATTGAAAATCAAATTATGAATACCAATACCATACAATCCAAAGGAAAGGCTCCTATGGAAACATCCCTAAATATTGTTCCAATACAATCCCCTGATAAAAGCCTGACTCCATATTCACCCAGTATCCCAAATAGTTCATTAAACTATCTTCAATACTCTAGCCAAATACCATCATCTCCGCAAACTCCGTTGTTCATACAATCTCCAACCATACGAATACTGAAGAAGCATTACAAAAAGAAGAGATACAAAACCAAATTAGACAAATGAAACAAAAGATTGAACAAGAATTTGTAGTGAAATTCCAAATGCTTTTTGGAAAAGGAAAAAACTTATTGTAGAATTGCCATATGAAATTGGATTTGAAGAATAAAAAATACCAACCAAAGCAAGACCTGTTCAATTGAATTCTACTTTACTAGAAACATGTCAAAATGAAATAAAAGAATTATTGGATAAAAATTTAATAAGACCAAGTACATCTCCTTGGAGCTGTGCTGCATTTTATGTCAATAAAAATGCTGAAAAAGAAAGAGGTGTGCCCAAGTTAGTAATAAATTATAAACCATTAAATAAAGTTCTTCAATGGATACGATATCCAATTCCAAATAAAAAAGGTTTATTAGATAGACTAGCTAAAGCCACAATTTTTTCCAAATTTGATTTAAAATTAGAATACTGGAAAATACAAATAAAAAAAGAAGATAAATATAAAACTGCATTCAATGTACCTTTTGGATAATACGAATGGAATGTAATGCCATTTGGCCTAAAAAATGCTCTGTCAGAATTTCAAAAAATTATGAATGAAGTATTTAATCCATATTACAAATTCATGATTGTATATATTGATGATGTTTTAGTATTCTCTGAAAACATAGATCAACATTTTAAACATATTAATGTTTTTATTAACGCAGTAAAACATGCAGGACTAGTAGTCTTTGGTAAAAACATTAATATATGTCAAACTAAGATTTGATTTTTAGGACATCATATTTATCATGGTACAAGTATCCCAATAGAACGATCTATTCAATTTGCTGATAAATTTCTAGATTTTATATTAGAAAAAACTGAATTACAAAGATTCTTAGGTTGTTTAAATTATATAGTATAAAAATTTAGCATTAGATGCTAAACCACTATATGATAGACTTAAAAAGATTCCTCCCTAATGGACAAATGAACATACCCAAGCTATACAAAAAATAAAACTCAAAGCAAAGGAGTTACCTTGCTTAACTTTAGCTCAACCTAATACTTTCAAAATAATTGAATGTGATGCCTCTGAATTAGGATTAGGAGGAATATTAAAACAAAGAATCAACACCACCGAACAATTGGTAAAATATACTTCCAAAGCTTGGAATTCTACCCAACAAAATTATTCTACTGTAAAAAAAGAACTTCTTGCAATTGTACATTGTGTTACCAAATTCCAAAGTGATATTTTAAATACTCATTTTCTCATTCGCACTGATTGTAAAACTGCAAAAGATATACTTGAAAAAGATGTGCAAAACTTGGTTTCGAAACAAATTTTTGCCTGTTGGCAAGCCATTTTGTCATCCTTTGATTTTTCTATTGAACATCTTAAAGGTTCTACTAATCACCTTCCTGATTTTCTCACCCGTGAATTTTGCAGGGAGGGCTACACTGATAGGTTTGATCCATCTGAGTTATCATTACTTTTAATATTATTCAATAAGAATAGAGCAATTGAAAATCAAATAATGAATACCAATACCATACAATCCAAAGGAAAGGCTCCTATGGAAACATCCCTAGATATTGTTCCAATACAATCCCCTGACAAAAGCTTGACTCCATATTCACCTAGTATCCCAAATAGTCCATTAAACTATCCTCAGCACTCTAGCCAAATACCATCATTTCCACAAACTCCATTGTTCATACAATCTCCAACCATACGAAAGCCTACAAATTCAAACAGATCTCCATTTGAAAATATTCCTTTTATAGTTGATGCTATCATTGAAAATGAACACGCTTCAAAAGACCCAAATACAGTAGCTAAATATTACTTATGCAATAATTTTAACCCCTCTAATGGTATGAAAACCAGAGAGTGGTTTGAAATGATTTTACTTAAAACTGGTTCTATATATCTCACTCATTATTTTCATAAAAATTCAAAGATCATATCATATTCAAAGATGCAAATACGGAAGATACTCAATTTCAGTGAATGGGGCTCAGACCCTTCGCGATTTAGAAATTACAATCTCCCGATTTTCGAAATAAACATTACGATACTCTGACTATATTGATGCTTGGCATCGCGTTCTGACCATCCAGAACCAATATAATTCAGACACCTGGTTCCTCCAGTTTAAAATGGTGGTAACCGAACCAGTTCCTAATTGGTTCCTAAACTGGTTTATAGTTTGGGGATCTCTCTCCCAAATAATGCCGGAAACCCTCAAAGCCTCTCAAAAAATTCTTTATAGGAATACTTAAGAAGCATTACAAAAAGAAGAGATACAAAGCCAAATTAAACAAATCAAACAAAAGATTGAACACGAAATTTGTAGTGAAATTTCAAATGCTTTTTGGAATATGAAAAAACATATTGTAGGATTGCCATATGAAATTGAATTTTAAGAATAAAAAATACCAACCAAAGCAAGACCTGTTCAAATGAATTCTACTTTACTAGAAACATGTCAAAAAGAAATAAAAGAATTATTGGCCAAAAATTTAATAAGACCAAGTACATCTCCTTGGAGTTGTGCTGCATTTTATGTCAATAAAAATGCTGAAAAAGAAAGAGGTGTGCCCAGGTAAGTAATAAATTATAAACCATTAAATAAAGTTCTTCAATGGATACGATATCCAATCCCAAATAAAAAAGATTTATTAGATAGATTAGCAAAAGCCACAATTTTTTCCAAATTTGATTTAAAATCAGGAACTGGCAAATACAAATAAAAGAAGAAGATAAATATAAAGCTGCATTCAATGTACTGTTCGGACAATACGAATGGAATGTAATGCCATTTGGCCTAAAAAATACTCCATCAGAATTTCAGAAAATTATGAATGAAGTATTTAATCCATATTACAAATTCATGATTGTATATATTGATATATATATGTATATATATAGAGTAATGATTCAATGCAACGGTTGTATTATAGTATAATGCAACAACACTTCTAGATACCATGTTTGTGGTATTTGTATCTCTTCATCTCAATAATCAATCCCCAAAAAAAAAAGTTCAATTTGAACCCTAGATATGGCCAAGATGAGTCCCCTCCAAAAACGAATCTAAACCATTTATTTTGTGAATTTCACTATTTTAGTCTTTATAAACTCAAAATCATTTTTTTATTTTTTAACATTGTTCATCTAATGATAATAAAACCATCCAAACAAATTGGAAATAAAAAAATCCTTCTAAGGCTTAGATCTAAGCATCTCACAAAAATGAATGGCCTATATTAGTTGGGCTAAAAACATACTTTTTAAGTTGTGTTTTCAATTTTTTATTTTTTTATTATTATTTATTAGAATGAAAAGAGTGTATATTTCAAATTTTGGATCAAACAAATGGGCATAAGATGGTGTTTTAAGGTTATTGCATCATATTGCTATATAACGGTTGCATGAAATCATTGCCATATATATATATATATATATATATATATATATATATATATATATATATATATATAATGGAAAAAGTTAGGATTAGCCCCCACCAGCTAGTATGAACATATGAGTCAAACGTTCCAGATTGATTCTGGGCAGATCTAACAATCGTGGATGTCCAATAGTGTTTGAATTTTATTTTTTTTATAAATATCTACATCACTTAAAATTTTAAGAATATGTTCATTAAAAATAGTTGAATCTTCAAAAAATATCAAAAAAATATTTTACGTGAATAAATTGACCAAACTACCTTGAAAAGTTTCGAGTGCATTTGGTCGTTTTATTTTTCGCGAATAATGTTTTTATATTTTTATTAGGTGCACCTTGATGAGAAGAACAACCACCTAAAACTTCAAGTAATTTTAATTTGTAGAAAATAAATTAAAATTAATACACGAAATGAGGTCGTGACCGTCAGATCGGCCCAGATTCAATTTAGCCCATTGGCTGACACTATAGCAGTCAGCCTGTGGGCTGACAGCATCCATTCCCACACATACACACACACACACACACACACACACACACATATATATTTATGGATGAAACATGTTGAGATTAGTCCACTAGCTCATATGAACATATAAATCCAATGGCCAAGATTAAATATGGGCCGATCAGACGGTAACAATCTCATTTCGTGTTTGAATTTTAATTTTTTTTTATACAAGTCCAAATAACTTACAATTTTCGGCGTGTATTTTTTTCATCAAGGCACATATAATAAAAATATTTTAAAAATAATTCATAAAAATAAATTGATCAAAATACCCCTGAAATATTTAAAGGGTATTTTTTGTGAATTTATTTCTCGTAAATTAGTTTTTTGATATTTCATTATATTATAATATTTTTTAGTAACGCACGCCTAAAATTTCATGTTCTTTAGATATTTAGAAAAAACATGAAATTTCAAATATGAAATGAGGTCGTGACCGTCAGATCGGCCCAGATTCAATCTAGGCCATTGGGTTTATATGAACTCATATGTTTATATGAGTTAGTGGGTGAATTTCAGCATTTTTCATATAAAATGTTGGGATTAGCCCATTAGCTCATATGAACATATGAGCCGAACGGCTCAGATTGATCGATCTAACAGTCACCACCTCATTTCGTATTTGAATTTTATTTATTTATCTTAAAATCCGAATAACTTGAAATTTTAGACTTCAATTCTTCTCATCATTGTACACCTAATGAAAATATTTGAAAAATAATTCATAATAAACAAATTAACCAAAATACTCCAAAACATTTTAGGGGTAATTTGCTCAATTTATTTATTGCAAATTATTTTTTTGATATTTTTATTAGATTCTTCTATTCTTTAAAGATACGCGCGTAAAATTTCAAATTATTTGGAACCATATAAAAAACATTAAAATTCAAATACAAAATAAGGTCTTGACCGTCAGATCGGCCCATATTCAATGTGGGTCGTTGGGCTCATATAAATACATATGTTCATATGAGCTAGTGGGCTAATCTTAGTATTATATATATATATATATATATATGGAAAAACTAATATTCAAACATTACTGGACATTCGTGATCGTCGGCCCAGATTCAATCTGGGACGTTGGGCTCATATGTTCATATGAGCTAGTGGGCTAATCCCATTTTTTCCCTATATGGAAAAAGCTGGGATTAGCCCACTAGCTCATATGAAGATATGAGCACAACGACCCAGATTGAATCTGGGCCGATCTGACGATCACGGATGTCTGGTAGTGTTTGAATTTTATTTATTTTTATAAAAATCCAAATCACTTAAAATTTTAGACGTGTGTTTATCAAAAGTATGTGAATCGTTAAAAATTATCAAATAAATATTTTACATGAAATAAATTGACCAAAATCCCCCAAAAAGTTTTAGGGGTATTTTGGTTATTTTATTTTTTACGAATAAATTTTTTTATATTTTTATTAGGTGCACCTTCATGAAAAAAATGTACACCTAAAATTTTAAGTGATTTGGATTTGTAGAAAAAAAAAATAGAATTCAAGCACTACCAAAATTATGTGATCATTAGATCTGCCCAAATTCAATCTGGACCGTTAGACTCATATGTTCATAGGAACTAGTGGGCTAATCCCAACATTTTTCATATATATATATATATATATATGTATATATATATATATATATGTGTGTGTATGTGTGTGTGTGGATATGTCTTTATATATATATATATATATATATAGATATATGTGTATATATATATATCCACATATATGTACATATAGGGATTTTCTAGTTAGAATCTTTTGTGAATCTCTTTTTACCCCCATTACCCTCATATTAAACGAACTCAAAGCCTATATAAAAGGGCATTTCTGACTTTTAATTCAAAATTTTAAAAACAAATACAAAAACGATGGAATTTTGAATTTTGGCACATCCCCTCTCTCTCATACGTCTCTCCTCTCTCTCTCTCCCTCCCTCCCTCCTTGCCTTCCCCATCCTCTCTGCGTCTCTAACCATTACGCCTTGCCCTCCCCCATACTATCTCTATTGGGTACTTTCTTATGTTTCTTAGGCAATTGACATAGTATCGGCGAGGGAAAGGCGTGACAGTTAGAGGAGAGAGGATGGGCAAGGCAATGAGATAGAGAAAGGAGAGAGACATGTAAGAGAGGGGGGATGGGCCAAAATCTTTGAATTCTCTCGTTTTTTTATTTGTTTTTTAAATTTTGAACTAAAAGCTCAGAAATGCCTTTTTTATTTGTTTTTTAAATTTTGAACTAAAAACTCAGAAATGCCCTTTTATATAGGCTTTTGGGTTTTTTTAATATAAGGGTAATATAGGTAAAAAAGAGGTCCATAAGGGATTTTAACATGAACTTATAGTTTTTGGGGGTTGTTAACTTAAAAAATCCCTCTATATATATATATATATATATATCAAATTGTTAATTGAAGGGATTCATTGATATTGAAGTTAATGTCCAATGAAAGAGATCGAAGTTAATATATAATGAGAGATATGAGATAATATAAATGATTCAACTAAACATCACTATCATCACCATCCAAGCTTTATTACAATTAATTTGGGAGATGATTCAACTATACATTAAAAAAAATAAGCTACGCAACTTTCTTTTTTTGAGTAATTCAGTGCGGAAGACTTACCTGTTTTTTCAAATAGTTTAGTAGTTAGTTTTTTTAAAGCGGTAGTAGGGTGGTGTCTGTGGGAATAGAAACCACAACGTGGTGACTGATGTGTAGCGGTGTTACCTCCACGACCCCGCTCCCTTTCCCAGCTAAGCTCTCATAGCAAGGCGTGCTTGAAAACAATTAACCAAAACTATCTTCCACCTCTAACAACCAACAAGAGCATTTGTTTCATGGAAAGCGCTTCTCATATTTGTTATCGAGAAATATGATGTTGTTTTGGAAGTTATTGTTTCTAATAATTCTAAAAATAATGTTAAATGCCCTTAATTTAGAGAAATTATTTAGAAGAGACTACTTTGGCGGCTGGCTCTTACACCAATCAACACGCCTAAAAGTAATGGAACTTATGACGATGCAATTGACATCCATATTACGATTGCACTTAAAACTAAATTCCATCCAAACCGCAACATTATTTTGATTGTTTAGCCAAAATTCGCCATTTTAAAATGGACATCCATCGATGATCTTATAGCTTATGTAAGCAAACAATAAATCAACAGCTTTCTCGAGTATTTTGCTTTGGTGAGAGGAGTCAAATTTGAGATGTAGCGTTGCTAACTCGATTCCTAATTGAGAATGGGGTTGTGTAACACCATTTGTGTCCCAGTTAAGATATAGGTTTTTATTCTCACCTAACGTATTAAAAAACCATTAACGATTTAAAAAAACGAGTAGAGACTCATCATCCCCACTGAATTACCTAAAAAAAAAAAAACTCAATTGCTAACCACTCAAGCCTAAGTCCAATTCCTAAGTTTCCTGGGTACTAATTAGATCTTATTTGTTTTATAAATGGTGGGCATGAAAATTCGATGTTCGAATGGAATTTATTCTTTTATAGAAAATTCTGATTCTTTCTCCCAGATTTTGAAATGTCCAAGCCTGATTTACTAGAAATTAAGATATTATAATTTTAAATAGCAATCTATCGTAGGGGTAAATCTAGGATATGTTCGATAGCATATAAATCTTTTGGCTATAGAAATGGGGCAAAGAAAAATAAAGCTGCCCCCGTGAATCCAAACTTGATACTGAAATTTCTCTGTAATACTTATTGATAAAACGCCTCATATCGGCTAACCAAATCACAAATTGTTTCCCGGAAACTTTCTTCAATCGCTGCACATTGTTAAAAATAAAGGATATTTATCAAAATATGCTTAAGGGCCAGTTTGGATGCAATCAAAATTGCAATATTATTTTCAAACGATAAGAAAAAAAAAAGAAAAGAAATTGAGATAGCAATTGAGAACCGTTTGGATAACCTATTTTATTCCCCAACAAAAACGCTAAGCCAAATTTGCCCAAAAAATGTCAGCGAGAAAAAGTTGAGGGCTCAATTTTTTTTTTTCTTCCATCTTCGCGCACCTTCCCATTCTAAGTCGCTTCCCACTTAAAAAAGCCCTTCTCCCACTTTCAAGCAGCTTCTCCTTCCAGCTCTAAGTCACACTTAAAAAAAAAGCCTCTCCCACTTTCAAGCAGCTTCTCCTTCTCACTCTAAGTCACACTTAAAAAAGCCTTTCTCCCACTCTCAAGCAGCTTCTCTTCTCTCATCTTCAACTATGCAGATCCTATCTATCGAGTTCGACTTTTTCTCTCTCTAAAAATTGAACCTTTTTATCTTTCTCTTTCTAGAAAGCCGCACCCTAATTTCATAGAGCATTTCACAGAGCTATTTCACAGAGTTCTCCTTACCGGTACTAGCTCGACTTTTTCTCTCTCTAAACATGAACATTTCCATCTTTCTCTCTAGAAAGCCATTTCACAAAGCTCACCCTACCATTTCATACGGTTGCTAAGCAGTTGTACTGTTAGATTCCCTTCTCTTACTCTCTCTAAAAATTCAGGGTTTTGCTCCATATCTATAGAAACTGTGATTTTTTGAGTCTTTCGATATCTCTAGGAATGGTTTTTTGAGTATACAGATGGAGATGTTTTACAACCTCAAAGCATTTGCATAGGAAGGTTTGTAAAGGACATGTCACCTCTTTTATCCATCTATCAACTTTTTCTCTCTAATAATAATATTTACTCTCTCTATTGATAATATTGAACTTCTCCCTGCTGCTATTTTTTTGTTTATAATAATATTTACTCTCTCTATTAATAATATTGAACTTCTTTTTTGTTTATAGACATCCAAACAGTCTACCAGCATAATAAAATAAAAAGATAATGTTTCTAAAGGAAAAAAATTACATTTTTTTTCGATGTGTGAGTATTTGTTTTTTTTGACATCCAAACTGGGCATAAATGTTGACCTATTTAACATTCCAACCCCCCGGTTTAATTTGATAAACTTTAAAACTGATTTTGATGCATCATTTGATGGGCTATTTAATATTTGACAATTGATGACTTGAAATCAGATTTAAGAAATATTACATAAACCCCACAACCTTTACCGTTATACGTAGACACATCCCACCCCTGGGCAGGTATGAATTTTCTTTGATCATTTCATATGAAAATGCTCCTCTCAATCAAACACAAAATTTTAAGTTTAAGGCAACCTAGGGGAAAGTTCTTGGAGTCGACGATGGTCTTACCTTCCAAAAGTCTAACTGGCCTTACACTTAGATTTATTTGTTCATTATTGAAATGGGTATTTTCGTCCAAAATGACATCAAGAAACTCACCCAGGAGGCAATGCAAAAGAAAACAGTAACAATGTTTATAAGGTGAATAAAAAACTATTGGTGGGTCCATGGACAAGAAATTTGTTGAAAAGGGGATTCATGTAATTTTTCCTTGATTAAAAAACATGGATCGAATGTTAAATGGTTGAAATCTTCCGTGTAGCTTAATAGATTATTCTAAACAAATATCATGACCATAGTCTCTCACGTGTTTTATCTAGACTCTAGAGGCATCTGCCATATTCGACACCATAGAAGTGTAGATTCTTTTTTGTATACATATGTATAAAGCACATTGGATTGCTTCTAATTTTTTCTTTCTAATTTTGAGTGGAGGATTAACAAATCCTACTGTCCCATTTGAAATCTGAGAAATGATGTTAATGTAAGTTTTTCTACTGAACCTTTACTGCACTCATGGAATACATTCATGCCCTCATTCAATATATTTTTTAATTCTTCAGGAAACAGAATTTATACCTTGTATATCACCCTATTATGGAAAGTCCTTCCCTTCATGTGTTTAAATTTAAAAGCCAAGTGGTCTTTGTCAAGTTTCAATGAATTGAGCCTAAATTAAATAAAGTTAGCCCCCCCCACCCCTGCCCCCAACACCACACACACACACTTATACACATTCATATAATCCTTTATTTGATTGCTGTACAGTAGAGGACTATAGCACAAAATCCATAGCTTGTCCATGTTAATCAAACCAACAAAGCAGTACCTAAATTAACTACCACTTACAACACATGTTTAAAACCAAAGAAATAGAACAACACAATAGTGAAAGTCACAGTGGCCTCTGTGCATATTGTCCCTTGGTATCTTTGCTAATGATGGCCAAAACAATCCATGATCCTCTCCACCAGCTCCCCTGTTGCTTTCCAATACTTAATCCTCCATGTTTTTTTGAGAGCCAGACCACAAAAACTCCCCAAAAGCCTATGAAATAACTCGAAAACAGCATGCCATACCAAGCCTACCTACTCCACTTTGCTTCTCTCTCCTCCCCAACCTCAACCTCAACCTCCTCTTGAGGATCAGAAATGCAATTCTTTCCTGTTGATCCCCCACACAAGAATGGGTTCCCAGCAAATACAAAAGGAGCCAATGCAAGTGTGTCAAAATGTGGAGAGGATGGTATTTTCCCACTAAGATTGTTATAATACACATTTATCCAACTCAAAGAGTCTATTGTAGTGAGGCTCAAGGGGATCTGTCCTGATAATTGGTTGTGGCTGAGGTCCAAAGATCCAAGGCTCAGATTCCCAATACTCTCTGAAATTTGCCCATCCAAATGGTTTCTTGAGAGGTTCAACATGGATAATACTTTTAACGACCCCATTTGTTCAGGAATCACACCATCAAGCCCATTATTAGATAGGTCAATTCCTGTGCGATATGAGTATACAGAGGTCAAATTATAATGTATTCCTTTCATAGCAAACTCCAGTTCCATATTCAAAAGCACAAGATCAATCAAGTACCCAAGAAGAATTGCAGGTGTTTGTTTGATCAGGCCTTCAAAATTTTTGAGATTTGATGGAATGGGTCCCTCCTGTGTATTGTTTGATAAGTCCATGAACTGAAGCCCGTGCAATTGGGTTATCTCAGTAGGAATACTTCCACTAAAACGGTTAGATGTTAATACGAGGACACGCAATTCTGAGAGATTACCAATGAAAGGAGGGATAATCCCATTGAAAAAACTGTATCCCAAATCCAAAAACTCCAAATCTTTTAGGTCTTGTATAACTTTTGGGAATGACCCATGTAAGTAATTCTTGCCCAAACGAAGCGCTTTAAGTTTCCTTGCATATCCAAGTTCGAAAGGAACCTCTCCTGTTAAGTTGTTCTCTGCCAGGTTTAAAGCAATGAGGGAGGTGCAATTTCCAAAAGTTGAAGGTATGGTGCCACTCAAAAAGTTCTGCAACCAGTCTAGGTTCATGATACCATTGTTTTTAGAACAAAGGGAGTGGGGAATTGCTCCAGTGAGTTTGTTTCCTGAAAAGGAGACATACTTGGCATTCATTAGTTTCTCACCCATTTGGACAGGGATTGAACCACTAAACTGATTGTGAGATAGATCAAAAACCTCTATGTTATTGGGAGGCAGCGGAAGGTTTCCATGGAAACTATTATGTGCAAGATTCAGATTTGAAGGTATGTATGGCATTGCAAGACTGAAAGAAAGTGGAAGGGTTCCATAGAGATTATTGTTCGAGAGGTCCAAACTGGACAGTCGTGGAAGTAGCCATAACCAAGAAGGAATGTTCCCAGTCAGGTTATTGTTTGACAAGAACAACACTTGGATGTTTTTCATATTGAGAGATGAAGTCTGGAATTTTTCCTCGTAGATTGCATGAAGATAACCACAACACACTTTGCTTACTTGGCTGAAAGGATTTTGGCATCTCCATATGATCTGTGCTTACTGTTAAACCATTAAAAGCCATCCCAACTTGTGTAGGACTAGAATTGACGAACAAAGATTGGAGAGAAACATTACCTTCTAAGGAGTTGCGAGAGACATCAAAGGCTTCTAGCCTTGTGAGGTTACCCATGCAACTAGGAATTTTCCACTAAATTTGTTGTGTGTAAGTACTAATGTTTGCAAAGAAGACAGATCACATATAGTCTAGGGAATTTGGCCTTCAAGGCTATTCTGATATAAGTTTAGTGCTTGCAGGTTCCCAATATGGGAAATAGAGGAAGGAATTACTCCCGTTAAGCTATTAAAGGAGAGGTCTATGTACTCTAAGTTTGAGAGGTTTGTCAGGTATGGAGGCATGGGTCCTTCAATGTTGTTGTTTGCTAGTATAGTACCACTAGAGAAGAAATATTTCCCATATTGTTTGACAATCCCACTAGTATTGCAGAATTGAAGGCTAAGGAATTGCAAAAATGGTCATGGATGATCAAAGAAGTGAGGAAGAGCTATTGACAGATCATGATTACCACCAGCATTGAGCATATGTATTTGAGGAAGGTGTTGAATGGAACCTCGAACATGAGAATTGCTAATATCCAGATCTGATAGAAAAGTGAGGTTCACAAGCCGAGGTGGGATAGTGGAGAAAAACAAGTTGAAACCAAGATATAGAGATGAGAGAGATGCGATGTTGAGGAGATGATTAATAGGAATTGGACCTGAAATCGAACAATTAGAAAGACTCAGTACTTTGAGCTTCGACAAAAGTGATATGGGCACAGCCCAGTCTTTACACTTTGCAGATGACGCAATGGAAAGATTAGCCCCATTCAGTGCAAGAAACCTAAGATCAGTAAGCCTTTCCAACCAAAACAATCCATGACTCGAGCAAGCCAGAAGAGACATAAGAATAAGGATAATCATGAATTATCTTGTAGGTTGACAAGTTCACTGAAATCGATGACCTACATCAACAAAAAAAGCGCAAGAAAGATCTAGTGTGTGCAAGGAAGATAAATTACTCAGGCGGTTTGGAATTGCACCGGAAAAACCAGCATTCGATAAATTCAGATACTTAAGGCCAAGGAGGTCTCCCAGCTGATCCGGTATCTTAAACTGGTGAAAGTTATTCCAACTAAGATCAAGATACTCCAGGTACTTGAGGCCAGAGAAAAGCAAAGGAGAGATGCTCCCACTGAGGTCCCAAGTATCATCAGTAAGGGCAAGAAGCTTACCATTGGTCCGACGAACAAGGATTTGCGGATTCGGGTTTCTAAGATTAAATTCTGTGACATGGGTGGAATTATATCTTTGTGCACACCCGATTCCTTTCCAAGTACAACAGTCTCCATTTCCTTACCATGAAGCTAAGCGACCCCGATGATCTGTTGGGCCAGCTTTGAGGCTTAGTAGAGCCCTTCTTTCATTTGGGGTGCAAGCCCAACAACAGAGGAAGTGTAGTATTATGACTACAGCTAGTGTTGTTGGGCGTTGGATTTGCATGGTTGTTTAGACAAACACTCACTGTGAAGGCTTTCTTTCTCGGAATTCCTTATACATGGGGTTTGGATTTTTTCGAGTTTTATGCCCCACAGGCTTAGGAATTTAGATTGGAGAACTCTGTCTACCACTAAGCATTGGATTCATGTTTTAGCTACACAATACTAGGAGAAAGGCAACTGAGGGTTAGATCCAAGTTTCATGACATATTCCTCCAAGGATCATTTAATATATGCAAGTCAAGTGTTGAACAAGTGAACATACGGAAAATGGAAAAAAAGATATGATGTATGCTTACTGGTAGAAGTGTTCTTGTTGTCTGAGCAACCAGAGCTAGAAAAGAATTCAAAACTCGAATTTAGAAACACTTATGGAAAGTACAATAGAAGCTACCAATTTAAGAGTAGTGCACATAACATACTCCCACATGAGCACACTATACATCTAGTCTCAGGCAAAAGACTTTTTTAGGAGGATCTTTTCAGTTGGAAATTTTGAGATCCACCTTAGAATCCTCAAATGTATGTTAAAAAAAACACAAAAAGGGGAAATTAAAAAAAAAAGGATCTTGAGTTCTTCGTCACTTAGATCTGGCCATCAAAAATTAAATGGTCGGTCTTTATTCAGTTTTAGGGCCTTATTTTTCCCAGGCACAAAAGGAATGGCTGTGTGTAATATAATGCCACATAAGAAGCCTCCCCAACCATCATGAATAAAATGAGTCATCTGTACTGTGTGGTCCTTTTCATAAGAGTTGAAGTTTGACTTACTGTTCATTATTTTGGCACTAACTCAAATATGATACACTTAGTTAACGTTATCTCATTGTTATGGTCCTTTTCATAGGAGTTGAATTTTGTCTTATAATCCATCTGTTACTCGTCTGAGTGGCTGGCATTATACTCCCGCAGGAGTATATTGTCTATTTAGTCCTTCACTCGCATATCACCCCGAGTAGAAGTAATTTTAGGATTCTAAATTATGGGGAAGTAACCTCTTCAACCCATAGATTAAAATTGGCTACTGTCCGGTTCTGGTTTTGGTGAATCAGTTGGATATTTAAAAAAAAAAAAAAAAAAAAAAATTATATAAAAACCTAAAAAATAAGGGATTTTGTTTGTAATGCATTTTTTTAATGTTTTTTTATCATTTTGATAAAGATTGGAAATTGTTTTTGCTATTAATACTCCTTTGTTTGTAATGCGATTCTTTAAAATCTATTTTCTTCATTAATTTTCAACTTCATTTAGATATGTTTTGTTTAATCGTGCTTTAAATATACTTTTCAAATTTTTTTAGATTTTTTTATAATTATTAACACTTTTTTGACTACCTGTTACTTATCCAATTAGGCCGGTAGACCGGCCCGCATACCGATCAAGGTGGTTGAACTGCTTCTGGCCCCATGTCCTCCTACACTGTTTTGAAGAACCGAGTTGGTCTTAGACAAACCCACGCTGGGCCCGAGTTAGCCGGCCAAGTCCAAGTCAACTCAACCCGGTCCAGACGAGAGCCATTCGGCAGCCACGTGTTGCGCTTCTTCGATGTTATCCTGTTTCTAAATCCAGTTCTTAAAGCGAGCAAGTGGGTCAGTTTCTTGATGTGATTTTCCGCAACTTCTTGTGTCCTTTATTTTGGTTTTTCTTCAACTTCTTCAACCCCAGAAGAATGCTCATCTTTACCAAGAGATTCTGAGCGCTCCTCTCTCTCTCTCTCCTCCTTTTATGGAAATATGATGGAAATTCTCTCCCTCTCTCTCCCCATCTTTTCCAGGAAAGTATCACGAAATTTGGGCCTCACGTTATAAAATTTGGGAAAATACTGCAGTTGTTAGTGAGCCGGTGTACCTGAAATAATGTAAGCCCAACGGGTCACATAAAATTTGGGCCTCAGATCATGTTCCATGTTTGAATT
This sequence comes from Amborella trichopoda, assembly GCF_054954075.1. Classification (NCBI taxonomy): domain Eukaryota; kingdom Viridiplantae; phylum Streptophyta; class Magnoliopsida; order Amborellales; family Amborellaceae; genus Amborella; species Amborella trichopoda. The sequence continues at coordinate 30,509,225 of NC_142339.1, forward strand.
TTATTTACGTTTTTAAGCTGCCAAGTCAATTGAAAAATTGGGCATAACCTTAAAAAAAAAGAAGTAAAGTTGCTGCTTAAAAAAATTTAAATAACCTTTTGGCAAAAAAAAAGCATATTGTAGCTAAGAGAAATTTATCCAAATATATGTGAGGGTTAAACTATTTAACATTCAATTCATTCGCAACTACTCGACGTAGGGCCAGTAATGGGATGGGCTTGGGCAGGCCTACTTCTAGCCCAGCCCTAGTGCCTATAGAGCTGGCCTAGGCCCCGTTGGCCCGAATCGAACCAAGGAGACCCTGGCCTTGGGTTAGGCTCGTCCCATCCCTAGCCTGCCCAAGCTAAATGAAATAATGAAAAATACTAAAGAAGAAAATTGAAAAAAAATGACCATGCTCGCCCAACCCATTGCTAGCCCTAATTCCAACTCAAGACCATGCATATTTTTATAGGTATACTTTAAAAAAAACAAATCAAACATTTGGGTAGTTTGTTAAATTGTGCATCTCTCATAGCTCATTTAGTTATTCTTTCACATCTTCAAATCACTTGAAATTTTAATAATGATAATGGTAGCATATTGTACATATTAGACAATACTTTGGAGGATTTTTTCAATTTAAAATTTTGAAATCCACTTTAAAATTAACGAAGAGCCTTTTTTTTCAAAAGAAAAGAAAAATAGATTTTAAGTTCCTCAACACTTAGATGTGACTGTCCGAAAAATGGACAGTCCCAATTGAATCTTAAAACATTATTTTTTTATAATTTTATTGTTATTTTTATTTTTTTATTTATTTTTAAGGTTGGCCACTTGGTCAAGGAGTTTACATCCAAAAATACTTTTAAATAGCATTTCATCCCCTCTCTTTCTATATATATATATATATATATATATTGAGAGAGAGAAAGAGAGAGGCATACTATAGTACCAATAGGATATAAGCCCTTCCATGGCCAGCATCGTTGAGTATTCTCTTAGTTTATTTTGTTTTATTGTGATTTCTACAAGGTTTGTTAGTCTGTCTGTTTCTAGTGTGAGCATTACATCTAATAAAACATGATTACTCTCTCTCTCTCTCTCAAAAGACTTTGAAAACCCCAAAACCAAATTGATAAAGAAAGAGCTATCAACATACAATCATAAAAATTTTTAGTAACTCATCACTTCAGTTGGAGATTGCAAGATATATAGTACTTTATTTGATTGCTGTACAGTGGAGGGTTGTAGCACAAAGTACATTGCCTGTCCATGTTAATTAACCGAACAAAGCACTACCAAAATTAATTACCACTTACAAAACAAGTTTAAAACCATAGGAAGTGAACAACGCAATAGTGAAACTCACAGTGGCCTCTGTGCATATTTTCCCTTAGCATTTTACTAATGATGGCCAAAACAACTCATGATCCTTTCCACCAGCTCCTCCATTGCATTCCAATACTTAACCCACCATGTTTCTTTGAGAGCCAAAACCCCAAAAACTCCCCAAAAGCCAATGAATTAACTCAAAAACAGCATGCCATACTAAGCCCACCTACTCCACTTTGCTTCTCTCTCCTCCCCAAACTCAACCTCCTCTTGAGGATGAGAGCTGCAATTCTTTACTGTTGATCCCCCACACAAGAATGGGTTCCTAACAAATACAAAAGGATCCAATGTAAGTGTGTCAAAATGCGGAGAGGGTGGTATTTTCCCACTAAGATTGTTAAAAGACACATTTATCCAACACAAAGAGTCTATTGTAATGAGGCTCATAGGGATCTGTCCTGATAGTTGGTTGTGACTGAGATCCAAAGACTGAAGGGTTGTCAGGTTCCCAATACTTCGTGGAACTTGTCCATCCAAATGGTTTCTTGATAGGTTCAACATGGATGATTCTTTTAACCACCCCATTTGTTCAGGAATTTCACCATCAAGGCCATTATTAGATAGGTAATTTCTGGGCGATATGAGTGTATGGGGGGTACATCATAGCGCATTCCCTTCATAGCAAACTTCAGATCTAGGCTCAAAAACACAAGATCAATCAAGTACCCAAGACGAATTATGGGTGTCAATGTTGGGTTTATGTGGCCTTTAAAAGCCTTTTGAGTGCTTGTAAAATGAAATAATATAGTGAAACATGAACTCAGTGGAAGTGTGGTCCCTTGTGAACCATACCATGCAAACGATGTTTACAGATATCGGACTGTGCATGACGATCTAGGCCAATCGGTTGAGAAAAACCCATGTTATCTGGGCTTGAAGAACAAACTAATGAGGGTTCATAGGTTAGCCCTTAATGAGGTCGGAGAACATGCTTAAATGAGTGAGCCAAGAGACTGTGTGACCCTTTTATGTGATGGTGGCCTACAGAGATGGGGGCCAAAACCTCATCCATGTGCCATCACACGGCATGCATATCGATAGATCGTTCGGAAAAGCCAGAAATCCACCTTTTAAGGTGAAGCGTATGCATGTACGAGGGATACCTCTATGCACCATAGGAGCTGTGGTCGCATCAAGTTTAGGTGACATTGACTTGTCTCTAGGGGAGGACTTGAAATCCACAGACTGAGATTGCGACCCCTTGGCTCATCAGCCAGACTTTGGTGATCTACTAATGAGCCCCTGCTTGGACTATGGGTCATGGGAAACACTGGGTCGGTCTGATAAAGCAAGTGTGGTCCGTAGTTTACAGTTGAAGGTGGAGTGTCCCATGATGTTTGATTCAATTCCTAAACCATATGGATTCATTTCCCATCAAATTAATTTAATTATGTTTGTTTTACAATAATGATTCTTTTAGAATTATTATTTGAGTTTTTACGAACATTTGGATATTTTATTTATAATTTTTAGATTTATAAAATTAAAGATATTAATTTTATAATGTTTTAATATTCATTCAGAATTATTTTATTAATTTTAAATGCATAAAAAAAATAATCATAGGGGCTCATTGCATACATGGGCCCGCCATATTTTTAGAAGGTGGGGCCTACATGTGACCCCCACCTCTTACTATTTTCTATTTTATGGAAAGTTTTGTTTTGTAGTCTATGTGACTTTATGTTTTGGTAACTTTAAATTATGGCATGTGGTCAAATAATGGATTGAGTATGTATTGACCATATATTGACTTAATATGGAAGTAGATATTGACTTGATATATCTTTGACATATTTTATGAGAAATATTGGTAGAGATGTGCTATTTTATGGAATGCACAATATTTAATTAAAACTAATTTAACTTATTTTCTATTGATGGGAAAATGGTTTAGGAAAGGGGGATAAGGGTTCATGCACCTTCCAAAATGTTGATAGTGAAAGTGGATGCAAAGATTAGATCAAATTTTCAATCCAAAAAGCAAGGCAAAATGGACACCTTCAACAAACCACTTGCTAAAAACCAAGCTAAGTGACTAAGTTCCAATCCTTTTACATAACAATTACATTCATTTCTAGCCTTGTATAACCACTGTAAATAAACTCAAACACCAACCCCTTATGGGGTAATTACATATAGAGCAAGACTAGCTTACTAATTACATTTTCATAGCACAAATTGCATAAACTATGTCCCAAAGCTTAAATATATCATGCAACTAACCTAAAAAAAGTTCTAAAGAATAAAATCAACTAAACAGAGAATTATAATGCCAAATTAAAAAAGGGAAGCCGTGTTTCGAACCCCTTTTGCTGAGGCCACGCAATCGGGCCCTACAAGGACTTAATTTTGTCCCTAAGGATTGTACAAAATGGTTCAATCTCACAAGAGTGTCTAATCCAAATGGAAAGAAGTTACACACCTTAAAATAACTTCTTAAGATCCCAACACACTGGCATTATCATCCAAAATAGAATGAAAAAGGTTTGAAACGAATCAGATAAAGATCAAGAGAGTTATGACCAAACTACATACGGTGGTCCCTCGGACCACCAAAACAGTCTTGTATGGAAAGATTATGAACCCCCATAGGTAAAAACGTGATGAAAAAGTTATGAAAATAGAGTGACACTCTGTGACTAAATTATTTGATGGGTTTAAAGTAAAATAATTAATGGATACTATGCATGATCATGGATTCTCACGCATATAGGCTATAACTCATGAAGGACCACATTATGAATAAGCATGATGAAAAAGATGTTCAAATGGGGATTCTAAGATCAATGAAACTTTTCTAAATTCAAAACTTCAGCAACTATAGATGCCAAGGATATGTTCTTAAGAGAAACAAAAATCCAATGGAGTTTACCTTGAGCATAAGAAAGGAGGACCACCATCAAGATCGCCATTAATGGAACTCTAAAAGCTCTCTCTCTTCAATTTTCTCACGCAAAACCTTAGAAGAAGGAGAGTAGCAACAATTTTCCAAAATAGTTCAAGAGTTGAGCTAGTTCGGGTTTGACATCTCATGATGTGCTTTTATAACATGGGTGTAACTTTGGATTCAATCAACACCCTTGATGCACTAATCCAAAGGCGCATGAGAGGCTAATGTACCTAGCCACCCATCCCTATCCAACCACTAGGATGAAGGGATGAGATTTCACATCATCGTCACTCACCCTAACCCTAAGTTATGCCACTTTACTATTTTTTCCTGGGCCCATGTTTTTGTTCCAATTGTATCCAATATGGTCTTAGAAAAATACCCTCAGTTTTTTTTTAATAATGTATTAGAGTAGATAGCCATCAAGGCTAAAGGGCAAAGAAGTAATTGGTAAAGTTCACACATGTATAGATATTTTAATTTATCAAAGCCAATCACTTTATAGATCTAAAATTTCAAACCAATCAATTTAAAGATAATGTCTCATTCACACGTGTGTATTTTTCAAATCAAATTTGAAAATGCATTTTCTCTTTAATATCAAATAAATATATTAATTAAAATTTACACATGCCATGCATGACCCATGTGTGAGTTAATTAAGACATGTGATACAAAGGAGGCCTTAATCTATAACATTATATAATAAAATATAACAATATATAACAAGACACCATAACACAACCCCTTATAAAACAAGCAACAAAATACCAATCTGGTCCCCTACCTAGGGATCAATGCCCAGCTAGGTGGTGATCTTCGTGAGAGGTGTGGGGTGCCATGTGGCAGCCCTATGGCCACTCGGAAGCCAGATGGCACGACCAGGTCAGGACTAAAGTGGAATTTCAATCAAACAATATGAAAACCCTCATTTTTTTATCAAATAAAATTTCGAAAAATTATCTAAAACTCATAATAAATATTTAAAGTATTTTTGAGCAATTATAAGGTTTTTCTCATCATTATAAAATCGGACAAAAGACATAGTGAGATCTCAGGCTAATAACTATAGGTATCGGAGTACTCCATTGGGCTAGTCCCGAATGATGTTCCGTCGAGTCTCAGCTCGACTCAATAGACCTATGTTCCATAGTCTAAAGTTGTCACACCCCAAGAATTTACAATACTATTATTCCTGAGATGTGCCGGACAAAACATATATACATCTATTGATAGGACAAATTTACAGTGGCGAGGTCTTACATAGTAAGTAAAGAAAGCTAGCACAACAACAGTATCGTATAACGAGAATGATGTGCTTCTTCTAAGATAGCTTTCTTTACACTCTCATCATTTGGGACACAAACCCGGCCTTTGAATCTTAGCAAATCCTCACTACATATAGAGAATTCATCTCTCTGTCCTTGCTTCACCTCTTCTATAATTGTTATAAGCTGAGGGTCTTTCTTTTGTGCCAATCCCGAATCTGTTGGATTAATTGGGGTTCCGCCTTAATGTTGGCAATCATACTTACCACACCATTAATGGACGGAGTTGGATGCCAATCCACTATTTCCTCTAACAATCGCATTTCTTGGATCATTAGATGAGCTAAGACTCCCGTAGATTTTCTACTTAGAGCGTCGGCCACAACGTTAGCTTTTCTTGAATGATAATGGATTGTACAATCATAATCTTTTAAGAAATCCATCCATCTTATCTGCCGCATATTTAAATCCTTCTGAGAGAAAAGGTATTTCAAACTCTTATGATCCGTGTATATTACGAATTGCTCACCATATAGATAATGGCTCCATATTTTCAAAGCGAATACTATTGCAGCTAGCTCCAAATCATGAATTGGATATTTTTTCTCATATTCTTTCAACTGTCTGGATGCATATGCCACTACTTTCCCATATTGCATTAATACACAGCCCAAACCTTTATGTGAAGCATCATTATAAATCACAAATCCCCCACTCCCCTCAGGAATAGTTAAAATAGGTGCTGAAGTTAATCGAACTTTTAGTTCTTGAAAACTCTCCTCACATTCACTAGTCCACTCAAATTTGACATTTTTCTGTGTCAATCGAGTCAATGGGATTGCGATTCGAGAAAATCCATCTACAAATTTTCTGTAATATCCTGCCAATCCCAAAAAGCTTCGAACTTCAGTCACATTACTTGGTTGTTTCCAATTAACAACGGCTTCAACCTTTGAAGGATCAACTGATAGACCTTCCTTTGATATGACATGTCCTAAAAATGTCACTTGTTCAAGCCAAAATTCACATGTACTAAGTTTGACATACAATTTATTTTCTCTTAATATTTGCAATACCATTCTTACATGCTGCTCATGTTCCTTCTGATTCTTGGAATAAATTAAAATATCATCGATGAATACCACAATAAATTTATCCAAAAAGGGCCTAAAGATTCGATTCATCAAATCCATAAATGCAGCCGGTGCATTAGTTAATCCAAAAGGCATAACTAAAAATTCATAATGGCCATACCTTGTTCTGAAAGCTGTCTTGAGTATATCTTCACCTTTAATCTTAAGCTGATGGTATCCAGATCTAAAATCAATTTTTGAAAACACTTGTGATCCTTGTAATTGATCAAATAAATCATCAATCGTAGGTAATGGATACTTATTTTTCACTGTCACTTGGTTCAACTGTCTATAATCAATACACAATCTCATAGTCCCATCTCTCTTTTTGACAAACAGTACTGGAGCACCCCAAGGTGACACACTGGGCCTGATAAAACCTTTATCTAATAATTCTTCCAATTGTTGTTTCAGTTCTTTAAGTTCTGCAGGAGCCATTCTGTAAGGTGCCTTAGAAATTGGTGCTACCCCTGGCAATAATTCAATGGAGAATTCAATTTCCCTGTCAGGCGGTAATCCTGACAATTCTTCAGGAAAAACGTCGGGAAATTCTCGGATAACCGGAGTGGTATCCAAATTTATTTCTTCCTTCCTATCTTCTTTGATATAGGCAAGAAAGCCTTGACACCCTTTTCGAAGGAGGCGATTAGCTCGAATACAAGAGATTAAATATGATGGGGAGTCTTCTTTGACACCATTGAAGTAAAATACTGGTTGATTCGGAATACTAAAGGTAACAATTTTCTTATAACAATCAATACTTGCATGGTATGCAGAGAGCCAATCCATGCCTAAGATTACATCAAAATCTTGAATTTCCAAGAGTATTAAATCAACCAACAGTTCCTTTTCTTCTATCTTTATTACACATGATTTGTACATTATATTGGTGTTAATTGAATCTCCCATCGGTGTGGCTACCTCTAGAATGTATTCTAATTGTTCTGGTTCTACCTTTAAGTGACATGCAAAGTGTTGTGACACAAATGAATGAGTAGATCCAGGATCAATCAAAACATGAGCTACTTTTTGGAAGATAGTAAGAGTACCTTGGATCACTGATTTTGAGGCCTGAGCGTCTTGCTCGGTAATCGCAAATACTCTTCCCTTCATCTGAGGCTTCGGAGCTATCTCTCCCTGCTTTGGAAGCTGTTGTGTCTGTAAGTTAGGACATTGTTTAATCTGGTGTCCCAATTTTTCACATTTAAAACAGGCTCCGGTATTCCAATAACAAGGGCTTGATCCATGATTTTTCCCACATTTTCTACATGGTTCTATTGGGTTTTGAAATGGCGAGGGCCTTGGCTTCTTGTTTGGCCTTTCAAACTGTTGTCGATTAGATGATGTAGGTCTAACATGACTGTTCTGATTTTTTGTCTTTTGGTAATCTTCAAAATCTTTTTCGACAATTTGGGCACGATCCACTATTTCAGCATAAGTTCTTAATTTCAATACTGATATTCTGCTTCTAATAGCTGGCCTGAGACCCCTTTCAAATTTCTTCACCTTTCTTGCCTCATTATTAATCATATGCGGTGCAAACCTGGCCAATTCAGTAAACTTGGCCTCGTACTGTGCTACTGTCTTATTTCCTTAGATTAATTCTAGAAATTCCATTTCTTTTTGGTCTCGAATAAAATCTGGGAAATACTTTTCATTAAATGCCTCTAGAAATACTTCCCAAGTCAAGGTTTTATTTTCTTTGACTAATACTCCTTTTGCCATTCGCCACCAGTGTTGTGCCTCACCTTCTAACATAAAAACTGCCAAGGCCACCTTCCTATCATCAGGACATTCCATAACCTCGAATATTTTTTCCAATTGCATAATCCATCCCTCGGCTTCCAGTGGGTTTACAGCACCCTTAAAAGAAGGTGGGTTTAATTTCTTAAATTGTTCGATATTGCTCCCACCATTTCCTGTAACTAACTGCTTGGGTGGATTGTTGTTTTCCATCTGATGTTGCATTAAAGCAACCATATTTTCCAAGGCTTTGTGAATTCCTTCCATATTAGCTTCAGCTATTCTGGATCTTGACTTTATCCCGATCTGTACACACAATAAATGTGATTTTTAAGTATATTCTTTTTTTTTTTTTTAATTTCCTAAGGATCTTAAACCTATTGCTCTGATACCATAATTGTCACACCCCAAGAATTTACAATACTATTATTCCTAAGATGTGCCGGATAAAACATATATTCATCTATTGATAGGACAAATTTACAGTGGCGAGGTCTTACATAGTAAGTAAAGAAAGCTAGCACAACAACAGTATCTTCCAAGGTTGATCTTGACTAGCACTCAAAATGAATCCGTAGTTATCCTGAAAAAATGTTTACCATAGTTTGATGAGTTTGGCTACTCAGTAAGTGATCATCATAATCCTAAAAATAATCATGATTGAAAGATATCAATATTTTTCAAAATGAGATCTATTAATAGAAATGCATCAACAATTTCACTTTCAATAATTGCATAATTAAGTATAATCCGAGTAATTGAAATGCTTATAACACTTTTAACGACAATACATAATTCAAAGGATTTCACAAAATACCCTACTGGCGTCCCAAGTAGGTCACATATATACCCCATCAGCGTCCTGATGGGTCCACTTAATCCCTATCGGCGTCCCAGATAGGTCCACTTAATCCCTGCAGGTCCACTTATACCTCACCGGCGTACCGGATGAGTCCACTTAAACCCTACCGGCGTCCCAGATAGGTCCACTTATATCTCACCGGCGAACCGGATGAGTCCACTTGCATACTTAAATTATTTCTAAATCTCTTTAAACATTCGAAAGCAGCAATATCATGTACTCAACATATCACTGAAACCATTAATATGAATTTCACTTAAACCATTAATAACAGTCACTCTCTATAACATTTCAAAAATAACCAATCAAATATTTTAGGCTCAAATTTAGAAAGGTAGCAGTTTGTAAAGGCATTCTAGCATAATTGCCAATTTAATATGTATAGAAAAACTCTTATAAAAATTCAAGAATACGAAATTATCACAATTTATGGAATATCAATTCACAAATAAACATTTCACAATAATACTATAATCAATTGAAAACAATGTCAATTTTTAAATAATAAGGCAGTCATTTGCACATGAATTTTACAATTTCTAAATATTCAAAACAGTAGAAAGAAATATCACAATTTTACTAAAAGCAGAAATATCACATTTATTTCTAACAATAGACAAGAAAAATAAATAAATTTATTTTTCTAATTTACAGCATTCAAAATTTCTAACATAAATAAAATATCACAATTTTTATTAAAAAGATTATTTTTCAAGATAATGAGGTCACGTGCGCATAAAATTTATCGCGCCTAAAATTCATGATAATAAGCAGAAATAATTATTTCATTTTATTTTTAAAAAGAATGGATTATTTTTCGAGACAATAAGGTCACTTACACATAAAACTGATAAAATAAAGATCCTAGACGGAAATATCACTATTTATTAAAAATAGACTATTTTTCAGGAAGACGATGTCACTTACCCACAATTATTTGAGAGGGAGCTTCCGATAAAAATTTTCGGTTCGAGAGAGAAGTTCACTGTGTTTCGACCAGAGAGAGATCTCAAAGTTTTGTTTTAGGGTGGGAGTGCTCACATCCCCTATTTAAATTCTTATAACGTATTATTATATTATTTTCTTACGCTCTACCTCATACCTGAGGTGTCGCGTTAAAAGCAAACGTTTATCGTACGAAAACCACGTCCGCTAAAGGATGCTGCCAGCTGCAAGCAGCAGGAGGCAAAAGCGGGGAAAGGAAAAAGTAAAGGCAAGCAAATGTTAATTCAAAGCAAAAGTTTTTGAAAACAGTGATGGTCCCCAATGACCATCATACTCAAACAGAACATCACCTATTTATAAACATATTTTCTCCTTTTTTCTTTTTTTTTTTTTTGAAATTTTAGGATTGTTACAAAAGCACAGACATATAATTGGTCATATCAAAGCCACTGAGCCACAACTTCTGATCATTCGGCTCTCAATGGATTACAGTGTACCCCTGTAGGACATGATCCAACTCAATTACAGGGGTCCTCTCAAAGCGCATGTGCACTGGCTCTTCCAAACTCAGATAATACATTTGGAAGAGTAGCTTCCCGTACGAAATGAAAATACACATGCCATGCAATGGTCTCGTGTCAGGATACAGACTTATGTCCCATAAGTCTTGACCATTCCATACAGGGCGAATACTCAATCGCTCCCACTGAATGAGAGACTACTGAAATTTAGGTCTTGATAGGTCATATTTCCAACGTTCTTGAGGCCTGAATTCGTATATCTCTCTCTCTCATTATCGTTCACAATAAATCAAAGCATGCAAACTTATCCATGGATTTACCATTCATAAGCAATAGACAAAGTAATAACAACTATGTCAACCTCCTTAAACCCATCCCATGCACATGCCTCATAAAATCATTTGCCCCCAAGCCTTTGGTTAATGGATCTGCATGCATAGCCTCAGATGGAATGTAACCAACTTCTACTTCACCAGCTGTTATCTCTTCTCTTACTCTATGATATTGATCTTTAATGTGCCTTGACTTGCTGTAGAACCTTAGTTCAACTACCAATACTATTGCAGCTTGATTATCATACATGTTTCTAATAGTTCCATGTTTTAGAAGGTTGAAGTTAAGATGATTCAATAACTTCTTAATCCAAATGGCTTCTAAAGTTGCGGAACTTAAGCCATATACTCGGCTTCCATGGTAGATAGGGCTATAATGTCTTGCTTCTTGGTGCGTCAAGAAATGGCACCACCCCCATAAAGAAATAGATAACCCGAATTGGATCTCGAGTCATCCGGGTCTCCTTGATAGTCAGAGTCTGTATATCTCAAAACTTTAAGCTCCCTCACATTGCCATAGGTTAATCCATAATCAAATGTTCCTTTCAAATACCTCATGATTCTCTTCACGACTTTCCAATGTTCTAATCCAGGATCACTTTGGAATCGACCAATCAAGCTTTGAGCAAAGTTAGATCGGGTCTAGTTCCCATGGTTAAATACATTAGTGATCCTACGACACTCCGAAACGGGATCCTTTCCATCTCATTTCTCTCAAGATCATTGTTTGGTTTCATATTGACATTTAATTTTCCTCTCCTTTCCACAGGTGTATCTATAGGTTTGGATCACTCATACCAAATCTCTCAAGTACTTTCTTGCAATACGTAGATTGAGATAATTGAATAGTGCGGGCTGCTCTATCTCTTATAATATGAATCCCTAACACATATGAAGCCTCTCCCTTATCTTTCATATTAAAATTACTTGATAGCATTACTTTTGTATCCCTTATATGGTCTAGGGTGCTACTAGCTATTAGAATGTCATCAACATATAAAGTCACGAAAGTAATGCTAGTCCCATTGGTCTTCTAGTATACACAATGGACATCCTCATTTGGTTTGAATCCATATTTAATCAGAGTTTGGTGGAACTTGAGGAACCATTTGCTTGAAGCTTGTTTGAGACCATAAAGTGATTTGTTAAGTTTGTACACGAACTTTTCCTTTCATTTCACAACAAAACCCTCGGGTTGGTTCATGTATATATCCTCTTCTAGGTTACCATTTAAGAAGGCGGTTTTTACATCCATTTGATGCAATTCTTTGTCAAGGTAGGCTGCTATGGATATGATCATCCTAATGGAAGGCATTTTGGCAACAGGTGAGTAGGTGTCAAAATAATCTACCCCTTCCTTTTGAGTAAAACCTTTTGCTACAAGTCTTGTCTTGTATTTTTCAATACGCCCTTCGGAGTTAAGTTTCTTTCTAAATATGCACTTACATCCAATGGATCTAAGGTTAGGTGGTAATCGGACTAACTCCCATACATGGTTCTTTATGATTGAATTTATCTCATCTTACATGGCTTCCTTCCATACCTTATTATCTGGACAAGACATAGCATGTAGGTAAGAATAAAGTTCATCATCGAGTTCATCACTAATCCTCTCATAGTCCTCCCCAAGGTAAGTGAAAAAGGTAGGTAGTCTCTTTATTCTCTCACTTTGCTTAAGTGGGATGGTTTCAATTTCTTTGTTAGGCCGAAGCTCATGGAAGTCTACTCTCTTTTGGGTTGATTCTCTCTCAAGGAATTTATCTTCAAGGACATGGGCATCAAGGCTTTCAATCACATTACGATTCAAGAGGTTATAAAACCTAAAACTCTTTCCATGACTTGGGTATCCTATGAAAACATATTTTATGGTTTTAGGATAAAGTTTGGACCTATTTTGGGATGATATGAGAACATGGGCTGAACACCTCCAAACCTTGAGGTGCTTTATTGAGGGAGGTCGGCCCATGAAGAGTTGGTAAGGAGTTGATTGAATTACTTTGGTGGGAGTCCGATTAAGGATATATGTGGCGGTTAGAATCGCCTCCCCTTAAAACTCTAATTCTAGATAAGAGGTACTCATCATACTTTGTACCATTTGAACTAGGGTCCTATTCCTTCTCTCGGCAACCCCATTTTTTTCAGGTGAATAAGGCATGGTGGTTTGGTGGACAATCCCATATTGGACACAAAGATCTTGAAAGGCTTGGGAGGTGTATTCCCCACCACTATCTAATCTAAGGTTTTTGATGGTTCGACCTAGTTGGTTTTCAACTTCCACTTTATATTGTTGAAATTTGGTTATGGCCTCACTTTTGTTTCTCATGAGATAGGTGTGATCAAAACGGGAATGGTCATCAATGAATGTTATGAAGTACCTCATGTGCCCCATGGTAAGCACACTTATAGGTCCACACACATCCGAGGTGATTAGTTCTAAAAGACTAGAGACCCTTTCGACCTTTTGGTGGGACTTCTTTACCATCTTTCTTTTAAGGCAAGCCTCGCATCTATTATGAGAATCGATATTCATTTTATCAAGCAATCCTTCTTTCATCATAATATGAATTCTTGATCCCGATGCTTCAAGTGCTCACATCCCCGTCCCCACGTCTTATCACAACCGTCGATTTGCAGGTAACTGGCCAGCCCGCCACCTCTACACCCTAAAAAGTGACTCCTTCTAAGATTAATGTGACCTAACCTTAAATGCCATAAAATAAACATTTGTAAATCATCATCCATGTAAACAAATTCCTTTTTCATTTTGATTTCATAAACCTAGTGGGCTATAAAAACAAAGTCTCCATTAATAGAGCCATCATGCACATAGGCCTATTCCTCTTTGAACAAGAGCACAAACCCGGCTTTACTCATCTTGGAAACCGAGATGAGCTTCTTCCTCATCCCGGGTGTATAGAGGGTGTCCCTATGCATGAGAGTCTCACCATTAGTGAGCTCTAACACATAGTCCCGTTTTCCTGAGAACCTTTCCATTTGATTTCCACCCATATAAAGATTATGGGTACCGGGTTTGACATCATAAAACTTTTTAAAGCCCTTCATAGAATTTGTCGCATGGATAGTGGCCCCCGAGTCAAGAACCCACACATCTACCTCCTCATTAGCAACAAAGTCTCATGGACCACACAAACTCTCTCTTTCCTTGGTCCTCCACCAGTATTAGCTTGAGGCTTACCAGTATTGGGCTTAGGAGCAAAATGAGGGTTTTGTGGAGAAGGAGGATACTTACAAAACTTTTAGGTATGCTCGTATTTCTTGCATCTAAAGCATTACACCTTCGAATAATCTTGGCTTAAAGACCAAACCGACCTCCCACCTACCATCATGGGTGTGGGTGGTAGTTTAGGCCTAAAAGGCATGGCGCTAGCATGATTTGGTGGGTAGGCATGGGTTTTAAGAGGGTAAGGGCTAAATAGATAAGGGGAGTAGGATTTTCCCTTTTGCTTCCCCGTCCCTTTCCATTTTCCTTTTCCCTTTCTTTTTTTGTTCTTAGCATTATCACTCTCACTCACTCCCACATTACATGTATTCACCATAGAAGAGTTAGGAAGAGAAGAAGAGATAGGAGTAATGAGTAAGGGAGTAGAAGAAGATGAGGGTTGATGAGATTTTACCATATGGACCATGGAAGATGGTCCATCCATTGCTATCCTTCTTTGCTCTTCTCCTTCCATGAAAATGCAATCTTCTCCACTATTGTAGGCACATCTTTTGCCATCAAATTGGCCACAAAGGTCTTCCATGAGGGAGAGATCGAAAGCACATACATTGTCTTTTGTGTCACCTCATCATATGAGTGATCGGCTCTCTCACTCTCTCTTATACAACTCTTGAACTCTCTTAGATGACCACCCACTTTGGTGTGATCATCCATTTTACAACATACGAGATTCCTCATTCTAATGATCCTTTGAGCTTCATTAGGTGTGTTGTATTTATTTTCATGCTCTCCATGATATCTTTAACACATATGGAATTCTCATACTCCTTAACAAATGAATCACTCATGGGTGCAAAATAATATTCATGGCACTTTGGTTTTTGTTATGCCATGTCTCATATGCATCCTTAACAACTTGAGGAGCATTGATTGCATGCGGATTAGGTGGTCTAGAATTCAATAAAGACAATAGACCATTTTCCTGAAACACATAACCACTTTTCCTTCTCTATTCAAAGAAGTTGGTTCCATTGAACCTCTCCTCCTTAACCAACTCGGTGAGTATCGAACGGGCTGCCATGGGTTCTTATTTGGAACTCTATAATCCCTCTAAAGACCCTAAAAGTGGTTGTAAATGAGCCTAGCTCTGATACCAATTGAAAGTGGATACAAAGACTAGAACAAATTTCCAAGCCAAAAAACAAGGCAAAATGGACACCTTCAACAAGCCACTTGCTAAAACCACGCTAAGTGAATAAGTTCCAATATTTTTACATAACAATTACAACCATTTCTAACCTTGTATAACTACGATAAATAAACTCAAATACCAACCCCTTATGCGGCAATTACATATAGAGCAAGACTAGCTTATGAATTATACTTTCATAGCACAAATCACATAAACTATCTCCCAAAGCTTAAATACATCATGAAACTAATCTAAATAAAATTGTAAAGAATACAATCAACTAAAAAGGGAATTAGAATGTCAAATTAAAATAGGAAAGCCATGTTTCGACCCCTTGTGCTGGGGTCACGTAATCCGGCCCTATAAGGACTTAATTTTGTCCCTTCGAATCGTACAAAAGTGGTTCAATCTCATAAAAGTGTCTAATCCAAATGGGAAGAAGTTGCACACCTTAAAATCACTTCTTAAGATCCCAACACACTAGCATTATCATACAAAACAGAATGAAAAAGGTTTGAATCGAATCAGATAAAGAACAAGAGAGTTATGGCTAAACTACACACGGTGGTCCCTCAGACCACTTAAACAGGGAAAGATTATGAACCCCCATAGGTAAAAACGTGATGAAAAAGTTTTGAAAAGGGAGTGACACTCTGAGACTAAATTATTTGATGCGTTTGAAGCAAAGTAATTAATGGATACTATGCATGATCATGGATTCTCATGCATATAGGCTATATCTCATGAAGGATCACACTATGAATAAGCATGATGAAAAAGATGATCAAATGAAGATTCTAAGATCAATGAAACTTTTCTAAATTCAAAACTCCAGCAACTATAGATTCCAAAGATATGATCTTAAGAGAAAAGAAAATTAAATGTCGTTTACCTTGATAAATGCACACTATGGACTTAAGCATAAGAAAGGAGGACCATCATCAAAATCACCATTAGTGGAATTCTAAAAGCTCTATCTCTTTAACTTTATTTCACAAAACCTTAAAAGAAGGAGGGTAGCAACAATTTTCCAAAATGGTTCAAGAGTTGAGATAGTTAGGGTTTGAGATCTCATGATGTGCTTTTATAACATGGTGTAACTTTGGATTCAATCAACACCCTTGATTCGCTAATCCAAAGGCACATGAGAGGCTAGTGTACCTAGTCACCCATCCCCATCCAACCCCTAGGATGAAGGGATGAAATTGCGCACCATTATCACTCACCCTATATGCCACTTTACCATTTGTTCATTGGCCCATATTTTTGTTCCAATTGTATCCAATATGGCCTCAGAAAAATATGCTTAGTTTTTTTTTAATAATGTATTAGAGTAGATAACCACAAAGTCTAAAGGGAAAAGAGGTAATTGGTAAAGCTCATACATGTGTAGATATTCTACTTTATCAAAGCCAATCACTTTGTAGATCTAAAATTTTAAACCAATCAAATTAAAGATAGTGTCCCCTTCACACATGTGTGTGAAGATATTTTTCAACTCAAATTTGAAAATGTATTTTCTCTTTAATATTAAATAAATTAATTAATTAAACTTCACACATGCCATGTATGACCCATGTGTGAGTTAATTAAGATATGTGATAAAAATGGGGCCTTAATTTATAACATTATATAACAAAATATAACAATATATAACAAGACAACAAAACACAACCCCTTATAAAAAAAACAACCAAATGCCAATCTAGTCCCCTGCCTAGGGATCAGTGCCCAACTGGGTGGTGATCCTAGAGTGAGGTGTGGGGTGCCATGTGGCAGCTCTATGGCTACTCGGACGCCACATGGCACTACTATGTCAGGACTAAAGTGGAATTTGAGCCAAAGATTATGAAAACCCTCAATTTTTTATCAAATAAAATTTTGAAAAATACTCGAATTCACAATAAATATTTAAAGTCTTTTTGAGTAATTATTAGGTTTTTATTATCATTATAAAATCGAAAAAAATGTATATTGAGATATCAGGCTAATAACTATAAGTATCGGAGTACTCCATTGGGTTAGTCTCGAATGATGTTCTACCGAATCTCAGATCAACCAAATAGACCTATGTTCCACAGTCTAAAGTAGAGACACATAATTGGTTATATCAAAGCAGCTAAGCCAGAACTTCCGATCATTCGGCTCTCAATGGATTATAGGTGTAGTCTTGTGGGACATGATCCAACTCAATTACAGGGGTCCTCTCAAAGCACATGTGCACTGGCTCTTCCAAACTCGGATAATGCATTTGGAAGAGTGGCTTCCCGTATGAAATAAAAATGCACATACTATGCAATGGTCTCGTATCAGGATACAGACTTATGTCCCATAAGTCTTGACCATTCCATAAAGGGCGAATACTCAATAAATACTTGAGTTTTATTTTTCTCATTTGGATTCTCCATGCCCTGGTAGATTGTAGCTAAACATGAGGCTAACCTATAATATCCTGACTAAGAGATGACCCTCACACCTCCTTGAGAAATTGCTTTCTCAACAAGTGAACTCTCGATGCCTTATGCGTACTCGGGGTAAAAGAATCAGGAATCCATTTCGCAAGACGCCAAGATTTCAATCTCTCAATTGCTCCCACTGAATGAGAGACTACTAGAATTTAGGCTTTGATAGGCCATATTTCTAATAGATGGCACATCTATTGATTGGATGGCTCAGATCTATCACCCCACAAGTCACCCTTGATAGATTATAGATTTATGGCTAAGGGTTTTTAGGGTTAGCAAAAAGAAAATCCATATCTCTCAAACTAGGTTGCTAAGGGAATTTACCTAGGGTTTGAGTTTGTGATCAAAGGGGTTCATGTTTTATTGGTGTGGCTTGGCCTAAACTTGCTTTCCCGGTTTGAGATTGAAGCAAAATCATTGATCCTGTGCAATCGAATAGTGGTAACTTGGTGTGGGATGTAAGAAGCCCGATTGAGGTAATTTTCGACACTCTTCTCTTTTATTTCTTGCAATTTTATTTTTTATTCTCAAGCACAATGCATAGTTATTTCATTGGCATTAAGTTTTAAGATCCTATTTTTATTGCCATGTTGATTTTATTTTGAAGCATATGTTGTTGTAATAAGACCATTTGTAAGTGATCTTTTGCTAAAACAAAAGGGGTGATATAAAAAAAAAAAAAAAATTATTCCCTCGTAACAGATCACATAGGTATTTTTTTCATTGGTATCAGAGCTAATGATACTTGATGCCATTAATTGTCTTTTCTCTTTATTGAGTCTAGATCAACCTTGGAAATGAGATATAAGAAAGCTAATGACCTTTGTAGTCAAGTAATACCCCCTGATTAAAAAATTATTGGAATATTCAAACACCGAAAAGGCACTCTGCATAATGGGTATTCTAGGCTATTTTGGATCAATAATATGAAGAAGATAATGATATATTTTTATATAATATACTCAGTGATATTGTGTGTATTTGAGATTAGGATCTACTTGCAAAATTTCATTGGGAGATCCTAAGGGAAGTGAGAGTTATGGAATCATCAATGAAGGGTGTCAGTTCTGACCCTGCAAAATCTAGGACCTGTCTATTGAGTTCCGTAATTTTTCCCACCAATCATATGATATTATTTTTTGTCAAAATTTTACAGTTACTCAAAATTGAGTCTAGATTCAAACGAAAAATGTTTCATCAAGAAAGTCCTTATGGTTTGAAAGATATGATCAATTTATTGAAGGATGCGCAAATGCTGTTTTCTGCAACGAAAGAAGTCATGATTTTATTTCTATACTTAACAGAATGTTTTATAGTCCACACTAAACTTTTAAACTTCCATTCTGAGTCTATTTTCTAATAAAATTTATTTGAAAGAGAAATATCTTCGGGATGAGAGGAATAAAAATTTTGGATTGAAGAGATATCATCCCGAATTTTCTGCAATTTGGCATGTTCTTCATTGAGACATGAATAACTATATTTATCAAGCCTACTTAACAGAGTCATATGAGGCTTGTAGAAATATATGTGTTATCATTATATATCTAATTTCAAACAAAATTGGTTTGAAATGAAAACTACATGAGGGTGAAGAGAAAATAGAATTTTATTAGACAATGTTCATCATGAAATTCGACAATATGATTTAATTTGTGATGTGTATGTCACCTTATTTATTTATCTGAAAAAAGGCATTATTTGGGATTCACACTATGATGTTTTGATTTGATTTTGAGTATAATTTTCAACACTAAAAATTTCAGGAAGAAATTCTTTGAGAATTGAGAGAAACAATTGTTTATAGAGAGGTGCTCAACCTGATTTTCTGCTGAAAAAATTGCATTGTGACTTAAATGTCACTAAAACGAAGACTCACTAAATGGTATGGTTTAGGGATGGAACTGAACACTATATTATATTTGTTAGTCTATTTCAATACTCAAAAGTATTTGGGGAGAAACACTTTATAAGTTGAGAGATATCGTGTTTTTATTGTGAGATGCTCATGTTTTATGCTGCAGTAAATTAAAAAATGTGGCATGTTAAGGCACATATTTGGATTCTTACCTTTGGAGACCTTTTTAAGGCTCATTTTAAAGGTTTTATAGTGTGCGTTGAGTAAGGTCTATTATAGTACAACTTTAGAGAGATGTAATATAGAGTTGACAAGATAAGACACTCGATATGAAGAATGAAGGGACATATAGAGAGACGTGGTGGTAGTATAGAAATACTAAATATTAGTGGGAGAATCAAAATTGTGATATTTGAAATCATGGGATGAAGAAGATTATTTTTTCATGATGTGAGCTAAGGAGAATCCAAGTGCCAAAAAGATGGATACTGCATGACATGTGAAACTGATGACCAATATATTCTCCATCAGTTGCACGCTCATTCAAGATCATAAAAGCTTGTCAAACAAATAAAAGCAATGAATTAAGAAAGCCCAGGTACCACACTACATGGTTTTGACGTATGCAATCTATCCCACATTACATGGTAAGGTCATATAGGGAAAAAGGATTCAATATCTTTTTATTTTATATGTTTTGGTTATATTTTGGCTAATTGTTTTATAAATATGTATGGAGTGTATAGACATTAAGTGATAGGTGCTAACAAATTTGAAAGAGCCGGTTTTGAAAACTCTGTGTTTTTTTTTGCCTCATTGTGCTTGAGTATGAACTACTTAAGGTAGTGATACATATGAAGATGTAGTTTGATCGAAGGCTTTAAGCCTAAGTATGAAACACGAGAGATGAGTGTGACTCATTCAAATATGTATGCACGAATAGAGTGTTCTGATGGAACTCGATCTTAGTGACCATCCTCTTAATAATGTCTATAACATGATGTGTTGGGTGTGATGATGATCTATTGATAAAGTCTCCATATTTGCCAAAAAGCAAATATTTTGTCAAGGCTTTAATAGACATTATTTAGTCATGCTTTATTTTTGATAAAATTATAAGATGGTATTTATAATTTATTTTGTGGCCATGTGGTTAGATGCCTCGATCTCGCCCTTGGGTTAGAATGACCTGGTGGCACGTGTCTGGGGTTTCAAGGAGAACCTGGGACTTGAGACCGCTCTCTCGGGAACCTTGTTATGAAACAAGGGCAGGTACACCAACCGGTTACAGAGGAATTAGGTGTGAAGCTGGACACACCTAACCTAGGTCCGTAACTCACTCGGGTTGACTCGCGTAGGCTCCCTCTTAGATCACGATGGAAAGCCCCTAGTCCTACAACTGGTTCAAAATCGCCTCCCTTGACCTGTACTTTCTTGTTTCTGCGATCACACACACATGGTAAATTTTACAAGACAAGTGGGCCAAGGGACCCCACCTTGTCTTTGGGCGAATGCAAACGAGCGTGCGCATTCAAAAGAAGAAGGAAAGAATAATATGATAGAGATTGGGGTGATTGATAGAAAAAGGAGGAAGAAATAGAATGGGGAAAGAGAATAGAAGAAAGAGAAGTTTGACCAGATGACTAGACTCACACAGTGGCTAGACCAGTACAGTATTGACTTGGTGTGGTAGTAAGATGGGCACGGTAACTCAGACCTGCACGACGGCTTAACTACTCGTCGACATAACCAACACCAACCAGCCTAGCACGATGGCTACTTTGACGTGGCAGCAAGATGGACATGGTAACTCAGACCGGCACGACAGCTAAATTGCTCGATGACGAGACTACCATGACAGTGCTAGACTTAGCATGTCCCTTGGTCAAACGAGAGAGAAGGAAGAAAGAAGAGAGAAAAGAGGGAGAGGGAGAAAAGAGAAGAGATGAAAGAGTAAGCAAAGAATAGTGAAGGAGAAGGAAGAAAAGCAGAGAGAGAGAAAGAGAGAGAGGAGAGGAGAGATAGAAGAAGAGAGAAAGAGAAGGAGAAGAGAAGAGAAGAAAGAGAGAGAAGGAGAAGGAGAAGAGAAGAGAACAAAGAGAGAGGCGAGATAAGAGGGAAGAAAGAAAAGAAAGAAAAGAAAGAAGAGGAAGAGTGGAGAGATAAGAGATAGGACAGAAGAGAGAGAAAAAGAAGAGAGATTAAGAGAGAAGACTGAACAGAGAGAAGAAGAAGTGAAGAAGAGAGAAAAGAAGAAGAGAAGAGAAGCGAGGAGAAGAAGAAGAGAAGAAGAGAAGAGAAGCGAAGAGAAGAAGAAGAGAAGAAGAGAAGAGAGGAGAAGAGAAGAGAGAAGAAGGGGAGAGCGATAAGAGAGGAGAGAAGAGAAGAGAAGAGAAATGAGAGTAGAGATAAGAGAGGAGAGATGAGAAAAGAAGAGAAGAGAAGAAAAGAAAAGACAGAAAAAGAAGAGAAGAGTAGAGAGCAGAGATAAAGAACATAAGAGAGGCAGAGATAAAGAGGAAAGATGTGAGAGAACAGAAAGTATGAGAGAGAAAGAGAAGAGTAGGGGAGAGGAGAGAGATGAGGAAGGAAAGAAGAAGATAAGAAGAGGGAGAAAAGGAAGAAGAAAGAGAGAAGAAAATCACGGGAGAAATGAGGGATATGTCATGAATGGCGATGGTCATTACTGTTCATGTCAAGAGGGAGAGGAAGAAGGTAACATGGACGGCAATGGATTTTGCTGTCCATGATAGAAGAGAGAGAAAGAAGAAAGGAGCATTAACTGCGATGGGTTTCACCATCCATGATAGAGGAGAGAAAAAGGGCGAAGGAGAGAAGAAACATGGACGGCAATGGGGTTCCACTGTCCAATGCAGAGGAGAGAGAAAAGGGAAAGAAACATGAATAGTGATGGGGTTCTGCTGTTCGTGATATGAGAGAGAGTAAGAGAGAACATAGACGATGATGGGTTCTGCTGTCCATGATAGGGGAGAAAGAGGCAGGAGAGAGAAAAGAAGGGACACACTCGGCTATCACCATGCGTGTCAGAAGAGACTCAGACACGACCCATGCGTGTCAGAAGAGACTCAAACATGACCTGGCCTGCCACTTGGGAAAGGGCCCGGCTCCGTGCCTTTGTCAAAGAATAAGAGAAGAAATTTCATGCGTGGCAATGGGCATTGCCGTGCACAATATGGGGAAGGAGGAACTTAGACAGAGGCCCGCCCTACCACTCGGGTTAAGGCCCAGCTCACTATGTTCATTTCAAGAGATCAAAAGAGAAGGAGAATGTCATGCTCGACGATGGGTATTGTCACGCATGACTGAGGAGGAGAGAGAAAATAAAGAATAGAGAGAGAAAGAATAGGAGAGAGTGAAGAACATGAAAGAATGAAAAGTGAGGGAGAGAGTAGAGAGAGATAAGAAGAAAGAAAGAGAGGGATTAGGAAAGAAGAGAGAGATAAAAAGGAAAGTAGAGGGAGAGAAAAAAATAGAGAGAGAAAAAAGAGATTAAGAAAGATAAGAGAGAAGATTAGGAAAGAGAGAGTTAAGGAAAGAAGAGAAAGATATGAAGAAAGTAGAGAGAGAGATAGGAAGGAAAGATTAGGAAAGAGAGTAGAGAGAAGAAAGGAGAGAAGGAAAGGGGAGAAAGTGGAGAAAGAAAGAAAGAGGAGAGAGAAGATTAAGAACGAGAGAGAAGATTAAGAAAGGGAGAGAAGACATTAGGAAAGAGAGAGAAGAAGATTAGGAAAGAGAAGAAAAGGAGGCATGCATGACGCTGCCACTGCCGTGCATGTCAAGAGAGAGGAAGATATATAGAGAGAGAAAAGCATGCACGGCACTGCCACTATCGCGCATGTCAAGAGAGGGAAGAAGAGAGAGAAGTAAGCAAAGAGAAGCATGCATGGTGCTACCACTGCCGTACATGTCAAGAGAGAGAAGAAGAGAGAGAAAGAGATAAAAAGAACCATGCACGGCGTTGCCATTGCCGTGCATGTTGAGAGTGAGCAGAGAGAGATAGAGAGTAGAGAAAAAGAGCAAAGAGAAAGAGAGCAAAGAGAAAAAGAAGCATAGGGAAGAAAAGAAGGAAAAAGAAGAGAGAGAAAGAAGACGGAGAAAGAGAAAGAGAAGCATGCATGACATTACCATTGCCATGCATGTTAAGAGAGAGAAGAAGAGAGAGAGAGGTAGAGAGAAAAAGATAGACATGCATAACTATGCATGTCAACAGAGAAGAAGAGAAAGAAGAAGAGAGAAGGAAGAAGAAGAAAGAGAAAGAAAGAAGAAGAGAAGAGAGAGGAAGAAAGAAGAGAGAGAAAGAAAGAGAAGAAGAGGAGAGAAAAGAGAGGAGAAGAGAGAATTACATTGACCTAAGGGTACCGAGCTCTTTCTTCTCTCTCCTCTCTCTCTCTCTTTAAGATATGCCCACAATCTCAATATAAAATCTAAATTTTATTCATCCAGTTGAAGGTCATTTACAATGAGACATAACACGTATTTATAGAGTTGGGCCCAAAACATGGGTAGATGCCCAAAACTTACCCTAATTGCTAAAAGTATAATTTATTTGAGTTAAAATAAAGTCTAAAAATGGGTAAAAAATTATGGTTTTGCCCCTGTCTTACAATACACGAAATTCTAAAACAGTCCCTACTGCAACCATGGAACATGTTTGATTTTTCTAAGATGATTCGGGGTTGCTCTGGCGCCCGCATGGCCAAAGATGATTACTTTCTCGTTGGACTCGAAATGACGCTCAATTTGATACTAACTTCGAGCCATGAATTATGTATTGAAGCCATGATCATGCAACTTGAAATTTGTACGAAACTTGAATTTCGATTGATAGTGCGCTTGTTACTTGATGTATTTCCTTGGTTTCTTTGCTAAATTGTACTGAGCATGTCATTCACTTGTTTATTGATGTATTTCTTTGGTTTCTTCATTGAATTGCATTGAGCATGTCATCACGATGGCATTGCAACAAACACAGCACGATCACATGCCCGAATGAAGATTTTACAATTTTGGATTTTTGGTTGAAATCTAGATTCCAGCTGCCAAAATTTGGCAGCAATTTTAATGTCATCGTACATGAAATCTAGCTGTTCAGAACCCACGGGGTTTGGCCATGTGGTAGCCTTGGGCCTTACGCACGCAATGCAACTGATTTCGCGTCGATCGGGTGTGTGAAGGCAGTGATATGGTCACTCAAGTGAAACGCGCTACTGCTGATTTTCTTTAACTCTTGTTCTCGAATCTTCATCTTATGTCTAGCTTTACTCCCTGCTCGAACATCGTTACGGGACATGCCATATATCAAAACGCTTGTCTTGACGAGACAAAAATGCTCGTAAAATTTAAGCGTGACTCGACTCATAACAAGGGAGGTATGAGTCCTGAAAGTTACTGGTTGTGACTATGAAAATCAGTCCCATTTAATGGAGACTCGTGCAGGGAGGGCGCATGGGGATAGTGTGCGGCCTACCCCTCTTTAATATTTTACCCATAACTTCATCCTGGAGTGTCTGTTTAAGCTGAAACTTGACCTTTGGGGGTTTTCGACCTTGCGGTGGTCCCATAGCCATTTGATACTCAAAAAATAGGGTTCTAGTTATGGGGTCCGTTTCAGGCTGCAAGAGGCTGATTTTTCTGAAATTGTTTCTTTGTCTGCACTGCCTTAGACACATCAGATTGTGATGAAACTTAGTAGTTGGTCTTTTGGGGTCCTTAGAAAAATCCTCACCCATTCCGGGGCAATTTTTAGACTGTCGAAAATTTCACTGTAAGGCAGGGTTTTATTGACTGGCTTCTCTTTTATTCCGCATGGGGGACCCAAGGTGCTGAAAAATATCTTCTAACACCATGAACTTGACTTAGTAGGAAATTAAAAGTGATTACGGTAAAATGATTTATGAAGGCTAAGCATGTATTTTAAAATTAAAATTATTTGAGAAAAATCTAAGTCTATGAATATGGTTTTGAGAAAACTACAATGTCTTGCTAGGTCCACTAAGTCTTTATGAAAATAATTTTAAACTGTTATACTAATATAACTATTGCTTGTGAATGCATATATATATAACAAGTCAATATTTTTTGTTAAAGAGAAAAACAATGTGTCTTGAAGGTATTTATAAAATTAGAGAAAAACTGTCATGCACTAGTTTTTAAATACTCATGTGCCTTGACCTAGGTTTCTAGTTATTTAAAATCCTTGATTACCTAAGACCTTGAACTATAGGGAATGTTGAAGGAAGGTCATCATGCTAGGCTTACTTGACACATGTTGTGTTGATTAGATAACTTGGTTAGTATAGATTTACTACCAATATGACTAGTGTAGATGAACCTTTATGGTTCATGAAGGTTTTGCATATTATGAAACCAACGGGTATTGAATTACATATTGCATAAAACTTGTTATGCTACCTCATAATATAGGCATAAGAATATTGAGAATATATATATATATATATATATGTTATATGTGCAATAATTGAGTGGGAGGTGCTACAGTCCCACATTTCTTTTAGTTGCTTGGATATTCAGATATACGGGTGCAAGCTATCTCATGGATCCAGATGATACAAACTCTACACTTGGATATGTGTTCATCCTTGGAGGGGCTACAGTTTTTTGGAAATAAAAAAAACAAGATGCGGTGGAATTGTCCACCATGAAGGCAAAGTACGTGACGTGCTGTTTGGCGGCCAAGGAGGCCATAATTTCTTAATCGACTTGACCTTCATTCTGTACGTTGTGAGACAATAAGGATTTTCTACGACAAAACGATAGTGATATGCATGTCAAAAGAGCCACGATTCCATAAGAGCTCAAAGCATATAAAACTATGTTTTTATCTCCTGAGGAATGGGGTGAGATTGAGAAAAATCGAGATCTAGATAAACTAAATATTTCAGTGGCAGCACCTTCTAGTATTTGATAGGCCAGATAGAACAACAAACTATAACGTTGTTCACACATAAAACCTAGATGTGTGGTGCTAGTTGTATGGCTACAAAAAGGAGTTATTTGAAGAACTCTTTTGAGCCCATGAACATACGACCCCATGCGATGAAGGTACGTGATGGTCTTCTACGACAACGGGTCTATGATTCGTGATACGATGTGAAAGATGGGCTACAACCACTTTTGGGATATAATCTGAGCAATAAAGTGGAAAAAATGTTACCTTTATAAATCCCCTTGTGAAAGGACTGATGGAGAAAGCCATGATTAATGTATTGAGAGAGAATAAGTGAAAAATGCTTGAGAGAGAGATAGGGATGAGAGAAAGTAAGGAAGAGAGAATGTAAGACCTTCAAAGGCCAAGTGGGAGATGTTGAATTTACATGGCCTTTAAAGGCCTTATGAGTGCTTATAAAATGAAATAATATAGTGGAATATGAATTCAGTGGAAGTGTGGTCCCTTGTGGACCATACCATGCAAATGATGTTTGCAGATACCGGACTGTGCTTGACGTTCTAGACCAGTCGGTTGGAAAAAACCCATGTTAACTGGGTATGAAGAATAAACCGAGGAGGGTTCATGGGTTAGCCCTTGATGAGGTCGGAGAACATGCCGGATGAGTGAGCTGAGGGACTGTGTGATCCTTTTGTGTGATGGTGGCCTATGAAGACGGGGGCCAAAACCTCATCCATGTGCCATCACATGACATGCATATCGATAAATCGTTCGTAAAAGCCAAATCCACTTTTTAGGGTGAAGCGTATGCATGTGCGAGAGATACCATTATGCACCATAGGATCTATAGTCACATCAAGTCTAGGTGACCTTGACTCGTCTCTGGGTAAGGACCTGAAATCCACAGACTAGGATTGTGACCCCTTGGCTCATCGGCCAGACTTTGGTGACCCGCTAATGAGCCCTTGCTTGGACTATGGGTCATGTGAAACACTGGGTCCGTCTGATAAAGCAAGTGTGGTTCATAGTCCACAGTTGAAGGTGGAGTGCCCCATGATTGTTGATTCAATTCCTAAACCATATGGATCCATTTACCATCAAATTAATTTAATTGTGTTTGTTTTATGATAATGATTATTTTAGAATTATTATTTGAATTTTTATGAACATTTAGATATTTTATTTATAATTTTTGGATTTATAAAATTAAAGATATTGATTTTACAATGTTTTAATATTCATTAGAAATTATTTTGTTAATTTTAAATGCATAAAAAGAAATAACCATGGGGGCTCATTGTGCACATGGGCCCACCATGTTTCTAGAAGGTGAGGCCCACCTGTGCCTCCCATGGGTGGCACGCCCCACCTCTTTCTACTTTCTATTTTTTGGAAAGTTTTGTTTTGTAGTCCATGTGACCTTATGTTTTGGTAACTTTAAATTCTGACATGTGGTCAAATAATGGATTGAGCATGTATTGACCATATATTGACTTAATATGGAAGTAGATATTGACTTGATATATCTTTGAAAGATTTTAAGAAAAATATGTGTAAAGATGTGCTATTCTTTGGAATGCACAATATTTAATTAAAATTCATTTAACTTATTTTCTATTGATGGGAAAATAGTTTAGAAAAGGAGAATAAGGGTTCATGCACCTTTCAAAATGTTGATAGCACATCTATGGAATGGATGACTCAGATATCTCACCCCACAAGTCACCCTTGATCGACTATGGATTTATGGCTAAGGGTTTTTATGGTTAGCAAAAAGAGAATCCATATCTCTCAAACTAGGTTGCTAAGGAAATTCAACTAGGGTTTGAGTTTGTGATCAAAGGGGTTCATGTTTTATTGGTGTGACTTGGACCAAACTTGCTTTCCCTATTTGAGATTGAACCAAGATCGTATGGTGGTAACTCGGTGTGGGGTGTAATAAGCCCGATTGAGGTAATCTCCGGTACTCTTCTCTTTTATTTCTTGCAATCTTATTTTTTATTCTCAAGCACAGTGCATAGTTATTTCAATGGTATCAAGTTTTAAGATCTTGGTTTTATGGCCATGTTGATTTTATTTTTAAGTGTATGTTGTTGTAATAAGACCACCTGTAAGTGATCTTTTGGCAAAACAAAAGCGGTGATATAAAAAAAAAAAAAAAATTTCCCCAGTAAAAGATCACATAGGTATTTCTTTCAGTTAGTTTGATTAGGCCTTCAAACTTTTTGAGATTTGATGGAATGGGTTCTCCAGTTTATTGTTTGATAAGTCCACGAACTGAAGCCGGTGCAATTGGGTTTTCTCAACAGGAATACCTCCACTAAAATGATTGGATGTTAGCACAAGGACACGCAGGTCTGAGAAATTACTAATGAAAGGGATTCATTGATAATGAGAGAGATCAAAGTTAATATATAATGAGAGAGATGAGATGATGCATATATATAACCACGATTCAACTATACATCATTATCATCCAAGCCTTATCAAAACTAGTTGGGGGAGGATTTAGTTATACACTAAGAAAAGAAGCTATATAACTTTCCCTAGCAAGCTCTCAAAGCAAGGCATGCCTGAAACAATTAACCAAAACCATCTCCCCCCTCTAACATACAACGAGAGCATCAAGAGCATGTTTGTTTTGTGGAAGCGGCTTCCCTTATTTGTTATGGAGAGGTACAATGCAGTTTTGGATGTTGTTGCCTCTAATAACTTTAAAAATAATGTTAAATGCCACTAATTTAGAGTAGTTATGCAGAAGAGACTACTCACCAATCAACACGCTCAAAAGTAATCGAACTTGTACGATGCAATTGATGCCCATATTTCAATTGCGCTTAAACTAAATTCCATCCAAACTGCAACTTTATTGCATAAAAGCAGTTTCAATTTTGATTAGCCAAAATTCACTATTTTAAAATGGACATCCATAGATGATCTTATAACGTTTGTATGCAATAATACATCAACTTTGGCTTTCCCAAGTACTCTGTTGGGGGATGATTCAACTATATACTAAAAAACAAAGCTACAAAACTTTCCCTAGCAAGCTCTCAAAGAAAGGCATGCTTGAAACAATTAACCAAAACTATCTCCCCCCTCTAACATCAAACGAGAGCATCAAGAGCATGTTTGTTTCATGGAAGTGGCTTCCCTTATTTGTTATAGAGAGGTACAATGCAGTTTTAGAAGTTGTAATCTCTAATAACTTCAAAAATAATGTTAAATTCTGCTAATTTAGAGTAGTTAAGTAGAAGAGACTACTTTGGCAGCCGCCTCTTCCACCAATCAACAAGCTCAAAAGTAATCGAACTTGTGCGATGCAATTGAAACCCATATTACGATTGTGCTTAAACTAAATTCCATCAAAATTGTAACTTTATTACATAAAAGCAGTTTCAATTTTGATTGATTAGCCAAAATTTGCCATTTTAAATTGGACATCCATCGATGATCTTATAATGTTTGTAAGCAACAATACATCAACTTTGGCTTTCCCAAGTACTCTGTTGGGGGATGATTCAATTATACACTAAAAAAAGAAGCTACACAACTTTCCCTAGCAAGCTCTCAAAGCAAGGCATGCCTGAAACAATTAACCAAAACTATCTCCCAATTCTAACATCCAACAAGAGCATCAAGAGCATGTTTGTTTCATGGAAGCGGCTTCCCTTATTTGTTATGGAGAGGTACCATGCAGTTTTGGAAGTTATTGGTTAGGTGCTTCGATCTCGCCGTTCGGATCCTTTGAGGATCGTGTGGCATGCATCTTGGGTTTTGAGGGAAGACCCAGGATGTCTTTGAGATCGCTCTCTCAGGAACCTCATTCGAGAACAAGGGCAGGTGTTACCAATTGGTGAGAGAGGAAATTAAGGTGGGTTCGAGACTTACTCGGGCTACCTCGCATGGGCGCCCTATTAGATCACGAAGAAAGCCCCCCAGTAATAAAACTGGTTCAGAATCACCTCCCTTAGCTTGTATTCTTCTGTTTTTTGCAATCACACACATATGGCAAAGGTTTTAAGATAGGTGGGTCAGACCTCACCCTTTTTCTCTTTGATGAACGTAAACAAGCATGTGCATTCGAAAAGAAAATTAAGAGAAGAAAGACGGGGGAGAGAAGAATTCGACCGAACGGGAGGATCAGAGCGGTGACTAAGCTGGTGAATAATTGGCCTGACGTGGTAGCAAAACGGGCTCGGGAACTAAGACTGGCTCACAGGATTACTACTAGATGTCATTACTAGTATCGACTAGCTAGACACGATGGTTAGTCTGTCGTGGTAATAAAGTGGGCCAAGTAATCCTGACACAACAAAATTCGGCTAGACGACATGAATACCATAAGAGGCTAACCTCAATCCCCTCTTAGTCGAATGCAAGAATAACAGAATGATGGTTATGAGGAAAGAATAAGAAATGAGGTAAGAGAAGAAAGGAACAGAAGGAAGGAGGGAGAAGAAAGGAAGAGAACAGTATGAAAGGCGAGAGAATGAAAGAGAGAGAGGGAAGGAAGACACAATCGGCGCTAGGTATTGCCGACTGTGTTAGAAGGAAGAGATAAAAAATGCAGTCAGCATTAAGCTTCACCGACTGTGTTATATCGAAGAGAAGAGAGAGAAAATGCAGTCGACATTAGGCTGTGCCGACTGTGTCAGAAGAAGAGAGAGAAAATACAGTCGGTGCTAAGCTTCATCGACTGTGCTAGAAGAAGAGAGAGAAAATGCAGCCGGTACTAGGCTTCATCAACTATGTCAGAAGAAAAGAGAGAAGATGC
Organism: Amborella trichopoda; assembly: GCF_054954075.1. NCBI lineage: Eukaryota > Viridiplantae > Streptophyta > Magnoliopsida > Amborellales > Amborellaceae > Amborella > Amborella trichopoda. Next base: position 30,540,697 of record NC_142339.1, read on the forward strand.
AGTCGGCGCTAGGCTTGCACCGGTTGTGATGGAAGAGAAGTAAGAGAGAGAGAGATCGAGCCGACGTTAGGATTCACGAACTGTGACAAAAGAGAACGAGAGAAAAATCGAGCTGACGCTAAGCTTCGCCAACTGTGACAGGAAAGAAAGAGAGGAAAATCAAACCGGCCCTAGGTTTCACCCACTGTTACAGAAGAGAGAGAGAAATCCAGCCGGTGCTAGGCTTCGTCAACTGCAACAGAGGAGAAGATAAGAGAGAAATCCAGCCGGTTCTAGGCTTCACCGACTACATTAGACGAAGAACGGAGGGAGATAAAGATGAAAATAAAAGAGAGAAATCCAGTTGACACTAGGCTTCGCCGACTGACTTCAGAAGAGAAGGAGAGAGAGAAATCCAACTGGCACTAGGCTTCACCAACTAGCTTCAGAAGAGAAGAGCGAGAGAAATCCAGCCGACGCTAGGCTTGACCGACTAGCTTCAGAAGAGAAGGAGAGAGAGAAATCCAGTCGGTGCTAGGCGTTGCCGACTGCAACAGACGAAGAGCGAAGGGAGATAGAGATGAGAAGAAGAGAGAGACTAGAAAGAGGGGAGGAGAGAGAAAGAGATAGAGATGAGAAGAAGAGAGAGAAAGAGATAGAGAAAAGAAAGGGGGAAGGAGAGAGAAAGAGATACGGATGAGAAGAAGAGAGGTAGCGATAGAGACGAGAAAGAGAGGAGGAGAGAGAAAGAGGGGAGGAGAGAGAAAGTTACCTGCTTGAAGGTTGATCTTCTCTCTCCTCTCTCTCTCTCTCTCCAAGACATACTCACAAGCTCAACCAAAATTCAGAATTTTATTGATTGATCCAAGAAGAATGAATCCATACTTTGTACAATGAGGCACTGCCTGTTTATATAAAATTCGGCTAAAACGTGGGTGTATGCCCAAAAACTACCTAGAATTGAAGATAATTACAATTTAATTGAACTTAAAAAAATTCTAAAAATGGGAGAAAAAGGACTTTTTTTCCCTTACCTAACAATGTGTTGAATTTCAAAACAGTCCCAACTGCTACCCGAGAACTTGTGTGATTTTCCGTGGCTAGCCTGGTGTCGTTATGATGCCCGTTTGAACAAAAGATTATTGTTTTCTTGTAGTGCTCGTCATGACGATCATTTTGATACCAATTTCGAGCCATGAATCTTGTTTTTGAGCCATGATCATGAGACTTGAATTTTGGAAGAATCTTGAAAATATCGGATCGTTTGTGTGATCGTTCCTTGATGTTTCTTCATGACTTCTTCATTGAATCACACTGAGCATGCCGTCACGATCACGTTACAATAAACGTAGCTTGATTTCACGTTCGGATGAAGATTTTGTTGTCTTGAGTTTTTGACCGGAATCTTGAAATCCGGCGGCCAGAATTTACAAGAGCTTTGATGCCTTCATGTGTGAAATCCAACCGTTCATCGTACGCGAAGTTCGAACCAAAGATAGCCTCGGACCTCACGCACATAGTGCAATTGGTTTCGTGCAGATTGGGGCACGCGAGCATCGTGATCTGACTGGTCGAATGAGGCGTGCTGCTACTGAATTTCTACAACTTCTTTCACGGATCAGCAACTTTCATTTAGTTTTTCTCTGCTCGGGAGTCGTCACAAGGCGTACCACATATCGAATTACTCGTCTTGTTAAGAAGAACATGCTCACCAAATTTGGGAGCGTTCCGAATTGGAACGAATGAGATACATGCTGCCGTGACTATAAAAACAACCACCTTTAATGGTGTTTTGATGCAGTGAGGCCACACGAGAATAGTGTGCAGCCTACCCCTTTTCGGTATTTCACCCATAACGTTGTCTTGGAGTATTTGATTAAGCTGAAACTTGACCCATAGAGGTTTTCGACCATGTCGGATCCAATGGCGGTGGTTCCACAGCTGTTTGACATACCAAAATTATGAATATAGTTACAAGGTCCATGTCAGTGTGCTAGAGACCGATTTTACTGAAATTGTTTCTTTGTGTTCACTACCTTTGACATGTCTAATCGTTATGAAACTTGGAAGGTGGTCTTTTGAAGTGTTGATGAAGATATTGACTAATTCTGGGGCCATTCTGAGACTGTCAGAAATTTTCACTGTTTTATAGGCTTTATTGACCTGCTTCCTATCAGGGACCAAGGTGCTGAAAAATACGTTCAAACACTTTACCCCGCTGAATGTTGTGCTTCAAGAGAAGCGAGAAGGGCAATGATTTGGAAAATTTCCTTGGGATTTTACTTTTTTTCTTCCTAGCCACAGGACCACATGAACACTGAGGAGATTCATGTAACGGTGTAATTAGGATGCTCAGACGTAGGGATTCATTGTTCGCGGGTCTGTCCGTGGAGACTTTAAGGAGAGAAGAGACTTTTTAAAGGGATCTTGTTGAAGTCCTCACCCTCGTGGGGACCGTTTGTGATTCATGAAGCTGAGGATTTTGTACGGACCTCGTGCTTATTGACTTGCTTCCTATCAGGGACTAAGGTGCTGAAAAATACGTTCAAACTGCTTACCCCGCCGAATGTTGTGATTCAAGAGAAGCGAGAAGGGCAGTCATTTCCTTCGAATTTTACTTTTTTTCTTCCTAGCCACAGGACCACATGAACGCCGAGGAGATTCATGTAACGGTGTAATTAGGATGCTCAAACGTAGGGATGTATGGTTCGCGGGTCTGTCCGTGGAGACTTTAAGGGGAGAAGAGACTTTTTTGAGGGATCTCGTCGAAGTCCTCACCCTCGTGTGGACCGTTTGTGATTCATGAAGTTGAGGATTTTGTACAGACCTCGTCAGTCAGAATCAAGCCCGTCTGAAAATTGAGTGCCATGTCGAAGGACATTGTTCATATTTGGTCTATGTTTTGTGTATATCCTCTAGTGTTGAGCCACGTTTCGAGGATTACATGAATGGTATGCTGAAAGGCCTTGCGTCGGCACTGTTTGCTTCATGCATTAGACATTCTTTGGCGAGTAGGGTACCTCAATTTATCAAGGTGACTAACTTTGGGTACAACCACCCCTACCCACTGCTTTGCAGCTACGACAATCATTTGACTTGCCGTAGTAAAAGTTATGACTGACCAGTTATTCCTTGGTGAGTAGGGTACCTCAGTTTATCAAGATAACCACTTTGAGTACAACCGCCCTTACCCACTGCTGTGCAGCTACGAAAAAAATCTGATTTGCTGCTCCAAAGTCATGGTTGACTTAGCTCCCTTGGGGCATCTCTGGCATCTTGGAAGTGTGTTTATAACCTCGTGGGAATAATGTTATTCCTCATGAGACTTGTCTTGCCGTCTTGGTGAATATTCTGTCTTCCGAGTTCTTTTGCAACTAGACTCAGGCTGTCGAAATCTTTTTCTTAGAGCTCATATTTTTGGAGTCCTGGCATTGTAACACCAGGGATTTTCTTCTTTTGAGTGAGGGTTGAAGTCGCCTGTTGAGGTGAGTGCTACATCAACCTGTTTATTGGTCCATGCGTCCTGTGCAAATTTTAACTTGAATTTGGGAAGCGGCGCCATAGAGACGGTTTTCACCAACTTCTTTTTATTTTGGGGCTCTTTTACCCATGACATTTCGGCCATGTCCACCATTTTCTTCTATTTTTACTCACGGTGCCCTTTCGGGTTTTCACTGTGCCCGTTTTTGTTTTATTCACAAAACTCTTTTACTCATGGTTTCGTGACGATGCCCATCCATCATTTTTACTCATAGCGTTCCCTTGTTAAGGTATGCACCATGCTCGTTATTTCGTCATTTTTTTTGTGAAGGCGTGTTTAAGGTCATGCCTCCGGGACCTGTGTGAAACAGTTTAATGTCATGCGGCCAGGACATGCACTATGATTTAAGGTCATACAACTGGAACATGGTGGTGATGATTGACAGTCTGTGGAGGCCATGGAGTGTGTATGATGGTGGTTTGACTCACTTGGGGAAATGGCATTAGGCTACATATGAAAGATGGATGATGCATGAAATGTGAGCACGGGTGAGACTCACTGGTATTTACCGCATAAAATTGAAGCTATTTAACGATGTAGATCACTCATATCGGACACTTTAAACTGATAAATAAAAAGGAAAGCAATTGTAGAAAAGGTGGGACAAATCGAATTCAGATCTGCCCAGAAACAAGCAGATCTGCTCTCAGATCTGTGGTAGAGCCAGCATGGTCCAAGATATAAAAAATATGAATTTTAAAGCAAATTAATCAAACTCAGATCAAGATTAAGTAAAGAAAACAAAGAAATAGTAGTAAAAGGGGTAGTAATATTACCAGATCGTGCCGGATGGCCCGGGCTTCTAGAGCCTTTGGGGCTCGCCCGTATCAAAATCGGCTACTCTTGCCCTTTTGGTTCAGATCTCGATCAGCAAGTCTCTGGTAGGGAGTTCTATCCTAAGGGTATATTTGGGGTTTCTCTCAGGAGGCCGAAGCTCCCTGACGCAATTTCCAGGGTTTTCTCTCCTATCGTTCACTCAGGTTTTTCATCTCTAACGGTTTCTTTTTCTCTGCTACGGTTTCAGTTTCTCTCCTTAGTCTCTTGTCTCTCTCCCCAAATTTCTCTTTTTCGAACTCTCTCCTCCTTGGTTTCTCTCCCCCGTTCCCCTAAATGATCCCCAAAAGACATTAAAAAGGGGGAAAATTTGTTGGGGAGAATATCCTTCCGTAACCCACTAAAGGCTTGGTCAAAACACGTCTTTTAAGAGGTCTCAGATCTGGGAGGCACGGGGCGTGTCTTTGGGTGGCATGGGGCATGTCGTCCAGGCGGCATGGGGTGTGTCGTCCGGGCGGGATGGGTCGTGTTGCCTGGGCAGCACGCCCCGTGTCTTCTAAGGCTAGGCAGCACGAGTCATGTTGCTTGGGCGGCGCGCCCCTTGTCGCACAAACCAAAAGTCCTACAAATTCAAAAAGTTCTTTTCAAGTGTGTTCTTTAGCCTCTTGTAAAGTTCTCAGAGAAAATTTGGGTCAAAACGGATTTTTTGTGCTATATTTAACAATTTTTTCTGTAAAAAAACTCGTTAAACAGGGTGTGGCGGGTTTCTGGTCTGACAGAATGGTTCAGGGTCCAAGGGTAAGTTGTGTGACTTATGGATTTTGGGTTCACCAAGTCAATGTGATCCTTAGGGTTCAGAAAAACCATAGAATTTGTCAGATTTAAAATAGGATGTCTACAGTTGCCCCTCTTGGGCACTCCCTGTCTTTCGAGGGACAGGCGAGTGGCAAAGAAGTAGACACTCTAGCATTCCATGTCCTTCATGGGGCAAGTGAACGTCAGAGATAAAGCATACATTTTAAATTTCGTCCTGAAGTCATGTGGTCAGGGGGCGTACCAACTATCCCTCCAAGTCATTGCGCTCACTGAGCTTACCCGCCTAGGGCATCTTCCTCCTAGGGTTTTTGACGTTAGATGTCGATGAGTTTCACAAGCTTGAAACTCGAGTTCGATTTTCTGGTTATGCCACTTAACTTCAAGGGTTTTCACAATTTGAATTTTTAACCCTAACATTTTCTTTGATCTCCTTAGGGTTTTCTAAGGTCGTCTATAAGGAAAGGCTTTCTATTGGAAGAGACTTGTCTGGCCGAATCGGAAGTGAGAGACTTGAGGCAGCAATGCGGCAATCACAATATTCATCATATACGGGTGTCCAAGCTCCTTTGTTTTAGAAAATGTTTTAGAATTTTTGAAAGTTGGGGAGATTTGAAGTAGAACCCGGAGCAGGGACATGTTACGATTTTAACAAAGAAATTAAAGTTTTTGAAAACACAAGACATATAGTGAAAATTTTGAAAAGAGAAAAATATTTTGAAAAACAAGGTTGGTTAGCAATTTTAACTCCTGCAACCACAGAGCCCTCTAAGCAGGGTGGTTGTGCTTTGAACAAGGTGGTTGTTCATTGAACACATTGAACAGGGTGGTTGTGCCCTGAACAACATTGAATAGTGTGGTTGTGCCCTGAACACATCTGATATTTTACGTCATACAGGGCTAGACGTTACCTATCTCGGCTCTTTTACATCGCATGAGTTTGACGTTGAACTGGATATACCTGAACTTTAGCATCATATCAGGCTAGACATTTGAACAGGGTGGTTGTACCCTGAACACATTGAACAGGGTGGTTATGCCCTGAACACATTGAAAAGGGCGGTTGTGCTCAGAACACATTGAACATGGTGGTTGTGCTCTGAACACATCCGGTATTTTACGGCATACAAGGCTAGACGTTACCTGTCTCGGCTCTTTAATGTCGCACGAGTTTGATGTTTTTCCTGTCTCAACTCTTTAATGTCGCACGAGTTTGACGTTTTTCCTGTCTCGACTCTTTAGCGTCGCACGAGTTTGATAGTTTTCTTTTCTGTCTTGGCTCTTTAAAGTTGCACGAGTTTGACGTTTTTCCATTGAAACATGGTGGTTGTGCCCTGGATCGGACTTTGGGTGGCCGGTACGGGTAGTGTCGCCAAGAAAAAAAAAAAAAAAAATTTTTTTTTTGGTTGGGCAGCATAGGTCATGTTGCCTGGGCAGCATGTGGCGTGCCGCTAAGATTTATTTATTAATTTTTTTTTGTAAATAAAATTTTGGCGACTCGGACTGTGTCGCCCAAGTTTGAGTATGAATTGGGCGGAACGAAGCGCGTTGCCCCCAAAAAAAAATTTTATTATTATTTTTTTTCGACTTCAAGGTTATCCAAGCCTGCTATTGGCCGAAGTGGATAACTATAGGAGGCATTTTGGGTCGGGTTTCCTTTTTTTTTTTTATAAAAATCATCCCTCTCTTATTCTTCCTTCATCTTTCAAACTCAATTTTCTTCCTCTCATCTTCATCCTCTCTTTTTTGCATCATCTTCCTACTATTTTTACATATTTTTCTTGCTCTCAACTTCAAGCTTTCAGGGTTCCTAAGAAGGACAACGCGATCTCCAAGGGAAAAGGAAAGGTTCTCGAGTGGGTTGACAATGAAAGAGAGGAGGAGGCTTTGCCACTTTTCCCTAGGGTCAGGCACGTCCTTGAAGGTCTGCCCTCTCATATTTCGCAGGGCCTTCGATCGAGTGAAGTTCTTCGACGTGTCAATGACTTCCCTGTTATTGGGCCATGGTTCCGGGATTAGTTTCTTTTCGCTTGGCAATGGCCGGAGATCAAGGCCCTTCTGGCCTCAATCTCGATGATAGGCATCTTGAACATGGCCACTTGCCATGTGAACTTTCTACTTCTCAAAGCTCTTGCTGAAAGGTTTAACTATCAGGCGAACACTTTCTTTCTTCATACAGGCGAGACAACGTCAACTTTGGAGGAAGTTGTCAGGATTTATGGCTTGAACTTGGCCGAGATTGCATATCAACCCTCCATTGCCACTGATGACCACTCTATCATGGGTGTGCGCCTGTTGGGGGCTGCTTATCCTTCACATGGTCAGTGGGTTTGTATGGAGTTACTGGTCCGGAATCAAGAGCAATCTCGAGTCGTCGAACAGATCCGTATATTTCTTTTTGTGCTATTGGGTTCCGTTCTTTTCCCGAGTGGTCGTAAGACGATTCACAGTTCCCTTATTCCTTTAGTCCATGCTTTCTAAGAACGAGCGGGTTATACTATTATTTCGACCGTGTTGGCAGGCATACCGGGGTCTTCACGATAGGGTCACGTGAGGTGACCGATTTATTGAGGGCAGTGTCCTGATTTTGCAGGTATATATTTTAACATAATTTTATTTTGCCCCTGGAACTCGGTTTTGAGGACAACATCCTGATTTTCTACAGATTTGGGCTTATAAACATGTCGTTGTTGTCCGTCCTCCTCGATCAACGACGACTGTATCTGCTGCTCTAGGACTGGCCTATGTCAATGACACCACTCGACCCCAAAATGTTAATTATTATCGCGGGATTCTTGACGAGTTGTCGTCATTCAATTGGGTGATCAGGGGTCTCGAAAATGCCTTATTCCGGCAGGGCAGCACTTTATAGAGGGGTACTTCTCTCAGAGGGTGCTTCGTCAGTTTCGCCATATTCAGAATTATACCTCTTTAGGAGAGGCGATCGATCGTCGCCCTATCTTTCCGCTTCGTCGGCATTCTTCAACTCTTTTGGTCAAGGCGAGTTTGTCGTGGAAGGGAAAGAAGTTATCTTTTAGCGAGGGGCTAGCTAAGCAAGACAGGCCCACAACTACTTCGAACTATGATTCTTGGTGGGGACGTGCCTGCCCTCTTCCACTGTGCCTTAAATTTTGAGACTTCGTGTTGAGTCTTCTGCTCCATCTCAGGATCTCGGGCCCCATTGAGAAGATAATGCCTCTTGTTCAAATAAACGAATCAAGTCGAATGAGGACGCATCTGACATTAGTTTGGAAGATGTTGAAGCTGAATTGGCTCGATGGGTGGCCTTCATAGCGGAACTCAAGGAGAAGGATGTTGATCCGAAACCGAACATTGAATAGTCAAACATATTGTCTTTTTCTTTACATTTTTTTTTTTTGGCATGAATAAGTTTATCCAATGATCAACACTATTTTTCAATAGTTTTGTTGAAGTTGGTTAGGAATTTCGGTCTCAAGAGTAGATTTGATCGTGAGAATGCATGTAATGAAGCCATTTTCAAGGGGTGAAATTGTGATCTATCCAGAATTTTGTTTTGTATTCTGATTGATTTCCTGAGACGGTGGAATCCTCTTTTATTTTTCAAAATTTTCCAAAATTTTTTTTTGATTATAATGGGATGGGCAACACGGGCCGTGTCTCCCAGGCGGCAAGAGGCGTGCCTCCCATGTATATATATATATATATATATATATATATATATATATATATATATATATATAGGCGACACGGATCATGTTGCCTAGGTGGCACGAGACTTACCGCCCATGTAAAAATTTCTTTATTTATTATTATTTTTTTATTAAAGGGGTGGGCGACATGGTTCGTCTCGCCCGGGCGGCACGAGATGTGCTACCTATATGTAATTTTTTTTTTTTTAAGGTAAGGTGGGCAACACAGGTCTTGTCGCCCATGTATTTTTTTCTTTTTAAATAAAAAAAATGAGGGGGGCGACACGGTGCATGTCTCCCAGGCGGCACGAGACGTGCCGCCCATAATTTTTTTCTTTATGTTAATGAAGGTGGGCGACAAGGTTCGTGTCGCCCGGGCGGCATGTCATGTACCGCCCGTGTAAATTTTTTTTTTTTAATAAAAAATGACATGGGTGACATGGTGTCCGGCACGTCACAGATGTGCCGCACATGTAATTTTTATTTTTTTATTTATTTACATTTGTTAAAGGAGGTGGGCGACACGATTCATGTCGCCCGGGCGCACGTCACGTGCCGCCCATGTAAAGAAAATATATATATATATATATATATATATATATATATATATATATATATATATATATATATATATATATGTATATTTATTTATTTATTTATGTTTTACATTTGTTTTTTTAAAGCTGAGGTGGGCGACATGCGGCGGGCCGCCAAGAATTATTATTATTTTTTTTTCAAAAAAAATGAGGTGGGCAACACGGTGCATGTCGCTCGAGCGGCACGAGACATGCCGCCCATGTAATATTTTTTTTTCATATATATATATATATATATATATATATATATATATATATATATATATATATATATATATATATATATATATTACAACCTCTCGCATTTCATGTTGTTGTTTCAACAGAATTTAGCCAAAGATGAATGTCACGAGCTTAAGGAGGATGTGAAGGGTCTTATGGACAGGTGTGGTAGATTGTCAGGGCTCCTATTGGCTGTCGCTGGCAACCCCTCTTTAGCAGATGTGAATCCTTATGTGAGGGTTCCATTACCTTCTTATGTTCGGAGTCAGTCACAGTCTCGAGTGTCTACTTAGATGACGAGGGGCCCGAGGCAGGTTCGACTGAGATTGGAGGGAGAGGCGAGCAGTCGTACAGCAGGGGTCGGGGAGGATTCAGTACCAAAGAAGTGAGCTTCGTATTTTTTATTTTTTATTTTATAAGAGGCCATTATATACCTTGAAGTACATATAAATATATGGCTCTCCCCTTTCTCGTTTATCTTGCCTGTTCCCATTCTTTCGCCCCCTCTCTTCTCTCTTTTTTTGTTCTATTTTGTTTTTTTTATATTGCCCCTGTTAGGGGGTCTTTTAACTTGTGCATGTGCTATTGATTCGTCGATGCATAGTGGAATATTTTCTTTGCACACACTTTTCAAACTGAAATTTCACAAACTCAGTCCCCTAGTTGTAAGGTCTTTTATCTCGAATTTCCCACTATTGGGTCATCATACGCATACACAGGGATGAGCTTGCCTCAGTTTGGCTCAGGGGAACTAGTCGAGAAAAACAAAATGCTCCCAGACTAGCCAATTTCGTCATTGGCGAGGTTCACCCATCTCTGATATGTGGTAGTTGGTAGTTATAGTCTTACAACCATGGAATGCCTAAATAGTTTTAAGGCTTCATAATATGCATAGGAAGTTGGCCTCGAGAATGAGGCCAGATTGACTAGCAGTTTAGCCTCTTGTAGTGATGGAGGAAGTCTTTTCTAAAAGGGTTTTGTTTTTGAAAATGAATAATTTAAAAGTAAATTTAAATTTTCCAAAGGGACGGGTCTCACAGTTTTGCTACCTGTGGCCCTTTTGGTGGTCATTTTCTTTGTTATATTCTACCCAAAGATGATGAGAGGATTCCCTTGTGGGATCGTGAGAACTTAGAAATCACGAAGCTGTCTTTTTACCTTTGGAGCTTTCATCCTCTGCTTCGTGGATCCATGAAGAGTTATCTGGATTCTTGCCGGGCTTTCCTCTTGGGTCTCGACGTTTTCTAGGGTTCGTCGAGATCACTTCGGTTTTCCATTCATGTCATCATCCTACATCTTTTTGAGTTGGTTATGTTGGGAACCTACAGGGTTTAGGAGGAGTCTTCATCCTCAGGGTCTGCTTGTGCAGTATTATTGGAACTTGCAAGTACTTGTTTGTACTTGAATGCATTGTATCGAAAGCTCCTTCTTGGAGATCTTTTTATTCTTTTTACCCGTGGTGTGTTTTCAAGTTTTCACCATGTCCATATATATATATATATATATATATATATATATATATAATTTTTTTTTTTTTTTTTTTTTTTTTTTTTTTTTTGTGATGCCTTTTTAGGTTTACATCATATTTTTTAGCACGTTACAGGTAGTATTTTTTGAGATACATTGCATTAATGGGGTCATTGAGTTCGTACCCCTCATGATTTTTGCCCTTATAAAAATTGCCTGTATGCACTCGGGTAACCACGAATGGCCCCTCCCAATTAGGTTTGAACTTGCCTAAAGGGTGTGGATTTGTCGGAGTGTGGAAGATTTTCTTGAGTACCATATCTCCTTCTCTGAATTGTAGAGGAACAACTTTTCTTTGATATGCCCTCTCGGCTCTACGCTGGTAAGCAAAGATATTCTATGTTGCTCGTTGTAGTTTTTCATCCAAACTAATGAGGGCAGCGATTCGTGCTTCGACCTTTTGTTCCTCATCTGAATTTTTATGAATAAGGATTCGGAGAGATGGTATTTCAACTTCGATAGGTAACACTGCTTCCATACCATAAACCAATGAGTATGGGGTCATGTCAGTAGGAGTCTTCTTAGTTGTCCGGTAGGCTCATAGGGCACCATTTAGCTTTTCGTTGCAATCTTTCCTGCCTTCTATTATTTTGTCTATGATTCTGAGAAGTCCTTTATTTGTGGCTACTGCTTGTCCATTTCCTTGAGGGTAGTAAGGTGTGGAGAATTTATGTGTTATCCTAAACCATTTGCATACCTTAGTGACCTTTTCATTTTTGAGATTGGATCCATTGTCAGTGATGATTGACTCAGGAACACTGAATCTGAATACAATATTATTCTTTATGAAACGTGCAACATCTTGGCCTTCAATTTTAACAAATGATGCGGCCTTCACCCATTTGGTGAAGTATTCCGTAGCCGTTAATATAAAACGATGACCGTTTAAGAATTTTGGTGATATCATTCCAATGATATCAAGACCCCACATGGTGAAGGGCCAAACAGACGGTGTTGAGTTGAGTGATACGGACGGTGTATGGATGAGGTCTCCATAGAGTTGACATTTGGGACACCTCTTAACAAACTTCCACCAGTCTTTAGCCATGGTGGCCCAATAATAGCCTTGGCCCCTGATTTTCTGAGCTAAGGCAGCTGCCCCAGAATGACCCTCCTTCATTATATAACTCTGTTAGTACTTGGTCAATTTCTGGCTGATCGAGGCACCATAGAATGATGCCATCGAAGGATTTCTTAAACAAGGGGGTCACCTCTTATCAAGAATCCCATCGAAAACCTTCAAAGGGTTTCTTTATCCTTTTTGTTGGCTCCTTCAGGGTATAACCTATCTTTCAGCATGGACAGAACATCGTGGAACCATGGTTTTACCTTAACTAGCGCATTTGAAGCCACGAGAGACACTTCCCCATCATTCTCATTTTCTTGCTCTAATTCCTTTTCGATCCTTGGTGGGAAAGGGTCATGTTTGTTCCTGATGTAGAATGGGAGCGTGGTGATTTCCGGGGGAATATCGACTATTGTAGAAAGGGTTGCATGGGTGTCGGTGAACCGATTATTATCCTTACTCACGTGCTAAAAGGTGATTTTCTTAAAATGTGGGATCATCTTTTCCACCTTTTCTTGATAGGGTTTGAGCGTTTCTTCTTTCACCCTCCAAATCCCTTGAACTTGGTTTATGGCGAGTGAGGAGTCACCAATCACTGGTATTTTCTGGATTTTCATTCCCATGGTATTCTCAAGCCCGGCTATTAAGGCTTCGTATTCAGCAACGTTATTGGTACATGAGAAATTCAATCTGATGGTTGTTGTCATTAAAATCTTCTCGGGTAAGCATAATATGACTCTTATACCTGACCCGTATTCGTTCTTTGTACCGTTGAAGTATAGCTTCCAAATCGAGTCTTTAATTGTGAAGAGGTTCTCATCAGGGAGATCCGTGTTAATGAGAATATTGTCTGACAGTACATGTTCAGCTAAGCGGTAAGCAATGGCTTGTCCTTTGACCGATTTTTGAGTGACATACTCGATCTCGAACTCGCTCAATAACATTCTCCACTTCGTCAAACGTCCATTGAGGACTGACCTCTCTAATAGGTACTTGAGTGGGTCAATTTTTTATATGAGCTTGACAGAATGAGATAAGACATAATGTCTTAGTTTCTGCATGGCCCACACAAGTGTTAAGCATTGTTTCTCCACATCCATGTATCTTGTCTCATAATCGACCATGTTTTTGCTGATATAGTATATCATTTGTTCTTTTCCATGGTCATTATATTGTCCTAACATTGCCCCCATGGTGTTGTGTTTCACTGACATGTATAGGAACAGGGGTTATCTAGGTTAGGAAGACTAAGGATGGGAGGTTTTGGTGAGGTACTCCTTGATTTGATCGAACTCCTCTTGGCATTCATTGTCTCATATGAATGGGGTGTCCTTCTTAAGGAGTCTATTGAATGGTGCGCACTTATTCGCCAGTTGTGAATTGAAATGCCTTATGGCTTGTATGCGACTTTGAAGCCCACAGATTTCTCTGATGTTCCGGGGAGGAGGCATTTCAATGATGGTTCGTATTTTGGACGGGTCCACCTCAATGCCTCTTTGGCTTACTATAAAGCCTAGTAATTTGCCAGATTCAACTCCAAAGGTACATTTTTGTGGATTGAGTTTGAGTTGATGTTTTCGGAGTCTTTCGAAAATGGTTCTCAGGTTGGTGAGATGATCAGACCTGATCTTTGACTTGACCAGAATGTCGTCAACATAGTCTTCCATAATGGTATGCATTAGATCATGGAAGATGCTAGTCATTGCCCGTTGATAAGTTGCTAGTCATTGCCGTTGATAAGTTGCTCTTGCATTTTTGAAACCAAAGGGCATGACTTTGTAACAGTAGGTTCCCCATTGCGTTATGAATGACGTCTTGGTTTGGTCTTCTTCTGCCATAAGGATTGGTTATAACCTGAGAAGCCATCTATGAATGACAACATCTCGTGACCCGCAGTGTTGTCGACCAAGGCATCTATGTTTGGTAATGGAAAATTGTCTTTGGGACATTCCTTATTGAGGTCTCTGTAATCGATACACACTCGGATCCTCCCGTCTTTCTTGGATACGACCAATATGTTGGCCAGCCATTCTGAGTAATCGACGAGGGTAATGAATTTCACCTTGAGCAGTTTGTTGATTTCTTATTTAATTTTGAGCTCAAGGTGGGTCTTTTGACGTCAGAGTTTCTACCTTACAGGCTTTGCCCCTTCGTTGAATATTAGGTGATGTTGCACCAATGTGGGATCTAGCCTTGGCATATCATCGAATGACCAGACGAAGACATCGCGATATTCCTTGAGAAAGGAAATCACATTTTTTCGCTCCTCAAAAGATAAGGAGGTTCCAATCTTGGTTAACCTTTCTCAGTTCCTAGGTCTACGTCAATCATCCCTTCGATGATAGTCGTTGGGTCACCCTCAAACCTCTTCTTGAATTGCTCAACATGGGAAGTAAGTTCCTCAGGTTGAGAGATTTCTTCAGACTCTTGACTCTCTTGATCTTCATCTTGGTTGTCCAATTCATCGTCTTGGGTATTATGCACCGTTATTGGGCTACCTTGAGTGAGCGCCATTTTTGAAAATTATTTTTCATTTTTATCAGCTTTATCATGTTTTGAATTTTCCACGATTTTTTAAATGTCGTAAGAGGTGTCCCTTATGGGATTCGCGAGATGGCGACCCTGTGCTTATTCATTTTTTGGCACCGGGACTTGAAGGTGTTGCTGGTATGCTTCCAGCAATTCTCAAGATAAATGAATGATCAGCCATTTCTATCCTTGGGTTGGTGTTGGTGGATGAGCACCCTTGGCTGTGTTAAAGTCAACTATGCACACCTCCTCCAGATCCAGGTTAGCAAATAGGTCTTCAATTCTTAGTCTTTGTGCGTGCTGAGATGTGGGAGAGGGACTATCCCTTGTTGGGGATTCGAGGATCACTTTCGACCGTTTTGGAGGACGGACATCAAAAGGATCGAGGCTTTGAATGCCTCCTGATATGACGCACGGAGGACTTGAAGGCTTTATCTGGCTTTGAAATAGGGTGAGAGTACACCCGAGCCCTCTTCGAGCCCTTTTCCAGTTTTGGCTTCAGGTGATGCAGAAATCGCTTCCTTTTCGCCTTGCTTTTGACTTCCTAAACCATAGCCAAGTTGGAAGCCTTGGGAGAGGAGCATGGGTCAAGCTTCGAGGGACCCGTAGCCGTATCAATGTTGGCATGGGATGAACTCCTCCATCGATGCGGAAGTTTGCAAAATTTGAGGAATGGGGTCGCCGACCTTTAGGCATAAAGTGGCACAATCAGCTTGCTCAAAGGAAGCGAGCAGGATTCCCCGAGCTCGACCCCTACGGCTAGCTTTCCACTATGTGTGTTAGGATTAAGAAAAGGGGGGTCGGCACAAACCTTTGCAACACCATTTTTTGTTAGAAATTTTGGGCATTGATGTAGCGTGGAGGCGACCATGAGGTTTTCATAGTGCCAATGTCTTCCTAACAGCATGTTGAAAGAAGGTTTTATGTCCAAGACATAAAACTTTATCGACTGAATGGTGGGGCCAATCTTGAGTGTGAGAGGCAATATGCCCTCAGCCTGTCTCTTGGTCCCATCATATGCAGTGACGGTTAACTGACATGGTTAGAAGTCATCTGGGCTTTTACTTATCTGCTTCACCATTTTCATAGGGCATATATTCAAGGATGCCCGATTATCAACCAGCACTCTCCTTATCTCATATCCTTTCATGAAAATAGTAATATGAAGAGGCTGAACGTGAAAGCGATTGACATTAGTCGGGATGTCTTCATCCATGCACACGATTGGCGTTGGTGCCATTAGTTGGTTGATCATACTGCACAACTCATTTGGTTGTGTGTTGCTCTTAGCAAGAACTTTTTCAATTTGCGCTCTATGTGCCAGTGAATTCACAAGCAGCTCCAAGATGGAGATTTGAGCCTGAATCTTCCCAAGATGAGTCGGTAGATCATAGGTGGCTATGGATCCTTGAGTTATTTTATTAGGTTAATGATCTGCAACCCCTGCTGGTGGTTTGGCCGTTGAAGTGGCTCCCATTCTTTCATCAAGAGTGTCAGCCATCAATTAGATGGGTTTAAACACTCGACCTCTTCGGGTTGAGGAATCAACTTCGTCAGCTTGGAGCTCGATAGGGTCAGCCCTAGCGAGAGTAATGGGAGACCTCGGGGTGTTGGCCCCTTGTTTGGAAGATGATCCTTTTTCATCAGCTTTGATCATGTCAATCTCGAGGGCATCATATTCGTCATACTGGTCCCACATAGGTGGATCATCAGAGTTCGGGGATGAAGAGCTTCCTTTAAGAAGACTCAAAAGATCTTCTTCAACTTCTTGGAGATGATGGTCACAAGAAAATATGAATTGGCTGGGATCATCTTCTTCGTCTCCGTTTTCAATCATGTGAATGATAACGTCCTCCTTTAAGTTACTCGGAGCTCCTGTTTCTTCGATCGTTGTGGCCGTATTTTTAGGGAGAGGGTTTGTGAATATACCCATCTTTTGATTAGGTTTTTCAACAGGTTGAATTCTAGGTCCGACAATGATGTCACCCCTATTAATCATCCCTTGAATCACCTGCTTCAAGTAGAAACAATTTTGGGTATCATGGGGATGGTTCCGATGCCACTTGCACCATCTGCTCTTATCCCTAACTTCAAATGGTGGTTCAGATGGTGGCGGGAGTTGAACCATGTTTCTGGCCAGCAACAGCTCCAACACCTTTTCTAACAGATCTTTGAGAGAGGTGAAGTTGTCCTCTCGCCTTCTATTGTTACTTTGAGCATTAGCTCTAGGCGGACCCCTTCGATTTTGGTTCCTATTGTTGTGCTGGGTGGTTGAACCTCGAGCCAGTCCATTTAACCTGACCGGAAGCTTTTCCCTTATTGTTGCCCTTATTTTTATTCTGGGGAGTCGTGATGGGTTTGTTATCAGGCCTAGTACTGAGGAGTGTCCCTCTTGCCCTTTCATGTCACGCCACCCACTCGATCATGGAGTCAAACGAGTGGGGAATAAGTCCTTGGCTGAAGAAAGTCTTGCATTCAGGAGCGGCATTTTCCAAGGCCATAGAGATTTTGGCTAGGTCTGTCAGTGGGCATTCTATGACCCGAATCGCTGCCTCGCGAAATCGAGGGATAAAATCCTCAAAGGATTCTCCTAGATTTTGCTTCATTGCACTGAGCTCACCCAGGGAGAGAGATCTTAGTGTCGATCCGCGGTAGTGAGAGACGAATAGGTTGAACTTTTCATCTGGAGTGATGTGTGATTGAGCGGACATTATTCTTGGATGCCAGTTCAAGGCCTCGTCGGTCAATGTTTGCAAAAATATGGCCTTCAGTTCGTTAGGCATGTCTCGCAAAGCTCTCACGGAGAGGAGATACGCGTTGACGTGGGCATCTGGATTGCTCTTCCCGTTAAACTTGTTTCTAAATTCTGGGATAACAAATCTGAGGGGAAGGTCCTCCTTGCCTCCAAGGGTGTTTGGGGGTAGAATATCATGCATTCCCATTCTTACAAGCATATCCTGCATCGTTTTTAAAGTGCCTTCTTATTGGGTGTTTAGCATAACAGTTGGCCCACCGGCTGGTGGGTTCCCAAGCATGGACTGATGATTCGAGATTTGGGTATATGTTGGCCTGCATGGGCCTGAGATTGATGAATCGTGATCACCGGGGAGGTTTGATACATTTGCGCCTAAGGGGTGTACTGACCTATGGGAGTCACCATCGGTTGCAAAAATTACACGGTTTGTTGGATCGGATGAACTAAAGGGACCGATTGAAGAATCAACTTAGTCGGTTGTGCTAAGGGTTGACCAATACTAAGTTGGTTTGGCATCGTCTCATGAGCTAGGGCATGAACAGTCTAACCTAGGTCAACTAGACTTTTGAGAGCACCTTGGACACCTATCTCGCCTAGGAGTCAGTTTGGGTCAACATTTCTACCTTGTACAGTGTTCAGGACATCATGAGCTGTACTACAGTGGCTCGAGGTAAGGTTGGATCCCCTAAACTTAGGTGGGTCTTGGTCTTGAGATAGTTGGACCTTGGGGTTATCTCGGTTCGAGTTTTGGAAATTGGCATTAGATGCTGCATGAATTTCTTCCCTCACTCGACTCCTACTTTGGTTGCTTAAGACCCCTTGCAATGCGACTCCAGGTCAGACCCCTTGACTATTCAGAGTCTTTCGAGTTGAATCAGCCTTTCGGCTCACTCTAATTTCAAGATTAGAAGTGGATGCTTGAGACTCTGTCTCTAACTGAAGACCTGGGCGTTGGATAATGGATTGGCTGCTTGAGGTCTGTTGATAATTCCAAGGGATTGCGACATACTGGTCCCTGGGTTTAAGCATATTAGGCTTAGAGTCGGTTGTGGAGTGATCTTCATAATCGCGATGAGTAATCGACATGGTGACTCTCTTTGGCAGGGTTCTAAAATCTGGACTTGGGTAAGAGCTAGACTTGACGACTTAGGGCAGACCTAACCTTATTCTAGGGGCAAAACTTTAGCTGAGACCGAGGCTAAGACTAGACTAGGACCTAGACTTGCTAAACTCCCTGAACTAGGGTAATCCTAGTCTAGCTCTAGAGGAAACTCTAAGCTTAGACCTATGCTAGAACATAGACTAAGATCTAGACTAGATGGGTGCGAGTCTCGGCTCAAACCAAGGGTGGGTCTAGGTTTGGACCAGGGTGTGAGCCTGGTTCGGACCTAGACTGAGCTGGGTGCAAGCCTGGGCTTGGACCTAGAGAGTTTTGAAACTTAGACCGCATGCGAACTTGGACTGGATCAAGATTGAACTAGGAACAAGCCTTCGGCTCGGACTAGAGGGGGCCTAGGTTCAGAACTGGGTATGAACCTGGTTCGGATCTAGGGCAGGCTGGGTACAAGCCTGGACTTAGACTCAAAGAGTTTTAATGATCAGACCAGGCCTGGACCTGAACTGGATCAAAGATGAGCTAGAGATGAGCCTTCGGCTTAGATTCGGACCATGGCGAAACCTGGTTCAGACCTGGGCTAGGCTGGGTATAAGCTTGAACTTGGACTTAGAAGCTTCAACTCGGACCAAAAGTAGGTCCAGACTAGGATCTAATATTAACTAATCAGGAACAAGCAATCAAGCACATGAAAATGTTTGACCTAGTTTGATTATGGGCAGGCTTGGCTTGAGAGTGGGTTCCTAACTGTTGAAATGTGGCTAAGCTGATATAGGTCCGGACCTCCTGTTATAGGATGTTCACCAGGTCCTACTATACGCGGAGTTGCTTTGAGGCAAAAGATTACGGAGGGGCGCTCACAATTAAAGTTACACGAATCCCAACCGCCTCGGCTCTCAATGCTAAGTTCCCCTCACACCGTTAATGTGGATTTTGGGGGTTTTTGAAAATTTTGTTTTTTGGTTTTCTGCGATTCCCGGTTGGTGTGTGCTAGAGTGTGTAAAGAAGCATGCAAATGAAAATAACGTCAAGTACACAGGCACACAATAAGAAAGAAAACAAATGAGCGGTCGACGTTGATCGCTCCTAACGATTTGCGCTTCGAGGCGAAACTCGCTCAAGGCACAATATAGATGGAGGGGTGAGGAACCCCTAAGATTGTATGGTCAAAGCGGTGAAACTAGGCGCAATTCGTGCTAAGTCAAGCATGACCCGAGTGGAGGATGACTTGAACGGGACATGATTCAGGGAGGGTGCAAACAACCCTCAATCAGTTTTTTTTTTGTATATATATATATATATATATATATATATATATATATATATATATATCTTTTTAAATTTGATGAAAAAAAACTAAACTAAGTAAGAATTAACTAACTAGAATGAAATCAGAAAGTTAAGAATAGAGCAGACCTACCTGAAGAAAAATATTTTTTTGATATTTTTTTAAAAATTTATTTTTAGCCACAAATTGGTGAAAAGCACAAAAAATTATCTGGAACAGGCATGTGGGGTCCCATAATTTTTCTGGGACCTCTGTGGTAGGGTGGCACGGGTCGTGTCGCATTTATTTTTATTTTTATTTTTATCTTGTTGATCTCGATGAAATGAGGCTACTGGAACGTGCAGAAGTAGAAAAATCAAATTTTTCTGATGAAGTAAAATTAAAAAAAAGTGAAATAGAAGAACAACAGATAGGGCAGACCTGTATCAAGTAAAATATTTTTTTGGTATTTTTAAAAATTTTATTTTGGTCTGAAATTTTTGAGCAGTCAAAAGAAAGGCCCATGACGCAGCCGGCAAACTTTCAAAAATTTTTGAATTGGTTTATAGGGGGAACTAGAGAGTGTGTCACCCTGGACCTGGGCAGCACGGTCCTTGTCGCCTGGGTGGCACGCCCCATGTTGCTTGGGCGGCACTCCCTGTGTCAACTGGGCGGCACTCCCGGTGTCGCCCAAAACATTTATTGTGTTTAATTTGCAGGAGTTTTGCGGTTAGCACTAGGGCTTTTCGAGAAACAGAAGAACTCCGACGTGGGTAGTTTGTAGGTGGGAGAGGTGGGAAGTGTAGCGGTGGGCATTTCCGCAGGTCTTGGGAATTTTTCGGGGAGTTTTAAGGGGTTTCCCGGGGGTTGTAGTGATTTTTCAGAGGTTTTGGTGACTTCCTGGCCAAAAATGCGGCAGAGGAAGTCTTTCAGTGAGTTTTTTCGATCGTGTAAAAGAAGTTCTGGTGGGAAATTGAAGGGACAAAATGGTTGCAAGGAAGGTGAACAGTCGTGGGAGTAGAACTTTCGCCCTTGGGAATCGTGCGACCATTAAGGGGGTGTGGAAACTTAGGCCCCAAAAAGAGGAGTCTCGGAAATGAACAGTCGTGACAGGACCGGCGCTAATAGAAGTGCAGCCGGCGTTGGGGCAACCAACGCTGATGGCTTAGAAGCGTAACTGGTGCTGCTGTTGATCCTCAAGAAAGGCAACCGGTGTTATGAGTTTAGCCGGCGTTAGCCTTTGGAAGACACAGTCGACGCTGACTTCAGACGGTGCTCATCAACAATGTGGCCTGCCATGATGTGGGAAGTAATGCTCGCATGTGGCAGTCGTGCGGGATTTGCGATGTTCAGCAATGAGCTATGCACGACGATGTTCATGGGCCAACAAAAAGTGGTGAATGATGGTAAGGCGTGGCTTGTGGTACCTGTTGGAAGCCAAATCCTCCAGGACAACAGTGAGGTCCATGTTGTTTTGTGGAAAGGCATCCAATGTGAACAGAGTATGCTTTCCATCATAGGAAAGTTCCTTGCCAAGTCTAGTCTGCCTTGTATGTTTGATACACACGTCAAATGAATCCTATGTTGAATATTTGATGTACAGGTCAGGTGAGATATTTGACTTGTATGTTTGATATACACGTTGGATGGACTGAAGCTAACGTCTTGGAGTGGCTTCGTTTCGTCTTCTGGCCTGAAACCATCCTCTTGCTCGTCAGATGAATTGAAATTAGCTCTCTAAGTGGTTTCGCTTCTTCTTCATGAGGAGGACTTTTATTTGGTGCGTTTGCTTCTTCTTTTTGAGGGGAGGAATTCTTTCGGCCCTTAACCATCCTCTTATCATCGGATGCAAGAATGAAACTATAGATTTTGGTTTGTAACCGTCATCTTATCCTCGGGTGCAAAAGACTTGTAATCTCCCTAGAAATGGGCTTCTTTAGCTTGTAACTCGTAACTCATTTTTACTGCAATAAAAAGAGTTAGAATTTGTTTTTGACTGTCTTTGCTTATTTTCGCATCGAGTCTCTTTTTCTTGAATATGCATTATGAGTAGTACTTCTTTAAGTAGCGTCCATTGATAGGGGGCATTGCTTCCCTTCCTTCAGGATGTGCCAGTATGTAGGCTCCGTTAGGCGAGAACTTTTTTACTATAAAGGGACCTTCCCACTTAGGTTCAATCTTCCCTTTACTCCGGCCATGCATTACAATAGGCCTCTTAATAGCTAAGACTAGATCGCCACGGGTGAATGAGCGGATCTTGACAGACTTGTCCAAAGCCCTCTTCATTCTCCCTTGGTTGAGTTCAAGGTTCTGTTGAGCCGCTAGCCTCTTTCCATCAAGTGCATCCAATTATTGATACCAGAGCTTGACTCTCTCATCTTCGGTTATTCCTTGGTGAATAGCAACTCGCAGTGAAGGGATTTATATTTTGAGAGGTAAACTTGCTTCACCCCCATAGAGTAGAGAATAAGGAGTGGAATCAGTAGCATTTTGCGTAGTAGTGTAATAAGCCTACAGTGCTTTAGGAAGTTTCTCATGTCAGTTCTTCCTTGTTTTTTATATTGACTTTCTTAAAACGTTGCACAGAGTCTTATTGAAAGCCTCATTTAATCCATTCACCCTAGGGTGGTACATAGTCGAGTACCTCCATTAGAAACTGAATTGGTTAACTAAGCGATCGATGTGATGACTCCTAAATTGAGAACAATTGTCAAATATAATCTGATCAGGCACTTCGAAGCGATAGATGATATGATGTCGAACAGAGTAGGCCACCGTTGCCCCAAGAACCTGCTTGAGGGGGACCGCTTCAGCTCACTTAGAGAAATAATGTGTTGCAGGTAGGATAAAAACATGGCCCATTATGGAAGGAGGGTCAATTGGCCCTACAGTGTCCATACCCCATGGTGAGAAGGGCCATGATGCAACCGTACGGCGTAAGGCCTCTGGAGGCTAGTGAAGCAGGCTGGGGTGTATTTAGCATACTTGACACTTTTTTACGTAGCTTAAGGAATCGACGATCATGGAAGGTCAATAGTATCCCAACCTACGTATTCGTTCATAGAGCTTAAAACCGAACTGGTGTAGTTCACAAATGCATGAGTGTACTTCTTTTAACACCTTGTTTGCTTCTTGGATGTCAACACATCTAAGAAGAATGCAATCAAATGACCGTCTAAAGAGAGCATCTCCTTCAAGGATGATATACTTGGTAGACATTCGACGTATGCTGTTGCGTTCGACACGATCTTCCAGGAGCTTGCCAGGTTTTAAGAAACTAGTGATGGGCTCTTTCCAATCTTCTAGCTGCTCAATTTCTGCGCATATTGGCTCAAAGAATTCTGGTTCTTGATTTCGATCCTTAGCTCATTGACTCCGTGCTATTCCTTGTTCAGTCTTGATTACTTCTTTGGCTGATAGAAGTGCTCCAAATGAATAAGGAGGGCACCCGAGGAAGATATTTCTCTCATCAGCTGCATCGACCTTGGTTCTTAGTTCGATGTGCCTGCATTCTACGACCCAAACAAGCGCAGGTCCTGATGAGGATAATTGAATTGTAGCGCTGAGTTTCGCAAGTGAATCAGCCTGCGAGTTTAGCCTCCTGGGGATGTGACTCAGGGATATGTCTTCAAACTGGGCCATAAACGATTTTGCAGTGTCGTGATAAGGCTTGAGAGTGTCTTTCCTTATATCATAGATCACTTTGAGTTGCCGGATAACCAACTCAGAGTCACCATAGATCTTGAGCTGCTCCAAATCTAGGTCGAAGGCTATATCCAACTCAATTATAAGGGCCAGATATTCTACTTCATTATGAGAACTGGCTTGGGTGAGGGAGAAAGAAAGTGGTAATACTCCTTCCTTCGGGGTTAAGAAGACTACTCCGGCGCCTCCTCGGTCTGATTGGAAGGCTCTGTCAAAGTAAAATTCCCAAGCATGAGCAAGCTCGGTACAAGATCCTTCTTCATCAGGGAGGTCGCTTGATAACGGAGATTCCACCAGCACAAGGTGTGCTACGAGAAAATCAGTTAGGGCTTGGCCCTTGATAGCCTTTTGTGGGACACACGTGATGTCAAATTCCATTAGTAGTAATGCCCATTTAGCAAGACGTTTTGATTGGCACGGACGTGTCATGAGAAACTTTACAGGGTCTACTTTTGATATAAGTTTTACTTCGTGATCAAGTAGGTAGTGGCGGAGCTTTTGTACTGCGAAGATCAAGGCCAAGAACATCTTCTCAATAGGGGGATAATTCTTCTCGGCACCTTGCATCCTACGCCTGAGGTAATATAATGCAGTCTCTTTTCCCTCTTCATTGTTTTGTGCCAACAATGCTCTAGTGACTCGTCTAAAGCAGTCACGTATAGAATGAGGGGTTTTACCAATACCGGTGTAGAGAGCACTGAAGGGTTAAGTAAATAATGCTTTATGTCGTTAAGGGCTGCCTGACATGCTTCATCCCATATGAATGGGGTAACTTTCTTTAACAGGTGTGTAATGGGTTTACAGCGATTTGAGATGTTCGAGATGAACCTGCGAATGTATGCCAGTTGCCTTTGGAGAGAGCGCAATTCTCAAAGTGTAGTTGGTGATGGCATCTCCTGGATCACCTTGATCTTGATTGGCTCAACTTCAAGCCCTCGATGTCTGACAATGAACCCCAAGAACTTTCCTCAACGTATGCTAAAGGCACACTTCAGTGGGTTCATTTTAAGTTGATGAAGGCGTCGTCGCTCGACTACATTTTCAAGGTCTCTCATGTGAGCATCCGTCTCTTCAGATTTTACCACCAAATCATCTACATAGAATTCCACTTCTTTGTGCATCATGTCTTTGAAGATGATCGTCATTGCTCTCTAATGGCCTCAGCGTTCTTTAATCCAAAAGGCATTATCATGTAACAGAGGACCCATTTCAACACAATGGCTTCTTCATCTTCAAGTGCCATCCTTATCTAGTTATACCCGAAGTAACCATTCATGAAGGAAAATATTTGACAGTGAGCCGTTGAGTCGATGAGCATCTCGGTGATTGGCAACGGGAAGTCATCTTTGGGACAGGCGGTATGGAGGTCGCAAAAGTCAATGCAAACCCTGATTTGACCATTTTTCTTCTTTACTGGAACAACATTTGCTAGCCATTTTGGGTACTTGACTTCGAGAAAAAAACCTTTTTGTTTGAGTTTTGTCACCTCGACGTCTACCTGCATCTCGAGGTCACGCCTGAACCTTCTCGATTTCTGTTTGACGGGTTTGATAGTCCGATCGATGCCAAGATGGTGAACAACTACTTGAGGGTCTAAGCCGAGCATCTCATGATAATGCCAAGAAAAGACGTCACAGTTTGGTCGTAATAAAGCAGTGAAGTTTTCTTTCTCCTCATGTGACATATTTGCTGAGATAAAAGTAAGCCTAGGGTCGGCTTCATATCCTAGATTTATTTCTTCGGGCTATAGCTTGACCGCCTTCCTCACATTCTTTTGAGGTCTCTTGCAACTCTTCCTCGTTATTTTCAGAGGTCTTTTCGTCAACATCAAGCGCAGAGACCCATGACCCTGACATTTTTGCTTCCAATAGGGCTCCAGAGTATGTCATGATTTCTGCGCCTTTCTTTAATTGAGGGACAGAAGGGTCAACCTCAAACATGGGAAGCCAATCAGGCTGCAGGAGCTTGTTTTGGGGTTCAACAAAGGTTAGGTGTGAAGTGTCCTCGTATGAATCATTCTGTCCTTGCACAGATGTATGCAGTGCTTGCTCTGCAATGACGTGCACTTTATAGGCTTGCATCATATGGAAAGCCTCTTGAGAATAAAAGCTTTGCACCCTCGATTCTCTCAGCCTCTGCTCAAAGTCAGGCTCAGGAGGCCATTGGGGTTTCTTTAGCTTTGACTTTTTGAGCTTGTTAGAAGAGGATGGTTGTGCTTTGGCTCGAGCTACCAGGGCATCAGCAACTATCAAGAATCCTGCTTTCAGGACCAAGGTCTTTCTCAATCATTTCCGCTGCGTCCTGCTTATGTTGGATCCTGCAAGTTCTCGGTCTAGAGCCTCAAAGTCGGGACATATCAAGATTGTACCTGCAGAAGATATAGAAGAGAAAGGATCAGAAGCAGCAGAAGAAGAAGGAGAAGGGTTAGAAAGTGGGGGACTTTTAAGGTCATTCTCCTCATTTGACCGATCTGGGCAGCTTTTTACGTCATCACTAGGGTTGGACAGGTGCAGGGGGTGTTTTAGGTCTTTTCGTTGGGGAGTGCTTTTAACATCGTCACCCTTATTGGACGTATGCTGAGTGGACGATGGCACGGGAACGTCTTCTTGACAGGATGAAGAAGGAAGAAGGATCATACCAGGGATGAAGTCCAATAAAGTTGGCAATGGAGGAAGGGGCCTGAGAAATTCCTGCTCAACTGTGGGTTGAGCGGCCTTGTTTCTTAGGCGAGTAGCCCTTGGTGCCTGTCACTTTCTGGTTTTATGAGGTGACGTTTGATTTGTCTTGTTGGGCTTGCGAACAACTCTAGCTTGGCGAACTACTTCTCACCTTAAGGACTTGAGTCTTCTTTAGCCATAGTAGACTATCCATGGTTGGGAAGTCGAGGATTCGGCGGAGTCCGAGTCATTGATAGGAAGGTCCTGCTTTGTGAGATCTTCTTGCCCCGATAGAGGAATGACTTGGGGATCACTTACGGGGAGATTGTAGAACTCCTGACACTCCCGCATTTTCTTTGTGAATATATCAAGGAAACTTGTGCATTGTGACAGGTAATGGCCTCTTATCTGATGGTACAAGCACCAACGATCTTCAGTACCCTTAGCAAGGTGATGGGGTTGCCTTGCCTGATTTAGTGTGATTATGCCTTCCTGAAGCATTATAATGAAGAAGGTGTAAAGGATACCAGGAATTTCATCTTCCTCTTGGATGGTTATGACATGAGAGGCCTCGGCTACCCCAAAGGCCTTCTTTAAGTCTTCAAGCTTTATCTGACCCCTTTTGAATGAGGGCCTCGATAATATCCTTCAGTGTGTAGCCGTCATCTATAGGATGATTGATCCTCGATGGTAGGCACAATAATTTGCTTGAGTGTCAAGGCTAGGTTGTTTGGGGAACTTGGCTTCTGGAAGCTGGATCATATTTTGTTCCAATAATAACCGAAACAACGCAGGGACCATTCCTTCTCGAAGGGAGAGACCTTGTTCCTATGCCTGGTGAAATAATCACCCCGATCAAGGTTGGCTAGTGGGGGTACCTGATTGTACGACTGTTGTTGTTTGCCAACCTGGGGTGTTACCTTTGTCGTGCTTACCCCTTTAGAGAGATCCAAAGTTTGGGAGGGAGCCTTCTTTGAATCAATGACCATGATGGTTGCACTGATTAGCCCTTTCTGTTGGCTGCCCGTGTGTTATTTCGAGAGCTACCATTTCCCCTGTTGTTTGCTGAGCTTGTAGATGGTTGTCGTGTCCCACCATGGTGGCATGATAAACTTTTTATGCGAACTCTGACATGGAGGTTGAATTAGAGGCCTCGACATGTAGAGCGATCTCAGGTTGCATGTTCTACACGCAAGTTTGGACTGCTTCCTTCTCAGGCATAGGATTAGAATGGCAGGAAGCCAAATTTCTTCATCTTGATATGAACTGATCCATGGGATCATTGGGGTCTTGAGTCAGTGTGAAAAGTTTGATGGTTTGAACCTCTCTCTCGACCTTAGAGAACCGTTGATAGAACAGTTTCTCCATCTCCTCCCATGTATGCACTGAGTTTGGAGGAAGTCAGGCATACCATTGAAATGCCGGGCTATCAAGGGTCTCAATGAACTGTGGGAGAAGAAGTCTCCCGTCAGCCGTTGTTTCTCGACATGCTGCTTGGAAGCGAGCAATATGCTGGTTTGGGGACGTGGTTCCGTTGAATAAAGGAAACTTCCCTTTCTTATAATCTGAGGGAAACGAGACCTGATCAATATACGAGGGGTATGGCCTTTGATAAGGCGTCGCCCCCTGTATCCCCGGGATTTGTCTGTTCTTTAAGCTATGGGTGACATAGTGTCATTGTTTGTCTGAGAGATGGGATGAGGGACATAATTGTATTATGCGGTAGAAGGAAAGGGATGCCGTGGAGGTGCACCACCAGAGTGATGGGAATTGACCTCATGGTTAGCCGACTGGCGTGCAATGTTGCTACGATCGATCTTTTTCATCATCATGTGCACCATATCCTCAAACTTGTTCATGCGCTCTTCTTGTGCATCACCAGGCTCGCTTACAACCATTACGCTGATCGTTTCTCTATGGAGGTCAACGTTAGGGGCAACTGAGGGCTTGCGAACTTGACGGGTCGTACATGGTAGGTCAATCAACAGAGGGCCAGCATGCCCTGATTGAACTCGACTCTTGTATGCTGATTGCATTTGGACCGGTTCTCGACGGTCTTGGGACCATGGCTGCTGAGGGGCTGGGTCTTCTTCTACAACAGTAACCACAGTACATGGCTCATGGAGGTCTTCTTCAAACTTCATTGTCTGAAGCGGTAGAAGGGATTCAGGGGAAGAGACTCGTCTGAATTGGTTGTTTTGACTGCCTTGGTCACCTCCCTAGTCAAAATTTGCAAACCTCTATCGCATTTAGCCTTGAGGTTTTGATGGACCTCTCACCAAAACTGCGATCTAGGTAACGGCTGGTCAGATCTTCTTGCACAGGAGAGAGTTGTCTCCATCAGGTGCAGCAATGGATGAGGGCCAAGTACTGAAGTCATCTTGGGCCAGGGAGGATGAAGGACTCGATCTTTCATCAGGTGAATGCCCTGAGCTCTCTTATGAGCTCCGGAGATACGACCAAAGTGACGGGGCTGGTTCAGGATGGTACTCTTGGGGAAAACCTTCGAGTACCATGGCTGAAGGTGCTTACTCGATCAAGGATAAGTGGGACGGAGCAGGATTGAGTCATGAGAGGGCCCGAGTCTTGGGCGAGGGGACATCTATGATGGTGGCACATGTGCGCCCCTTGAAGAAGGATTACGGGAGATCTGGGGGTCAGCCTGGGCTCGTGCAAGCGATCTGGCCTTAGGAGGCCAAGAACTATGAGCACGTGTCTGTAAGAGAATAGGTGTAGGCCTATCCCTTACAGAGTGCACTTGTGTGGGATGAATAGAAAGATGAGGAGGTTGTCTCCTGTGTACTGGGGTTGGCGTAATGACAGCGTTGCCCTGAGCAGTGAGATGCATGTGATCAGTGTGCATAGGACTTGACCTTAGAAGGTCTGATCCTGGATGCTGACACGAGGTAGCACAAGGGTTGCCCCGAAATGTGGCTCTAGTGGGGGACCCACAAGCTTTGTGGTGTGTGTGAGGGGTGGAGACCGTGGGGTTTCTGCCTCGATGTGTTGAGCCTCTAAGGATAGAGACCAATGGTGCAGACATGTGGGGGGTAGCCTTATGGCGACCCACAAAAGCACTAACAACTTGTTTGCCTTTTACGGAAAGGGATTGGGCAGCCTTCCAGCATACCTTAGGAACATGATCGGCAACTGACTTGCCAGTGGTTGGGTGCATGTTGTGTGGGGCAACAGAAGTGTTGTCGATGCAGGGTGCCTTGGTGGAGTTTCCACCAGAGTGAGGAGATGGGGAGTGAGGGACCATTAAGTCCCGCCTCACACCGGTCCAGGTTAAGAGCTAGGAGCTAGACAATGGGTCTTTGCTCAAGAGGTTGGTTGGGAACAAAGTCGAAGGAACTTGTTCCCTAGGGACACTCTCAAATGTGGGGATAAGAAAATATCTGAGCTGGATATATGGGTTACAGAACTCGCAAGCCATAAATAAAATGCGTAAAGATAATGAAAGCAAACAATAAAAGAAGAAACTAGCCAAACAAGAACGATCTGACTTAGGGATACTAAGTCCCCAGTGGAGTTGCCAAGCTGGTTAGGTGCCTCGATCTCGCCCTCTAGATCCTTTGAGGATTGGGCGGCACGTGTCTCGGGTTTCGAGGGAAGACCCGCGACGTTTTTGAGATCGCTCTTTCGGAAACCTTGTTCGAGAACGGGGGTAGGTGTTACCAACCGGTGAGAGAGGAATTTAAGGTAGGTTTGGGACTTACTCGGGCTGGCTCGTGTGGGTGGCCTCTTAGATCATGAAGAAAGTCACCCAGTAATAAAATTGGTTCGAAATCGCCTCCCTTGGCTTGTATTGTTCTATTATCTGCAATCACAGACATATGCAAAGGTTATAAGATAGGTGGGTTAGACCTCGCCCTTTTCCTCTTTGATGAACGTACACAAGAATGCACATCCAAAATGAAAAATAAGAGAAGAAAGACGGGGGAGAGAAGAATTCGACTAGACTGGAGGATCAGAGCAATGACTAAGCTGGTGAATAATTGGCCTGACGCGGTAGCAAAACGAGCTCGGTAACTAAGACCGGCTCACAAGATTACTACTAGATGTCATTACCAATACCGACTAGCTAAACACGATGGTTAGTCTACCGTGGAAATAAAGCGAGTCAAGTAATCTTGGCACAACAACATTACGGCTAGACGACAGGACTACCATGAGAGGCTAACCTCAATCCCTCTTAGTCGAATGAAAGAATAAAAGACTGATGGTTATGAGGAAATAATAAGGAATGAAATAAGAGAAGAAGGGAACAGAAGGAAGGAGGGAGAAGAAAGGAAGAGAAGAGTATGAAAGGCGAGAGAATAAAAGAGAGAGAGGGAAGGAAGACACAGTCGGCTCTAGGTATTGCCGACTTTGTTAGAAGGAAGAGAAAGAAAATGCAGTCGGTGCTAGGCTTCACTGACAGTGTTATATAGAGGAGAAGGGAGAGAAGATACAGTCGGCGCTAGGCTACACCGATTGTGTTAGAAAAGGAGAGAGAAAACATAATCGGTGTTAGGCTTTGTGACTGTGCCAGAAGAAGAGAGAGAAAATACAGTCGGCGCTAGGCTTCATCGATTGTTTCAGAAGAAAAGAGAGAAGATACAGTCGGCACTAGGCTTCGCCGACTATGCTGGAAGAGAAGAAAGGGAGAGCCCAGCCGGCGCTAGGCTTGTGCCAGTTGTGACGGAAGAAAAGCAAGAGATAGAGAGATCGAGTCGGCGCTAGTCTTCGTTGACTGTGACAGAAAAGGAAGCGAGCCGGCGCTAGGCTTCGCCGATTGTGACAAAAGAGAGAGAGAGAGAGAGAGAGAGAGAGAGAGAGAGCCGACGCTAAGCTTTGCAGACTGTGACAGAAAAGGAATACATAGAAAAATCTTAAATAAAAATTTAATACATAAGACTACTTTGGCAATAGGAATGCAATATATGACAATCACAAGTATATATGTTTACCAATGTTTTTGATAAATACGGCCTTTCCACCACTAATCAACATAAAAACCAACTCGGTGACAATCTTGAGGTGGCTTCTCCATTTGTACCTCTATTAGGAATTTTATCAGATACTTTGCAAACGTGTTGGATCTAAATAAGGTTTACAAACAAGTCAATAATTATAGTAACTACAATGAATCAAATACTAAATTGAGTGATTCTAGTTGAATCTATATATTTTGGGGGTATTTTTAAAATTATATATGGACTAAGATAATTCCATTTTATATCAGTCACTTGGGCTTTTAGTATTGGAGTTGCCTAAATAAACACAAATACAATGAAAAATCAAAATGAAGAGAGAATCCCACACCAAAAAAATCAATAAGGAAAAACCTCAAGATTAAAGTGAAAAAAAAAGCTCATCAAGTCCATGTTTTAGTGGGCCTGTAAATTCATATTTGAGACGAACAATAAGCCCTAGAGAGAGGGAAGAGAGAGAAAGAGAGAGAGGGATTATTAGCTTGCTAATTCTTCATCAAAAGTGAATATACATATATTAAGTATTAATCCATATCTTATTCAAAATCTAGATCTTGAGAATAGCTTTGAACTTGAATCGAATATTGGGTTCTCAAAGCGACAATCTTCCATTCAATCTTAAAACAAAAATTGGTTTCTTCCTTAATAGAGGTCTTGAGACATAGGGAGGGCAAGGCATGAGAAAATGGTAAGGTGAGAGAGACAATGGGGTACTTTATTATATTTCTTAGGCAATAAAGATAGTATCGGCGAGGGAAAGGCGTGACGGTTAGAGGAGCAAAGAGGATGGACAAGGCAATGAGAGAGAGAGAAAGGAGAGAGACATGTAAGAGGAGGGGGATGGGCCAAAATTTTTGAATTCCCTAGTTTTTGTATTTGTTTTTTAAATTTTGAACTACAAAGTCAAAAATTCCCTTTTATATAGGCTTTGGAATTTTTTAATATAATGGTAATGGAGGTAAAAAAAGAGGTTCACAAGGGATTCTAACTTGAACCTATGGTTTTTGGGGGGTTGTTAATTCTAGAAAATCCCATATATATATATATATATATATATATATATATATATATATATATATATATATATATATATATATATATATATATATATATGAAAAAAAATACTAGGGTGAGTCCACTAGTTGATGGAATAGTATAGGCCCAATGGCCCAGATTGAATCTATGCCAATCTGACAATCAAGACTGTATATCAGTAATATAATTTTAATATTTTTTATATAAATTCAAATAGCATGAAATTTGGAGACTGAACTCTTGTCATCAATGTACACCTAATAATACTATTAAAAAGATAATTCACATAAAATAAATTGACCAACAGACCTCCAAAATGTTTCAAGGGTTTTTTTATCAATTTCATTATGCGAATTATTTTTTGATATTTTTATTAGATTATACTATTCTTGAAGAATATACACTCCAAATTTCAAGTAATTTGGATTTGTATAAAAAAATTAAAATTCAATTACGAAATATAATTTTGATCATTGTATCGGTCCAGATTCTATCTGGGCCGTTGGGCTTATACTGTTACATGAGCCCATAGGCTGACATAAATTTTTTCCTATATATATATATATATATATATATATATATATATATATATATATATATATATATATCCACAAATATATATGACGATATATCCACATATGTGGATATATGTATGGATTTATGTCTAAATATATGTAGATATATGTGTCGTTATATGTCCACATATATCTACACATATATCCATGTATATGTGTAGACATATATCCACAAATATGTATGTCTTTAAGCTTCGATCTGCTCAAATCTTAGCAAAAACTAAGTTACTTTTGAAAAGATAGAAAGAGTGGGGTCACTTGAATTACGAGCTTAGAAAAATCCCAAATCTATACAGATCCGATCTTTTTCTGAATCCATTGGCAATGCCAGCTCTTGTATTTTGACCAAAATATGTTTCTAAATTTAATCAAATATAATAATAATTTAATTTTTAGAAAAATATTAAATAAAACAGAGAATTAAATGAAGAAAAACAAACTAAATTGAGAAAAAAAAGTGATACTTACCTCTAGAGACTCGAAACCCGATGTTTCAGACTTGGTTCAGGCCACTCTTGCAATTTGAGCCACCATCTCCTTGTTTTGGATGCATTTGCTTGCTGAAATTGGTAAATCTAAAGTTCTTTGATCTAGATCTAAGGTTCCTAAGCAAAGGGAAAAGCTAGAAATTTTAGGTAGGGTCTACATAGGTTTTTCTTTAGGGTTCCTAAGGTAGGGGGCAAAGCTGGGAATATTTGGGAGGGTCTACCTAGGTTTTTTTTAGGATTGGAGGAGAATTTCCTTAGTTTTCTAAGGGTTTGGGATCTCTAGAAGTTGAATATGAGTTCTGAGATTTTTCTCTGATATTTTTAAATTTTAGTTAGGGTATACCTAGGCTTTTCTTAAGATTGAAGAATAATTTCATTAGTTTTCTAATGGTTTTTGGAGGTTGAATATGAATTCTGAGATTTTCTCTTATTTTTTGGGATTTTCGCGGATTTGTTTCTATTTTTTTAGGAATTTTCTAAGGGGTTTTTTTTATTTTTCGGTAATTTTTCTAATTTCAAGAATTTCTAAGGGATTTTTTTCTTTTTTTGGTCTCTTTTTTCCGTCCTCCTTTTGGGTTAGGGGGATGAGGTATTTATAAAATTCAATTGGTGATTTGTCTTGATTTTTTTGGAATTTTATCCGGAATGTTTTGGATTTATCTTGGAGTTTGAGCCTTATCTAATTCAAGAAAGTGCCTTTACTGCATCATAAAACATGTTGACTATGCCATAAGGCCGCGTATGCATCGTCAATCCACGTATGGGCCTTTCGGATGGCGTTACTACCCGGCCCGCGGCCCGGCACTTAGGTTGTATAGGGACTAAATTGTCATTTGTAATATCATTTTATCCATAAGTCCGATTCAGGCGATTCTTGGACCATTGGGAAGATATCGGGCTCTACTTCAAGATGAAATAGGATTTATTCAATTTTAAAGTAATTATATTGGATCTAGGTTATCTAAGGTCTATTAGGGTTTGTGTGGTGCTTTGAGACCATAATCGAGGTTTGTAGGAGTTCCCTTAGCTATAATTTCAAGAGGGTGTCTACAGTTGCCCCTCTTTATCATTCACTTGGGGCATCAAGTGAATGATAAAGAAGTAAACACTTAAGACAAGGTGGGAAGGAAAACCTTTTTCGATGGATCATTTTTTGAATGACCAATACCCTTTTGGGTAGGTGGTACACTGATGGATGTTTTTATTCCGTAAGACATCGAACTGGCACTGCTATCTTTGAGTCAGTACATTAGAGAGGTCTCCAACAATAGGGATCCAAAGTGATAGTCAACAGGAACCGTGTTATCTTTGAGCAGGTGACACTCCTTGTTGTAGTCACTTTAATGCTACTTGGGAAGCTGCCAGTGTAGTCTTTTTCGACTTTAAACCTCTTTCTTGGGGCCTGACTCTCCATTGAATGAGAATTTGATTTAAAAGAAATGATGAGATGATGAATTTCTAGTTCGCCTTCGATTCTGATTCTTGGGGTCTACAAGTTCAGATTTTTTTGGTATGGGAACCTATGGATTGGTCTCTGTTTTCCTAAGGATTTGCATGCATGACAATCTAGGATTTGGTCGTGGTGGACGCATCATATCCATGAAACTCCTTCATTTTTTTAAAACATTTTTGAAGGTTTTGAAGATAGATTGATTTTTCAAACAGAAACAGAGTTTCGGGCTACATTTTAACTAAAGAAATTAAGGTTTTTGAAAACTCACGAGACATATAGGGGAAATTTTGAAATGGATGAGAAATTTTGAAAATGGATGAGAAATTTTGGTGAACAGTTTAGGCCCATGCTACCATGGAGCTCTCTCTCTCTCTCTCTCTCTCTCTCTCTCTCTTTCTCTCTCTCTCTCTTTTTTTTTTTTATGAGCTTGTCGAGCCTCTACTTGGGACTTTCAAGACAATGAATCACTAAGTACTTTCTTATCTTTTAATCTTGGCTCATCTGTCACAATTCACGAAAGATTTTCTTCTTATTTTTCGAGCAAACCGGTGTCTTGGATAATATGGGATGCGTCTCAAAGTGCTCCAAATATCCTTGGAAATCCAATTTTGTTCCTCCACTACCACTCTTTCAACTCCAGATAGGTGAGCCTCTTCAAGTTTTATTGGACTGATGTCTTCCTTTACTTTTTGATGTCATTCTAACTTGAGAAGAGACGAATTTCTAGAGATTTTGGAGAAGATATAGAGAAGTTCTAGTTTTCTATCACCCCGGGGTCCCTTTCAGGTGTTCAGCTCGATAGCTTTTTTTCCAACGCTCAAGGTTCCTTTGGGATTTTCAGCCCAGCGGTTTTTTTTTGTTTTTTCTTTTTCTTTGCCGCTAAGGTCCCTTTCGGGTGTTCACCCTAGTGCCTTTTTTTTTTCCGATGCTCAAGATTCCTTTTTGATTTTTCATCTAGGGAATTTTCTTTATTTTTTTCTTTTTTTTGTCTTTTGGAGAAGATGGAAACAGAGGAGGAGGAGAAGAGTTGGTGGTGTTTTTTTTTTCTTCTTGTCACACTTCGTCCTAAAAAAACAGATAAGAAGTCAATCATCCTTCCTTCTTCCAAGTGGCAGGGAAGTCCTAGTCCTGATTATCTTTAGATTTTCCTTGCCCTTAGTTGGTCTCTTATACTTCCTTGACAAACGTTGTCTAATCTTTATAGAATATTTCATCCTTGGACTGCTTCACTCGAGCTTTGATTTTCAGACTCGGAGACACTCTGAGCTTCTTAATCCTTCAATCTCTTGTTGGGTTGACTAAATTCATTTTCTTTTTTCTTTTTTTATATTTTTCAGCTCCTTGGATTGTCAATACCATAGAGTATAATGCCTAAGCAGAGCATGAATGCACCACTTGGCTTATTTGAAAGGGAGGAGTAAGTGATCACCCCACGCCTTTTCGGTAATCCTATTCAGTTGCAACTTCGTGTCGCTCTTGAGGAGCACATCACCTCAAGGCGTGTTGGGAGTCGTCATATGGCGTGGGCCTCATCGGTTGCCCCTGCTTTATTTTCATCATCAAGTGAGGGTGCCCTTATCCAGTGGCTTGGCAAGGCTGCCCCTGTAGGGTCTTCTCCATTTGATGTGACAATCATTATCTTGGATGAGACCGCCTCTATAGTATTTTCATCAAATTAGG
The DNA here is from genome assembly GCF_054954075.1 of Amborella trichopoda. Classification (NCBI taxonomy): domain Eukaryota; kingdom Viridiplantae; phylum Streptophyta; class Magnoliopsida; order Amborellales; family Amborellaceae; genus Amborella; species Amborella trichopoda. The sequence goes on from NC_142339.1 coordinate 30,577,120, forward strand.
CGATCCCTATCAAACTGGTGGATAGGACTGCCCCTGTTGGATTTTCTTCTTTTATTTGAATGTGGGGTGCCCCAAGTAGTGGAATCATGCCCCTGGCCCTATCATTTTATTTGGATCCTCTCTCTTCAGAGAATAATATGATTTTATCTTTAATGTTTGGTTCTTCATCCCATATAGGCAAGTTACTCAGAAAATCCGTAAAAGTGGCCCAGGTAGGCCCCTTAGAATTTCTAGGGATTTGATTTCTTTTAACCCTTGCAGAGGTGTTGGGTCTTCATGATTTATAAAATTTGGATCCCTTTTTTTTTCTGCATTAATCAACTCTTCAACCCAAATGGGTGGGTTTGCTAAGAAATCAAGTGAGGGTAGCTCAGGTGGGCCTCTTAGGATTTCTAGAGATTCAATTTCTTTCATCCATTCTTGAGGGGATGGATCTTCTTTTGGGTCACATTAAGGGATAGTTCAACAGAATCCTTTAGACTTGACTCTTTTGTTTCTTCATGGATTGCACTGTCGAGACTATGGAATTCCATACAAATGCAGTCTTCAGGATCTCGATTAAGCTTCATTGATGACTTGAGCCTCCTATGGGTCATCCACTGCACTTATTTGAAAGATGGGATCATTTTCTTTTGTGATGACATGTATCACAGGGATGTCCTGAACTTTTTGTGCGCTCGTTTCTTCGATCGGAATCGAGATTTTTCTTATATATTCATCGTTTTCTTGAGTTTCATAATTTTGGCTACAGTTACTTTCCTCAATTTGATTTAAAAATCTATAACCTCAAGATTTGGATCATCTACCCCTACCCTACTATCTAGGATATGGGTGTCTTGAGCCTTCTGCAAGTTTATTCACTTCAATTGGAACTTCTTGTGCAGAAGTTTGCTCTTTCATTCTCTCTTGAATCATAGACCATGGGCTAAGGCAATCCTTGTCATTTTCTTTATGAAATTCCCTAGCACCAGGGTTTTGAGTGTACTCATGCTCATATAGTATTTTTTTCATAGGGTGGATAATTTGGTCCTTTTGTGTCTTCATATTTTCAACTTTTATAGGTGAAAGATCGAAAAAAAAGGAGCCGCACACTATTCCCGTGCGACCACCCTGCAACTAAACTCCATTAAAGGGGTAGTCACGAATAGTGACTTTCGATGCTTATATCTCCCTCATCTGATATCGGATCGTGCTCAAACCTGATGGAGCGTGTTTGTCTCGTAGAGACGAGCATTTCGACGTATAGCATGCCTCGCGATGATGCCTAAGAGTGAATAAAAGCTAGAGAGAAGTTGTTGATTTGTGAATAAGTTGCGGGAAAATTAGCAGCGTCGCACCTAGCTCGAGCAGCCAAATCACGCCGCTTGCGAGCTCAATCAATGTGAAACCAATTCCATCGTGTGCGTAAGGTCTAGGGCTATCTCTAGTCTGAGCCTTGTATATGATGAACGGTTGGATTCCGCACACGAAGCCGATGAAGTGACTACAAATTCTGACGTCGAAATTCCATATTCCGACTAAAACTCCAAAGTTGCAAAATCTTCATTCGGACACGGAATCGCGCTGCGTTTATTTCCACGTGATCATGACAGCATGTGCAGTGTGATCCAGCTAAGAAATTACTAAAACACATCAAGGAACGAGCACACTATCGATCTGAAGTTTCAAGATTCATCCAAATTTCAAGACGCATGATCGTGCCCTAAAAACACAATCCATGGCTCGAAGTTGGTATCAAATCGATCACCATGCCGAGCCCTACAAGAAAACAATCATCTTTCGATCAAACGGGCATCAAAACAAGCCCGGATCATCCATTAGAAATCACGTACGTTCTAGGGCAGCACAGGGACTGTTTTGGATCTCAACAAATTGTTTAGAAGAGGCAAATCTGTCATTTTATACCCTATTTTCCTATTTCTTTTAATTCAATTAAATCTTAATTTCAAGCGATTAGATTTAAGTTTGATCAATCTACCCCATGTTTGAGCACAATTCTATATATACCACGTAACACCATTGTACACAGACCCTTCATTCATTCACCAAGGAGAACTTTGCTAAATAAAATTTCTCTTTCTACTCATTGTTGGGTCACGTTTGGAGAGAGAGAGAGAAGGGAGAGTGAAACTTTTGGATCGGTACCCTTAGGCTCAAGGAAAATCTTCTCTCTCTTCTTTTCTTTCTTCTACTTCTTCTTCGTCTGAACTCCTCTCAAAGGCCATGCACGGCAGTGGCGGGGTCATGCACTGCAGTGGCAGTGCCATGCATGCCTCTTTCTTCTCTTTTCTCCCTTCTGTGGTTTCACAGATCACGCATAGCGATGGCAGTGCTATGTGCGAATTGCTTTCCCCTTCTGTTCGTTCATCTTTATCTCTCAGCGAGGTTCACAGACAAAGTTAGTCATCGCCGTACACAGAGGTGTTGTCAACGTCTCAGTGAAGAGCACATATGGTGAAACTTATTGCCGCCCGCAGGGGTCTCCCCCTATTGCACGCCTATCGAAGATGGCGATGCCAATCGCTACCCGTGAGGGGTCACAGCAACACCTATCGGCTTCCGCGAACTTCCTTTGGGCGCTCGATGCCTATCAGAGTCCGCGAGCTCTCTTCGCGGGCTCGGTGCTTATTGTCGTTCTCGAGCTTCCTTTGCGTGCTCAGTGCCAACCACCGTCCACGAGCTCTCTTCGATCACATGAGGCTTATAGCCATCCGCGAGCTTCCTTCGCACGCTAGGAGCTTATCGCGGTCCACGAGCTCCTTTCGCATGCTCGGTGCCTATCACTATCCACAAGCTTTCTTCGTGTGCTCGGTGCCTATCGCCGTCCACCAGCTTTCTTCGAGCGCTCGATGCCCATTGTCGTTTGCCAACTTTCTTCGTGTGCACGGTACCTATTGCCGTCCACGAGCTTTCTTTGTGCGCTCGGTGCCTATCGCCCTGCACAGGCTCCTCTCTGTGTCCCATGACTACCGCCATGCGCTTCATAAGAAGTTATGGCCGCCAACGAAGGGACGTGCTGCCTTCTCGCGTTGCTCAAGGCGATGTCTAATGTTGCCTGTAGTTCATTGATTGCCCCCTTCTACCGTGAGCAGCATTGTCCGAAGCTGTCGAGACCTCTTCCCATTACCGTCTCATGCCTTCTCCTCATTCTCTTCCCTTCTCACTTGGCTGAGGGTAGACTCGGTCTAGCGTTGCCATAACGGTCTGGCTATCAAGCAGTATTACCGTTGTGCTGGTCCTGAGTACCATGCCTGTCTTGCTACCACGACAGATTAGGACAGTCATATCGACCTTGGTTTCGAGTAGTATTGTCGTTGTGCCGATCTGAGTTACTGTGCCCATCTTGCTACCACTTCGAGTTGGTCATTGCATGGATCCAGCTATCATGCTAGTCCGTCTCCTTGTTGAGTCCCCTCTTCTTTTCTCCTCTCATTCATACCCTCTTCTTTTCATCACCCTAACTTCTTACCTTCTCATCCATATGAAGGTGCATTGCCTTAAGACAAGGGTGGGTCTTTCGGTCTACTTGTCTTGCAAATTAACCATAGTAGTGTTGTGTAGAAAACAAGGAGATTGTAGGTCAAGGGAGGAGATTTCGAACTAGCTGAAGCAACTGGGGACTTTCCGTCGTTATCTAAGAGGGCACCTGCACAAGTCAGCCTGAGTAAGTCATGGACCCAAGTGAGGTTGGTCCCCACCTGACATCCAAAATTTCTCTCTCACTAGTTCGACACCTGCCCTTGTTCTGTGAATGAGGTTCTCGAGAGAGTAATTTCATGTCTCGGGTTTTTCAAACCCGAGACATGTCACTCTATCACTTAGATCCGAGGAGGCGAGATCAAGGCACCTAACTAACTTGGAGACTCTACTGAGGACTTATTACCCCTTCGTTGGTTCGCTCTTGTTTGATCAGTATCACCTTTTACTTTTTTCACTACTTTTTATGGCATCTGGGTTATTCAGCCCATTCATCCAAGTCGGGAATTTTTTCATCCCCGCAATCATGACTGTCCCAAGGAAGCGAGCTGCTCAAACTTCCTTCCCTACAGTCCTTCTGAGTCAGGACTCACAGTCCGGCTCCCAGCTGCTTTCCTAGGTTGCTGCGAGAAGGGACTTAAAGGTCCCTGACTCCCTGCTTCCTCGCCCTGGTGGAACCTTCACCAAGGCCCCTTGCATTGGTAGCACATCTGTTGTCACACACAATACTACCCTGTCACTGGCAAGTTCCCTGCCAGTCATACTGTTGAGATACACCAAAAGGCTGCCCTGTCCACTCTCGCAAGAGGCAAGAAGGTTGCCATCGCTTCTGAGGGTCACCCCCTGAACTCCTTCACAACCCTGAACCTCTACACCTAGAGGCTCGGCACACAAAGGTGAAGATCCTGAGGTCTCTACCCCACACACAAACTTAGAGGCTCGTGGTCCATCCGCTCGAGCCACCGGGGAACCTTTCATGCTGCCCCGAACTAGCGTTCAAGGCTATGCTTTCTCGGGCCAAACCCTACGTGCGCTTTAAACCCTACAGCTCTGGACAGTGCTAGTTCTGCATCAGCTCGAGCACATGAGGGTCAATCAGTTTTTCCTCCCTCTCACCACACATAGCTTCACCCTATGAGAGATCGGTTCCTACCCGGTCCCTCACAGACACAAGCTCGTGGGTCCCGACCTCCTAATGTCGAACCAGTTGAGTAAACCCAGGCTGATCCCCAAGTCACCCAGACGGCTAACCCTAAAGGTACACACGCACTGAATTTGCAGGTTCCTCCCCGATCCTAGCTCAGGCAGAGTCATGAACCAACTCTTTCTCCTATCACTCCTCCTTCACCAGGCAAGAATCTCAAGACCTGATACTCAAAGGTTTTCCTTAAGAGTACCATCTTGAGTCAGCCGCCCCAGGTTAGACATGCACCCGAGCCTCACAAGGGAATCTGATGAGGCTCGGGAATCTGAGGCAATGGCCTGATGTCAGACAGAAGCCTACAGCCTCCAAAACAGTGACCTCAGTTGCCCTCTGTCCTTGGACCCTGCTCTCTATTTCAGCTAATCGACACGGCCCTCACCTGCTCAAGAAAAAAGGGGCAGTCCAAGCCTCAGGCTCAGTTCTGGAGTGAGGTCCATAGCAGCCTCAAGATTCAGCAAAAGAAAGGTCTGCAGATCCTGACCAAAGAAGCCCCTAAGGGAGTTGAGGTTACCACCTTTGGTGACCTCCTGCCTCATAATCCCTTCTTCCCTCTGTAGACCCTAGAGCCTGAGCAAGTCCAAGAACATTGCTCGATGATCACTGCCAAGAAGCCACAGTCCCAAGACCGTCAAGAACTGGTCCTCACACGGTCGGCGTACAAAGCCCCTGCAAAACCATTTGCCTCGTACAACTCGCCAAACATGGCAGTCCACTACTCCACTTGGCTCTGACCTTCCAGAAGAAACGGTCAGTGTCATGGTGATCAACGACCCAGACGACGCCCAAGAAGAGCTGATGAACATGTTCAAGGTAATGATGCAGTCCATCCTCGAAAAGATGGAACGCCTGAAAGCCTCCAAGTCCTCTTCTTCTCACCATTAGACTCCCTGTTTGGTGAAGACATAGTTCCTAAACAAACTCACCCACCGGTCTCCCAGGACAGCTCTGATTCCCTAGGGGTTTCCCAAACTAACATAGATGCCGTGGTGGCTCACAGTCTCAAGAATAAGGTCTTGGGCATGCAGCAGGCGCCGCTTTACCAAACGCCATACCCCTCATACATCGACCAGGTGTCGTTTCCCCTAAACTACCAAAAAGGGAATCTCCCAATGTCCGACGGTACTACGTCCCCTCACCAGCATACTACTTTCAAGAGGCTTGTCAAGAGACGGTAACTAACGGGCGACACCTCCTCTGTCAGTTTGTCGAGACTCTCGAATGGCCATCCTTCCAGTGGTATGCTTGACTACCTCCAAACTCGGTGCACACCTGGCATGAAATAGAGCAGTTGTTTTACCAATGCTTCTACAAAGTCCAAAGGAACGTGGAGACCATCGAGCTTCTGACTCTAACTCAAGACCCTGGTGAGCCGATTCATAAGTTCATCGCCCGATGGAGAGAGTTGGCAGCCTTTCATGTCACTCCCATGATTGAAAAAGAAGCAGTTCAAACCTGTATACAGAATATGCTGCCCAAGATCACCCTGCATGTCGAGGCCTCCAATCTAGCCTCCATGTCAGAGCTCATCTCTAAAGCAGTTCATATTGAGGGTCTGTCCCAGCACCATGGTGGATCTCATGAGCAACCCTCCGGCACGGATTCTCGCTCCAACAGTTGGGGCAACCAGTAAAAAGCGGTGGTCAGTGTGGCTGTCACCGTGACTGACACTAACAAAGTCGCCCCTCAAACCTTGGATCTCTGCAAGGCACAGCCGCCTCAGGCCAGGGGCAAGCAGCAGTCTTACAATAAGGTCCCGCCCCCTAAAAAGATAAATCGAAGTGACTTCTGGATCCAACACCAGAATAAGGTGTACCCCTTCGATAAGGAGTGGGTTCTTGCTTTTCTTCAACTACTACTGGAGCAAAACATGATCTAGCTGCCGGAGGTCAACACTCCATAATAAGCTGGACAGGAGACACACGAGAGGTGCTGTGCCTATCATAGGAAAGTAGGCCACCCCACTTAGGACTGCTAGAAGCTCAAAGACACTATCGAAGCCCTTATTAACAAGGATTAGATTCTAAGAGTCAAAGAAAGCGTTCGGGGCAGCCGAGGCTGCTCACATAGTGACAATCCAAGAAGATGATGGGGAACCCTCTATCCTCCGTGCACTATTTTCCATAATGCTCGAAGAGGGACACATCACACCAAAGCAGACAAGGCAGCCGAAGTTCTTGCCTCCAGGAACTGAGAATCTCTAGTGCTCATATCACCTAATACAAGGCCATGACTTGAGTGAATGCACTGGCTTTCATGAGCTCTAGGCAAAGAAGATGTAGCAATTCCAAGAAGTCTATGGTGACCCAAAAGGACACCCTCAAGTCCCTCTTCCACCAGTGCAAGAACAACTCCCGACGTAAGCTCAGGGAAGCACTAAGCTAGACCCTCTGTAGCCCCTCTTTGAGATGATGCTCCAACAGAGTCTCATCACTTCCAAGCCTACCAGGCAGCCGAGGTGTCTTGCCCAGAGAACGGAAAGACTCTGATGCCCATATCACCAAGTATGGGGCCACGAGTTGAAAGCATGCTCTGGGTTCGAAGCTATAATCACTCAGAAAGTACAAGACAGCCACATCGTTTACGCTGTTCTCTCAGTGCGCTTCGAAGCCGTCACTCACGTCCAAGAAGAAACCCCGCTACAGGTCCCCTAAGAGCATACACTGGACCCTTCAGAGGCCTCGACTTCTCAGCCTTAGAAAGTTTATCATGGACGAAGTGGGCTCAAATCCCTAAAGCGTGAGGTAGTCCACCATGCTTGGACTAATCATTAGCCCAATAGGGTGGACCAAACACCTCCTCAAGGATCCAGAATGAGACAAGCACCCAGGTCAGCTCGTCAAAGGAATCGTCTTCCTCAACCACCAGTCGAGAAAGAATTTCTCAGGCCCCTTCCTCCACTGCTAACCTTACAGGACTTCATCCTAGGCGCAACTCACCTTATCCTGTCGTCCAAACAGACAAACATCCCTGAGTCATCAAAAAATCGGTAGTCATCCAATATGGTGATGAATCTAAAAGCACCCCACAACAGTTAGAGCTGGGGCAAGACCTAAAATACCCCCTGCGCACATCCAATTTTGGCAACGACGTAAACCTCCTCTTCTATTTCTTCCACAGGTGCAGCTCGACAGTGCATAGACTTTGACACTCTAAACAGAAAGCTCGAAGGCACCAGCCTCAGCAAGTCATAGCAGAAGCGTCTAAGAGAGATGTTGACCCAAGCGACTGGATTCTTGTCAATCACTGACGCCCGGTCAGCTTGAGCTAAAACCAAGTCATCTTCGAGATCCTCTTCCAAAGAGGCCTCCCATATTGTGCAGATCTTGGAAGTATCATCCAGCACAAGGTAAATGAACCTGAGATCAAGGAGGAAGCTACAGGCCACACCTCAAAAACTCAAGGTCCTCAAGTTTCCTGATCCTTCACTTTTCTCTAAGCCTCAACCTCAAGCCTTTACATCCTTAATAAAAATACCTGTTGCCTCCCCATCAACCCAAACCGCACGGGCTAAACAACAAAGTCAGCCAGTGTCACAAACCAAAACTCAACCAAAACCTATTCCTAAGCCTACCCTACCACCTACACCAGTGACTGGATCAAGAACACAGAAGACTAATGAGGATAAAGTGAAATACGATGTAATTGGGCACTTGAGAAAGCTTCTTGCCCTTGTAAGTATCTATGATGCCCTTCTGCTGTCTAAAGACTATCGTATGGCCCCAGAGGTGTACAAAACTGAAGTGGAGCCTATTGAGGTTGACCCAGCCATCCAAAGTGGGTGCTTGGCAATCTCCTTTTCTGAAGATGACCTTCAGTTGGGAGGCAAATTTCACAACCGCCCTCTCTTCGTGAATGGTGAACTACACACCTGCCTTATCAACCAGATCATGTTGGATGGAGGGTCGGTAGTCAACCTGATCCCAAGAAGTATCCTCACCCGATTGGGATTAGGATTTGATGACCTCAGTCCTACCCACATCACCATGCAAGGGTTCAACCAATCAGGAGAAAAGCCGGTTGAGACAATTCGTCTTTGCCTCAAGATCTATGACCTCAATGATTACTCTCAGTTTCATGTAATCGACATTGATACGTCTTACAATTTCCTCCTCAACCGCCCTTGGCTTCACAATTAGGGGGTGGTTCCTTCCACTCTCTATCAATGCTTCAAGTATAGCCAAGATGAGAGACAACACATGGTCTATGATGATAAGAGACTATTTCCTATAGCCGAGACTCACTATGTCGACGCTAAGTATTATTTCACTAACCGTCCAACACTGAAAACGTCAAAGGATAATGATTGGAAGCCTGTGAGAGAGACATGACCCTTGTCTCATGATGATGTTGAAGATCTGGGGTGAATGATCACAGACATGTTCAAAGAAGAGGAAAGATAAGGAAAGATCCTCCCTTTGACTCTTATCTACCCAAGTATACCTTGCCACCTCTTCGAGGTCATGCTGTCATCCCCCAAAGACAAAGCTTCCCCCTCTACTTCTAATTAGTTAGAACAAAATGGTGAGCTAGAAGAAACTCCTGAGACTGAGGAAGGCCTAGAGGTAAACCTTCCAGCACCGAGGGTCACCTATACGTCGGACTAGCAAAAGGTTCTGCATGTCCCCATTGCTCTTTTAGAAGCAGAATTGACACACCAACTACCAAGGAGGGTACTCCAAATTCCATCCTCCTTGAACAAGGGGATCAACAACAGTCAAGAGAAGGTCTTACACCTCGCAGAGGGTCCTGAAGAGGTACAGGTGAACAAGAGTCAACCCTCCGGCTCTCAGGAACAAGACCCCATGACAGAGTTGAGAAGTGATGTTTGTAGCCTCCAGAATCCGTTGGAGGTTATGTGCATTGCTTCACAGCACTTGAAGGAGTTTGTCCCTGAGACTAAGACTTATGACGAGCTCAAAAGCAATGTACCTCAAATCGAAGCCAAGGCTCCCCCAGATTGAAGTATTTACAGTGAACAGGCTCACCAAATCATGAGAACCATGAATTATGAGCCCCGGTCCAAGCAAACACTAAGGGGTGAGGAAGCAACTGCTCCCCCATTCGAGGTCATTAAAGCCACGGCAAGCTGCAAAAAGAGAAGCAAGGTGAAAGGGTAGAAGCAATGAAAAAGAGAAGGAAGAATAAAAGACATGCCTCACACAGAAAGAGAATTGTTTCATTCATAAATCAAGAGGGCATTACAAGCTTATTTTCTTTACAATAAGAAGAAATAAAAAAAAAGGCGTCATCAAAATCAAACAATTGCTTCATTGATCTTCCCCCTATATGTTGCGGTCGATGCCTTCGCCCGCTCAATTTCGCTCTTCAACCCTGCCACCAATTCCGCCTCATGCTCCATCAAGGCAATCACTTCTCCTAAGGAATACTTGATGGCCAAAATGTTATCAAGAAGCACCTTGTTCTTTGCTTCTCAAGCCATAGTCTCCTTCTTTAGCTTGTCAAGCTTCTGCGTCAACCCTAACATATTTGCCCTCAGAGCCTTTGTTCTCCATCCTAACAATGGCCTCTTCAGCAAGGTCAGATCTCTGAGAGACTGCAACATGCCTCTGCTGCAACTGAGTTTCTACCAGTTCATGGTAGTGCAAAAGTGAGGATTCCAAAGGGGGTAACTACGAGCCCTCTAGCCGCTGAGCAGTTGCTTCTTCGCACAAGGCCTTTGTTCTCCATCCTTCTAGTTCATTTACGATGCCATCAAAGTAAGGGACGATATATGGTACTCCCCCTGCAACGGCGATCTGCTTCAACTGCTAGATTGCATCATTAAGTTCAGTAAGAGGTAGACCCTTTAGCCGCTGCAGGCCCAAGTGAAGCATGTCCATCATTATGCCGGACAGCCCACTTAAGCTAGGCTTAGGCAGTGCTGCTGAGGCCACTACAACAAGAAGAGTTTCAGTCTCCGCGACAAAACTCGAAGGGATTATAGCCATGAGAGTCGCTGGCTCCTCCTAAGGGACTATGAAGCCCAACTCTCATCATTTGCAGGCGCGGAAGGGGCCCCAATATCAACCTACTCAGCCCTCACAACCTCCTCACCTGGCTTGTCAGCCTCACCATTAGCAGGCTCGGGCCCTCCAAGGCTAGCCTCTTCTCCTAGCCCCTCGTTTTTTGAAGCAATCGTAATATGCCCCAAAGCGGTTTGAGCCCCTTTAGAGCCAGTCCCTTTTCCCTTTTCCCTCTCTTCTTGAACCGTCATCTCCTCCTCATTAGGTTTGACACCTTCTTCGCCCTTATCTTCCACGACGACCACTTTAGCCACGGGTTCCCCCATAAGACCTGCGTCCTTTGCAGCCAAGGGTGCCACCTCTGGGCCCTCAAAATCTGACCCCTGGGGATGTACTATTGCTGCATCCTCCATGGCTACATCACTTGAAACAACTTCCTATTGCTCGGGTGGCACTCGTCAGTCCCTGGGAAACTACCCTCTTCTATTGCCACAAGCACTACCAAGGCTTCCCTTTCCTCGATAGGCACAACAACCTCCAGAGCTCCAGAGGCCCTCTCCACCTTTGCCACCTCATCAAGGTCAGCCTCATCAGCCCCGTTCACCTCCATCGGGACTGGGCCCTCCCCTTCAGCCACGAACGTCACTTCCCAATCCGAAGCATCTTCGATTAGGGTAGTGGGATCAGAGACACCATCTTGAGCGTTGGGAGAGCCAGAAGAAGGTTTAGGTGAAGGAGAAGGTGAATCCTCAAGAGGAGAGGATGATACAGAAGCAGTAGGAGACACGTATGACTCCGAAGAAGCAGCCGACGAAGAGCCACCTGCCGATTCTCGGACCACTTGATGCTTGGGCCGTTTACGCTTCGAAGCCCAACGAGCATGTGCATGAGGGACGGTCGGGGCAGTCGGCTTCCGCTTCTTCCCCTTTTCTTGAGAAGGTGCAACAGTTTCAGGAGTGCCCTTTCGAGAAGAGCCACCAGCAAGGTTGCTATGAGAGCCGTTCACTATCAACTCATTCAAATCCTGGATCCGATGCCCTTCATACCCCGGGACCTTGCGGCCTTCCTTCCATTTGAAATTGCAGAGAGGTTGTCAAAAAATGCTCTCTGTACTCTTCTCCATATTGAGAAACCGCGGAGGAGACTCATCCACAACAATTTAGCGAGGCCGCCCAACGACGCGCCAGTCTTAGGGAAAGCCCAGGGTGAATACCTCCCCCAGCAGAGGAGTCCCTGCCATCTTCCTCTGCCTCATCTCCTTGCTCCAACGAGAATTCTCCCCTTTTCAATAGTGGCCGACATCCCAATACCACTTACTGGTAATTCGCCACCAAACTTCATGGGATTTAGTCGTTCGCACTTTTTTGCCGAAATATGGTAGCACAAACTTATTGACCTCTGTGAACTCCAAGCACGTGGCCTAAGCTGTGCGAATGTGCCTCGAGAGCCAATTCTTCAGGTGGGTTCCCAACTGGTTCTTCTTCCAGCGAGCCGCCTTGCTATGCTGCTTCTCAAAGAATACGAAGAATGGGTAGCCTTGATCGAGCCCGTGCTGCTGATCAAATCTATGAGGGAAATATGCCTTGAGTTTCGCACTGTGAACAGTGCGGTAGGCAAGAACTCTGCCCCTGACACTCAACATATACATCAGCTCCTTATGAGTGGTAGGAGCACTGTCCAGGCTCTTGCCCAGCTCGTCAATAAAGGCACGATATGTGAGATTTCCTATCAGGAAGGAGGGCCTCATCATGTGGAGATGGTCGTTGTAAAACAAACTACGCGTGTGGCCAAGAGTATGGAAGATTGTTTTTTGCCTAGCAATCCTCAGTAGAATCGGGCACATCGTTTCCTCCAATTCTCTGGTTCGAAGGTAGGTGTCCGAGAAATAAGCCCCAAGCCAGCCATATACATAGTGGACAAGGAAAGGCGTCTTGAGGTCCCCTGGGAAGGCTTCGCCATCCACTATGTCGCTCCCTCCTTCATCACCTTTCCCATAGACACAACTCCTAGCCCATAGTAGATGCTGCAAAGGACCGGTTGTGCTTGGATGGATAATGTCTGCTCACAATCATCCATATTCATGCTTGAATTTCATAATTAATAAACTAAGTAAACATTCATAAAAAAAAATCCTGAAAACATGGAAGCTAGATCTACTTACATGTACCAAAAGAAACTCCAAGGTTCCCCCACACAGGTTCCCTTCAAAAGGCCAAGCTCCAAGGCTAGGTTCAAGCTTAAGGCTTTAAGTCTAAAGAGGGAGGACGTGGATGAGTGAGGGAAAAACTCATGGAGGGGTGTGAAACGAGGTACAAATAAGCAAAAAGAAAGGGGGGCGGCAGCAACCAATAGACAAATGTCACATAAGATGCATGCAAACAAACATGAGATAGAGAAGAAGAAGAAGAAGTTCCCTTGGACTGCCGCGCTCGGCAACACCACGAAATGCCGGAAAAATCTAGGTCCTTACATCAACCCTCCCCCCCCCCCCCCCCCCCCCTCCCTTAAAAAGGATTTTCCCCAAAATCAGACCTCTGCTAATCAAATAAATGGGGGTACTTATCCCGAATCTCATCTTCCCATTCCCAGGTTGACTCTTCCCGTGAATGGTACTGCCACAAAACACGGTCCAGAGGGATCTCCTCATTATGCAACACCTGCACCCTTCTATCTTGTATCCCAACCGGTTGCTTGATGAAGGTCAGGTCTTCTCTGATCGGAACCAGTTCTTACGTCAGAATATGGGATGGGTTAGGCTGGTACTTCCTTAACAAAGATACATGAAAGACATCGTGGATGTTCACCAACTCGGGTGGTATGGAAAGTCGATATGCCGCGCTTCCAACTTTTTTTAGAATCTCAAAAGGTCTAATATAACGCCAGTTCAACTTCCCTTTCTTGCCAAATCTCATAATTCCCTTAGTTGGTGTCACCCTCAAGAAAACCTGATCACCCACCTCAAACTCGAGGTCTCTTCTTTGGTTATCGGCATAACTCTTCTGCTGACACTGAGCTGTCTCGAGCATCTCTCAAATTAAATCAATCTTTTCTGAGGTCACCTGAAAACTTTCTTGCCCTAAAAGCCTCCATTCACAAATGGGTGACCTACACTTTCTTTCATACAGGGCCTCAAAATGTGCCATTTGAATACTAGCTTGGAAGCTGTTGTTATAGGCAAATTCAATCAGAGGTAAACGATCATCCCAACTTCCCTTAAAATCAATGACACAAACCCTTAACATATCTTCCAAAGTCCGAATGGTTCTCTCCGATTGTCCATCAGTCTTGGGGTGCAAGGCAATACTAAAAGCAAGTCTCATCCCCAAGGATGACTGTAAACTAGCCCGAAATCTAGAGGTAAATCTAGTGTCCCTGTCGAAGACGATGCTGACTGGTATTCCATGCAACGTCACTGTCTCTTTGATGTATAATTGTGCCAGTTTATCCAAGGCGTAGGTCGTGCGGATTGGCAAGAAGTGGGTAGTGTTGTTCAGCCGATCCACAATGACCCAAATGCTATCATGCCCAGAACTCATTTTAGGCAAACCAGAGACAAAGTCCATAGCAATGTGCTCCATTTCCATTCCGACACGGGTAAGGGCTGCAATAACCCTGCAGGTTTCTGATGCTCAGCTTTCACTTGCTGGCATGTCAAGTACTTAGAAACAAACATTGCTACTTCCCTTTTCATGTTATTCCACCAGAAAGTTTTTTTCAGGTCCTGATATATCTTAGTACTCCCAGTATGTATAGCATAACAAGAGCGGTGAGCTTCCTCTAAGATAGCTCTCTTCACATCCTCATCGTTCGGGATACAAATCCAATCTCTAAATCTCAACGAGCCATCACTGCTCATAGAGAAATCGTCTCTCCTTCCCAGCTTCATATCTTCTAAAATTTTCATGAGTTGGGGATCCTTCTTTTGTGCCAACCGGATCTGTTGAAAAAGCTAGGGTTCTACCCTTATGTAAGCTATCATACTTACCCCATCACCAAGGGGTAGAGTTGGATGCCATCCCACTGCATCATCTAACAACTTCATCTCTCGGGATTGGATGAGCCACTGACATCACAGGCTTCCTACTCAAAGCATCTGCTACAACATTAGTTTTACAAGGGTGATATTGGATGGTACAATCATAATCGTTCAATAGATCCATCCATCTCCTTTGCCTCATGTTCAACTCCTTCTAGGAAAACAGATACTTGAGGCTCTTATGATCCATAAACATCTTAAATTGGGCTCCATAGAGGTAGTGTCTCCAGATTTTCAAGGCGAATACAATAGCCGCAAGCTCCAAATCATGGGTTGGGTAATTCTGTTAATACGATTTTAACTATCTGGAAGCATATGCAATCACATTCCCCCCCTGCATAAAGTACACATCCGAGCCCTTTATGAGAGGCATCGGTGTAAACTGCAAAGTCCTCATTTCCTTCAAGTAAGGTCAGTATCGGAGCCGTGGTCAGTCTCTTCTTTAGCTCTTGAAAGCTTTTCTCACAGTCATCTAACCACACAAATTTCACATTCTTCTAGGTTAGACAGGTCAGAGGGAGTACTATCTTCGAGAATCCCTATACAAAGTGCCGACTAACCCCATAAAACTACGGACCTCTGTCATGTTTGTCGATCTTCCCTACTTGGGTACAGCTTCAATCTTAGAAGGGTCAACCGCAACCCCATCCTTAGAAATAACATGCCCAAGGAAGGCCACACTAGGAAGCCAAAATTTACACTTGCTCAACTTGGCATACAGCTTTTCTGACCTTAAAGCCTAAAGGACTACTCTCAAGTGCTGCTCATGCTCTTCTAGGATCTTCGAATACACCAAAATATCATCAATAAAGACCACAACAAAATCATCTAGAAAGGGTCTGAAAGTTCTATTCATTAGGTCTATGAAAATAGCTGGGGCATTAGTCAATCCGAACGACATTACTAAAAACTCATAGTGGCCATATCGGGTTCTGAATGCAGTCTTGGGAACATCTACCTCCCTGACACGCAATTGATGGTAACCCGTACGGAGGTCGATCTTAGAGAACACTTGCGCCCCTTGAAGCTGGTCAAAGAGGTCATCAATCCTAGGCAGAGGGTACTTATTCTTTATTGTTACTTGATTCAACTATCTATAATCTATACAAAGTCTCATGGACCCATCCTACTTCTTCACAAAGAGAACTGTCACACTCCAAGGCGACACACTGGGTCGGATGAACCCCTTCTCTACAACTACCGCAATTGCTCTTTCAGCTCCTTCAATTTTGTTGGGGCCATCCTATAAGGGGCTTTAGAGATGGAAGCATTACCAAGGACCACATCTATCTCAAACTCTATCTCTTTAACTGGAGGCAAAGAGGACAACTCCTCGGGAAAAAGTTTTGGGTATTCTCTTACAAGTGATATCTCTTCTAACTTGGACTGAACATCCCGAATCTTTACCACATAGGCTAAGTATCAGACACATCTTTTAGCCTAAAGACGATGAGCTCCAAGGGCCGAATAAAATGTAGAGGGGGAGCATCCTTGGTACCAACAAAATGCAACTCGGGTCGATTAGGGCTTCTAAAATTCATAATTTTATTGTAACAGTCAACAGTGGCATGGTGTGTGGACAACCAGTGCATGCCCAAAATAACACCAAAATCTTGAATATCTAAAAGTATCAAGTCTATGGGCAGGGCACACCTCTTTAGCAAAACCCCACACTGTTTGTATACCATATCTGTTTTCATAGAATCCCCCACAGGTGTGCACACTACTCAAGTACAGTCAAGAAGTGAAGTATCAACATTTATATGACTTGAAAAATGAGGCACAACAAAAGAATGAGAGGAACCAGGGTCAATCAAAATTCTAGCCTTTCTACCACAAACAGAGAACTTACCTCGGATCACTGAGGTAGAAGCCTTCGCCTCCTGCTCTGTAAGTGTAAACACCCGACCCTGAGTCTTTGGTGTGTCCTTGGGCTTCGTCACTGGGCAGTTCTTGATTAAGTGGCCAGGTTTGCCACATCAATAACAAGTTCCTGACTTCTTGTAGCACTCAGCCGCAAAGTGGTTGTTCAATTCACAATATGAGCAGGTCGGGGGTCAGTTATCCCTCACATTTCCCGGAAAGGTCTTTTGAGTTTTCATATTGCCCTGATTAGCCCTTCTCCTAAAGTCTCCCTTAGGAGGCGGCCGAGTCTTCCTCCCAAAACTTCCAGACGATGCAGATCTTACTCTCCCTTCCTTCCTCAATCGGAGCTCCTCACAATCTTTCTCGATCTTCATAGCTAAGTCCACCAATGGGGAGAACACCTTAAGGCTGGCTGACATTACTCTTCCTCTGATATCTGGCCTTAGGCCCCTCTTAAATTTGTTCACCTTATGCGCCTCTATGTTGATGATATGGGGCGCATACCGAGAGAGCTCTACAAATTTGGTTACATATTGTTCTACAGACAGTCTCCCTTGTTGTAGATCAATAAACTCAACTTCCTTCATCTCTCGGACAGAATTAGGGAAATACTTCTCATCAAACGCCACTAGGAAGTTTTCCCAGGTGGCCGCAGTCCCTGTCTCCACCCAGGACTACTTCACCGAGCTTCACTAATGCTCAGAATCCCCTTCCAGTATAAAGGTTCCCAACCTAACTTTCTGCTCATCAAACCAATGCAAAACTTCAAAAATCTTCTCTACTCGCCACCTCCATCTTTCAGCCCTTTCTAATCCTCCATGTCCAGAGAATGCTAGGGGTGCAAGTCTCCTAAGCCTCTCAATCAGTCCACTATCTGCCGGGTCTGGGGCAGAAGCAACCGGGGTCGGCATACAGTCCTTCATAATTTGAGTCATGGCCCCGAGCTTCTTAAAGAATTCCTCGAAGGCCTCTGTGTTCCCATTACTAGAGATCGAATCGTTGGCACGAGTCCTTGTCATCTTTGACCTAAAATAGGAACACCCAGTTACTAGCCTAAAAAAAAAAAAAACACCCTAAGGAACTTTTAAGACTCCCTAGGTCAAGAATCCTATCCTAGCTGCTCTAATACCATACATTGTCACGACCCCACCCCTTACCCCCTACCGTACTTGCCAGAGGGCAACAGGGTGCAAAACCGCGATCAAAGGTAGCGAATGCCAGTCAGGTGGGAGTATGCTCAACTCTTTAAGAAAAAGGAATCAAAGCAAACCATGAAAGAAAAACAAAACTCCAATCACACAACCATAAAAGAAAAACAGGATAACCAAGTTTGGGACTATATATATATATATAGGAATATATGAGAGACCCAAAGGTATTACAAATATGTTCAAGGCTTCAAAGGCCCAATAACATTTACTTGATTTCAACATAGCCAAGAACTATATATGGCCACTACCATCCAAAACATACAATCAAAAAAGACTTTTATATATATATATATATATATATATATATATATAAATAAGAGACCCACAAGTATTACAAATATGTTCAAGGCTTCAAAGGCCCAATAACATTTACATGATTTCAAAATAGCCAAGAACTATATGGCCACTGCCACCCAAAACATACATTCAAAAAAGACTTCCACAAAAAGCACAGAACTCCAACCGTCAGCCACGATCACCAAACCACCCGTCCTCCACCCTCGACTATCGCTCTACATAGATGAAAGATAAAAGAGTGAGCTGTAAAGCCTCCTAAATAGATCAAGTTGTCATGCCTTCCTACCTATGAACATTATATCATAACAATACTTAGGGTTTCATGCAATTCTTATAAAACATGAGCCATGTATCAAAATCATCTCTTCTAGTGTGTAGTGCATAATTTATAGTAAAGCAATGACAAATCAGATATCAGATATCATATGAAATAACAATTTATCAAATATTTCCATCACTAACAAAATAACATATCAATAAATCAAGCAAACACATATCAACCACAAGCAATCCTAATATCGCCTACTCCCAAAGTAGAAGCCCTATCTATCTGGCCAATCCAATCACATTGCTTAGGACTTCTACCATCACTTAGGAGGGAAAATAATGACAAATGGGTGATCCATTTCGTAATTCCTTCACACACACACAGTCCCCAGCCCGCTTTGGGGCTTTTGATAGGCAATGGCCTTGCAAGAGATGACCCTCATTTGTTCTCTAGCTGGAGGGCGTTTCACCACCAATGGATGACCCATTGCGTAGCGTCATACACTCATATTGGGGGGCGCGACCCTCCCATGTGACTCACATCGTAACTCCCTTCCTATCATCGGGAGTCAGGGAAAGATCTCAATTGTCAGCACAACTTTCTCATCATATCACATTACACTACCAACGGATGATCCGTTGCATAGTGCCTCATACATTTCTTATCATATTATATCACACTACCAATGGATGTCCCATTACATAGTCTTTCATATCACATCTGTGGTATGTCTTATTACAACCATGCACATTCATCATTTAATAGCAAAGCATAAATTCATTTCATGAATTTATTTCATAACAGAGCATGTCTTATCATAACAGAACATATCACAATAGAGCACAACTCAGGCACACATATCATCGAGCTCATTAGCTCAAAAGGCATCATCAGGTTATTTCTTTGGCGTTTCCAGTGAACATAGTCCACCTTTAGGGGCATAACATGATATTCAGAAGTCATTTATACCCAAGACCACTTTTATAAAATCTCAGCTCATGAAAATACAATTTTCGTGAAGGGGGTGACCCGAAATTTTGGTTTAAAGCTTAATATTCTTTGAGTATAGTTCCTGTTTCCACAACAGAAATTCCAGTGTGACATTCTCATAGAATGATGGGCATAACTTTCAAATTACAGAAAATTTTACAATGGTTCCAAAACCATTTTTAGAATATACTCATTTATCTTTTATTTTGGAGTGGTTTGACCTCAGTTGGATATATTTGGTCAGTGAACAGCTCTTCACAAAAACACATAAAGTTCTTGAAAATTCATTTTTACAATTTTGGGATTCATCAGAAAATGGCTCATAACTTTAAAACCATAGGGAATTTTATCATGATTCCAAAATAATTTTTAGAATAGACTCATTTACATTTAATATAGAAGTGGTTTTACATCATTCTAATACATTTTGGTCAATGAACAGTTCCACACAATAACACATAACAGCTCTGAAAATTCCTGTCATCACAGCAAAAATTCCAATGTGACATCCTCATAGAAAAATGGTCATAACTTCCAATCCACATAAAATTTTATCATACTTCTAGAACTATATTTAGAATAGCTCATTTATCTTTTATTTAGAAGTAGTTTTACCTCATTCTGATACATTTTGGTCAGTGAACAATTCCACACAACAACACATAATAGTTCTAGAAATTCACTTCACAATTCTGGCATACTTCAGAAAATGATTAATAAATTTCAAATCAAAAGAGGTATTAACATGAAGTATTATCCATCTTAAAATATATTCACAAGGGTACTTTTCCACCAAATTTTATAATCAATAGAGATGTCTTCAATGCTCAAAGTATCACACAAATGGGAGTCACAGTTCTGGAAAAAGGGCACAATCTAGCAAGATTTCAATGGCATACATCTACACCCATATTCACAATCACATCCATGTTCATGCTTGAATTTCGTACTTGATAAACTAGATAAACATGCCTCAAACAAAAGCATGGAAACATGGAAGCTAGATTTACTTACCTGCACCAAAAGAAACACCATGGTTCCCCCACACAAGTTCCCTTCAAAAGGCCAAGCTTCAAGGAAGAGTTCAACTTAAGGCTTTAAGTCTAGAGACGGAGGATGTGGGTGAGAGAGGGCAAAACTCATGGTGGGGTATGAACGGGGGTATAAATAAGCAAAAAAAAAGGGGGGTGGCAACAAGCAATAGACAAATGGCACACAAGAGGCATGCATGTGCCACATGACACACAAGAGGCATGCACACAATCATGAGAGTGAGAAGAAGTTCCCCTGGACTGCCGCGCTCGGTAGCATTGCGCTCGGCAATACCATGAAATGCTGGAAAAGTTCAGGTCCTTAGACGTGCATTGGAACCTATAGTTATGGACTCGAATCCATTAGTATGGAAATCTTCTTTTCCAAGTGGAATCCCCTAGTATATGAAAGAATGAAAAAGTGCTTTCGTTGTTGTGGAATAAGAAGCCTTCGTATCTTAATGCATGTATTTGATTTATTCGGAGCTATTAGAGCGGGATCCACTTTTTGAGGACTATGAATCGAAGTAATAAAAAGAACATTTCTAGTGGAACATCTTTCACAATCTCTAGAGTGATGGTTCACTAATAGACTGAGGGATGCGATATATTCACCAATCCCACACTTCTTCGAAGACCGAGGATTTTGTAGATATTTCAGTGATTGGCGAGACGCCGAATTTTATCATCCTAACATAAATATAAATCTATGTTTCTTTTCCAATCGAATCATTAATCAGAATCGGGGCAGTATGATCCCTCGGGTACACGTTATTTTACATATTAAATAGTTATAGCATAGCTATATTTTTATCTTAATATTCTTATTCTATCGTACTATATTATTATTATATGGATTATGTATTAGAATCATTCTATATCACTATTAGATATGAAAATTCTATTGGTGTAAGTAATGAAATAAATATTCAAATTGAATATTGCAACAACGATACAATAGAATCTAAGATATAAAAATAAGCAATAAGCGCAATAACAGTTAAAAAAAACAATACTTAAATATTATTCAATTAAAGAAACAATATTATATAATTATTATTCATATATTTATATTTTAATTTGATTTTTTGATTTGAATTTTGATAAAATATAAATTATAAATATGAAAATAGAAATACATATTTTTTTTTATGAAAATAGAAATACATTTTTTTTTATGAAAATAGAAATACATATTTTTATTTGAAATAATCTAATTCATATATATTTATATATATGTAGCCATAGTATTATATATATATATTGTATTAGTACTTACTGGATGTTTGATGTTTCATATTTATATTACTTAATATAACATATTCTATAACATATTGTAGAATGAATCTACATAGTGTAGAATATGAAATATCCTCAACAACAATATAATAAATTGAAGGGAAGATATGACTTAGAAAAGAATTATTAGAAATCAGAAAGAAAAATCAGAAATTCAGATTAAATCACATTGTACCCAATAAGAAATATGAAACTCTTAAATATAAAGAAATAGAAGATTGATTTTTATGTTAATTAAAGAGAGGATATCAATTCTGATAGAATTGATATGGGACGGAAAGATTTGAACCATCGAATAACGGGACCAAAACATGTTGCCTTACCGCTTGGTCACACCCCATTTCTATTTCTATTTGACTGTAATAAACAGTAATATTGGTATTGGTTGTTTCTGAATTCCAGCCCATATATCTATGGAATAGGTTGTTGCTCGGATTCAACACGTGTAGAATAAAAATGAATTCATTGATGATTATGTATTAATTCAATTACAATTAAGATATTCTATGAAACTGAGATTTTGATTCTTTAGAATTATAATTGGGAATTAGAATTGAATTCAACAATTGAAGGATCTTTGAATTGATTCAGGTTCAAAGAATGATATTTTAGACTACCTTCTTTATCTTTTTTTTTTTTTTTCCTTGTATCAAAAAATCAATAAAAATGAAATTATCTCCAAGAAAAAAAATGTTTTTTATGCCTATTATCTTCAGTTTGAATAGTATTTGTCTTCATTTTGCCCTTCATTCGTGTGTTTTTTTCTTCGCGAAACTGCCTGAGGCTTATACTGTTTTCAATCCAATCATAGATGTTATGCCAGTCGTACCTTAGTTCTTTTTTCTCTTAGCCTTTGTTTGGAAAGCTGTTGCAAGTTTTCGATGAGATCTTTGATACTGCTTTAGAAACATCAATTTCTAATTTTCTCGATAAAAGATTTTGACAATTGAGAAGATGGGATAAGTGTTGCATTATGAACTTTTGATTCAAATATTGAACGTTTTGGATAGCCGTGATAAATCTCGATCGTCTGGTTTCCTCATTATAATTTGAATCCTCCATGGAGGAATAATTCTAGTCGAACACAATATCAAATTGTAGGCATGACGAGATCCTTTTGTTAATAAAGGAATATGAGTCTTTTACAAATAGATTCTTGCAAATTATTTTCTAGAAATAACTTCATTTCTTCCGCTCTTGGTGTCAAAAAGGGGATATGTGGTATTGGATATTGTGTAATACTTACTCTCGAAGTGTTCGTTTACACAGTAGTGATATTATTTGTTTCTCTATTCATTTTTGGATTCCTATTTAATGTCGCAGGACGTAATCCTCAGCATGAAGAATAAAGAATAAGAGGTTTTTTATTTGCTTGGTTCCTAAAATTTGATTTCTTTCATACGTTTATCTATGAAAAAAAGAAAAAAAGATCGGGCTTCGAATTCAAAAGAGAAATCCCCAAACATCAGAGGGAACGGAGAGAGAGGGATTCGAACCCTCGGTACAAGTAGCTCGTACAAGGGATTATCAATCCGACACCTTAATCCACTAAGCCATCTCTCCAAATTGCATTGGAAAAGGAGAATTCATAATGTGACACGTGAAGCAAAGATTGCTAAAAATATTTTTTATATAAAAAATGACAATTTGAAACTTAAAACCGAGATTTTCAAACGAAAAAGAAATGATACATCTTCTTTTTTTTATTTCGCCCGAAAGTTATTTTGTTCCCCAGCCTCGCCTAGGTACTGGCCAGGCCATTCCTTTTTCTTGTTCCAATGAATGATAGATCAAATGATTTACCTGATTCAAAACCTAAAATATTGTCCTTCTTGTTCCAATGAATGATAGATCAAATGATTTACCTGATTCAAAACCTAAAATACTTTCCTTGTTGTTATTGAAAAAACTTTTGTTCTTGTTTCACTCTTATAGAATCTATTATAGAAAGAATATTAATGTCTTTCTCATTTATCTACTTTCACTCTATGATTCTATTCTAATTACTATATTTTTTTACTTTCATTTTTTCTTTTTTTTTTCGAGGGACAAACCTTGTAGAAATGCCTTAGTCTGCATCATAGTATGATTTGATTTTTTATTTCTTTTCTTTTTTTTGTTATCATTACAATTACATTCATTATTTACAATTACATTCATCATGAAGAATAAGAATTCATTCTTTCATTAATTAATGAATTCTATTCATTTTAATATTAATTATTAATTCTATTCAATTATATACAAAGTAAATTTTTAAATTCAAATTCTCTTTATATATTAAAATTATCTATCCTTATATTTTCTATTCTAATATATATATATATATATATATATATATATATATATATGGAAAAAGCTAGGATTAGCCCACTAGCTCATCTGAACATATTTGAATCTAGGCCGATCTGACGATCATGGATGTCCAGTAGTGTTTTAATTTCAATTTTTTTTTTACGAATCTAAATCACTTGAAATTTTAGGAGTGTGCTCATCAAAAATATTTGAATCTTCGAAAAATATCAAAAAAATATTTTACATGAAATAAATTGATCAAAATACCCCCGATAAGTTTCGGATGTATTTTGGTCATTTTTTTTGCAAATAATTTTTTTTATATTTTTATTAGGTGCGCATTGATGATAAAAACACACGCCTAAAATTTCAAACGATTTGGACTTGTAGAAAACATATTTTTATTAGGTAGTCACCTTCAGATCGGTCGAGATTCAATCTAGGCCGTTGGGCTCATATGTTCATGTGAGCTAGTGGGCTAATCCCAGCTTTTTCAAATATATATATATATATATATATAAAATAATACATCTATTAAGAAAAGAAATTCTACAATTAATTAATTTATAAAAAATGAATTTCTGAATTCAATTATTTCTATTTTATATTAGATTATAGAATTTCTTGATATTCTATTTTTATTATAGAAAAATAAAATTTTAATTCAAATATTAATATTATCTAAAAATATTAATATCATATTTTGATTCTTTTATGTTAAAAATAAAATTAATTTCTTATTTATTACTATTATAATTTGAATCTATTTATATTTATTTTATATTATGATTTATTGTTTACTGTAAAGTAAATTACTTATTACTTATAAAGTAAGAAATTTAATTCTAATTAGAGAGTAGTATAGTAATACTATTAGGATATAGGTGTAAATCAGATTTGAAATATTCAATTTCATATTAAGAAATGTATATAAATTAAATTAAGAATTTAGTAAAGTAAATAAGTATTAAGTGAATGTATAAATGTAAAGGAAAGGAAATTCCATTTGAAATGAAATTTTTCAATGAGGGTAAGAAGTAAAAAGATAATGGGAGTACGAAGATAGTCCAATTGATCCGAATTCATAAGAATCCAAAGAGGGCGGAGATGAAAGAAAAGATACATAAGATTCAAGTTTCAATCTTGATAAACAAAAGTACTTTCTTACTTTGATAAAATATAAAATAAAAGAAAATCAAGGGTAAGTTGTACGAAAATGGAGCTATGGAATCTTGCACAACTAATTTATTATTCCGGCTTCAATGGTTCCATCATAGATTTCAGTAAGGGCTCCTTCAAAAAACAAAAAAAAAAGAAAAGAAAAAGGAATACTTTCTTATCTTTTCTTTCTGAAATCTTAGGTTTCTTTCTTCTCCTCTTTCATCAAATACCCCTAAGGATACATAAGAACTCCCTCATATTGTTATCCACACACACACACATATATATCCCACATCCACATATTGGATTTATTTAAAAAATATTAAAATTATATTACCAATATACAGTCCTGACTGTCAGATCGGCCCAGATTCAATCTGGCCCGTTGGGCTTACACTGTTCCATGAGCCAATGAGCTCACCCTAGCATCTTCTTATATATAAAGCTCATGTCAACTCAACGGGCTAGTTTGAATTTGAATCGATTCAATTATCACAATTGTATTTCATAATTAAATTTTAAGGTTATTGTCTACAAATCCAAATACTTTAAATTTGAAGCGTCTATTCGTCAAAAATAGTCGAATCTAATAAAATATTAAAAAAATAATTTGCATAAATTAAATTGATCAAACTACTCCTGAAATGTTTCGAGGGTATTTTGGTCAATTTATTTATATGAATTATTTTTTAATATTTTTATTAGGTGCGCCTTGATGAGAAGAGTTTATGCTCCAAATTTTATACCATTTGGATTTATATAAAAAATATTGAAATTATATTACCGATATACAGTCCTGATCGTCAGATCAGCCAACATTGGGCTTATATTTTTTATAATTAACGATGAAAATATATTTAAGGTTATCACAAAGATTTTCGGTATTGAAACCACATTTCTCGACGCTATTTCATGGTCATACCTCTCGATGTCGAGATGATCAAAGAAAGGGTTTTAAAACATTAAACAATCTTTTTCGATAGATTTTTGAGGTGCATCTGTAGTTCTACATTATAAGGTTGCATCCTTATATAAACTTTTTCCTATATAGCCCACTAGCTCATATGAACATATGAGCCTAACAACCCAGATTCAATCTAGACCATTAAGCTCATATGAACTCATATGTTCATACGAGCTAGTGGGCTAATATCAACATTTTCCATATATATATAGTGATTTTACCTACCCTCATCACCATCCAAACTTCATCGTACGGTTACAGTTGTCCGATAGTGTTTCAATTTTTATTTTATTTTTCTACTAATCAGAATAATCTGAAATTTAGAGTGTATGTACAACTTAGTGAGGCACACCTAATTAAAATATGAAAATAATAATTCGTAAAAAATAAATTGACCAAAATACCACCGAAAATTTTTGGTGGTATTTTGGTCAATTTATTTTTTGCGAATTATTTTTTTCATATTTTTATTAGGTGCGCCTCACTAAGATATACCCACGCTTAAAATTTCAAGTAATTTGAATTTGTAAAAAATAAATTAAAATTGAAACACTACCGGATAATTGTGACAGTGCGATGAAGTTGGGATAGTTATGAGGTTAGATGAAATCACTGTTCATTTTCGCCTATAGGCATTAGGAAGAGTTTTCCCAACCTACGGACTGACAGGTACAATGTCAGCCAACAGCCAAGATTGAATCTAGGCCCGATCTAAAGGTCACGACCTCATTTCGTGTTTGAATTTTTATTTTTTTATACCAACCCAAATTACTTAAAATTTTAAGCATTCATTCTCCTTATTAAGGTACACCTAATAAAAATATTAAAAAAATAATTCGTAACATATAAATTAACTAAAAATATCTTTAAAAGTTTTCAAGGGTATTTTTTATCAATTTATATTTTATAAATTATTATTTTATATATTTTTATTAAGTACGACTTGATGAAACAAATGAACGATTTTAAGTGATTTAGATTAATATAAAATAAAATAAAATTCAAATACGAAATGAGATTGTGACTTTTTAATCATACTCAAATTTAATATGCCATCGGCTGATACTCAAATTTAATATGCCATCGGCTGAGCCTGTTCGGGAAAAACCAACGGTAAGGATGTTGCCTTTCCCATTTCTCTCTCGATGCTCTAAAAAACCCAATTTAATGGCCATGACAAAACCCGCCTGCCCAATGCGTCTCTCTCGGACCTCTCTTCTTCATCCCACCCGTGACTATCTCTCTCTCTCTACCCCTTGCTTCCACCCCCTTTTAAATGAGCAAATCGAAGCTGAACGTCCTCCAAAAGTGCAGATAAAAGCTACCCATCCCTCGGCGAGCCTCTCTATCTCTCTCTCCCTCCCCCCATAAAAACCCATCTGGCTCATGTCCCCCAAACTTCCATTCTTTCATCAATCTCTCTCTCTCTAAATGATTCTTATATGCCGCAATCTCTCTCTAAAGTCCAAATTATTCTCGTGTGCCCCTCACTTCTCTGGTTTTCCTCAGCCTCTCTCTCTCTACAAAACTCATTTCTCATAGAGCATCCCATCTCTCTCGACGAAACCCTCTCTTTCTCCTCGCAGCCCAACCCCTCTAATCGTGGCAGCCATTTTTCAAAGAGCATCCCTACGTGAGCTACGTACAAAACCCATTCTCTCTCTCCTGGCAGCCCAATCCGTTTAATCGTGGCAGCCATTTCTCACACAAAATCACAGAAGAAGTAGCAACAGTAGAGCCCTTTCTCACAGTATAAACACCAAAAATCACAGAAATAGGTATGGGAAGCTCCACTTTTTGTTAGGGCTTTTTTTTAGGGATCTTTATTGTTTTTGTTTCTTAGTCAGATGTGCTATTTGTTGTGCTCTCTTCTTATTTTTTAGTTTTTATTGTGATTTTGATTTCATTGGTGTGTTTATTAGGATTATGTATGAGTTTCTATTTTGGGTGTTATTAGGTTCTTGTATTTCAGCTCTGTTGCTGTTGTTTCTATGTTCTCTCTCTACACAATTAAAAGATTGAATGACACTAATACTTAGGTTTCTTCTTTTATGTGGATATCTTCTTCATTTACATAATGGGTTATGTATAAACAGTAATGCATACCTTTATATCCTTTTGGATTTTAATTGCATAAGTATCAATAGAATGTATTATGAAATTCTTTACTTATTGTGAATGCATTATGAAATTGTGTCTATCAGATACAATCAAGTGCAATTTATAGATCAAATTGGATGCCTTTTTTATGGAAATGAGTCAAACTTATGTTAATGCATGGAATTATTAATTGCTCTTATGGAAAATTATCAATGGCCTCTGTTTCTTATCTGGTAGTCTGGAACTTACTTTCTTAAGCCATTTTGTTATTGAGAAGCAATACATAGAGGTACTACCTATGCTACATAGACAAGGTGGCATATATGCCATGTTTTGTTGATTCAAATTATACAAAAGTTCACCATTCATGTACTTGGGTATTTTAAATGGCTTTTAAAATTTGAAAATGACTTTTATGCTTTTCTAAGTAGCTAGGTATTTTAAATGGAATCAACATTGCCTTGTCGAATCCTTCTACTGATGTATTTTTGCCCTCTAATTTTCGTGTTTGCATGCTTTATTATCCACATGCTATTGCAAGAAAATTCTGATATGTCAAATATCAACTGCCTCATTATCCATGTGTCATTGTAGGCACATTTTGATATGTTTACACATTACTTTGAGAGTTAAGTTCACATTAATAAGGGTGTCACCTATATTGTCTACAATTGCTTTGAATACGGTTGATCCTATGATGGAAGCAATAAAAATTTAATAGTTAACAAATGGGCTATCTTGTCTAATGAGTGTTGTTGTATTTATATAAAGGTTTGAATACATATATTTATATAGTTTGTCTTCTTATGTAGGATCAATTGAAAAACTTAGATGGATTACACCGTTTTAGACGGTGTGTCATCTCCCACTTGCACAACTGTAGACAACATGGGGGACACCAATGAGCCTATGGAGCAGGTTCCTTATCTTGCAACCCCTTCTAGAAAATTCATAGAAATGCAAGATGGAGAACATGACTCCTCAACCAAAGGCCTAGAAACAAATGTACCCCGTGTAGGAATGAAGCTTTCTTCAAAGGACGATGCAATTGACTACTATAGGGCTTATGAATTGGCCAAAGGTTTTGGTATCCGTAAGGGCACTACCCATAATAAAAAAGGTCAAAGGATTGATAAAGAAATGAATTGCTCTAAGGAAGGATTTCGCAAAGTAAAAGATCAGGTTAGTGGAAAGGAACTCCAGGAATCAAGGTGTGGGTACGTTGGGACTGAGTAAGAAAGCAGACAATGAGTGGGTTGTGACTATATTTATTGATGAACACAATCACGCTCTAGTCAGTCCAAGAAACGCTCATCTAATTCGCAGCCATCGAACATTGTCTAGTGCCACAAAGTTTATGATAAATTCAATGAGTTCGACAATGGTTAAGCCAAGACATATTCATGACATATTTATAGAGCAAGCTGGAGGGATCAAGAATGTCGCATGTACACAAAAGGACATTGAAAATGAAATTGTTAGCACCAGAAGAAAACTAAGAGGAGAAGATGGTAGTCTAATTATGCAATGGCTCTATAAAATGAAAGAATCGAACCCATATTTTTTCTATAGATTGAAGTTAGATGAAGACGATCACATTCTCAACATCTTATGGGTAGAAGCCACATGTAAAGTTTCCTATCAATGCTTCTCTGATGTGGTTACATTTGATACCACATTCAAAACAAATTGTTTTAGTATGTCTTGTGCACCCATACTTGGTGTAAATCATCATTTCAATACAACGTTTTTTAGACTTGCACTCATATTTAATGAAAAGGTAGAATTATTTGTTTGGGTATTTAAAATTGGTTAAAAGCAATGGGTAGGCAACAACTGGGTGTTATTCTTACTGATCAAGACCATGCAGTTTCAGCCGTAGTGAGACAAGTTTTTTACCAGAGTGAGAATTATTACTAGAAGTGGCATATACTTTTGAAAGTTAAAGAAAATTTATGCCATGTCTTGCGCATGCATCCTTCTTTTTAAGATACCTTCAAGAGTTGTATAGTTAGCCCAATAGTAAAAGAATTTGAATTGAGATGGAAATTAATTATTGACAAATATGAGTTGGAAAGCAATGAATGGCTAAATAGGCTTTATAGTTGTCACGTGCAATGGGTGGATGCATACTTGATTGACAGGTTCACAGTCGGTATGACTTCTACCCAAAGAAGCGAAGGGATGAATAAGAATTTCAAGATGTACTTGACATCCAAAACAAGCTTATGTACATTATTGGAAATATGTGCAAAGGTTGCAAGATAAGAAGGTACGAAAAGAAAAAGAAAACGACTTAAAAGACATTACAACTACTCAAATCTTAAGAACAACTTCTTTATTTGAGTCACAGGCATCAAAAATCTATACTCAAAAGATTTTGAAGATATTTGTAGAAGCGGTTGCCAATTGTATGAATTTTATGAGTGAGTTAGTTGATGAAAATGGACAGCTTGCCACTTTTAAGGTGGCAGATATGGGAACTTGATCTAGATCATACTTAGTTGAATTCGATCCCTATGAGAAGATGGCTTCTTGCAATTGTCACTTATATGAGAAGATGGGCCTTCTTTGCAGGCATGTGTTGAAGATTTTTATGATGGAAAGTATTTTTGAAATCCCTCCACAATACATAATGAGCCGTTGGTCAAAGGACATAAAGCGAGGGGTTTTTGTTGAGGAAAGTGGCAAACAACTTCGTGATACATCAGCGCTACCATGCTCCATTCAATATAACGATGTCTTGCAAGCTGTTCAATACCTCGCTGAGTGTGCGTCAAAAAGTGCGGAGGTTCATGAATTTGTAATATCTTTAATACACGATGACATGATAGAGGTTGATGGTAAATTCGGTTGTAAGCGACGTCCACTGGTTGATACCATGAGCCATGTCAATGATGAGAGGAGTACTATTAGTTGTAGTGACACACCAAATGGAAGTTATAACTGCCAAAATGTCCTTAATCCTCCACGAGCACGAGCACGGGCAAAGGGACGGCCGACAAATGCAAGAAAAAAAGCTCGATCAGAGGGATGGAAGCCAGTTGAAAAGTCTAGGAAATGTGCAGTTTGCTAGGGCAGTGGGCATGATAGAAGAAATTGTTCATCCTTCATTTGTGAAAAGTAGTAATTCATACCTTTAGATTCTTTTGAATTTTAATTGTATAAGCTTTTCAATCTAGATGTATTAGAATTTCCATATGATATTATTCATTGTGAATGCATTCTGAAATGCTAATATTGCAATTTCTTTTCTTACTACAGGGTTATTTCCAAAGTCCACTGTAAGATTCGATCCCATAAGAACGTGGGACATGAGCATTGATGGTAAGCAGCATTATGTATTATGCATCTATGTATGAAATATTTTATGTACTCATGTATGCTTTCATGTTGTATATATGGTTGCATGTGTAGGTTGTATGTTGCATGTCTCTCCTCAGTCTCTCTCCATGTGTTCCATGCTTTTATCACTGTGCATTTTGGTAAAAGATCAAGACTATTCTCCTCTATTTCAGTGTGTAATAGATCAAGACTATTCTTATTGTTGCAGGCCGAAAAGATGCTCCACAGAAGATGCGGTAAATTTTTGCAAAAGATTCAAGGGTCATTTTTTGTTACATGCTCCTTGCTATAGTTCAAGAGCTATTTTTTGTTATACACTCCATAGTTGTGGTGATTGTGTTGCATGGAAATGGGGTAGTAAAGAGTCATTTTTTTGGTAAAGTGAAGTTTTGTAATGGACATGTGTGGTGAATCTAGTGATCGTGTTGTATGGAAATGGGGACAGTAAAGAATCATCTTTTGGTAAAATGCCGTATTGTAATGGACATGTGTGGTCATTGTGGTGATTGTGTTGTATGGAAATGATTCAAGAGTAAATACAGGATTATTTAGCACAATGCTTGAAGTCCGGACATCTGTTCTCTTGCTCTCTCTCTCTCTCTTCTCGGAATTTATTTTTTAGATTTGGTAATTACTAATGGAGAGCAAGAAAGAAGAAAGAATTTCATTCAATGAGGCACTCACATCCATTTGTGCAACTTCAATAATTTCCAGTTATTACAAAATGGAGGAAGCAAATCATATATTGTTTAGTATGAACAGGGGAGGGGAGGAAGTGTAGTTCGACTTAATATACGACAACATCTTGTAACAGTTGCGAGATTATATCATTGTTTATTTGTTACTAGTTGCAAGATTATATCATGGCGTGCAATAGAGATGGACCGTGTGTGTAATGAGATTTTCAAAGTACGGAAATAAGCATTCCAAAATGAAAATCCAATTAACTTAGGTGCATATGAAAGAAAAGAGCAGAGTAAGTAAACAACACTGATTGTTGAACATCTTCTCAATAAAGGATGATAGCTAGCAGAAGTTCTCTTTTCCAAAAAAAATTTTCTTAAATAGAAAATAAAAGGTTATTAAGATCATAAAAAAAATTGTAGCAATGGAAAGAGAACTGAAAAAAATCTCGATCTCATTATTAGCATTGAGTTAACATTCAAACCAAATAAAATCGTAACTTTGCATTTATTTGATCTGTCTTCTCGCTCTTGATCTCTCTAATGTCTGCTCAAATCTACCCATCGCACAAGTTGTGCTCATGTCCTCTCTTGACCGTCTCCTCTCTCGTCAATTTTGTGCTACCTACCAAAGATTCTCTCTCATAAGGGAGACATGGTCGACATTGAACCAACCATTTAAGGCTAAATTAAGTTGCATCATTGCACTCTTTTGACCTTTCTCTCTGTAATTATTACACTATCATCTACAAAAAATTTACTCTATCCCCAATGGGAATGTCATCAGCACCAAACAAACATTCATGCTAAATTATTGTGTACCCAGCCATAATTTGACCTTTCTCTTTCTAATCTTTTACTGCGTTTTCAGCAATTGCAAAAGATTAACAGGAGTAAACCCAAAGTCCAGGCTAAATTAGTATGTTACCCTTGCACACTTTTGATTCTATTCGCTCTCATCATCTCTAATATCTGCTCAAGTCTCCCATTCCCTAATTGTGAAAGGTAATCTGGACGGAGCCAAAACTCAGGGCAAATTAATTTTTCTCTCTCATCATCTATACTTGCTCTCTCTTGATCTTCTCTCTTATCATCTCTCAAGTATCTCTCAGAACTCTTTAGATCATTCTTTGACAAATATTCATGCATTCTCTGATGTGCTTTCATGAACTTTCCAATATCAGCTTTAAACTCCTTCACTGGTTGTTAAGACCATCAGCACTTTGACCAAAAATGAAGACCTTCTTCTCTCTCATCATCTCTCTTAACATCCGTAGCAATCCACAAACTTCCCTCTCTCTCAATAGAAAAAGACATTACTGCTAACTAAAAAAGCCCATTCTCACATTATGTATAAGTTATACCCAGGCTCCCTCTCAAACTTCTTCTCTTTCATCGTCTCTCTAATCTCTAATGAATAAGTAAAACTCTCACTCTCACTAAACATGTTTAAAGCCTGCAAATAAGTTGCTGCCAATTCAGGTTCCTGCTCCATTAATGCCTCTGCAACTCGTCTACCCATCTTCAAATTCCCATGAATTTTGCAACTTCTCAGCAGTGAGCTCACCATTGTTGAATTCACCCCAAATGGTGAAGCTTTTAATAATTCCTCTACTTCATTTAGAATCCCTCCTCTTCCAAGAAGATCAACCATGCATGAATAATGGCGAATATTAAGAATTATCCCATGATTATTGTCCATTGTTTCGAGTATCCTCTTCCCTCTTCAATTAGGCCTCCATGACTACACCCATAAAGTAGAGAGATCAACGTTACACTGTCTGGTTTTAGTCCTTTATCTAACATGAGATCAAATGATTTCATGTTTTTTCTCTCGAACCCATTTCGAGCACAAGCCGAAATAAATGCAGTTAAAGAGATAGTGGTGGGTGACTGAATTTGAAAAAAATAAGGCGAGCTAGTTCAATCTCGCCGAATTTTGCATTGGAATCAATTAGGGAGCTGGAGACCGCAAAATTTGATTGAAAACCATTTTTTATGACTTGTGTATGGGACTGTTCATTCATGTTCAAGCTTGCCGTGAAAGCACAAGCTTTGAGAATTTTAGAGAGAGAAATTTCATCTGGTCTTATGTTTTTTAGCACCATTATCTTGAAAGCTCTAATGGCTTTCAAAGCAAACCCACACTCCGAAAAGGCACAGATAAGAGAGAGAGAGAGAAAGAGAGAGATTGCGGCATATGAGAATCATTTAGAGAGAGAGAGATCGAAGAGAGAATGGAGGTTTGGGGTACATGAGCCAGATGGGTGTTTATGGGGGGAGGGAGAGAGAGATAGGGGGGGACTCATCGAGGGATGGGTAGCTTTCATCTGCAGTTTTGGAGGATGTTCAACTGAGATATGCTTATTTAAAAGGGCGTGGAAGTAGGGGGTAGAGAGAGAGAGTCGCGGGTGGGATGAAGAAGAGAGGTCTGACAGAGACGTATAAGGCAAGTGGGTTGTGTCAGGGGCATTAAATTGGTTTTTAGAGGGCGTCAAGCGAGAAATGAGAACGGCCGCAGCATCTTTACCATTGGTTTTTTTCGTGGAAATCGTGGCCCTTGGACTTATTTAAAAGCCATACACGAGAAGGCGTACTTCATCCTTTTAATAGAAATTGTTGAAATTTCATCGTGCGGTCACGATTATTTAATAGTATTTTATTTTTTATTATTTTTTTACAAATCAGAATGATTTGAAATTTGAAGGATATGTAAATCCTACTGAGGCGCATCTAATTAAAATATAAAAATAATTATCCGTAAGAAAAATTAACCAAAATACCCCTAAAATTATTTTCTGGGGTATTTTGATCTATTTTTTCATGTAAAATATTTTTTTTATATTTTTTAAAGATTCACTATTTTTGATAAATATATGTTCCAAATTTCAATTCATTCTGATTTGTAGAAAAAAAATGAAACATGAAATACTATCGGACAAACGGGATCGCATGATGAACTTTGGACGGTGATGAGGGTAGAAAAATCACTGTTCATTTTCACCTATAGGCGTCACATAGTATTTTTCTATATATATATATATATATATATATATATATATAAGGAATAAATTATGTGAGCCTACAGGCCAGCAAACGACTCATATTGAATATGGGCCCGATCCAATGGTCACGACCTAATTATGTATTTGAATTTTATTTTATTTTATAAAAATCTAAATCACTTTAAATTTTAGACGTTCATACTTCTCATCAACGCGCACCTAATAAAAATATAAAAAATAATAATTTGTAATATATATATATATATATCTTACAAATTATATATTTTAAAAAATAAAAGAAAATTTCCTTTGCAATAAAAAGAAAAATTCTTAAGGTCTCTTTGTTTCAATATATATATATATATATATATATATATATATATATATATATCATTTTTGTGAAAAATTGTTTTTTTTTTTTTTTTAAGGTCATTCTATCTTTAAAAAAAAAAGAAAAAAAAAAAGAAGTGAGTGTTTGAGGCCATCTTTCTTATCCACTTAAAAAGAAGAAAAAAAAAAAAGAAGAAAGAATCTCCAACTATTTTTATTTTTTTTTAAAAAATCACTTCTTTTAAAAAAAAAAGAAAATCAACAAATTTTTACAGCATCTTTGTCTAAAAAACAAAAGTTTAAAGGCAATCTTGCTTTCAAGAACATAATTTTAAGGAATTTCTCATTTCCAAAAATTAGGCATCTTTGTCTAAAAAAAAAAAATTTCTTTTAAAGGCAATCTTGCTTTCAAAAAAAATAAAAAATTTAAGGCATTTCTCATTTCTGGAAAGAAAAAATTGCTTTGCAAGAAAGAAAAAAAAAAAACTTTTGAAACTTATTTTGTTTAAAAACTAAATACCCTTAGACCAAGATAACAATTCAACCAAGCGAAGGCTTGGTCAAAACTTGAATAGAGTGACAAAGAGGACACACGACACAAACTCAGTCGGTCCTGATACGGATAAGGCCTCGAAGCCTCGGGAGTCCTGCACCAACTAGCTCGGGCTGATATTTTTTTCACCTTTATACATTTATTTTATGTATTTTTTTATTTTTATTCGATTAAATCTATTTTATCGCATTTTATATTGTATTTCGTGCTTTTGGATCGATGCTGGCTCTGCCACGGATCTGAGAGTGGATTTATTCGTTTTTTTATAGATCTGGCCTCAAATCAGAATTTGATTGTCCCCACTATCTCTATCATTTTTTTTAAAAATCAATTTGTGGTATTCAGATCTGAGGGTCTTCTTTTAGAGATCTCTTCGATTTTACACTGTAAACATGACTATATAAAAGCGCGGGATTTAATATTTGCATACCAAAATCCTGCTTGTATACACAGTTGGTTTTAGCCGTTCAGGTTAAAAAGCCTACGAGATATCCCAAATTGGTTTAAAAGCTGGTTTTATACATGGGGACCTTTGCTTGATATACTTCTTTGTTCTATTAAAGAATCGAAAAAAAAAAATTTGAGTTCAATAAAAATGCTGGTAAAAAAGACCTAGATTTATATTTATGGATTTTATATGAAATCTCATGGATTATGAGATGGGAATATGTTATAAGCGACGATAATGATAGGTGAGATTATATCCCAAATCTTGAAAGACAAGTTTATATTAAATGGTGGGATATTTTCACCACCATACAACTTGTCCCAAATAAAATCACCCTTAAAAAGGTTGTCCCAATTAATTTAACTGTTACTAGTGAAGCAGATGAATTACTTGACTACTTAAATCAAGTAGAAACAAAATACATTTCCAAAGTTGAGCTTAAAAGAAGGCTCTTAATGGCCTTACAGGAAGAAGAAGACAAATGTCTACGTCCCAGCAGAATGACAAAAACTAGAATGAAGAAGGCTTCGATCCCGAATACTTTGAGCCTTTCACATCACAACAAAATTAAAATATTGTTCAAGTTAAGGGACGGTCCGACTCCAATCAATCCAGGACACATGCCTCGACAGTACCTGAAAAATCACAGGGAAAAAGACAAAGGAATTTACTCTTTTCAATAAAAAACATTGTAGCAGTTACTGTAGCAACGGTCAATGTAGAAATTTCACTATTCAGTAACTGTAGCACTTTTTCAGTCATTGTGCGGACTTCAAAATAAAACGAGTCCACCGACAATCTATTGTGTGAATTTCAAACTAATTCAATTCCACTGACACGATGCGAACTTCAAACAAGTTCAAGTCCACCGATAATAAGGTTCTATAAAAGAAGGGACTCCCTCTTTCAAGAGGCATCTCAAGATTTCTAGAAAACTATAGTCTTCTCTAGTAGGAATAAGAGAAGGCTTAGGAGTGGAATGCCTGGAACTGTTTTTCCTATATTGATGTATTGGACTAAAGCTTCCTTCTTAGCTTCTGGATTACTAATTTTATCAATCAGCTCAATAATTAGATTTTTTTTCTTTTGTGAGAGTATCTAAACTCAACCCATTCATATCAATAATGGATTTATAAAAATTACAGTGACAAGAGTCACCCTGATTTTGGTTGTCACCATCATTCGAATCGGAGTCAGAACTTGAAAGAATTAATTCTTCATCTTCAATTTATCCGATTAACATCTCTTCACCAGATTCAAAAGAGCTATCCGATTATTCTAATTTTATAAAAAGAATATTGTATAATTGTTTTTTTATACTATATTCAATTTCAAGGGTAATGCCTCTAAGACCTGTGCAAAACAGTTTAACATCGTGCAGTCAGGACGAGCACTACAGTTTAAGGTCATATTGCTTGGACCGTGGTGCAGATGGATGGCAACCTTTGGAGGCCATGGAGTGACCATGGTGATGGTTTGACTTACTTTGGGGAGATGGCACAAGGCTGCCTTTGAATGATGTATGACGTATGAATGGAAGGTGGAAAGCGGTGACCCACTAGCTGATGGCTAGTATGGAGGGCGGGATGGCTTGCCGTTATTTTGTGAGCATGGGTAAGACTCACTAGGGGAATGATGACTGGTGATAAAGGAAAATTGATTTACTGAGGAGTTATGAGGATGGTACATGCAAAAGGTGTGTGTGCATATGTGGGGAGGTGTATTTAGAGTCCTGCCTTTGGGACCTATACAAAGCAGTTTAACATCATGCTGTCAAGATGTGCACTACTGTTTTAAGGTCATATAGCTTGGACCATGGCTATGCAACTTAAAGCCATGTAGCTAGGACCATGCAGTTTAAGGTCGTGCAACTAGACCTCTTCTACATGTTAAGGTCATATAGTTTGGACCATGCAGTTTAGGGTCGTGCATCTAGACCATTATGTGGGTCGCTTGATAAGAAAGACTCCACGGGGAAGAGGTTTGTGAAAGGTGACCCGACTCTCTAGGGATAAGATGACAAAAGGTCTGGGTGGGAACAATGATTTTTCGAGGAGCAAACCAACTGGGGATTGAAGGGGTAAGCATGACTGAAATTCTATGGCATACACCTAATTCCACTGGGGATGATAGGATGAGGCATCAGTCTAGTTTGACTAGGTATAGTGACGGAACACACACGACTGCACAGGGTCGTGCTTGGCGGTAGCATGCTCGGCAATGTAACAGAAGGAAACACCCGGCGCCAGCATCCTTGGAGATGATGCACGTACAATGGTAGCAAAAGGACACACCCTGCGCTAGCATGCTCGGCGATGATGCATGCACAACGGTATCATGAATGGCTACACATGGACGGCTCTAGCATGAACAGCTTCACATGGACGGTACTAACATGTGCGGCGATGACATGCTTATCAGAGACGTGCTTGGCGCTAGCATGGGCGGCAGCTGCATGCACGACGCTATCATACACAGCACCAGTACGCGCGACATTAGCATGCACGACGCTAGCATGCGCGGTGATAGCATGCGCAAAGGTGGCATGCAGAAAAAGAACATGCACGGTGACAGCATGCTTGGCGATGGAGCATGCACGATGGTTGAAGGGGACACGCATGACAGTTTAGTGGAACATGTACGACAGTTGAGGAGACGTGTGTGTGAGAGACAGGTGCGACACGTGCGAGTGGCGGCATGCGAAGGACCTCGGGCTCGGGCTTAAGAGCTGCTGCCCCGATCAACCCGACCTCATGGAGGAAAGTATTTCAAGGTTTTGTGCCCCGAACAGACCACCGAGGGGTGCCTTTAGAAGTCCTCACCCTTGTTGGATGTGTTGAGGGAACGTTTAAGGTCTTCACCCACTTAGGTTGTTGTAGAGGTAGGGGCACGCATGATAATAAGTGAGGTCATGGGCAGTTACGGAGCATGATGGAGGTTCAAAAGAGCCACGAATGGTGTATTTCAGCTAGGGGAAATGGGAGCCCGATGGTGAAAAGCCCTATCAGGAAAATTGGTATGAAGTTGCATGGTCGGGACTGTGCCATGGCTCTTTGGGATATAACATTGCAGAGGCAGACACATGCTTTGGAATCTCACAGTTAGAACTATCAGCATGTGACTCACTCACTCACAGTGAGAGTGAGTGCCCCAAAGGGATTTCAACACATCCCTTTTATTTTGACACTCTTGCCCATAGTGCCCCTGCGGGTTTTCACTACGTCCGTCTTTATTATTATTGTTATTGTTATTGTTATTGTTATTGTTATTGTTATTGTTATTGTTATTGTTATTGTTATTGTTATTGTTATTGTTCTTGTTCTTGTTATTGTTATTGTTATTGTTATTGTTATTATTATTGTTATTGTTATTGTTATTGTTATTGTTATTTTTATTGTTATTGTTATTGTTATTGTTATTTTTATTGTTATTGTTATTGTTATTGTTATTGTTATTGTTATTGTTATTGTTATTGTTATTGTTATTGTTATTCTTATTCTTATTGTTATTGTTATTGTTATTGTTATTGTTATTGTTATTGTTATTGTTATTGTTATTGTTATTGTTATTGTTATTGTTATTGTTATTGTTATTGTTATTGTTATTGTTATTGTTATTGTTATTGTTATTGTTATTGTTATTGTTATTATTATTTTGACATATTTTTCCCATGATGCCCTTCCGGGTTTTCGTCATGTCCATCTTCTTTTTTTCTTTTTCTTTTTTTTTGGGGAGGTGTGTTTAAGGTCTTGCCACTGTGACCATCAATTTGGTGTGTTTTAAGGTCATCCATAGAGATTGGAGAGCATGTTAAAGGTCTTGCCTCTGAGACCGTAATTTGTGCAGTTTAACGTCGTGTCACTAGGAGGTGTTCTGTAGTTTAGGGTCGTATAGCTTGGAACGTGTGTGAGACAGGATCACACGTAGAATCAGGCCCGAAGTTCAATTTTCCCATGTCTATGCAATTCTAGATGATGTCTCCGGCGGTATAACACTCCTCAATCTTGCGACCAAGTAACCTATGGTATTGGCAATAATTGGGCTCGTCATCCATCCCCGTCTTCGTTCGGCCTCTTTGACGACGGTAGTTCAATCAGCCCCTTTGATAAGAGACTTTCAAGCAACTTGGTTATCATGGACTTTCCAAAGGAATAACTCTTGTGTCGGCTTTTTATTGAGAAATGCTTGATTTTGTTCTTGGGGACATCGAGTCTTTGATCTCCTTGTGGCAATAGAGTCTGGTCAACATAAGATGAGGGAGGTTTTTGGTAGTGATTCGGCTTTCCTATCACTGAGGCATCACATATTTTTTATGCTTTGGCCAACATGCCTTTTACCAGTCCTTCGTTCCCAACCCGAAGAAAAGATGGAGAAGCGACTGGCAGTGAGGGAGGTGAGGGTGGGAGTAGTTCATCACTTGATGGCCTTGTTTCGATGTCTGGAAGCAGTGCTTGAAAGACGGTAAATAGGGCTTGGTCCCTCGAGGGGGTACACTCAAGCTTTTGAGACTTCAGTACCGCTTGATGCAAGGTTTCTATCATTTCATCTTTTGACCTCATCTCGGCTTGTAATTGCCTTAATGTGGCCTTAAGCTGCACAATCTCATCTTCATAAGCTTCTGGTACTTCACCGATCACGACGGTTTCGATACTAGCCATACTTGAAGGCTCCTTACAATTAAGAGAGAACCTGAACCTCTTATAGGACGGCAAGTCTCCATCATCATCCTCAAGAGGACACATGAAGCATTCATGGCATAAGGAGGGCAGGCAATTGGCTTTGCAGGGAGTTGTGACATTCTCAGGGCATGGACGAGCCACTTGAACAAGGCTATCATCAGGGGAAGCGGAGCTCGTTTCATCCTGCACTGGGGAGCCGCTTTCCTTGAATGAGAGTGACGGGTTCTCATCAGAGGTAAGACTGTATGGGGGAGAGCAAGTGAGGGAAGTAGCATGATTAGAACCAACGAGAGTAGAGGGTTGTCCATCACGTGTCAAAGATAATGTGATGAATCCCTAGAACGACAGAAGGAAAGTGGCCAGTGGCAGGGTCCCCTTCTTAGTTTGAAGGTCGATCTCAATAATGGGTTTCTCAAGCCCTTGCAGTAGCTCAACAGTATCAGTTTTCTCTTCAGCTTCATCTTGGGGAGCCGGGATGTCAAGGTAGACTTTGAAGGGAGATGATGAATCATTTTCTTGCATTATGGGAAGGGAACTTGTCTCTTCATGGATCTAACTGTCCACCACAAAGGGGTCATGGCCAGCGCCCTCGGTGGGTTTGGCTTCGATTTCACTTGAGGAACAGAGGCTGCCTCGGAGCGCTGCCTTTGGGCTTAACATGAGTCTAGGGGAAATTAATTCAGACCCATGAGCTGCCTCGACCTCAGTCTGCTCGAAGAAGCCATTGCTCTCGGTGCCCTGACTCGGAATGGGTTCAGGCGTCTGATCAGATGATGGTACAATTGACTCAGGATTAGTGGGGCTACTAGGGTTAGTCTGTCTCTTTGCCTTTTTTGTAGGCTTGTCCTTGCCTCGAGTGGGACTTGGATCTTCATAGATAACCGGCTTCATGATGCCCTGAGTAACTGTTTTGGTGTTCTCCTTATTCGATACTTTTCCAGCATCATCCGCATCGAGGGGAGTTAGGGAAAAGAAAGGGCTCTCGTCCTCGACAGAGAAGTCTTCCATGTTGTCCTGTTCTTTGCCCTCAAAACTAGGGGAAGTTTTGGATCTGTGCATGTGTGCACATTGCAAAGGTGTGCTTCGGGCGGTCGGGGGGATTGGCATGTGTGCGCCCCCTACAGAAGAACTTCGGGTGACCTGGTGATCAACTCGGGCACGAAGTAGCATGTTCGGCCTTAGGTGGCCTGGTTCCACGAGCATGTGTGTGTGATGGAATGGTCATGTAACCATCCCTCACAGAGTGAGTAAGCATGTACTGGGAGGGGGGA
This sequence comes from Amborella trichopoda, assembly GCF_054954075.1. NCBI lineage: Eukaryota > Viridiplantae > Streptophyta > Magnoliopsida > Amborellales > Amborellaceae > Amborella > Amborella trichopoda. The sequence goes on from NC_142339.1 coordinate 30,619,596, forward strand.
CTAGGAGGTTCCCCTTCATGTGCTCGGACAGATGCAGCAACAAGGCTGCCCCAAGTGACGCAGTGCATATGCAAGGGGTGTGCAGGGAAGAAGAGCCGAACCCTGATAATGTTTCGAGGTAACCTGAGGGTTGCCTTGAGGATGTGTAGGGCCAAGTCCAAGAAGACCCGAACCCTACAGTATCCCGAGGTAACCAGAGGGTTACCCCGAGTGGTGCAGTGTTCTTGTGAAGGATGTGCAGGGCCAAGTCCAAGAAGACCCGAACCCTAAGAGTGTCCCGAGGTGACCTGAGGGTTGCTCCGAGTGGTGCAATGTGCATGTAAAAGGGGTACAGGGCTTAGTTCAAGAAGACCTGAACCTTGACAGTGTCCCTAGGTTACTTGACGGTTGCCCCGAGGTGTAGCTAGAATGGATGGTCCACTAGCTTTAGTGGTGTGTGTGAGGTGGTGGCTTTAGAGCCACCTCCTCCTTGTGTCGAGCATCCTGTTACAGGGGCCCTTAGTGATAAAGAATGAGGGATAACCTCGCGGCTACCCGCAGGAGCAACGACAAATGAACTACCAGTCGCGGTAGAGGGAGGGGCAACCTCTAGGCAGCCTCGAGATGTGGGATTGGCAAGTGAGTTGTTGGTAACATGGTGCATGCTGTGTGTGGTGGCATCTGTGCCACCAATGTAGGGTGCGTTGGTAGAGGGTCCACCATTGCAAGGAGGTAGGGAGTGAGGGACTTGTTGGTCCATCCTCGCCTCTATCCAGGTGATGACCAGGGAACGCGGCACAGGGTCGATGCTCAGAAGAGAGGTCAGGAACGAGGTTCGCGAAACCTGTTCCGGATGAAGACTCATGAGTATGGGGATTACAAAAGTCCCAGACTCGAATGAAGGGGTTAAGCAAACCCGAAGACAAGTGTGTGTATAGTGAGCAGAAATAAAAAGAAAAAAAGGCCAAATAAAAATGATCCAACGATGGGGTAGCGTGTCCCCAGTGGAGTCGCCAAGAGTGTTAGATCCCACGATCTCGCTCCGGGTTCGGGATGACCTGGTGGCACGTGTCTCGGGTTTCTATGAGAACCCAAGATTTGAGACCGCTCTCTCACCAACCAATGAGAGAAGAATTAAGGTCGTGAGGCGGGACTTACCTCATGTGGGTCTGTGACACGCTCGGGCTAGCTCTCGTGGGCGCCTTCTTAGATCACGTCGGAATGCCCCATTGGCCTGTGGCCGGTGTGGAATCTCCTCCCTTGACTTATTTTTACCTTTCCTGCAAACACGCACACACACATCAAAGATACAGAGGTGTGGGTCATAGGACCCCACCTTGTTACAGGTTGAGTGCACACATGCGTGTGTGTACTCAAGAAAGAAGTAGAAAAGAACATAGGAGAATCCGTGACAATTCGACAGCCTCACGACGTCTTCTTGAGGAGGGAGTCTCGATACATATTTTACAAGAAAGAAATAAAAAAGGGGAAGATAGAGAGAAAGGAAGTGTTTGTCTTTGAAAGACAGAGGAAGAGAATAAGAGAGAAGGCTAAGGTCAGCTTAACTCTAATTAAACCTTCCAAAGAGACGAAAAAGAATGAGAGAAGAGAAGAGAAGAGAAGAAAAGAGATGAGAGAAGCAAAAGTGAGAGAAGAAGTTTGACCAAGCGGCGAGGCTGGTACAATGGCAAGACTTGCGCGGCGACTGATTCAGCGTGGTAGCTAGACGGGCACGGTGACATGGACCGGCACGATGGCTAAACTACTCACGACAAAACCAACATACCCGCTAGTCTGGCACAACATCTAGTCTGACATGGCAGCTAGACGGGCACTGTGACTCATACCGGAATGACATATTAACAGCTCGATGATAAGACGAGCACAAGCACAAGGCTCAGCTTGCCATCTGGTCAAAAGATCGAAGGAAAGAAAGAGAGGAGGTGAAGACTAGCTTGACTCTCGCTAGGTCTTCCAAAAGAGATGAAAGTGAAATAAGAGTGATGTCAAATGAAATGAAAATAAGGTAGAAGAATTAAAATACAATAAAACTAGAAAATAGAATTAGAATTAAATAAATTAAAATAGAATGGAGTGAAGTAAAATAAATAAAATGAAGTGGAGTAAAATAAAATAAAAGGATGGAAGAGACTAAAATGAGATGAGACAATTAAAATAAAATAACTAATGAAATAGAATAAGGTATGGTGGGATAAACAAGTGAGATAAAGTAAATAGAATAAAATAGAACAAAAGGGATAAAATGAAGTAAACGAAATGCATGAAAGGTTCCGGGTTATCTCTGACCCGAACCCCGTACATGATGAACGATCAGATTTTGCGCACAAAGTCGACGAAGTGACTGCGAATTTCGTCGCCGGAATTCCAGACTCGGGCTAAAATTCTAAAGTTACAAAACCTTTGTCCGGACACGGAATCGAGCTGCGTTTGTTGTCCCGCGATCGTGACGGCATGCTCAGTATACTCCAGCGAAGAAATCATAGAAAAACATCAAGGAATGAGCACACAATCGATTTGAAGCTTTAATATTCATTCAAATTTCAAGTCACATGATCGTGTTCTCAAAACATGATCTATGGCTTGAAGTTTGTATCAAATCGATCCTCATGTCGAGCCCTACAAGAAAACAATCATCTTTCGATCAACCGGGCATCAAAACAACCCCGGATATCCATGCAAGATCATGCAAGTTCTAGGGCTACACAGGGACTGTTCTGAAATTCCACAAATTATTAGGAAGGGGCAAATCTATCATTTTGTACCCTATTTTCTAATTTCTTTTAATTCAATTTAATCTTAATTTTCAGCAATTAAGGTTACTTTTGATCATCCACCCATGTTTGGGGCAAATTCTATATATACATCGTACCATCATTGTACGCAAAGGACTCAATCCCTCACAAAAGAGAGAGTTTTTACTTAATATACTTTCTATTTCTTACCATTTTTGGGTCACATTTGGAGAGAGAGAGCAAGGTGAGAGAAACTTTTGATAGGTACCCTAGGCTTGAGGTAGATCTTCTCTCTCTTCCTTTTCTTTTCTTCTCTCTCTACTTATCCTTTCTCTTCTTCTCTTTCTTCTTCCTCTTCCCCGTCTGAGTCCCTCTCAGAGGCCATGCACGAGAATGGCAGTGTCGTGCATGCCTCTCTGGTTGTCTCACAGGTCGTGCATGGTGATGGCAGTGCCATGCGCGAGCTTCTCTCTTATTCTGTTTTCTCTCTTAGCGAGGCGTGTAGACGGTGATGCTCATCGTCATCCGTAGACGTACCCTCTATGTCTCAGTGAAGAACACAGATGGCGAAACTCGTTTCTGCCTGCAGGGGAATTCCTCTATTATGCGTCTAGCGCAGACGGTGATACCTATCGCCGCCCACTATAGGTCTTGACAAAACCTATCATCGTTTGCGAGACTCCTCTAAGTGTTCTGTGCTCATCGTTGGTCCTCCTGCCTTCCACGGCTATCGTCGTGCGCCTCATGAGAACTATCACTCCGCGCTCCATGAGAGGCTATCATTGCCCGCGTAAGGGCGCGTTCCCTTCTCATGATGCCAACAGTGATGCCCATTGCCGCTTAGGTTTTTCCTCCTTCTGCTTTCTCGTTCTCTTTCTCTTTGTCCCCTTTTCTTCTCTTCACTCATTTCTCTCCTCACTTGACTGAGGGTAGACTTAGCCTAGCGCCACCATATCGGTCTCGGTTTAGAGTAGTATTGTCACCGTGCTGGTCTTGAGAAACATGTCTTGCTATCACTTCGAGTTGGTAGCTTTCCGGCTGTCATGCTAGTCTCGCCCCTTTGTCAATTTTTTTTTCTCCTTTCTCTCTTTTTTGGAACCTTCGATTTCATCACTCCCTCATATGAGCATACATTGCCCTAAGACAAGGGTGGCTCTCTTTGACCCACTTATCTTGTGAATTAACCATAGAAGTGTTGTGCAGAAAATAAGAGGATTGCAGGTCAAAGGAGGCGATTCTGAACTAGCTAAAGCAGCTGGGGGGTTTTCTTTGTGATCTAAGAGGGCCCCTACGTGATCTAGCTTGAGTAAGTCCCGAACCCATCTTAAATTCTTCTCTCATTAATTGGTATACTTGCCCTTGTTCTTGAGCAAGGTTCCAAGAGAGTAATCTCAAATCCCAGGTTCACTAAAAACCCGAGATACGTTCCGCCAGATCATCTAGATTTAGAATACGAGATTGAGCCACCTAACCAGCTTGACAACTCCATTGAGGACTTACTACTCCTTAATCAGTTTGCTCTTGTTTGACCAGTATCCTCTTTTACTTTCTGCATTACTTTTTATGGCACTCAGGTTGTTCAACCCGTTCATCGAAGTCGGGGATTTTCTCATCCTTGTACTCGTGACTGTCTCAGGGAAGCGAACTACTCAAGCTTCCTTCCCTACTCTCCTTCTGAGTCAAGACTCATAGTCTAACTTCCAGGTTCTTGCCTAGGTTAGCGCACGAGGGGACTTAAAAGTACCTGACTCCCCTCTTCCTCGCCCTGGTGGACCCTCCACCAAGGCCCCTTGCATCTGTGGCACGTTTGCCACCACACATTGCACACACCTTGCTAGTGGCAAGTCTCTTACTAGTCATATTGCTGGGCCACACTGGAAGGCTGCCCTAACCACTTTCGCAGGAGGCAAGCAAGTTGTCGTTGCTCCTGAGGTTCGGCGTAAAGCATCCCCCCATACTCCTTCATCACTTCGGACCTCTACATTTAGAGGCTCGGCACCCCGAGGCTGAGACCCTATGGCCTCCACCCCTCACACACTCCTAAGGGCCCATGGTCCATCCACTCGAGCCACACCTCGGGGCAACCTTCATGTTGCCTTGAGCCCGCATGCAGGGCTAGGCCTTTTAGGGTCGAACCTAGCAAATGTCCACTACTCGGGGCAGCGCTAGCACCTCGAGCACATGAGGGTTGAACATCATGTCCCCCCTCTCAGCACACACAGCTTCATCTTACGAGAGATAAGGTTCCTCCTCATCCCTGACAAACAAAGCTCGTGAGTCTCGGCCTCCTCAGGTCGGACTCATTGACCGAGCTCGGGCTGACCCCTTCAGGTCACCCGGACAGCTAACCCTAAAGGTGCACAAGCACCACCCTTGTAGGTTCCTTCCCGACCCTAACTCAGACAGAGTCATGAACCAGCTCCTTCTCCTTCCGCTCTTCCGACACCAGGCAAGCACCTTGAGCCTTGGTACTCAAAGGTCTTCCCTAAGAGTACCATCTTGAGCCAGCCTCGGGTCAGCCGTGCACATGGACCCCACAAAGGAACTCGAGGCAACAATCTGATGTCAGACAGAGGCCTCCAGCCTTCAAGGCAGAAACCCGAGCTGCGTTCTGTCTTGGACCCCACTCCCAGGTCCAACTCATAGACATAGCTCTTGCATGTTCAAAGAAGGCGGGGCAGTCTAGGTCTCTGGCTCGGTTCTGGAATGAAGTCCACAGCTGTCTTAGGGTTAAGAAGAAGAGAGGTCTTCAGATCCCGACCAAAGAAGCCTCCAAGGCAGTCGAGGTCACCACCCTTGATGACCTCCTGCTTTGTAACCCCTTTTTCCCTCTTCAAACTCTAAAACCTGAGTGAGTCCAAGAGTATTGCTGGGTCATCATTGCCTAGAAGCCATGGTCCCAAGATTGTCGAGAACCAGTAATCACAAGATCGGCATACAAGGCTCGAGTCTAGTCGGGAAAGCTGAGCCCCTACAAACTGACTTACCACACATGAGCGACCCCGACAGTCCGCTCCTCCTCCTGACTCTGACCTCCCAGAAGAGACGGTCAGTGTCATAGTGCTCAATGACCTGGACGAACCCCAAGAGGACAGAATGACCAGGTTCAAGGTAATGATGCAATCCATCCTTGGAAAGATGGAACGCCTAGAAGCCTCCAAGCCCCCTTCGTCTCACCATGAGACCGATTCCCCAATCGGTGATGGCACAGTTCCTAGACAAACGCACTCACCGATCTCTCAAGACAGTTCTACCTCCCGTGGGGTCTCCCAAACCGACATAGATGCTATGGTGACTCATAGCCTCAAGAACAAGATCCCAGGCGTGCAAGAGGCGTCGCTCTACCAGAAGCCATACCCTTAGTACATCAACCAAGTACCCTTCCCTCTGAACTATCAAAAGGGGAAGCTCCCCCTTTTCAACAGTTCCACGTCTCCGCATCAACATACTACTCACTTCCAGGCGACCTATTGAGAGACGGCAACTAACGGACTCCTCCTCCTCCACCAGTTCGTCGAGACTCTTGAAGGGCCAGCCTTCTAATGGTATACTCGGCTGCCTCCCAACTAGGTACACACATGGCAAGAGATGGAGCAGTTGTTCTACCAATGCTTCTATGAAGTCCAAAGGAACGTGGAGTCCATCAAACTCCTCACCCTGAAGCAAGACCTTGGTGAGTCGGTTGACAAGTTCATCAACCGATGGGGAGAGTTGGCAACCTTCCATGCCACTCCGATGACTGAGAAGGAAGCTGTCCAAACCTGCATACAAAACATGCTTCCTAAGATCGCCCTGCATGTCGAGGAATCCAATCCACTCTCCATTTTAAAGCTCATCTCTAAGGTAGTTCGCATTGAGGGGTTGTTCAAGCACCATGACAGCCCTCGTCCGCAATCCACTGACCCAAACTCTCGCTCCAATAGTCGGGGCAACCAAAAAGTAGTGATCAGCGTGGCCGTCACCATGACTGGCACAAAGAGCGCGGCTCCTCAAACCCTGGACCTTTCCAAGGCACAGACATCTCCAGCTGGGGGCAAGCAGCAGTCCTACAATGAGGTCCCGCCTCCTAAAAATAGTAAGCAAAATGACTTCTGGATCCAGCACCAGAACAAGGTTTACACCTTCGACAAGGAGTGGACTCCTGCACTGCTTCGACTGCTTCTACTATAGAACATGATCCAGCTGTTGGAAGCCAATACTGCAGAGTCAGTTGGGCAGGAGACGAATGAGAGGTACTGCGCCTATCACATGAGAGTAGGCCACCCTACTCACAACTGCTATAAGCTCAACGACACTATCGAATCCCTTATGAACAAGGGTCAGATAAAGCTCGAAGAGTTGAAGAACGTGTTCGGGGTAACTGAGGCTTCTCACATAGTCATGATTCAAGAGGGTGACGAGGCACCCGTTATCCTCCATGCATTTTTCTCCATAATGCTCGAAGAAGGACTAGTCACTCCCAAGCCGACAAGGAAGCCTAAAGTCCTACCCCCAGGGACTGAGAACCTCTGGTATGCATATCACCAAATACGAGGACATGACATCATCGAATGCCCTGGATTCCATGAACTCTTGGCAAAGAAGATGCAGCAGTGCCAGGAAGTTCAAGACAACTCAGGAGGACACCCTCAAGTCCCTCTTCTGCCTGTATGAGAAGACCTCTTGATGCAAGCCCAGAAAAATACTAAACAGAACCCTCTTCGAGGCAATGCTCCAACAGGCCTCGTCACTCCCAAGCCCGCCACGTAGTCGACGCATTTGGCCTAAGGCACGAAAAACCTCTAGTGCTCATATCACCAGGTATGGAGCCAAGAGCTGAAAGAATGCTCTGGGTTCGAAGCCGTAGTGGCGGAAAAGGTCCAGGAAGGCCACATAGTCTGTGCCATCCTCTTAGAACGTTTCCAGGCCGTCACCCCCGTTCCAAAGGAAGCCGCGCTACAAGCCCGTCATGAGCATGCACTGAACCCTTCAGAACTCTCGACCTCTCAGCCCTGGGAAGTCTATCATGGCCGAAGTAGGCTCAAATCCCTGAAGCGTGAGGAAGTCCACCAAGCTACGACTACTCACCAGCCTGATAGGGCAATATAAATACCCCCTCAAGGACCCAGAAGGGGATGATAAACACTTAGGTCAACCCATCGAAGAAATCGTCTTTCTCAGCCACCAGTCAAGGAAGAATTTCTCAAGCCTCTTCCCCAACTGTCGACCTTGCAGGACTTCATCCCAGGCGCATCTCACCTCATCCTTTCGTCGAATCAGGCGAACATTCCCAAGTCATCAACAGCTCGGGATTCCTCCAATATGGGTGATGACGCTAAAAGCACCCCACAATGGTCAAACTTGGAGCAAGACCTAAACTATCCCCTGAGTACGTCCAATTCCAGCAACGACGTAAAATGCTGCTCGGAATGTTCTAGCTCTTCTTCTCCTCCTTCCTCTTCTATTTCCTCCACATGTGCAGCTCGATGGTGCCCAGACTTCGACACTATAAACAGAGAGTTCGGAGGCATCAGCCATAGCAAGAGTGCTTCAGAGAGATGTTGGCTCAGGCCGTTGGATTCTTGAAAGTCGTCGACGCCCTGTCAACCCAAGCAAAGACCGAGTCATCTTCAGACTCCTGTTCCAAAGAGGCTTGCCACATGCTCCAATTTCATGAAGCGTCCTCCAGTTCAGGGCAAACACCAACTGATCCCAGTCAAGAGGTCATGGACTCCCTGTTTGAAACTAACCCTTTCATTGCCTGGACCAGCCAAAAACCGGGAGTCCTCTCCCACACTATGCCCCTCCTAGAAGCCGAGATGTCAGGATCATGGGTTTCTACACTCGAGATCAAAGAAAATCCTTGCGAGTCCCCTGACGAGGAACTTCAGGAAGCTCCAGAAGAGTGGGAAGATGGCAGTCAGGCCACGGCTGACGAGCTTGAAGAGATCAACCTGGGGTATGGGGCCGATCTAAGGCTAACTTTCATCTTAGCAAAAATGTCCTCAGAAGATAAAGAAAGTTATATCTCCCTCCATAGAGCAAATCAGGATGTCTTTGCCTGGTATTATCATGAGATGCCCCGTCTAGACCCTCAAATTGCTCTCCATCGACTCGGCATTGATCCATCCATCAAACCCATAAAGCAGAAATCAAGAAGGTTTAGACCCAACATCGAGATGCAGATCAATGTTGAAGTGAATAAACTTAGGTAGGCTGGATTCATACGTGAAGTCAAATACTCAAGATGGCTGGCAAATGTCATCCCTGTAAAGAAAAAAAATGGTCAAATCAGGGTCTGCATTGACTTTTGTGATTTGAACACTGCCTGCCCCAAAGATGACTTCCCCCTACTGTTTACCGAGATGCTTGTCGACTCCACGGCTCATTGCCAGATCTTCTCCTTTATGATGGATATTCTGGTTACAATCAAATCAGGATGGCGCTAGAAGATGAGGAGGCCACTGCGTTCCTAACCCCAAAAGGTGTCTTTTGCTACACTCTGATGCCTTTCGGATTAAAGAATATCGATGCCACATACCAGTGAGCCATGGTGACCATCTTCAAAGACATGATCCACAAGAAGGTCGAGTGCTATGTGGATGACTTGGTGGTGAAGTCTGAAACAAAGGATACTCACATACAAGACCTTAAAAAGGTCTTTGAATGGCTGCGGCGTCACCAACTCAAGATGAACCCTCTGAAATGCACCTTCAGTGTACGCTCATGAAAGTTCTTAGGGTTAATTGTGAGGTACCGTGGACTGGAGATTCAGCCAAACAAAATCAAGGCAATTAGGGACATGCCGCCCCCTACAACCCTCCGTGAACTGCGGTCTCTCCAAGGATGGCTTGCCTACATTTGGAGGTTCGTTTTAAACCTTTCAGGGCGATGCAGGCCCTTTTCACACCTCTTAAAGAAGGACACTCCTTTCATATGGGTTGAAGCCTTCCAAGCTACGTTCGATGACATCAAGCAATACTTATTGAAGCCACCGGTACTCTCCACTCCAGTGTTAGGAAGGCCTCTTATACTTATATGACCGCCCTTGATGAGTCACTTGGGGCACTCTTGGTGCAGAACAACGATGAAGGGAAAGAGATGACGCTCTATTATCTCAGCTGCAGAATGCAAGGAGCCGAGAAGAAGTACCCTCCCATCGAAAAGATGTTCTTAGCCTTGATCTTTGTAGTACAAAAGATCTGCCATTACTTGCTCAGTCACGAGGTCAAGTTAATCTCCAAGGAAGACCCGGTCAAGTTCCTTATGACCCAGCCATGCTTGTCATGATGTTTGGCTAAGTGGGTATTATTGCTGATAGAGTTCGACATCACCTATGTACTGTAAAAGGCAGTTAAAGGTCAAGCCCTAGCAGATTTCTTCGCTGCTCCCTTCAAAATCTCCCCTGTCGAGCAACCTCTCAGATGAAGACGTTTTCTGTACAATGCTAATTCAGTTGTGGGAAATGTACTTTGACGGAGCATTCCAGTCTAATAGAGGGGGCATTGAAGTTATGTTCTTGACTCTCGATGGCAGAATGATCCCTCTATCCTTCTCACTTGCAAAGGAATTTTCTCATAACGAAGCCGAGTATCAAGCCCTCATAATCGGACTGGAAATTGCCCAAGAGCTAGACCTAGAGCACCTGAACATCTTTGACGACTCTGAGCTGATCATCCAGTAGCTTAAGGGGATTTTTGACATAAGGAAAGATACCCACAATCCTTATCATGACACGGCCAAATCTTATATGGCTCAGTTGGATGATTTCTCACTGAGTCATATCCCTAGAAGGCTAAACTCACAGGCTGATGCGCTCTCAAAGCTCGGCGCCACCATTCAATTGTCTTCATCAGGGCACACTCGAGTCTTGGTAACCGAATGGAGACACATCGACTTGAGAATCAAAGTTGCCGCAGATAATGAGAGGGATGTCTTCCCTGAATGCTCACCTTACCCATTCGGGGCACTTCTCACGGTCAAAGATGTCATTGAGGCGGAGCAAGAGATGCTTCAAGATAAAGAATCCGAGGTCAAGAAGCAAGAGCCTGAATTCTTCAACTCGATGTGTGCACAGGTTGAACAAGTCGAAGACTAAAGGGAGTCAATCATGGACTTCATAAAGCATGGGAGGCTACCTCAGGATCGGGCGGAATGCAACGGCATACGACAGAGGTTTACCAAGTACACCCTTCTCAACGGTGACGTTCTCTTCCGTCGGTCATTTGACGGAATTCTCCTCTGATGCATTGATACGCTAAACGTAGGCAAAGTACTCGAAGAAGTGCATTTAGGTATCTGCGGCTTGCATCAGTTCGGCTCGAAGCTCTATGAGCGCATACTCAGACTCTGCTATTATTGGCCTCATTGGTGGCTGATGCCCAAAACTATGCCAAGAGATGCCAGGTGTGCCGAATTCACTCAAGCCTCAGTCATCAACCCCTGGAGCCTCTCCATCCCACAGTGACATCATGGCCCTTTTCCTAGCGGGGTTGGATATTGTGGAACCCATCGACCCTCCTTCTGCCTTGGGTCATGCCTTCATCCTAGTAGCAACAGATTACTTTTCCAAGTGGGCTGAAGCGATCCCCCTCAAGCAGGTTTCAGGGACCGCGGTAGCTAACTTCATGCGTCACCACATCATCTATCGATCCGGGGTTCCAGACCAAATAATCTTTGATAATGAACCCCAGTTCAGAAGCCACCAGTTGATCTCCTAGCCAACCTAGTCGGCCTCGAGTAGAAGTATTCGACTGTATACTACCCTTGAGGCAACGGTTTGGCTGCGGCGTTCAACAAAACTCTGTGCGGGGTGCTGCGAAAGTCAGTTTAGAAGTCAAAGAAGAATTGGCACGAGAAGCTGCTTGAAGCTCTGTGGGCCTATCGCACCACCACTCGAAATGCTACAAATTCCACTCCTCATTCCCTGGTCTGTGGCGGTATGGCCGTCTTACCCCTCGAGGTTCAAATACCTTCACTCTATGTCGTTATACATCAGGGATTGATTGAAGATGAGAGGGTCAAGCTTCGTTATCAAGAGTTGGATTCCCTTGACGAAAATAGACTAGAGGCCCAGCAGAACCTCGAGCTCAATCAAGGAAGAATGAAGAGCAAGTCTGTCAAGGTTCGCTCATTCGCTCATGGGGATCTAGTTTTAGCAGTCAAGAGACTGATTGTCATGCATAAGCACCGCAAAGGAAAACTTGAACCCAAGTGGGAAGGTCCGTTCATAGTAAAAAAGGCCACGCCAAACGGGGCCTATGTACTGGCAAACTCAGATGGAGGAGAGGCAATGCCTCCCATTGAAGGGACAGTCACGACCAGTGACTTTCAACACTCATATCTCACTCGTCCGAGGTCAGATCAAGCCCAAATTTTTTGAGCATATTCGTCTAAAAAAAGCGAGCATTTTGATATGTGGCACACCCCATATTGGCACTCGAGCGTGAATAAAAGCTAGAGAGAAGTTGCTGATCTGTAAAGAAAGTGCGGGAAAATCAGCAACGTTGTGCCTCGCTCGAGCGACCAAATCACGCCGCTAGCGAGCCCGATCGACATGAGACCAATTCCAACACGTGTGTAAGGTTTCGAGATATCTCTTACCAGAACCCTGTCCATGATGAATGGTTGGATTTTTTACACAAAGCCGATGAAGTGACTATGAATTCTGTCGCCAGAATTCCAAATTCTGGCCAAAATTCTAAAGTTGCAAAACCTTCGTCCGGACACGGAATCGAGTTGTGTTTGTTGCCTCGCGATCATGACGGCATGCGCAGTATATTCCAGCAAATAAATCACATAAAAACATAAAGGAACGAGCGAACATTTGATCCGAAGTTTCAAGATTCATTCAAATTTCAAGTCACATGATTGTGCCTTAAAAAAATGATCAATGGCTCGAAGTTGGTATCAAATCGATCGTCAGACTGAGCCCTACAAGAAAACAATCATCTTTCGATCAACTAGGCATCATAATGACCTTAGATGATCCATGCAAGATCACGCAAGTTCAAGGGCAACACAATGACTGTTTTGAAATTCCACATATTGTTAGGATGGGGCAAATCAGTCATTTTACACCTTTTTTATAATTTTTTTTAATTTAATTTAATCTTAATTTCCAACTCTTAGTTTTACTTTTGATCATCCATCCATGTTTGGGGCAAATTTTATATATACATCGTATCATCATTGTACTAAAAGGACTCAATCCCTCACAAAAGAGAGAGTTTTTACTTAATATAGTTTCTCTTTCTTACCATTGTCGGGTCACGTTTGGAGAGAAAGAGCAAGGTGAGAGAAACTTTTGATCGGTACCCCTAAGCTTGAGGTAAATGTTCTCTCACTTCCTTTTCTTTTCTTCTCTCTCTTCTTCTTCTTTCTCTTCTTCTCTTTCTTTTTCCTCTTCCTCGTCTGAGTCCCTCTCAGAGGCCATGCACAGCAATGACAGTACCGTGCATGCCTCTCTGGTGGTCTCACAGGTCACGCATGGCTATGGCAGTTCCATGCCCAAGATTCTCTCTTCTTCTGCTCTCTCGCCCTATGAGGCATGTAGACGGTGCTACTCATCGCCATCCCCAGATGTACCCTTGGCGTCTCAGTGAAGAACATAGACGAAAAAAATCGTTGCCGCCCACAGGGACTTCCTCTGTTACGCGTCTAGCATAGATGGCGATACCAATTGCCGCCCGCTAGAGGTATCGGCGATACCTATTGTCGTCCGCTAGAGGTATCGACAAAATCTATCGTCGTCCGCAAGCTTCCTTCTCGTGCTCGGTGCCCATCGCCGTCTTCGAGCCTCCTCCGAGTGTTCGATGCTCATCATCGTTCCTCCTGCGTTCGACGCCTATCGACGTGCGCCTCATGAGAACTATCGTTGCGCGCTCCATGAGAGGCTATCTCCGCCCGCGTAAGGGCGTGTTCCCTTCTCATGATGCCAACGACGATGCCCATTGCTGCCTGGGTTTTTCGTCCTTCTCCCTCCTCGTTTTGTTTCTCTTCGTCCCCTTTTATTCTCTTCACTCTTTTCTTTCCTCACTTGACTGAGGGTAGAATTAGCGTAGTGCCACCATATCGGTCTCAATTTAGAGTAGTATTGAGGCCGTGCTGGTCTCAAGAACCATGTCCGTCTTGCTATCACTCTGAGTCGGTAGCTTTCCAACCGTCATGCTAGTCTCGCCCCTTTGTCAAGTTTTCTTCTCCTTTCTCTCTTTTCTGGAACCTTCCATTTCATCACCCCCTCATATGAGCATACAATGCCCAAAAACAAGGGTAGGTCTCTTCCACCCACTTGTCTCATCAATTAACCATAGAAGTATTGTGCAGAAGACAAGAGGACTGCAGGTCAAGGGAGGCTATTCCGAGCCAGCTAAAGTAGCTAGGGGGCTTTCTTCGTGATCTAAGAGGGCACCTAGGTGAGCTAGCCCAAGTAAGTCCCAAACCCTTCTCAAATCCTGGGTGCTAAAAGCCCGATATATGTGCCTTCAGATCATCTAGAGCCGGAAGGCGAGATCGAGCCACCGAACCAGTCACAAGTGGTTAAACTATAAGACCCACATTTAAAAAAAAAAAACCTTAAAAAATTTTATTTCAAAAATTTTCTTTAAAAACATAAAACACTTCATGGTTGTATGAGTCTAACTGCCAACTACCCTGTCCATTGATGAAAGACGTTAAACTGCTTAGAGGGCTCCATGGTTGCAGAAGCTTAAACTGCTAACTAAAAATTTGTTTTTCAAAATATCTTTCTCATTTCAAAATTTTTACTATATGTATTGTGTTTTCAAAAACTTTAATTTCTTTGTTAAAATTGTAACCTGTCCAAGTTTCGGGTTCTATTTCAAATCTCTCCTTATTTTCAAATTTTTTAAAATGTCTTTTAAAACGACTGAGTTTGGACACCCGTATATGATGATTACCGCATTGCTGCCTCATCTCTCTCTTAAGAATTGACTTGGACAAACCTTTCCCCAAATAGTTAAAACCTATAGAAAACTTTAGGAAACCCTATGGAAATCAAAGAAAATGCCAAGCTTAAAATTATGAAATTGTGAAAACCCCTGAAGTTAAGTGGCATGGCCAGAAAATCCCACTCGAGTTTCAAGCTTGTGTAACTCACCGACATCTCACGCCGAAAACCTTAGGATGAAAATGCCTTAGGTGGGTGAGCAGGGAGCACAATGTCTAGAGGGATAGTTGGTGTGCCCTCAGACTACAAAATGTCATGATGAAATTTAAAATATCTGCATTATCTTTGTCGCTCACCTGCCCCTCAAAGGACAGAGAATGCCAAAGAGTGTCTACTTCTTTGCCACTTACCTGTCCCTTGAAGGACAGGGAGTGCCAAAGAGGGGCAACTGTAGACACCTCATTTTTTTAAAATTGGCAAATTTCATGATTTTCCTAACCTTAGAAAATCCATAGACCACACTATTTCAGTAGACCCCTAAACCATAGACCACCATAATCCATGGTCCCATCCTATGATCTACACTTAGCAAATCGTATAGTTTTATGAGGTATCCATTCCACACCTAGCAAATCCCATAGTTTCCATTCTACATCCCCATTAGGTCTATAAGAAAAATAAATTATCGTACCACTTAGAGGAGAAAATCTTTGGGTGGGATGTGTAGGTTAGAAATGAGAGGAAGGTGGGACATGTAGGAGAAAATCAGAGAAAGAGAGAGAAAGTCGTATAGCAACCCTAGACCTAGC
Organism: Amborella trichopoda; assembly: GCF_054954075.1. Lineage (NCBI taxonomy): Eukaryota > Viridiplantae > Streptophyta > Magnoliopsida > Amborellales > Amborellaceae > Amborella > Amborella trichopoda. Next base: position 30,635,024 of record NC_142339.1, read on the forward strand.
TTTAGGCCACCCTTAGACCAAGATAACAATTCAACCAAGTCAAGGTTTGGTCAAAACTTGAAGAGAGTGACAAAGAGGACACAGGGCACAAACTCAACGGGTCCTGATGCGGGAGAGGCCTCGAAGCCTCGAGAGTCTTGTGCCAACTGGCCCGGTCTGGTATTTTTTTCACCTTTCTATTAGATTAAATATGTTTTATTGCATTTTATATTGTATTTCATGCTTTTGGATTGATGCTGGCTCTGCCACTGATTTGAGAGTGGATTTACTCGTTTTTTAATAGATCTGCCCTCATATTAGAATTTGATTGTCCCCACTATCTCTATCATTTTATTAAAAGATCAATTTGTGGTATTCATATTTGAGGGATCTTCTTCTGAAGATATCTCCGATTTTGCACTGTAAACATGACTATATAAAAGCGCAGGATTTCATATTTTCATACCAAAATCGGATTTCATATTTTCATACCAAAATCCTACTTGTATATACAGCTGGTTTTCGCCGTTCAAGTTTAAAAGCCTACGAGATATCCCAAATTGGTTTAAAAGCTGGTTTTATACATGTGGATCTTTGCCTGATATACTTCTTTGTTCCATTAAAGAATTGAAAAAAAAAATTTGAGTTCAATAAAAATATTAGTAAAAAAGACCCAGATTTATATTTAGGGATTTTATATGAAATCTCATGGATTATGAGATGGAAATATGTTATAAGCGATGATAATGATAGGTGAGATTATATCCCAAATCTTGAAAGACAAGTTTATAATGGTGGGATATTTTCACCACCATACAAGTTGTCCCCAATAAAATCACCCTTAAAAAGGTTGTCCCAGTTAATTTGACTGTTACTAGTGAAGCAGATGAATTACTTGACTACTTAAATCAAGTAGAAACAAAACACATTTCCAAAGTTGAGCTTAGAAGAAGGCACTTAATGGCCTTACGAGAAGAGAAGACAAATGTCTACGTCCCAGCCAGATGACGAAAACTAGAATGAAGAAGGCTTCGATTCAGAGTACTTTGAACCTTTCACATCACAATAAAGTTAAAATATTGTTCAAGATAAGGGACGGTTCGACTCCAATCAATCCAGGACACGTGCCTCGACAGTACCTGAAAAATCACAGGGAAAAAGACAAAGAAATTTACGTTTTTCACAAAAAACATTGTAGCAATTACTGTAGCAATGGTCAATGTAGCAATTTCACTATTCAGTCACTATAGCATTTTTCAGTCACTGTGCAGACTTCAAAATAAAACAAGTCCACCGAAAATCTATTGTGTGAATTTCAAACTAATTCAAGTCCACCGAAAATCTATTGTGCGAATTTCAAACTAATTCAAGTCCACCGACACGATGCGGACTTCAAACAAGTTCAAGTCCACCGATAATAAGGGTCTATAAAAGGAGGGACTCCCTCTTCAAAGAGGCATCTCAAGATTTCTATAAAACTATAGTCTTCTCTAGTAGAAATAAGAGAAGCCTTAGGAGTGGAATGCTTGGAACTGTTTTTTCCCATATTGATGTATTGAACTAAAGCTTCCTTCTTAGTTACTTATCAATCAGCTCGATAATTAGATTTTTTTTCTTTTGGGAGAGTATCTAAACTCAACCCATTCATATCAATAATGGCTTTATAAAAATTACATTGACAAGACTCACCATGATTTTGGTTGTCACCATCATTCGGATCGGAGTCAGAACGTGAAAGAATTAATTCTTCATCTTCAATTTCTCTGATTAACATTTCTTCACCAGATTCAGAAGAGCTATTCGATGATTCTAATTTTTGTAAAAGAAGATTGTATAATTGTCTTTTGATACTATACTCAAAGGGAATTAATCTTTTTTTTTACTCTATATTTGTTTTTATAATGTCCTACTCTACCAAAATTAAAACAAACGTGTCCTTTTCTTTCTCCCTTTTTTTAAAAAGATTAGCATCTCACACATTTTTTATAAAATGTTCCTTTCGCTTTAGAAGACTGGTCCCTCTTCGATGATGATTTATACTTCTTATACTTTTCATCCCTTCGAGAGTTTTCTTTATAATGTAAACTAGATGGTAAAAGAGTATTATAACCAAAAGATTCACAAAAATCTGTAACTTCCTTTTTGCCTGTCATTCCTTGTTTATCTAATTGTCTTTTAAGTTTGAGATCTATGCACATGGCAAGGCCTTCGGCGCAAATCTCGGCTGATAATTCTCCAAATGTATATTGTGAGTATGGTACAATACCATTATGCTTGTTTTTAAGTCTGGTCTTGACCTTTTCATCAAAGAGATTTGGAAGTCTTAAACTAAAATTTTCTTTCCAATGATCTGTTTTGCTATCTTCTCTTGACAAAAGTCTCAAGTAAAAAACATCTTTATACCATTTAAAATGAGATAGGGTTGGACATCGAAGATTGGATAATAAATCTTTTGACGAGCGGCTAGAAGAGCAGTACTACCTACAAAGTGAAGTGTAATTGTGTAGATTAAAGTGCTTACTGCATTTCTTTCATCTACTATGGTTTCTTGAACTTGTCCTGGGCCTATTTCTTTTTTAACAACCCATTGTTTAATAGTATTTAAAATCTGATTTCAGGCGGATTCGTGTAAGTAAAAATCCCACCATCGTCGAAGCCATCCAGTAAATCCACATATAATAGCCTTAGTAACTTCGTGGTCTTTATTACCATTAGCTTTACAGGCAATAGCATATATGGTCATGTGCTTCATTAAATCAAGCATTTGCGCTTCAGAAAAGCCATCTATATTCCAATTTACAATGAACTTTCTGAATAAGAGACTGAGCTTGCTACCAGGTCTTCTTCTATTTGAAGATCTACAGGAGTAGGTCTAGGATAATACATCCTAGTTTAGGTTACAGGCCTAGTTTTTCTTTTGTAATCAATTTTATTTATTTCTAGGTTTTCTATTTTAAAAGCATTTTTTATATCTATTATTTCCTAATCAGTATACTGATTGTTTTCTTGTACAACATTTACTCCTTTTTATTTTTCAGTGATTTTTCATACTTAAAGTTTTTTAACATATTCATTTACATGTTCTTGATTGCCTTCTTTCTTTTTCATTCCATGTAAATTAAATTTCCCTATTGCTATAATGGGAGGAGGCTTCAATATATATATATATATATATATATATATATGGAAAAAGCTAACAATAGCTAGGCAGCTATAATGAATAGTAATGTAGATGGAATCTCAGTTTTCAGATCTTCATCGAGTGGTTCAAAATACATATCATTGTTTTAATTTTAATATTTTTTTCATAAATCTGATTAAGATAAACTTTTGGGCGTACATACATAACACTATTGAACACCATATAAAAATATAAAAAAATTATTTTAAATAATTTAAAATAACTCAATTACCACCGTAATGTTTCAGGGGTATTTCAATCATTTTATATTTTGAAAAATATTATATATATATTTTTTAATTATGTGCCCTATTTTTAAGTATATACTTCTAAAATTTCATTATGATCCAATTTTTAGAAAAACATATCAAAATTCATATAATGATATGCATTTTGAACCATATGATAAAGATCTAACGGCTCTCATTCCACCTATTTTACTATTCATTATAGTATATATATATAGGAAAACGTTTATATAAGGTTGCAACCTTATACTGTAGAGCTACGGATGCACCTAAAAAATCCATCGGAAAAGGTAGCTTTAACGTTGAAAAACCCTTTAATTGATCATCTCGACATCGAGATGTATGACTATGAAAAAAAGAGATTTTAAGTCTCACAAATAGTGCATTTTTCAACATATTATCTACACCATCCATTTTCAAGATTTTCATATGTTTATAGATCTACTTGATTTTAACCATTTTTGAAATTTAAAATTTTATAATTAGATATAAAAATAGATTTTAAAATAATCCTAAGAACATATTATATCAAAATTATATACCATAATAAAATTTGAAGGCGCACCTTACCTCTACAGCTACGGTTGCATCCGTATGCCAACTGCACCCATATATATATATATATATATATATATATATATATATATATATATATATATTATAACCCTTGTGGTTTGAAAGATATGGTTATTCTATTGAAAGGTGCTCAAAGTTGCTTTCCGCACCAAAAATTATTTTTGTATCGTAAATGTCATGATTTTATGTCCCTTCTTAACAAAATGTTTTGAGGTCCACTCTAAGTTTTTATATTTGCATTTTGAGATTATTTTCCAAAAACAAATTGAGAGAGAAACTCCATGGGCATGAAGAGAACAATATTATTTTATTGGAGTAGGGTCATCATAAATTTCTATAATCTGATATGTTTTTATGACGTGAACATTACTTATTTATTTCCATCTGAAAAATATTATTTGGGATTCAAACTGTGATATTAAATTTTGGTTTTGAGTCTAATTTTCAATAGAAAATGTTTGAGGGAAAAGCTCCATGTGGATTGACAGAAAAGATTTTTCTAATGGAGGGATTCTAATCCTGATTTTTTGTTGTATGAATTGTATTGTGACGTAAATGTTACCAGTTCACTGAATGGTGTGATTTGGGGATGTCACCAACTATAATTTTTTACTTTTGAGTCTATTTTAATATTAAAAAAGTTGGAGAGAGAAATTCTCTGTTGAGAGATCGTATTTTCATCTTCTATTCTGCGGTAAATTGAAATGTGTCACATTTGTGTACTCCTTTGATTCGAAGCATTTTCAGGGTCATTCTTAGTTCCATAGCGTGTCATGGGTATGATATATGACAGTAAAAATTTCAAAGAGATGTCATGAATTATTAGGGGGATATGACACCATAGGTTAAGGGTGCTCAGTCTGGAAACTGGAAAAAGAATAAGTGTATACAATACAGGTAAAACAATCTTGTTTCCTCTTTGTTTCGGGCAATGAAAGAAGTAACTTGATTAAAGAACTTCCTTGAGTTGCAAAGATATGACCCCATGTGATGAGGGTGCGTGAAATATCTTCTACGATAATGAGTCCATGATTCATACTGCTAATACTGAGGACGTAAAAACAAACTACGAATGAGATCAAAGCAGCAAAAAGAGAGACTTCATGACTTCCACGAAGGCTATATACATGAATCCTTAGTGAAAGGAATGATGGCAAAAGAGTTCGTCAGGTCATCTAATAAGCATAAGAGAGAATAAGTGAGAAATACTTGAGAATGAGATTGTAATGGGGGAAAGAGAGTGAGGGTGAGTTATTGAAAGGCCTTCAAAGGCTAAGTGGGAGGTGTTGGGGTTATATGGTCATTCAAAGGTGGGGTTATATAGCCATTTAAAGGCCTTATGAGAACATTTACTGAAATCGTATCTAGTGATATGTTGGCTCAAGTGGGAGTGTGGTCCAGTTTGGACTATGAGGCATTATAAATGCAAGAATAACTTGAGCATTAACTAGCTATGGTTCAAGGTGATGTCTAAAGCCTATACCCTGGGCATTTTGTGCACAACAGATTAGGGTTTCAATGTAGGGTTATCTTGCTAAGGTTACAATTGTGCCCAAGGCGGTTGGCCAAGGGATTGGATGTGACTCATGTGTGTGATGATAAGGGCCAAAGTCCTCATCATTACCATCACATACCATGTATACTAGATAGTCATCCAGGAAGCAGTCAATTGGATGATGGTGTGTGTTGTATATATGTGCTAAAGAGATGACTCCCTACAATACTGGGTTGTGTTAGAAAGACCCATGGAGCATAGTGTCGGAATGGAGCATAGACTTGTCCTCAGGGAGTGACATGTAATCCATGGACTAGGATCGTGTTTCCTTTATATATTGGTTGACTTTGATAGTCCCTAAGCCCCTTGAAGGATTATGGGCCATGAGAACTTTTGGGTCAGTTTGAAAAGGTGTAGTGAGATACGATTTCTATAAATGATGGAATCCTCAATATATTTGTTATATTTCTAACTTTTTAGATCCAATTCTCATCAAATCTTATTAAATATGTTTAATTATGATTTAATTATATTTTAGATAATTAAAATAAACTTTTAGACCTCTCTGGATATTTTATTTTAATGAAAAGGGATTTTTAAATGGAGAAAAATCAATTTTTTGGATTTATTTTAATCAGAGAGCAAATTAAAATATTTAAAGGTTTTCTAAAATTCATTTTAATATTTCAAAAAGTTTATTTAGGTGTGGGGCCCCATTGGGACTTTGGGCCCACCATTATTCGAATCCATTTTTGTGGGCACGTGGGGGCCACATGGCTCTCCATGTGTGGAGCACCACGCTCCCTCCTTTCCTTTTTGTGCGGCTCGTGTGCTAAGCCACCTTCTTGATTGGAAAAATAAAGGAAAATGTTATATAAAAATTTTGATTAATTTCAAATAGGAAAGTGTAAAGATTAATTAAAATTGATATGCAAAAAGATACTATTTTCTCTACACAATAATTGATGGGAATAAAGTTATGGAAACTGAGAGATAATGGTTCCATCTCATTCTTTTTAATCATGATGGCTTATCTAAAGAATGAATGGACGATATATCTTCACCCCATAGATCTCCATGATCAAAAGTCAAGATTCAATCTCATAATGATGGCAAAAATCTACCCTAAAAAAGCCTTTATACTATAAATACTCTCTATGGGGGGGTCTTTTCTTTACACCTTTTTACTAGCCTTCTCTCTCTCTCTCTCTTTCTCTCTCTCTCTCTCTCTCTCTCTCTGAATCCTTCGGAAGTCACGCCTTTCTCTCTCTCTCTCTCTCTCTCAACTTAGCTTAGGTTTAATATGTAGAAGGTAGAACCCTAAGGAGGGCACACCCAACCCATAAGGGTGGCACACCTCTAGCTTGTGTGCATTGAGATTTGCTCTCGTGTTGAGCTTTGATCAAAGTCCCATCCCAATGTCATACTCTCAAGAGGTTTCGCCTAGGCTTCCCTAGTTATGAGATGAGGCTAGACCAAGATATCGTGCACTATTAATGGAGGAGACCTGGTGTGGGGTGTACGAAGTCCTTGGGGGTAACCAGAGGCAAGGTAATTGGTAATTCTAATTGCTCCATATTTCTTGATTCTTCATGCATTTTATTTTTTTAGTATTATAAAGCATTATAATTGTATGTAAGAGAAGATCCTAGGTTGTATTAGGGTATATTTAATGAATAAAGTTGTACTTTTAGACACTCGCAAGTGTTCTAGCTAGTATTAATAAAAGAAAGGGTGACTCCAAACAGAGCTTGACAATTTAGTGTGCCACATCAACTATGACAAAGGAGAGGTAAACTCTAGCACTCGTGCCTAGTTTGAGCCCACTTTACAAATGTTTGCTGGTCCTTCGAGGATCACCAACCATAGAGAGGGTTATATGTCGAAATCAAGGTGCTATGTTGGAATATCAGGAGCCTAAATAGCGAATCGCGCAAGAGAGATGTACTTTCGGTTTGCAGAAAGGAAAGGCCTGATCTCTTGCTGATTTAGGAAACTAAAATGGAGGCCCCGACCCTCCACACAACTAGATTGGTTTGGGGAAATAGATCTTTGGATTTTGTGAGTGTTGATGCTTCAAGCTCCTCAGGTGGTATATGGGTGCTTTGGGACTCATTGGTTTTGTCTGCTATCCAAAATGCTCCCAGACACATCTCTATTTTGTTTCAAGAGCCTTTAGGACCATTTCTCTTGATGTTTATCTGTGGTGTATGGTCCTAACAGAGCTGATGAAAGAACTGCCTTTTTTATGAACTATCTAATATCCAGGTTAATTTAAATTTACCATGGTTTGTTTATGGAGATTTTACTGCTATTAGATGGCCAAGTGAATCTTCATCTTCTCCGCCTATTTCTCCTTGTACGCATATTTTTGAAAATTCTATTCGGCAGCATGAATTGATTGATCTTCCTTCAATTGGAGCTAACTTCACTCAGTCCAATCATAATTTGCAAGATCTAGTTTTGACAAGGTTGGATAGGTTTCTAATTTCATCTGAAATTGTTATTCGATTTCCAAGTATTAGTGTGAAAGCTCTTCTTAAAATATCTTCAGATCATGTACACTTTTACTTAATTCTAATGAATTTTCATTTGGACCCTCCCTTTTTAGATTCGAGTTGTCTTGGCTGTCAGAGAGATCTATGTTCAGCTTAGTAGAAGAATTCTGAAAAAACACAAAAATTAAAAGTTGGAAAGGGATTTCAATTATAAAAAAATTACAACTTCTGAAACAAAAGATTATTATTTGGAGGAGGAACGTTTTGGGGGATCTATAATAAAAAATTGGCGAAGCGAAAAATCACATTGAGGAGATAGATAATTTGTAGTTTATGGGAGGATATCTAACCCAAGATCAAGTCAGAGATAGAAGCTTATTGGTGGCTTCATACAAGCAATTGCTTAGATTGAAAGAGATTCATTGGAGGCGAAGATCATGTGTGAAATTGTTCAAGGAAGGGGATACAAACACGAGATTTTTTTATGTTATTGCTAATGCTAGAAAAAGAGGTAACTCTCCAAAATCTTAGAATTGAAGGGTTAGATTGTGGTAATGGACTGGATGTTGAAAAGGTTGTGGTTAACTACTTTAAGAAGGCCTTTGTGGCTGAAAGTGAACTTGGCCCTTCTATCCAAGATCTTCCCTTTACTAGACTACCTCGCGAACAAGCCAAGTGATTGGAAAGGAAATTTGAAGAACAAAAAAATAAAAAATGCAGCATTTGACCTTGGAAGAGATAAAGCTCTTGGGCCAAATGAATATCCTATTGCCTTCTTTCAAACTTTCTGGGATACCTCGAACAATGATAAATTTCAATTATTAGAGGAATCTTATTCTGGAGGAAGAGTTAACATTGCAATGAATTTCACATTCATTGCTTTAATTCCAAAGAAAAATGATAAATATAGTCTTGACGTGACCTATTTCTAATAAACAAAAACCTGCACCTATCATCTTGATCTTGCCTGGATTTACATTACTACATTATGCAATTTACGTTAGATAAATTACATAATTTCTGTGTAAGTTGCATTATGTAACTTATATTATATGTCATTGCATATAACAATTATGTGTTGGGCCTTAATACTACGACCTTAGAGGTTAGATGCCTTGATCTCGCCCCCTGGTCGGGATGACCTGATTGTACGTGTCTAGAGTTTCAATGAGAACCCGAGACTTGAGACCGCTCCCTCGAGAACCGTGCAAAGAAAACATGAGCAGGAGTACCAAACGATGAGAGATGAATTAAGGTCATGAGGTGGGACTTACTTCACGTGGGTCTGTGACACACTCGGGCTAGCTCGCATGGGCGTCCTCTTAGATCACATCAGAATGCCCCCCAGGCTTGTGGCCGGTTTGGAATCGGCTCTTTGACCTGTTTTCTCCTTTCCTGCAAATGCACACACACACATCAAAGATACCGAGGTGTGGGTCATAGGACCCCACCTTATTACAGGGTGAGTGCACACATGCGTGTGTGTACTCAAGAAAGACATAGAAAAGAACATAGGATAATTTGTATCAATTCAACAGCCTCACGATGTCCTCTTGACGAGGGACTCTCGGTACATATTTTACAAGAAAGAAATAAAAAAGGGGAAGATAGAGAGAAAGAAAGTGTTTGTCCTTGAAAGAGAGAGGAGGAGAAATAAGAGAGAAGGCTAAGGTCAGCTTAACTCTCGCTAAACCTTCCAAAGAGACGAAAAAGAATGAGAGAAGAGAAGAGAAGAAAAGAGATAAGAGAAGTGAAAATGAGAGAAGAAGTTTGACAAGGCGGCTAGGCTGGCACAGTGGCAAGACTGGCGCGGCGACTGATTCAGCGTGGTAGCTAGACGGGCACGATGACCGACACGACGGCTAAACTACTCAACGACAAAATCAACACACCGGCCAGTCTGGCACAACAACTAGTTTGCCATGGCAGCTGGGCACGGTGACTCAGACCGGCACGACAGTTAAACTGTTCGAAGACAAGACTAGCGCGAGCACAAGGCTCAACCTGCCCTCTAGTCAAACGATCGAATGAGAGAAAGAGGGGAGGTGAAGACTAGCTTGACTCTCACTAGGTCTTCCAAAAGAGATGAAAGTGAAATAACAGTGATGGAAAATGAGATGAAAATAACTTGGATGAATTAAAATAAAATAAAACTAGAAAATAGAATTAGAATTAAATAAATTAAAATAGAATGAAGTGAAGTAAAATAAATAAAATGAAATGGAGTAAAATATAAATAAAAGGGATGGAAGAGAATAAAATGAGATGAGACCATTAAAATAAAATAAATAATGAAATAGAATAAGGTATGATGGGGTAAACAAGTGAGATAAAGTAAATAGAACAAAAGGGGTAAAATGAAGTGAATGAAATAAATGAAAGGGAGGGAGTAAAATGGAACAAAATGAAAAGAAAAGGATAGACGAAATAAAATAAGATGGGATGGTGTCAAAAAAAAATAATAATAAAACGAAGATAGTGAAGATTAGTTAAAAGGGAGAAAAAATTTGCTGCTGGTTTTTTGTGTGAATGACAAAAAGTAGATTGTTTACAATAGAGAAGAGGTGCTTTGGTTAGGAGAGACAGAGAGAGGAGAGAGAGAGAGAGAGATGGTTTCATTGGGTTATTTGGGTTCAACGAAATATCGTGAGGGGAGTGAAACGAAGTTTATCGAAACAAAACAAAACAACGAAAAGAAGGGAAAGTGGGTGTTTTGTCACGAACGGCAGTGAAAGGGAGGTTTTGGAAACGGTGGTCGCGTGGGACCACTGGGAAAAGAGGAAAAGATGCTCGTGAGGGTGCACGGCGGGGGAGTGACCATGCAGGGAGAAGGTGGACACGAGGGTATACAGGGAGCAGGTGGACGTGAGGGTGCATAAAGAAAAGTAAAGGTTTTTAAGCAAAACGGCATGTCGCAGTGGGTATCACTAAAAAATACAATTTATTTGATTTAAAAATTATATAAATAAATAGGGGTAAAATGCCGATTTTACCCCTTCCCAACAATATATAAAATTTCAAAACGGTCCTTGTTGCACTCATAGAATATGTGCGATTTTTCTAGCCCGATTCAGGGTGGCTCCGGTGCCCGTTTCGCCAAAAGATAATTGTTTTCTCGTTGGGCTCGGCATAACAATCAATTTGATACCAACTTCGAAACACAAACCGTGTTTTTTGGCCACGATCATGCAACTCGAAATTCGTAAGAAACTTTAAAACTTTGGATCGATATCGTGCTTATGTCTTGATGTATTTTCGTGATTTCTTCGCTAAATTGCACTGAGCATGCCACCATAATTGATTTGCAACAAACACAGCCCGATTTCGTATTCGAACGAAGATTTTAAAATTTTTGGGTATTGGACGGAATTTGAATTCCGACAGCTGGAATTTTGCAGAAACTTTAACACCTTTGTACGCCAAATCTAATCATTTACCACGCGCGAGGTTCGGACCAGACATAGCTCTAGACCTTACGCACGTAATTCAATTGGTTTCGCATCGATCGGGTACTGGAGCACGTGATATGGCCACTCGAGTGGGTCGTGCTACTGCTGATTTTCCTGCAACCTTGATTACGAATCACTAACTTCTCTTTAGCTTTTCTCTCTGCTCGGGTGTCGTCACAGGCTGTGTCACATATCAAAATGTTCGCCTTCACGAGACGAACATGCTTCCAAAATTTGGGGTCGATTCGACTTAAAACGAAGGAGATATGAGTCTTCAAAGTTATTGTTCATGACTGTAAAAACCAATATTCTTTAATGGAGATTGGTGCAGGGAGGTGCAGCTCTCATTTTTCAGTCTTTTGCCCATAACTTTATCTTGAAACGTCTGTTTAAGCCGAAATTTGACCCATAGAGGTTTTCGATTGTGTCAGATCTAATGGCGATGGTCCTGCAACCATTTGACTCTCCATTAATAGGGTTCCAATTATAGGGTCCGTTTCAGGGTGTTAGAGATCAATTTTTTCAAAACAATTTCTTTGTCTGCACTGCCTTAGACATGTCAGATTGCGATGAAACTTGGCAGGTGGCCTTTTGAAGTCCTTAAGAATATTTTCACTCGTTCTGGAGAAATTTTGAGACTGTCAAAAATTCTACTATAAATCAGGGCTGTATTCACCGGCTTCTCTTTTATTCTGCATCGGGGACCCTAGATGCTGAAAAATATCTTCAAATAGCTTGCCCCGCCGAATGTTGTGCTTTGAGAGAAGAATGAAGGACAAAATTCAAAAAATGTCCTTCAGCTTTATTTCTTTTTTCTTCTTGGCGACAAGATCACGTGAACGTCGAGGAGATATCCATGTAACATTGTAACCAGGATGCTCAGACGTCTGGATGCATTTGTCGCAGGTCCATTCGTGGAGACTTTGCGGGAGAAGAGATATTTGAGGGATCCTGTTGAAGTCCTCACCCTCAAAGGATTGTTTTGTGATTTAGAGGGATTAGTTTTTAAAGTCCTCACCCTGTCAGACGGTACCTATGACGGCATTATGATAATGACTAGACTACGTGTTCACCCAGCTCTGAAGAAGAGATGTCGACTGGGCTATGTGTTCACCCAGCATTGAAGAAGGATGTTGACTAGGCTACGTGTTCACCCAACACCAAAAAAGGGATGTCCATTAGGCTACGTGTTCACCCAGTACTGAAGAAGGGATGTCAACTAGGCCACGTGTTCACCCAGCACTAAAGAAGGGATGTTGACTAGGATACATGTTCACCCAACACTGAAGAAGGGATGTCGACTGAGCAACGTGTTCACACTACACTGAAGGCAGATGTTGACTGGGCTACGTGTTCACCCATCACTAAAGAAGGATGTTGATTGGGTTACATGTTCACCCAGCACTGAAGAAGGATGTTGACTAGGCTATGTGTTCACCCAGCACTGAAGAAGGATGTTGACTGGGCTACGTGTTCACCCAGCACTGAAGAAACATGTTGACTGGGCTACGTGTTCACCTAGCACCGAAGAGGGATGTTGACTGGGCTACGTGTTCACCTAGCACTGAAGAAGGATGTTCACTAAGTTACATGTTCATCCAACACTGAAGAGGGATGTTGACTGGGCTACATGTTCACCCAGAACTGCAGAAGGATGTTGACTGGGCTACGTGTTCACCCAGCACCGAAAAGGGATGTTGACTAGGCTATCTGTTCACCCAGCACTGAAGAAGGGAGAACGAGATGAAGGACAAGAAAAGAGAGAGATAGATGAAGATATAGAAAGGAGAGAGAAAGAGAGGCATGCACAGCGCTGCCACTACCATGCATGTCAGGAGAGAGAAGAAGAGAAGAAGAGAAAGAGGGGCATACACGGTGTTGCCACTGTCGTGCATGTCAAGAGGGAAAAGGAGAGAAGAATAGAGAAAGAGAGGCATGGTCGACGCTATCACTGCAGTGCATGTCAACAGAGAAGAAGAGGAGACAAAGAGAGGCATGCATGGTGCTGCCACTACCCTGCACATTAAGAAAGAACAGAAGAAAAAAAGAGAGAGAAAGAAAGAAAGAGACGCATGGGCGGTGCCACCACTACCGTGCATGTCAAGAGTGAGAAGAGAAAGAGATGCAGGGAAAGAACGAGATAGAGAGAGGAAGAAACAGGCAAGGAAAGAGAAAGATATAAGAGAGAAAGGAGGATGTTGAGGGATGCTTTTAAGTCTGCTCACCCGGTTGGATGATATTTGTTATGATGAGGGATGCTTTTAAAGTCTGCTCACCCTATTGGACGATATTTTTGATAATGAGGGATACTTTTAAAGTCTGCTCACCCTATTGGACGATAATTGTGATGTTGAAGGCTCTTTTTTTCGGGTCCCGAAGTCAGGGGATTCTGGTATCGGGCATTTTTATTTTGGACTGCTGGCTGAAGCCGCCTACGGCGGCGAGCGCTGCATCAACCTGCTCTCTTGGTACAAGCGTCCTTTGCGAGTTTTCACTTGGACTTGGGAAGTAGCACCGTAGAGACAGTTTTCACCAACCCCCCTATTATTTGGGGCTTTTTTTACTCATGACCTTGCAACCACGCCCACCCTTTTCTTTTCCGTTTTTACTCACGGTGCCCTTTTGGGTTTTCACCATGCCTGGGTTTTTATTTTCACATAACTGTCTTACCCATGGTTTCGTGACCATGCACGTCCATCATTTTTACTCATGGCGTTCCCTTATTTAGGTTTACACCATGCCTGTTATTCCCTTTCTTTTTTTTTTCTTTTTCTCTTCTCTCTTTTGTTTTTTTTTTGTAAGGGCAGGTTTAGGGTCATGCCTCTGAGACCTGTACAAAGCAGTTTAATGTCGTGCAGTCAAGACAAGCACTACAGTTTAAGGTCATATTGCTTGGACCGTGGTGGAGATGGATGGCATCCTTTGGAGGCCATGGAGTGAGCATGGTGGTGGTTTGACTTACTTTGGGAAGATGGCACGAGGCTACCTATGAATGATGTATGACGTATGAATGGAAGGTGGAAAGTGGTGACCCACTAGCTGATGGCGAGTATGGAGGGCATGATGGCTCGTCATTATTTTGTGAGCATGGGTAAGACTCATTAGGGAAATGATGACTGGTGATGAAGGAAAATGGATTTACTGGGGAGTTATGAGGGTGGTACTCGCAAAAGGTGTGTGCGGATATGTGTGGAGGTTTATTTAGAGTCCTGCTTCTGGAACCTATGCAAATCAGTTTAACATCATGCTGTCAGGACGTGTACTACAGTTTTAAGGTCATATAGCTTAGACCGTGTCTATACAGTTTAAAGTCATGCAGCTAGGACCATGCAGTTTAAGGTCGTGCAAATAGACCTCTTCTACAGTTTAACGTCATATAGTTTGGACCATGCAGTTTAGGGTCGGGAATCTAGACCATTATGTGGGTCGCTTGGTAAGAAAGACTCCACGGGGAAGAGGTTTGTGGAAAGTGACCCGACTCCCTGGGGATAAGATGGAAAAGGGTCTAGGTGGGAACAATGATTTGTCGAGGAGCAGACCCATTGGGGATTGAAGGGGTAAGCATAACTCCTTGGGGGCTGAAAGTCTATGGCATACACCTAATTCCACTGGGGATGACAGGATGAGGCATCAGTTTAGCTTGACTAGGGATAGTGACGGAACACACACGGCTGCACAGTCGTGCTCAGCGGTAGCATGCTCGGCAATGTAGCAGAAGGACACACCCAGCGCCAGCATGCTCGGTGATGATGCATGTACAGTGGTAGCAAAAGGACACACCCCGCGCCAACATGCTCGGCGATGATGCATGCACGACGATATCATGAACGGCTACACATGGACGACGCTAGCATGAACGGCTTCACACGGATGATGTTGGCATGTGCGGCGATAACATGCTTATCAGTGACGTGCTTGGCGCTAGCATGGGTGGCAGCTGCATGCATGGCGCTAGCATACACAGCACTAGCATGCGGGGTGTTCGCACGTGCAACACTAGCATGCGCGGCGATAGCATGCGCAGAGGTGGCATGCAGAAAAAGAACATGCACGGTGACAGCATGCTCAGTGATGGAGCATGCAAGATAGTTGAAGGGGACACACAGGACGGTTAGTGGAACACGTACGGCAGTTGAGGAGACATGTGTGTGAGAGACACGTGTGAGTGGCAGCTTGCGAAGGACCTCGGGCTCAAGCTTAAGAACTGATTCCCCGATCAACCCGACCTCATGGGGGAAAAGTATTTCAAGGTCTTGTGCCCCGAACAGACCACCGAGGGGTGCCTTTAGAAGTTCTCACCCTTGTTGGATGTGTTGAGGGAAGGTTTAAGGTCTTCACCCATTTTAGGCTGTTGTAGAGGTAGGGGCACGCATGACAAGAAGTTAGGTCATGGGTAGTTACGGTGCATTATGGATGTTTCAAGAGAGCCACGAATGGTGTATTTCAGCTAGGGTAAATGGGAGCCCGATGGTGAAAGGCCCTATCAGGCAAACTGGTATAAAGTCACACGGTCGGGACTGTGGTACGCCTCTTTGGGATATAACATTGTGGAGGCAGACACATGCTTTGGAATCTCACAATTAGAAGTGCGATACGCATCTTTATCGATGAGGCAGTCGCATGCTTTTTCTTCGAAGCCTCACAATCGAAACTGTGGTACGCCTCCTTAGGATATAGTTTTTTGGTGGAGGCAGTCACATGCTTTAGAATCTTACAGTTAGAGCTGCAGTACGCCTCTTTATCGATGAGACGGTTGCATGCTCTGCTTAGAAGCCTCACAGTCGGAACTATGGTACGCCTCTTGGAGAGACAAGTGCATGCCTTGATGATTACAGGCTCTGCTTCGAAGCCTCATAGTCGAAACTGTGGTATGCCTCTTTGAGATATAGCATTGGTAGAGGCAGTCGCATGCTTCGAAATCTCACAATTAGAATTGTGGTACACCTCAGTGAGGCAATTGCATGCTTTGCTTCAAAGCCTCACAACCAACTGTGGTATGAACGAGGGCATGCCTTGATGATTGCATGCTCTGCTTCGAAGCCTCACAATCGGAATTGTGGTACCCCTCTTTGAGATATGCCATTGTAGAGGCGAGAGCATGCTTTGAAATGCATGCTTTGCTTCGAACCCTCACAGTGGCCACCGAGGTACACCTTGACTAGGGAGGACATCTCGGAGGGGTGGTGTTGTTTCAGCAGGGATTTGTGAAGAAGAATGTAGTAGGGGATGTGTAGGAGGGTGTCATGCGGTAACTCCATAGCATGTAGGAACAAGAAGCAGTTTATAGTCGTCTGAATAGACTATATGTCGTGCAGTTTAACGTCTTTCCATAGGGACGTGAGATATTTTTACTCGTGCTGGCCCGTAAAGTAAGGTCAGCTCGCCTGTCATTTGAGAGTTGAGTGCCCCGAAGGGATTTCACCACGTCCCTTTTATTTTGACACTCTTGCCCTTAGTGCCCTTGCAGGTTTTCACTATGCCCATCATTATTATTATTATTATTATTATTATTGTATTATTATTATTATTATTATTATTATTATTATTATTATTATTATTATTATTATTATTATTATTATTATTATTATTATTATTATTATTATTATTATTATTATTATTATTATTGTATTATTATTATTATTATTATTATTATTATTATTATTATTATTATTATTATTATTATTATTATTATTATTATTATTATTATTGTTATTATTGTTATTGTTATTATTATTATTATTATATTATTATTATTATTATTATTATTATTATTATTAGTATTATTATTATTGTTATTATTGTTATTATTGTTATTATTGTTATTATTATTGTTATTATTATTATTATTATTATTATTATTATTATTATTATTAATATTATTATTATTATTATTATTATTATTATTATTATTATTATTACTATTATTATTATTATTATTATTATTATTATTATTTTGACATATTTTTCCCATGACGCCCTAGCGAGTTTAGGGTCGTATAGCTTGGACCATGTGTGGAACAGGATCACACATAGAATCAGGCCCAAAGTTCAATTTTCCCATGTCTAAGCAATTCTGGATGATATCTTCGGCGGTATAACACTCCTCAGTCTTGTGACCAAGTAACCTATGATATTGGCAATAATTGGGCTCGTCATCCCTCCTGACTTCGTTCGGCCTTTTCGACGAAGGTAGTTCGATCACCCCCTTTGATAAGAGAATTTCAAGCAACTTGGGCATCATGGACTTTCGAAAGGAATAACTCTTGTGTCGGATTTTTATTGAGAAATGCTTGATTTTAATCTTGGGGACATCGTGTCTTTGATCTCCTTGTGGCAATAGAGTCTGGTCAACATAAGATGGGGGAGGTTTCTAGTAGCAATTCAGCTTTCCTGTCAATGAGGCATCGCATATTGTTTATGATTTGGCCACCATTCCTTTTACTAGTCCTCCGTTCCCAATCCGAAGAAAAGATGGAGAAGCGACTGATAGTGAGGGAGGTGAGGGTCGGAGTAGTTCATCACTTGAAGGCCTTGTTTTGATGTCCAGGAGAGGTGCTCGAAAGACGGTAATAGGGCTTGTGGCATGAGGGGGTACACTCAAGCTTATGAGACTTCAGTAACACTTGATGCAAGGTTTCTATCATTTCATCTTTTGACCTCATCTCAACCTGTAATTGCCTTAATGTGGCCTTAAGCTGCGCAATCTCATATTCATAAGCTTCTGATACGTCACCGATCACGACAGTTTCAACACTAGCCATACTTAAGGGTTCCTTACAATTAAGAGAACCTGAACCTCTTATAGGACGGCAAGTCTCCATCATCATCCTCAAGAGGACACATGATGCATTCATGGCATAAGGAGGGCAGGCAATTGGCTTTGCAGGGAGTCGTGACATTCTCAGGGCATGGACGAGCCACTTGAACAAGGCTACTATCAGGGGAAGCGGAGCTCGTTTCATCCTGCACTGGGGAGCAGCTTTCCTTGAATGAGAGTGACGGGTTCTCATCAGAGGTAAGATTGTATGGGGGAGAGCAAGCGAGAGAAGTAGCATGAATAGAACCAACGAGAGTAGACGGTTGTCCATCATGTGTCAAAGATTCTGTGATGAATCCCTGGAAAGACGGAAGGAAAGTGGCCAGTGGCAGGGTCCCCTTCTTATTTTGAAGGTCAATCTCGACCATGGGTTTCTCAAGCCCTTGCAGCAGCTCAACAGTATCAGTTTTCTCTTCAGTTTGATCTTGGGGAGACAGGATGTCAAGGTGGACTTTGAGGAGAGATAATGGATCATTCTCTTGCATTATGGGAAGGGAACTTGTCTCTTCATGGATCAAACTCTCCACCACAAAGGGGTCATGGCCAGCGACCTCGGTGGGTTTGGCTTCGATTTCACTTGAGGAACTGAGGCTGCTTCGGAGCAGTGCCTTCGGGCATAACATGAGTCTAGGGAAAATTGATTCAGACCCATGAGCTACCCTGTCTCGCCCCAAGAATTTACAATACAGATATTCTTGAGGTGACAGTTATGGTATCAGAGCAATAGGTTTAAGATTCTTAGGAAATTTAAAAAGAATGTACTTAAAATCACATTTATTGCGTGTACAGACTGGGACGAAGTCAAGGGGGGAAGAATGTAATAATCCTAAAATTTAGAGGACTAAATTTCTTCAACGGGGGAAGAATGTAATAATCCTAAAATTTCAAAAAAAAAAAAAAAAAAAACTTTTAATAAGTGATGGTCCATATGAGCATGATGGTTCTTAAGGACTATCACTACTTTCAAAAGCTTTTGGTTTAAGTTTTTGCTGCCTTGCCACGTCCTTTAGTGGACGTGGGCTTTAAACGTTCAGGTGTAATATAATTGTTACACCTCATGTATTAAGTGTAACTTAATAAAATAAAACAATAAGGTGTCTTAAGAATTTAAATAGGAGAGGCGACGACTCCCACCCTAGAAAATTTTTGAGATCTTTCTCTCTCTAGTCGAAACGCAATTAGCTCTTTCTCTCTTTAGCCGAATTTTTATCGGAAGCTCTCTCTCAAATATTTTAGGTAAGTGACTTCATTATCTTGAAAAATAATCCGTTCTTTTTAAAAATTAAATGAAATAATTATTTCTGCTTATTATCATGAATTTTAGGCGCGATAAATTTTATGCGCAAGCGACCTCATTATTTTGAAAAATAATCTTTTTAATAAAATTATGATATTAGAAATTTTAAATGCTGTAAATTCTTAGAAATAAATTTATTTATTTATTTTTCTTGTCTATTGTTAGAAAATTTTAGAAATAAAATTATTAGAAATAAATGTGATAGTTCTGCTTTTACTAAAATTGTGATATTTCTTTCTACTGTTTTTGAATATTTAGACATTGTAAAATTCATGTGCAAATGACTGCCTTATTATCTGAAAGCTGATATTTTTGCAATTGATTATAGCATTGTCAGTGAAATGTTTATTTGCGAATTGACATCCTATAAATTGTGATAATTCCGTATTCTTGAATTTCTATAAGAGTTTTTCTATATATTGGCAATTATGCTTGATTGTCTTTACGAACTGCTACCTTTCTAAATTTGAGCCCAAAATATTTGATTGGTTATTTTTGAAATGTTATTGAAAGTGACTGTTATTAATGGTTTCAGTGAAATTCATATTAATGATTTCGATGATATGTTGAATACATGATATTGCTGCTTTCGAATGTTTAAAGAGATTTAGAAATACTTTAAGTATGCAAGTGGACTCATCCAGTATGCCGGTGAGGTATAAGTGGACCTATCTGGGACGCCTATAGAGATTAAGTGGACTCATCTGGTACGCCGGTGAGGTATAAGTGGACCTGCAGGGATTAAGTGGACCTATCTGGGACGCCGATAGGGATTAAGTGGACCCATCAGGACGCTTATGCGGTATATAGGTGACCTACTTGGGACGCCAGAAGGGTATTTTGTGAAATCCTTTGAATTATGTACTGCCATTAAAATGTATATTCATTCCAATTATTTGGATTATACTTAATTATACATTTTTTTAAAGTGAAACTGTAATGCATTTTTGTTAATAGATCTCCTTTTAAAAAATATTGATATCTTTCAATCATGATTATTTTTAAGATTATGATGATCACTTATAGAGTAGCCAAACTCATCAAATTATGGTAAACATTTTTTCAGGATAACTGCGGTTTCATTTTGAGTGCTCGTCAGGATCAACTTTGGAAGATATTGTAGTTGTGATTAAAGTTTCTTTTGTTACTTTGTAAGAATTTGCCACTTTAAATTTGTTCTATCAATGAGATGTATATATGTTTTGACTGTCACATCTCAAGAATATCAGTATTGTAATTTCTTGGGGCGTGACATACCCTGAGCTCAGTCTGCTCATAGAAGCCATTGCTCTTGGTGCCCTGACTCAGAATGGGTCCAGGCGTCTGATCAGATGATGGTATAATTGACTCAGGATTGGTGGGGCTACTGGGGTTAGTCTGGCTCCTTGCCTTGTTCATAGGCTTGTCCTTGCCCCGAGTAGGACTTGTATCTTCATAGATAACCGGCTTCACCACGCCCCGGGTAACTGTTTTGGTGTTCTCCTCATTCGATGCTTTTCCAGCATCATCCGCATCAAGGGGAGTTAGGGAAAAGAAAGGGCTCTCGTCCTCTGCAGAGAAGTCTTCCATGATGTCCTCTTCTTTGCCCTCAGAACTAGGGGAAGTTTTAGATCTGTGCATGTGTGCACATTGCAAAGGTGTGCTTCGGGCGGGCCGGGGGATTGGCGCGTGTGCGCCCTCTGTAGAAGAACTTCGGGTCACCTAATGATCAACCCGGGCTCGAAGTAGCATGTCCGGCCTTAGGAGGCCTTGTGCCACAAGCATGTCTGTGTGATGGGATGGTCGTGTGACCATCCCTCACAGAGTGAGCAAGCATGTGCTGGGAGGGGGGACTAGGAGGTTCCCCTTCGTGTGCTCGGACAGATGCAGCAACAAGGCTGCCCCGAGCGATGCAGTGCATATGCAAGTGGTGTGCAGGGCAGAAAAGCCGAATCATGATAATGTTTTGAGGTAATCTGAGGGTTGCCCCGAGGATGTGCAGGGGTGTGCAGTTCAAGAAGACTCGAACCCTGACAGTATCTCGAGGTAACTTGAGGGTTACCCCGAGTGGTGTAGTGTGTATGTGAAGGATGTGTAAGGCCATGTTCAAGAAGAACCAAACCCTGACAGTGTCCCGAGGAAACCTAAGGGTTGCCTCGAGTTGTGCAATGTGCATGAAAAAGGGGTACAGGGCTCGGTTCAAGAAGACCCAAACCCTGACGGTGTCCCGAGGTAACTTGAAGATTGCCCCAAGGTGTAGCCAGAATGGATGGTCCACTAGCTTTGGTGGGTGTGTGTGAGGTGGTGGCTTTAGAGCTGCCTCCTCCTGGTGTCGAGCATCTAGTTACAAGGGCCGCAGCGATAGAGAATGAAGGATAGCCTCGCGGCCCGCAGGAGCAACAACAAATGAACTGTCAGTCGCAGTAGAGGGAGGGGCAGCCTCCGGGCTGGCCCGAGAAGTGGGACTGGCAAGTGAGTTGCCAGTAACAGGGTGCATGCTATGTGTGGTGGCATGTGTGCCACCAATGCAGGGCGCACTGGCAGAGGGTCCATCATTGCAAGGAGGTAGGGAGTGAGGGACTTGTTGGTCCATTCTAGTCTCTATCCATGTAATGACCAGGGAACGCGGCACAAGGTCGATGCTCAAAATAAAGGTCGGGAACGAGGTTCACGAAACCTATTCCCGATGAAGACTCAAGAGTACGGGGATTACAAAAATCCCCTGACTCGAATGAAGGCGTTAAGGAAACCCAAAGACAAGTGTGTGTATAGTGAGCAGAAATAGAAAGAAAATGAGGCCAAACAAGAATGATCCAACGATGGGGTAGCGTGTCCCCTGTGGAGTCGCCAAGCTGGTTAGATGCCTCGATCTCGCCCCAGGGTCGGGATGACCTGGTGGAACGTATCTCGGGTTTCAATAAGAACCCGGGACTTGAGACTGCTGTCTCGGGAACTGTGAAAAGAAGACACGAGCAAATATACCAATCGGTGAGAGAGGAATTAAGGTCGTGAGGTGGGACTTACCTCACGTGGGTTCGTGACACGCTCGGACTAGCTCGCGTGGGCACCCTCTTAGATCACGTCGGAATGCCCCCTGGCCTATGGCCTGTTGGAATCTCCTCCCTTGTCCTATTTTCTCCTTTCCTGCAAACACACACACACATCAAAGATACAGAGGTGTGGGTCATAGGACCCCACCTTCTTACAGGGTGAGTACACACATGCGTGTGTGTACTCAAGAAAGAAATAGAAAAGAACATAGGAGAATCCGTGCCAATTCGACAGCCTCACGGCGTGTTCTTGGCAAGGGACTCTCGGTACATATTTTACAAGACAGAAATAAAAAAGGGGAAGATAGAGAGCAAGGAAGTGTTTGTCTTTGAAAGAAGACGAAGAGAAATAAGAGAGAAGGCTAAGGTCAGCTTAACTCTCGCTAAACCTTCCAAAGAGACGAAAAAGAATGAGACAAGAGAAGAGAAGAAAAGCGATAAGAGAAGCAAAAGAAGTTTGACCATACGGTGAGGCTGGCACAGTGGCAAGATTGGCGTGGCGACTGATTCAGCGTGGTAGCTAGACGGGCACAGTGACATGTACCTGCACGACGATTAATCTACTCAACAATAAAACCAACACACCGGCCAGTCTGGCACAACATCCAGTCTGACATGGCAGCTAAACAGGCACGATGACTCAGACCGACATGGCGGATAAACTGCTCGATGACAAGATGAGCACTAGCACAAGGCTCAGCCTGCCCTCTGGTCAAATGATCGAAGGAAAGAAAGTGGGGAGGTGAAGACTAGGTATACTCTCGCTAGGTCTTCCAAAAGAGATGAAAGTGAAATAAGAGTGATGGAAAATGAGATGAAACTAAGGTAGATGAATTAAAACAAAATAAAACTAGAAAATGGATTAGAATTAAATAAATTAAAATAGAATGAAGTGAAGTAAAATAAATATAATGAAGTGGAGTAAAATAAAATAAAAGGATGGAAGAGAATAAAATGAGATGAGACAATTAAAATAAAATAAATAATGAAATAGAAAAAGGTATGGTGGGATAAACAAGTGAGATAAAGTAAATAGAATAAAATAGAACAAAAGCGATAAGATGAAGTGAATGAAATAAATGAAAGGTTTCGGGTTATCTCCGACCCCGAACCCCGCACATGATGAACAGTCAGATTTTGCGCACAAAGCCGGCGAAGTGACTACAAATTCCATCGTCGGAATTTCAGATTTCGGCCAAAATTCCAAAGTTGCAAAACCTTTGTCCGGACACGGAATCGAGCTGCATTTATTGCCCCCGCGAACGTGACGGCATGATCAGTATACTTCAATGAAGAAATCACTGAAAAACATCAAGGAATGAGCACACAATCGATTTCAAGTTTCAAGATTCATTAAAATTTCAAGTCACATGATCGTGACCTAAAAACACAATCCATGGCTCAAAGTTGGTATCAAATCGATCGTCATGCTAAGCCCTACAAGAAAACAATCATCTTTCAATCAATCGGGCATCAAAACGACACCGGATCATCCATGCAAGATCATGCAAGTTTTAGGGCAACACAGGGATTGTTTAGAAATTTGACAAATTGTTATGAAGGGGCAAATCTGTCATTTCGTACCTTATTTTCTAATTTCTTTTAATTCAATTTAATCTTAATTTCCCGTAATTAGAGTTACTTTTGATCATCCACCCATGTTTGGGGCAAATTCTATGTATACATCATGCCATCAATGTACGGAAAGGACTCAATCCCTCATAAAAGAGAGAGTTTTTACTTATTATAGTTTCTATTTCTTACCATTTTTGGGTCACATTTGGAGAGAGAGAGCAAGGTGAGAGAAACTTTTGATCCGTACCCTAGGCTTGAGGTAGATCTTCTCTCTCTTCCTTTTCTTTTCTTCTCTCTCTGTTTCTTCTTTCTCTTCTTCTCTTTCTTCTTACTCTTCCCCGTCTAAGTCCTTCTCAGAGGCCATGCACGACAATGGCAGTGTCGTGCATGCCTCTCTGGTGGTCTCACAGGTCGCGCATGGCAATGGTAGTGCCATGCGCGAGCTTCTCTCTTCTTCTGTTCTCTATCCCAGCGAGGCGTGTAGACGACGCTGCTTATCGTCATCCACATATGTACCCTCTATGTCTCAGTGAAGAACACAGACGGCAAAACTCATTGCCGCCCACAGAGGACTTCCTCTATTACGCGTCTAGCGCAGACGGTGATACTTATCGCCGCCAGCTAGAGGTCTCAGCAAAACCTATCGCTGTCTACGAGCTTCCTTTGTGTGCTCGGTGCCCATCGTCGTCCGCGAGCGTCCTCCGAGTGTTCGGTGCTCATCATTGTTCCTCCTACATTCCACACCTATCATCGTGTGCCTCATGAGAACTATCATCATGCGTTCCATTAAAGGCTATCATTGCCTGCGTAAGGGCATTTTCCCTTCTCATGATGCCAACGGCGATGCCCATTGTCGCCTAGGTTTTTCCTCCTTCTGCCTCCTCGCTCTCTTTCTCTTCGTCCCCTTTTCTTCTCTTAACTCTTTTCTATTCTCACTTGATTGGGGGTAGACTTAGCCTAGCGCCCCCATATCGGTCTCAGTTTAGAGTAGTATTGTCGTCGTGCTGATCTCGAGAACCATGCCTGTCTTGCTATCACTCCGAGTTGGTAGCTTTCCGGCCATCATGCTAGTCTCGCCCTTTAGTCAAGTTTTCTTCTCCTTTCTCTCTTTTTTTGAACCTTCCATTTCATCACTCCCTCATATGAGCATACAATGCCCTAAGACAAGGGTGGGTCGCTTTGACCCACTTGTCTTGCCAATTTACCATAGAAGTGTGGAGCAGAAAACAAGAGGATTGCAAGTCAAGGGAGGTGA
Organism: Amborella trichopoda; assembly: GCF_054954075.1. Taxonomy (NCBI): domain Eukaryota; kingdom Viridiplantae; phylum Streptophyta; class Magnoliopsida; order Amborellales; family Amborellaceae; genus Amborella; species Amborella trichopoda. The sequence continues at coordinate 30,660,423 of NC_142339.1, forward strand.
TTCCAAACTAGCTAAAGCAGCTGTGGGGTTTTCTTTGTGATCTAAAAGGGCGGCCACATGAGCTAGCCTGAGTGAGTCCCGAACCCATCTTAAATTCCTCTCTTATCAGTTGGTATACTTGCTCTTGTTCTTGAGCAAGGTTCTGAGAGAGTGATCCCAAATCTTGGGTTCGCTAAAAACTTGAGATACGTGTCGCCATATCATCTAGATCTGGAAGGCGAGATTGAGCCACCTAACCAGCTTGACAACTCCACTGAGGACATACTACCCCTTAATCGATTCGCTCTTGTTTGACCAGTATCCTCTTTTACTTTCTGCATTACCTTCTATGGCACCCGGGTTGCTCAACCTGTTCATCCGAGTGGGGGATTTTCTCATCCTCACACTCGTGATTGTCCTAGGGAAGCGAACTGCTCAAGCTTCCTTCCCTACTCTCCTTCTTAGTCAGGACTCACAATCTGACTCCCAGGTTCTTGCCTAAGTTAGTGCAAGAGGGGACTTAAAAGTCACTGACTCCACGCTTCCTCGCCCTAGTGGACCCTCCAAGGCCCCTTTCATCGGTGGCACGTCTACCACCTCACATAGCATGCACCCTGCTACTGGCAAGTCTCTTGCTGGTCATATTGCTGGGGCACACCGAAAGGCTGCCCTAACCACTTTCGCAAGAGGCAAGCAAGTTGTTGTCGCTCTTGAGGTTCGCCGTAAAGCAACCCCCCATACTCCTTCATCACTTCGGACATCTACATTTAGAGGCTCAGCACACCGAGATGGAGACCCTACGACCATCACCCCTCGCACACACCCAAGGGCTTGTGGTCCACCCACTCAAGCCACACCTCGGGGCAACCTTACGTTGCCTTGAGCTCGCATCCAGGGCTAGGCCTTCTAGGGTCGAACCCTACAAGCGTCATGCATTTGCTGTCCACAAATCGGGGTAGCGTTAGCACCTCGAGCACATGAGGGTCGATCGCCCCGTCCCCCCTCTCAGTACACACAGCTTCATCTTGCGAGAGATAAGGTTCCTCCTCGTCCCTCACAAACACAAGCTCATGAGTCTCGGCCTCCTCAGGTCGGACTCATTGATTGAGCCCGGGCTGACCCCTAGGTCACCCAGACAACTAACCCTAACGGTGTACACGCACCACCCTTGCAAGTTCCTTCCCGACCCCAACTCAGATGGAGTCATGAACCAGCTCCTTCTCCTGCCGCTCTTCCGACACCAGACAAGCACCTCGAGCCCTGGTACTCAAAGGTCTTCCCTAAGAGTACCATCTTGAGCCAGCCTCTGGCCAGCCGTGCACATGGGCCCCACAAAGGAACTCGGGGCAATAGCCTGATGTCAGACAAAGGCCTCTAGCCTCCAAGGCAGAAACCTAGGCTACCTTCTATCCTTGGAGCCCACTCCCTGCTCCAACTCATAGACACGGCCCTTGCATGTTCAAAGAAGGCGGGGCGGTATAGGTCTCAAGCTCGGTTCTAAAATGAAGTCTACAGCTATCTTAGGGCTAAGTAAAAGAGAGATCATCAGATCCTGACCAAAGAAGCCTCCAAGGCAATCGAGGTCGCCACCGTTTATGACCTCTTACTTCGTGACCCTTTTTTCCCTCTTCAAACTCTAAAACCTGAGCGAGTCCAAGAGTATTGCAGGCTCGTCACTGCCTAGAAACCACGGTCCCAAGACTGTCGAGAACCAGTCCTCACAAGATCAGCATACAAGGCTTGAGTCCAGTCCTCACAAGTCGGCTCCTCCTCCTGGCTCTGACTCCTAGAAGAGACGGTTAGTGTCATGGTGATCAATGACCCAGATGAAGCCCAAGAGGACAGAATGACCAGGTTCGAGGTAATGATGCAATCCATCCTTGAAAAGATGGAACGCCTAGAAGCCTCCAAGCCCACTTCCTCTCACCATTAGACCGATTCCCCAATCGATGAGGACACAGTTCCTAGACAAACACAGGTCTCCCAAGACAGTTCTGCCTCCCGCGAGGTCTCTCAAACTGAGATAGATACTATGGTGGCCCATAGCCTCAAGAACAAGGTCCCAGGCATGCAAGAGGCGTCGCTCTACTAGAAGCCATACCCTTCGTACATTGACCAAGTACCCTTCCCTCCGAACTATCAAAAGGGGAAGCTCCCACTGTTCAACTATACTATGTCTCTGCATCAGTATACTGCTCACTTCTAGGTGGCTCGTCGAGAGACGGCAACTGACGGACTCCTCCTCCTCCACCAGTTCGACGATACTCTTGAACGGCAAGCCTTCCAATGGTATACTCGGCTGCCTCCCAACTCGATACACACGTGGCAAGCGATGGAGCAGTTGTTCTACCAACACTTCTAAAAAGTCCAAAGGAACTTGGAGACAATCAAACTCCTTACCCTGAGCCAAGACCATGGTGAGCCCGTTGACAAGTTCTACACCCGATGGGGAGAGTTGGCAACCTTCCATGCCACTCCCATGACTGAGAAGGAAGCGGTCCAGACCTGCATATGAAACCTGCTTCCTAAGATCGCCCTGCATGTCGACCCTCCATGTTAGAGCTCATCTCTAAGGAAGTTCGTAGTGATGGGTTATTCAAGCACCATGGTAGCCCTCGTCGGCAACCGCCCGGCCTAACCTATCACTCCAACAGTCGGACAGCTAAAAAGCAGTGATCAACGTGGTCGCCACCATGACTGGCACTAAGAGCACGGCTCCTCAAACCCTGGACCTTTCCAAGGCACATACATCTCCGAGCGAGGGCAAGCAGTTGTCCTACAATGAGGTCCCGCCTCCTAAAAATAGTAAGCGAAATGACTTCTGGATCCAGCACCAGAATAAGGTTTACCCCTTCGACAAGGAGTGGACTCTTGAACTGCTTCGGCTGCTTTTAGAACATAACATGATCCAGCTGCCGGAGTCCAATACTGCAAAGTCAATTAGGTAGGAGACGAATGAGAGGTACTACGCCTATCACAGGAGAGTAGGCCACCCAACTCACAACAGCTATAAGCTCAACGGCACTATCGAATCCCTTATCAACAAGGGTCAGATAAAGCTCGAAGAGTTGAAGAAAGTGTTTGGGGCAACTGAGGCTTCTCACATAGTCATGATTCAAGAGGGTGACGAGGCACCCATTATCCTCCGTGCATTTTTCTCCATAATACTTGAAGAAGGACTCATCACTCCCAAGCCAACAAGGCAGCCTAAAGTCCTGCATCCAGGGACTGAGAACCTCTAGTATGCATATCACCAAATACAAGGACGTGACGTCAACGAACGCACTGGATTCCACGAACTATTGGAAAAGAAGATGCAGCAGTGCCAGGAAGTTCAAGGCAACCTAGGAGGACACCCTTAAGTCCCTCTTCCACTTGTACGAGAAAACCCCCCGATGCAAGCCAAGAAAAATACTAAACAGGACCCTCTTCGAGGCAATGCTCCAACAAGCCTCGTCACTCCCAAGCCCGCCAGGCAACCAAGGCATCTGGCCCAGGGCACGGAAAACCTCTGGTGCCCATATCCCCACGTATGTGGCCACGAGCTGGAAGAATACTCTGCGTTCGAAGCCAGAAAGGCCACATGGTCTGTGCCATCCTCCTAGAACATTTTCAGGCTGTCACCCGTTCACAAGGAAGTTGCACTACAAGCCCTTCATAAGCATGCACTGAACCCTTCAGAGCCCTCGACCTCTCAACCCTGGGAAGTCTACCATGGTCGAAGTAGGCTCAAATCCCTGAAGCGTGAGGCAATCCACCAAGCTAGGACTACTCACCAGCCCGAGAAGGAAATCCAAACACCCCCTCAGGGACCCAGAATGGGACCACAAACACCTAGGTCAACCCATCGAAGGAATCGTCTTTCTCAGCCACCAGTCGAGGAAGAATTTCTCAGGCTTCTTCCCCCACTGCCAACCTTGCAATACTTCATCCCAGGCGCATCTCGCCTCATCCTTTCGTCCAATCAGGAGAACATTCTTGAGTCACCAAAAGCTTGGGATTCCTCCAATATGGGTGACGACACTAATAGCAACCCACAATGTCAAACTTGGAGCAAGACCTAAAATATCCCCTGAGTACGTCCAATTTCAGTGATGACGTAAAAAGCTGCCCGGAATGTTCTAACTATTCTTCTCCTCCTTCCTCTTCTATTTCCTCTACATGTGCAGCTCAACGTTGCCCAGACTTCGACACTCTAAACACAGAGTTCGGAGGCATCAGCCTCACCCAGCCATAGCAAGAGTGCTTCAGAGAGATGTTGGCTCAAGCCGCTGAATTCTTGAAAGTCGCCGATGCCCTGTCAACCCAAGCAAAGACCGAGTCATCTTCGGTCTCCTGTTCCAAAGAGGCCTGCCACATGATCCAATTTCATGAAGCGTCCTCTAGTTCAGGGCAAACACCAACTGATCTCAGTCAAGAGGTCTGACCCTTTCATTGCCTGGACTAGCCAGAAATTGGGAGACCTCTCCCACACTATGCCCCTCTTAGAAGCCGAGATGTCAGGATCATGGGTTTCTACACTCGAGATCAAAGAAAATCCTTGTGAGTCCTCTGATGAGGAACTTCAGGAAGCTCCAAAAGAGTGGGAAGAAGGCAATCAGGCCACGACCGCCGAGCTTGAAGAGATCAACCTAGGGGATGAGACCGACCTAAGGCCAACTTTTATCTCAGCAAATATGTCCTCAGAAGAGAAAGAAAGTTATATCTCCCTCCTTCAAGCAAATCAGGATTTATTTGACTGGCATTATCATGAGATGCCTGGTCTAGACCCGCAAATTACTCTCCATCGACTCGTCAATGATCCATCAATCAAACCCATAAAGCAGAAATCAAGAAGCTTTAAACCCGACCTCGAGATGCAAATCGATGCTGAAGTGAATAAACTCAGGTAGGCTGGATTCATACGTGAAGTCAAATACCCAAGATGGCTGGCAAATGTCATCCCAGTCAAGACGAAAAATGGTCAAATAAGGGTCTGCATTGACTTTCGTGATTTGAATACCGCCTGCCCCAAGGATGATTTCCCCCTGTCGTTCACCTAGATGCTTGTCGACTCCACGGCTCATTGCCAGATCTTCTCCTTTATGGATGGATATTCTGGTTACAATCAAATCAGGATGGCGCCTGAACATGACGAGGCCACTGCGTTCCAGACCCCAAAAGGTGTCTTTTGCTACACTATGATTCCTTTCGGGTTAAAGAATGCCGGTGCCACGTACTAGTGAGCCATGACAACCATCTTCAAAGACATGATCCACAAGGAGGTCGAGTGCTATGAGGATGACTTGGTGGTGAAGTCTGACACAAAGGATACTCACATACAAGAACTTTAAAAGTTCTTTGAACGACTGCGGCGCTGCCAACTCAAGATGACTCTAAAATGCACCTTCGGTGTACGCTCAGGAAAGTTCTTAAGGTTCATTGTGAGGTACCGTGGACTAGAGATCAAGCTAGTTAAAATCAAGGCAATTCGAGACATGACGTCGCCTCCATGAACTGCAGTCTCTCCAAGGATGGCTTGCCTACATTCGAAGGTTCATTTCAAACCTTTCAAGGCAATGCAGACCCTTTTCACACCCCTTGAAGAAGGACACTCCTTTCTTATGGGATGAAGCGTGCCAAGCTGCGCTTGATGATATCAAGCAGTACTTGTTGAATCCACCAGTACTCTCCACTCCAGTGTTAGGAAGGCCTCTTATCCTTTATGTGACCACCTTTGATGATCACTTAGGGAACTCTTAGTGCAGAACAATGATGGAGGGAAAGAGACAGTGCTCTATTATCTATGCCGCAGAATGCAGGAGCCGAGAAGAATTACCCTCTCATCAAAAAGATGTGCTTAGCCTTGATCTTTGTAGTACAAAAGCTCTGTCATTACTTGCTCGGTCACGAGGTCAAGTTAATCTCCAAGGCAGACCTGGTCAAGTTCCTTATGACCCAGCCATCCTTGTCAGGATGTTTGGCCAAGTAGGCATTATTGCTGATGGAGTTTGACATCACGTATGTATCGTAGAAGGCAGTTAAAGGCCAGGCCCTAGCAGATTTCCTCTCTACTCCCTTCAAAATCTCCCCTATCGAGCCACCTCCCAGAAGAAGAAGTTTTTTGTACAACGCTAATTCGGTCGTGGGAAATGTACTTTGACGGAGCATTCCAGTCTGATAAAGGGGGCGCTGAAGTTGTGTTCTTGACTCCCTCTATCCTTCTCACTTACAGAGGCATTTTCTCATAACGAAGCCGAGTATTGCCCAAGAACTAGACCTGGAGCACCTGAACATCTTTAGTGACTCTGAGCCGGTCATCCAGCAGCTTAAGGGGATTTATGACGTAAGGAAAGATACCCTCAAGCCTTATCATGATACGACTACATCTTATATGGCCCAGTTGGATGATTGCTCCCTGAGACACATCCCTGGAAGGGTAAACTCACAGGCTGCTGCACTCTCAAAGCTCGACGCCACCATTTAATTGTCTTAATCAGGGCACACTTCAGTCTGGGTAAACCGAATGGAGACACGTCGACTTGAGAATCGAAGTTGACGTAGATAATGAGAGGGATGTCTTCCCTGAATGCCCGCCTTACCCATTCAGGACACTTCTTGCAGCCAAATATGTCATTGAGGCGGAGCAAGAGATGCCCCAAGATAAAGAATCTAAGGTCAAGAAGCAAGAGCCCGAATTCTTCAACCCGATGTGTGCACAGGTTGAACAATTCGAAGATTGGAGGGAGCCGATCATGGACTTCATAAAGCATGAAAGGCTACCTCAAGATCGGGCGAAATGCAACGGCATACGATGGAGGTCTACCAAGTACACCCTTCTCAACGGTGACATTCTCTTCTGTCAGTCATTTGAAGGAATTCTCCTGAGATGCATCGTTAAACAAGAGGCAAGCAAAGTACTCGAAGAAGTGCATTCGGGTATCTACAGCCTGCATCAGTCCGACCCGAAGCTCTACAAGCGCATATGCAGACTCGGCTATTATTGGCCTTCAATGGTGGCTGACGCCCAAAACTATGCTAAGAGATGCCAAGTGTGCCAAATTCACTCAAGCCTCATTCATTAACCCTTAGAGCCTCTCCATCCCACAGTGACATCATGGCCCTTTTCCCAGTGGGGTATGGATATTGTGGGACCCATCGACCCTCCTTCTACCTTGGGTCATGCCTTCATCCTAACAGTGACAAATTACTTTTCCAAGTGGGCTAAAGCGATCCCCCTCAATCAGGTTCCAAGGACTGCGGTAGCTAACTTTGTGCATCACCACATCATCTATTGATTCAGGGTTCCAAACTGAATAATATTTGATAATGGGCCCCAGTTTAGAAGCCATCATGTTGATCGCCAAGCCAACCCGTTCAGCCTCGAGTGGAAGTACTCGACTATGTACTACCCTTGATCCAACGGTTTGGCTGAGGCATTCAACAAAACTTTGTGCGGGGTGTTTTAGAAGTCAGTTTCGAAGTCAAAGAAGAATTGGCAGGAGAAGTTGCCTGAAACTCTGTGTGCCTATGTCACCACCAGCCAAAATGCTACAAATTCCACTCCTTATTCCCTGGTCTATGGCGGTGAGGCGGTCTTATCCCTCGAGGTTCAAATACCTTCACTCTATGTCGCTATACATCAGGGATTGACTAAAGGTGAGAGGGTCAAGCTTCGTTACCAAGAGTTGGATTCCCTTGACGAAAAGAGACTCAAGGCCCAGCAGAACTTCGAGCTCAATCAAGGAAGAATGAAGAGATCCTTTGACAAGTCTATCAAAATTCGCTCATTCGCTCATGGGGATCTAGTCTTAGCAGTCAAGAGACTGATTGTCATGCATGGGCACTGTAAAGGAAAATTTGAACCCAAGTGGGAAGGTCCGTTCATAGTAAAAAAGGCCACGCCAAACGGGGCCTATGTATTGGCAAAATCGGATGTAGGAGAGGCAATGCCCCCCATTGAAGGGATAGTCAGGACTAGTGACTTTCAACACTCATATCACACTCGTCCAAGGTCAGATCAAGCCTAAATTTTGTGAGCATATTTGTCTCATCAAGACGAGCATTTCGATATGTGGCACACCTCAAAATGATTCCCGAGCACGAACAAAAGCTAGAGAGAAGTTGCTGATTCGTGAATAACGTGCAAGAAAATCAGTAACACCATGCCTTGCTCAAGCGACCAAATCATGCCAATCGCGAACCTGATTGTCACGAGACCAATTTCATCATGTGCGTAAGGCTTAGGGTATCTCTGACCCAAACGCTGTCCATGATGAACGGTTGGATTTTGCATACCAATCTGACGAAGTGACTATGAATTTTGCCGCCAGAATTCCAAATTCTGGTCAAAATTTCAAAGTTGCAAACCCTTCTACCGAACACGGAATCGAGCTGCGTTTGTTACCCCGCGATCATGATGGCATGCTCAATATATTCCAGTGAAGAAATCACATAAAAACATAAAGGAACGAGCACATAATCAATCCGAAGTTTCATTCATTCAAATTTCAAGTCACATGATTGTGCCCTAAAAACACGATCCATGGCTCGAAGTTGGTATCAAATCGATCATCTTGCCGAGCCCTACATGGAAACAATCATCTTTCAATAAACTGGGCATCAGAACGACCTCGGATCATCTATGCAAGATCACGCAAGTTCTAGGGCAACACAGGGACTTTTGGAATTCCACAAATTGTTAGGAATGGACAAATCTGTCATTTTGTACTTTTTTCTAATTTCTTTTAATTTAATTTAATCTTAATTTTCAGCAATTAGAGTTATTTTTTATCATCCATCCATGTTTGGGGCAATTTCTATATATACATTGTACCATCATTTTACACAAAGGACTCAATCCCTCACAAAAGAGAGTTTTTACTTAATACAGTTTCTCTTTCTTACCATTATCAGGTCACATTTGGAGAGAGTTTTTACTTAATACAGTTTCTCTTTCTTACCATTGTCAGGTCACGTTTGGAGAGAGTTTTTACTTAATACAGTTTTTCTTTCTTACCATTGTCAGGTCACGTTTAGAGAGAAAGAGCAAGGTGAGAGAAAATTTTGATCGGTACCCCTAGACTTGAGGTAGATCTTCGCCTTTTCTTTTCTTCACTCGCTTATTCTTCTTACTCTTCTTCTTCTCTTTCTTCTTCCTCTTCCCCGTCTGAGTCCCTCTCAGAGACCATGCACAGCAATGGCAGTGTCGTGCATGCCTCTTTGGTGGTCTCACAGGTCGCACATGGCTATGGCAGTGCCATGCAGGAGCTTCTCTCTTCTTTTGTTCTCTCTCCTAGCGAGGCGTGTAGACGGTGCCCATCGCCATCCGCAGATGTACCCTCGACGTCTCAGTGAAGAACACAGACGGCAAAACTCGTTGCCGCTTGCAGGGGACTTTCTCTGTTACGCGTCTAGTGCAGACGGTGATACCTATTGCCGCCCACTAAAGGTCTCGGCAAAACCTGTCACTGTCCGCAAGCTTCCTTCGCGTGCTCAGTGCTCATCACCGTCTGTGAGCCTCCTCTGAGCGTTTGGTGCTCATCGTTGTTCCTCCTACGTTCCACGCCTATCAACGTGCGCCTCATGAGAATTATCATTACATGCTCCATGAGAGGCTATCGCCGCCCGTGTAAGGGCGTGTTCCCTTCTCATAATGCCAACGGCGATGCTCATTGCCGCCTGGGCTTTTCCTCCTTTTGCCTCCTCGTTCTCTTTCTCTTCGTCCCCTTTTCTTCTCTTTACTCTTTTCTTTCCTCACTTGACTGAGGGTAGACTTAGCGTAGTGCCGCCATATCGCTCTCGGTTTAGAGTAGTATTGTCGTCGTGCTGGTCTCGAGAACCATGCCTGTCTTACTATCACTCCGAGTCGGTAGCTTTCCAACCGTCATGCTAGTCTCGCCCTTTTATCAAGTTTTCTTCTCCTTTCTCTCTTTTTTGGAACCTTATGTTTCATCACTCCCTCATATGAGCATACAATGCATTAAGACAAGGGTAGGTCTCTTCGACCCACTTATCTCGTCAATTAACCATAGAAGTGTTGTGTAGAAAGTAAGACGATTACAAGTCAAGGGAGACGATTTCGAACCAGCTAAAATAGCTGGGGGGCTTCCTTCGTGATCTAAGAGGGCACCCACGTGAGCTAGCCCGAGTAAATCCCGAACCTATCTTAAACTCTGCTCTCATCGGTTGATATACCTATTGCTTGTTCTTGAGCAAGGTTCTGAGTGAGCGATCTCAAATCTCGGGTTCACTAAAACCCGAGATACATGCCGCCAGGTCATCTAGATCTCGAAGGCGAGATCGAGACAACTAACCAGTCACAAGTGGTTAGAACTGAGAGGAAGGTGGGACATGTAGGAGAACATCAGAGAAAGAGAGAGAAAGCCATCCAGCAAACCCTAGACCTAGCTTTAAGCCACACTTAGACCAAGATAACAATTCAACCAAGCCAAGGCTTGGTCAAAACTTGAAGAGTGTGATTGTCCTTATTCCTTTTCACCTTTCTACATTTATTTTATGTATTTTTTTATTTTTATTAGATTAAATATGTTTTATTACATTTTATATTGTATTTCGTGCTTTTGGATCGATGCTCGCTCTGTCAATGATCTGAGAGTGGATTTATTTGTTTTTTAATAGATCTGGCCTCAGATCAGAATTTGATTGTCCCGACTATCTCTATCATTTTTTTAAAAAAATCAATTTATAGTATTCAGATCTGAGGGATCTTCTTCTGGAGATCTCTCCGATTTTGCACTGTAAACATGAGTATATAAAAGCGTGGGATTTAATATTTTCATACCAAAATCCTACTTGTATACACAGCTGGTTTTCACCGTTCAGGATAAAAAGCCGACGAGATATCCCAAAGTGGTTTAAAAGCTGGTTTTATACATGAAGACCTTTGCCTGATATACTTCTTGGTTCCATTAAAGAATCAAAAAAAAAAAAATTTGAGTTTAATAAAAATGCTGGAAAAACAGACACAGAATTATATTTATGGATTTTATGTGAAATCTCATGGATTATGAGATGGGAATATGTTATAAGCGACGATAATGATAGGTGAGATTATATCCCAAATCTTGTTTTATATTAAATGGTAGGATATTTTCACCACCATACAACTTGTCCCAAATAAAATCACCCTTAAAAAGGATGTCCCAGTTAATTTGACTATTATTAGTGAAGCAGATGAATTACTTAACTACTTAAATCAAGTAGAAACAAAACACATTTCCAAAGTTGAGCTTAAAAGAAGGCTCTCAATGGCCTTACGAGAAGAAGAAGACAAAATGTCTATGTCCCAGCAGGATGACGAAAACTAGAACGAAGAAGGCTTCGATCCAGACTACTTTGAGCCTTTCACATCACAATATTGTTCTAGATAAGGGAAGGTCGGACTCCAATCAATCCAGGACATGTGCCCCGATAGTACTTGAAAAATCACTGGGAAAAAGACAAAGGAATCTACTTTTTCACAAAAAACACTGTAGAAGTTACTATAGCAACGATGAATGTAGCAATTTCACTATTCAGTCACTATAGACCTTTTTCAGTCACTGTGCGGACTTCAAAATAAAACGAGTCCACGGACAATCTATTGTACGAATTTCAAACTAATTCAAGTCTACCGACACGATGCGGACTTCAAACAAGTTCAAGTCCACCGATAATAAGGGTCTATAAAAGGAGGGACTTCCTCTTCAGAGAGGCATCTCAAGATTTCTAGAAAATTATAGTCTTCTCTAGTAGGAATAAGAGAAGGCTTAGGAGTGGAATGCCTGGAACTATTTTTTCCCATGTTTATGTATTGGGCTAAAGCTTCCTTCTTACCTTCGGGATTACTAATTTTATCAATCAGGTCGATAATTAGATTTTTTTCTTTTGTGAGTGTATCTAAGCTCAACCCATTCATATTAATAATGGCTTTATAAATATTACAGTGACAAGAGTCACCCTGATTTTGGTTGTCATCATCATTCGAATCGGGGTCAGAACTTGAAAGAATTAATTCTTCATCTTCAATTTCTCTGATTAACATCTCTTCACCAGATTCAGAAGAGCTATCCGATGATTCTAATTTTAGTAAAATATTGTATAATTGTCTTTTAATACTATATTCAATTCCAAAGGAATTAATCTTCTTTTTTACTCTGTATTTGTTTTTATAATGTCCTACTTTACCAAAATTAAAACAAACATGTATTTTTCTTTTTCCCTTTTTTTTAAAAGATTCACATTTCACAAATTTTTTATAAACTTTTCCTTTCCTTTTAGAAGACTGGTCCCTCTTCGATGATGATTTATACTTCTTATACTTTTCACCACTCCAAGATTTTTCTTTATAATGTGAACTAGATGGTAAAAGAGTATTATAACCAAACAATTCACAAAAATCTCTAAGTTTTTTTTTGCCTGTCATTCTTTGTTTATCTAATTGTCTTCTAACTTTGAGATATATGCACATGGCAAGGCATTCGGCGCAAATCTCAGCTGATAATTATCCAAATGTATATTGTGAGTATGGTATAATACCATTGTACTTGTTTTTAAGTCTGGTCTTGACTTTTTCATCAAAAAGATTTGGAAGTCCTAAACTAAAATTTTCTTTCCAATGATCTGATTTGCTATCTTCTCTTGACAAAAGTCTCAAGTAAAAAACATCTTTATACCATTTAAAATGAGATAGGATTGGACATCAAAGATTGCATTATAAATCTTTTGACGAGCGGCTAGAAGTGCAGTACTACCTACAAAGTGGAGTGTAATTGTGTAGGTTAAAGTGTTTACTGCATCTCCTTCATCTACTATGGTTTCTTGAACTTGTCCTGGGCCTATTTCTGTTTTAACAACCCATTTTTTAGTAGTATTTAAAATCTGATTTCGGGCAGATTCGTCCAAGTAGAAATCCCACCATCCTCGAAGCCATCCAGTAAATCCACATACAATAGCCTTAGTAATTTCGTGGTCTTTATTACCACTAGCTTTACAGGCAATAGCACATATGGTCATGTGCTTCATTAAATCAAGCACTTGTGCTTCAGAAAAGCCATCTATATTCCAATTTACAATGAACTTTCTGAATAAGTGATTGAGCTTGCGACAAGGTCTTCTTCTATTTCAAGATCTACAGGAGTAGGCCTAGGATAATACATCCTGGTTTGGGCTACAGGCCTAGTTTTTCTTCTATAATCAATTTTATTTATTTTTAGGCTTTCTGTTTTAAAAGAATGTTTTATATCCATTATTTCCTAATTAGTGTACTGATTGTTTTCTTGTACAACATTTACTCCTTTTTCTTTTTCAATGATCTTTAATACTTGAAGTTTTTTAACCAATTCATTTACAAGTTCTTGATTGCCTCCTTTCTTTTTCATTCCTTGTAAATTAAATTTCCCTGCGTCTATAATAGGAGGAGGCTTCAATATATATATATATATATATATATATATATATATATATATATATATATATATATATATATATATATATATATATATATATCCCTTATTAAAAAAATGTTTTGAGGTCCACTCTAAGTTTTTATATTTTCATTTTGAGTCTATTTTCCAAAAATATTTGAGAGAGAAACTCCATGGGCATGAAGAGAAAAATATTATTAGGGTCATCATGAATTTCTATAATCTGATATGTTTTTATGACGTGAATGTCACTTATTTATCTCCATGTGAAAAATATTATTTGGGATTCAAACTGTGATATTAAATTTTGGTTTGGAGTCAAATTTTCAATAGAAGACGTTTGAGGGAAAAACTCGATGTGGTTTGACAAAAAGATTTTTATTATGAAGGGATTCTAATCCTGATTTTTTGCTGTATGAATTGTGTTGTGACGTAAATGTTACCAGTTCACTGAATGGTGTGATTTGGGGATGTTACCAACTATAATTTTGTACTTTTGAGTCTATTTTAATACTAAAACAAGTTGGAGAGAGAAATTCTCTGTGAGTTGAGAGATCGTATTTTCATCTTCTATTCTACAGTAAATTGAAATGTGTCACATTTGGGTACTCCCTTGATTGGAAGCATTTTTAGGGTCATTCTTAGTTTCATAGTGTATTCTTGATATGATTTATGATAGTAAAAACTTCAAAGAGATGTCATGAAATATTAGGGGGATATGACACCATATGTGAAGGGTGCTCAGTCTGGAAATTGGGAAAAGAAGAAGTATATACAATACATGTAAAAGGATCTTGTTTCCCCTTTGTTTCGGGCAATGAAAGAAGCAACTTGATTAAAGAACTTCCTTGAGTTGCAAAGATATGACCCCATGTGATGAGGGTGCGTGAGATATCTTCTACGATAATGAGTCCATGATTCATAATGCTAATACAGACGACGTAAAAAAGGACTACGAATGAGATCAAAGCAGCAGGAAGAGAGACTTCATGACTCCCACAAAGGCTACATACACGAATCCTTAGTGAAAGGAATGATGGCAAAGGAGTTCATCAAGTTATCTAATGAGCATAAGAGACAATAAGTGAGAAACACTTGAGAATGAGATTGTAATGGGGGAAAGAGAATGAGGGTGAGTTATTGAAAGGCCTTCAAAGGCCAAGTGGGAGATGTTGGGGTTATATGGTCATTCAAAGGTGGAGTTATATAGCCAATTAAAGGCCTTATGAGAACATTTACTGAAATCGTATCTGGTGATATGTTGGCTCAAGTGGGAGTGTGGTCCAGTTTGGACTATGAGGCATTATAAATGGTGAGAATAACTTGAGCGTTAACTAGCCATGGCTCAAGGTGATGTCTAAAGCCTATACCCTGGGCATTTTGTGCACAACAGGTTAGGGTTTCAATATAGGGTTATCCTTGCTAAGGTTACAATTGTGCCCATGGTGGTTGGCCAGGGGATTAGATGTGACTCATGTGTGTGATGGTAAGGGCCAAAGTCCTCATCATTACCATCACATACCATGTATACTAGATAGTCGTTCAGGAAGTAATCATTTGGATGACGGTATGTGTTGTATACATGTGCTGAAGAGATGACTCCCTACAACACTGGGCTGTGTTAGAAGGACCCATGAAGCATAGTGTCGGAATGGAGCACAGACTTGTCCTCAAGGAGTGACATGTAATCCATGGACTAGGTTCGTGTCTCCTTTATATATTGGCTGACTTTGATAGTCCATGAACCCCTTCGAAGGGTTGTGGGCCATAAAGGGATTTATTAAGATTGCATACAAGGTTCTCTTTCCCTTTCTCCTCAAATTTTTTCTTCTAAATCCCCATTTAGAAAGGCTGTTTTGACATCCATTTGATGAACCTCAAAGTCAAAATGGGCCGTTATAGCTACAAGGATTTGGATGGATGGAAATTTTGCAACAGAGGAAAAGGTTTCCTCATAATCTATCCCTTCTTTCTGGGTGAAACCCTTTGCAACCAACCTAGCTTTATATTTTTCTATTTTCCCTTCAAAGTTCAACTTTTTCTTGAAAATCCACTTACAACCAATGGCCTTACGTTTTTCACGTAGGGGTACTAATTCTCATACATAGTTTTAGTTAATGGAAGCATACTCATCTTTCATGGCTTCTACCCTGTATTCCCTTTCAGGACAGGTCAAGGCTTCTCAGTGAGTTCTAGGTTCTGAAATCTAGATCTTCCTCAACTTTATCAAAATATTCTTCAAGGTAGACAAAATGTTCTAGGTAAAGAGGTGGTCAACTGACTCGGTTACTTCGTCTTGGTTCAAGTAAAGATTCACTTTCTATAGGGAGTTCAGAATCAAGTTGGGTTGGTTTGGAAGTTTCAAATTTAGGGTCTCGAACTACATCCTTGTTTTGGGTCTCCTCATAAAAGTCGGCTTATTTTCTACTCACCCTTGTTTCAAGGAACTCTTCCTCGAAGAAGTGAGCATCACAGCTTTCAATAACCACACATGTTTCAAGGTTGTAGAATCGATACCCATTACCATGATCTAGGTAACCAATGAAATGGATTTGACAGTGTTTGGGTTGCAATTTGGTTCTATTTTGATGTGGGATAAGGACATGGGCTGAGCAACCCCAAACTTTCAGGTGTTCAAGGGAGGGAGTATGACTTGTAAAAATTTCATGAGGAGTAAGTGGGGCAGCTTTTGTGGGAGCCCGGTTAAGGATATAACATGCTGTTAATACGACTTCTCCCCAAAACATCAATGAGAGATTTGCATGCCCCATCATACTCCTTACCATTTCCACTAAGATCCTATTCCTTCTCTCAGCTACATCATTTTGTTCAGGAGTATAAGGCATTGTGTACTGATGGATGATCTCATTTTCAATGCACAATTCTTTGAAAAGGTCAGATGAATATTCCCCCCCTATCGGTTTTGAGGACTTTAATTTTTAAGTTGGTTTGGTTCTCTACCTGGGCCTTATATTCTTTGAATTCTTTCTAGGGCTTCTAATTTTGTAAGAATAAAGTACACATGGCCATATCACGAGTGGTCATCTATAAAAGAGATAAAATATCTTTTTTCACTTTTGGTGATCATATTCATAGGTCCGCATATGTCACTATGAATGATTTCCAATACGCTAGTAGCTCTTTTTGCCCTAGTGGTATTTTTCCTTATTAGTTTTCCTTGCACATAAGACTCGCACACTTTCGATAAATTTCCCTTATAATTTTGAAGAATCCCGTCCTTTTTTAATCTTTTCCTTTCGTTTGATATTAATGTGTCCTAACCTCATATGTTATAGGGTAGCATTTAATTCATTAGGGGATGAGACATAAGCAACGCTCTCTTTTATTTCAATAGTAAATAGCCCGTCTACAAGTCATCCAGTCATGATCTCATCTTTCCCCTTCTTGACCATCACTTTCTCCCCAATGAAAGTGGTTATGAATCTAGCCATAGACATCTTAGGAACTGAAACTAAGCGCTTTCTCATATCAGGAGCATAAAGTACTTGTTTTAGGATCAAGGTACTCCCACTCTTTAGTTTCAGTACAAGATCTCCAACTTCAAGTACATCAGTCTTCTGATTTCCTCCCATATAAATATGCTATTGTCTTGGCCCCATGGGAGTGAAAGAATGATAACCTTCCTTAGTGTTTATAACATGGGTCGTAGCCCCTAGTCAAGACACCAAGAAGCTCCCTTGGGGTCAACTAGCATGGACTCGAAAACCACACATGTCAATTCCTTGTTAGTTCCACTAGATTTGTTGAACCGACAACTATTGGCTATCTGGCCCACCTTCTTGCAAATAAAACGAGTTAGAGTCTCTCTCTTTGCTCCCTTATTTTCAAAATCTCTTCTTTTGAAATATCTTTTCTTCTCAAAAGTATTTCTTCCCTTTCCTTTTTTAAATTTAAAAGATGGTCGAGATTTTACCATATGCACAGTATCCCTTGGGGTTTGCCTTGAACTCCTCCTTTCTTCTTCAAATTTGATGGTTGTGATGAGTTCCTCCAATTTGATACCTTTCTTCTAGCACAGATGGAAGATATGAAAGTCTCCCATGAATTAGGAAGAGAATTCATTAATGAATCACTTGCATAGATTCATTAAGCTTCATACATGTATCTTCCAAATCTCTGACTAGCGCACGAAACACGTGCACATGATCTGTAAACTTGGTACCTTCTACTATTTTTAAATCATTGTACCTTATCGTAACCATAGTTTGCTTCATGAGAGAAGGTTCAGCATACTCTCTTTCAAGTTTATCAAAAATCTCACTTGCAGTATAGATTGACTTGTACTCAGAAGCATACGAGTCAATCATGGCACATAAAAGAATGTACTTGCATCTCAAGTTCCTCCTCTTCCAATTGGCGTACTCATCTTTGATTATTTGAGATGAGTCGTCAGTTGGACGACGAGGTCGGTCCTCAAAGAGTACCTCATGCAAGTTTTCTTCATAGAGCACAAATTTGATTTTTCTTTTCCATGAAGCAAAGTTGATCCCATCAAACCTTTCGGTTTTCAGGATCTCAGAGATGGAGGTACGAACAGCCATATATTTCTATTCTCAAGCAAAAATAAGAAAAGACTCTCAATGACAATCAAGTAAAACTAGCTTTGATACCAATGAAAGAAAGACCTATGTGATCTTTAGCTGAGAGAATACAATTTTTTTTTAAAAAAATAATAATAATCACCCCTTATAATTTTGGCAATAAGATCACTCACAAACGATCTTATTACAAACAATAGAAATTCCAAAAAAAAAAAATCTCAACTATTTGATGCCATTCATATAACCTAATATTGTGCTTGAGAATATAAAATAAAAGAACTTAACAAATAAAAGAAAAGATGCCGGAGATTACATCAATCGGGTTTTTTACACCACACACCGAGTCACCACATCCAATGGCATGGGATCTGTGGTCTAGCTTCAATCTTGAATCGAGATTGCTGATTTCAGCCAAACTAGATAATCACCCCTTAAAAACTCTACTAAAACTTTAACCCCCAATATTAACTTAGATCAACTTCGATCTAGAGAGGAGAGAGAGTACCACCTAAAATTTGAAGAGAGCAAATTAGAGAGAAAAAGATGGAGGAGATAGAGTGGGGCATGCCCCTCTAGGAGAGAGAGAGAGGCTATAGGAGAGAGATATCATATTGAGATTGGGGAGGAGAGCACCCCTATTTATAGTGAATATTTAAGTTTAGGGTTTCTTATGGTTTTTTCATAGTTTACCTCTTTCATGAGATTGAATCTAGACAGTTGACCAAGATGACTTGTGGGGTGAGAGATCTGAGCCATCCATTCCATATAGGCCATCAACATTATGGAAGGTGCTTGGACCATTATCCCCTTCGCGTTAAACCATTTTCCCATCAATATATTTAAATAAAATAAATATCATGCATTCTATAAAATTGCATGATCCATGTCACATATTCCATAAAGATATGTCAAATAATATCAAGTAGATAAATACTACCAAATATGAATAAGATAAGATCCATATCAATTCAAATTGACTATATCTCTTTAAAACAAACTTGCTACAAAATAGATTAAAGTCATGGTCAATATATCCCTTCCAAGATTTGACTACATGCCACAAATCAAACTAATATTATCTTAAAAGCAAACAAAAGAATCCAAACAGGGTGGGGGGTGCCACCCTTTTGTGGCACATGTGGGCCCCCACCCACATGCCACATGGTGGGCCCATGTGCACTATAGGCCCCCATGGAATTTCAAAAAATATATATATTATTTTAAAATTTGAATAAAATAATTTAAAATATATTTGAATTTTTATAACTTTGTAAGAACAATAACTGTATTTTTATAAGTCCAAAAATCACAAATAAAATATTGAGATATTCATAAAAATTCAAATAATAAAACTAAAATCATTTCAATAATAAAATGAACACAATTAAATTAATATGATGGGAAAATGATCCATATGGTTTTAGGAATCCAATCTGTAATAACGGGGTACTCCACCTTCAACTGTGGACTACAAACCACCCTAGCTTTATCGAATCGACCAAGTGTTTCCCATGACCCATAGTCCAAACAGGGGCTCATTAGCGGGTCACCAAAGTCAGGTCGATGAATCAAGGGGTCGCAATCCCAGTCTGTGGATTACAGGTCCTCCCCTAATGACGAGTCAAGGTCACCACGACTTGATGTGACCACAGCTCTATGGTGCATAGGGGTATCTCTCACACAGGCATACGCTTCGCCCAAAGGTGGATATCTGGCTTTTCCGAACGATCTATCAATATGCATGCCGTGTGATGGAACATGGATGAGGTTTTGGCTCTCATCTCAGTAGGCTTACCATCACACACAAGGGTCACACAGTCCTTCGGCTCACTCATCTAGGCATAAACTCCGACCTCATAAAGGGCTAACCCAAAACCCTCCTCAATTAAGTATTTATGCCCAGGTACCTTGGGTTTTCCAACCGTCTGGCCTAGATCGATAAGCACAGTCTGGTATAAAAAAATATCATTTGCTTAGTATAGTCCTCGAAGGACCACACTCCCACTAAGTTTATGTTTCACTATAAAAGTATTTCAATACACACTCATAAGGCTTGAAGGGCCACATAAACCCAACAACATAGCGTCGGAATGGAGCATAGACTTGTCCTCAGGGAGTGACATGTAATCCATGGACTAGGATCGTGTCTTCTTTATATATTGGCTGACTTTGATAGTCCAGAAGCCCCTTGGAAGGGTTATGGGCCATGAGAACTTTTGGGTCAGTTTGAGAAGGTGCAGTGAGATATGATTTATAGAAATAATGGAGTCCTCAATATATTTGTTATATTTTTAACTTTTTTGATCCAAATCCCATCAAATCTTATTAAATATGTTTAGTTATGCTTTAATTATATTTTAGATAATTAAAATAAATTTTTAGACCTCTCTGGATATTTTATTTTAATGAAAAGAGATTTTTAAGTGAAGAAAAATCAATTTTTTGGATTTATTTTAATCAGAGAGCAAAATAAACTATTTAAAGGTTTTCTAAAACTCATTTTAATATTTCAAAAAGTTTATTTAGGTGTGGGGCCCCATTGGGACATTGGACCCACCATTCGAACCCATTTTGTGGCCACGTGGGGGCCACATGGCTCTGCATGTGTGGAGCACCACGCTCCCTCCTTTCTTTTTTGTGTGGCTCGTGTGCTAAGCCACCTTCTTAATTGGAAAAATAAAGGAAAATGTTATATAGATAATTTGATTAATTTTAAATAGGAAAGTGTAGAGATTAATTAAAATTGATATGCAAGAATATAGTATTTTCTCTACACTATAATTGATGCGAATAAAGTTATGGAAACTGGGAGATAATGGTTCCATCTCATTCTTTTTAATCATGATGGCTTATCTAAAGAATGAATGGATGATATATCTTCACCTCATAGGTTTCCATGATCAAAGGTCAAGATTGAGTCTCATAATGATGGCAAAAACCTAACCCTAAAAACCCTAGTCTCTATACTATAAATACTATCTATGGGGGGGGTCTTTCCTCTACACCTCTTTACTAGCCTTCTCTCTCTCTCTCTCTCTCTCTCTCTCTCTCTCTCTCTCTCTCTCTCTGAACCCTTGGGAAGTCACACCTCTCTCTCTCTCTCGCGCTCTTTCTCTCTCAACTTAGCTTAGGGTTTAATTTGTAGAAGGTAGAACCCTGAGGAGGGCACACCCAAGCCACAAGGGTGGCACAGATTTGCTCTTGTGTTGAGCTTTGATCAAAGTCCCATCCCAATGTCATGCTTTGAAGAGGTTTCGCCTAAGCTTGTCGAGTTATGAGATAAGGCTAGACCGAGATATCGTGCGAGACCTGGTGTGAAGTGTACAAAGTCCTTGGGGGTAACCAGAGGCAAGGTATTTGGTAATTCTAATTGCTCCATATTTCTTGATTCTTCATGCATTTTATTTTTTTAGTATTATAAAGAATTGTCATGGTATGTAAGAGAAGATCCTAGGTTGTATTAGGGTATATTTAATGAATAAAGTTGTACTTTTGGACACTTGTAAGTGTTCTAATGAATAAAAGAAAGGGCGACTCCAAAGAGAGCTTGACAATTTAGTGTGCCACAACAACTATGACAAAGGAGAGGTAAACTCTTGCACTCGTGCCCAGTTTGAGCCCACTTTACAGATGTTTGCTGGTCCTTCGAGGATCACCAACCATAGAGAGGGTTATATGTCGAAATGAAGGTGCTATGTTGGAATATCAGGGGCCTAAATAGCGAATCACGCAACAGAGATGTACTTTCTGTTTGCAGAAAGGAAAGACCTGATCTCTTGGTGATTCAGGAAACTAAAATGGAGGCCCCAACCTTCCACACAACTAGATTGGTTTGAGGAAACAGATCTTTGGATTTTGTGGGTGTTGATGCTTCAAGCTCCTCAAGTGGTATATGGATGCTTTGGGACTCATTGATTTTGTCTGCTATCCAAAATGCTCCTAGACACATCTCTATTTTGTTTCAAGGGCCTTTAGGACCATGTCTCTTGGTGTTTATCTATGGTGTATGGTCCTAACAGAATCGATGAAAGAACTGCCTTTTTTTATGAACTATCTAATATTCAGGTTAATTTAAATTTACCATGGTTTGTTTATGGAGATTTTAATGCTATTAGATGGCCAAGTGAATCTTCATCTTCTCCGCCTATTTCTCCTTGTATGCATACTTTTGAAAATTTTATTCGGCAACATGAATTGATTGATCTTCCTTCAATTGGAGCTAACTTCACTTGGTGCAATCATAATTTGCAAGATCGAGTTTTGACAAGGTTGGATAGGTTTCTAATTCTGAATTTGTTATTCGATTTCCAAGTATTCGTGTGGAAGCTCTTCTTAAAATATCTTCAGATCATGTACCCTTCTACTTAATTCTAATGGATTTTCATTTGGACCTTCCCTTTTTTGATTCAAGTTGTCTTGGCTGTCAGAGAGATCTATGTTCAGCTTAGTAAAAGAATTATGAAAAAACACAAAAATTAAAGGTTGGAAAGGGATTTCAATTATAAAAAAATTACAACTTCTGAAACAAAACATTATTATTTGGAGGAGAAACGTTTGGGGAGATCTACAATAAAAAATTGGCAAAGCGAAAAATCACATTGGAGAGATAGATAATTTGTAGTTTATGGGAGGATATCTAACCCAAAATCAAGTCAAAGATAGAAGCTTATTGGTGGCTTCATACAAGCAATTGCTTAGATTGGAAGAGATTCATTGGAGGCAAAGATCATGTGTGAAATGGTTGAAGGAAAGGGATAGAAATACGAGATTTTTTTATATTATCGCTAATGCTAGAAAAAGAGGTACTCTCCAAAATCTTAGAATTGAAGGGTTATATTGTGGTAATGGACTGGATGTTGAAAAGGTTGTGGTTAACTACTTTAAGAAGGCCTTTGCGACAAAAAGTGAACTTGGCCTTTCTATCCAAGATCTTCCCTTTACTAAGCTACCTCTCGAACAAGCCAAGTGGTTGGAAAGGAAATTTGAAGAACAAAAAGTCAAAGATGCAGTATTTGACCTTGGAAGAGATAAAGCTCTTGGGCCAAATGAATATCCTATTGCCTTCTTTCAAAGTTTCTGGGATACCTAGAACGATGATACATTTCAATTATTAGAGGAGTCTTATTCTAGAGGAAGAGTTAACGTTGCAATGAATTTCACATTCATTGCTTTAATTCCAAAGAAAAATGATAAATATAGTCTTGACGTGACCTATTTCTAATAAACTAAAACCTACACCTGTCTTGATCTTGCCTGGATTTACATAACTACATTATGCAATTTATCATTACGCAATTTACGTTAGATAAATTACATAATTTATGTGTAAGTTGCATTATGTAACTTATATTATATGTCATTGCATATAACGATTATGTGTTGGGCCCTAATACTACGACCTTGGTGGTTAGTGCCTTGATCTCACCCCCAGGTTGGGATGACCTGGTGGCACGTGTCTCGGGTTTTAATGAGAACCCGAGACTTGAGACCGCTCTCTCGAGAACTGTGCAAAGAAGACATAGGCAGGAGTACCAAACGATGAGAGGGGAATTAAGGTCATGAGGTGGGACTTACCTCACGTGGGTCTGTGACACGCTCGGGCTAGCTAGCATGGGGCCCTCTTAGATCATGTCATAATGTTCCCCGGGCCTGTGGCCGGTTTGGAATCGCCTCCTTTGACCTGTTTTCTCCTTTCCTACAAACACACACACACACATCAAAGATATAGACGTGTGGGTCATAGGGAACCACCTTGTTACAGGGTAAGTGCACAGATACGTGTGTATGCTCAAGAAAGAAATAGAAAAGAACATAGGAGAATCCGTATCAATTCAACAGCCTCATGATGTCTTCTTGACAAGGGATTCTTGTTACATATTTTACAAGAATGAAATAAAAAAGGGGAAGATATAGATAAAAAGTGTTTGTCTTTGAAAGAGAGAGGAAGAGAAATAAGAGAGAAGGCTAAGGTCAGCTTAAGTCTCGCTAAACCTTTCAAAGAGACAAAAAAGAATGGGAGAAGAGAAGAGAAGAAAAGAGATAAGAGAAGTCAAAGTGAGTGAAGAAGTTTGACCAGGCGGCGAGGCTGGCACTGTGGCAAGACTGGCGCGGTGACTGATTCAGCGTGGTAGTTAGACGGGAACGGTGATATGGACCGCCACGACGACTAAACTACTCAACGACAAAACCAGCACACCGGTCTGTCTGACACAACATCTAGTCTGACATGGCAACTAGACAGGCACGGTGACTCAGACCGGTACGACGGCTAAACTGCTCGATGACAAGACGAGCACGAGCACAACCTGCCCTTTAGTCAAACGATCGAAGGAAAGAAAGAGGGAAGGTGAAGACTAGCTCGATTCTCGCTAGGTCTTCCAAAAGAGATGAAAGTGAAATAAGAGTGATGGAAAATGAGATGAAAATAAGGTAGATGAATTAAAATAAAATAAAACTGGAAAATGGAATCATAATTAAATAAATTAAAATAAAATAAAGTGAAGTAAAATAAATAAAATGAAGTGGGGTAAAATAAAATAAAAAGATGGAAGAGAATAAATGAGATGAGACAATTAAAATAAAATAAATAATGAAATAGAATAAGGTATGGTGGGATAAACAAGTGAGATAAAGTAAATAGAATAAAATAGAACAAAAGGGATAAAATGAAGTGTGAATGAAATAAATGAAAGGGAGCGAGTAAAATGGAACAAAACGTAAAGGAGAGGATAGACGAAATAAAATAAGATGGGATGGTGTGAAAATAAAATAATAATAATAAAACGGAGATGGTGCAGATTAGTTAAGAGAGAGAAAAATTTGCTACTCGATTTTTGTGTGAATGAGAAAATGTCGATTATTTACGATAAAGAGGAGGTGCTTTGGCTAGGGGAGAGAGAGAGAGCTGGTTTCATTGGGTTATTTAGGTTCAACGAAATATCGTGAGGGGAGTGAAACGAACTTTATCGAAACAAAACGAAACAACGAAGAAGGGAAAGTGGGGTTTTTTCCATTTGTGGGTTTTTAGAGAGATAAAATGCAGTGAAGGGATGGGGAGTTGCAGAGTGCCGTGTAAGGGGTAGAAGTGGCGAACGACAGGGATGGCGTGGTAGAGTGAGAGAGGGCGGGGCAGAAACGGCAGGGATGGTGCGAGATGGGATGTTGGCCACGAAAAGCTGGAAGCATGGGACGATAGTGGCTGATGAAAGAGAAGGACAGGGAAAGGTGGAGGTTGCGAAATTGGTAGCGGAGGTGGCAGTTGGTCACAGCAGAGATGGCGGAAGAAAGAGGGCAGCAGTGAAGAGGAGATGAGGTGGGAGGCGGGTGGTGATTAGAGAGACAGAGGTGTGGAGACGGTGATTTGGAGACAGTGGTAGCTGTGTGAGTAAATGGGTGAAGAATAGGGGCGTAGATGGTCGCTGTCGTGTGGGTTGTGGTGGAGCAGAGGCGCACGGCAATGGAGAGGAATGCGTCACTGCCGTGTATGGAATATGTTGTGCACGGCGGTGGGGTGTGGGTTGTGCATGGCGATGGGTGGCGGTTGTGCACGGCGATGGGTTGTGGTTGGTCACGCGCGACTATGCGGTGGGTGTTTGGTCAGGCGCGGCGGTGAAAGGGAGGTTTGGTCGCACGCGGCAGTGAAAGGGAGGGGGAGGTTTGGGAAACGGTGGTCACGCGGAACTACAGGGAAAAGAGATAAAGATGGTCGAGGGTGCACAGGGAGCAATTGGACGCAAGGATGATAGAAAAGTAAAAGTTTTTAAGCACACGGCATTGTCGTGCTCGGCTGTGGGTATTGTCGGGTTAGACAAAGAGAGGAGAGAGAAAGAGAGAAAAAAAAAGAGAGAATGAGGGAAGAGAAAAAATACCTTAAGCCTCGGGGTACCGACACAATAATTTCTATTTCTTTCTTTTCTCTCCAAATCGTGACCCAATAGTGAGCAAAATTGGAAACTTTATTCAATCAAAATGGGTCCCTTACAATGATGTATGATATATATAGACTTTCACTCAAACATGGGTAGATTAATCAAAATCTACACTAATTGCTAAAAAATATAATGTATTTGATTTTAAAAATAATTTCTAAAAATAGGGAAAAATGACGATTTTGCCCTTGTCCAACAATACATAAAATTTCAAAGCAGCCCTTGCTGCACCTATGGAACGTGTGTGATTTTTTTTCTAGCCCGATTCGGGGCTGCTCCAACGCCCGTTTGGCCAAAAGATGATCGTTTTCTCGTTGGGCTCGGCATGACAATTAATTTGGTACTAACTTTTAACCACAAACCATGTTTTTAGGGCACGATCATACAACTCGAAATTTGTAGGAAACTTAAAAACTTCATATCTTGATGTATTTTTGTGATTTCTTCATTGAATTGTACTAAGCATGTCGTCACGATCGATTTGCAACAAATGCAACTCGATTTTGTGCCTGAACGAAGATTTTACAATTTTGGATTTTGGCTAGAATTTGAATTCCGCCAGATGGAATTTTATAGCAACTTTAACACCTTCATACCCCAAATCTAACCGTTCATCACACGCAGGGTTCAAACCAGACATAGCCCTGGACCTTACACACTCAATGCAATGGGTTTTGCATCGATCGGGTACGCAAGCGTTGTGATATGGCCGCTCGAGTGGGCCATGCTATTGCTGATTTTCTTGCAACCTTGATCACAAATCACCAACTTCTCATTGGCTTTTCTCCTTGCTCGGGAGTCGTCAAGGATCGTGCCACATATCAAAACATTCGTCTTGACGAAACAAACATGCTCTTAAAATTTGGGGTCGATTCGACTCAAAACAAGAGAGATATGAGTCTTCAAAGTTATTGTTCATGACTGTAAAAACCGGTATCTTTTAATGGAGATTGGTGCAGAGAGTGCGCACAAGAATAGCAAGCGGTCTCTCATTATTCAGTCTTTTGCTCATAACTTTATTTTGAAACATCTGTTTAAGCCGAAATTTGATCCCTAGGGGTTTTCGAATGTGTTGAATCCAATGGCCATGGTCCCACAGCCATTTGACGCTCCGCTAATAGGGTTCAAGTTATAAGGTCCATTTTAGGGTGCTAATAACCAATTTTTTAGAAACTGTTTCTTATTATGCACTACCTTAGACATGTCAGATTGCGAAAAAACTTGGCAGGTGGCCTTTTGAAGTCCTTAGGAACATTTTCACCCATTCTGGGGTAATTATGAGATTGTCGAGAATTCCACTATTAATCAGGGCTTTATTCACCGACTTCTCTTTTATTCCGCATCGGGGACCCAAGGCGCTGAAAAATGTCTTCAAATACTTGGTCTTGTTGTTAATATAATGAGCCTCAATTTTAAGTCTTGTCTTACCCAATGGGTCCCATGAAGGGGCCCAAAGCATGACCTAAGTTAGTCTTGTCAAGCAAGCAAGCCCAGCCCACTTACAACATTTGTTTTACACATGGAGGGCCTCCCTTGTCACAACCCCGTCCCCTGACCCCTACCGTCCCAAACCGGAGGACAACAGAGTGCGGGTTCGTGATCGAAGGTCGCGTACGTCACTCAGGTGGGAGTGGCATCAATATGTGTTAATAGGGCAGAATCAAAGCAAACAACGAGAAATAAATAAAAACTCATCCAACAAGCACTGAAAACTGAATAAATTAAAACCATTAACTTCATTCTTCTTCAAAAGTCTTTACAATAAAGCTTGAGGCTTACATGCCTAACATTCGTTCGAAAATATTACATCAAACAGAACAACACGTGGCAATGTCACCAGACACCTACAAAGCCAAAAAGAAATCATGAACCGGTTCGAACTCCGAACGCCTGCTATCACTGGTCAGCTGCTTGCCACATGCGGTCAGATACTAACACTCTACACAGATGAAATAAACGGAGTGAGCAATAAGCTCAGTAAGTAAATCACTACCCTTGCATTCTCGACTATCAGTGTATACATAATAACATGCCCATAATCCATCAGAAATCATATTTGTCACACTAAGTATGGTCATACATCAAACTATATATGATTACTGTATAAAAAAGGTAAGACTCGGTTAACAGAGGAGACTCAGTTAACAGAGGACTACTTATTCTCGATATGGCGTCAACCATTATGCATGTCACAGTTACAGTTATGTGTTCATACAGAATACATAATTCTGATAAGCAGAACAGATTAAATTACTCCCAAAGTAGAAGCCACATCGATCAGGCTAAGCCAATCCTGAAACGTGGGATTTCTATCTTCATTCAGGAGGGACGATAATGACAAGTGGAGGTCCCACTTCGTAATATCCTTACTCACACACGCAACCCCGGCATGCTTTGGGGTTTTCGATTGGCTGAAGCCTTGCAAGAATCGACCCACTTTTGTGCCCTCAAGCGAGCGGGCATTACACTACCATTAGAGGACCCAATGCGTAGTGCCCATGACAATTTGGGGGGGGAGACCCTCCCTATTATTTACAGTCACCTCTCGAATCCACTCTTATCATATGGGTCGAGGTACAGTATACCCCACTACCAATAGAGGACCCATTGCATAGCAGTCAGATATCAGTATTCATATAACAAAATCAAAAAGTCTACTACCAATGGAAGACCCATTGCGTTCCAGTCAGATATCATAATTCATATAACAGAATCAAAAATTCTACTACCAATGGAGGGTCCATTGCGTAGCAATCAGATATCTGTATTCATATAACATAATCATAATGTCTACTACCAATGGAGGACCCATTTCGTAGCATTCAGATATCAGTATTCATATAACAAAGTCAAAAAGTCTACTACCAATGAAGGATACATTGCGTAGCAGTCAGCTATCAGTATTCATATAACATAATCAAAAAGTTTACTACCAATAGAAGACCCATTGCGTAGCCGTCAAATATCAATATTCATACTTTGCTCTTTTCAAGAAGTCAGGAACATTCAGTATTCGTATGATCATAAGCATGCCATTTCGGTGTCTTATCACCTTACAAAAGGATTTAAGCTATGTTCAAAATAAACATTGATGCATGACATGTGCATATCTCATATACAACTTAAATTCATTATTGTTCTTATCAATCATGGGCATATACAAAATGAGGCATAGCACCCAAATTATGAGGGGAATTTAACTAATTTCCTATTCTAATTTGCTAACAGAGCATTACTTAATTAATTAAGGGTTCAACATATCATTCTGAATCTTGCTAAATTTTTGCCCATAGTGACATATGTTAACAATTCAAGTCATAGCTTGCAACCTAAGAGGAATTTCGAAACAATTTTATCATGCAACTTTTAGTAGACATTCAAAGCTTTCAAATAGCTGTGGTTTTGGGGTAGTTGGACTCCATTTGGTCAACCAAAATTCATGGCAACAGAGACCAAAATTCTGAGTTTCTGTGAGATATGTCAATAGTGACATACTTGAGCATTTTTTAGCATAGTTCCTCATTTACACAGAATTTGGTAAGGTTAAAACATGAAAATCGTATAAGACTCGTGCATATATCAAATGGCTATGTTTTTGGGTCATTTGGACCTCAATACTTCCGGCAAAGTTTTAATACAGTAGAAGCAATATTTCTGGAATTATCACAGTCTACTAACAGTGGCATATGAGCACAAAATGAAACACATCTTCCAAATTATCAAGAATCTCAACTGGACATAAACATTAAACTCTAAGTAGACTCATAGAGCTTTCAAATGGTAGTGATTTAAGGCGAATTGGATATCATTTGCTTAGTCAAAATCTTATTTCAAAAGCATGTAAGTTCTCTGGAAAATCACAGTACACTCATGGCACATTCCAAAGACCACTCCATAACTTCAAACCCATACAAGATAACAACATTAAACCCTTTTCTATCTTAGGCTAGACTCACACAAGCATCATTCCACAAAATTTCAGGATCCACAAGAGTGATAACAGTGCCCAACTTATCATGCAAAGAATAACTCATTACTGGAAAACAGAACACAACATACATGCTTAACATCATACTTTGTTCATGAAAATTCATGCTTAAATCTTAAACTTTCAATTTCATACTCTTACAACTTGATGCAAGGGGGTAGAAATCTACTTACATAGCCAACAATGGTGCCCTCCAATCTTTCATCTATAGTCGTTCATCTCCAACAATGGTTGCTTCAAAGTGAAGGTGTGACTTCCCCAAAACTTATCTTAGAGAGAGAGAGAGAGAGAGATGTGGAGGAGTGAAAAGTGAAGGACATGAGGGAGAGGGAAGGGCAGCCCAAGCTGATGGGTGGCAACCAACTCCCATGCAGCTAGACAAGTGGCAAACACTTAATCATGCATGGCAGTGTCGCAGTCGGCGCTACGCACACAGAGATGCCCCTTGTTCACTCGCGACGTTGTGTTCTCGCTGCCGCGCGTACACTGTTGCGCTCTCCTCTACCGTTGCGCGCTCACTATCATCGCGTGCTTACTATCGCTGCGCGCTCACCATCACCGAGTGCTCACCATCACCGTGCGCTCACCATCGACGTGCACTTACTATCGTCACTAGCTCACCATCATCGCGTGCTCACCAATGCCATGCGCTCACCATCGCGGCTCGTTCACCATCGTCGTGCGCTTACTATCGTCGCCTGCTCACCATCGTCGCGTGCTCACCATTGTCATGCGCTCACCATCGTCGCGCGCTTATCTGGGTCCTTACATCATCCTCCCCTTAAAAAAGATTTTCTCCTCAAAATCGTCAATTGAATAGATGGGGGTACATAGCCGAATTTCATCTTCTCTCTCCCACGTTGATTCTTCCCTTGAATGATACTGCCATAAAACCCGGACTAGGGGAATCTCTTTGTTGCGCAAAACTTGAACCCGTCTATCCAGAATCTCAATTGGCTGCTCAATATAAGTTAAGTCTTCCCTTATCAGCATTGGTTCATACTTCAAGACGTGGGACAGATCGGGCTGATACTTTCTCAACAATGAAATATGGGAGACATCATGAATATTAGCCAACTCAGGCGGTACGGCCAATCGATATGCCACGACTCTGACTCTCTCTAATATTTCAAAGCGTCCGATGAATCACGGACTTTGTTTCCCTTTCTTGCTGAACTTCATAAGTCCCTTTATTAGTGACACTTTCAAAAAGACTCGATCACCTACTTCAAATTCAAGGTCCCTTCAGCGATTATCGGCATAACTCTTCTGTCGATTCTGAGCTATTTTAAGCCTTTCTCAAATTAGGGCCATCTTTTATGATGTTACTTGAACAATTTTTTGCCCTAACAGTCTCCTTTCGCCGACTTCTTCCCAACACACTGACGATCTGCATTTTCTCTTATACAGGGCCTCAAAAGGTGTCATTTGAATACTGGCCTGGAAACAAGGTAAGTTGTAACAATCCTAAATTTTAAAAACTAAATAAATAAATAAATAAAAATAAATAAATAAATAAATAAATATATATATATATATATATATATATAAAATTCTTTATAGTGTGATGGTCCATATAAGTAATATGGTCCTTAGGGACCATCACCACTTTGTTAAAAAAAATTTCCTTTCATTACCACGTCCTTTAGTCGACGTGGGCTTTAAACGTTTCAGGTATGTAATATAATTGTTACACCTCATGTATGAGGTGTAACTTAATAAAATAATATAATAAGGTATCTTAATAATTTAAATAGGATAGGCGAGGACTCCCACCCTAGAAAAACTTTTGAGATCTTTCTCTCTCTAGTCGAAACGTAGTGCTCTTTCTCTCTCTTTCTCTTTCATTATCTTGAAAAATAATCTGTTCTTTTTAAAAATGAAATGAAATAATTACTTCTGCTTATTATCATGAATTTTAGGCGCGATAAATTTTATGCGCAAGCGACCTCATTGTCTCGAAAAATAATCTTTTTAATAAAATTGTGATATTTTATCTATGTTAGAAATTTTAAATGCTGTAAATTCTTAGAAATAAATTTATTTTTCTTATCTATTGTTAGAGAATTTTAGATACTGTAAAATTATTAGAAATAAATGTGATATTTCTGCTTTTAATAAAATTGTGAGATTTCTTTCTACTGTTTTTTAATATTTAAACATTGAAAAATTCATGTGCAAATGACTGTCTTATTATTTGAAAACTGATATTTTTGGATTTGATTATAGCATTGTCTGTAAAGTATTTATTTGCGAATTGGCATCCCATAAATTGTGATAATTCTGTATTCTTGGATTTCTCTAAAAGTTTTTCTATACATACTAGATTGGCAATTATGGTAGAATGTCTTTACGAACTGCTACCTTTCTAAATTTGAGCCCAAAATATTTGACTGGTTATTTTTTAAATATTATTGAAAGTGACTGTTATTAATGGTTTCAGTGAAATTCATATTAATAATTTCAATGATATGTTGAGTACATGATATTGCTACTTTCGAATGTTTAAAGAGATTTAGAAATATTTTAGGTATGAAAGTGGACTCATCCGGTTCGCCGATGAGGTATAAATGGACTTATCCGGTACGCTGGTAGGGATTAAGTGGACTCATCCGGTATGAAGGTGAGGTATAAGTGGATCTGCAGGGATTAAGTGGACCTATCTGAGACGCCGATAGGGATTAAGTGGACCCATCAGGACGCTGATGGGGTATATAGGTGACCTACTTGGGATGCTAGTAGGGTATTTTGTGAAATCTTTTGAATTATGCACTGCTGTTAAAATGTTATACGCATTTCAATTATTCGAATTATACTTAATTATGCATTTTTGAAAGTGAAACTGTTGATGCATTTAGATCTCCTTTTTGAAAATATTGATAACTTTCAACCATGATTATTTTTAGGATTATGACGATCACTTACTGAGTAGCCAAACTCATCAAACTATGGTAAACATTTTTTCAGGATAACTGCGGTTTCACTTTGAGTGCTTGTTAGGATCAACTTTGGAAGATATTGTAGTTGTGCTTAAACTTTCTTTTGTTACTTTGTAAGAATTCGCCATTGTAAATTTGTCCTAAAAAGAGATGTATATATGTTTTGACTATCACATCTCAGGAATATCAGTATTGTAAATTCTTAGGGCGTGACAATTATGGTATCAAAGCAATAGGTTTAAGATTCTTAGGAAATTTTAAAAGAATGTAGTTAAAATCACATTTATTGTGTGTATAGACCGGGATGAAGTCAAGATCCAGAATAGCTGAAGCTAATATGGAAGGAATTCATAAAGCCTTGGAAAATATGGTTGCTCTAATGCAACATCAGATGGAAAACAACAATTCACCTAGGTAGTTAGTTACGAGAAATGGTGGGAGTAATATCGAACAATTTAAGAAATTGAACCCACCTTCTTTTAAGGGTGCTGTAAACCCACTGGAAGCCGATGGATGGATTATGCAATTAGAAAAAATATTCGAGGAAATGGAAGGTCCTGATGATAGGAAGGTGGCCTTGTTAGAAGCTGGAGCACAACATTGGTGGCGAATGACAAAAGGAGTATAGGTATGAAAATTATTTCTAGAGGCATTTAATGAAAAGTATTTCCCAGATTTGATTCGAAACCAAAAAGAAATGGAATTTCTGGAATTAATCCAAGGAAACCGGACAGTAGCATAGTACGAGTCCAAGTTTACTGAATTAGCCAGGTTTGCGCCACATATGATTAACAATGAGGCAAGAAAGGTGAAAATTTTTGAAAGGGGTCTCAGATCAGCTATTAGAAGCAGAATATCAGTCTTAAAATTGAGAACTTATGCTGAAATAGTAGATTGAGCCCAAATTGTCGAAAAAGATTTCGAAAATTACCAAAAGATGAAAAATCAAAAAAGTCAAATTAGACCTACACCATCTAATCGACAACAGCTTGAAAGGGCAAACAAGAAGCCAAGGCTCTTGCCACTTCAAAGCCCAATAGAATCATGTAAAAAATGTGGGAAAAACCATGGATCGAGCCCTTGTTATTGGAATACTGGAGCTTGTTTTAAATGTGGAAAATTGGGGCACCAGATTAGATAATGTCCTAGCTTATAGAAGCAACAACTTCCAAAGCATGGAAAGATAGCTCAAAAGCCTCAAATGAAGGGAATAGTATTTGTGAGCACCCAGCAAGACGCTCTGGCCTCAAAATCAGTGATCCAAGGTACTCTTATTATTTTCTAAAAAGTAGCTCATGTTTTGATTGATCCTAGATTTACTCATTCATTTATGTCACCACACTTTGCACGCCACTTAAAGGTAGAACTAGAACAATTAGAATACATTCTAGAGGTAGCCACACCGATGGGAAATTCAAGTGAGACCAACATAGTATACAAATCTTGTGCAATGAAGATAAAATAAAACGTTGGTTGATTTAATACTCCTGAAAATTCAATATTTTGATGTAATCTTAGGCATGGATTGGCTTTCTGCATACCATGCAAGTATTGATTGTTACAAGAAAATGGTTACCTTTAGTATTCCGGATCAACCAGTATTTTACTTCAATTGTATCAAAAAAGACTCTCCATCATATTTAATCTCCTGTATTCAAGTTAATCACCTCTTTCAAAAAGGGTGTCAAGGCTTTCTTGCCTATATCAAAGAAGATAGGAAGGAAGAGATAAATTTGGATACCACTCCGGTTATCCGAGAATTTCTCGACGTTTTCCCTGAAGAATTGCCAGGATTACCGCTTGATAGGGAAATTGAATTCTCTATTGAATTATTGCTAGGGGTAGCCTCAATTTCTAAGGCACCTTACAGAATGACACCTGCAGAACTTAAGGAACTTAAACAACAATTGGAAGAATTATTAAATAAAGGTTTTATCAGGCCCAATGTGTCACCTTGAGGTGCTCCGATAATATTTGTTAAAAACAAAGATGGGAACATGATATTGTGTATCGATTATAGACAGTTGAACCAAGTGACAGTGAAAAATAAGTATCCATTACCTAGAATTGATGATTTATTTGATCAATTACAAGGATCACAAGTGCTTTAAAAAATTGATCTTAGATCTGAATACCATCAGCTTAAGATTAAAGTGAAGATGTTCCCAAGACAGCTTTCAGAACAAGGTATGACCATTATGAATTTTTAGTCATGCCTTTTGGATTAACCAATGCACTGGCTGCATTTATGGATTTGATGAATCCCTTTTTGGATAAATTTATTGTGGTATTTATCGATGATATTTTAATTTATTCTAAGAATCAGAAGGAACATGAGCAGCATGTAAGAATGGTATTGCAAATATTAAGAGAAAATAAATTGTATGTCAAACTTAGTAAATGTGAATTTTGGCTTGGACAAGTGACATTTTTAGGACATATCATATAAAAGAAAGGTCTATCAATTGATCCTTCAAAGGTTGAAGCCATTGTTAATCGGAAACAACCAAGTAATGTGACTAAAATTCGAAGCTTTTTAGGATTCACAGGATATTACAGAAAATTTATAGAAAGATTTTCTCGAATTGCGACCCCATTGACTCGATTGACACAGAAAAATGTCAAATTTGAGTAGACAAGTGAATGTGAGGAGAGTTTTCAAGAACTAAAAGTTCGATTAACTTCAGCACCTATTTTAATTATTTCTGAGGGGAGTGGGGGATTTGTGATTTATAGCTATGCTTCACATAAAGGCTTGGCCTGTGTATTGATGCAATATGGGAAAGTAGTGGCATATGCATCCAGACAGTTGAAAGAATATGAGAAAAAATATCCAATTCATGAATTGGAGCTGGCTACAATAGTATTCGCTTTGAAAATGTGGAGGCATTATCTATATGGTGAGCATTTCGAAATATACACGGATCATAAGAGCTTGAAATACCTCTTCTCTCATAATGATTTAAATATGCGGCAGATAAGATGGATGGATTTCTTAAAAGATTATGATTATACAATCCATTATCATTCAGGAAAAGCTAACATTGCGGCCGACGCTTTAAGTAGAAAATCTACGGGAGTCTTAGCTAATCTAATGATCTAAGAAATGAGATTGTTAGAGGAAATAGTGGATTGACATCTGACTCCGTCCATTAATGGTGTGGTAAGTATGATTGTCAACATTAAGATAGAACCCTAATTAATCCAACAGATTTGATCGGCACAAAAGAAAGACCCTCAGCTTATTACACTTATATAAGAATTCTCTATATGTAGTGAGGAAGAGAGAAGAATTCTCTATATGTAGTGAGGATTTGCTAAGATTCAAAGGTCGGGTTTGTGTCTCGAATGATGAGAGTGTGAAGAAAGCTATATTGGAAGAAGCACATCACTCTTGTTATACGATACATTCCAGAAGTATTAAAATGTATCATGACCTGAAGAAAACCTTTTGGTAGAATAATATGAAAAAAGAGGTAGCACTATTTGTGTCTAAGTGCCTGACATGCCAGCAAGTAAAAGCTGAGCATCAAAGGCCTGCTGCGTTGTTGCAGCCTTTACCCATGCCAGCGTGGAAGTGGGAGCACATCTCTATAGATTTTGTCTCTAGCTTGCCTAGAACAAATTCAGGACATGATAGCATTTGGGTCGTTGTGGATCGGCTGACCAAAGCTGTCCACTTTCTACCGATTCGCACGACGTACACTTTGGATCGACTGGCCCAGTTGTACATTAAGGAAATAGTGCGGTTGCATGGAGTTCCGGTTAGTATTATATCGGACAGGGATACTCGATTTACTTCTAAATTTTGGGCTAGGCTACAGACAGCCACGGGGACAAGACTCACATTTAACACTGCCTTTCACCCCCAAACTGATGGACAATCAGATAGGACCATCCAAACCCTGGAAGATATGCTAAGGGCCTATGTCATTGACTTTACAGGAAGCTGGGATGACCATTTAGCCTAGATTGAGTTTGCTTATAATAATAGCTTCCAAGCCAGTATTCAGATGGTACTATATGAAGCCCTGTATGGAAGGAAATGCAGGTCACCCATCTGTTGGGACGAGGTTGGTGAAAGAAAGCTTTTGGGGCTAGAAATTGTCCAGGTAACCACAGATAAGATAGCATTAATTCGAGAAAGGCTCAGGATAACTCAGAGTCGGCAAAAGAGTTATGCCAATAACGGAAAGAGAGATCTTGAATTTGAGGAAGGTGATCGAGTTTTCTTAAAAATCTCACCAATAAAAGGCATTATGAGATTCGGCAAGAAAGAAAGCTAAGCCCACGTTACATCGAACCAATTGAAATCCTGAAAAGAATCGAAGGTGTCGCTTACAGACTTGCCTTACCACCCAAATTGGCAAACGTCCATAATATCTTCCATGTATCATCACTACGAAAATATCAGCCTGACCCATACCATATTTTGAAATATAAACCTTTACCGCTCAGAAAGGACCTATTCTTCATTGAGCAACCAAGTTTGATACTGGGTAGAAGGGTACAAGTGTTGCGCAACAAAGAGATTCCTTTGGTCTGTATATTATGGCAGTGCCATTCAAGAGAGGAGTCAACTTGGGAACGAGAAGACAATATCAGAGAAAATATCCCTATCTTTTTCAATAATCAGGTACACAAATTTAGAGGACTAAATTTCTTTAAGGGGAGAAGAATGTAACAATCCTAAACGATCAAAAAAAAAAATTAAATATATATCTATATATATATAATAAATATAAATAAATAAATAATTCTTTATAGTGTGATGGTCCATATCAGTATTATGGTTCTTAGGGACCATAACCTCTTTGTTAATTTTTGTTCCTTTCATTACCACGTCCTGTAGTGGACATGGGCTTTAAACGTTTCAGGTGTAATAAAATTGTGACACCTCATGTATGAGGTGTAACTTAATAAAATAATATAATAAGGTATCTTAAGAATTTAAATAAGAGAGGCGAGGACTCCCTAGAAAAACTTTTGAGATCTTTCTCTCTCTAGTCGAAACGCAGTGAGCTCTTTCTCTCTCTAGCTGAATTTTTATCGGAAGCTCCCTCTCAAATATTTTAGGTAAGTGACTTCATTATCTTGAAAAATAATCCGTTCTTTTTAAAAATGAAATGAAATAATTACTTCTGCTTATTATCATGAATTTTAGGCGCGATAAATTTTATGCGCAAGCGATCTCATTGTCTCAAAAAATAATCTTTCTAATAAAATTGTGATATTTTATCTATGTTAGAAATTTTAAATGCTGTAAATTCTTAGAAAAAAATTTATTTTTCTTGTCTATTGTTAGAGAATTTTAGATACTGTAAAATTATTAGACATAAATGTGATATTTCTGCTTTTAGTAAAATTGTGCGATTTCTTTCTACTGCTTTTGAATATTAGACATTGTAAAATTCATGTGCAAATGACTGCCTTATTATTTGAAAACTGATATTTTTGCATTTGATTATAGCATTGTCTATGAAGTATTTATTTGTGAATTGACATCCCATAAATTGTGATAATTTTGTATTCTTTGATTTCTATAAGAGTTTTTCTATACATACTAGATTGACAATTATGCTAGAATGTCTTTACGAACTGCTACCTTTCTAAATTTGAGCCCAAAATATTTGACTGGTTATTTTTGAAATATTATTGAAAGTGATTGTTTTTAATGGTTTCAGTGAAATTCATATTAATAATTTCAATGATATGTTGAGTAAATGATATTGCTACTTTCGAAAGTTTAAAGAGATTTATAAATACTTTAAGTATGCAAGTGGACTCATCCGGTTCGTCGGTGAGGTATAAGTGGACCTATCCGCTATGCCGGTAGCGATTAACTGGACTCATACGATACGCCGGTAAGGTATAAGTGGACCTGCAGGGATTAAGTGGACCTATCTGAGACGTTGATAGGGATTAAGTGGACTCATTAGGACGCTGATGGGGTATATAGGTGACCTACTTGTGACGCCAGTAGGGTATTTTGTGAAATCTTTTGAATTATTCGCTGCCGTTAAAATGTTATATGCATTTCAATTATTTGATGCATTTTTTAAAGTGAAACTATTGATGCATTTCTGTTAATAGATCTCCTTTTTGAAAATATTGATATCTTTCAACCATGATTATTTTTAAGATTATGATGATCACTTACTGCGTAGTCAAACTCATCAAACTATGGTAAATATTTTATCAGGATAACTGCGGTTTCATTTTGAGTGCTCGTCAGGATCAACTTTGGAAGATATTGTAGTTGTGCTTAGACTTTCTTTTGTGACTTTGTAAGAATTCGCCATTATAAATTTTTCCTAAAAAGAGATGTATATATGTTTTGACTGTCACATCTCAGGAATATCAGTATTGTAAATTCTTGGGGCGTAACATAAGTGATCGTTCCAGTTTCCTTTAAAGTCTGTAACACAAGCCCTCCACATATCTTCTAAGGTTTGAATGGTCCTTTCTGACTGTCCATCAGTCTGGGGCTGAAAAGCAGTACTAAAAGTAACTCTTGTCCCCAAAGCTGATTGCAAACTGCTCCAAAACCTTGAAGTAAATCTAGAGTCTCGGACACAATACTAATAGGTACTCTATGCAGCCTTATTACTTCTTTGACATACAACTAAACCAGTTTGTCTAAGGTATAGGTAGTGTGGACTGGTAAGAAATATGCAGCCTTAGTTAATCGATCCACGATAACCCAAACACTGTCATGTTCGGTGCCTGATTTTGGCAAACTGGATACAAAGTCCATAGTGATGTGCTCCTACTTCTATTCAGGCACAGGCAAGGGTTGCAACAACCGGGCAGGTCTCTGGTGCTTAGCCTTTACTTGCTGACAGGTTAGACATTTAGAAACAAATTGTATCACATCCCTCTTCATGTTATTCCACCAAAATTTTTTCCTTAAATCATGATACATTTTTGTGCTTCCTGGGTATTCAGTGTAATGGGAGTGGTGTGCCTCTTCTAAAATGACTCTCTTTATATTTTCATCATTTGGAACGTATACTCCTTCTTTAAATCTTAATAGATCATCACTACTGAAAGAGAAATTATCATTTCTTTCATGCTTCAAGTCTTCTAGAATTTTCATAAGCTAGGGGTCTGTCTTTGGGCTACCCAGATCTGTTAAAAGAGCTGAGGTTCCACTATTATACTCGCAGTTATTCCTAATCCAGAATTAGAGGGTAGTATCGGGCACCACTCCACGGTATCTTCTATCAGTTTCATCTCTCGGGTCATCAGATGTACTGCTGATATCAAGGGTTTTCGGTTTAAAGCATCGGCTACTACATTTGTCTTGCCCGGTTGATAGTTGATGTTGCAGTCATAATCATTAAGTAGGTTCATCCATCTCCTTTGCCTCATATTCAACTCCTGCAAAAATAAATACTTGAGGCTCTTATGGTCTGTAACTATCTTAAACTGGGCCCCATAGAGATAGTGTCTCCAAGCCTTCAAGGCAAAGACTACGGTCGCGAGCTCTAAGTCATGAGTTGGGTAATTTTGCTCATACGGTTTTAATTGTCTAGAGGCATAGGCTATAACTTTCCTGTGCTGCATTAACACACACCGCAGTCCCTTATGAGAAGCATCAGTGTAGACCACAAAGCCTTCGTTTCCTTCGGGCAACGTTAGTAAAGGGGTCGCAGTCAAACTCTTCTTTAATTCTTGAAAACTCTTCTCACAATCATCTAACCATATAAATTTCACTTCCTTTTGGGTTAGGCGAGTCAGGGGAAGTGCTATCTTTGAGAAGCCTTCTACAAAACACCTATAGTATCCCGTCGTACCCAGAAAACTACGGACTTCCATTACATTCGTTGGCCTTCCCCATTTTAGTATGGCTTTAATCTTATGCCACCCCGCCTTTCGAAACAATGTGCCCAAGGAAAGCCACATTTGGAAACCAAAACTCACTTTTCCCCAACTTGGCATATAACTTTTCTGTCTTCGGGGTCTGGAGAACCACCCGCAAATGTCGTTCACGCTCTTCTCGATTCCTTGAGTACACCAAGATGTCATATATAAAGACTACTACAAAGTCATCCAGGAAGGGTCTAAAAACCCTGTTCATCAGATCCATAAAAATGACCGGGGCATTAGTTAGTCCAAACGGCATCACTAAAACTCGTAATGACCATAACGAGTCTGGAATGCGGTGTTAGGGACATCTTCTTCCTTGACTCGCAGCTGATGATAACCTGATCGAAGGTCAATCTTGGAAAATACTTGGACCCCTTGGAGTTGGTCAAAGAGATCATCAATTTTTGGCAAGGGATACTTATTCTTCACAGTGACATGTTTCAGCTGCCGATAGTCTATACATAACCTCAAAGATCCATCTTTATTTTTAACAAACAGGATGGGTGCACCCCAAGGCGACACACTAGGCCAAATGAAACCCTTCTCCAGTAATTCTTGCAACTGTTCTTTTAATTCCTTTAGTTCAGATGGGGCCATCCTATCAGGGGCTTTAGAGATGGGGGCAGTGCCAGGGACCACATCTATCTCAAATTCTATTTCTATGGCTGGGGACAGAGAGGTTAACTCTTCGGGAAAGACCTCTGGATATTCTCTCACCACCAGTATTTCTTCTCACTTAGATCAATCATCCTTATTTTCCACTACGTAAGCTAGATACCCAACACATCTTTTAGCCAATAAGCGGGAAGCCCAAATAGCCGAAATAAAATGCAGAGGGGAAACATCCTTGATGCCAAAAAAGTTCAACTTAGGCTGCTTAGGGCATCTAAGGGTTACAGTCTTATCACGATAATCTACAGTACCATGTTGTGTAGATAGCCAGTCCATGCCCAAAATAACATCAAAGTTTTGGATATCTAACAATATTAGATCATAGGCAGCACATACCCTTCAAGAAAACCCCACAGTGTTTAAAAATAGTATCAGTTTCTAAAGATTCTCCCATAGATGTGCACACTACCAATGTTCGGTCAAGCAAGGAAGGTCTAGCATTTATGTGGCATGCAAAGTGACGTGCAACAAAAGAGTATGTAGATTCAAGATTAACTAGGATTTTTGCTTCAATACCACCAACGAAGAGCATACCTCGGATAACTGAAGTTAATGCCTTAGCTTCCTGTTCGATAAGAGCAAACACCCGACCTTAAGTATTTGGACGGTTCTTTGGTCCCCTGGCTGGGCAATTTCTAATATGATAGCTTGGCTTGACACACCTAATGCACGCTCCAGTCTTCCTTCGGCAATCAGCCGCCGAGTGATTATCTTTCCCGCAATGTGAGCACGTTGGGCGTCGGTTCTCCCTTATGTCGCCTAACAAGGTCCTTTAAATCTTCTTACCCCTCGAATTATCTCTTCCCCTGAAGTCCCTCCTTGGGGGCAATCGAGCCTTTCTTTCCAAACTTCCAAACTGGGCTGGGCCAATTCTACAGTTTTCTCTAACCCGGGACTCTTCACAGTCCCTCTCAATCTTCATGGCCAAGTCCACTAATAAGGATAAGGTTTTAAGATTTGTCGAATCACCCTCCCCCGTATGTCTGACCTAAGACCCCTCTCAAACTTACTTGCTTTCCGTGCCTCAATATTGATGATATGTGGTGCATACCTCAACAGCTCAGTAAACTTGGCTACATACTGTTCCATAATTAAATTTCTCTGTTGCAGCTCGAGGAATTCTACTTCTTTTCTTTCCTACATAGAATCAAGAAAGTACTTCTCATTGAAGGCTCCACGAAAGTTTCCCCAATTTACTTCCGTCCTAGCTTCCTCCCACGACTGCTTCACTGAGCTCCACTAGTGCTCAACGTCTCCCTCTAACATAAAGGGCCCCAGTCTGACCTGTTATTCTTCTGTACATTGTAATACCTCGAAGATCTTTTCCATTTTCCGTCTTCATCGATCAGCTCTCTCTAC
The DNA here is from genome assembly GCF_054954075.1 of Amborella trichopoda. NCBI lineage: Eukaryota > Viridiplantae > Streptophyta > Magnoliopsida > Amborellales > Amborellaceae > Amborella > Amborella trichopoda. The sequence continues at coordinate 30,703,128 of NC_142339.1, forward strand.
TCCCCCAAGCCCCAAGAAAGTCGGAGGAGCCAGACTCCTAAACTTCTCTATCGAGTTATTGTCATTTAGATCAGGGGTGGGGGTAGACCGGGCCGGCGTTGCCTCCTTCACCATTTGTGTCATGGCCCCTAAGGTCTTGACAAACTCACCAAGGGCCTCGGTGTTCTCATTACTAGAACTGGCTTTGTTGGCCCACGTCCTTGACATCTTCAACCTAAGACAAGCACTCAGTTACTAATATACTAAAACTATTCTAAAGACACTTCTAAACTCCCTAGGCCAAGAACCCAAACCTGGCTGCTCTGATACCATAACTGTCCCAAGCCGGAGGGCAACAGAGTGCGAGATCGCGACCGGAGGTTGCGTACGTCACTCAAGTGGGAGGAGCATCAACAAGTGTTAATAGGGAAGAATCAAAGCAAACAACGAGAAATAAATAAAAACTCATCCAACAAACACTGAAAACTGAATAAATTAAAACCATTAACTTCATTCTTCTTCAAAAGTCTTTACAATAAAGTTTGAGGCTCACAAGCCTAACATTCGTCCCAAAATATTACATCAAACAGAACAACACGTGGCAACGCCCCCAGACACATACAAAGCCAAAAAGAAATCCTGAACCGGTTAGAACTCAGAACACCTGATATCACCAGTTAGTTGCTCACTACACTCGGACAGGTACTAACACTATACATAGATGAAATAAGCGTAGTGAGCAATAAGCCCAGTAAGTAGATCATTGCCCTTGCATTCTTGAATATCAGTGTATACATATAACATGCCCATAGTCCATTAGAAATTGCATTTGTCACACAGAATATGGTCATACATCAGAGTATTAGTTAATAAAGTATTGCTTGTTCTCGATATGGCATCAACCGTTATGCATGTCACTAATATAGCTAGGTGTTCATACATAATACAGAATTCAGATAAGCATAATAGATTAAATTACTCCTGAAGTAGAAGTCACATCGACCAGGCTAATCCAATCCTGAAACTTGGGACTTCTACCCTCATTCCGTAGAGAGGATAATGACAAGCAAAGGTCCCACTTCGTAATATCCATACTCACGCACACATCCCCGATGTGTTTTGGGGTTTTCGATAGGTTGAGGCCTTGCAAGACACGACCCTCTCTTGTACCCTTAAACAATAGGGCGTTACATTACCATTGGAGGACCCAATGCGTAGTACCCATGACAATTTGGGGGGCGCGACCCTCCCTATTATTCACCGTCACCTCTCAACTCCACTCCTATCATATGGGTCGAGGTACAGTATAGCCCACTACCAATGGAAGACCCAATGCGTAGCATTCAGATATCAGTATTCATATAATAGAATCAGAAAGTCTACTACCGATGGAGAACCCATTGCGTAGCAGTCATATATCAGTATTCATATAACAGAATCAGAAAGTCTACTACTAATGGAGAACTCATTGAGTAGCAGTCAAATATCAATATTCATATAACAGAATCAGAAATTCTACTACCAATGGAGGACTCATTGCATAACAATAAGATATCAGTATTCATATAACAGATTAGAAAGTCTACTACCAATGGAGGACCCATTGCATAGCAGTTAGATATCAATATTCATATAACAGAATCAGAAAGTCTACTACCAATGGAGGACCCATTGCGTAACATTCAGATATCAGTATTCATATAACAAATCATAAAGTCTACTACCAATGGAGGATCCATTGCGTAGCAGTCAGATATCAGTATTCATACTTTACTATTTTCAAGAGGTCAGGAACATTCAACATTCACAGCATCATAAGCATGCCATTTCGGTGTCTTATCACCTTGCAAAGGATTTAAGCTATGTTCAAAAGAAACATTGATGCATGACATGTGCATAACTCATATACAACTTAAATTATTGTTCTTATCAATCATGGGCATATACAGAATGAGGCATGACACCCAAATTATGAGGGGAATTTAACTAATTTTTTATTCCAATTTGCTAATAGAGCATTACTTAATTAATTGAGGGTTCAACATATCGTTCTGAATCTTGCTAATTTTTTTCCCATGGGGACATATGTTCACAATTCAAATCATAGCTTGCAACCTAGCAGAAAATTTAAAACAATTTAATCATGCAACTTTTAGTAGACATTCAGAGATTTCAAATGGTTGTGGTTTTGGGGTAATTGGACTTCATTTGTTCAACTAAATTCATGGCAACAAAGACCAAAATTTTGAGTTTCTGTGAGATCTATCAATAGTGACATACTGGAGCATTTCTTAGTATAGCTCATCATTTACACAGAATTTGGGAAAGGTTAAAACATGAAAATCGTATAAGACTCATGCATCTATCAAATGACTATGTTTTTTGGATCATTTGGACGTCAATACTTCAAGCAAAGTTCTAATACAGTAGAAGCAATATTTCTGAAAATTATCATAGTCTGCTAACAGCGGCATAAGAGTACAAAATGAAACACATCTTCCAAACTATCAAGAATCTCAACTGGACATAAACATTCTATGGACTCATAGACCTTTCAAATGGTGGTGATTTGAGGCAAATTGGATATCATTTGCTTAGTCAAAATCTTATTTCAAAAGCATGTAAGTTCCCTGGAAAATCACAGTACACTCATGACACATTCAGAAGACCACTCCATAACTTCAAACCCATATGATATAACAACATGAAACCCTTTTCTATCTTAGGCTAGACTCACACAAGCCACATTCCATAAAATTTCAGGATCCACAAGAGAGATAACAGTGCCCAATTTATCATGCAAAGAAGACCTCATTGCTGGAAAACAGAACACAACATACATGTCATACTTTGTTCATGAAAATTCATGTTTAAATCTCATACTTTCAATTTCATGCTCTTACAACTTTATGCATGGGGGTAGAAATCCACTTATACAGCCAATAATGGTGCCCTCCAATCTTTCTTCTACAGTCCTTCATCTCCAACAATGGCTGCTCCAAAGTGAGGGTGTGAACTTCCACACAACTTGTCTTAGAGAGAGAAAGAGATTTGGAGGAGTGAAAAGTGAAGAACGTGAGGGAGAGGAAAGGGCTTAAGCATCCCCTCAAGTGGCAGATGACAACCCAAGCTGATGGGTGACAACCAACTCCCATGCAGCTGGACAAGTGGCGAACACTTAATCACATATGGCAATGCCGCAGCCGGTGTTGCGCAGTCGGAGCTATGCACACGGCGATGCCCCTTGTTCACTGGCGGTGTTGCGTTCTTGCTGCCGCGCTCTCTTCTGCCGCCGCGCGCTTACTATCGCCGCGTGCTCACCAACGCCGTGCGCTCACCATCGCCGCACGCTCACTATCGCCACGCGCTCACTATCGACGTGTGCTCACCATCGCCGCGTTCTCGCCATCGCTGCACGCTCACCATCACCGCGTGCTCACCATCGTCGGGTGTTTACTATTGCCGCGCGCTCACCATCGCCGCGTGCTTACTAACGCCGCGCACTTACTTGTGTCCTTATATCCCTCCCATTTATAATTTGAACTAAATTGTAAGTGAGAAACTAATCGGCAAAGAATGATGACCATCAAACCATTCAAGGTGGCCAAGGGAGATGAACCCCCCAAGAACCGAAAGCTAAAGAAAAACATATGAAAAATGGGGACAACAATTCTCATTGGATCCATGAGGAGGGAATACCATAATTAGAGAGGTTTCGATACAAATATGTCGAAATGAGTGAAGTTTTGGCAAAATTTGTACGTTAGCTAGCTACCTAACACAACCTAGGCGCCTTTACCTGGGCATGGGACGTGTTAAGGGAAAGTTTAAGTTCATCACCTGTCTTAGACTCATACAGAGTAAATAGTGTATAAAACAAGGGCTAGTTTCTAAACTCCTATATAACTTTAAACCATGGATGGAGTTCTTAGATAAACCTTACACATAGTGAGAGAGAAAAAGAGAGAGAGAGAGATAGCATATTTGCATTGAACCTGTATAATAGCTCTAAGGAGAGAGACTGCATAAGGAGAAGGAACAACAGAACAGAAAAAACTAACCTACAAATTAGTATTTTTTCCCATCATCAAAGATTTATCTCCAACCTGCATTGATATAAGCTTTTTAGCTTCGTGTTCAAGATTTGATTTAGTGCTACTAAATAACAACTTGAACCATATTGAATTAAGGAAAAACAAAATATTATATTGGGAAAACTTATTATATATCCTCACCTACATATATTTTTTCTACATCACCTTGCTCCGAGTCGTTCGATTTGAATGGATGCTTGAGATGCTTTCAGCCTTAATGTCCTTTGATCTAGATCTCATGACTTGGAGTATTTTATGTTCAAATGTTTTATACAAATCATATGAACATGAAATTTGGTGCGTGTCATCAATCTCAATGGGGTGCACCTAAAAAATATGAAAAATATTTCTAAAACGTAAGGTGACCAAAATACTCATGAAACTTTCAGGGGTATTTTGGTCATTTTATTTTATCAGGGATATTTTAATTTTATATTTTTTTATCGGTGCAAGCTTAATAGAAGATTTGGACACCCAAATTTGGTGTCAATATCAATTATAAAAAAATTAAAAATAAAATAGTGTTTAGGGGTGACATTGCGATTGCGGCCATCTATGCTATACATTTAGATTGAACATCTCAGACACAAGAGATGCAGGTAAAAGACATATGAGTGGGGACGTATAGTTAGTTTTCCTATATTAATAAGCTTGTCAAACATACTCATTATCGAGTTTTAAAGCTAGTATTTTGTAAATCAAGATTGATTTGTTTTTTGTTTTGGATTGGGATATTGGTTTGTGTAATGTCCCTAAATATTAATGGCTTATGCATGGACTAAAATACATATAAGAGATATGATAGAAAGAGTATACACATTTGACCAGATTATGCCTTGGGAAATTGATCAAAATTAATTATTTAATATTCTATCTATTTGTAGGTAATAAGATAAATTTTCCTCATGCCTATGATGCAAGGAAGTCGCTTGAACATTGGATATACAACTGGGGAGTCTCATTGATTTAGGCTCAAAATAACACGTGATTATTGTAGGAAAAATTGAATCGAAATGGTTAACCGGATATGGGTAGGAAGTGGTTTCTTGGTACCAACCGATAAACCAACCGATTCAACTGGCTTAACCGAGCAAGTCCAGGGCGGTAAAAAAAGTATTAAAAAAATACAAAAAATCTAACAAACTATGAAAAATATAGTTAAAGCATGATTAAACAAAGCAAATCCAAATAAAATTGAAAATGAATTAATTTTTAAAAAGGCTGTGGTTTCTATAAGGCTACAACCTCACACCTCCAAATTTTATCATAACATGTAATTTTGGTGTAAAATTTCTAAGGATCGTCTGAAAATATATTTTTAGATATAATTATAAAGTTTTAAGCTCCAAAAATGGTTAAAATCAAGTAGATATATAAACATATGAAAATTTAGAAAATGGATGGTCTAGATAATGTGTTTCAAGATATACTATTTATCGGAGTTAATTTTTTTTTTTTCATATTCATACATCTTGATGAGAAGATGATCAATTATAGGGTTTTTCAACATTAAAACAACATTTTTCGATCGATTTTTTAGGTACATCTATATTTCTACACTTTAAGATTGCAACATTATATAAACTTTTTCTTTTACAAAATCGATTTGTGCTCAAAGGTATTTTTGAAATTAGTCAAAAACATGTAAAAATGTAAAAATAAGTATTAATGCCCAAAACAATTTCTAGCTTTTGCCAAACTGATGAAAAATATTAAAAAGACACATTACAAACTAAATACATTATTTTTGAGATTTTATATCAATTCTTTTGATTTTTTTTTTTAAATACCCAACCAAGTTACCAAAACCGGCATAAATCGAAACTGACTAGTTTCGATCTAACCAAACAGTTCCAATTTGAACTGCCTAATTTTTCCTACAATACAAGTGATATAGTTGAGATAGCAATAGGAGCAATAATGTGCATGAGGAGGTTTAAAAGGAATCTTCAAACAAATATGGATAGAAGTAGTGAGAAAATACGAGCAAGAATATGCATGAGGAGGTTTAAAAAGAAAGATTCAAACAAATATGGATAGAGGTAGTGAGAAAAAATAAACTCAAAGATAATCATGATAAAAGCGTATCCTTTGAGCATTCATATACTAGACCCCAAATAATTTGGATTCAACAATGAGGACGATTGCTCCAGTCCGTCAGATTTGAAAATTGACGGGTAGGGCTACTCAGTAGCTAGGCATTACCATGATACCTTCCATATTATTCGCACATGGTGGAGACATATATGGGGGACAGAGGGAAAGCCTGGTATGATTTTTGTTGACAAATGTTTGGGCAATTGAGACGAGCATGTCGGTCTTCATGGGCGACCTTCCCTTCTTCTTTTCACCCAAGGAGGGAACTGTGCTTCTATGCCACCCAAATTCTCGAAGATGGCGTCGACAAGGCCGCAAAGAGCTTTACCCGAAACGCAAAGACCATGGACTTGCTCCTGGCCCAGTTGCGCCAACATATCGACAAGGTACTCCCTCTCTCTCTATCTCTCTACTGCCACTTGTCTATGTAAGGGCAGGATTTGAAGTGGATTTTTGGCCTGACAAAAACAGGTGATTGAGGGTGGAGGCCCTGATGCTGTTAAGAGAAACAGGGATCGCAATAAACTCCTGCCTAGAGCGAGAATCGATTGTCTTCTTGATCCTGGTTCTTCCTTTCTCGAGCTCTCTCAGGTACATGCTTCTGGAACTATTTTTTCTCTTGTTTCTTGTTTCCTATGGCGGATAATTTAAATTCTTCATTGAAATTTTTTCTTGTTTTCATGTGTTGCGGAACCTAAGAGAAAACAGAAGAAGAAGCTTCTATTGGGCTTTAGGTACAGTTTCTCTGGTTAAAGAGATAACACACTCTCTCTCCCCCTGCATGTTTGGGTGGTTCCCCTTAATGCTTATGGCCTTGATTTGTATTTATTAATTTTGGGATGTTCCTCACTGCTTAAGGATGCAGTATGAGGTGGCCTATCCTATGATTACATTTTTGGTTGCCTCTCCTACTCAATAGTGCTCTTTCCTCAATTCTCTCTCCTGTAGTTTTCTCTCGTTCTGTTTATGCCTTACATATACAGGTAACTAGGCTTCTACTTGGAGCTCAATAATGTTTCTTTAATGTGGTAAAACTTATCAATTTGAGCTAACATAGAAATAATGTTTCTTTTTCCAGAGTGTCTGAAGTTCAATTTTTTTTTTCTCTTTTTTCTTTTGTAAACATATGTACCTGATGAGACACATTCCTTTGGTAGTGCAATATAGTTCTACGTCTCATTCTCATGAGGATTTGCAGTTGAAGCATTTTGCTGTTAATTTTGTTACAATAGAATAAGATAGTGGCTGTTTCATTCATTTGGTATGTGTTCTGTGTTACCAGCTTTGTGGTCATCCTAGGTGGGTTTGAGGGTTGTAATAGTACCTGATTTTAATTAATTTTGCATGACTTTCAGCTTGCACTTCTTTATTACAAGCCCCATGTAGGATGGTCTTTGCTACCATAAGACATTTTCGATGAGGAATTTTACCGACCAGTACACCACTACTACTTTTATATTGACTTTGTTTTATTTTGTTTTGGATGGGGGTATCAGAGGTGGAAAAAGTCTCCTACCCATTTTCATTAATCAAGGGAAGAATGCGACATTAATTACAATTAGAAACCCTTTGAAAGGGAGTATTTGTTTTTTTATAATTTAGAGGTAAAAAAACCAAATCAGGTGGCCTACCTCGCCATACTATATCTTCTAATGCCTGGCCAAATTCTGGGTAGTGTATAAGCAACCTGATTAACTTCTTGATTGACATGTTCAATTAAACAAAAACCATAAGGCCTACTGCCTAGCGTCTGCTCTGCTCTGCCCTGCCTGGGGGTAGGCAGGTACTTTTGGGTGCGCTGCCTCTATGCGCCTTTGCCCAAGTTTTGCCCTTGCCCTTCAACAGAAAATGCCTTGGGGCAGGGCCATTTCATCAATTTCTCCTCCATTAAGGGAGAAAAAAGGACTTTTGTTTTTGTTTTGGAAAAAAAAAAAAACCGGAAAAGACCTTTTCAGAGGGCATTGAAGCCCCAAAGAAGAATTTTCATTTTTTTTTTTTTTTAGATTGAAATTTTTTCCAAGTTTCAGAAATCATCTTGAACTTTGTCTTTTTTTTTTTTTTAGGCATTTTGGTCCAAAAGGAAAAGATATAAGGGGTATTTTAAGGTGATTTCGAGCTTCATTTTAATGCAAAAACTTTGAAGATCGGGACAAAAGGTTGGTTTTTGTCTTTGTATTTGAGATTTCCTCACGTTTTTCCAAATATCTTCAACGGATTCTAATTTGAGTAGAGATCTGGGATGGAATATGGTCTTTATTCAGAGAAAAATGTTAAGTATAAAATCTAGTCCAATTTTTGTGGTAAAGATACAAATGTAGCCAATAGATTTAAAAAACACCTCTCGAGTATTAGGGGGATGTTGCCCCATGTAAGGAGGTTTTATGAGAAGTTATGTGGATGCCAAAAATAGGAAGAAGGGAGCAAAGGAGGAGAGTATGGCAGAGTTGAGGGCAGGGTTAAACATTTACAGTGATGATGGGGATGCTGATGATGAAACAGAAATGGAAGTGGGTTCCTCTCAAAATTCTATGAGAGGATTGCTGATGAAGCAGCCTTGTTTTATAAGGCCAATGTAAGCCTTTCCTCTAATCCCGAGCTTGCAGTAGAGAAAGGCAAAAAGTAAGTTACATTAGAAAATGGGTTCAAGAAGGAAGATTGTGGCCTAGCAGATAACTATATTGTTCGGTTTTTTATCAAATTGGCATTTCGTTTAATGCGGTCAGCGGTTCACTTATCCACCTTCTATATAATGTAGGAAGCAATTGGCCACTTTGGGCCAGGATTTAAGGTCCCAACCGCTTATTTGCTTAAGGAGCCATTGCCTTAGGAGGTACAACTCACAAATAAGTACCTCAAGTACCTCAAGATCCATGCATGGATCTTATTTGGGGTCACAATTATGATAGATACGTGGAGTGATAAGAGTAGGAGTGTGATGAGCGTAATGTTGCATTGCCCTTTAGGGATAATATTTCCGAGGTTTTTGGATGCATGTAAAGATCTACATGATGCACAATTCATTTTTATTGACAAGGGCATGGAGGAGGTTGCCGAAGAGAATGTTATAGAAGTGGTAACTGTTAATGTTGCAGCAAATACGGTTGCTGCTAATTTGTTGCACTAAAAGTGGCCTCATATCTTTTGGACTCTGTGTGTGGTACACTGAATAGACCTCATGCTTAAGGCTATTGGTGAAATGCCTAGGATATCTGGTCCTCTTACTAGGCTAATGCCGTGAACGATGTTCATTTACAGCCACACTCTTACCCTAAGCATGATGCGCAAGTTGAATGAGAAGATAGATATAGGGAGGCCTGGTGTAACAAGATTTGCCACTTCTTTCCTAAGTTCACAGATTATATTGGAGAAGGAAAACCAATCGAGATCGATGTTCACTTTAGAAGAATGGTCTAGAGGCAAGTGGTCTAGGCATGCTAAAGGGAAGAGGGCATGAGATATAGTCTTGTCTAAGAGTTTTTCGTGTGGGGTAGTATACTCAGTTAAAAGTATTCTGCCCTTATTGAAGCCTGTTATGTTCTTCTCATATGATGCACTAGATGGACCCAAGAGGGAGATAGTAGGGGCTTTGAGCAATGATGAGGGTATGTGTTCATCAATATGGTATATTATAAATAAAAAATGGGAGACGCTGCTTCATTGATCAGTACATGCAGCTGAGTATTATTTGAACCCAAAGTTCTGTGCAAACTTGGATATTGAGAGGAATGATGCAATTATGAACGGCTTTAATGAATGTCTTGAAAGGGAAGTTTCATACAGTGATTTCCAGGATAAGATATCTGTGATTTTGTATAAGTGTACATTGAAATCATTTGGGAAGGACAAGGTGGTGAGACAACGAACTCAATTAGATCCAGGTAATCTATTTAACTAGAACAATTTCTTCAAGATTCATTTATTTTACATGGTTTCATATGAATGTAGGTATTAAATTTGATCATGGTATAGAATTTGTATGCTTTGAATTTGCACTTTGTAACCCAATTATGGAGCTAGCATGGGACTAGTTTTCCAAAGTTAGAAAGGATGGGCATAAGCATAGTAAGCTTAACATGTAGCTCATTTGGTTGTGATGAAATTGGAGTTCCTTCGAGATGGTAAGAATTTACAACCATTATAGATTTAGTGATCATACTACTAGTGTAGTACTTTAGTTTTGTAAGTTTGAATTATGGTTCATACTTTTTCCTTGAGGTGCACACAAAGAGAAGGAACAAGCTTGAGCAAAAGAGGCTTAATGATTTAGTTTGTGTCGAGTACAATCAGAGGCTACATGAGCATTTTGAGGATTGTTAAAAGAAATGGGTGCGGTTTGTATAGAGCCTAGGCTCTAAACAATCAAATTAGAGCCTACCTTCAAATAGTGTCGATAAATATGCTTTCAACACTGGAAATTTTTGTGGTAGCCTTAAAATATGTTTTCATCTTTATTTATAAAGTTTAATGCTTAAAAAATAGTGTAGATCGATAGATCTATGAAAACTTGAAAATCTTGAAAATTGACGGTCCAAAATGCATTACAAAATACATCATTTCCAAAACTTGAAATCTATGATTTTCTCATGTCCATGCATCTTGATGTCGAGATGATCAAATTGAGGATATTTGAGCATCAAAACAATTTCTTCTAGTGAAATTTTTGAGGTAGGCTCTAATTTGATTGTTTAGAGCCTCGGTTCTATATAAACTTTTCCCAAAAGAAATATCCCCTTGCATCCAAAGACTTGGATGGTGCCAGTGAGTGGTTGGTTGAAGATCCTGGGATTGAAGGGGTCTACCTTGGTGAGAGATTTGACATGGGAAATGGTTGAGGAGGCTTCAGGGCCAGTTTCCAACTCATAGTTGTGGGAACCTTGAGGGCAGGGCTACAGTCCCACCTTGGGAACTCGATCCCATGGTTCCTCTAAGGGATCTTAGAGGGAGTTGGGTTTAGAGAAATAGGGATCTCGCTCCCATAAAATGGATCTCGATCTACATGCATGTGTGATCTCTTCAAGGAGAGGAGCTATACTATTAATTGAACTACTGATCCTCCCCTTGGTATTATAGACTTATTTCTTTAGAATATGTTAAATTGTGGTGCATATCACATCGTTGTGTTATAGAACTATGGTATTGAAAAACTACAGTTTAATATATGGCATTGGTAATAAGCTAAGGTGTATGATAATGGATTGAGTATGCATTGGTTGGATCCTAATTTTATCATATACTATTAATTTATCTTGTGTTGTGTAATGGAGCTTAGACCCCTCCAAGTCAAAACCACATAGTTATCGAAATCTCTCACCCAAGGTTGCGATTCCGATTCTAAATTCCAATTCTACGATTTATTGAATCTCAATTCTACATTTGTTGAATCTGGATTCCACATATAATGATACTCCTCCATCAAATTTGAAACACAAACATAGTGCCATAAACTACAAAATAAAAATTTCGGAACCTATGAGAAGCATCAAATTAGAAGCTCGGATTCCAAAAATATTGGAATCTTGATTCCATATATGAAAGAATCTTGGTCCATATCGGTCGATTCCAAATAAGTTAGAAACCCATCTCCCAAAGGACAGAATCTTGATTCTATATATGTAAGGATCTCAATTCTATTTGGGTTGAATCTCAATTCTTATAAAGTAGAAATCTTGTTTTCCTGCAATTCCCCTTGTACGGACATAGATTCTAAGAATAGGAATCTTCTAGCCAGTTGTGATTCTGCAATTCCAATTCCTTAACCATTCGAAATCTCAGGTGTTTCCAGCAACTATAGTCAAAACCTTGATCCCTAGGACACGAGCTCTCGCTGCCAAGTATGCTAGGATTTAGCTCTTTAACTTGTTGAATCTATGGCATTCCTCGACCCGCTTCTGCCTCAAACAATTATGTTCTTACCCTTGGAGGTCTACATGATCAATGACCACCATTCCTAGTCCACAAAGGAGGGGGAGGGAGATAGATGAGGAAGAGGAGGTTGATTCACTCGAGAAGAGGAGGTCAATTCACTAGAAATTGAGGAGGAGGGCCATTATATTGGAAAGGATGATGATTTTGACAATTGGGCCTGGAATTGGATGGAGGAGTTAGGGATGAAGCCAATGATTATGAATGATATAATGATGATTGTAATCTAAATTCCAATTAATTTTCCTTTCATCTTTTATACATTCATGACATTCAAAGTTCTCACTAAATTGTGGGTTTGAACTTTAGATTTTGCTATTTTGGAAAGAGTATGGAGTATGGACCCTGGAGATTGGAGTCTAATCTATGAACAATTGAGTATGGACTTGTGGCTTGTGCTCGTGTATTAAGTTATTTGGTTTGTTCTTTAATTTTTATGGTTATTCAAGTGTTTTATGGACATTGTAGATATCATTTGTTATTTATTTTGATCTATTACAAATTTGAAATGTGATTCAATTGTTCATTGTGTTTCTCAGAGTCTAGGCACATATACATATGTTTATATGTATACATATATGTATGCATGTGAGCCCGCATGTATGTATGTATGGCTACAACACCTGTAAATGCAGAAATACAACATATAGAGAAGTCAAGTAATACCTCTAAATTGTGTGCAAGGAAAATTGGTAAAGAAACCCTTTACGAAAGCTCAAAGAGCATCTGACATTTTAGAAGCCCTCCACAGTAATGTATGCTGTCCCATGAATGTGGCAACCAAAAGCCACAAGAGATATTTCATTACTTTCACAGATGACCACTCACGTTTTGGCCACGTTTATTTATTGCATGCCAAGTCCAAAGCCCTAGACCATTTTAAGGAGTGTAATGATGAGGTAGAGAACCAAATCAGTGAGAAAATAAAAGTCCTAAGAACCGATAGTGGAGGCGAGTATTCTTCACAGCTCTTTAAAGAGATGTCTATAGAGCATGGCATAATTCATCAATTTACCATGCCCTATACACCTCAATAAAATGGTGTAGCTGAGAGACGGAATAGGACCTTGGTAGAGATGGTGCAGAGCATGATGGGGCATGCAAAGTTCTTCCTAGAATTCTAGGGAGAAGCAGTATTAATGGCGGGGTATATTCTCAGCCGTACTCCAACAAAGGCAGCCCCATTAACTCCACACGAAATCATCACTGGTCGTGCTCCGTTTCTTGACCATCTTAGATTATGGGGATGCTCGGCCCATGTCCTAATCCCATACTAAAATCGGACCAAACTTGATCCCAAAACCGTTAAATGCATCTTTATAGGATACGCAGATCATGGTAAGGGCTATCGTTTCTTCAACCTAGAGAATGGAGCAGTCATAGAGAGTAAGGATGCTTACTTATTTGAGGATGAGTTTCTCAAAGCAAGATGTAGTTACAAGAAAGTCGATCTCTTTGAGATGACTAGTGACAAGGTTGAAACTCGAGAACTTGAACCACAAAACCTTAGGAGAAGCAACCGAATTAGAATACCACTTGAGTTCTTCACCTATTTGGGGGAACACTATGAAAGAGTTGGGGAAGAACTTGACGATGAGCCTTCAACCTATAAAGAAGCCTTATCTAGCCCTAAAAGAACCCAATGGGAAAAAGCCATGAATGAAGAATACCTCTCTATTATTCAAAACTAGGTTTGGGAATTAGTGCCTCTACCTCATGACCGACAGTCTATTAGATGCAAGTGGGTGTTCAAGAAAAAATTGAACTCTGAAGGAAAACTAGAGAAATACAAAGCTAGACTTGTTGTCAAAGGGTTCATCCAAATGGAAGGGATCAACTCAGTGTTTTAAAATGTGGGATGCGACCCTGATGTGGTGGGGGGCCGATGAGGCGATGCGGCCCGGATGCGGGTGCATCGCGATGATGCGGTCAATAAATGTAAAAAAATTCTAACATTTTTTAAAAAATACGTTAATGCATAAAAAATAATATGAAGGTGATATATGTGATAGTAGGTATTTTAGTTTAATGATTAACTTCAAAACTATTAGCTGTTGGAGATTCTGTATCCAGTTATCCATCCATATAAGTATTTTCACAGAGCAAGCATATCACACAATTTCTATCTTTGGAATTTTTTAGTTTAGTATATTTCCAAGCCGGATCCTTATTACTAGAAGATTGAGAAGAAGACATTGCCCCAAAAATATGTATAATAGTAATATTGTACAAGAAGGAAAAAAAATTTATCGACTCTGTGAAGTACTGCTCGATTTCTTTACAACCTTTGAAACCCCTGATTTTTTATCACAAATTCACCCTAACATCTCCAAATCAACAATCAAAGGCATCCAATGAACATCCAAGTATCAAACAACTGCCAAATCGAAGATTTCGATGAAAAAATAAATCCTGTCTAAATTGTTTTTTACCTCGATTTGATGCAAAAAAAGCCACAAAAGTGGCTGAAAATCTTCGTTTAGGCCCCCTAATACCCTCCCAAACAGTTTCCCTAACATTTGGATGGTCAAAAAGACCATTTTGCCCCTACCTGAGGGGCAAAACAGAAAAAAAATTTGGCGGACTCTGTAGCAGTGGGATGCAGTGCGATGCGGCCTATGCGGGATGCGGCTACAATGAGGCGCATATGCGGCCGCATCTGTTAAAAGTGCAGATGCGCCTGTTTCTGATGCGGATGCGAGCGCATCTAGCATGATGCGGTCGCATATGCGGCGATGCGGCCGCATTTTAAAACACTGTCACAATGAAACCTTTTCTCCAATTGCTAATTTTCTGTCCATCAGGAACTTGATTGCCATAACAGCCCATTTTGACTTTGAGCTCCACCAAATGGATGTTAAAACAACCTTTCTGAATGGGGAGCTTGACGAGGAAATTTACATGCAACAACCTGAGGGCTTCATAGAAAAAGTAAAAAAGGACTTGGTATGTAGACTTAGACAATCCTTTATAGCCTTGAGCAGGCTTCACGACAGTGGTACATAAAATTCCAAAAGACTTTGTCTAGAGCAAGATTTGTCTCTAGCCTGGAGGATTACTGCATCTATGTCAAGGCAAGTTGGAGTGATGTGGCTTTTATCTCATTTTATATGGATGATATGTTGATTGTCAGTAGCTCGATGGCTCTAGTTAAGGAGGCTAAGGATTTCCTTTCGCAACACTTTGATATGAAGGACGTAAGGGAAGCATCATATGTATTGGGCATAAAGATAACAAGAAATAGACAAAATCTGACCATTCTACTCTCCCTGGCCGCTTATTGCAAAACGGTGTTGGAAAAGTTTGAGATGGACAAATGTAAGCCCATAACTAGCCCTATAGATAAGAAGACCAAATTAAGCCTGCAAATGTACCCGACTAAAGAGTATGAGAAGAAAGCCATGCAATATCAGGTACGACACCAGACATGTCATTTCCCATGAGGGTGATTAGCCTTCCAATGCAATCTTGGATTGGAACATTGGAAAGCAGTTAAGAGAGTACTCAGATATTTGAGAGGGACCACGGATTATGCACTCATATATGGAGGGGGACAGACATAGTCATACAGGGGTACTCAGATGTGGGACTATCAAGGAGACCCTGATGACCCCAAGTCGACATCTGCGTATGTCTTCATCCTGGCTGGCGGGGTGGTTTCTTGGATGTTTAAGAAACAAGATGTGGTGGCACTGTCCGAGTACTTGGCATGTTGTCAAACCACCAATGCATGGATAAAGAAGTTTCTCAATAAACTTATGTTTGACCTTGTGAGATGCCCATGTGTGAGAATCTTTTGTGACAACCAATCAACAATGTGTATCAAAAGAGTCAACGCCTCCACAAGAAGTCCAAACACATCAAGCTGGCATATTATTACGTTCAGAATGAGTTCCAACTTGGAGAGATAGAGATTGCGTATCTCCCTACAGTGGCCATGATTGTGGACCCTTTAACTAAGGGGTTAGTGGCGAATGTGTTCTCCAAACATGTACATGGGATGTGGCTGAGAAAAAGTGAGGAAGAGAGATTGTAAGGCCTTCAAAGGCTAAGTGGGAGATGTTGGGTTGTTGTGGCCATTTAAAGGCCTAAGAGAGCATGTACTGAAAATCTATAATGAATATTGACTCTAGTGGGAGTATGGTCCAGCTTGGACTGCAGGGCATTAATAATGCATTAGACTCACATGAGTTTTGATTGGTTATGACTCAATGTGAAATCCAAAACCCATAGTCCTGGGCATTGTGTAAGCACAACCGATAAGGATTTCGATGTTGGGTTATCCCTAGATGAGATCGGAGATGTGCTCAGGACAGCTGGCTAGGGGACATGGATTTGACCTCTGTGTGTGATAGATGGCCTTGAGAGGACAAAGGCCTAAATCCTCATAATTACCATCACACGACATGTACACCAGATAGCCGTTCGGGAAGTTATTTGGATAAGGGTATGTGGTACATGTGCAGAAGAGTTGACTCTCTGCAACACATAACTGTGATGGAAAGACCCATGGAGCATACTACTGAAGTGGGCCCTGGACTTGTTCTCAGAGAGGGATCTGTAATCCATGGTCTAGGATCGTATCTTCTCCACTTATTGGCGGACTTTGATGGTCCAATCATGAACCCCTACGATGGATTGTGGGTCATGCAATTGGTTGGGTTAGTTTGAGAAAGTGCAGTGAAATGTGGTCTCTAGAGGGTGGGGTCGTCCGTATATTTGTCGTAATCCTAATTTTATGGATCCAATTCTCATCAAATATTCTTTAATATGTTTAAATAAGTCTTAATTATTTTATAGATAACTAAAATGAATTTTTAGACCTCTCTGGGTATTTTATTTTATTGTAATTGATTTTTAAATGAGAAAAATCAATTTTCTGGATTTATTTTAATCAGAGAGAAAAATAAAATATTTTAAGGCTTTGTAAAATTTGTTTTAATATGTAAAAATTAATATTATTATATTGGGGGCCCAATGGGGTTCAATAGGCCCATCAATGTGTGGGGCGTGTGGCTCACATGGACACCACATGGGTGATGTGCCCCACCCCATGCAAGCTTTTCGTATTGTTTCATGTGCCTTCTAAGGCGTGTGTGGTTTTAAAGTTTTGGAAAGTGAAGGTGTAGAGATTTGAATTGAAACTAGATAAAAAAGTGTAAGATATTAAATAGCATGCATGAATACTTTCTCTACACAAAATATTTGATGGGAATGGAGTTATGGAAACTGAGGAATAAGGTTCCACATCATTTAATCATGATGGCTGATTTAATGAATGAATGGTTGAGATCTCTTCACCCCATAGGTCTCCAAGATCAAAGGTCATGATTAAACCTCTTAATAATGGCAAAACTTTAACCTTATAAACTCTAGCCTCTTGTTTATCTATCTCTCTCTCTCTCTCTCTCTCTCTCTCTCTAAGCAACCAAAGGGGGCACGTCCCACTTTAGCCTTCTCTCTTCTCTCATAAAAAATTAGGGTTTAGGAAAAGTTAACCCTAAGGGGTGGCACGCACAAGCCACACAAGCCCTAGCCCCACAAGCCCTAGCCCTAGGTTTTTGCCTCATGCTCATGTGTTGAGCCTTGGTCAAGGAAATCCCATGTAATGCTCTGGTTTTGCCTAAGCTTCCTTAGTTGTGAGGTGTGTTCTTGAACCAAGATCCCGTGCGCCATCGGTGGGGGAGACTTCGGTTTGGGGTGTATGAAGTCCTTGGGGGTAACTTGAGGTAAGGTACGAGTTGCTTCATAATTTCGTGCTTCTATTACTTTCCTATGTAATTTTTAGTTCTACATGATGAATGTAATTTTTTTTAATGCCATGCAAGTGAGAAGTCTTGGCTATTTCATTAAGTCAAAATTGTGTTTTGGACATTTGTAAGTGATCCTGGTGGCAATACGTATAAAAGAGTAGAAAAAATTTTAATTGGTTTGACTTACCCTGTCACATAGTCCACCTTTCATTGAGGAGGTTGGTGAAGAGAATGTTATAGAAGTGGTAACTGATAATGTTGTTACTAATTTGTTGCGCTAAAAGTGGCCTCATATCTTTGGACTCTGTGTGTGGTACGCTGAATAGACCTCATCCTTAAGGCTATTGGTGAAATGCCTAGGATATCTGGTCCACTTACTAGGCTAAGGCCGTGAACAATGTTCATTTACAGCCACACTCTTACCTTAAGCATGATGTGCAAGTTGAATGAGAAGAGAGATATAGGGAGGCCTGGTGTAACGAGATTTGCCACTTCTTTCCTAAGTCCAAGATCAATGTTCACTTTAGAAGAGTGGTCTAGAGGCAAGTGGTCTAGGCATGCTAAAGGCATGAGATATAATCTTGTCTAACTGTTTTTGGAGTGGGGTAATATACTCAGTTAAAAGTATTCTACCCTTACTGAAGCCTGTTATGTGCTTCCTATATGATGCTCTAGATGGACCCAAGAGGGAGATAGCAGGGGCTTTGAGCAGTGATGAGAGTATGTGTGCCTTAATATGGTATATTATAGGTAAAAAATGGGAGAGGCGGCTTCATTGATCATTACATGCAAAACTTGGATGTTGAGAGGAATGATGCAATTATGAAAGGCTTTAATGAATGTCTTGAGAGGGTAGTTCCATACAGTGATATCCAGGATAAGATATCTGCAAATGAGGCGATTTTGTGTAAGTGTGATTTGAAATCGTTTGGGAAGGACAAGGCTGTGTGACAAAGAACTCAATTAGATCCAAGTAATCTATTTAATTAGAATAATTTTTTCAAGATTCATTTATTTTGGATAGTTTCATATGAATGTAGATATTAAATTTGGTCATAGTATAGATTTATAGTGATTGTATTTTGTATGCATTGAATTTTCCCCTTGCAACCCAATTATGGAGCCAGCATGGGACTAATGCTCCAAAGTTCCAAAGTTAGAAAGGATGGGCATAAGCATATTAAACTTAACATGTAGCTCATTTGGCTGTAATGAAATTGGAGTTCCTTCAAGATGGTAAGAATTTAAGACCATTATAGATTTGGTGATTCATATTACTAGTGTATTACTTTAGATTTGTAAGTCTGAATTATGGTTCATACGTTTTTCTTCAGGTGCACATGAAGAGAAGGAACAAGCTTGAGCAAAAGAGGCTCAATGATTTAGTTTGTGTCAAGTATAATCAAAGGCTACATGAGAATTTTTGAGGATTGTAAAAAAGAAAGATCCCCTTGCATCCAAAGACTTGGATGGTGCTAGTGAGTGGTTGGTTGAAGATGTTGGGATTGAAGGGGTCTTCCTTGGTGAGGGATTTGACATGGGAAATGGTTGAGGAGGCTTCAGGGCCAGTTTTCAACCCATAGTTGTGGGAACCTTGAGGGTAGGGCCACGGTCTCACCTGGGGAAGTTGATCCCACAGTTCCTCTAAGGGATCTTAGAGAGAGCCGGGTTTAGAGAAATAGGGAACTCTCTCCCATAAAATGGATCTCGGTCTACTCAATAATTCCTTTACCAGAAATGTTAGATTTCTCCAACCCCAATCCCGCCCAAAAAACACCAAAAACCCTAACAGCAGCCCCGAACCCCTCCACCCCTTTGCTCATCCAGAAAGACCCCATCCTCCACCTCTTACCCAAATACCATCTCTCCCCATTCCAGTAGATAGTAGTTAGGGACACCGTCCACATCCAAACCTGTTCACAACCCCCCCTCACACCACTCCTTTAACCTCTTCAACACTTCCTACTCATAACCCTTTCCCACGTGTCCCTGAAAAAGAGTCTCCTGCTTTTGGCAACCCCAAAACCTTTGCTCAGGCAGCCCTTGATATATGCATCCAGCAACCCTTGCAAACTCATAACACTGCAAAGACTTCTCCCAAACATCATGTGTCGGTCCTTAACCATGAACCCCACATTTGGCTCTCTGCTAACCCTAAGATTTCTGAGCGTATTACTTCATTAGAAAATTTTGTTAGCGCTCCGCAAGGAGAACAACGTACAGTAATCATAGGTGCATCTGATAATATGTAAATATGGGTAGGAAATACCAAACTTAGTTAGCTTACCAGATTGGAAAGAAAGGCAACATACTATCTATCTGCCTCTCCCATAATCTCGCACATCCCAAACCATTACTCGATGTAGCCACCACTTTGATAGTCAAGTTACGGGAAGGAAGCCCCTATTGGGTTGGGTAGGGCTAAGAATGCTCATTCCTTGCATTGATTTCCAAGTTATAGCTCAAAGCAAATCCTTGGTCATCTGCTTCTCTTATAGGTACCTTCCTACCTCAGCACAATGACGTCAAAGGGATCAACATATGGCTGCAGAACATTTTCAAAGACTAAGTATCACTTCTCCTTTCCAGACAAATTCAATCCGGCTATCCCTTCTAATTCCACCCTTAGCTTTAAAGGTGGGAAACTATCCTTACAAAGATGGAATTCGTCTTTGGGAGGCCAACATATCAGCAAATTCTGGATCACACTAGAAGGTATCCCTTTCCACCTTTGGACCAACAAAAATTTAATATTAGGAAACAATTGTGGTCACTTTTATCAGTCCATTGGAAGTCCATGGGATTTCTTCCCTTGGGAAAAATTGTTATCCTAATTTCCTCATAATCAGAAGATCTCATCCCTAGTTCCCTGAACTTGCACTTTAATGTTTTCTCATAATAAATTCTAGTGTCAGTCTAGGGTCCGGATTGCCATAATCGCCTTCAGCCAGACCGCGATGGTTGGACTGTGGTCCAGCATAACACTTGAGTGCCCTCCGATGCTCTAGCCCTCAAATTCTGCTCTGAGATCCCGGCCTACCAAAACTTCTCACTCCAAGGACCATAATCCCCCCTCATCCAACGGTGGTAGCAGTATCCACCCTTTGTCCCGAGATCCCCGCCTTCAATCGGCCATAGGTACTCATTGAACATCCCCGAAATTGGCAGCTGTCTGATGTCCCATCCACATCTTCCAGCCGCCCACCACGTCAAAAGTTCTCTCATGAGTGCTTTGACATCTGCTATCCCTCACCGTCTTCATTGATGACCCATAACTTGGTCGCACCACCTGTCACACAACCCCCCTTGTTTGCCATGCCACCTTGCCTAGTGTCAGTCACTCCATTTAAAATTGCCTCGTTGATCGTGACCTCGACTGCTCCCCACCCCCGCCCCATTTATGACCCTAGCTATCTGCCCCATTGACTTAAGTACTCCCTGTCAGCCGCCGCCTTCAACCTTCCCACTTCCTAACATATCTGAGGTGGCAGCCATTCTACCTTGTTCCCCTCTTCCCCACCTTAATCACCTGGCATCACGCAACCCCTAGCCGCCTCTCTCTATTAATTCCGCTTGTCCCTTAAAAAAATTTGCAAGTCATTTCACTTCTCCCAATGCACCTTCCTCTGTATTCCTGCCCATTTTCATCTTCTCAGAGCGAACTCCAACTAACCCCTCATCTTTCAGTAGACTCGCCTCCACCCTCCCAAATCCGCCCGACACAAGTCTACAATACTTCGGCCTAGACAAGTTAGTGCCAATGCCCTTGGAGATGAGGTCTGCCTTTAACCAACACAACAAACAAGAGGTCGGCTTCTGCCTTGCATTCCCCCTCTCAACTACTTCTTCCCTGCACCTTCCTCACCTTCCCCTCACCAGCCGCCTGAACATTCCCTAATCCATGACCCATATCTCTCCTCTTCTTTCTACTCCCAGAATTCACCGACTCCCCTTAACCCTTATTAGGGGTCAGATTTCAAGTCTGATATTCTATGCTCAGCTTCAACTGGCTCGTTGGAACTTGAGAGAATTGAAAGAGGAGAACCTCTCTTGGCCGAAACCATTTCAGAAGCAGGACTTGTCTTCCATGAGGGCATTGATACTCTCACCAACCAACTCTCGGCCAATACAGGTCCACATGTACTTTCCTCACCCCGAAGAAGAAGGAGCTCTTGGGAGCTTGGAAACCTCCACTCTGGGGTGAACTATGACACCCCTCGGAACTCAGCCAAGCTGACTTCCTCAATGTCTCTTCTCACTGTTAACCCCATTAAGAGGAAAACCTCTAGGAAATCCACCTGCCGCCCAAACTGCCCCAGATGAAGGTGCTTTGTTGGAACATCAGAGGACTTGGCTGCCTCACCAAAAACAAATGTTGTCCGCTCTTTTGTGACTAAGCTCCTGTCCCCTGATGTATCTTTGATAAGGTCTATCTGGGGCTGAAACCCCTATGCTTGGGAGGCCAAAGATTCACAGGTGGCCTCAAGTGGTATATGGGTTGTTTGGAACCCAGGAATCCTCCAAGGCATCTCGACACAAAGCCTTAGCTACTCGGTATCTTTATCCTTTACCCGCCTAGCAGATAATTTCCCCTTTTCTACTTCCTTTGTTTATGGCCCAAATAACCCAACCGTTAGCTGAAATCTCTGGCTGGAACTTTCCTCATTGCCCCCCCCCACTTAATATCCCTTGGCTATTGGCTGGCGACTTCAATATTGTGAGATGGCCACATGAAAAATCCAATGGGGGGAGTATTAACGCATTGATGAGAGATTTTTCAGACTTTATAGAGAGCATATCGTTAATAGATATTCCCCTCTTAAGAGCCTCCTTCATCTGGTCTAACCATGTTAATATGTCAAAATTAGATAGGTTCTTAGTTAATCAGCAGTGGGAAGCTGAGTTCCCTGGCTCCAGTTCCCGAGTACTCCCTAAAACAACCTCAGATCATAAACCTATTCTCCTAGATACCAACCACATTCCTTGCATCAATAAACCTTTTAGGTTCGAACTGCATTGGTTTGAAGAAGCAACTTTTCCACCTTTGTTCGCCTCAGTTTGGTCCTCCACAAATGTTTCCGGTTGGGCAGGGTTTAGGCCCACTCGTAAGCTCCAAAACCTACAAGCTGCTCTCAAGCTTTGGTATAGGGATCTCTCCTCAAACTTCATAACCCTGATAAGAGCTTGCTCGACCTTAATCTCAGACCTGGACCAATTAAAAGAAACTAGACACCTAATTGCCTTAGAAAGTCAAAGTAGAACCCAAGCCAAATTTGATCTCTCTCAAACCTTAAAACAATAGAAGATTTATTGGTATCAGAGATCTAGGATCAAATGGCTCAAACTTGGTGACCGAAATACAACCTTCTTCCATCAGAAGGCCAATTCCAGACATAGGAAATGCAATAACACAAATCATAGTCGGCCCCCAATTTTTCACCAACCCTTTCCACATCAGTCGTTTTTTTATTATGTTTTTCTCTAACCTCTTTTCTAAGCCCAACCACCCTCGCTGCCGATTAGGCAACTTATCTTTCAAAGTTATCTCCCCTGAAGATGCTGCCTATCTTGAGAGGCCTTTCTCCTTGGAAGAGATAAGGATAACTACTTTTGATCTTCCAAAAGATAAAGCCCCCAAACCTGATGGGTTCCCCATAGCTCTATTCCAAAACCTCTGGGATGTTACTACCCCGACCTATTAGTTTTCTTCAAAGAATTCTTCCTGAGGGGCAGAATAAACTCAGCTCATAAATGTACCTTCCTAGCTCTAATTCCCAAAATAGAGGGTGCCATAGGATGATATATTTCTTCCCAATCAGTGTTTTAAACTCTTCTTATAAAATTTTAGCCAAATTGTTAGCAAGCAGGCTTCATCATGTCTTTTCCTCCATTATCTCTCCCACTTCGTAGCTAACAGACAAATCTTGGACAGGGCCCTGTCTGCCGATGAGTCCATCCATTCTAGATCCCTCTCAGGACAACAAGGTCTCATCATTAAGATAGATTGAGAGAAGGCCTATGACAAGGTAGATTGGGATATCCTAGATTCCATCATATCCAGAATGGGCTTTGGTTTAGTTTGGAGAAATTGGATTTTCGAATGCATATCCCACCCCTCCTCCATCCTCATTAATGGATCCCCCCGAAGGTTTCTTTTAAGCGCAAAGAGGTCTTAGGCAGGGAGACCCTCTATCACTTTTCCTTTTCAAACTTATAGGGGAACTCCTCAGTCAAACTTTCTCTAGACTCAATGACTGTGGCTCCCTTTCGGGCTTTCGAAATTCCCCCTCTGGTCCCATCATTTCTCACCTTTCCTTTTCACACTTATAGGAACTCTTCAATCAGATTATCTCTAGACTCTATGACTATAGCTCCCTTTCGGGCTTCCGAACTTCCCCCTCTGATCCCATCATTTCTCACCTCCTCTATGCTGATGACACACTCAATTTTTGTGATGCCAACCCTGCCCAAGTCGATAGTCTCTGGCGATTCTGGAGAGCGTTTGAACTGCTCACTGGAATGTAAGTAAATCTCTCCAAGAATAAAATGATGGGCATTTATGTTGACAATGCAGTTCTTCTTAGCCTGACTTCTCACTTAGGTTGTTCCACAAAAACTATACCATCCTCTTACCTAGCCTTCTTCTTAGCTTAGGAAGACCAAAGAAAACATGTGGGATAACCTGATAGAGAGATTCACTTGGAAATTTGCCTCTTGGAAAGGCAGATACCTTTCGTTTGGGGTGGAATTACCATATTCCGAGCATCCTTAGCCAACATTCCCATCTACTACATGTCTCTGCTTCAAATCCCCATCTCGTTGAATGGGATGAATGGTGTTGATTGGCTGCCTAGATCCCCCCCACACAGGTCCTCAGGTGCTTGGAAAAGCATATCTTCCACTGGAATAGATTTCGCCAACAGAACTAGATTTAGTTTAGGCAATGGCCATAGAATCAAATTTTGGACTGATACTTGGCTAGGATCTTCTCCGCTACCTCTAGCCTTTCCCTCCCTTTTCCCTATCGCCCACGATCCAGCGTCCCTTATCACAGACTATGGGACTTTCTCAGGCGCAACTTTGGTCTGAACACCAATCTTCAAACGTAACCTCTACGAGCAAGATTCCACGACCCTCATCTCCATGTTACTAACTTTAGGAAGTTGCTTTAGTGCTCTATCTAGACCTGATTCTCTAATCTGGTCCCTTGCCCCCACAGGTTCTTTCTCCGTGTCTTCTTTTTACACTTCCCTACTACCCAACCCCAACCCTAAACCCCTCATTAACCGTTCTTGGTCTTTACCCATACCCCACAAAGTTCTGACGTTCATATGGGTTCTTTTACATGGCAAAATTCTCACTCTTGTCCAACTCAAAAAGAGGGGCTTTCCCTTCCCTAACTGCTGTATTCTCTGTCTCCAAGAAGAGGAGACAATTCCCCATCTATTTCTCCATTGTGAAGTGTCTCAAAGTCTTTGGTCTTCACTTCTCAGGTTGTTCGGCTTACAATGGGCCACCCTAGCTAATCTGACCCAGTTCTTCGAAACCTATTTTGCACCACCTTCACAAAAAGGAAGGAAATTATGGCACCTTGTTGTTGCCGGCCTTTTTTTGGAGTCTCTGGCTAGAGAGAAACTCCAGAACCTTCAGAGGTATACAGAAAACAAAAACGACAATTTTTTATTCTATAACTGCACTGATAGCCTTCTGGGCCAAATCCATTCCCATTTTTCCCACCCTGCACATCTCTCATTTCCTAATAACTGGGATTGCCTCCTACATCTTGCATCCCAAACAAACAGACCTAGACATCATTGGTCCCCCCCCTTCCCTAGGCTTCCTCAAACTCAATGTAGATGGTTCGTCTTTAGGTAACCCAGGCCCTTCGGCCATTGGAGGAACATTGTCGGATCCTAATTCAACCATTTGGACCTTCTTAGAATTCATTGGGCACCAAGATTCGACTTTCGCAGAGGCTAAGGCCCTTCTAGTAGGCCTCAACAAGGTGCTAGAATTAGCGCTAGCAGTACAAGGCATTTTGGTGGAATTAGACTCTTTCAACATTGTCTGTTAGGCCACACAGCTACATCAGCCTCCCTGTAGGCTCTCATATATCTTTGAGCACATCTATTTCTTATGCAACTCCCTTCCTTAGGTGTCCTTCACCCATATCTACAGAGAGGCAAACTCAGAGGCAGATCGACTAGCCAGAGGGGGAGCAAACCTTGGCTCGTCAGCCCAGCTAGCCAACTCAGCTAGCTACATAACTTGGACTCCCTACTCCCCCTCTCTAACTCATCTCTCCCTTCTTATTCTTTTTCAATGCTTTACTGTTGTAATAGACACGAAGGAGACAAAAAAAAAAGAGGAAAAAATGAAGGAGAAGAAAAAAAGGGAAAGGAAGGGGAAAAAAGGGGAGGGGCAATTTTCTGATCATAGACCCCTGCTTTTTGTAGTATTGTTGTCAATAATCAATAATCAGTTCAGTCTCTCCCTCTCTTTTTACCTCTTCATGTTCTGTCGTCTTTTCCACTGAAGCACTCTTACGAAAGGGCCTATTGCTTCCAACAGCTTTCTGGTGACCATCGTCTTCAGCCTCTCAAGGTATGCACCTCTCCTCTCTCTCTCTAAACCACCTATCTTCTCTCTTACTTCTCTCTTGCCCTTCCTTCACCTCCTACACCAGTAGCAATGCCTCGGAAAACTTCTCTCTGGGAATTACTCTCTTAACTTCCTCCGCAACTCTCCCCTCTAGCTACTTCTCTTAACCAACCTGTCTCGCCACCACCACATCTATTCTCCTATACATCTATCACTCTCTCTACGTCCTAATCCTACCCACTCAATAATCTCCTACATCACCTAGTACTCTTTTTTCTCCAATCTTCTGATCTCCCCCCAATTAAGCCATCTTCTCTCTAACGCCCCTCATTTGAATTCATCCTATTTCCTGAGCACCCGCCCCTCTTTTCTCTCCTCTTAACTTACTCACAAAGTTTATGTTTCTCCACATTGATTTTACCCATCTTTTGAGGTTTTAAATAGACCATCTCTCGGCGATCTAAACCCTTGCCAGCTAGCTACCCGCCATGCTCATTGACAAACAGTCACAACTTGTCGTCCTTAGGTGGACACTTTTACCATCAGGAAGTTATCCCCTGCACGCAGAATAGCTCCACTCTGCACCTACTCAGCTTATGACTATTTTCGTCTGATGAAATACAAAAGGACCACAAGACAAACCTCCTACCTACAGTTCGACCTCCCCAGCATGGGTTTTGCTCCAATATTGCATCCCACCCACAGGAGCGCACTACCCGTAATTGGGAATTCTCCAACCAACCAGAGTTTGGATCACTCGTCACATCGATTCTTGAGACTTTTTGACTTGTTAGCAGTGCATCTCACCGACAGGCGTTCACTACACCAATCTGGGATTTCTCCAATCAAGCATCCACTGCTTTGGATAAATCGACTGTTTGATTTATTAGGGTTTTTTGGAGACTATCTTTTATTGCTTTGTACTATTTGTTTGGTTTTTTTCTTTCTTTTGCCTTTTTCTTGTTTATTTTAGTTCGTCTCTTCTGTTTTTCTACATTCTTATCTCCTTTGCTTCTCCTGGTTATTTTGTACACTGAGCACCTAGTTTGTGGGATGCCTACTTTACACTATGTAATTCTTTTTAGCAGTACAAAGTTAACCTATTCTCAAAAAAAAAAAGCTAAGGTGTATGATAATGGCTTGAGTAGGCATTGGTTGGATTCTTATTTTATAACATACTAGTAATTTATCTCGTGTTGTATAATGGAGCTTAGACCCCTCCCAGTCAAACCATAGTTATCGAAATCTCTTACCCAAGGATGTGATTCCGATTCTAAAGCTAAGGTGTATGATAATGGCTTGAGTAGGCATTGGTTGGATTCTTATTTTATAACATACTAGTAATTTATCTCGTGTTGTATAATGGAGCTTAGACCCCTCCCAGTCAAACCATAGTTATCGAAATCTCTTACCCAAGGATGTGATTCCGATTCTAAATCCCGATTCAGTTATTTTGACAAGGAATATTTTCACGAAATCCGTTTCATGAAGTCAGGAATCTCGATTCCAACGCTTATAGAAAATTGTTTCTAATATTTATTGATTCTCGATTCCACAATTGTTGAATCTCAATTGTACATTTGTTGAATCTGGATTCCACATATAATGATACTCTCTCCATCAAATTGGAAACGCATAGGGCCATGAACTACAACAAAATAAACAATTTCAGGGCTTATGAGAAGCATCAAATTTGAAGCTCAGACTCTAAAAAAATCGGAATCTCGATTCCATATATGAAAGAATCTCGGTTTCATATCGGTCGATTCCAAATAAGTCAAAAACCCGACTCCCAAGAGGACAGAATCTCGATTCCATATACGTAGGGATCTCATTTCTATTTGGGTCGAATCTTGATTCTTGTAAAGCAAGAATCTCATTTTCTTGCAATTCCCCTTATACGAACATATATTCCGAGAATAGGAATCTTCTAGCCAGCTATGATTCTGCGATTCCAATTCCTTAACCATTCAGAACCTCAGGCGTCTCCAGCAAACAATAGTGAAAACCTCGATCCCAGGGACATGGGATCTTGCTCCCAAGTATGCTAGGATCTAGCTCTTTAACTTGTTGAATTTACGATGATTCACAAATTGGTCCCACTACCGAACCCGCTTCTGCCTTAAGCAATTGTGTTCTGACCTTAAGAGGTCTACATGATCAATGACCACCATTCCTAGTTCACAAAGGATGGGGAGGGAGATAGATGAGGAAAAGGAGATCGATTCCATCAAGAAGATAACAATACATTTTCGTATGTGTGTGTGTGTGAATTTAGGCTGCCGCATGTATGCCTATATGTGTTTTTGGGGCGCCCACTAGTGCCTAGGTGCCTTCCCCCATCCCCCCACCCCCCCGTGCAGGGACCACCAAAAGAAACCCCCTTCCCCCAAAAACCGAGGAAATAAAAACAAAGAAAAGCATTTTACCGATATTGGATGTGTCAAATTGTAGTCAAGTAATCATGACGCAACCAAAGGCAATTATGAGGCAATTATGAATGAGTGTGAGAAAGTGCCAAGTAGGAACCATCTTTCTTGTCGTAGGTGCCACTAACAGCATGACTGTCAGTGCAATTGAGTTAGGCACTCCTCTTTCCAAGGCCATGAATTCAGCTGAATTATTTGAGTTCTTCCCTATTGGCTATGCAAAACCAACCACAAAATTTCCATTATGATCACAAATAATATCTCTACTTCCATACATGCCCGGATTCCGAAAAGATGTGTCATCAATCTTAAGCATGGGGCAATCAAATAATGTTGCCGAACAATTTACAAATGAAATTCTTGGATGAGGAGATTGTATCTATTGAAATTGAAGATTCCTAATGTGAGTTTTTTAAAGGGGTGACAGAACTCCATTTTCGCACTGCTTACAGTTCTCTAGTGTGGATAACAATACACCTAAGGATGCGTTCTCAGGGAGAAGACCTTCCTTGAGACATGTGGTTACTTTCCTGCCAAATGAACCATATATCAACCAACCAGGAGACCTGAGTCATACCTTTCGATTTAAACTTAAACTTCCTTCATATTAAGAGCAAAGAACATTTGGAGGAGATCATCACCAACAGGAAATTCCCTACATCTTTAACATCAAGTTGCACAAAAGATGCTACCAAGGAAACCAATTGATAAACCACTCCATTTGATGTTTGTGGATCTATATCACCTGTAATTGGTGTGACTTGGTCCTTTTGGACTGCTAGATCTTGTGCTGTTTTTATGCTACCAGGGGAACCAACCAATACACCATGGCTTTTCCCACTATGGCACCGTAGTGTGACTTGGTATTTATGTGGTGCTAGACTATGTGCCTTTCTTGATTACATAGTTATGTTTGGAACTTTGGGTATCATCCCAACTTTCTTTGTTTGGGGCTAAACAGATCTTCTCAACACTCTGTATCGATTGCTCAATTGGTAGCTACCTTAGTACTTTTGTAACAGGGTTTCTTGTTTTATGGTCGAGTTCACTGCGTGACTTGCATTACAAGGATTTCCTCCTCCATAAATCATCTTGTGGTGCAAAAGGATTTTTCTATGCATGTGCCGTATTTTATGCAGGTTGTTATCTAAATTGTGAAATGCTGCTTTCAAGCATCATATCTCAGAGTCTTATGGTACTTTTTCCAGCCTTTTCTGAAAATGCCTTGGAATCCACTAATAATTTGTTTAGTATAGATTATTAGATGCAAGAGAATTACTTTCTCTAGTTCTTTTAGCTTAAGCATATGGCAGTATCTTACCAAATTATGATGATAAAAGCTTGCAGGGCATGAATTGTATCAAGAATCCTTACCATCTGGGGGGATTATCACTGGAATAGGACCTGTACATGGGCGCCTCTGTATGTTTGTTGCCAACGATCCCACTGTGAAGGGTGGAACCTACTACCCTGTAACTGTAAAAAAACATCTCAGAGCCCAAGAGATTGCTGCTCAGTGCAGTTTGCCATGCGTATATCTTGTTGACAGTGGCGGAGCTAATCTTCCAAGGCAGGCCGATGTCTTTCCTGACAAAGATAATTTTGGAAGAATATTTTACAATCAAGCGCAAATGTCTGCTGATGGGATTCCCCAGATTGCTCTTGTTCTTGGTTCTTGCACAGCGGGGGGTGCTTATATACCCGCCATGGCTGATGAAAGTGTAATAGTCAAAGGCAACGGTACTATATTTTTAGCTGGACCTCCACTTGTGAAGGTTAGTTTCAGCACACTGATTCTGTTGGTTCTGGCCATTTCATGTTTTCATGATATCTGGATCTGTTTAAAGTTCAAAGCAATTTGAGATGGATGGTTTTATAACCTAGGTTGTTCTGAAGAAGTACTTTTGGTAGGCTGCAACTGGTGAGGAGGTCTCCGCTGAAGACTTGGGCGGGGCCACAGTGCATTGCAAAGTATCAGGAGTGTCTGATCATTTTGCTGTTGGTAATTCTCCTTTTTGAAATAATATTTCTTCTTCTTTGTATCAACTATTGTACCCATTAGATGCTAATTTCTCATGATTAGACAATATGTTATATGGTAACATTACCTTCTAATGGTTTTGATTTGCTTTTAGTAATTCCCGTTTTTTAAATAATTTTTCTTCTTCTTTGAAGCAACTGTGGATTGTACCCATTAGATGCTAATTTCTCATGATTAGACAATATGTTATATGGTAACATTACCTTCTAAAGGTTTGCTTTTGTATAATATATTCCTATATTTTGGTTTGATTAAGTATCTATCAAATAAAAAATAGTTATCCCTGCCAATATGATGCATGATAACTAAATTTCTGTCAAATAAAAATATTTTAAGCAGCAAAGTGGGAATTAAGGTTATCTTATTACTTGGAATTATAGATGGCTTCAACCGAGCTATACAGATGGAAGAATTGGAAGGATTTCTAGCTCATTTGAGCTTTTGTCTACTGGCTGCATGGTTAGTTATTTTGGACTTAGTTAAGGAGGCCCCTGTTGGATTGGGTAGTGCTAAGAAGACTCGTCCCTCGCTGGATCCACCAGATATTACATCCATGTCAATCATCTGACGTGGAATTGGACTGATTTGGACTCGGCCTAGTCTGACACGTGACTGTCTTGTCCATGTGGCTTGGTTGTTAGACTTGGCAAGTCCATGTATTTTTTTTCCTGCTGTACCTCTAGAAGGATCTTATTTCAGGCTCGTCCTTTGATTTTGCGGACTTGTCCGAGGATTGCTTCTCACCCTCAAATCCGTTGTTTGTACCCTTCTGCATTCGAGGAAATTATTGGGAAATGAATAAAGAACTGAATCTTTTTCGATAAAGCTCTTTGGGGCCACAGTTCAGGTTTCAAACTTTTGCTGTAGAAAGTTTCCAATCTTGCGAATGAAGCCATGTATGCATTTTTAGTTACAGTTCCAATATGGATTGGCATTTCCCAAAATAAATGGATAAATAAACTGCTTTTGCTTTACTGTTTTTAGTTTTCAGGAACATTATTTACATCTTTATATCTTTTATCATAGTGATGGACATTTTTTTAATGATTAGTCCAATTTTTTGAGCTATTATGAGTACATTCACTTCCTGTATTCCCCTGCTTCGTATGACTTGGCTTTTAAGAATCTGCGAGAGTCAATCGGTTTTCAATTGGTTTTGAACAGTAGGAATTCTTCTTTGAGCAACTAATGACAAGCTTGGTGGTGCAACTTTAAAAAAAATTTCTGCATTATTTGGGCAACCTTTATTATTAACCCTACCATGCACCTCTTTTACAGGTGTCACTTTTGAAATTTTGTGCAATGCAACTTGAAACAAAAAGAGTAAAAATGAACTAAAAGCACCCAAGATATGATTGCTGCCGTATTCACAAATGTAGGGCTCAAAAAAAGCAAAATCAGCAATAGAAAAACTGAGCTGAAAATCATTTAGAGTGACCCTCTAGGATTTCATATAATTCGTGATTCCCTAAGGTCGCAGCTAGTATTACACATGCTTTGTAGGATGTCCTGTTCAGGCTTCTCGAACCTTCTCCTCCTAGGCTACCGTCTTCTCACACATGCATGTCCTGCTTTCCTCCTGGCCAACAATCTACCATTAGGCGGATCCAAATTTCTCAATTGAGGCAACCTGTAAGCCTACCCCAGATATGTATCCAAGGACTATTGCTAGCTGTATCCTGCCCTGGTTGTGGGCTCCACCCTACCTAACCAAGGCTTAGCTGCACATAAAGCTGAGGGTGATAGAGCACTCCAAATCCCAATCATAGATTCTGCTCAAAACCAGCAGTCATGCCAAAACCATCCTAAATCACATAGGGCCCTTAAATCCCATGGAGCTTGCTTTCATGGCCTGTTTGAGCCATGAGTCGAACACTCCCGCTCAAACTGGGAGTCGTTTTTTAATTGATAAAAAAATGCATGATTGCACGAAATACATGGCGAATACACGAGCTAGGAATCAAGAACCGACTGCTAAGGCCTTTAATGTCCAAAAAAGACCAGCATTTGCTTCATGTGGAACTATCCAATGCTTTCACTGTATAAAGCAGCTCTGGGGCATGGTATGAGCCTCATAGATAATTTGATTTATATTTTGAATATGTTTTAATTTGATTTATATTTTTGAGTCTGATCCTAGACTTTTTATATTTGTGGGTCGATTTAGAAAATACTAAGCAACATTAGATTTCTATTTGGAAAGTAAAGTAGACGAGAAATGAATAAACTTCCTACAGATTGAGTTCATTGCAAGTTCAGTTTCTTGGGATTCTTGCAGTGTCGAGGCTATATATATATATATATATTTTTATTTTATTTTTTTTATTTATTTTTTCTTGGTGGGGGGGGCAGGGGGGGGGGGGGGGGGGGGGGGGGGTTTGGTTCTGGCCCTGGGAAGGTCCTTGTAGTTAGAATTCCATTTACAGCTGAGACAAAGTATGGACCTTGGATCTGCAATGAAAGAAGTTTCAGGCTAAAAATCACTAGCTTATCGAAAATTTATTATTAGAACTATAATTGATGGAAATGAACTATATCATCATATGTGAATTCACTACTAGCAGTGAAATTGACTTTCCAACTTTACTTCAGAGCATGAAAATATGTGGCAAAAGTTTTATGTTAGTTGCCAACCTAGCACAACCCTCCTTTCTCTGGGCTTGGGACCGCTTTGGGCCGATTAGAAGGAGCAATTTGATTCAAGTGGAAGCTCTAAAATGGCAAGGGGATTGCTCAAAAGAACATAGATTTAAGTACTGAGACGAGATATGATGACTTATGGTCTGACTCAGGGGTATACCCTTGATAGAGTGTAATGGTAGAACATGATACGTATAGCAGACCCCAAATATAGTTGGAATAAGGCTAAGATGATGATGATGATGTATATGTATTATTAAGCTTTTTTTTTCTTCCTTTTTCTGGGGTAAATTATGTAGTACATGGTATCTCAGGTGATTGCTAAAGACTTAAGTTATTGATATTGCATTCTCCCAATCTCTATCCATGGAATTGAATCCTCTATTTTTCTACCAGTAACTGTTTGATGCAGTGGTAGCTTCAAAATCTTATAATTCAAGAATTTCATTCCTGAGTCCTTTTTTTTTTTTTGGGTAATTCAGTGGGGAAGACAGGCCCCTACCCGTTTTTTCAATAGATTGGGGGAGTTACATTTTGAAGGTGTTAATTGGGGGTGTCAGCGGGAGGAATGGATACCACGATGTGGTAACTGGGTGTGGGGATGCTACCACCACGACCCCAGCCTCTTTCCTATTCCTGAGTCCTTTGACTGAACAAATATTTATACTGCTCTTTAATAAGAGTGAGTTATGTAATTTAAAATGAGAATATTGCTAATAACTTATATTTCACTTGTTAAACCTCAAAATCTGTAGTTTTGATGTGATTGGTAGCACAATTCTACAAAATTGTACATGACTGCAGTACACACACAGACAGAGATTTACATATGTCATGAACATTATCATCATCCGAGCCTTATCACAACTATTTGAGGTCGGCTACATGGGTCTTATTCCAAAACTCCGCTCCATCAAGGGTAATATGCTTAGTCAGACCATATATCACCATATCTCTTTTCACTACTTCCATCCATGTCCCTTTAGGCCTTCTCCTTGCCATATTAGAGCGTTTCACTCGAACGAAATCATCTCTCGTGGCATACCCAACGACACACCAAGGTGGGCTTGCAACCAGAAGTTTTCCATACTAAGAAGTAGCTGTCAGAGATCTACTTCACTTGGAGAGGCTCAAGTTCTGTCATCTCAGAATAACTAAGAAAACAGAGCTTACTAAAGTTCACAAAACAAAGTTCACAAAACAAAGTTCACTCTTCTTTATCTTGTAGGTTACCTTCCATCAATAATCTGGAGATGGCCATGGATTTCTTAAAATCAGATCATTTTCTTTTTCTTTCCCTTTAACTGATCCCTTTGTGGGTTTTACCACTAAATCAATGTTCTTCTGGATTTATGTCAACGGGTCCCTTTTTTTTTTGTGTGTGTGTGTGTGTGTGTGTATGGGTGTGGGTGTGGGTGTGTGTGTGTGTGTGTGTGTGTGTGTGTGTGTGTGTGTGTGTGTGTGTGTATGTGTGTTTGTTTTCCACATAAACATCTTGTTTTCTATGTAGACCTGATTTTATGAATAACTTGGTTATAGGAATGTCACTTCCGGGTTTTTTCTACTATCTTCCATCTTACATTTTGGTGAATTTGTTCTGATAATAGATGAGATGCACGGACTGTCCATCGGGAGAAGTATAATTAAAAACCTTCACATGGCTGGGAAACAAGGAGAGGTGAATGACTCACCGTGTCCTCTTTCCAATTATGAAGATCCATTATATGATGTGAATGAGCTTCGTTATATTGCATCAACTGATCAGAAGCAGTCTTTTGACATCCGATCTGTGATTGCTCGAATTGTTGATGGAAGCGAGTTCAATGAGTTCAAAAGGTTGTATGGCACGGTAAGATCATCTTTTTTCCATTTGAAATGTTATTTGTAGTAATGCTGATTGTTGCATTGAGCATATGAAATTTACAAGCGTTGGTTCTCTTCTTTTTGTTTGCAGACTCTTGTCACAGGTTTTGCGAGGATATTTGGGCAACCAGTAGGAATAATTGGAAATAATGGCATCTTATTTACTGAATCTGCGTTGAAAGGGGCCCATTTCATTGAATTATGTGCACAACGTAATATTCCATTGATATTTTTACAGAATATCACTGGCTTTATGGTACGATCTCTTATCCTTTGACATAACCAAATCCCCCATTGATATTTGCAACAGTAATTGGAATGATTAGAATAATCTCAAGGGTCTGTTTGGAAGAAAAGCAGGGTGACTTGTGTTCTGCTCAGACCGCTATCTGCACTTTGTAGATTGTGATCGGATTAGAACTAGTTATTTCCAAATTCCGAGCGACTTGCAAGAAAAGCAATCCTGTTATAAGGACGTATTATACACGATGCTTCCTTCTTGATAGGGACACTAGTAAAAACCAATGAAGTCCAACAATATGGCGATTATACTTCAAGCCTCTATTCCTGAAAGGAAGGCCTCTGTAGTGCTCTAATATAACTAACATCCTCGATAAGGTGCAGAAACCAATTGAATGAAAAGTCCACAGAGGTTTGTTCAAATGGGGAAAAAAATATCCTGAAAATAGTCAACAAAATACCTTTCCCTAATATTTCAGCTTCAAAGAATGAAGATTGGGGTCATATGACACAAACATCTCTTTTGTCATGTTCCTTGAAGTTAAGTCTTCCTTCAGAAGTGAGGAACTTTACCTATTATGCTTGTTGTCACTTAAATCTTTTGACATTTCATTGTCTACAATGTTGTATGAACCAATCTGTAGTTCAATTGTTCTTCAGTGTATTTAGTAGTTTAATTTGTTCCCATTTGTATTGAGTCATGAAGTAGAATAAATTTGTCCATTCTATATTCTATTGGCATCTCAAATAATAACGAAATTTAGGATCCTTAATATCAATTCATTAAGGCAATACTCTATTCTAAAATTCTTTTGTTATTTAATTTGCGATGCCTTGACTGATCATGAAAGTAACTTGTTTGGAGGTTCGCTAAATTCTTGTAAATATTGTTTAATTACAGGTTGGTTCAAGATCTGAAGCGAGTGGCATTGCCAAGGCTGGAGCGAAAATGGTGATGGCAGTCTCATGTGCCAAGGTTGCATTTATTCCTATACATAATACACTGAAAATATGTCATTTAGAATCAATTCATTTTTTTTTCTTCCCAAGGTTAGGCCAGCCCAGGTTTAGTTGGGTCATTGAATATCTCTTCTATAATGAATTTTCCAGATTGTTGTTGGATTTTGTATTGAGGCATGTTTAGGTTGGCAAACTTAGTTTATTTTCATTCTACTTCGATTTTTTTTGCCATAACATGGTTATCTTGGATGTGAATTACTACTTTCAATCATTGCTGGTATATCTTCAACTAAAGTAGATGAGGAATTTGGAGCTTTGGCTTCCATGGTTTCATGTGCATGATAGCTCTCCTTTCATTGTAATTAGTTTGAAATGAACCTGACATATGGAGTGGAATATTAGCCACTAGATTGCCCAGGGATTTTCTACAACAATAGTGTTGCATCGCAACGGGTTTAGATCAAGTATGTTATCTTAGTAATGTTCCAAATGAATGTTTTGAATCTTAATAATTGCACAAGGCATGTTGGGTGAGCTGCCAGGGTATGCCTTTTCTGCTAGAGATTCGTACACAGTTACAAATCTGGTAATGACATGTACAGATACATACACAATACAAAATGATATGGGCTCATGTTTGACCAATCAAGATTCTGACCAAAAGAGCTGCTCTCACGAATCATGACTTGATTTCTGCACTAGGGAACCTATTGTTTCATAATAGCACCTTAGAGTCAGGTTTAAGATTGCTGACCAACGGAAGAAAAGTTATTAAACTTGATACTTGGACCAAAAGTTATGCTGAGGATGCCCCAACGTCTCTTAGACTTTTGTAACTAAATCCATTACCATAGAAATATATCAATCCAGAGTTCATTGCATGAAGAATACTATGCGGCTTTAATATGGAGTAGAGTTCAAGGGCTGCAAGTGTCCAATATTGTTGCCTTGTGAGAATATAATTGCTTGAAGGCCATTATTATGGAGCAGGCTAAATTTGCTGAAGTTCTAAGAGTGGGGGGACGCTCTAGGAAAGAAAAAAATTGCCTTGAGAAAAAAGTGTTCTGTTTCAGAAAGGCATGGTGGTAAGATAGGCAAAGCTCAATGACAAGAAGGAGGATGAGTAATGAGTATCAAGGAAACTAGGATGATGGAGGTGGAAAATAGTTTCACATGCATAGTATGATAAATGCTTAGGGAAAAGAAAAAGTCTGATTGTAGAAATACAGAAGAAACCAACAATGTGCTCTGGTGTAATGGCAGCTCAATCTGGGGATGGAGGAGGCAGATAGAACTTATTTGGTGAAGATGACGAGTTTGATCCTTTAAGAAGGCATGCCAATGATGAATTAAAAGAAAGAAGAGTCTAAAACCAAGAAGGATTGGCTTGCGAGAAATTCAGAAGAGGATAATTTTTACTTGGTTATGGCTGAATATGTTAGTATTACCTTTCCATCTTGACCCACAAGCATTCATTGTTGCTTTAGGTATAATATGTTGCATGTTCCACTTGTTACTTATCTTGGGATGTACGCTTCATAGTAGCTTTCAGGTAACTGGGCAGACATCCATGCTTGTGTCCACTATATTTCTGATCTTGGTTCCATCAGATCGAACCTCTCTTGGTTGGGTGTCCTTCAATTGTATAGTCTTTGAATTTTCTCTATTAAGTGTTGATTAATTTTCTGAAAAAAGCTCAATCCTGTGGTTTTCTATAGGACAAAGTTTATATAGAGCTGAGGCTCTAAACAATCAAATTGGAGCGCACCTCAAAAATTTCACTAGAAGAGGTTGTTTTGATCCCCAAATATCCTC
Source organism: Amborella trichopoda (assembly GCF_054954075.1). Lineage (NCBI taxonomy): Eukaryota > Viridiplantae > Streptophyta > Magnoliopsida > Amborellales > Amborellaceae > Amborella > Amborella trichopoda. The sequence continues at coordinate 30,741,562 of NC_142339.1, forward strand.
AAATTGATCATCTTGACATTAAGATGCATGTACATAAGGAAAAAATGGATTTCAAGTTTTGGAAATAGTGCATCTTGTAATGGATTTTTGGACCATCAATTTTCAAGATTTTCAAGCTTTCATAGATCTGCTTGATCTACACTATTCTTGAAGCTTTAAATTTTATAATTAGAGATGAAAATATATTTTAAGGCTATCACAAAGATTTCTAGTATTGAAACCACATTTCTCGGCACTATTTGAAGGTGCGCTCTACTTTGATTGTTTAGAGCTTTGGCTCTATACAAACCGCACTCTTTTCTATATGAGTTTGAGACATTCATCGATAAGCAACATGTGGATGCAGGGAGTGGACCGGGTGTGTGGGGGGGGTAAAGCTCCTTCCCTCCCTGCCACCACCAAATCTTTCTCTGACAATCCCAGGGTTGGAGCTCGAGTGGGCCTCGCTCACCCACTACAAGGGATTGTGGTACCAACTGAATGGGATCACAGTTATGTGTATATGTGTGTGTATAGTATAGAGGATGCTTCCTATCACTCCATATACATATGGTGCATTTGTCAGAGAAGGAAGAAGCTTCAACCATGGGAAGTTCCCAGGCTCCCACTCTTGTTCCCAACAATTGTGAGCAACCCACTTCTTACAGTTTAAAGTAATATTTGATAAGGCTTAGTAATCAACGGGTTGCCAACACCTTTTTCATCCAATTTCAACCTTTTTTTGCTTTAGCTATTACTTATGCCTAATTCAATACTAACTCTAGTAGCACATGGACAATAATCATTTTACAAAGAGCTTTCAATTGGCAAAGGAGCATTTAAGCTGAGATGAATATCACATTTAAGTACTAAAAATGGATCAATAGCGGACCCAAAGTGAGTCTTGCGGGAGCGATTGCAGAGTTTCTGCTGATGTGAAGAAGTGGCGCCTCCCCCAAGTTGAGTCAGGAGAAGAGGCATACTAACAGTCACTGTTTTCATTAGCAGCTTTTTGTTCGTTGATATGACAAAGTCAATTCTTGAGAAGGGGTTCTTAGAGGATTTACATGCAGTCATCGGTGCGATTCTCAGTTTGCACCATGCATTTGATGGTCAATCCCAAATAGTTTAGGTTGCTAAATGCTATGCGTTTGGCTAATCTCTGTCCTTCAGTTTTCATGAATTATTCAGTATCATCCATTATCTGTTCTGTTATTCACATCTCTTCATGTCTGCCCATTGTATTCGACTGGGATTCTGTTGCTGACATCCATTTTCTTCTCTTATGTTCACCTTACTCTAGCTGAGATTAGTTATAAATTTCTGCGATCTGATCTTTTGGCAGGTTCCCAAGGTGACAATTATTGTTGGCGGAAGCTTTGGTGCTGGAAATTATGGGATGTGTGGGCGTGCATACGGTCCCAATTTTCTTTTCCTTTGGCCTTCAGCTAGGATCTCTGTGATGGGCGGTGCTCAGGTAGTGCTACATTTCTTTTCATAATCCTGTGGGCTTCCTTTTGTTAGGCTTTTCCAATTTTTTGTGGTAATGTGCTGTAAACATCTGCGTCATTATGGATGGACTGGCATCAATCTTTTCTTAAATTATTGAATGAAGAGTTAGTTGCGCGCAAAGAGCTTTGGAATACTCTAACCGAGCAGAATCATGCGGTTTTAGTTATCTAACTCGCCACAAGAGTTAGGACAACTATGTAACCTTAGGACTTTAATGAAGTTTGTCTTTTCATGAAAAAACATAGCAAATCTGTTCAACCTCCTGTTACAATAATTTACAAATATTGGTCATTGCTTTCGAAAGGAAAAGATCAGTGAGACAGGGCCTCAACTGAGAAAATGTGGTTCCCCCTCATTTCTCTATATTTTGGATGATTAAGGACAGAAAAGTCTGCAAGTCCATCGTATGGAGCCCCAAGAGCTAGATCCTCGAAAAGAAAATGGATTTGGAGCCTTTTAGATACCCTTCTTGAATGCCTTCTCAACAGGGAACTTGGACAGTCCACTTCATTGGACCCTGGATCAGTCAGATTTGCACCATTTTAGAGTGCTAACCCATTTGTCTTGGGTGGAAATGGATTCACAGGATTTTAGAAGGTGTTTTAGGTCTTCGATCCATAAAAAAGATGAGTTTGATGGGGGCCAGCACGGTGTTGCATGAGGCAGGTGCCTCATGGTGGCACCATCCTTCGAAATTGTAGAATAGAGCAGCTTGGATAGAAACCTCATTTTCTGGGTAGGGGTGTTAATTGGTTGGGTGGGGTCGAGGTTGGCCCCGACCCTACCAACTTGGTCCTAGTTGGACCTAGACCCAACCCAAACCCGACCCATTGGGTCTGGTCTGGTCTAGATAAAAGAAATACAAATTATAAATATTTTATAATATATGATAGTGTTATATATATATATATATATGAGTAATGATCCTATGAGACCCTCCCACACTCATATGTGTAAGACCCCAAAGGATCACCTTTAAATTTAGCACAAATCTCTAGAAAAGTTATCACATGGGTGTGGGACTTGGCTTTTCTAGAGATCTGTGCCAAATTTAATTGCGATTTTTTGGGGTCCTACACACATGGGTGTGGGAGGGTCTCACAGGATCATTACTCGATCTCTCTCTCTATATATATATATATCAGACCAGAATCGATAAGGTCAAGGATGGACCCGAACCCAAACTTGACCTAGGTTAGGTCTGGGTCGTCCAAACCCAGGCCTGAACCCAGGTTCAATATCTAGGTCCAGACGCACACCCATGTCGGGTCATCCCATTGGGTGGACCCTCCCTAATGGAACCTTTTTTATGGGAATGGTCTTGTAAATGTATTCTTTGAAGAATAAAGGATTACGAAATTGAATATAGCAGTGTGCCGGAACTCGCCTTGGCCAAGGCCAAAGCGAGCTTGAGAACATGGCTGTGTCCTGCACAGAGCCAAAAGTCCCTACAAAAATGAAAAAGGAAAACATAGAAAATTTGTAGTAAAAGTAAAAAATCTGAAAAAAAAAAAGAAAAAGAAAATACAAAAATAGTGGTTATGACAAAAAACACTCACCAATCTTTCCAAATACATCTCGATCATATGAAAAACGTTTGTATAACATTTCAGCATTTTTTGTAAATATTTTTTACTTTTTTGAATTTATTTTTTATGCCCCGAGTTGTACACACAAGGCTACTTGGCTGCATCCAAGTGGACTCGGCCGAGGCTTGTCACATTGGGGATGTAGAATCTTGGACTTGCTGAATAGATGACATGAAAGTTCGGATTACTTCTTATGATACCTGCCATTTCTGAAAGGTTAAACTTCAAAAATTACATCCATTTTGTTGAAACAAACCCTGAAGATTATATTTTGTTTATCTGTTTTTTATCATTTAGGTTTATATACATATTAGCTTTAAGAATGCGATATTATAAGCTTATTATTGTGCTGATACTTGTTCTTTGGATGACTTTATCATAAATATGCAGGCTGCTGAGGTCCTTGCTCAGATTGAAAAGAAGAATAAAAAGTTGCAGGGATTGAAGGTAGTTCCTCCTTCTCTGGACCAAATTTTTCTTAAAATTCCGAAAGATGGTATAAATAGCCATCTCAAAATTTGTATAGAAAATTTTCTTTACCATGCACAACAACGTTATCTTCTTTTACCTTTTTACAGTCTCGTCATGTCATGCCCCAAGAGTTTACAATACTGATATTCCTGAGATGTGACAGTCAAAACCTATATACATCTCTTGATAGGACAAATTTACAGAAGCGAATTCTTACAAAGTAACAAAAGAAAGTTTAAGCACAACTACAATATCTTCCAGAGTTGATTCAGACGAGCACTCAAAATGAAACCGCAGTTATCTTGAAAAAATGTTTACTATAATTTGATGAGTTTGGCTACTCAGTAAGTGATCATCATAATCCTAAAAATAATCATGGTTGAAAGATATCAAAATTTTCAAAAAGGAGATCTATTAACAGAAATGCATTAACAGTTTCACTTTAAAAAATGCATAATTAAGTATAAACCGAATAATTGAAATGCATATAACATTTTAACGGCAGTGCATAATTCAAAGGATTTCACAAAATACCCTATTGACGTCCCAAGTAGGTCACCTATATACCCCATCAGCGTTTTGATGGGTTCACTTAATCCCTATCGGCGTCCCAGATAGGTCCACTTAATCCTTGCAGGTCTACTTATACCTCACTGGCGTACGGATGAGTCCACTTAATCCCTACCGGCGTACCGGATAGGTCCACTTACGCCTCATCGGCGAACCGGATGAGTCCACTTGCATACTTAAAGTATTTCTAAATCTCTTTAAACATTTGAAAGCAGCAATATCATGTACTCAACATATCATTGAAATTATTAATATGAATTTCACTGAAACCATTAATAACAGTCACTTTCAATAACATTTCAAAAATAACTAGTCAAATATTTTGGGTTCAAATTTAGAAAGGTAGCAGTTCGTAAAGACATTCTAGCATAATTGCCAATCTAATATGTATAGAAAAACTCTTATAAAAATTCACGAATACGGAATTATCACAATTTATGGGATGTCAATTCGCAAATAAACATTTCACAGACAATGCTATAATCAAATGCAAAAATATCAGTTTTCAGATAATAATGCAGTCATTTGCACATGAATTTTACAATGTCTAAATATTCAAAAACAGTAGAAAGAAATCTCACAATTTTAGTAAAAGCAGAACTATCACATTTATTTCTAATAATTTTATTTCTAAAATTTTCTAACAATAGATAAGATAAATAAATAAATAAATTTCTTTCTAAGAATTTACAACATTTAAAATTTCTAATATCATAATTTTATTAAAAAGATTTTTTTCAAATTAATGAGGTCGCTTGCGCATAAAATTTATCGTGCTTAAAATTCATGATAATAAGCAGAAATAATTATTTCATTTCATTTTTGAAAAGAACGAATTATTTTTCAAGATAATGAAGTCACTTACCTAAAATATTTGAGAAGAAACTTTTGATAAAAATTCGGCTAGAGAGAGAAAGATTTCAAAAATTTTCTAGGGTGAGAGTCCTCACCTCTCCTATTTAAATTCTTAAGATACTTTATTATATTATCTTATTAAGTTACACCTCATACATGAGGTGTAACAATTATATTACACCAGAACGTTTAAAGCCCACGTCCACTAAAGGACCCGACAAAGCAGCAAAAACTTAAACTAAAAGCTTTTGAAAGTAGTGATGGTCCCTAAGGACCATCATGCTCATATGGACCATCACTTATTAAAAGTTTTTTTTTTTTTTTGTTTTTAAAGTTTAGGATTGTTACATTCTTTCCCCCTTAAAGAAATTTAGTTCTCTAAATTTGTGTACCTGATTACTGAAAAAGATAGGGATATTTTTCTCTGATATCGTCTTCTCGTTCTCAAGTCGACTCCTCTCTTGAATGGTACTGCCATAATATACAGACCAAAAGAATCTCCTTGTTGCGCAACACTGGTACCTTTCTATTCAGTATCAAAATTGGCTGCTCAATGAAGGATAGGTCCTTCCTGATCGGTAAAGGTTCATATTTCAAGATATAGGATAGGTCGGGCTGATATTTTCGTAATGATGATACATGGAAGACATTATGGACGTTTGCCAATTCGGGTGGTAACGCAAGTCTATAAGCGACACGTCCGATTCTTTCCAGGATTTCAAATGGTCTGATGTAACGTGGGCTCAGCTTTCCTTTCTTACCGAATCTCATAATGCCTTTTATTGGTGAGAATTTTAGGAAAACTCAATCACCTTCCTCAAATTCAAGATTTCTTTGTCGGTTATCGGCATAACTCTTTTGTCAACTCTGAGCTGTCTTGAGCCTTTCTCGAATTAATGCTATCTTATCTGTGGTTACCTGGACAATTTTTGACCTCAAAAGGTTTCTTTTACCAACCTCGTCCCAACAGATGGGTGACCTGCATTTCCTTCCATACAAAGCTTCATATGGTGCCATTTGAATACTGGCTTAGAAGCTATTATTATAAGCAAATTCAATCAGGGGTAAATGGTCTTCCTAGCTTCTTGTAAAGTCAATGACACAGGCCCTCAGCATATCTTCCAAAGTTTGGATGGTCCTCTCCGATTGTCCATCAGTTTGAGGGTGAAAGGCAGTGCTAAAGGTGAGTCTCATCCCCATGGCTGACTGTAGCCTAGCCCAAAATTTAGAAGCAAACCGAGTATCCTTGTCCGATACAATACTGACCGGAACTCCATGCAACCGCACTATTTCCTTAATGTACAACTGGGTCAGTCGATCCAAAGTGTACGTCGTGCGAATCGACAGAAAGTGGGCAACTTTGGTCAGCCGGTCTATAATGACCCAAATGCTATCATGTCCTGAATTTGTTCTAGGCAAGTCAAAGACAAATCCATAGAGATGTGCTCCCACTTCCACTCTGACACGGGTCAAGGCTGCCACAACCTAGCGGGCCTTTGATGCTCAACTCTTACTTGCTGGCATGTTAGGCACTTAGACACAAATAGTGCTACCTCTTTCTTCATATTATTCTTCCAAAAGGTTTTCTTCAGGTCCCGATACATTTTAATACTTCCGGGATGTATCGTATAACGAGAGTGATGTGCTTCTTCCAAGATAGCTTTCTTCCCACTCTCATCATTTGGGACACAAACCCGACTTTTGAATCTTAGCAAATCCTCACTACATATAGAGAATTCTTCTCTCTTTCCCAGCTTCACTTTTTCTACAATTATAACTTGAGGGACCTGAGGGTCTTTCTTTTGTGCCGATCAAATCTCTTGGATTAATTGGGGTTCTGCCTTAATGTTAGCAATCATACTTACCACACCATTAATGAACCGAGTCGAATGCCAATCCACTATTTCCTCTAACAATTTCATTTCTTGGATCATTAGATGAGCTAAGACTCCCGTAGATTTCTATTTAGAGCGTCGGCCACAACGTTAGCTTTTCTTAAATGATAATGGATTGTACAATCATAATCTTTTAAGAAATCCATCTATCTTATCTACCGCATATTTAAATCTTTCTGAGCGAAGAGGTATTTCAAGCTCTTATGATCCGTGTATATTTCCAATTGCTCACCATATAGATAATGCCTCCACATTTTCAAAACAAATACTATTGCAGCCAGCTCCAAGTCATGAATTGGATATCTTTTTTCATATTCTTTCAACTGTCTGGATGCATATGCTACTACCTTCCCATATTGCATTAATACACAGCCCAAGCCTTTATGTGAAGCATCACTATAAATCACAAATCTCCCACTCCCCTCAAGAATAGTTAAAATAGGTGTTGAAGTTAATCGAACTTTTAGTTCTTGAAAACTCTCCTCACATTCACTTGTTCACTCAAATTTGATATTTTTCTGTGTCAATCGAGTCAATGGGGTTGCGATTTGAGAAAATCTTTTTACAAATTTTCTGTAATATCTTGTCAATCTCAAAAAACTTCGAACTTCAGTCACATTACTTGGTTGTTTTCAATTAACAACGGCTTCAACCTTTGAAGGATCAACTGATAGACCTTCCTTTGATATGACATGTCTTAAAAATGTCACTTGTTCAAGCCAAAATTCACATTTACTAAGTTTGGCATACAATTTCTTTTCTCTTAATATTTGCAATACCATTCTAACATGCTGCTCATGTTCCTTCTGATTCTTGGATTAAATTAAAATATCATCGACAAATACCACAATAAATTTATCCAAAAAGGGCTTAAAGACCCGATTCATCAAATCCATAAATGCAGCCGGTACATTGGTTAATCCAAAAGGCATGACTAAAAATTCATAATGGCCATACCTTGTTCTGAAAGCTGTCTTGGGAACATCTTCACTTTTAATCTTAAGCTGATGGTATCCAGTTCTAAGATCAATTTTTTAAAACACTTGTGATCCTTGTAATTGATCAAATAAATCATCAATTCTAGGTAATGGATACTTATTTTTCACTGTCACTTGGTTCAATTGTCTATAATCGATACACAATCTCATGGTCCCATCTTTCTTTTTAACAAACAATACCAGAGCACCCCAAGGTGACACACTGGGCCTGATAAAACTTTTATCTAATAATTCTTCCAATTGTTGTTTAAGTTCTTTAAGTTCTGCAGGTGCCATTCTGTAAGGTTTCTTAGAAATTGGGGCTACCCTTGGCAAAAATTCAATAGAGAATTCAATTTCCCTGTCAAGCGGTAATCCTGGCAATTCTTCAGGGAAAACATCAGGAAATTCTCGAATAACCAGAGTGGTATCCAAATTTGTCTCTTCCTTCCTATCTTCTTTGATATAAGCAGGCAAGAAAGTCTCGACACCCTTTTCGAAAGAGGCGATTAGCTCGAATACAGGAGATTAAATATGATGGGGAGTCTTCTATGATACCATTGAAGTAAAATACTGGTTGATCCGGAATACTAAAGGTAACCATTTTCTTGTAACAATCAATACTTGCATGGTATGCAGAAGTCAATCCATGCCTAATATTACATCAAAATCTTGAATTTCTAGAAGTATTAAATGAACCAACAGTTCATTTTCTTCTATCTTTATTACACAAGATTTTTACACTATATTGGTGTCACTTGAATTTTCCATCGGTGTGGCTACCTCTAGAATGTATTCTAATTGTTCTGGTTCGACCTTTAAGTGGCATGCAAAGTGTGGTAACACAAATGAATAAGTAGATCCGGGATCAATCAAAACATGAACGACTTTTTGGAAGATAGTAAGAATACCTTGAATCACTGATTTTGAGGCATGAGCGTCTTGCTGGGTGATTGCAAATACTCTTCCCTTCATTTGAGGCTTTTGAGCTATTTCTCCCTGCTTTGGAAGCTGTTGCATCTGTAAGCTAGGACACTCTGTAATTTGGTGCCTCAATTTTCCACATTTAAAACAGGCTCTAGTATGCCAATAACAAGGAGTCGATCCACGGTTTTTCCCATATTTTTTACGTGGTTCTATTGGGCTTTGAAGTGGCAAGAGCCTTGGCTTCTTGTTTGCCCTTTCAAACTGTTGTCGATTAGATGGTGTGGGTCTAATTTAACATTTCTGATTTTCCATCTTTTGGAAAATTTTCGAAATCTTTTTCGACAATTTGGGCTCGATCCACTATTTCAGCATAAGTTCTCAATTTTAAGACTGATATTCTGCTTCTAATAGCAGGTCTGAGACCCCTTTCAAATTTTTTCACCTTTCTTGCCTCATTGTTAATCATATGTGGTGCAAACCTGGCCAATTCAGTAAACTTGGCCTCGTACTGTGCTACTGTCCGGTTTCCTTGGATTAATTTTTGAAATTCCATTTCTTTTTTGTCTCGAATAAGATCTGGAAAATACTTTTCATTAAATGCCTCTAGAAATACTTCTCAAGTCAAGAGTTTATTTCCTTTGACCAATACTCCTTTTGCCATTCGCCACCAATGTCATGCTTCACCTTCTAACATAAAAACTACCAAGGCCACCTTCCTATCATCAGGACATTCCATTACTACGTATATTTTCTCTAATTGCATAATCCATCCCTCGGCTTCCAGTGGGTTTACAACACCCTTAAAAAAAGGTCGGTTCAATTTCTTAAATTGTTCGATATTACTCCCACCATTTCCCGTAACTGACTACCTTGGTGGATTGTTGTTTCCATCTGATGTTGAATTAGAGCAACCATATTTTCCAAGGCTTTGTGAATTCCTTCCATATTAGCTTCAGCTATTCTGGATTTGGACTTCGTCCCGGTCTGTACACACAATAAATGTGATTTTTAAGTATATTCTTTTTAAATTTCCTAAGAATCTTAAACCTATTGCTCTGATACCATAATTGTCACGCCCCAAGAATTTACAACACTGATATTCCTGAGATGTGACTGTCAAAACCTATATACATCACTTGATAGGACAAATTTACAGAGGCGAATTCTTACAAAGTAACAAAAGAAAGTTTAAGCACAACTACAATATCTTCCACAGTTGATCCTGATAAGCACTCAAAATGAAACCGCCGTTATCTTGAAAAAATGTTTCCCGCAATTTGATGAGTTTGGCTACTCAGTAAGTGATCATCATAATCCTAAAAATAATAATAGTTGAAAGATATCAATATTTTCAAAAAGGAGATCTATTAACAGAAATGCATTAACAGTTTCACTTTAAAAAATGCATAATTAAGTATAATCCGAATAATTGAAATGCATATAACATTTTAACGGCAGTGCATAATTCAAAAGATTTCACAAAATACCCTACTGGCGTTCCAAATAGGTCATCTATATACCCCATCAGCGTCCTGATGGGTCCACTTAATCCCTATTGGCGTCTTAGATAGGTCCACTTAATCCGTGCAGGTCCACTTATACCTCACCGGCGTACCGGATGAATCCATTTAATCCCTACTGACGTACCGAATAGGTCCACTTATGCCTCACCGGCGAACCGGATGAGTCCACTTGCATACTTAAAGCATTTCTAAATCTCTTTAAACATTCGAAAGCAGCAATATCATGTACTTAACATATCATTGAAATTATTAGTATGAATTTCACTGAAACCATTAATAACGGTCACTTTCAATAACATTTAAAAAATAACCAGTCAAATATTTTGGGCTCAAATTTAGAAAGGTAGCAGTTCCTAAAGACATTCTTTTTTTTTTTTTTTTTTGAAAGTTTAGGATTGTTACACGTCAAGTGGGAGATAATGCGTAATCTTTCATTCTGTTGATAAAGATCTCTATCTCCCTAGTGATCTCAGGTACCCTGATCATATCTGTACTTTGCAATGAAACCTAGGCACTAAAAAATTGTACAAGTTCCATTTGTCGACATGTGTCACCATAGAGACATATCGTGGCACTCCTACAAATGGGGAAGGACACTTGCAAGGGCAGTGCCAGACGTGTATAATAATAGAAAGAGTTAAGGTACTGCCAGGAAACTTTTGATCCGTAAAAGACAATTTTTGGTTGGCCCTCGAGCCTTGGGATTGCGTTGAAGGAAGCAGAGCCCTGACCACTGATGAAAGGAACCAAAGAGCACAGTCTATGCTAAACAACCAGCTTCTCCTCCGCAAGGAAGAGATCTTCTGGTCCTAGAGATCCAGGGTCAAATAGCTTAAATTTGGTGACCTTAATATCGCTTTTCTCCACAAGATTGCGAACTGCAGAAGGCGGGAAAGCTCCTCCAACATCAAAGTTGGTGAATTCCTTTTCAACCACCCCCCACCTAAAAAAAAAGTGGAAAAGGCAATAATTGACTTCTTTTTCAACTCTTTACTGGCCCCTCTGACCCAAGGCCTAGGGTAGCAAAGCTGTCCTTCCGTTCAATTCCCCCCAGAGAAAGCTGCCTAGCTTGAGCGCATGTTTTCCGAAGAAGAGATCCTTAGGGCAGTCAAACGACCTCAGTCAGGACGTAGCCTTCAGACCCGACAGCTAACCAGTGGCCATTTTCGAACACTGTTGGGACTGTTTTCGTCCCGATCTGCTTGCCTTCTTCAATGAATTCTACGCGAAAGGTATTATTCATAAGGCCATGAACGCTACCTTCATCACCTTGATGCCCAAGGTTGAAGAGGCCAAAGAGCTTAAAGATTTTAGGTCCATCAGTCTAATTAATAGCTCCTACAAAATTATCTCAAAGGGCCGAGCTTCTCAAGGAGTTCCTCGGTTGGGTCACGTCTCTGTCTCAGGGGGCTTTCATCAAGAACCGTCAGATCCTTGACTGTGCTCTTAATGCACATAATGCATCCACTCGCAAAGAAGAGATATTCTGGTCTCTGAGATCGAGGGTCAAATGACTTAAATATGGTGACATCAATATTGCTTTTCTCCATGAGATTGCCAACTGCAGAAGGTGCAAAAACTCCATCTCCCACATCAAATTTGATGAAATCCATTTGGCCCCCCCCCTCCCTAGGTGGAAAAGGCAATAATCAACTCCTTTTTTATCTCTTTACTGGCCCCACCGGCCCAAGGCCAAGGATGGTAGTGCTGTCCTTCCATTCAGTTCCCCCGGAAAAAGCTACATGGCTTGAGCACCTGTTTTCCAAAGAAGAGACCTTGGTCAGGACCGAGCCTCCAGCCTAGACAGCTACATAGTGGTCATTTTCAAACACTTTTGGACTCTCTTCGACCCTTTCTGCTTGCTTTCTTGGATGAATTCCATGTCAAATGCAGTATTCATAAGGCCATGAACGCAACCTTCATCGCCTTAATACCCAAGGTCAAAGGGGCGAAAGAGCTTAATGACTTCAGGCCCATCAATCTAATTAAATAGCTCATACAAAATTTTCTCAAAGGTCCTAGCTTCTAGGCTCAAGGAGGTCCTCAGCTGGGTCATCTTTCCTATTCAGGGGGCTTTACTCAAGGAACGTCAAATCCTTGATGATGCTCTTGTTGCACATGAGTGCATCCACTCTAGATACCTCTCCAACATTCCAGGTCTCGACATCAAATTGGATTGAGAGAAGGCCGACGACCATCTGACTGGGTCATCCTAGATGACACTCTCAGGAGAATGAGGTTTGGACAAAGATGGAGGGGTTGGATCTTGGATGCATATCCATTCCTTTCTTCTCAGTCATTATTAACGGATCCCCCAAAGGCATCTTCCCTACCTCTAGAGGTGTTAGACATAGAAGCCCTCTCTCGCCTTTCCTGTTTGCTATTGTTGCTAAAATTTTAGCCGATCAATCGCTGGGATATACCGTAACAACCTCCTCAAGCTTCTTTATAGGAAATCAAGGGCCGGAGATTTCCCATCTTCAATTCGTTGACAACACCCTTATTTTTACAACGCCTCCACTCAATAGGTCGATTCCGTCCTTTTCCTCAAATGCTTCGAGATGGCCACTAGTTTTAGGGTAAACATGGCCAAATACAAAATGATTGGCATGGCTATCCAGGCCAATGAGACCCAATGCCTGGCGGACCATTGGGGTTGCACGGTGGATGACGTGACTTCCATTTACTTGGGTTTGCCTTAATGTATTGGGAAGACCAAGCTACGGCAATGGAGCAATATCGTTGATAAGTTCGATTGCAAACTCGCCAATTGGAAGGGCAGGTTCCCCTGCTCATAGGGGAGATTTACCTTGACCCTCTCCACATCCCTATTTTCTAGATGTACGTCTTTCATATGTCGACTTCAATCATGGCTTGGGAACAACTCATGAAGAACTTCCTTCGTCAGGGGAGGGGCTAAGGAAGTACCGCCTCATTTCATGGGCTAAAGTTTGCTTGCCAAAGGCTCATAGTGGGGTGGGCATCCGTAGTCTTAAATCCAACAACTTAGCTATTTTGGGCAAGTGGTGGTGGTGCTTTGCCACACAAGAAAACCATCTCTAGCAAGAAGTCCTCCGACATGAGTATCGTTGTGGAGCCTTGGCCTAGCTCCCTAGCTGCAGCGTCAACTCCAAATCCTCTGGAATCTGGAGATCCCTCCTCCATACCCTTAAGCTCTTAAAAAACAATATCCGTTTTCGGCCTCAGGAAGGTACCAGAGTCATCTTTTGGCCCAATCTCTGGATAGGCTATTCTCCATTGATGGAGAGATCGCCAAACTTGTTCTCCTTGCTTGTGATAGCCAATCGACTGTAGCTGACCACTTTGACCCCTTAGGATTGGATAGAGTTTGGAACCCCAATTTCAGAAGGCCCTTAGCAGACCACGTGGTCCATGAATTCTTGGCCATGTCATGCCTTCTCCATTATGTTTTCCTCCCACCCCATAGTGCTGATAAGATTATTTCGTCTCCGGCTCCCTCAGATGTTTTCTCAGTAGCCTCATTCTACAGCAAAATCACTTCCTCATTCTACACCCCCATCCCTTGCTGTTAGAACCTGACTCTCCTTCATTTCCCCCAAAATCCAAGTCTTCAATTGGATTGCATCTCCAAGAGTTGACCATTGGCCAGATCCAAAGAAGGGGAATGCAGATACCAAACCGATTTGTCATGTGCCTAGCGGATGAAGAAACCATCCAGACCTCTTCATCCACTGTGACCTAGCCAGATTACTCTAGGGAGACCTCCAACTTTTCAATGGTCGTGGGAGACTCCGAGATCTGTCCCACACCTCTTTTGTGCTTTTTTCTTCCCTTTGTGGTCTAAGCCGGGCACCCCTCTCTGGTGGGCCTCCGTGGCTGCCATGTTATGGGTAATTTGGATGGAGAGAGTAGGACTTTCCGAGGGGAGAAGGCTACCGTCCAAGCCTTGAAAAATAGGCCCTAGGTCACCTTTTGGGGTAAACATCACAAAGTCTTCAAGCATTTCTCCTAGACTGATTTTCACCAAGATTGGCTGGTGCTGCTGAACCTGAGCCCCCCCCAGAATCCTCGCGCCTCCCTTTGGAGACCACCTGCCCGTCTTCGACAGTTTCTCCCTTCGCAACACGAGCCCTTCTGGTATTAGGGACATTTTCAGAGACAAGGACGGCTGAACCGTTTTCTCCTTCTCTCGATGCATTCGCCACACCGACTCTACCATCACAGAAGCAGTGGCTCTTCTTGAAGGCCTTAGGAAATTCAATCGAAATTGGAGCCTAGAAGTAGTCGTGGAAGGAGATTCCAAAAGCCTCATTGCTTGGCCTCCGGGTCCTCACCTTGCCCTTGGAGACTCTTATCACATTTTTTATGAGATTTTTCATATTTGCAGGGTTATGCGTGTCTTAAGGACACATACATGGCGAGAGGCCAATGCAGTAGGACAACACTCGGGATCTCTGGCACCTTTTTTAGCACTTAGTCCCCCCTTTTTGTATCGAGTTTTCCTTTTATTTCTGGTTGTATAGCATTTTCTGGATCCCTTTAGGGTTTTTTCTGAGAGCACCCAGCTTGCTGGATGCCCAACCTCTTGTACATTTCTTTACCATACGTAATAGTTGATACAATACTACAGTCAAAAGATTCCAAAAAATAAAAGGTAGTGCAGATATGGGATGTCCAAATTTATTGAGGCAAAAAGTGTCCCAACTCCAAACAGGAGTTGGGAGTTATGACCTCTTTTAAAGCCAAGAGCTCTACCACCATTGGTTTAAGCCTTATATGATGATAGATTCAAGATTTTGTAAAATATAAATTACATAGAACATCAAGAAGTTATAGTACAATATTTGGTGAAATTTGATTCATTTTCTTGATAAGTAATTGTCTAAGTATCAATAATGAATGAGGCGATATGTGTCTTTCCCCTTGACATGGGAGGGTATTTTTGGTCATCCATGGATGTTGAGCTTTTCTTTCAATTATTTAGAAGATTTAGGTCGTTTTCCCTCTTCTCTTCTACCTTCCATCTATTTTGCCCTTTGTTTTTATAATAGTGGTGTGATGTAATTGTGTTGTTGCAGTGGAGTGTAGAAGAGGAGGAGAGATTTAAGAATGCTGTTGTGGAAGCATATGAACGTGAAGGGAATCCATATTATTCAACAGCGAGGCTATGGGATGATGGCATCCTTGATCCTGCAGACAGTAGAAAGGTTTTGGGCCTTTGTCTTGCTGCTTCTGCGATACCCATCCCGGCTGACACCAAGTATGGTGTCTTTAGGATGTAAACTTTCCATGAAGTAGTGTTATTCAGCAATTGATGCATGGCAGTGTATGCTTTACTTTTGCAGTTTGTGTTCATGTTTACAAGTAGTTTGAAAGCTTTCCCGCAAATGTAATTTGCTGCAAAACTATTTAACAAGGAATGGTATAGGCCACAGCAGCTTGGCCCAACGCCCATTATAACAGAATAGACAGAGGGCCATTATGACAGAAATGACGGGTATAAGAACAATTCATAGAACAAATTATGGCCATCGTTTCCGTAATAACATCTGTTACTTTTCTCTGTTTTTCCATTTTTCTGACTTTTTACAACTTCCATTTTTTTTTTCTTTTTCTTAGTCAAATGCCTTTATAAACAGAAATGTACCAGCCCTTTCCGATTATGTTAATGGCGTTTTCGTAACTTACCTCCACAATATATGTCACACCAGAGTTGAGCATCTATTGAGTTATGGACTTTGCTACGTGTTTGTGGGGAAGATATGCCGCGCAAAAATTACGTAAAAGCTTTTGTTGTAGATTTTCTGGGTAGGATTTTTTATGAGCTTTTAAAAAATGAAAATAAAGAGTGAAAACGCAAAGATTGAAATGAAATCCAAGCATGGAGAAACATAGCTGAAAAAGACCATGCCCGTGTTCAACTGCTTCTGCTTCATTTAAGGTCTTTCCGAGAGCTAGGAGGTCTGCAGCGAACGTGTCACATCTCTAATACATATTTAGGGGGGGGGGGGGGTTGCAGCAATAGGGGTGGCAATTTGGACGGGTCGACCTGATACGGGTCGGGATTTGGATCTCTATATTGAAACTAGTGTGTCTAGATCTAGACCCAAATATTGAATCCGGTGTGTTGTGTCAGGTTATGAATGAGTGGACCCGACTTGCATTGGGTCTGAGTTTGTCTTATCGTGGACCTTGTTAGGTCAATTTCAGTCGAGGTTGACCCAACCTAATCTGACCTGATAATTATTATAATATGTATTTGTGTATATGCAATATATATAGGAAAAATTTTATATAAGGATGCAACCTTATAACGTAGAACTCCAGATGCACCTCAAAAATCCATTGGAAAATGTAGTTTTAATGTTGAAAAACCCTTTGATTTATCATCTCGACATCGAGATGTATGAACATGAAAAATAAAAAAAAATAGTTCATTTAACAACATATTCTCTACACTGTCTATTTTCAAGATTTTCATATGTTTATAGATCTACTTGATTTTAACTATTTTTAAAATTTAAAATTTTATAATTAAATATAAAAATAGATTTTGAGATAATCTTAAGAACATTTTACATCAAAATTATATACCATGATAAAATTTGAAGGTGCACCTTAAGGTACGAATGCCATGCCAACTGCACCCATATTATTAAGTATAGAATATTTATAATAAAATACATATTTTTTATCTAGGCCTTAAGCTTGTACCCAAGAAGGTCTGGGTTGGGTCTAGGTCCAGCTAGGATCCAACACGCGCTTGATTATGGCCCACATGTCCTCTACCAAGGCTTTGTATTATAGCTAGCGGAGGGGCGCCAACCCATCCTTGGCTAAGCAGTACAGGTAGATGCAAGCTTTGCTGCCGCATCAGCTGGAACACTGGCTTGTTCTGGCTTTTTGCATTAATGTAATAGACCCCTCAAAAAGCTTCTAAACTTCCCAATAATTTTATAAGATTTTTTTGAGAATTAATTCGGTATATCCCCTCATAAATGTTATTATTACAAAAACTCCTTAGTTTTTATATATTACTAGCGGGGGCACATGCTGCGCATGTTATTAGATTCTATTTATAAATGCAATGAACTATATAAGTTAGATGATGTCTGAAGGATCTTCAATGACTAAAAACCTAGGAAATTATACTATTATTTTCATTTGAATAATAATAAGTTACATTTTAAATGAGCTAAATCATATCTATTACTGTTTTAGAACTCTAATAAGGATCATAGTGGATAGGCCCTCCATTTGATCAATATGTATTGGTCGATACAAACTAAAAAGGAAAACAGAAAACATGAAACAAAAATTATTCTTTGTAAAAAAAATTAAACTTTTATTTTAGTAATAAAGTATTATCTTAATAGAAAAATATTTTTCTTTTCATGATTAATTTTAGATCATGTTAATGCCAATGAGAATCACATATTGTAATCAGAATCCATGAGGAGTTTTGTATAGAATATTTATGAAAATATTCGTATTTGACAAAAGCCTAGTAAGAAATGGCGCGATGTAAAGTTCGATCCACATCAACTTCGATCCTATTGGGGTTTGCCCTGCCCTACGCAAAATCAAGGAATCGTACCTGGTGCTGCATCCAAAAGAAAATGGCATAGTTAGATTTTTGAGAGAGAAACAGTGATAGTGAGATCAAGACAGGAGAGAACTTGATGATTAAAGGTACATTTATTAAGTGAAAGCGCTTTTCGAAACTTTAAGCTTTCACATGAGCCTACCAAAAGACTCGCTCTCACCACCTGAATAGATGGATTGGCAGTTTCTCATGAAATTGGTTAAAGGCCGGAAAAATGCTTTCCCAAATGGTGTTCAAATACCCAAATGCCCACAAAATAAATATGAGAAAGTGGCAACCAAGGGGAAGGAACTCTTTTAGAAAATTCATTTGTGCTAAATAAACATGTCCTAGATCAGGAACAATGAGTTTGGAGTCTGAAAGAGAGCTATCAAAGAGAGATATCAGAAACTCATTTTTTAATATGTTGGGTACGTGTGAAAATACTTTTGTAAAAATATTTTCACATGAAAAAATTCCCTTATGTAATTAGGTGTAGAAGTATTTTGGGAAAATTATTAATAACCCCCCATAATATACTATTCACTCAATTTACCCCCTGCTGACTTTTCTCTCTCATATTTTTCCCCTCAACAAACTATCCCCGCAAAAACCCCCTCAACGCAAAAAAAAGTAAGAAAGGGACAAAAAGACTTTTTTGGTATTTCCCCTTTTCCTTCCTTCTTACCCCGTAAAGTTACCCAATAATTTTTTTTAACAGAAGCTTCTCTCGCACCCTCACGGCCCGAGCTCAGCAAGGCTTTTCTTCCCACTTTTTCTCCCTCATGGCCCGAGATCCACTCCATCTCTCACTTTCTCTCTGTAGCCTGAGCCCCCTCCTCTCACGCTCTCTCTCCCCGGCCAAAGCCCCCACCTCTCACGCTCTCTCTCCCTGGCCCAAGCCCCCTCATCTCACACTCTCTCTCCCTTGCCCAAGCCCCCTCCTCTCACGCTCTCTCTCGTGGGTTGAAGCTTTCTCCCTCTCTCTCTACGAAGGAACGCCCAAGTTAAGGCCCGAGCTCTCTCCGTCTCTCAACGAATGATACCATTGGGCTCTCAAAATCTGTGTCCCAACCCAAACCTGATAGCACTACTTCGATTTTTACTTTACCCCAAATCAGCCCCATATAAGGTAATTTTTTTAATAAAATTGTTTGAAATTTGTTGGCATTGACAATCTGTTGTATTTGATTTGGCATTGAGTTACTTGATTTGGCATTGACAATGAATCTGTTGTATTTGATTTGGCATATACAAAATGAAAACTAAGGACCCCCCCTAAATTGTATTTGATTTGTGTTTTCAATATATTGAGCTAACTAACAGAGAGTTGATGTTAACTTAGTGAATTTGTGGGAATTTTGTGTGTTCAGTTGTTGTTTTCGTTGATTAAGCCCATTCTAGATAATTGGAATAAGGCTCGAACAATGATGATGATGATGAATTGTTGTTGATGTCAATGATGTTATCAAATGCGGGTCTTGTTGTTTTTCTTTTTCCTTTTTTTAAATAAAACAATGCAAAAATTGTTGTTATCTCAAGATGAGTGTTGTGAAATTAGACTTCATGAAATTGGGATAAAATTGAAACTAGTTCTGTGGATTTATGGAAATTTAGGGTATCTAACTATCATTAGTAATATTCTTCATAAAAGCATGTATTAGCATGCTGCTATCAAGGAATTGAGATGCCATTTGCGCTATTTGGGAAAGGAGAGTAACTACCTTATTGTGTCATGAAACATGGGAGTAGAGCCAACTTGGAAGCCATGACCTATTTTCGACATGTATCAACAATTTTACACACATACTGACCTAGATCCTTTTGTAATCTTCTTCATGCTCAGTGACCATTGAGTGCATCATTGAAGGAGAATTCTATCTTCTTTTTTGTTTTGAGCAGTCACTTGTAAATTTTCAAAACATGTATGAATTCAACCAACACATAATTGAGATTTTGAGCTACTCATCCTCAAATTGTTTTTGAGTTACATGTAAACTTCGATCAAATTGTTTCGAGCTATTGTATTTGATTTGGCATAGTGACCTCAAGAGTTTTGATTAAACTCAAATTGCGAATCTAGTTTATGGGTCATTAGTTTTCATTTTGTATACAACTTCTCTTAATTTTTATGGTTTCCCTATTATTTATTTTCTTGTTTTTTTATTTTTACTGAATTGTAAAATAGAAGAGCATTGGATTCTCAAAGGGGTAAAGCCTTTGGCCTTGGGAATAAATATGATCGAGTTTGCTCTAAAATAGCCACTGATTGAAAGTATGTGTTTATATCCACAAAGTCATTAGTGTTGTATTCAGATAATCGTTGGGTTTGTTTATTTGTGGGGTGTAAATTATTACAAATCTTGTGCAGAAGAAAAGAAAATGAGTGATAGAAGATTGATTTATTGTATTTGTGGTGGAGGACTCTAATCAAATATCGATGGGACTTTGGACTATATTGGTAGTGATGCATGTACATTTATGATTGAAAGTAGAACTAGGTTAGATGACCTGCGAAAATACGTAGCTGAGTGTTTCTCGCTAGACATACACCTGATATAATTGAGGTATTTTGTCTTGAAAAATAAAAGATTTATTGTGAATTTATTCATTGACGATGATATCGAGAGGATGTTGAATGCACATAAAGGCGAGAATAATCTCTTAGTTTATGTATTTGATGGGAGTGAACAAAGGGTTGAAAGTACTTCACGTAACCCTAGGGCAATCGAAGAGGTCAGACCCCCCCAATCCTCTAATGTTTTGGTATCTAGTTCCAAATAAAACAATGCACCAAGGTTGCTTAGTTCATGGGACGATGCACTTACAGGTATAGGCCAACAATTTGAATCTCTAGATGACTTCCGAGAAGCCCTTAGTAAATTTGCTATAACACACCATTTCACTTATCGTCTTGTTAAAATGAGGGGTATCGCATAAGGGCAAAATGCAAGGGTGACGGATGCAAATAGGAGATATATGCTTCGAAGTTTGGCAGGACGAATGTCTTTAGTATCAAAACATGGAAAAAAGAACACTCATGTAATATTGGGACAAGCAATAATGTATAGAGAAGAGCATCACAAAAATTTATTGCATCATTAATCAAGGATAAATTAAGTGACACTGCACAGTACAAGGCTAAGGAAATCATGAATGATTTGTCTCGAGAATATGGGCTAGAAATACCCTATTGCAAAGCTTAACGAGGGAAATAAATGGCCATCAAAGACATATATGGTTCGCAAGAGGAGGCATACAACCAGTTAGCCGCATATGTAAACCGAGTGATGGAGACGAATCTTGGTAGTTATGCGACAGGACAAGTATGACAATATGACAGATTTCAACAAATGTTCTTAAGCTTTTATGGCTCAATACACGGTTTCAAAAGTGGATGTCGTCCACTGATATTTCTCAATGGGGCATCATTGAAAGCACAATACCTTGGAATTTTACTTACTGCGAACTCACTCGATGGGGGAGAACAAATGTTTCCTGTTGCATTCGCTATTGTGGATGCCGAAAGTATCGACAACTGGTTGTGGTTTATGAAATCTCTAAAGATTGCTATTGGGACTGATCGTGAAATCACTTTTTTATCTGATAGACACCCTGACCTAGTTGATATTGTTTGTCAAGTTTTTGAAAATGCCCATCATACCTTCTGTGAGCGTCATTTAGCAGAGAATTTCAAGAAGGAAGTAAAAGACATACCTAATGATATTAAGAAGGCAGTTGTAAAATACTTTGTTGGAGCATGTACACAAGAGTATTTTGACAATATGAGTGAAATTAGGTCAATTTTTTAGGTCGCATTCAAGTGGTTCATGAAAGTATCGCCAGACCGTTGGCCACATCACTCTTTAGCGATAAACGATATAATCAAGTAACAACCAATGTGGTATAACAAGTAGATTCAATAAGCACGTGATATGCCAATTCTCTAGTGCGTTGACTTGATTAGAAGATAAATTATGAAACTAATGACCACTCAGAGCTTGGAAGTTGAATCCTGGACCACAACACAAACTCCTCACGTGCAAAAGAAACTGATAAAGATCATAAATTAATCCCTTTCCATTAGGGTCATTGTGTCAAGTGAAGCAATATTTGAAGCAAGGGGTGATCGTATGAATTATAAGGTAAATATAATTGAACGAGAATGTAAATGCCGTGGTTGGCAAATTACGGGTTTGCCCTGCAAACATGCTTGTAAAGCCCTTCAATGGATTAATAGGGATCCCGTCGACTATTGTGAAGGCTATTTCACAATTGCAAAGTTTCGTGAAACATATTCTGAACCTATCATGCCAGTTACCTTGATCGATCTATCTGGACGTGCGTATGCACAACTTCCTGAGGATGGAATAAGAGTACTTTTACCTCACTCCAGACGACCCCCTGACCGACCTAAAAAGAAGCGCATCGAGTCACAGGAAGTACCAGTGCGATCTATTCACTGTAGTAGGTGCAAAAGAACTGGTCACAATAGGGCGACATGTAAAACACCCACTTGAAGGCATTTTTTTAGTTATCTTCTTTGTTCAGTCTTTTTAAGTTGTAGCACCTACTTGTGGGAATTTTTGTCAGTACATATATTGGATATGCCACTTTTCTCTCTCTTTTTTAGTTATCTTCTCTGTTCTATCAGTACATATATTGGGTATGCCACTTTTCTATCTCTTTTATATTGGATATGCTAATGTTCTATCCGTTTTTTTATTGGATTGGATATGCCACTGTTCTATCTGTTTTATTGGATTGGATATGCCATTGTTCTATCTATTTTATTATTAGATTGGATATGTCATTGTTCTATCTCTTTTCTTATTGGATATGCTACTTGTGGTTAACTTTTTATGCCAATTATGATAATATAATTAGCAATGCAAGACCCGGAACAACTAAGAGGCATAGGGGAGCCATCCACTTAACCCCCAAATATGGACTTTCTATGCACTTTAACCTGGTCTAACTTTTCCTAACATATTTTTCCCCAAAACCAACTATTTTAACTAATACCCCCAATACAAAAAGTTCATTTTTTGACCAAAATACCCTTCACGTATATAACAAATCATTTTTAGATCCCAATAAAAGGAAACGCTGGACAACACTTGTACAACTCCATACTGCTCACTTCAAAACGTCAGATCGGCACTTTAAAAAGCTGGACTGCCCCTTCAAAATGCCGTACCACCACTTCAAAACGTCAGACTGTCCATTTCTCCAATAGCACAATCCCTGAACAGCCATAATGAAACGGCAGATTGCTCATTTCAGCAAAATAAGCGCTAGACCGCCTCTTCCAAATGCCAGACCGCCCTCTCTAGTAAAAATGATTTGTTATGTAAGGAAAGGGTATTTTCGTAAAAAAATGAACTTTTTGTATTGGGAGTATTTGCTAAGAAATATAGTTTTTGTAGGGGAGGGGGGGGAGGGGGAAGAGTTGCTAGGAAAAGTTAGGTTGGAGGTAAAGTGCCTAGAAAGTCTATATTTTGGGCTTTTAAATAATTTTTCCAAGAAACTTTATCTCAAATTTTAAATTTTATAAAGAGAAAGTACCTAAAAATTATTAGAAAGATAAACTATATCAAATTTTATAGTGAAAAACTACTTGGAAAATTTTTGGATGGAGAAATTATCTCAAAATTTTTAGAGAAAAATATTATCTCAAATTAATTTAAAAATGACATTATAATGAAAAATACAATAAAAAGTATTTAAATGTTTTTAAGACATTGAATTTTGTCTTGCAGACACCCATACCGGCTTTTTCTTACGGACTACCAAATAACAAGAATAGTCCACAAGATTTCCTAGATTTGGATAGAATTTTATCTAGTGTACAAGGACTTGACCGAGTCCACTTAGACTCTACCGAGTCACTCAGCCTCGCCCTTGTCAAGTACCCCACGAGTTGCATGTACAATTGGGGCTTACAAAAATAAAATAAAAAATAAAAATCGTAAATTAATTGTAAAAACTTTTCTCTCTCTAACCCCTTTTCATTCCTTTATGTCTCCTCCCCCTCCCTCTCTCTCTTGATGTGTCTCTTCCCCTCCATCTTTCTCCATCTCTTTCTAATTTCCAGCATACAATCCACAAGTTTAGCATCTCTTCTATAGCCCCAAACTTCTTCAATATACACAATTTTTGTTGTGAATCTATACCACGCTTTTCTCTCTCCTTAGTTGGGCGTCTCTCTCTAGTTGAGGAGGCATATAAGGTGAAGACCCATGATGAATGCTGAGAAAGGGAGAGGGCATGGGAGTGACATGGAGAGCGAGAGTAGGATATAAGAGAGAGAGAATTATGGAGAGATGAGGAGGGGATATATGGCCCAAGGGGTGGGGCAAAAGAGGGGGGGGGGCTGCATTGCCTAATGGGGAAGGAGGGCTACATGGCCTACTGGGGGGAGAGAGGGGGAGGAGAGGGATTGCAAGATCCATGGGAGGCCACATGCTTGGAAATGTGGCCCAAAAGGGGTCACATGCCTAGGCACGTGACCAGAACTTCCCTAGCCCATCTCTCATCCTTTCTTTCTTTTTTTTCCTGGAAATAGTGTTCTACTTGAGCGAGTAACTCAGCTCGAGTCAAGGCCGAGTCCTTGGCCCATGCTGAGGTTCGAAAAATTGAATTTATCTATGGAAAAACTTTACTTATTCAACATCAAACCTATACCATCATTTTGCATATTGAATAATCTTTCGAATGATCTAAAGATCACATGAATCTTATAAATCCTTCAAAACTGACGACCATTTTATTGCACACGACCAGTGTGAGAAATCACGTTAGCTAGGCTTGGCACGTCTTGTAGTGTCGTGCATGGCCCAAGATGCACTGTATACATGCCAAATTATTTTGTACAAGTATAAAATTGCATAGACACATTAAAAATCACTTAGAATGTTGTAAATGAGCTTTATAATGTTGCAAGACATAATTTTAATATGTTAGTGGTCAGGTTTTGGTTGTTGATTGTGTTGGACTAGGGTGGTCTACCTTTAATGGGTCGGTGGATCCCCATGGTATTACTTTATTCGTTACGGGTTGACAAAAGAGGGGATTTTTTTTATTGAAATTGTTGTGTAAAATGCTATTCAAATAGATATGGATAGCTACTTGTAGTTATTTGAATAAACAATGTGGGGAGAATAAGTGGGACCAGGTTGTTGTAGAGATAGAAAGGTTGGTTTTTTGGTGAATTGCACGTAGCTCTTTTGAGACCCTCTCACCTCTCTCTTAGAAGCTCCTATTGCACCCCCACGTCCATTTTCTCTCTTGCATTTTCTCTCTTGCCCATCCAACCCTACGTATCCCCTTCTAGCGAAGCGAGTATTCTCGAGCCATCCATTAAATAGCTCTACTTTGCATTGTGAACTTTCCTCCTGGTTCTTATAGTCAAAAGAGGGTGACCTAAAGGGATAGGATCCAACTCTTGATACTCATAAAGGGGTAAATCAATTTAAAAGGGATATCAGATCCGCAGAAGTTGTGTACCTCTATTTTTGAGTTTTTATTGTAGCTTTCGCTACAATAGGCTGCCTAGGGTGTCCAGCATTGGAGGTTCGCTCTCATATTTGATTGTTTTTAAAGTGGATTCATAGAGTTTCGCTCACAAATCTGATTATTGTGATGCAGGTTCACTCTCGCAGCGAGGCACAAGACGGCACTTCTGACCGTTGTGCCAAGCACCTTCAGATGCAAATGGAGACGATCAATGGTAGATCAAGGACTTCGTCAAATTACAGTCCAAGAGAGAAACTAGTCTAAGAACCGCTCTATCACGGACCACCTGCAGTTGCTGGCTTATCGAGCAGAAAAACAGAAAATCCTCAAAGAAGAAGTTTTGAAAATTTTAGTGCAAAGAGGGCAAGAGATTTTAAAAATGCTTTCGAAAAAGAACTAAAACTAAACTAAACTGATCATGCAAATCAAATAAAACATAAAGAAAGAAACAGACTTACTTGGAAACCAGGCCCACAGGCCCGGCAGCTAAAATCAGTGGACCTGGTTCAGAAATCGTGCGACTAACTTTCTTATGTTCCTTAGAGTTTGCCGGACAGGAGTGACTAGTTTCAAAGTTGAGTTTGAATATTCGACAGTATAGGTCTAGGTCATAGGAAGTTATTCTAGGGGTGGGCCTCTAAGGTGTATGGTGATGGTATCATAGTTTGGAAGCCATAGGAATTGGTGTACGGTTAGGTTGGGCCGACTGGAGTCCTGCAATGGATTCATGGTCTGTGGGGGCTTAGAAATTAGGATTAAGATACTTACGGTTTCTAAGGGTCTTAGGACTAAGTCTATGGTGCAGCAGGGCTTCGCCTAGAATCTATGGCTTAGGGGTCCTGGAAATCGATGGTGGGGTCCCTACTTATATAGAAGTACCCTGGTAACTGCTCTAAAAATTGTGGCAAAATTAGGACCATTGGTCATCCGCGACAAAGGTTTTGCCACTAGCGTTAAAGGCTTTGATTGCAAACAACCGTGGGCCCCACAGTCACTTGTCCTCTTGTGTCCATTGGAGCATTTTTAGGACGTCGGTGTGAGTGTTTGAGGTCGTCTTAGTGGGATAACTTGCATAGGTTTAGGTTAGATTAGGTAATTTTTAAGTGGCTTAAGGCTTCATTAGGTAAGTTTAGTCCTGTTTTATAAGGTTTTAAGAGAGTATTAGCCTAAATTAGGAGGTTGAAGGAGGGCTTAAGTCATTTAAAAAAGGTTGTAAGTAAACTAGAGTTCCGTACAGTTCCAACTAAGGTAAGATCTCCTCAAAGGGAAGAAATTTGATGGCAAGAACTACAACATATGGCATCATAAGATTTACTACTTACTTGAGGATTAAGTGTGCTTGAACACTAGACCACTAGCACGACTCTCCCAAGGGATCTCTATTCAGGTACATTATGAGCTCAAAAGAGATCATTGTGTACACTTCATATTCATAACGATGTGTAGCGTGCAAAAAGACCTGAATAGATAGTTTGAAACTTATCTAACGACTAGGGAGATGTGGCGGGCATTGGAGCTCTATTTCGTTGCATCAGCCACTAAATTACGTGAACACACTAGTATTCGAGGCATATATGATGCCGCCAAATGTCTCCATGATGGAGCATTCGAGAAAATTGTCACAGATCATATATGATTTGAGTGTTGTAGGTAATATCACAAGCTACCAGCAGCAGATCATGGTGATCCTTAAATCACTTCCTCACTCTTAAAAAAGCATAAAAATTATGATAACATATGTTAAAACAATTGTTCATCTTTTTCATCATCTTGTAACATATGATGATGAAAATGTTGAAACAATTGCTCATCTTTTCTCGTCATCTATCTACTAGTGTACAAGGGCTAAGGGTAGTAAGAAATCCAAGATCAAGCCTAAGGGCAACAATCGTCCCTAGAAATAGGTAATGAAGGTTGAACGTGCTAAAGGCAAGAATGCCAAGTGAAGGGGAAGCAAGCATAAAGCTCTTAGGGCTCGTTTGGATAGGAAGAAATTAGGAATCCTAGATATTTGAAATTCAAGGAAATCTATGGATTTTCAATATTAAGGATTTTTATCATGGATTTCTCAATTGTCTTGTTTGCAATATCAAGGATTTTTATCATGGATTTCTCAAATGTCTCGTTTGGATAAACTATGCAAAATTCATGGATTCCTTGCTATCACTTTCATGTCCATTGTTAGGTAACAAAACTTGATACAATTTCTCTCTCCAAAATTTTTATATGCTTTGTCTCGCTAAAACTCAAAATTTGGGATAGCGTGTATCTATAAAATTTTGAGATAGTTTCTCTCTCTAAAATTTGATATGGTTTGTCTCTCTAAAATTTAATATACTCCCTATCCAAAATTTAAAATTTGAAAGTGTCTATCTAAATATTTTGAGATAATTTCTCTCTAAAATTTTTAGGTGCTTTACTCTCTCTAAAATTTAATATAGTTTTTCTTTCTAAAATTTTAAAATACTCTATCTAAAACTTAAAACTTGAGATAGTTCCCCTCTTCAATAATTTTGAGATAGTTTCTCTCTTTAAACATTTTTAAGTAGTTCTCTCTCTAAAATATGATATAGTTTTTCTCTCAAATTTTAAGATACTTTCTCTTTCTAAAAGCTAACATTTGAGATAATTTCTCCCAAAATGTTTTGTGATAGTTTCTTTTTCTAAAAAATTTTATGTACTTTCTCTCTCTAAAATGTGATATAGTTACTTTTTTAAATTTTAAGAAGCTTTCTCGCTCTAAAACTTCATGTTTGAGATGGTTTCTTTCTCTAAAATTTTGAAATAGTTCCTCTGTTTAAAATTTGATATTGTTTCTCTCTGAACTTTGATATACTTTCTCTCTCTAACGTTTAAAATTTGAGATACTTTCTCTCTCTAAAACTTAAATTTTGAGATAGTTTCTCACTCGAAAATTTTTATATCTTTCTCTATTTAAATATAGTATCTCTCAAAAATTTTAATATACTTTCTCTCTCTAAAACATAAATTTTGCAATAATTTCTCTCTCCAAAAATTTTGAGATAGTTTCTATCTCTAAAAATTTTTAGGTAGTTTCTCTCTCTAAAATTTGATATAATTTCGATTTTAAAATTTTAATATATTTTCTCTTTCTAAAATTTAAAATTCGAGATAGTTTCTCTCTAAAGCTCAAAATTCGAGATAGTTCTCTCTCTAAAAAAGAGATTTGATATAGTTTCTCTCTCTAAAACTTTTTTAGATAGTTTCTATTTCTAAAAAATTTTAGGTACTCTCTCTAAAATTTGATATAGTTTCTCTCTCTAAAAATTAAAATATAAGATTATTTCTCTCTCTAAAAATTTTGAAATATTTCCCTCTAAAAAATTGTGATTGTGTCTTTCTCTCAAAATTTGCATATACTTTCTCTCTCTAAAATATGATAGTTTTTCTGTAAAACTTAAAATTTGAGATAGTTTATCTCTCTAAAATTTTGAGATTAGCTTATCTCTCTAAAAATAATACTATCTCTCTATAAAATCATACTTTCTCTATCTAAAAGTTAAAATTTGAGATAGTTTCTCTCTCTTAAATTTTGAGATAGTTCATCTCTCTAAAAAAATTTGGTACTTTCCCTCTCTAAAATTTCAACATACTTTCTCTCTCTAAAATTGTGACATATTTCTCTCTTTAAAAGTTAAAATTTTTTATAGTTTTTCTCTCTACAAATTTTGAGGCAGTTTCTTTCTTTATAAAATTTAGGTATTTTTTCTCTCTAAAGTTTTCATACCTACCAAATGCTCCCTATGTTTCGGGTCGAGGGAGTCAATGAGTGAAATCCATCGGCCTTAGAAATGCAAAAAAATAGATTTTGGTATGGAAATGAAATCATGGAAAAGTAGGTCTTATTTTCATAATTTTGATTTTCTTAATTTAAGTATTTTAACCATTAAAAAATTCAAACGGTGGTTTTTGACAATATGAAATATATTAGGAATCCATGCACCCAAACAGGCCCTTAAGGAAAAGTCAACCTTGATCTATTTTGATTTTAAAAATTCCGATCATATCACTCATGAATGCACTGAACCGAAAAAAGCATAAACCACTCATCCCATTGAATTGTTAGTGTACGCATAGAGGTGCCAGTTGCTCGGCTCCTTTTTAACGGTTGGATTGTGGGCGCAGGGCTTGTTAAGCTTCACCAAGTTCTAGTGCAAGTGGAGAATATTCATGGGGAACATTGCCACTGATGATGTGTTCGATATGGGGCCCTACTGGTTACAGTTCCAATTTAGCCGAACTACGTTTCTTCGTGATGATCTCTATGGCAGTACTCCCTAGAAAGACATTTAGTTCCATTCTAGGCAATAAAGCAGAAATTAAACTTTAGGATCATTCCATTTTTAGTGGATTTTTAGTTCATGGGCTCTGTAATTTGGATATGGAATATTGTTTCCGTTCTCCTTCTCCATTTGTTAATGATATAGCGTTTTTCCCATTCTTCTTTTTCTTTTTCATCTGTGCAAGATGATTTGTCTTTAGTTCTATGATATGGCATGCCAGTCTTGGACATATAAGCAAGGATAAGATGACTAGATTAACTAACAAAAGATTATTAGGATCATGACCAAAGTAAATTTACCCACCTGTGCCCTGTTTGATAGTAAAATTTACCAGAAAACGATTTTCTAGGGCTCAAGATACATAGAAGCCTTAGAAATTTTTCTCTCAAACATAGGAAGTCCGTTAAATGTGATGGCCCCTCCACATATCCCGGTACTTTATTAGTTTCATTGTTAAGTACTCGTGTTATGGTAATGTGTACTTACGCTCACATAAATTTGAGATAATTGATTGCCTCAAGATATTTAATGTGGAGATTAAAAACCAGTCAGAAGATTATTGAGTTCTCAAAACTGATAGGAAGCAAGAGGACACCTCTGAACTATTTTTTTTCAATATAATTTCAGGGAGATGCTCTGTTGACTGCTGTGTACATCTTTAATAGGGTGCCTTGAAAATTTGTCTAAAACCCTACATGAATCATGAATTAGCAGAAAAAATAATTCTACATTTATGAGTTTACTACTCTATTAAATTTTTATTATGAGTTTAATACTCAATTAAATTTTAATTTCAATTTTTTTTTGTTATTCTTTTAGGATTTATATATACACTACATTTGCATATATGATCGTAGAGACGTGTCCACCCCATATTTTGTCTAGCGTACTAGACAATCAAATCCACGTACTAAATATGACACCCGAGTCCGTGACCATGTAATACTGGTTTAAACCCAGCGTATCTATCAAAATATAAAGAACTGACAAGAACAAAAAACATTATATTACCAGTATATATCTTATACTTCATGCTAAATCCATTACCTCCGAAACAATTGGCAACATAAGGACACTCTTAGGCGAGGTCCAGGCCTCTATTTTATGAAGACAAAACATGGTGAAGACCTCAAGCACAAAAGATAACATACTTCATACTAGCAAGAGATATTCTGTTTTAGGAACAAAGGAAAACTCTAATCAACATATTTGAGTTAAATCAAACAGCAAGTACTTACTGCAGTTCTTAGACAATTCAACATATAGGCAACATCCTGCAATGTTTCTTCTCTATACAGGTATGGATTGATCAACTCTACTCCATCCAAAGAATCATTAAACCCAATGAATGCAGTCAAGATTCTAAAATCCGACTCTCTTCCCACATTTTGCTGAGGATGCTCAAGGAGGTAAGAACTGGATGAGACAAAGGCATACCAACGCGCACATGAATCTATTCCAAGGACTCTATTGATTGACACATATAAAAGCACCTAATAATGGGTTAAGTAATGCTAATACCTACATTTCTAATAAAAAAAGGAATGCTATGGTGATCAAAGAAAAGCAATCAACTTGGGCAATTCAGCCTTGTTCAGGGGTACAAATATATGATCACTCTGGATAAAAAACTAAGCATATTTAGTGTCCAAACTGGACGTAAGGAACTCACAGCCACATAGAAGAAACCCACTTAAGGAACTATCTAGACCACATCCTGCCTTCCACAAATATCTGAATCAGTGACATTACCTCCTCCCAAAAATTCCCCAACCCGGCCAAAACAACTGACAGTAATAACATCTGCTAAACCTGCTACATAAAAGAGATCAGGGTAGGTTATCTACATCTCCAATAGGATGAATTTCTAACATATTTGCAGGAGACCATAAACATGGAGGCGTTGCATACTCCCCAACATATCATACTAGTACGGATATCCAATAACGCATTCTCTATTCTTCCAAGAAATCATCCTTCTTCGGTCCCTTCCCCTAAAAGACCTGGCAATAATTTTACCACCAACCGGCTTGCACAACCCAACATCAATCAAGGAAGTGGCTTTCCTAGCCTCAGGAAGTGATGATGCCTGACCCATCTGAAAATCAAACAGCATTGCAAGGCACTTTACTTGGTGGGCAAGAATGCAGTCATCGTGGTCACGAGGCAGCAACTTTAATATGTGAAGATTAACCTGCAAGAATACCAAGAAATTACAGGTAATAGATCCATTAAGCATGATATGAGTCAAACACATCAACATGGATATTTCCCAGTGCATGATGGTTACCTCTGCTTCCATGGCCCGAAGTTCGTTGTACCATTCGGATTTATCACATGCTATAAAGACATCTTGTGTCACATCAGGAGGCCGGCCTCTAAAGTCTCCTGTAAAAAGCCTTAAGGTAAAATATGGAGGCCTAAGAGGGTACTCCATACTGATCTTGACCTGCCAGGGAATAATATTAGAAGTCATAGAAAAGATCAAAAACAGGATAGTGGAAATGAAAGGAGAAAAAGCACTCCACTTTACTTACCCTTGCTTCCAAATTCACTTTTTTCTCGTCACTGTTCATTTGATAACTCAAAACCAGAATGAATTCTCTTGTAGCACTATCCTTCCAAGATTTCTTATCCTTCTTATGGCATCCAACACCTGAGGCATCTTCTGTTTCTGAGTCATATGCAGGCATATCTTCATCAGTTTCATCCTCCAGAATGACTTCTGAATATTCCTCAAGTGCTCCAAGCTTTCTAGGAGTTTGAGGCTTTCCTTTGCTGGGCATATTGCTTTTAGAAATAAAGTTTAGATCCTGACTATGCTCAAGATTAGACACTTTATGGATTGGAAGTTTAATCTCATTTGAAAGGGTTGAACCTTGTATTATTAATAATGGAAGTTCCCCATCTTCCCTAGTGCTCTCTAGTTCTTCTTTCAGTGTTCCAGATTTCCCATCATTTTCAGTTTCTAAAGATTCCAGAAGCTGTTCTCCACCAACTGTAGAAACAGATGAATCCCCTTCAGGTGTGAGATCTACGGGGAGCCAGCTGCTTAAAGCACACAAAGGGCTATGAAGAGCCCATGGAACATCTTCATATGTCAATGGAGGCCATTTGTGTTGTGCTAGTAAATCAAGTTGCTCCCTGTATGCCAATCAAACTTTTCAACTCAAGCTAATACCTAGTAGCAGTTGAAAAGAAAAAAATCATGAGAGAAACCTTCCTAGGGCCACAAATTTCAGTATATGCGTTGGATAAACTAGAACCAATAAAAAGGCATTAACCCTTTAGAGCCCTCATGACAAAAATCATGCAGCACCCCAATAATTACGCTCAATTGTGCCATATGTATCTACCAATTTGTAACATGAAGCACATGCAATATAACCTAGAAAATCTTTTCCTTTTATTTATGAAGTTAATTTGGATTTAATCATAATGTTGAATACAAAATTCTGTCAGAGGTGACAGGATGTACAAGTTTAATGGATAAGAAACTCTCCATTTCTGCACACAGAACAGGCAAAAAGTGTATACGCAAAAGATCCAGTGAAAGTTCCAGGAATTCTTGGATGGACAAAGCACTAATAGACAGGGGTTATAAATGTCCTCCTTGGACAAAGTGTCTGTAAGAGAATTTGATTCTCTCCAGGTGTTAGTGAAGGACAACTGAAGAGGGCAGCACAGGAAAGAGATGTTGTCGAACAATTGACCAAGTATCCAAGGGACAGACAGAATTTAAAGCCCAAGTAATGACGCTGCAGAAGTCGCCCAGAATGAGAAGCTGTGCGCCCCAGTGGTCATCAAAATGTCTCAATCCAATAAGGACCAAAGATTCAGCCATGCTGAAGTCTGTGTACCCATCTAGACCTGATTATGGCAATAAGATCTCATCTCAATGTCCCAGGAATAAACCCCAAACCCCTGCCAGACCAGGGTTTCCTAAAGAGCACCCGTTAAAGTTTAGCTTAATGATTCCTAGAGTTGGTAGCATCCAAACAGCAGATCTGGCGATGGAAGAGGACAGCTCCAAACAATATGTTGCACTGTGGAAGGATGTAGTGGAAGAGTATCAAAAAAGTTCCTTGCAAGAAAGGGCCGAGAAGGTGATAAATGGCTAGGTCCATTCACTGAGGACATGAATTATTCATTCAATGCTTTGGAAAGTCGGCCAATTTCTCTCTAACCAAATGAATCAAAATATAGAAGGTATAATTCACCACAAAGGGTTAGGCCCGGCTTATGGATGAGTAAAATAGGCAAATCTTGAATAGGCTGTCTATAGAGGCAACACTGACCCATTGGGAATCGAATAACAACACGGAGAAGGACCAAATTTGTGTAGCACTGTAGCTACCTGATAATGCAGGAAAAGGAGTCCCTCAGTTTCTTCCTCTTCACACATGCTGCAGCAGTTGGGCATGGGAGTACCTCTTTTTTGCATGTAGTCCAGTGTGAGCACTCTATTCAAGTATAACAGCCATTGGAAGGCTTGGATTTTTGGTGGGGCATGAATAGACCAGACTCTGGTGGCATGTACAGGTTTGGGGGCTTTTTGTGGCTAGGCTATTATACAAGGACATAACAGAGAAAATACCTGAAGATTTGGGACACCAATTGATTTTGTCCGGCACTAACCTATGTTGACAGTGGAATTCAGTATAGCCATGAGTGAGAGAAGCTCAGATTCCTTGTTAATGTGCAGATTGTGTCTGAACTGTGAAGTCAAACCCACCTGACCATCCAAGACTTCAAAGAGCTCAGTGATGATGACTTCAAGTCAATAGCGAGTTAGGCGATTCTAAGGAAGGCACTTTCAAGAGTGTTAGGCCCAAGCCAGAGGTCTTTCCAGAAACATATGCAGGCTGAACAAGTATTTAATAGGGATGAAGCCTCCCCATGTGCCATATAAACTAGTCTTGGTGATTGCTCCAGGTACCATCCTAGTGTATCAGTCCCATAGCAGTTGGTGCTGACGGAGTGCCAGAGCTGGGTGGAAAAATACCACCACCATTTGCCGAGGAGGGAAAATTGTTCTCCTTGAGTTTTCTGATTCCCAACGTTTCCGCCTTCTTGGATTGGCAGACTTTGTCCCCATTCACCTGATAATATTTGTGGGCACCTCCTGCACTGTTCCAAAGGAAGTCTCTCCTAAGTCTAAGTTTATGGATGATGGAAACAGGAATACAGAATAACAGATCTGCAAATAGGGATACCAGAGTGGGAAGTTTTGTTTAGGTATTTCTACTTCCGAGGGAGAGGTAGCTACAATTGCAGCTTGCAAATCTTCTTTCAAACATATCCACATGCCCATCTCATTGTTGTTTTCCATGGCTTGCTAATACATAGACGGCACCAAGGTATTTGGAGCAGAGATGGTCAAGGCCATACCCCAGTCTGTGCACCAAGATTCCAACAAGGTCATCTCCTTGGAGATCCCACCAATGATTTTAACCATGCTCATGCTGATATGAAGACCAGAAGCTAGTTTGACACACCTAAGAAAGAGCAATAGATTGTAGATATCTTGGGGGCTTGAGCTGTAGAATACGAAGTTTTCATCTATCACAGAAGAGAGATAGTTGGGCTGATTCAAGAAACTTGAAGAGAGAGAGAGGAGGCTGGTGTCTTACAAGGTTTTCAATGGAAAGCCTGAACATTTCAGCCATGAAAGGGTATAATGGGTCACCTGCAAGTAGCTCTCAAGATTTCTGGAGGAAGCCATGGGGAAAGCCATTAATAAGGATGGAAAAGGGGGTAGAGGATACCTAACAGTCAATCCAGGATCTCTAGACCTCCCTGAAACCCATTAAAGATAGGACATGATCTAGGATCTTCCAATCAACATGATCATAAAGCATTTTCAAAGACAATCTTACAAATGATCCAGGGGTTTTAAGATAGCACATTTTCTTAAAACCTTTGTGAGTTATCAAGGCCCCACTGCGGCTTTGACAGCCATGGACAAAAGCACCTTGAGCAGTGGAAGATCTACTAGAGGACAATGCATAGCCTAGAAGCAAGGACCGTGAAAACGATTTTTGTCAGAGATGTTAACAGGCTAATGGATCTAAGTCTAGGAGTTCTTCCACACCTTTTAGTTTGGCAATTAGAATAATAAAGGTTATGTACATGTTCATGTAGAATATACCCCCTTGATGGAATTCTGAAGAGTTCCATATCATCTGGCCTGTGCAATCCCAAATTTGACGAAAGATGGCCATGGGAAATCATCTGAGTTGAGAGACCTGCCATTGCGCAAGTCAGCAATGGCCTTGAGGACCTCTGATTCCAAGAGTGAAGCCTCAAAATAGTAGATTCTTTGGAGATGGTTCTAAACTGTAAGTTGAATAGGTTTAGGTCATCTCTGTCTTTGTTTGAGAAAAGATTATGAATAAAGCTTATGATTGCGATCAAGGTTTAAAACCAGGACTCAGGGTCAGGACTCGCTAGGTATAAAGCCCAAGTTGGACAGTTCAACTAGGTGTTTATAAAAAGAAAAACAAATCCATCCAAAACAACGTAGGACTTGGGTAAGTCCCAAGGTCCTAACACAGGAATCATCAACATCCAAAACCAAGCCAACTCCAATGAGTCCCATATCAAATCAGCGAGTTTTCAAACACTTATCATGTTAGCAATTTGTGTCCAATTGTCATAAGAGCAGCCTTTGCGTTTGATTTGTGTGATGGTGTTACTCCTGCAATTGGCAGTCATATGGAAGAAGGCGGTGTTGTTAACATCCTTCTCAGTTCATGCGATCAAGATATTTGAAGCTAAAACAGTCACTTCATGTTTAGGGTGGCCAAAAATTCAGACTTAGACATGATCCTTCTGGTACTATGTTTCTCCGATGAGAGGTCCCGTTGTTCTTCAAGTCTACCGAGAATGGTAATCTCCATCAGCAGCTTGCCCTTCACAAAAGTGGTTCTTAGTCCAAGTTTTGATTTTTCCTTTTAAGGTAGCATTCTTGTGGGCCAAAAACTAGCCTCGCCTTGAACCTAGAAGGATGATCACCATTGGGGATAAGGCAGAGATTTTGTCGATCTCAGGCACTACATGGGTACTGTGGATTGAAAGAAATCACAGACTTTTCAGGGGTGTGAGATCCACAGTCGATCGGTTGGCAGAGAAAGTGAGGAACCTAGTGGCTTTCTGGGCTACCAACCATAAACTCTTCAAGAACTCTTCTTTCACTGATTTTCACAGCAATTGGCCGAACTTATTGCACCTAGCCTATCCTAGAAGCTCGGGGGCCCCTTTGTGGAGACCACCTGAACCGGGAGCCATTAAACCCAATTTTGATGGTTGCTACAATGGCAACCCAGGACCCTCAGGATTATGTGGACTTTTTCGATCTAGTGATGGATGTACTCTGCTGTCATATTCGCATCCTATTGGAGTTGTGGACTCCACTCTTGCTGAGGCGATTGCCCTCTTGGAGGGCCTTCACAAGTTTGATCACACCTAGAGTCACAACCTCGTGATCACACTCTTGGGCATCTAATCACTCATCATGGCCATGGCATCTTAACAACATTTTTGACGAGCTTCTACATTTAACCCATGGCTGCAGAATTTCTTGGTGCCACGCCTATAGAGAAGCCAACTCAAACACTGATCAATTGGCTAAAGAGGGGGCCTACACCAACACCCCTTTGGGGACCCTAGGCTTTTGTGGCCAACTTTTCCACTTTTTCCCTTTCGTTTCCAGAACTTGGTTCTCGCTTTGTATATTTTTGGACCCTACAGGGCTTGTATAGGGTGACCTTTTGGGTCGCCATCCTTTTTGTACAATTTATTACTAAGTAATGCAATTATAGTGAATTTCTCTTGAAAAACAAAAAAGAAGGGATAGGGATCAATATGGGTTGCTTCACTATCAGGGAAAACCAAGGAGTGATCAGAGACAGGTTAGGAAGGACCCTCACATGGACACATGGGTAAGCCTCCTCCCAGGCTGAGCAAATTAGGAAATATCTATTTTGCACATCTATGAGGTTTAGTAGTTCATCAATGCTGAGAAACCATTCGTAGTAATTGTAATGCCACCACCCTCAACCCTCCATTTCTTTAGATTGACCAGCTCATGACATTGAGG
The DNA here is from genome assembly GCF_054954075.1 of Amborella trichopoda. Classification (NCBI taxonomy): domain Eukaryota; kingdom Viridiplantae; phylum Streptophyta; class Magnoliopsida; order Amborellales; family Amborellaceae; genus Amborella; species Amborella trichopoda. The sequence continues at coordinate 30,779,350 of NC_142339.1, forward strand.
TCACCACCTAAGCACAAGGGGAGGATGGAGGAGGTATGCATGGAGTTAACTTCATGTCCCCTGAACTCAGGTGGATTTCATCCGTAGACCACCACAGTGAAGTTCCAAGTGAATCCATCAGAAAGGCAAAATAAAGAATTAGTTACAGAAAGATGACCAAATGCTTATTTGTAATGATAGGATTATCCAGAGGATCCAGATGCCACCAGAGGTCCACCAATTAAGGAGCGCAAACCATGCAAATTATTATTTGGTAATAAATTGAGTGAGCCTCTGTCAAAATTGGGGCATCCTACTTTGTCTCTAAGATGACAAGGATACCAAAAGAAATTTAACTAATGGAATTTATTTTCTAGAGGTCACCTAGACCCCAAATTTTCAAAGTGAGTATTCTCATGGGAGAAGGGCGTTATTGCATAGCAGAGGACTCTAGAAAGGGACCGGTGGAAGTAGGCATTTGCATCATGCCATTCCATGAAATGGATTTCTCATATTTGGTGTCACAGGAAAGATTCTTGAGTTCCCTATTACCCTTTCCTTTCCGTTTGACTCCTTGTATGTGGGAGGTTTTCTTTTGATGTTGTTCAGCTTGAAGGACACTGCGATATCTTCCATTTCGGTATCAAAAATGAGGCCCATCATGTATAGCATTTCCTAGACATTCCCCTCCACCCTGGAGATCATCGCAGTCTTCTATGAGTCTACTCATTTATTAGAAAAATCTGAAGACAAGGGATAATGAATCATCTTCTTCCAAGCACACTATCCAAGGGCACAATAGGATGGAAGCAGGAGCAATGGGGAGGAGCATAGTCTTGATGGGTTGTTCCTGTGGAAGGGATGCAAAGTAAAGGGGCGCTCATAAAAGGATAATTGGTTTTTAGGAAATCTTATTTTTGCGAAAAGACCAAGGATGAGAGAGAGGAGGGGAATTGAGGTTAATTTTTGCGAGAAGACCATGGATGAGAGAGAGGAGGGGAATTGAGGTTGGGGATCTCACCATTGTGGCATGGGGGTACAGCACTACTGAGAACAGGTAAGGGTAAGGATCAAAGTGCCAGCAGCCAGCTGGAAAACAGGAAGAGTGGTAGGTTTGAGGCTGCTTTGAGGTGCCGAGTGTTTTTTTTTTTTTTTCCTTTTTTTTTCTTTTTTTGGTTGGTTGGTTGGTTGGGAGATGGGGGTGTGGGGTGGGGTTTGGTTGATCAGGAAAATATATAGGGATTTGGGTGATGTCAGTGAAGGACAGTGGACTGGAAGGGTATAGAAGTGTAGGATAACAGGAAAAATGGATGATCAAACCCTAAGTTAGGACACGATGGATTAGATGGAGCGATGGTGATAAGTTGACAATTCGATGGAAATGAGATGGTGGCGGCGTCGAGATACATTGGAGGGTTGTGGTGGGTAAAGGTGGCTCCCTGGTAGTAGTTCCATGTAACTACGTGGAAGGTGGTGGATTCAGAGGGTGTGGGTGAGGTAAGCTCTAAGGCAGGTAAAGGGGAGAGATGGTAACGGACATGGGATGGAAGCCAACAGTCGAGCCGGGGGGATGAAGGGGCGAATGGCATGACGTAGAGTTTTGGAAAAGGGGTTGGGGACAACTGTTGTTCATGAGGGTGGCTAAGGGGTAAGACATGGCCGAATCATGAGGTTGGTAGCAAGAGGAGAGAACATCGGCAGGTTTATCAACTGTAGGATTTGGGGACCACACAGTCATCTTTTGAGATGGCCCTGTATGTAGATCTAAAAGGATTGAGATGAATGTAAATATCAAGCATAAAAAATTTGAAAATTCGAAGGGGCAGATTTTTGCTTTCCGAAACTGCTCCTCGGTGTCCGCATGTTTGTCTTTGGCTGATTTCAGATTGCGTACTATGATCCAATCAGCAGCTCTCACGCCCCATGAATTTCTGGCTTAATTTTCCGGTTGCCTGAAAGACGCAAATAAGGAGATTTCCAGTCATCCACCCTGACCATGATGAGTAAAGAAATCTTTGCTCCATCCTGGCCATGACAATCTGCCATCCGTCAAGATTTTACAGGGACAGGTAGCAGTCTGTTCTTGCTCTGTAGAACGTGCTAACAACCTCCACTTTCTGGAAATTCTAACATGCAAGTGTTTTCATGCGCATGCAGGGAAACGAGAAAACAAGGGGTTTGCTCGATCTGCTACAAGTGGAACGGAGCTTAGCATTAGCAAAACCCCTCCAACCAATCCTCTTGACCGTCCATAGAAGTTTCTGATCATTGCAAGACTTCAAGGTTCTAGACATGGAGAGGAATGCTCTTAGCCTGAACCCAGGCCTTTCCAGCTTTGTGGTGCCCTCTGCTGGTGACCAGAGGAAGAGATAGAGAGTAGCTGTCGTGAGATATAGACCCCTTCTATTTAGGAAATGGCAAGTCATCCTTATAATCTAGAGAGAGAAAGACCTTTTCATTCATAAAAGCATGACAAGAAACCTGAGTTTTCCACGAGTTATTCATCCAGGACGAAATGCTCTCGCCAACAAGTCTTGTCAACTGAAATACTCCCTCGAGGGAAGCTTTTGAGCGAGGAAAGATGCTAGGCGATGATGGTCTCTCTGATGGGCCAGTTACAGTAATATTCTAAAGGTGACTCACTAGGTTGCAGGGTGGTGATACAAGATGATGATGTTCCTGCAAGTGAGGTAGATCTCTGTTTTAGAAGTCGGATGTAAAGTTACTGGGTAAGGCAAATAGTAGCGGGATGATTTAGTCTGATGGCACTGTATGTGATAGGATGGAAAAGGGCAGGAATTAAGAGGAGTTAAATTGAAGTTAAAGACGGAGGAGCACAGAGAGAGAGAGCGTATGAAGGATATGGAGGGAGCTGTTGGGCTGGATGGAAGTAATGGTTTCCATTAAGGGTGCACGATGCCAATTGGGTAGGGCTTGAGGGCAAGGTTTCGCTCTCTCTCTCTCTCTCGTCATCCCGCTCTCATTCTAGCTCTCATGTAATTCCGATAAAAAAAATTCATTTTTCTTATTTTTTGGTACATAACAAGAAAATTTTCAGGGGTTCAAAATAAAATTCATAGAATAAGGAGACACTACTTGTCAGAAATTGTGGTGCCATTACATTTGTCAAGAACTATAAGAACAGATGGTCATTAAAGAACTACGAGTCCATCATCTATGCCAGCCAGGATTTAATGTCTAACACCAATTTATCCAACATTCATAAAGGTAGTGACTCACGAAAGAACCAGCTGGGCCTTCATTCGAGCCCGGATCCTTTGCACAACTGTCATTACTCGATGTTGATGACGATACATAGAAAGACCAGATTGAATGGCTGCAGTTCTTGGAGCATCGCAGATTGAAGTATAGCTATTAGTAAGAAAAGGCGATACCTCAGGCAAGAAATCAAAGCCAGCCAAATGTTGTGCCCATTTATAAGGGCATGACATTGTTTTCTTTTCATCAAATGCTACATCATCACCAACAAAGATCTTAGCAGTCTGCACACCAGTTCACAAATTTCAACATCAAAATACTAGGACAGTAAAAGTTTCTGAATCCAACAAAATATGAAATAAAAAGCTTCACTATAAAGGGAAAACCTGAGATGCATGAAAAACAATAGGGGTACCTGGTGAGGAAGCTCATTGCCAGTATCATCAGGAAATAAGTTGCACAATAGGTTTTTCCCAGGTCCCTCTTGTGACCCTTCAACCCCCACACACACGACATTTAGCTTTAATAAGTATTCAAACCTCACGCTAACCAATTTGACAGGTTTGGCATCAATAAACTCATCATCATATACATGAAGGATGACATTGAGTGGGTGAGAATGATAAACTCCAGTCAAGTCCATATCCTCCTTGGCACGAGCCTTCTTAGGCCACTTCCTCCTCCTCTGCCCATCATCCTCTTCTTCAGGTGCATCCCCCTCCAATTTACTATCCTCCACATTTGCATGGAGCCCTGACATATGATATGGAAAAACAAAGAGTAATCCCAAGGTGAAAATTACGGAGAACCATGTAGAGCAACATGCACTTTGGTTAGAAGCAGTGACTACATACCAACATCTTTGTTTGCCAGTTGTTGCGCAAAAGCTTGGGCATCTTTTACACTTCCAGTAATTTCAACATCAATATTTTCCCCGAATGCTTCTTTATGTGCAAATAACTGTGAGTAAATCACATATAAAGGGGGTGGTAGCAGCTCCGCTGATTGATGCTGCTTCATTTTCTTGGTATGCAGAATTCCCAGCTGCTGTTGAACTGGTAAAGATGCTTTTTTAAGTGATTTCAGATGCGAAGGAAGACTTGATAAGAATTTCTTGCGGTTAGCAATAGTCTCTTGAAGAGTTCTTTTACGTTGTTCTAGTTCTTCCCGCTGTCTACAAAGTTGTTTTCGCTGATAAGCAGTACAGAGAAAAAGATAAGAGCTACTAAGTTTGCAACTCTGAAGTACCAGTAATAAAGTTCAATATTGGATTGATGTACAAATTCATTTGTCATGAAATTCAAAATCTTTCATATTGCATAACATTGGAAATTAACTTTCACCAAACTTTAAAAGAGAAATTGCATGCATGGAAAAAAGAGGGTCCTTGGAACTGAAAATGATTAGCCACCAATGAGGAATTTCACTGTTGTGTGTTTCAGGCTAACAAAGTTATATCTCAATATGATACATGTTTCAGAACCATTGCATACTATGAAACTATGTATGTCTTAGTGACTGCAAGCTATCGCTAGTGGAAGTGCTCCTGCTACAGGATCAATGCTTCCCAGGAGCTACAGAACTTTTCAGGCAATGAGAAATGCTATTCTACCTTCAGAATCCTAAATGCTAGTAACATTGTTTGACACATAGAAGGGACTAAAAAACAATTGCACTTTTCAATGGAAATAGCTAGAGACTCCACACAGGACCCTGTCACAAACCACACGGAACATTTTGATAGAGGTTGAATCATAACAACACAAAAGACTCCCACAAAAATACAGGACCCTCCCAAAAACAACCAGAAATATCTAAATATCACGTGAAGTCGTGAACAACTATTGTAAGAGAAAATAGCCATAGGAGATGACCACCCATGTGACCACCCATCCTCAGCAGAACAAAAAAGTCCATTATCTGGAGATTCTCAAAGAGCAAATTTCATGCATGAGATCTTGAGAAAACTCAAAGGAAAAATAAAAAAAAGGGAAAAAGTTAAAAATGTTATAAAATATTTCAAAACACCTTGGGAAAATACAGAAAATATCAAGAATTTAGCTTGAATATACAATAAGAAATTAAAAATCATGTAAGTTTTTGTAGATTTCATTGGTTTATGGCGAACATAATCTGATGCAATTTTGAATGATATTGATTATTTCTAGCAATGTAGCACATGCCTCTTCAACAGTCAAAACCACCCAAAATATAGAATTGCAGATTATCTAGGAGCCCAAAAATCATAGAACCATTGGAAGCCTTCCAGAAGCACAATGTGAAACAAGAACCACCTGAAACCCCAATTTTTAGCATGGGAAAATGATGGACTGCCGATCTTGGCTTCCTAGGGACAAGTACCCATGACAAGATATCTAAGGGCCACAATTAGCAGCCATTTTGGAAACTTCAGAAGAAGCAACCAACATGAAGCTACTATATCCAAGAACAATAAGGCCAGCAAAACCCCAATAGGGATGGCAGCCCTCATGCCTAGGGCTGGCAGTGGACCTGTACCTGACCCGGGACCCGGCGGGTATACCGACACAGATCCGGGTATGGGTCCAAGTTTTGGACCTGCGAGTAGGATCTCGGTCCAATATATCATACCCAAATAGTCTCGAGTAAGGGTACGGGTCCAGCAGGACCCGACCCCGTATTTCTCTTCACTCTCGTATTCTCTTCACTTGCACTATCTCTCTCTAGTGCGTGAGAGTTAACGGGATAATAAATGTACTCAGCATGACCTAAAATCACCTCGAGAAACTTCACTTCTAACACTATCATTAAGACTCCCCATGTGGCGCCCAAAACCCCAACCCACTATATTATTATATTATATACACCAGTGTTTTAAAATGCGGCTGCATCATGCGGGATGCGCTCGCATCCGCATCGCGATCAAGCGCATATGCGCTTTTGACAAATGCGGCCGCATATGCATCGCATCAGGCCGCATCATGGCCGCATCCCGCATTGCACCACATCAGACCGCATCTCGCCGCATCTGTTTCCGTGAAAAAAAATTCGATTTTGCCCCTCGAGGAGGGGCAAAATGGTCTTTTTGTAGTTCCGAAGTTTAGGGAAACTGTTTGGGGGGTTACTATACCCCCTAAACGAAGATTTCCAGCCACTTTGTGGCTTTTTTTGCATCAAATTGAAGGGAAAAAAAAATTTGGCAAAAATGTTTTTTTCATCCAAATCTTCGATTTGGCGGTTGTTTGATACTTGGATGTTCATTTGATGCTTTTGATTGTTGATTTGGCAATGTTAAGGTGAATTTGTGGTAAGAAATTGGGGATTTCAGAGGGCGTGAAGAAATCGAGCACTACTTCATAGAGTCAATAACGTTTTATTCCTTCTTGTACAATAATACTGTTATACTTATTTTTGGGGCAATGTCTTCTTCCCAATCTTCTAGTAACAAGGATCAAGCTTGGAAATATGCTAAACTAAAAAATCCGAAAGATAGAAAGTGTGTGATATGCTTGCTCTGTGGAAATACTTCTATGGGTGGTATTTTTCGACAAAAAGAGCATTTAGCCGGAATTTCTGGGAATGTAAGAGCATGCCCACAAGCTACAGATGATATAAAAAAGGAGATTAGAGAATATTTGGATAGATTGAAAAAAGATAAAGAGAGAAAAAAAAAGAAAGAAAGGAATTACTAGATGATTTGCAATTATTTGATGATGTTGATGATGATGATGATGATGATGATGATGATATGTCTGAAGTTGCTATGAGGCAAAGGGGTACTCATACCCCAACCTCAAGAGAGAGGGTTATAAATATTGGTGGTAGTGCTAAGAGAAGAACACCTCTCTCTAAAGGGCCAATGGATTCTTTTTTCACCCCTAGTCCTGAAATTGTGGTTAAGGAGAGAAAGAAAAAACAAAACAAACCACAATTGACAATAACTATAAGAAAGAACAAAGGAAGTCGGTATGTAAGTGGATTTACATGGCCGGCATTCCTTTTAATACTACAACTCTGGAGAGTTTTGCATGTATGGTCCGGGCAATTGGGCAATATGACCCAGGACTTATTCCTCCTTCACTACATGAGGTTAGGGAGCCATTGTTGAAGGATGTTGTATTTGATGTGAATAAAATTTTGATTTCTCAGAGAGAAGGGTGGGAGAAATATGAGGCCACTATTATGTGTGATGGTTGGTCCGATGGGAAATCAAGGGCATTCATTAATTTTTTGTTTAACTGCCCAACAGGTACTTTTTTTGTTAAGTCTATTGATGCATCGGACAAGTCACATGATGGTATATACTTATCTGGCTTGATGGATGAGATTGTCGATTTTGTTGGGGAGCAAAATGTGGTACAAATTATCACTGACAATGGTGCCAACTATGCTGCAGCTGGGCATTTCTTGACTTTGAAAAGGAAGAATATGTTTTGGACTCCTTGTACAGCTAACTGTGTTAATCTTATGCTTTAGGAAACGGGTACAACATCTTTATTTAGTGGGGTGATTTCAAGAGCTATGTATGTTGTTGGATTTATTTACAATCACACAATAGTCCTAAGCATGATGAGGTCTTTTACAAAAAAGAGAGAATTAGTGAGACCGGGTATCACTAGATTTGCCACGTCATTCTCACTCTTCGAAGCCTAACCAAGCAAAAAAGTGCCTTGAGGACCATGTTTGCTTCAGAGCAATGGAGTCAAAGCAAATGGTCAAAGCATAAGGATGGGAGAAAGGCTGAAAAAATTATTCTTAATACATATTTTTGGAGTCAAATAATTATTGTATTGGAGGTGGCTCGCCCTTTAGTGAGAGTGCTTCGACTGGTTGGTGGTGATGCGAAGCTCGCCATGGGCTACATACATGAGGCAATGACTAAGGCAAGAACTGAAATAAAAGATGTTTTAAAGGATGATGAAAATATGCGCAAGGCTATACTTGAAATTATTGATACGAGATGGGATACCCAGCTTCACAGGCCCCTCCATTCAGCCGATTATTTTCTAAACTCATCTCTTCACTACAAGCACCCATCCATTGAGTCAGATCGTGTAATAAATGGTGGGTTCTTAGATGTGCTGGAGAGGTTGGTGCCAGACAAAGATATCCAAGATGAGATCCAGAGCCATGCATTGATTAAGTTCAAGTTAGCCTTGAGAAACTTTGGAAGAGATATTGCCACTCGAAATAGGGACACTACAGATCCAGGTAAAGGCCAAAAGCCCAAAAATAATCTTACATGTCTCTTACTTTATGTATAGTTCCATTGTTTATTTTATACCCTTAATTTTTAACTATATTCTAAATTATAAAATATTATACAGCTGCATGGTGGGCATTATATGGAAGCGAGACACCAAATCTACAACGTCTCGTTATTCGAGTGTTGAATCTCACATGTAACTCATCTGGTTGTGAGCGCAATTGGAGTGCATTTGAGCATGTAAGTTCTTTACTCCTTATTCCTTAATCCTTATTCCTTATTTCTTGAATTTCAATTTTCTAATCTAAAATCTAATTTATCTGATTTCAAATTTCTACCACAGCTTCATACAAAAAAAAGAAATAGGTTGGAGCAGAAAAAGTTGAATGATTTGGTTTATGGTGCAAATTTGTGCTGATGGTTGTTGATTGTTGAATGCTTTATGAAGCTGGTTTCAAGTTTCTAGTTTCTATCAGGGGATAGTGGATAACTGGATACAGAATCTCCGACAGCTAATAGTTTGGAAGTTAATCATTAAACTAAAATACCTACTATCACATATATCACCTTCATATTTTTTTCTATGCATTAACTTATTTTTTTAGATTGTTTAGAACTTTTTACATTTATTGACCGCATCATCGCGATGCACCCGCATCTGGGCTGCATCGAGCCGCATCGGCCCCCCACCGCATCAGGGCTGCATCCCACATTTTAAAACACTGATATACACACCAAACCCCTCAAAATCGTAAAGAGAGAGAAGGGACAGAGAGCAAAGAGCCAAGCTCCCCCCATGCTGTCTCAGAACAAGTAGATAGAGAGAGAACTTCACAAAGATTTCTCACCTGCGTTTGCAAAAAGAGGGAGATTCCTCATTTCTCGAAGAGAGACATTCTAGTGTTGTTTGTAGAGAGAGAGTGAGGATCCTCTCCAAGCAACAAGAGAGAGAGCATTCTACTCCCTACTATCATTCACAAAAGGAGCAAACAAAGTAAGAATCAGAGAGAGTGAGGATCCTCTCCAAGCAACAAGAGAGAGAGAAAGTTCCACTTCCCACTATCATTCACGAAAGGAGCAAAGGAGAAGGAATCAGTAAAAGAGAGGAAAGAGATAGATTTCATCATTCTTTAGAGAGTGATCCATCACAATTTTGCAGAGACGCCTCGACTTTAAAAACCTATTGGCTCACAGGTATGGGTCGGGTCCCAGGTCCCAAACCAACATTCAAGTATGGGTATGGGTTTGGGGATTTTGTACCTGTCGAGTCCGAGCCCAGCAGGACCCGACCTGTTGCCACCCCTACTCATGCAGATTTAATCCACCATGTACAACCACATTGGGGAGATCCACTTACTCACTCAAAAGTTACAGTGTGCCTCAAATCCTTGGACGATGTTCATCTCTAAGCGGTGATCGATAAGTGTAACCACCAGCCAATCACACCCATCTATTACACATGATGGATTGCCAAACTTAGGAACCTGAGAGTGAAGGACCTATGAAATGGCACCTAAGGGCCTCAATTAGCAGAAATTTTTTCAAAATGTTAATAGAACTACCATGAATTGCTACATCCAAGAACAACAAGGCCAGTTAAAACCCCAATTGGGATTACCACTTGAAAGCAAATCAGAGTCCATCACATGCAACAAGAACACTGGTCCTACTAGCTCAAAAGTTATAGTGTACCTCCAATCCTTGGGCGGCAATGTTCGAAAAGTCACCTGCCCGAATGCCTAGGCGGAAAAATTGAAAAAATGACTAGGCCTAGCTAGGCGGAACTGTTAGGTGTCCTGTGTCTAGGCGCTTGCCTAAGCGGGTAAGGCACCACCTAGGCGCTACAATCTGGACGCCCGCCTAGGCGCCGCCCCATGACAACTTGAAAAATGGGCGGAAAAGGGTCTCGACGAAGATTAAAAAAGGTCATTTTTCCGCACTAAAAAGGGGGGAAAAGGGTTTTGGTGGGTATTGTAAACATCCAAAACCAAAACCGTGGCTTTTAAGAAGAGAAAAACTCCCCCAAAACCGCTCCTTTGTGATTTATTGAAAGATCGATAAAGTTTTATTTTTTAGATTTCTTCCCAAACAAAGGTAATAGTTCGTGAGTGGATTTGGAGCTTCTAGGAGTCGATTTTGAGGACTTGTGGCGACCCAATAGACGAGGTTTGCATCAAAATCAATTTGATTTTGATATTTTAAAATATTATCATATTTAAAAAAGGGTTTTGATTTGATTTTGCGACAACATATTATTTTGTGAATCATTTGTTTTTCTTTTATTTTTTTTTTAACGATATATTTACATATTTGTACTTGAAAGATTGATCATTTTTTGTGATTAATTGAATTTTTCCTTATTTGGACGACGAAATTGGGCATATATCGTATTCTTGTATACATAGTTGATTCCTCCTTTTTTTGATGTTGTTAACTGTTGTATTGAAGAGAGAATGGTAAGTACAAGAGTGATGCAGAGGAAGCCCACAAGTCAAGCCTCATGCCAAAAAAAGTAGACTACCCCATACGGGTAATCCTATACAAAAAATGCTTGGCCGTGCTACAAAAAGCCTGACTAGAAATGAAAACTGAAAACCAAAAGCAAGCCATAACACCTGCCCCACACAAATAAGAGAAGCAAAAAAAACCAAAAAGTTGGACATTCACTGTCCTGAGGAAGAAGATGCCTCTCCATCCTTAGCCAGTTGGTCCACCAGGGCGTTGAATTCCTGCCAAATATGCCTCCATAAGACGGCCGTATCCCTGCAAATGTGAATAATTTAATTAAAAATCGGAGCCAAGTACTAGGGGGGACTAGATATGGCAGCGCAGGTGATAATGTTTTTGCTTCTCCCTCCAATATAAGTGGTTGAGGCCAAGAGGGGTTGAGGAGTTTGAGGTCGGTGAGCAGCACCATAGACTCAGTAAGTTGCCGATATTTATGGAGAAGGAAGCAAGGGGGTTGTCGAGGTGATCTTAGAATACCCCATCCATCCAGTCGGACCAGGGTTCCCCAAGAGCACCCATCGAAGTTAAGCTTTGTGTGACACTCCGAGGGGGCGGACCAGTTGCTAGATCTAAGAACCCTTGGCGATTGGGTTTGGATCTTTCCATTGGTGTAGGAAAGTTGTAGCCGAGACTCATCGAAAGGTCTTGTGATTGGAAGCCCAAAAGCAACCTCCGAGGTAATGCAGGAACTTCGCATTTGGTTCCACGGAATAGCCTTGTGTTCCTCTCCATCCAGATAACTCAAATAGTGGTTGCGATGGAGGTTTTCCATAGGAGCCTACCAGCAGAAGGCCACGGAGTGTCCCTGAAAAGATTGAAGAGAGCAAGTAGAGAGGAAGGAGTAACCCAATAGAGACCAAAGAGACGAAGTAGAAGGCTCAAGAATTCGTGAGCCAGTCTGTAGTGTATAAAGAAATGAGGATTGGATTCGTTGTCGCTAGTGCACAACACGCAACAGTTGGGGAGGGGGACACCCCTCTGTTGTAATTGGTCCACCGTGAGGGTTTTTTCGGACAAGCAATCCAATTAAAGGCTTGCACTTTAGGAGGAGCGATGGATGACCAAACCTGGACCATAATGGATTTCGGAGAATGAGGAGAAGTGGGCAGTAAAAGAAGTTGCTTATAAAATGAAGCCACCAAGAAGGACCCCAAGGTGAGAAGGGGTCCACAGAATTCGATCGTGCCAAAATGGGCTAGGAAGTTCGAATTCAGCAGAGACGACAAGGAGAGGAAGTCAACAATTTCAAGATCTATGAGAGGACATCTAAAAGATGGGTTCCATACTCTCGTGTTACCCGAAAAAGGCATCTCGTCCGCAATAGAAGATGAAGAGTTGGTAGCTAGGTAGAAGAGAGAGGGGAAGCGGTCCATGAAAGGGGTATTTCCCAACCATAGGTCCAACCAGAAGCAGATGCGATGGCCATCCCTTGGATAGTAGTGAATGCCTTTTAGGAAAACAGAAAAGGATGAGACGAACGACTTCCAGGCCCTTGATGCTCTGCTTGGGGTGCGCCCTTCTGACTGCCAGGTATAAACATGGATTTTGTACTTGCGGTGAATTACTTGGGTCCACAGCAGGTCACTTTGTGTAACAAGGTGCCACCACCATTTGACGAGCAGGACAGTATTTTGTTTTCTTAGAATCCGAGTGCCGTGTCCGCCAAGGTCACTCGCTTGACAAACTTTATCCCAAGGGATAAGGTGGTATTTTTTGTCTTCAGTGTAGTTGTGGACCCAGGTAGATCCCTTTTTGTACAATGTGTCATGTTTTGATATTATACTATTTTTGTTTAACTTTATTTAATAAATTAATAATTATGCGATATCTTAATGAGTTAAATCTTATGTGAAAGTGAAACCAAGATGTTATATATATTCATTTAAGTCTTACTGTAAAGTAAAATTCAGTCTTACTGTTTTAAAACTAACACCTTAATGATGTTAATATATTATATAACATCTTAATCTTATACATTCATTTAAAACTCATCAAGTTTCTCATGTTTTTTATATCTTCATTTAAAACTTAAATTGAGTTTCTTATGTTTTTCTTAATAGTTAATTCTTTAGTCTTATGTATTTTTCAGGTTTGTTGATTAGGTGATTCTAATTCATATTGATTGACACTCAATCAATTATTATTCATTGAGATTGAGGATAATGACTTCTAGTGCATCAAGTAGGCCAAGTAATCCATGTTGGAAGTATGCATCTTGTCCAAATCCCCTTGACAAGAATAGGGTGGAGTGCAAGTTTTGCAAAAAATCATGTAATGTCAGCATCAACAAACTGAAGAAGCATTTAGCCAACATTAGAGGCGATGTGGCTGCATGCACTCTAGTGCCTGCTGAGGTCAAGAGAGAGATGCTAGAGAACTTGGACGAGGTGAAAACCAAGAAACAAGAGGTGATAATAAGACATGATGACATGTAAGGACTGTAGAAGATTTTGGAGTTCGAGGGGAGGAAGAAAACTTCTATACTGAGGTTGGTTCTTCTAGTAGGCCAAGAACAAGAGGGCCCATGGATGCTTTCTTTCCCCACCCTAATCCTGAAGTACTACCACAAGAAAGGGGTCAAATAAGCTTAGAGATCCATTTTAAAAAAGAAGATAGAGATAAGTGGTTGTTCCAAGCAGGCATTTCTTTTAATGCCGCTAACTTGAGAAGCTTCCAAACTATGTTGGAAGCAGGGGGCCAGTTTGGGCTAGGGTTGAGAGGTCCATTTGCTTATGAGCTTAAAGGGCCAATACTCAAAAAAAAAGTGGAGCTAACGAATAACTATTTGAAGACCCACACTAATGCGTGGGGTGTATATGGTTGCACAGTCATGACCGATGGTTGGAGTGATAAGAGGCATATAAGCATCATGAATTTGATGGTGAATTGTCTATTAGGGATAATGTTCAAGAGGTCTATCGATGCCTCAAACAAGTCCCATGATGCAGAGTTCATTTTTAATTTGGTTGACCAGTGTATAGAGGAGATAGGGGAGGATAAAGTGGTCCAAGTTGTGACCGATATGTATTCAGCTAATATAGCAGCCGCTAGGTTATTGAGCGCTAGGGCTAAGAGGCCGCGTATTTTCTGATCCCCTTGTGCAGCACACTGCATAGACCTCATGCTTGAGGCCATTGGTAAGAGGAAGATGTTCATGACAACCATTGAAAAGGCTAAGAAAGCCACAAATTATTTATACAGTCACACTCAGGTATACATTTTAGTACTATACTAGTTTCTTTAGTTATTTGTTACCTATTTTGAGCATTTTTAAATGCATTGATTTATTGAGGGTAATTTATTTAACTTAGAGAATTCTATGTTGGTCAAGTCCTAGCCATGATGAGGAAGTTTACTGAGAGCAGAGACTTGGTGAGGCCTGGGATGACTAGATTTGCCACCCCGTACTTGTCCTTGCAATCTTTATTTGAGCAAAAGGAAAAATTGAGGTCCATGTTTGTGTTTGAGGATTGGACCAAGTCCAAGTGGTCCAGGAAAGCTGATGGAAAAGTTGTTATGGACATTATCCTGGACTCAAGATTTTGGAACAAGGTCCAATATGCCTTGTCAGTCTTTTGCCCTTTGGTAAAGATTCTCAAGATGGTTGACGCTGAGAAGGAACTATTGGGCATATTTATAAAGTCATGGAGGAGGCAAAGGAAGAAATCAAGATATCTTTGGGGGATGAAAAGAGGTACGAGGAGTTTTTGAATATTATTGAAGACAAATGGAACTACTAGCTTGAGTGGGCCCTACACTTAGTAGGATACTACCTTAACCCTGCTCACTTTTACACTGATGATGAGGTACACAACAGGTCTAAGTTCATGGATGCTTGCAACCAATGCAATATAAAACTCAACCATGATCCTGAAGTGCCAAATAAGGCAATGATGGAGTTAGATTTATATAGGCTTGCTACTGGATCTCTAGGTAAGGAGGTGGCAGTCAGGCAGAGGTCCAAGATCCCTCCTGGTAAGTTTAGAACTTCCTCAATTTGATTTTATGATTTGAGTATTTAATTTCAATTACCCAGATGGCCAGATACCTAATTTACTAAATTACTACATTTACAATTTTACATTTACATGAAATAGGTGCATGGTGAATGGGTCATGGTGGAAGTATCCCTCATTTGAGGCAGATGGCCATGAAAATACTAAATCTGACTTGCAACTCTTTTGGATGTGAGTGCAACTTCAGCACCTTTGAAATGATAATATTACTTATTTAGTTATTCACTTAATAAGTTAATAGTTAATAGTTAATCAGAAACAGAATTGGGCACTTTTGGGGAAATGGTGGTGGAGGCTAGCAAATCATGAGAACCAACTTTGGACACAGGGGATTAGAAGCAAATATAATATCTCCTCACAAATGTGGCAGCCAGAGACCAACTACTGCTCCACAGGATCAGATATCTGGAAAACTCTGGTATCCATCCTCCCTCGGTTCAGAACTAATATTCGCTTTCATGCAAGAGGAGGAAATAGAGTGAGATTTTGGGAGGATTTGTGGATTGGCTTTTCATCACTATAAGATAGATTCCCCTTCCCTTTTGCCATCTCCAACTGTAAAGAGTCAATGATAGTGAACAAAATAACTCTCTCTGGCAATAATAGGACGTGGAAGCCATCTTTTAGAAGGTCTCTGTCTGATGAAGAACTCCTTCAATTTGCTACACTCAACTCTGAACTACATGGAGTTTTCTTACCGCAGTTAGGCAAGGACTCCATGATTTGGACCTCATCACCCTCAGGGAGGTTCACAATAGCCTCCTTCTATAGGGTCTTGGTAGATGGGACAGACAGTCGACTCATCAAATAGAGCGTGGGAGTCTATAGCCCCACCAAGGACTCAGCTCTTTTAGTGGTTAGCGACTCAAGGTTGGCCCCTAACCTTATACAACCTTCAGAAAAGAGGATTTCAATTTCCTAATAGATGTATAATGCTCCTTAATGAAGAAGAAACAGTATCACACCTGTTATTACATTGCGACTTCGCATACTCAGTTTGGGGTCTACTTATTCAGTTATTTAAACTCTCGTCGGTTCTTCCACCTTCAGTCCAGGCTACGTTACACAGACCTACGAGGATAGTTTTAGGAAATCGAAAAAATTTTTGTGGAAAGCCTCTGTTGCTGCTACCCTTTGGCACATATGGGGGGAAAGAAACTCTAGGATCTTTCGAGGAGTTAAGAATACATTCCAGCCCACGTTCCAAAAAATAATGTCCTCTGTTATTTTTTGGCCTCCCATCATAAACTATTTGTGGGTATCTCCGCCTCTTCCTTTATGCGAGAATGGGAAAATCTCCTTAACCTCAATCATCGCAGGAGTCAAAGTACCCCTCGATGGACTCCTTTAGAGGATCAAATAAAGCTCAACTTCGATGGAAGCTATCTGGGAAAACCTGGTCCGGCAGGCATAGGGGGGTTGCATAGAAATTATGAAGGACAAGTCCTTCTCACCTATTCAGAATACATAGGAATAAAGGACTCGCAGACAGCAGAAGCCAAAGCCCTTCTAATTGGAATCAAGAATTTTAACCATTCTTGGGGAAGAATACTACAGATTGAAGGAGATGCCAAAAACATTATTAACTGGGGTTCTGGGATAAACGATCCACCTTGGTGTTTGAGACATCTTTTTGATGAAATAGAACACTTATGCAGAGACTTAGAAGTCACTTGGAAGCACACCCGAAGGACCGCAAACGCAACCGCAGATGCTCTCGATAAAGAAGCTGCCTGGCAACATGCCTAACTGGATGCAGTTAGTCTGGGAGAAAGGGCAAAACTATAAGCCCCCACACAATTTTCTTTTGTCCGTTTCGTAATAGTCTGTGTAAAGGGCCAATACTATAAGCCCTATTATACTTTCCTTTTGTCCGCTTTTGTAACTACGCATATCTATAAGCCCCTCTCAATGGTTGTGTCTGTCTCGTTCGGTCCTCCACTCAGGGACCATGACAACTGAGGTCCATGCGTGGTGGACCTCCCTGTACCGATGTAACTCCTTTTATTTAATGTGAAGTCAACTTCTATCAAAAAAAAATTGTTCATACTTAATAAATTTAAGTTAGTATCTAAGTGAGTATTTTTCTATTAGGTGCATACAAAGAAGAGGAACAGACTAGAACAAAAACGACTGAACGACGTAATCTTGTTTAATATAATATAAGCTGCAAGAGCGCTATCGACAACTGGAGCACAATGAAAGGGAGGCTATTGAAGCTTTTAATATTGATGACACATGCGAGTGGTTGGTCGATGCCAATGATGATGAGGTATTCCATGGAGAGGGCTTGACCTGGGGCCAAGTTCGTGAGGCTGCTGGGACATCAATGCCCCCTACACACCACTCAGGCTCAATCTCAAAGCCAAAGGAGGGGGAAAAAGGGCCAGCAAAGGAAGGCAATGGCAAAGAAGAGAAGAGGGTGATGACATCAAGAGAGGATGATGAAGAAGAAGTAGATTCAGAGGACACGAGGGATGACGCTCAATATGTTGAGGAGGGCAATGACTCTAATGATGACGGCATGGCATCATCATCATCAGATGCTCCTCATGATCCCTTGAACACCCTGCATGGTGATGCGGGTGATGCCATATAATTGTTTGGTTAATGACTTGATGTATTTGTTTTTGCTTTTGCCTTGTTGACTTTGTGTATTGTTTCTAGTCTAGACTTCTAGTTTCCTACAATGACATTTTGGGATTTCAAGCATTCTAATGTCTTACAATCCCTTTTGAGACTTGTATCTGTAAATTTGTTATGTGATTGTAATATTATGTTTTCATCTATTTCACGAGAAGTTTGGGGCTCTAAAATTACCCTAAAAACTCCCCAAGGCTTAAAACCATGCACTAAGAACTCATCTGTTTTTTTTTGTTCTGCAGGGGGGGTTTGTTTCAATTTTGGTGAGGGCACGGCGGCCAGGCACCCAAAACGCCTAAGCAGGCGCCTGCGTTTTCTTGAACACTGTTGGACGATGTTCACCTCTAAGCAGTGACACATTAGCATAACCACCAATTAATCGCCCCCATTTATCACATTGTAAAATACCCCCTTCATTATATCCAGCTAAAAGAGTTGTTTCCTCATGTGAACAAAGCAAAAGAAACAGAGCAATTCCCCTACAAACCACACTTGCAGGCCAAAAGCAAGTAACAACTATCTATCATTCACAGCTGAGGAAGAACTGGGATTTGGAGTGTAATTAAAATTTCCCACCAACACAAATGAATTTCGAGCCAAGCAAATACAAAGCTTCTCATCGTCTTCCAAACGTGTAGCAAACAATCACCCCCTAATCTATGCCTCCTTGCCCAAAAAAAACTCCAAAGACAAAGGGAGGTCTACCTGGGCATTAATAGAAAATACAACATATCAGTTTCAGTATTTTAGATGCTGAGAAATAGGCTATATAAATACCAAAAGCACATATTCTTTGAAATTTATAATTCAATTATCATCTTCATCATCAAAGCCTTTTCCCAACTATTTGAGGTCAGCTACCTGAATCTTGGTCTGTCATTCTGCTCCATCAAGGGTCATACCCTTAATGAGGCTATAAGTCCCTATATCTTTGCTATCTACTTTCAACCATGTCCTTTTGTGCCAATCCCTTGCCCGTTTTGAGTCTTCTACATGAAACAACTACACCTCCTAACAGGTGTTGTACTAGTTATGCGCTGCATATGCCTAACCCACCTAAGTCTACTTTCTCTCAACTTATCACCTATTGGAGCCACACCTAAGTTCTCCCAAATGCATTCATTTCAAATTTAGCCCCTTCTTGTCTTGCAACTCACCCATCTAAACTACACTCATCCTATGTTTTATTAACCGCCCAACATTCTGCCCCATAAAACAAAGCTGGTTTCACAACTATCTTATAGAACTACCGCTTCAGCTTCATTAGAATGCAACAAACACATAAAACTCTAGTTGCACATCTCTACTTCGCCCACCTAGCTCTAATTCTATGTGCCACATCTTCCTCAATCTCCCCATTTTCTTGGATTATCGATCGAAGATATCGAAAGTGCGCTCTTGTTTATATTTCTTAGTCGTCAATCTTAACGACTTCCTCATTTACACTTATGTTGTTGGTAAACTTGCATTCCATATATTGTCTTAGTCCGGCTAATTTTAACACCTTTAGTTTCTAAAGCATCCCTCCAAAGTTCTGACTTTGTATTGATGCTTTGGGTCTCATCGATCAAAACTATGTCGTCCACGAACAACATACACCACAGTACTTAATCTTATAGGTGCCTAGTTAAGTTATCCATAACTAAAAGAAAGAGGTATGTGCTCAACACTGACCCCTGATGTAGACTTATTGTCATTGGCAACTCACTCGTCTCTCCACTAGTTGTTCGCACACTAGTTAGCCCTCCTTCATACATATCTCTCACCAAGATAATACCTAAAAACTCCTTCCTTTTCAAACACCCACCAAATTAAATCTCGAGGTACTCCATCATAAGCTTTCTCTAGATCATTAAAGGCCATGTGAAGGTCTTTTCCCTTCGCTCTAAGCTTCTCAATCAATTGCCTAAGTACGAAAATTTATAGCCAATATGGAATATCTATTCAACTTACCCCCATCCAAGTTTATTCTCTCACCTTTTTCTCATTAACAACTTATCTTCGCAAAAACCCCCCAACCCAAAAAGAACTAAAAAAAAGTCTAAAATACCCTTTTTCACATGCCTTCTCTCTCTCTCTCTCTCTCTCTCTCTCTCTCTCTCTCTCTTCAGCAACAAAGACAAGGTGCGTCGACGATACGAAAACTCGCTCTGGCAGTAGACCTTTTGGAGCCATGGCAGTCCGGCGGTTCATTACGTTGCTCTAGTGGTACAAAAACACACTCCGACGATACAGACATTTGCTCCGACAGTACACCTTCTGGAGCCAAAGCGCTCCGACAGTGTCGTAGTTCGCTCCAGCAGTAGACGAATTTGCTCCAACATTACGTGATCTCGCTCCAGCAGTACACCTTTTAGACACATTTCACTCCGGCACTCTAGGAATGTGCTCCGACAGTAGGGTCGTTGGAGCCACAACGCTCCGACAGAGTTTTCAGCACTCTGACGGTACACCTTCTGGAGCCACAGCGCTCCGGCAGCACCTATTCTGATCCTGCAATCATTACAAAGCGCTACGACAGTGTTATTCTACGCTCCGGCAATACGCAACTTGGGATCGCCAGTTGAAATTTTTTGTATGGGAAAGGCATTTCCGTCCAAAAAATAACAGTTTTTTACCTTGGGGGGTTTTTGCGAGGAAAAGTTGTTGTGGGGAAAAAAGTGAGAGGAAAGGTTAGCTAGGGGGTAAGTTGCGTAAATAGTACATTTTGGGGGGTTTTTTGTAATTTTCCCAAATTTATAATTCAATAAGGACTAACTTTGTAAAAAGAATAATTAATAATTTTAGGGGAATGTTATCAAAACCCATCAATAGCATTAAGGGCAGCCAAAATGTCACAAAACCTTCAAAAAAAATAACAGAATGATTCTCTCTACAAAAACAATTTGTAAGATAATCTTCAATGACTCATCCCCTCCTTATTTGTAGTCATATAATTTTTTCAATCATCATCATCATCATAGCCTTTTCCCAATTAATTGGGGTCAGTTACACGAATCTTGATGTGTCATTCTGCTCTATTTAAGGCCATACCCTCAATGAGGCCATAAGTACCTATATCTTTTCGGACTACTTCCAGCCACATCCTTTTGGGCCTACCCCTTGCCCTTTCAATCCTTCCACTTGAGCTAACTCGCACTTCCTAACAGGTGTTGTACTGGATCGACGCCACATATAGCCAGCCCACTTAAATCTACTCTCTCTCATCTTATTGCCTATTAGTGCCACACCTAAACTTTCCTGAATGGATTTATTTTGGAGTCTATCTCTTCTTGTCTTGCCACTCATCCATCTCAGCATCCTCATCTCCACTAGTATATTGTTTTTTGTCCGCCAACATTCCCCCTATAAAGTAAAACTGGTCTCATAGTTGTCTTATAGAACTTACCCTTCAACTTCATTGGTATGCGGTGATCACATAAAATTCCAGTTGCACATTCCCACTTCGCCCACCCAGCTCTAATTCTATGTGCAACATCTTCCTCAATCTCTCTATTTTCCTGGATTATCGACCCAAGGTATCAAAAGTGCGGTCTTTTTTGTATTCCTAGCCATCAATCTTAACTACTTCCTCGTCTCCATTCCTAGTACTACTAAACTTGCATTCCATATACTATGTCTTAGTCCAGCTAATTTTAAAACATTTGGATTCTAGAGCATCCCTTCAAAGTTCTAAGTTTGTGTTGATGACGTTTCAGATCTCATCGATCACAACATGCACAACAGTACCTCATCCTATAGGTGCCTAGTTAAGTTGTCTATAATTAAGGCAAAGAGGTAAGAGCTCAATGCTGACCCTTGATGTAGGCTTATTGTCACTGAAACTCACTCGCCTATCCACTAGTTGTTCGCACACTAGTTAGTGCTCTATCATATATCTCTCACTAAGTTGATGTAGTGTTTAGAGACTCCTTTCTTTTCCAATACCCTCCAAATCAAATCTCGAAGTACTCTATCATAAGCTTCCTCTTAATCAATAATGACCATGTGGAGGTCTTTTCCCTTCGCCCTAAACTTCTCAATCAATTGCCTAAGTAGGAAAACAACTTCAGTTGTTGACCTTCCTAGCATAAAACCAAATTGGTTTTCAGATACACTCGTTTCATGTCTTAGTCGTACTCAATCACTCTCTCCCAAAGCTTAGGAGTATGGCTCATAAGCTTAATCCCTCGATAGTTCACACAATTATGTATGTCTCCTTTGTTCTTGTAAAGAGGTATCACAATACTTTTCCTCCATTTGTCTGGCATTTTCTTTGTTTTCAGCACCTTGTTGAATAGCTTCGTCAGTCAGTCAATGATAATCTCCCCCATGCACTTCCAATATAATTTTTTCAATGGAACCCAAAAACAAAAATAATGAAAAAAGTAAAACTTGATTCATCTCAAGGAAAAGGCATGTACTATAGTAACATTCAAATGGAAATAAGTGTAGTTGTAGTAAAGACATTTTTTGTTTGTAAGTTTCCATTATAAATATAACCAAGCGTCATTTTTCAATCAGTGTCAAACCATAGGATGCCATTAAAGGAAGTTAAACCAAGAACAAGCACTCATTACAAAAAACTGTAGTTGCTGTAAAAGAGATGGTATTTAATGTCCAATGCAGTTGCTGCCAAAAAATTGTTTTTCTTCTTTTTTTTCCTTTGAAAACCTAACTAGTATTATATTATATCTGAGAATTGGATGTGTCTCCAAAAATTTGTCCCTACATGACATGGTATACAAAATTTAAATAAAGAAACTCAAAGTTTTTCAACAAGAATAAAGGGATTAAGCTATTTGTAAAAGTTTGGTGAGAAGAATCTAAATGTGGAGGTGGCCGAGATTGAAAGGTTGAGTTTGAAATCGCCTTCTTTTGCAATGCAGTCAGCAGTATGGTTTGCCTCTCTCCATTATGACACTTGCAAAGGTTGGCATAGTAAGAATATTTGGATGAACAGTTGGTCGAATCTACATGGTATGGAAGAGGACTTGGAAGCCCAAGCACTTGTTGCAATAAAATCTCATTGCTACACGAGCAAGCATTTGAAGTCCAAACATAAAAGATTATATAGAATATACTTCCCAAACATAAAAAGATTATATACAATATATTTCCATCGAACAAAAGAACATGTTTACTTCAACACAAATTAAATACAATTTTGGAAGGGCCAATAATCTAAGGCAAGAAGCTTATATCTGCATGCATGTTCATCTGCGCACATAGCTTATGCCTGAGTGGTATGTATTAATGTCCATCAGTATTTGTTTGAACTTATCAAGCTTAAAATGCGAGCCCAAGTTGACTTAACTTAGACCTCACCTAAGGCTGACTTCTTATACATACGAAGGCCTATTTTTCCTGCCTTGTTAACTCAGGCAAGTCTGTTATTCTACTTATTAAAGTACTATCCAAAAGAAATATAGTATGCTACTAGGGAGCCCAACCCCTGTCCCCCAAACCCCAACAAAACAAAAATACCCCTTCTCTTAAAGTTTTACACAAACTCCAAACTCTAAAAAAATAATAATAATTTAATAATAGATACAGTCGTTTTCCAGTCTAATTCCAAAGGCTCTCACACAGTCACTTCTGCCAGATTATGCCAAGACCCAAGTGTTCTATTAAGCTCTCAATTTTCTTGTTTTGCCTTTTTAAAATCCGATGCATAGGTTGGAGTTATAGTTGTTGGAAACGTCTGTGATTCCGAATCGTTTCTAGAGTCGAAATCGCGGAATCGCGTATATCAAAAGTTTCAGAATCTAGGAATCGTTGTCCATACGATTTGGATTTGAGAAAAAATGATTCTCACTATTTCGGAATCATGATTCAAAAAATTAGGAATTGTGTTTCCTATTTCCAAGAATCGATGTCCCTTCATGTTGGAATCGCGTTTCATTCCTATATGGAATCACACATGACCCCACTTGTTCCGGTGGTTGTTGGAATCGTGATTCCTAAACATAAGGAATCGTGATTCCTAAACTTTTAGAATCATTGTCCCCATCAACTTGGAATTCACATTCTCACCATTATAGAATCGTGATTCTCCCCATATTGGAATTGAGATTATCCCCTTACTAGAATTGCAAACCAATTCCCTCCGGTATATGAGAGAAGTAGTCAGAAAATATATAAATTTACCCATTACTACAAAATCGAATTTTGGTCTGCATATACTCAATCCAAGACTCCAAGTACTAATGTCAACCTTCATGATATCTTTGTGGACAATCTCATACAATAGACTCGGTCTACCGATAACCCTATTATGCCTACAAGGTCTGGAGCTAGTCTGTGGCATACAAGGAGTGAGAATAAGGGCAAACTCCCTTTATCTCCTTTCCTTGAATTATAAAATACATACAGACATAGTAATTCTTCTTTGTTAAACGTAATTTAGAGTCTTTTGACTTTTGAAAATTGAGTTATTCGGTTTTTAGTCAATTTCTCTGATATTTAATGATTAATTTAACCTAAAACACCGGAAAGACCACGTTGCTCATATCCTTATTTTCTTATTTTACTTAACGAAAAGCATTTTTATCCTCTTATTCAACTTGAAGATATGACGGTGCTGATCATATATTAAACATTATTACATTAGTAGTTTAGTATCCACACCATTTACCAAACATTATTAAATTTGAAGTAACATTTTTTTAGTATTATTTATTCTTGGTAAGAGTTCTTAAAAACGGAACATGGAATGAAGGATGGAAATTAGTATATAAGAAAATAAAAAATTTAACATATTACTTATATTTTAAATTTTAATTTTATTGCCATGTGAAACAACTTCAAATTCTCTCATGCACTCATAAATGTCACGCTCATTCATGATTGAGCACACATCGAAGGGTTTCTGCTCTCCCTATGTCCACATATTACTCATATTTTAAATTTTGATTTTATTGCCATGTGCAACAACTTCAAATTTTCTCATGCCCTCATACATGTCACGCTCACTCATGATTGAGCACACATCAAAGGGTTTTTGCTCTCCCTATGCTCACATTGCTTCCTGACAACATGGATTCGCAATTCCTTAATACTTTGAATCAACGTTTATCATAAGTAGAATTGCATTGTTTTGTAGCAAGGAATCATGTCGTCTGCGATATAGAAAATTGATTCCAAACAATATGGATTCACAATTCCAAAAAATTTGGAATCAACATTTCTCACAAGCAGAATCGCATTCTTGTGTAGTTAAGAATCATAAAGTCCTCGATATGGAATCTTGATTTCGGCAATCTAGGAATCGAGATTCCTAAACTAGGTGGAATTGGGTTCCGTAAAAAAAGGAAACATGATTCCTTTCTTTTAGAATCGACTTTCGCCCGGGGAAACGCCGAATCGAGATTCCAAAACGGAATCGCTACCCTCATAGGCGATTCGAGTAGCTATAGTTTGAGTTTTAAGTAAAAGAATATGATCCCAACATTTTCCTTTTAAATTTTTCTTAATGCAAAAAAGTTGAAACTCTTGCTAAGTCAATTCAGCAAGAGACCAAGTAGTACTCAGAGTCCAACGTATCCAGTGTAACTACGAAATTCAGAAAGGAGTTTAGAACATCAAATACTAAAGGTGCAACAAAAGTACCTGAAAGAGCTCAAAGTTCAACCTCTTTAGCATTAAATCCTGTGGAGCATCCTGTGAGAGTGCACTCCCTTTTATTTCCTCAGGAGCATTTCTGTGAAATTCTTCTTCAGGCACAAGTTCTATATCTGGATACTTTGACTTAAAGTCCTTGCAAGCTTTGATTGCCTTCACATAATGATTTCTCTCATATAACAAATTGTGAAGCTGCAAAGTCGTGAAGTCCACTGGAGCTTTTGCACTTTCAGTTTCCACTTTTACACGATCCTCCTCAAGAAGGATTGAGCGGTTTACCTACAAAAAACGACATTCAACTTCCGTAAATAAGTAAGCAATGATACAGTCCAGGAGTTGCCTCTGGTCTTCTTCATAAAAAAGAGAACCAATTCTCTCAGGAAAGAGAAAGGGGGGCAAACACGCACAAGCCTGCATGCGCAACACATATTCTCCCCACGATACATGCTTTCAACCACTCAAAGAAAATAAACAGCTGGGACATGTCATTGAAAGGAATGGATATCGTCGTAATTCACACATTATAAAAACATGCTGACCATCCAGAATTTCACTAGATACAACAGAACTATGAATTGTCACAAGCCAGAGAATATTTCAAAAATTATGTAGAGTAGAAATCCAAAAGTTCATTTTTAGGGTTAACATTAATTAATTGATTGAGAAAGATTTACATTTGTAATTGCATAAACAAGATTTCCAAAATTGAAAAAGGAAAATAAATTTGATAGTAATAGCTGGAAAGGAAAAACAATATCACCAGTTCAAAATGTACATATTGTGTCAGAAAGGATGGTAGCATTATTTGACATCCACAGAAAAATAAACAAATAAACAATCAGTAAGATGGCTACACGAACAACAGCGTGGACTTCATCAGTGCATTCATCATTGACACAGGCCTGAACCTAATTAAAAATCAGCAAATGCAACAAGATGCAATGAGGCCATGTCACAAAATTTAACAGCGGAAGATCACTCAAGATATAGTGTCACCATCATGCCAGATTTCAGTTGCCCTCAACTAGAAGTTGCCACTAAAAAGTAGTTTTGATTTGAAATAATAACATACCTCTTTTCCTGATCGATAAGAAGTAATTTCAAACTTAAGTAGAGTATATAGCTGAAGATCAATAGAAATCACAGCTACATTCTTTCCAATTCTTTTTCCAGAAGTCGTTTCAACAACCGTTTGGCAACATAAGGGATCCATATTTGCAAACTCACTACTTTTTTGCCAGTTCAAAAAAAATCTAGGTTCTCAAAAAGCGAAGTCTCAACTATGAGAAAACCACATATATAATTGGGTTTAATGGTAAATGGCTAGCAACTTCACTAAATATGTAGAACCCATCGAGTTAACGCTTGCAACAGTTTGTTTCACGCTAAAGACTTGCATTCAAATGGATTTTGTCCAAAGTCATTCCCTGGATAGAAGACGGCCTGCAAGGGATCATCAGCGTCATCATCGTCAAGCCTTGTCCCGATTATTTGGGGTCGGCAATATGGGATAATATTTAGAAATCTTAAATTCAAAATATTCAATTTCTGGCATAAATGCAGCAATTACTGAGAGCCATGTACCATGATTTTGAATGAGAAAGTAAAAAGAATCATTCCAATGTTAAAACGTCACTCATGTTGAGCTCCGACATTTTTTTTATATATAATTAACAATAGAGAGAAAGAAGGTTATACCAAGCTTCACGTGGAAATAAAAGGGACAAAATTCTAGGATAGTAAGAGAACAGATAGAAAAGGAAGAAAGGGGATAAATTAAATAGAAGAGAAAAAGGTCCTAGTGTAACAATAATATCTCAGATCAAGAATGAGTTCTCCATTGCTCCTCAAGCATGAGCAGGCCCTAACGCCCTAACCATTAGCTTCTCCAAGCATATGGGGATAGGATATACAAACCAAGTACTTTTCTCACAAACCACTTCCATGACATTGCCTATTACAAGGGTGCTATAATGTCTTTGTGTACCAACATAGGACATTAAGCTAATCACCTGCAATCAATAAAAGGCAAAAATAAAAACAGAGGAAAACACTACGGTCTAACCACCATGTCAATAAATTATGATGATCCAAACTATCCCAAGAACTAGCATCAGTATTGAGTTTAACAAAGGTCCACCAGTTGGTTGGCCCATGAGGTCCTTGCCTTGTACATAAGGTTGATTATTCAGGAACCAGGTTCCATTCTTTTCATTGGTACAAGGGTGGGTAAAGATTAGAGGGAATGAGACAGGTACAATAGTAAAATACAAAAATGACTCCCAACGAATACAGCACTTCAACAACTTAACCAATAATGAGTATAATTTTGTTGGAGGAATATTTCCTGGCAACATAACAACATAACTTTAGTAAGCAATGCATGAGGATCTCGAAGTTGCACATAAAGTAATGAGTAGTATACCAGACCCTAACAAGCAAATGAATGCAAGATTCGTGTATACCAGAACACTGGATTGATAAGGACACCTCGTTACGTAGTACAAGGCTCAATGTTCTCATAGAAACAAGCACGCAGCATCATGGGCAAGAACAGAAGATAGTCACTATTCAAACTCAAGTTTCTACACTAATTTTAGTACACTGAAAGCACCAAACGATTGGCAGCACTTGCACTATCAAGCTTCTGGCTAAAGACACCCATAAGTTCAGAAAATTTCATACCCAAAGTCAGCTCATATGGGGGACTAAACCACCATTTAATTACGCAAACTAAATTCATTGGATACAAGGCTTCCAAGATTTATGTTACTCCACCAATCAAAGGAATGCATCTAAGGTCCGAATTGGCAAAAGCTGCAAGACCCATTACCTCTTTTTCGATAGTCAGAACCTTCAATAATAAAGATGCATGTGCCAGCTCAAGCAAAAGCTAACAAGTCCCCCCAAAAATGCGGCCTACTAATTATGGCAGTCCTCACCGACCTTAAGGGGCCCAATACAAAATAGCAGCCAACAAAAAGCCTAACCAGCCATATTCTCAATCCATGCGTTTGCTGAAGTACAAAAACACATAGCAAAAACAAGGAAGCACCTTTTTTATCTATTCATGTTAGCCTGTGGCATGGAAGCAGGACCCGTGGTTTCTCAACTAAGCTGTTGCGTGAAATCTTTCACTTAAAGCAAGACAGAGAGATGAGGGGTGTCCATGGAAAACAAAGGATTCCATCCTTTCTGCAATAAAACAAACAATACTCTATGCAAGCCAAGACAATAACCAGAAAAAAATGATGACAGGAAAAAACCATAAAGAAGATAGTAGCTTCACCACTATTGATAACCCTTAGAATACAGATCAAAACTAGAAAACCAAACAAATAAACCAAGCTATCACAAATGAATGGAAACACAGACAACCCAACAAACTTATCCCAACAGCCTTCTCCGTGGCGTCTGTTGAATATCAAATTCTCAGTAGAATTAACATTAAAAAAGTGAAGGAATGTAAAATACTGTAAATGGATCAGACATGCAAGCATCAACTGCAAACCCTAAAGAACCAAGAAACCATTGTCATTCTATCAGTGTTAGATAGAAACCTGTCTGAGGTTGAGGAAGAGGAGGGAGACTTGGGTGAGGAGGGGGGAGAGGTCGGCCTTGGACCTTTCCTTCTTGGAGAAGAGCATCTTTGCCACCGCCTCCTCCATCGACTTCCTCGTCTCCTCCATTACCTCGTACATACTCTTCCCCTCAACCTCCCCTTCTTCCATTCCCATTCCCATTTCCATTCCCTTCTCTGTAGAGCTTCTCCCTCTAGAGCTTCTGAGGCCAAGGTCCAGGACGCAGCGACAGCGCGTTCCAGGACTGCCGTTCCAAGGTTATTACCGTACTGTCCCAAAGTACGTTTTTCTATAGGGTGCGGTTTGTATAGAGCCTGAGCTAAACAATCATAGCGCTTACCTTGAAATAGTGTCGAGAAATATGGTTTGCATATTGAAAATTTACGTGATAGCCTTAAAATATATTTTTATTTTTATTTATAAAGTTTAAATCTTTAAAAAGAGTGACCATCGATAAATCTATAAAAATTTAAAAATCTTGAAAATTGATGGTCAAAAAACGCATTACAAAATGCACTATTTTCAAAACTTGAAATCCATTTTTTTCTCATATCCATATATCTTAATGTTGAGATTCAATTTAAGAATATTTGGACATCAAAACAACCTCTTCTAGTGGAATTTTTTATGCAAGCTCAAATTTGATTGCTTAAAGCATCAGCTCTATATAAACCTTTCCTTTTTCTAAAAAAGAAAATTGTTTCATGTGGCGGGAATTCTACATTTGTGGTCGGTCCATCTAAAAACAATTGAAATTAACAATCCAAATGTAGGTCATGGTGTATAGTTCTTTTCAAATATCTAGAACCCTATATACAGCATCCCAATTCTCTTAACCTAGGTTACTAGTATAACTATCCAGTTGACCCACAACAAAAAGGTAACCATAAATTTCATACAAAACATGCCTATAAAAGCGCAAATCCAATACTTAACAAAGATGTCTTTGGATTTCGAGGCTATAATACAAATTTAAAGACAAGGACCTCAATGGACGTGAATTTACATCAAATGTCCATTTGCTAATTACTTTGGTAGAGATGGGGTAATCCTTTTATAGGACAATGTCACTCGCGCCATTTCTATAGGTCCTAAAAACAAGCCAAAATTTTGAAAACAAGTTTGGTGGCACTGAAGTCCATCCTCCAAAAAATAGGTCCCTTACTACATTAGAGTTCATAACAAAATATGTTCATCGATCACCTAGACCTAAGGTCTTTTGAAGCCTGTAGAAATTTTGTGCGTGACCGGATCAACTGTAAAATCAACAAATATATGGCAAGCAGATAGACCCCAAAGGTTTGTACATAACATACCTTCCTAGTTTATAAAAAATTGGAACATCTGTTGCCATCTTAAAAGATGTGCATCATCGACACTAATCTAGCCTTTCACTATCCTGGTTCTTATGGGTTAGCGAATTATCAATAGACATCTCAAGAAGTAACCAAGTTTATCACTTTGAAATTGTTAGTTGTATAGGGTCTCACCGCGGTTAACTATACATCACATTGGACATAAACTCCCATATACTGGGACCTAAAATCAGGGGATCAGCTTGCACAAGAAGCTCTCGCTTTCTTCGAAGTATTAAATGCCCCCATCTCTGTAAAATTATGAAGTGCAAAGGGGTCCCGATGAGTACACTCCCAGGATACAGCCCCATACAAATCTTGAGTGATTGAGTTACACGCTCATGAGATCCGTATAAAACAATAGTCACAAAAATATTGATATGTATTTCTGATCGGTATGATACTACAAACATCAATTGGAAACATATTTCTCTCTCTAAAAAAATTATCATCGAATTGGTAAATGCAAACATCAATTAAGATGATAAACTTCTCTCTCTTACTACAAAATTTATCATCCAATTGGTACACTATGATAAAAATATCGATTGGAAACATCTTCTTTGTCACTGCAAATTTGTCTTTTAATCAGTAAAATAATAGCAATTTGATATCGATTGGGAAATAGAAGCACATATATGGTCATCCCACACCTTAAAATAAATCATTAAATGTAGCAGTACCTATCACCTGAATATCGTGTGAGGCAAGTGCTACTCATGAGAGAGAGACATCAAAAACTTGTTACAAGAGATAAAGAGAGTTCTCTACTTCCTGTAATTGATAGGAAGAGCAGTATTTGTTACTTGAATGTCGTGTGAGGCTAGTGTTACTCATGCGAAAGAGAAGTTTGCCATCCTAATTGATATTTGTATTATACCGGGTTGGATGATGATTTTTGTAGAGAGATATTTGTTTCCAATTGATGTTTGTAGTATCATACTGATTAGAAATACATATCAATATTTTTGTGATTGCGGTTTTTACGGGTCTCATGAGTATGTAACTCAGGGACTCGAGATTTGTATTCCGATCTAGCTGTATTCTAGGAATGTACTCACTGGGACCCATTTGCACCTTGAAATTTTGCCGAGACGGAAGCGTTTAACACTTCAAAGAAAGCGCGAGCATATCGTGCCTCTAGATCACTTGATTTTGGATCCCAATATAGGAGTTTATGTCCACTGTGATGTATAATCAACCGCAGTGAGACCCCATACAACCAATATGAACTTGTTGAAAAAATTCTTCAATTTTTGCCTCAAAATTTATGTATTGTTAGAAATCAAAAGA
This sequence comes from Amborella trichopoda, assembly GCF_054954075.1. Classification (NCBI taxonomy): domain Eukaryota; kingdom Viridiplantae; phylum Streptophyta; class Magnoliopsida; order Amborellales; family Amborellaceae; genus Amborella; species Amborella trichopoda. The sequence continues at coordinate 30,810,731 of NC_142339.1, forward strand.
AGAACTCGGCAGTTTTGAAATGACACCATTTATTCCTCACTTGGACTCACACTTAAAAAATGACCTAAACAATTCTCAAGTATAATAATCACAACATTGAGAATGGTTATTTTTAAAAAAAAAATAATAATACAATAAAATTTTCTATATTTCATGGTGTATACACCCCATTTTAAAAAATTGGCAAAGTCAATGGTTTTCTAAACCTTAGCCAACCTTAGGACCACACTATCCCAATAAACCCACGGACTATAGACCACCGTAGTCCATACTCACTTTTTGGGAATTTAATCAAGTAAAAATAGCAAAACTACATATATTTTACTTGATTTTTGGTAGGCAATGTCTCAAAAGCCTTTGAGTCACTCCGGAATTGGAATCTACCGATTTTGAGTAGATTTGGTCTGGGTGACGCATCTAATGTCCCTGACACACCAAGTGTTGCCCATCGAAAATTATCTAGAATCACGTGATTTTTGACAGGTGATATCTCAAAAGCCTTTGGATCACTTGGAATCGAACCTGCCGATTCTGAGAAGATTTGGTCTGGGCGACACTCCTAGTGCCGCCCAACCAAAACTGTCCAAAATCACTTTATTTTTGGCAGGTGATATATCAAAAGCCTTTGGATCACCCCAGAACTAGAATTTATCGATTTTGGGCAGATTTGGTTTGGGAGAGTCGCATATCTTTGACCCAGCTCATCTCCCGAATCATTTTTGTTCAGGTTCATTGAACCTGGACCATTTTGGTACGGGCGACACGGGTAGGTCGCTCAAGCCTTTGACCATCAAAATGACAGTCCAGGCTAGGAAATCTATTTGTTACAGGTTGTTACCCATTCCAATCATTTTTCACTTTTAAAAACTCATTTTTGTGACCCGTTTTAGGGGAGACTCTTTAGACTCTAAAAAAACGGTATGCCTAGAAACCTGAAACTTTGATATTTGAGAGAAGACCCTGAGAAGCCCTAGATCTATGAAGACCTTAGTTTTAGGCCATTAAACATGCAGCCCTTAGGTTAAGAAAGCCATCAAACTAAGATAAGGCCGGGTCAAAATCTGAAGAGAAGCAAAGAGCGCGCATGAAATAAATTCAGTAGGTTCTAATATGAGCGAGACCTCGAAGCCTCAGGAGCCCTGAGCCAACTGGCCCGACCTAGTATATTTTACTTTTTCCTACACTTCCTTTCATTTTTATTTATTTTCTTATAATTAATTCAATTTTATTGTATTTTATGTAGTATTTCGTATTTCAGATCAATGCTGGCTCTTACATTGATCTAAGCAGCAGATCTGCTCATTTATGAGGAGATCTGACCTTAGATCAAAATTTGATTGTCCCCACTCTCTATCATTCTTAAAAAAATCAGTTTGTGGATCAGATTTGGTCAATCTTCTTCTCGAGATCGTCTCGATTTGCATTGTAAACACCTGAGACACATCTTTCAGGCAATCCAAACAGTGAAGATGGATCTTTCAGGTTTATACCGAATGTTATCCATACAACAAACACATATCTTCCAAGAAATGTCAATTCCAAAAGATAGGAATTCTGGGGATGCATTTCCCCGGAGTCCCATTTCAAGGAACCAAACGGGTAAAGAATTAAAAAAAGAAAAGTAGCTTGTGCATCAGGGGACACACTTCTACAATAGCATCCCCTAATGCATGGAACAACCATCTTGGAGATGGATGTTACATGGTGGCAACCCCATAAAATTTTAAAATCAACGGTGTTAAAAATGTTTAAATAAATTTTTATTTTTTGCTGTTTAAATTTATTGATTTATTCCAAGTTAATACATTCCATTATTAAGATGATACAATCCTCAAATTTTTGAATCCAAAATCTATCTCTAAAAATGTTTTAGAGAGAGGACTCATTTGATTAGGTAAGTTGGTCGCCTTATAGAAACCTTGTCCATTTAAAAAGGGTGTGATTTGCATAAGGTTGTAACCTTAAATAATAAAAGTAAGGCACACCTTCAAAATTTTATCATAAGATAAATATATTTATATAGGTTTGTCTAGAGTTAACAACCCCTCAAAATACAACGCTTAAAGTTAGAAGAGGTTGTGATGGTGTATTTATTAAAAAGATCATTATTTTTTGTTTAAAAAATTATTTTAATAGGTACCTGAACCATTACGCAATGACAAATTCGAAATTTTTACAAAAGTACAATGGCATTTTGGAAATTAGTGTCTTAAAATTTTATTTATAAGGTGCCATTGTCTTTTAGTAAAATTTTCAACTTTACCCTCTATAGAGATGACAAAAGTAACCTTTGTCTTGTAGTAATATTTACAAAATTGCCATTACTTAATGAGGAAGATATCACAAAAAGTAATTTTTTTTTTAAAACAATAAATTATAAAATTAGTAAATCCACCATTCACAACTCTCTCTATCTTTAACCTTTGTAATTTGAAGGCTTGTGAAGTTTAGATTTATTAATTTTATAGTTTATTTTTTAAAAAAAGTTACTTTTTGAGATATCTTCATCAATAAATAAGTAAGGGCAATTTTGTAAATATTACTACAAAACAAGGTATATATATATATATATATATATATATATAGGATATGAGATAATCTAGACTTCCCAACCCTTTAAATTACAAAGGTTATAAAGATAGAGATAGTTGTGAAGGGTGGATTTACTAATTTTATAGTTTATTTTTTAAAAAAAGTTACTTTTTGTGTTATCTACATCATTAAGTAAAGGTAATTTGGTAAATATTAATACAAGACAAGGGATACTTTTGTCATCTCCATAAAGGGTAAAGTTAAAATTTTTACTAAAAGACAATGACATCCTGTAAATAAAATTTCAAGACACTAAATTCCAAAATGCCATTGTACTTTTGTAAAAATTTCAAATTTGCCATTACTTAATAGTTAAGTTACTTACTAAAACAATTTTTTAAGCAAAAGTAATGATTTGTTTTTATATATACACCCATCACAACCCCTTCTGATTTTGACTTTTTGTATTTTGAGGGGTTGTTAACTCTAGACAAACGATATATATATATATATATATATATATATATATATATATATATATATATATAGGAAGTGCTACAAAACGCCCACTCGCGTTTAGTGATGAGGTGCGCTAGCGGTCATCTTTCAAATATATATATATGGGAATTGCTACAAAACGCCCGCTCACGTTTAGTGATGAGGTGTGCCAGCGGTGATTTTTCAAATAAGATTTTGTTAGAAGGTTGAGATGGGCGCATTCAAATAGAAAGCATCATATTTCCTTCCCTTTCCATCTTCTCTCTTTCGTACCCATTACCCCTCTCAGTTACTGTCCCTCTCATGCCCACTACCTCTCTCTTGCCTATCAAAAGAACTCACAGAGTCCAAGCACTTCAATTTCTCACTCCAACAAAACAAAATCTTTCACCCATCTGTCTCTTTTGGGAGACTGGTTCATCAGTAAGGCCAAAAACCTCGCCTTAGATTATTGTGTACTTTTGGGTTATAGTATCTAACACAAGGGATACAGATGTTTGCATCCACCCACAGGGGGAGTCTATATCTTTGGACATGTTGTATTTGATGAAAAAATATGTCCTTATGCTAACCCTAATTCTTTGTTTGATAGTGCTTAGGTTCAGTGGGAGCTGTCCACTTATGCAAAACGGTTAGAGTGTTACTCATTCAACACACATACTCATTCTTCTTCTGATTCATCACTTCCACATAAACCACTCATATGGGACGCCCTCAATGTATCCTTCTTTGCCCATCACCAATTATAGTTCTCCAATTTGTCTTATAGAAGAAGATGTCACCACTACAACAACAATCCAATATGTTTAGGATGATGCAACACACAATCATGGTGATGAAAATGTTGTCACTCAAGAAACAAATGAATCTAATTTTTTACCAGTCTTTGAGCATTCTCGTCATCACATAGCCACATGATCTCAAGATGGTACTCGAAGACCTCAGATTCTCCATCTATGGCACCAATCTCAAGTGCTCTTACTTTTGAAGCTAGCCCATAAGAACCTAAAACCATTAAGTCTACCTTGAGTCATCCGGGTTGGCATCATGCGATGGAAGAGGAAATTATTGGTTGTCGATGGGTTTATAAGACTAAATTAAATTCTGATGGTTGTCTAGAAAGACTTACGGCCTTATTATTTGCTAAAAGATATAATCAGGTTGCTGGAATTGATTTCTATAAAACATTCAGTCATGTTATTAAGCCTGCTAGTATTCGGATTGTGCTTTCCATAGCTACTGTGGGTCACCGGCCTATCAAATAGCTTGATAAGAAAAATGATGTCTTGAATGGCTTTCTTAAGGAACCTATATTTATGGAACAACCTCTTAGACTTATGAGCTCAAAATATCCTAATCATGTCTGCAAATTAAAAAGAGCTTTAAGCAAGCACCATGGGCTTGGTTTGATCGATTTAGTACCTATTTATTATCATTGGGCTTTTATTGCAGCATAGTTAATTCATCTCTATTTGTTTCTCGCACTATTCAAGGCACTATTATCCTTTTCCTTTATGTTGATGATATTGTTGTTACTGGTGATAATTATGACTTTCTAGAATGATTCATTTCCCAACTTGGAAGAGAATTTACAGTGAGAGATCTTGGACCTCTTCACTACTTTCTTGACATAGAGGTATCTTATTTTGCAGGTGAAATTTTTCTGTCGCAAATCAAATATGTTTGGGATCTTCTTGATCGTGCTCAGATGCTTGGTGCTAAACCTATTTACACACCAATGGCGATGAAGAATAATATTCATGAGAATTCTAATTCATTTCCTAATCCATCCCTTTATCGGAGCATTGTTGGTGCACTCCAATACATTACCATAACATGATCTGACATTTCCCATAGTGTTAATACAGTGTGTCAACTTATGCATGACCCTACAATTGCACATTTTGAGGCAGTGAAACAGATTCTTCGTTATCTGGATCGTCAGAGTCTTGTGGTATAAGAATATTAACTGATAGTTCTCTTCAGTTATATGCTTTCTTTGATGCAGACCGGGCTAGATGTTCAAACACTCATCGTTCAACCACTGGTTTATACACCTATCTTGGTTCTAACTGCATATCTTGGAGTGCTCAGAAACAATCCATTATGGCTCGTTCAAGTGCTAAAGTAGAATACCGATCTATGGTGTCCACTGCTGCAAAATTGACATAGCTTTCTTTTATTCTTTGGGATATTAGGGTGCCTCTTCATCAGACACCAACACTTTTCTGTGACATTATTAGTGCTCTCTACATGACAGTTAATCTTGTGTTTCATACCTAGAGAAAGCACATTGAGTTAGACTATCATTTTGTGTGTAAAAAGGTTGCTCTTGGATTACTTATCACTCGATTTGTTTCTTCTCGTAATCAAGTAGTTGATATCTTCACCAAGCCTTTGTCACAAGATGTTTTTCCAGATCTTTGATTCAAACTCGGGCTTCAAATGCCTCCTCAGCCGAGTTTGAGGAAGAGTAATAGAAACAAAATTTAAATAAGATAGCAAAGTGACTTACTCTTTCCTTTTGAGAGGAGAGTGTAACAAGCTAGGAAAATGTATGCAAGATAGGAAAGTGTATATTACACCATTGTATTACCATTATATATACAATGAAAGAACCACCACAAGAATTGTGTGGGGCATAATTATTTTTTCAAGGAGTTCTTCTCACTTTAAAATTCTTTATGAGAGAATGCATAGAAGAAAGAAAGAGGTTAGAGAGAGACGGTGTGAGAGGAGAGAGAGAACATGAGAGAGGGTAAAAAAAAGAGAGGAGACAGGGGCTAAAGAGATGGGGTATGGAGAGATAAATATTGGTTTGAGTAAAGATAATTTTCTAGCTCTGCACATTCTCTTACATTGCTTTTACCTTTTTACATAATTCAATAATAATATTTATAATGATATTTTATTATTTAATAAGATATTATTTTTAAAATTTTACTTAACTAATTATATATATCAATCCTGACCAAATTTTACATATGCATTATGCCTATGTGGTTGGGTGCCTCAATCTCACCTTCCGGGCCGGGATGGCCTGGTGGCGTGGCTCCAGGTTCACGATGAGCTCGGGACCGGAGATCGCTCTCTCGAGAACCGAGTGGAGAGGATGCAGGCATGGTACCAACTAGTGAGAGAGGAATTAAGGTCGTGAGGTGGGACTTACCTCACTGGTTAGGTGCTTCGATCTCGCCCTCCGGGTCGGGATGAGCTGGTGGCCCGTGTCTCTAGTTTCAAGGGAACTTGAGACTTGAAATCGCTCTCTCGAGAACCTTGTTAGGAAACAAGGGCAGGTATACCAACCGATGAGAGAGAAATTTTAATGTGAGGCGGGACACACCTCACCTAAATCCGTGACTCACTCGAGCTAACTCGGGCGGGCGCCCTCTTCAATCACAACGGAAAGCCTCAAAGTCTTACAACTAGTTCAGAATCGCCTCCCTTGGCCTATAGTCTCCTATTTCTGTAATCACAAATACACAGTTAATTTATAAGACAAGTGGGCCAAGGGACCCCACCTTGTCTTTGGGCGAATGCACATAAGCATGCACATTTAAAAGAAGAAAAAAGGGAAAAAAGGGGTAAGAGGATAGATGAAAGGAGAAGAAAGAGATAGAATAGAAGAATGGGGAAGAGAGCAATTTGACCAACTGGCCAAACTAACACAATAACTAGACTAGCAAGTGATTGACCAGGCGTGGTGGTAACACAGACACGATAAATCAGACCTACACAACGACAATACTACTAGATGACAGAACAATCACCGATTAGCCTGACACAATGGCTAGCCTATCATGGTAGCAAGATGGGTATGATAACTAAGACCGGCACATCAACAATATTGCTAGACGACAAGACTATCATGGCAGTTCTTGACTTGGCCTCCCTTGGTCAAATGAAAGGGAAAGAGATAAGGAAGAAAGAGGGAGAAGAATTAAAAGAAGAAGGGAATAGAAGAGCAGAGAAGAGGGAAGAAGAAGAGAGAAGAGAAGAAGCAGAGAAGAGCAGTGAGAAAGAAGAGAAAGGAGGGAGACGAAAGAAGAGAAGGAAGAGAGAGAAAGAGAGAGAAGAGGAAGAAAGAGAGAGAAGAGAAACATGAACGGCAATGGGGTTCCGCTATCAGAATAGGAGAGAGAAAGGTAGAAAAGCATGGACGACGATGAGGCTCTGTTGTTCATGACAGAGGAGAGGGAAAACATAGACAGTGATGAGCTTCCGCCGTCCATGACAAAAGAAAGAGAAAACATGGACGGCGATGAGCTTCTACTATCCATGATAAAGGAGAAAGATAATAAAAGAAAACATGGATGGTGATGAGCGTCCACTGTTCATGACATAGGAGAGAGAAAATATGGATGATGATGAGTTTCTGCCGTCCATGATAGAGGAGAGAGAAAATATGAACGACGATATACTTTCACTGTCTATGACAGAGGAGATAGATAATAGAAGAAAACATGGATGACGATGAGCTTCTGCCGTCCATGACATAGGAGAGAGAAAACATGGACATCAATGAGCTTTCACTGTCCTTGACAGAGGAGAGAGAAAATATGGACGACGATGAGCTTTTATCGTCTATGACAGAGGAGAGAGAAAGCATAGATGATAATGAGCTTCCACCGTCCATGACATAAGAGAAGAGACAAGAGAGAGAAGACACAGATTTCAATGGGGTTTTGCCATTCATGACATAGAAGAAGAGACAGGGGAACTTGAACAGAGGCCCGACCCACCACTTGGGCTAAGGCTCGACACATTATTTATGTTCTAGGAGTAGGAGGACATCATACTCAGCGATAGGCTCTACCATGCATGATTGGAAAAGAGAGAGAGAGAAGAGAACATGAAGAAAGAAGGAAGAGCGAGATTAGGAAAGCAATGAAAGAGAAAGGAAAGATAGAAGGGAGAGAAGGAAAGTGAATAAAGAAGATCACGAAAGGGAGAGGAAAGAGAAAAAGATATACACAAGGAGAGAAAAAGAGAGAGAGAAAAGAGGAGAAGAGAGAAAGCGAGAGAAGAGAGGAGAAGAGAGAAAGAGAGAGAAGAGAGGAGGAGAGAGAAAGAAAGAAGAGAGGAAGAGAGATAAGAGAAGAGAGAAAAAGAGGGAGAAGAGAGGAGGAGAGAGAAAGAGAGAGAAGAGAGGAGGAAAGAGAGAGAGAGAAGAGAAGAGGAGAGAGAATGAGAGTGAAGAGAGGAGGAGAGAGCAAGAGAGAGAAGAGAGGAGGAGAGAGAAAGTTACCTTCACAAAAGGGTACCAGACTTTTTCTTCTCTCTTCTCTCTCTCTCTCTCTCTCCAAGATGTGCTCACAATTTCAACATGAAAAGTCTCAAATTTTATTCATGAGATTGAATAATGAGGGGTCCTTTTACACTTAGGTTTAACATGTATTTATAGAATTGGGCTCAAAACATGGGTGAATGCTCAAAATCTAGCCTAATTGATAATAATTACAATTTAATTGAATTAAAATAAAATCTAAAAATGGGTGCGAAAGGACTGTTTTGGCCCTGCCCAACAATAAATAAAATTCCAAAACAGTCCATACTGCTACCCTAGAACGTGCGTGATCTTCCATGGATGATTCGGGGTTGCTCTGGCATCCGTTTGGCCAAAAGATGATTGCTTTCTTGTCGGGTTCGGCATGACGATCAATTTTATATCAACTTCGAGACACATATCGCGTTTTTAGGCCATGATCATGCAACTCAAAATTTGTATAGATCTTGAAATATTTCGGTCGATAGTGTGCTTATTTCTTGATGTTTTTCTTCGATTTTTTCACTGAATTGCATTGAACATGCCGTCACATTCATGTTGCAATAAATGCAGTTCGATTTCGTGTCCGGCAAAAGATTTCATCGTCTTGGGTTTTTGGTCGGATCTTGAAATCCGGCGATCGGAATCTGTAGTAACTTTGACGCCTTCATGTGCAGAATCCAACCATTCATTGTACGTGGGGTTCGACCAGACATAGCCTCGAACCTTATGCACATAATGCAATTGGTTTCATGTTGATCGGGTATGCTAGCTTGCTGATATGGCCGCTCAAGCGAGGTGTGTTGCTGCTGAGTTTTCTACAATTATCTTCACGAATCGCCAAATTGTCACTAGTTTTTTTCCCTGCTCAGGTATCATCATGGGTCGTGCCACATATCAAAACACTCATCTTGACAAGACGAACACACTCACCAAATTTTAGCATGATCCGATTCAAGACGAGTGAGATACGAGTCTTCAAAGTTGTTACTCGTGGCTGTGCAAACCAGCCTCCCCTTTTTAATGGAGATTGGGGAGGCCAAACAGGAATAACGTGCGGTCCACCCCTTTTAATGTGTCACCCATAGCTTTGTCATGAAATATCTGTTTAAGCTAAAACTTGACCCCTAAGAGTTTTCGACCGTTTCAGATTCAATGGTGTGGTTCCACAGCTATTTGACGCATTGAAAATAGAGTTCTAGTTAAGGGGTCTATTTTAGGGTGCTAGAGGCTGATTTTTCGAAATTGTTTCTTTGTCTGCACTGCTTTAGACATATTGGATTATGACGAAACTTGGCAGGTGGCCTTTTGGAGTGCTTAGGAAGATTCTGACTTGTTCTGAGGAAATTACGAGATTATCAGGAATTCCACTGTATGTCAAGGCTTTATTGACCAACATCTCTTTTATTCCGCATCAGGGATGCAATGTGTTGAAAATATGTGTTCAAACAGCTTGCCCCATTGAATGTTGTGCTTTGAGAGAAGAGAGAAGGACAATATGTGAAAAATTTCCTTCGGCTTTATTACTTTTTTCTTCCTAGCCACAGGACTATGTGAACACTGAGAAGATCCACACAATGCTGTAATTAGGATGCTCAGACGTTTGGATGAAATGTACAGGTCCATCTGTGGAGACTTAGGGGAGAGAAAAGACTTTTGAGGGTTCCTATCAAAGTCCTCACCCTCGTGTGGACTGTTTGTGATTCTGACAGCTGAGGATTTTGTACGGACCTCGTTGATAAGAATTAGGCCCGTCTGACAGTCGAGTGCCATGCTTAAGGGCATTTTTCCCATTTAGTCTGTGTTTGTTTGTTTTGTTGTTTGTTCTGGATGGTCTGGTGAAGGGCCTTTTGTTGGTGGCCGTTTGCGTTTCGCATAAGATTTTGCTTGGCGGGCAGGGTACCTCAGTTTATCGAGGTGACCGGCTTTGGGTATAACCCCTGCTTACTGCTAGCAGTTTCAACAATTAATATACCTCTCTTCTTTGTCCGAGGCGACCCGTGAGGGCTCAGTCCTGTTGCTACATAACAGGTCCAAGGTTTGGCTGACTTGGCTTTCTTGGGGCACCTTCAGCATCTTGGAGTGCATTAATGACCTCGTGGGAATAGTGCTCTTATTCATGAGACTTGTCTTGCCTTCTTCGCGAGTCTTCTGTCCTTCGAGTCCTTTTTGCGAATGGACTCAGGCTCCTTGATGCTCACATTTTTGGGTCCTGGTATTATGACACCAGGGATATTTTCTTTTGAATGTTGGCTAAAGTCGCCTATAGAGGTGAGCGCTGCATCAGCCTATTTATTGGTCCAAGAGCCCTTTACAAATTTTCACTTGGACTTTGGAAGCGGTGCCGTAGAGACGATTTTCACCAAATTCCTTTTATTTGGGGCTCTTTTACCCATGACCTTTCGGCCATGTCCACCCTTATTTTTCCATTTTTACTCATGGTGCCCTTTTGGAGTTTTCATCGTGCCCAGGTTTTTATTTTATGGAACTCTTTTACTCATGGTTTTGTGACCATGCCTATCCATCATTTATACTCATGGGGTTCCCTTGTCCAGGTATATACCATGCCCTTTATTCTCTTTTGTGAAAGTGTGTTTAGGGCCATACCTTCATGACCTATGCAAGGCCTTTTAACGTCATGCGGTTAGAACGTGCACTACAGTTTAAGGTCATACAGCTGGACCGTGATGGTGATGAATGGCGGTTTGTGGGGGCCATGAAGTGAGTATGGTAGAGGTTCGACTCACTTTGGGGAGATGTCATGAGGCTACCTATGAAAGATGGATAATATACAGATGGAAGGTGAAAAGTGGTGACCCACTAGTTTACGGGAAGTATGGATGGCGGAATGGCTCGCCATTTGCGAGTGAGGGTGAAACTCACTGGGGATTAATGAATGGTAATGAAAGAAGATGGATTTATTGGGGAGGTTGATGAAGGTGGTGCATGCACATGTTCGGGTCGGTTAGGGAAGGCATGCGTGAAGACATATGTAAATGGCGTGTGCGTGTGTGTGGGGGCATATTTAAGGTCATGCCTCCTGGACCTATGCAAAGCAGTTTAACGTCATGCGGTCAGGATGTGCACTATAGTTTAAGGTTATATAGCTTAGACCGTGGCTATGTAGTTTAAAGTCATGTAACTAGGACCATGTAGTTCAAGGTCATGCAATTAGACCTCCGCTACAGTTTAAGGTCATATAATTTGGACCATGGTGCTCAACCTTTTAACATCTTGAGGCTAGGACATGCATTATGGTTTAAGGTCACATACCTTGGACCATGGCTATGAAATTTAAAGTCATGTAGCTAAGACCATGCAGTTTAAGGTCATGCAACTAGACCTTTGCTACAATTTAAAGTTGTATAGTTTGGACCGTGGCTGTGTAGTTTGTTGAGATGAAGGTTGGCCTTGGGTCGGCTTCATCCCTCAGGTTGATCTCTTCAAGCTCATCAGCCGTAGCCTGCCCGCCCTCTTCCCACTCTTTGGGAGCTTCCTGGAGTTCCTCGTCAGAGGACTCACAAGGGTTTTCTTTGATCTTTAATGTGGCCACCCATGATCCTGACATCTCGGCCTCTAGGAGGGGCACAATGGGGAATAGGACTGGTCTCTGGCTGGTCCAGGCGATGGAAGGGTCGGCTTCAAGTGGGGGGTCCATGACCTATGATTGGGCTCACTTAGTACTTGCCCCGAGCTGGGCGACGCCTTATGTACTTGGATCATGTGACAGGCGTCGTGAGAGCAGGAGCTCGAAGGTGGTTCGATTTTGGCCAGTGTTGCTGTCGAGAATCCTGCCGCTTGGGCCAGTATTTCTCTGAGGCATTCTTGCTATGGTATGGTGAGGCTGGTGCCTCCGAACTCTTTGTTTAGAATGTTGAAATCTGGGCACCGTCTAGTTGTACCTGCAGAAGGAATAGAGGAGGGGGAAGGAGAAGAAGAGTTAGAACATTCTGGGCAGTTTTTTATGTCATCGCCGAAATTGGACATTTATAGGGGGTATTTAAGGTCATGCCCCAGTTTTGACCGTTGTGGGGTGCTTTTAACATTGTCACCCATTTTGGCCGACTCCTGATATGTTGACAACTCAAGGCCGTCTGCTTGGTTGGACGATAAGATGAGGCGAGTTGTGCTTGGGATGAAGTCCTTCAAAGTCAGCAGTGGAGGAAGGGGCCTGAGCATTTCTTCCTCGACTAGTGGCTGAGGAAGATGATTCATTCGGTGGGCTGACCTAGGTGCTCGCTATCTCATTTGGGTCCCTGAGGGGGTGTTTGTATATCCCTATCAAGCTGGTAAGTGGCCCTAGCATGGTAGACTACCTCACGTTTTAGGGATTTGAGACTAGTCCGCCCATGGTAGACTTCTTCTGGCTGAGAGGTCGAGGGCTCTGAAAGGTCTAGTGCATGCTCATGAAGGGCTTGTAGCTGGGCTTCCTCTTGAACGGGAGCGAGGGCTTGGACGTGTCTTGAGAGAGCCGCACAGATGATGTGGCCTTGCTGGACTTTCTCCACGACTATGGCCTCGAACCTAGTGCACTCCTTAAGTTCCTGACTCCACACTTGGTGATAAGGCACCAGAGTTTTTCCGTGCCTCGGCCAAGACGCTTAGGCTATTTGGCTGACTTGGGGGTGACAAAGAGGGCCTGCAGAGGGTATTTCTTAGTATTTTACTGAGCTTGCATCAGGGGGTCTTCTTGCACAGGCGGAAGAGGGACCTGAGGGTGTCTCGTTGGGTCGCCCTGAACCTCCTGACACTGCTGCATCATTTCTGCCAAGAGTTTATGGAAGTCGGTGCACTCGCTGATGTCATGATCTCGTATCTGGTGGTAAGCGCAACAGAAGTTCTCAATACTTGGAGCTAGGAACTTGGGTTGCCTTGTTGGCTTTGGGGTGGCGATCCCTTCTTCGAGCATTATAGAGAAAAATGCACGAAGGATAGCGGGTGCCTCTTCGTCCTCTTGGATCGTGACTATGTGAGATGCCTCAGCTGCCTTGAATGCCTTTTTCAACTCTTCGAGCTTTATTTGGCCCTTGTTGATAAGGGCCTCGATAGTGGCGTTGAGCTTGTAGCAGTTGTGATTGGGTGGGCTACTCTCCTATGATAGACGCAGTACTTCTCATTCAACTCTTACCACTGCAACTCTACAGTGGTGACCTCTAGCAGCTGGATCATGTTTTGTTCTAACAGCTATTGGAGCAGTGCAGGGGTCCACTCCGTGTCAAAGGGGTAAACCTTATTCTAGTGCTGGGTCAAGTAGTCATTCCGCTTACTGTTTTTAGGAGGCGGGACCGCATTATATGATTTATGCTTGCCCCAGGTCTGAGGTGTTTGTGCTTTAGAGAGGTTGCGAGTTTGGGGAGCCATGCCTTTGGTGCTAGCCACGAAGACGGCCGTGCTGATCATTGCCTTTTGATTGCCCCAATTGTTGGAGCGATAGTTTGAGCTGAAGGATTGTTGACGAGGGCTGCCGTGGTGCTTGAACAATCCCTCGATACGAACTGCCTTAGAGATGAGCTCTGACATGGAGGATGGATTGGATGCCTCAACATGTAGGGCGATCTCGAGAAGCATGTTTCGTATGCAGGTCTGAACTGCATCCTTCTCGGTCATGGGAGTGACGTGAAAGGTCGCCAACTTTCTTCATCGGGTGATGAACTTATCAACCGAATCACCAGGGTCTTGCATCAAGGTGAGGAGCTCGATGGTTTCCACATTCCTTTGGACTTCTTAGAAGCGTTGGCAGAACTACTCCATTTCTTGTCAAGTGTGCACCGAGTTTGGCGGCAGTCAAGCATACCACTAGAAGGCTGGTCCTTCGAGAGTCTTGATGAACTGGTGGAGGATGAGACGTCTATCAATTGCCATCTCCCGGCAGGGCACTTGGAAGTGGGCCGTATGTTGGTGAGGAGACGTGGTCCCATTGAACAAGGGGAGTTTCCCTTTTTGGATACGGCTTTTGGTAGAGTGGCATCTCCTGCATGCCCAAGACCTTGTTATTAAGGCTATGGGCCACCATAGCATCTATATTAGTTCGGGAGACCCCATGAGAAGAGGAGTTGTCTTGGGAGACCGAAAGGGGAGTCTGCCTAGGAGCTGTGTCCTCATCGGTCGGGGAATCAGACGAAGAAGGGAACCTGGAGGCCTCTAGGCGCTCCATCTTTCCGAGGATATCATTTCCTCCAACTTGTTCATCTGCTCCTCCTGAGTGTTGTTCAAGTCATTGATCACCATGACACAGACCGTTTCTTCTAGGAGGTCAGTGTCAAGTGATGCAGCAAACTACCGAGGCTGGCGAGTCGTGCGTGGCAAGTTAGTCTAGAGGGGCTCGGCTTGCCCCGATTGGACTCAAGCTTTATATGCCGATCTTGTGAGGACTAGTTCTTGACGGTCTTGGGACCATGATTTTTAGGTGGTGATCACTAAACAGTATTCCTGGACTTGTTCAGGCTCCGAAGTTTGAAGAGGGAAGAAGGGATTACAAGGAAGGAGGTCGTCAGGGGTGGTGACCTCGACAGCCATGAAGGTTTCCCTAGTCAGAATCTGCAGGCCTCTTTTCTGCTTGATCCTGAGGCTTGAGCAACTCATTTCCTTAGGATAGCCACGAGTGCAGGGATAAGGAAGTCCCCAACCCAGATGAACGGGTTGAACAACTAAGGTGGCATAGAAATAGGTGCAGAAAGTAAAAAGGAAATTGATCAAACAAGAGCGAACCGACTGAGTAGTGAGTCCCCAGTGGAGTCGCTAAGCTGGTTAGGTGCCTCGATCTCGCCCTCCAGATCTAGGTGATTTGGCGACACGTGTCTCAGGTTTCTAGTGAACCCGGGATTTGAGATCACTTTCTCGGAACCTTGCTCAAGGGCAAGGGCATGTATACCAACCAATGAGATATGAATTTTAGGTGGGTTCGAGACTTACTCAGGCTGGCTCGCATGGACGCCCTTTTAGATCACGAAGAAAGCTCCCCAACTACTTGAGCTAGTTTAGAATCGCGTCCCTTGACCTGTAATCATCTTGTTTTTCTGCACAACACTTCTTTGGTTAATTTGTAAGAAGTGTTGCATTGTCAGGCTAAGTCTACCCTCAGTCAAGTGAGAGGTGGAAAGAACGAGATGACAAAGAGAAGGGGAAATCCAGACGTCAATAAGCATCACGGTGAGCAATGCATGGAGATGACGCATCCCTTGTGGACGGCGCTAGCTCCTGATGAGGCACATGGCGTTAGTTTCTCTTAGGTCACATGGCGATAGGCACGGGATGTAGGGAGAATGGCGATGAGCACCGGGCACGTGGAGGAGGCTCGTAGATGGCGATAGGTGTTGCCAAAGCCCCTAGGTGGTGGCAATAGGTATCTCCATCTACACTAGATGCACGACAGGGAAAGACCCCTGTAGGCGGTAACAAACCTTGCCGTCTGGGTTCTTCACGGAGACGTCAAAGCTACGTCTGTGGGCGGCGATGGGTAGCGCCGTCTACAGACCTCACTTGAAGGAAGGAACAGACGAGTAGAAGGGGAAGGAGACTCGCTCATGGAGGTGCCGTCGCCATGTGCACCCTGTGAGACCAAGGGAGAGGCATGCACGACACTGCCACTGCCATGCATGACCCCTGTTAGGAACTCAGTTAAAGAAGAAGGAGAAGAGAGGGGAGACGAGAGAGAGAAGAAGAAAAGCAAAAGAACAGAGAGTGTTTACCTCAAACCTAAGGGTACCGATCAAAAGTTTCTCTCACTTCACTCCCTCTCTCAAACATGACACAACAATAGTAAGAAATAGAAACTTGTATTAAATGAAAACTCTCTCTTGTGTGTGTATGCCTCTGTCTCTTTTTTTTTTTGCATACAATGATGGTATGTATGTATAAAAGTGTGCCCCATGATCAAAAGTAACCCTAATTACTGGAAATTAAGATTAAATTGAACTAAAAAAAAAATAGAAAATAGGGTGCAAAATGACAGATTTTCCCCTTCTTAACAAGTTGGGGAATTTCAGAACAGTCCCTGTGTTGCCCTAGGACTTACGTGATCTTCCATGGCTGATTCGGGGTCATTCTAATTCCTGGTTGATCGTAAGATGATTGTTTTCTTGTAGGACTCGACATGGCAATCGATTTGATACCAACTTCAAGCCATGGATCGTGTTTTTGGTGCACGATCATGTGACTTGAAATTTTAATAGATCTTGAAACTTTTGATCGATAGTGTGTTCGTTCCTTGATGTTTTTCTATCTTTTCTTCTCTGAATCACACTGAGCATGCCACTATGATCGGGGCACCAATGTAGCTCGATTCAGTGGTCAAACGAAGATTTTGCAAGTTTGGAATTTTGACCGGAATTAAGGATTTCGACAACGAAATTTGTAGTCTGTTCATCGGCTTCGTGTGTAGAATCCAACCGTTAATCATGTACGGGGTTCGGGTCAGAGATGGCCCGAGACCTTACCCCCGCAATGGAATTGGTCTCACGTTCATCGGGCTTGTGAGTGGAGTGATTTGGCCATTCGAGCAAGGCATGACGCTGCTGAATTTCCTGTACTTTTTTCACGGATCAACAACTTCGCTCTAACTTTTCTTCACTCTCGAGTATCGTCACGGGGCGTGCCACATATCAAATCGCTCGTCTTGACTAGGCAAACATGCTCACAAAATTTGAGTACAATCCAACTTAGGACGAGTGAGATATGTGCATCGAAAGTTACTAGTCGTGACTGTCCCTTCAATGGTGTAGTGTTATAGGGTGGTCGCACGAGAATAGCGTGTGGCTTCTCCTGTTTCACGTTTTTACCTATAACTTCTTCCTGGAATATCTGTTTGAGTTGAAAATTGGCCCCTCAGGGTTTTCAACTGTTTTGGATCCAATGGTGGTGGTCTCACATCAATTTGAGATGCTGAAAATGTAGTTCTAGTTATAGGGGTCCATTTTAGGGTGTGAGAGGCCGATTCTGCTGGAACTATTTCTCAGTCTGCACTGCCGTAAACATGTAGGAATGTGGCGAAACTTAGCAGGAGACTCAAGAGAGACCTCATGAAGATCTTCGCCAGTTCTAGGGCTATTATAAGACTGTTGAAATTTCCACTACTTGCTAAGACTTTATTGAGCGGGGGACCCCATGTTGTTGAAAAATACCTTCAAACAAGTGGTCCTATGAGGAGTGGCTTAGGGAAGCAAACTTCACTGGGGATTAGGGTGTTAGTGTGACTCCCAGGGGGTAAAAAGTGAGACTTTATGGAGAATAGGCTTATGGAAAGTAATTCGACTCCTTGGGGATAAGATAGCAAAGGAATAAGAACTCGGTGAGAAACAGACCTACTGGGGGTTGAAGAGGTAAGAATGACCCTAACTCCACTGGGGATAATGGGCTACAATACGTGTGTGACTCTTACTGGGGATGAGGGATAGTGGCCTGCTCTTGACTCAATTGGGGATGACAGATCGCGGCCTGGGTGCAGCTCCATTGGGGATGTAAGGACCGCAACTTTAATGGACTTGAGATGCTCACGAAAATAGAGATTATAGAAGGAAACACACGCCCGACGCTAAGGAAGGAGGCACACTACCGTGCATGTATTGGCCATCACCGCACGTGAATTGACCTAGAGCCATCTGCGTGAAGAGAAGGCATAACGCTGGCTGTGTAAGAAGGCATAGCCCTGGCTATGTAATAAGGCATAGCGCCGGCTATGTAGGAAGGCATTGCACTGGCTGCATAAGAAGGCATAGCGCCAGCTGGGTAAGAAGGAATAGCGTCGGCTGTGTCACCTATAAAATGATATCCAAATGTACTCAAATCACAGTCATTTGATAAATAAATGTGTCTACTATTATGTTTATGTTTTAACCCTGTCCAAATTCTTTATAATGGTTGAGCTATGCTTTAAATTGTTAGCATACTTCATTGGATTTAACAACTGATATCTCGGTTGTCATCAGTCTTGACTAACCAAATGAAGTCCGAATGCTTCCAAATAACTACCATTCAAAATATTTGTGTGTGTGCTAAAAGTTTCATGTTGAACGCTTTTTGAAACTCCCTGTAGATTAAGAGTTATACCCCAAAATATGTGGGTATACTACTGTTCACAGTTGCAGCAAATTCCAACAATTGTCACTCACATTGTATTGAGATTTTGGCCTATCGAATGTTATTCAAACACCTTCAAACCACCACCATTTTGAAGGTTTGTGTGTAAACTTAGATTTTAATGATTTTGATATTCTCCGTAAATTGGGAGTTATGCCTCCGAGAAAGGGGGTACGTCACTGTTATATAACACAGAGACTTTCATATTTGTTCTTGTTGTAGAAACAAATGGTTTTGCACTCAATACTTTGTTCAATTGCATTCTTTTAGCCTTCAAATGAGCTTTATGCAAGTCTATTTAGAAATCAACTTCTGAATAATACAAAACTCTCCACTATTTGAACTTAAATGTTATTGCATAGCCTCCTTATGATGAGTGCTACATATGTACTGCCATGGAACTGTATGAATAATGCTATGCAATTGTGCCATAACTGATCATTTGATAAATGTGCATGCTCTGTGATATCCATGTAATACATATTGCATGAATGAGACTGCGAGTCATAATGTCAAGTGTAAATGCTATGGGAAAGCTCTCTTATGAAGGATGCCTCATGTTAGTGGCATAACGTACTTGTTGGCTGTTTATTTCTAAATGATACTTTGATGAATGGCCACTGCTTATATTGATATTGACCATTGAATGGTGGGACACTCATTGGTAGTGGATATTGTTATGATACTGTGATGAATGGCTACTGCTTATATTGATATTAGCCACTACGTGGTGGGACACTTACCGGTAGTGAATACTGCTGTGATATTGACCACTACGTGATGGGTCGCCTATTGGTAGTGGGTGTTGTTATGTTATGATACTTAGATGTTGAGCGCTATGCAATGGGTCACCCATTCGACTGAAGTGATGGATGCTATGAATATTCTTTGGCATGCTTTGTGTGTATTGCATAATCAAGATTGATATGAATGAGTGCTTGCTTTGAGAGTATTGCAGGGCCTTATGTGACTGATGTGATTAGTGTTATAAGCATTATTTGGCATGCTTTTTGCGTATCGCATGGCCTAGAATGAGATTGAGAGATACCTGCTTTGAGAGTATTGTAGGGCCTACTTATGTGACTGATGCCAGTGAGGTACATGCTTTGGGTGTATTGAATGGCCTGACCATCTGTTTATTGCGTATTGAAAATGTGCACTATGATAAAGCAAGAGTATACCTTGTTGAGGCAAGAACGTCTAATGTGAAATAGGTTCGGTTATAGATGAACGAGTGATAATGCGAAGTGCATGATTGCTATGTACCATGATGGTGTTCATTAAGGAAAGGTTTTCTGAACTGTTATTTCTTCTGATATATGTTATTTGCACTGTGAATGTGAATCATAATTATTGTATTAATCGAATGAGAATTTTGATGCCTGAAATGATGCATGTGATTGATGCACTGATGAGATTCCTGTTTTATCTGATATTTATACTGTGATGGATTTATTAATGATGCTTAATATCTAGACTTACTTACTAGGCTGTTCAGCTCACTCTATTATTTTACCAACTCTGTAGAGCAAGAGTCACAGTTGGAAGACATGGCTTAGTAAAAGCAGTTGACGGTTGAGATCCAGAGCCGACGAAGATACCCTCCCCCATTGTATGTTGAATGGGTAGTTTGTCCCTAGTTATTGTTTATTGTGGAACACATGTACTATTGAGCTCTGATGCCCCAAACTGAGCTACAATGTTTATGGAAGAATTTTCATAGTGGGTTTTTGGTGTATAAGAATTCTATTTCTGGATGTTCTTCTACCTCTTTGAATCATTGTTTTTAATTCCTGGCCATGGTTTGCTTTGTGTACCACCTTACCAAAGAGATGACTACACTTCGACCTGAGTGGTATTCGCTACCTCCTGTTCATAGACCCGCTCTAGACCGCCCTCAAGAGGATGGGGGCGGGGTCGTGACAGTATAGTATCAGAGTAGCCATGATATGTTTCTTGGCTTAGAGATTTTTAGGAGTGTCCTTAGAGTGGTTTTAGAATGGAGTAGTGACTTGGTGTTCCTATGACTAGGTCGAAGATGTCGAGAGCTCATGGCTATTGTGGGGGTATCAGTAACTATGACACTGAAACCCTCGACGAATTTTGTAGGACTTTGGGAGCCATGACCCAAATAATGAAAGAGTCGATGCCGACCCTATCCACCCCTACCCCATAACAGAATGAGAGTAACCTAATAGAGAGGTTTAAGAGGCTGGCACCTCCAACTTTCTTAGGGTAGGAAAGTGTAGAGAAAGCAAAGAGACGTATAATGCAAGTGGAAAATATCTTTAGAGTCCTACAGTGCTCTGATGAGCAGAAGTTGAGACTAGGCGCCTTTATATTAGAAGGGACCGCCAAACATTGGTGGCATTTGGTCCAGCAAGCATGGGAAGAGAATGAGATAGTATCTACTTGAGAAGGATTTTTGGAGGTCTTCAATGAGAAATATTTCCCTGAATCAATGAAGGAAAGAAAGGAGGTTGAATTCATAGAGTTACAGTATGGGAATCTAATCGTTGATCAGCATGTGGCCATACTTTCAGAGTTATCTCGATATGCGTCGCATATCATCAACACGGAGGCTAGAAAGGCAAGTAAGTTTGAGAGAGGGTTGCGGCTTGATATCAGAGGGAGAGTCTTGTTGGCCAATCTTAAAGCCTTCTCTCAATTGGTGGATTTGGCTAGGAAGGTAGAAAAAGACTGTGATGACTATCAACTGAGGAAAGAGAAGCAAAAGATAGGACCTCCACCCTCTGGGGATCTACGAGAAAAGGAAAGGCGGAGGAATGGCAAGGCCCAAAAGTACTCCCAGGGTGATGTCAAGCAAAGCCATCTCATGCATTGTACCTCTTGCAGGAAGCAGAGCCATGCAGCTTCTGAGTGCTAGCTAAAGACCAAGGCATGTTATAATTGCGGCAAGTCGGGCCACTTGATTAGAGACTACCCGACATTGAAGAATGAACCCAAACTCAAGACTCAGGGTAGGGCCTCTGCACTTGCGGGGGAGAAGAGCTAAGGGCCTACACATTAGAGAACTAGAAGTGTTTTTATTGTAATATGAAATGTAAAAAGTTTTGTTAGACCTTGTTTCCTCTCACTGTTTTTGTAACACCATATTTTGGCACATACAATAGAATTTGAACTTTTATTATTTGACTGTGTTTATACGGTGTGTGACCATTAGGGATCCTGTAGAGATCCTTTAGTATGATAACTGTGTGGGACCTTACATGAGGGGTATGCCCTATCCCTTTTAGTTGAGGGCTAATATGTGCCATGTAATTGAAGTGATAAGTATTGTATGATATGACCTGTCTAGCCTATGGTGTGATGAATGGAATGTGATGTATAAAGTCTGATAGGAATGTAGCGAGTGCTACATGGTTTTTAGAGTGCCGACTTTGAGCGTATTATAGGGCCTAACTGTGTGATTGATACTGATAGGATGCCTGCTTTGAGCGTATTGCGGAGCCTAACTATGTGATTGATTGACATGCTTTGAGCGTATTGCATGACCATACTGTGATATGTGATTGATTGGTATGCTTTGAGCTATGCTTTGAGCGTATTGCATGACCATACTATGATATGTGATTGATTGGCATGCTTTGAGCATATCGCATGACCATACTATGACATGTGATTGATTAACATGCTTTGAGTGTATTGCATAACCATATTGTGATATGTGATTGATTGGCATGGTTTGAGCATATTGCATGGCCATACTGTGATATGTGATTGATTGGCATGCTTTGAGCATATTGCATGACCATACTATGATATATGATTGATTGTCATGCTTTGAGCGTATTGCATGACCATACTGTGATATGTGATTAATCAAAATACTTTGAGCGTATTGCATGACCATACTATGATATGTGATTGATTGGCATGCTTTGAGCATATTGCATGACCATATTGTGATATGTGATTGATTGACATGCTTTGAGCATATTGCATGACCATACTGTGATATGTGATTGATTGGCATGCTTTGAGCGTATTGCAAGACCATACTGTGATATATGATTGATTGGCATGCTTTGAGCGTATTGCATGACTATACTGTGATATGTGATTGATTGACATGCTTTGAGCGTATTGCATGACCATATTGTGATATGTGATTGATTGTCATGCTTTGAGCGTATTGCATGACCATACTGTGATATGTGATTGATTGATATGCTTTGAGTGTATTGTCAGACCTTATCTAGAGACTAATACTAATAGTCAGCTGGTTGTGGGTGAACTAGTTGAGAGTGTTTAGAGTTGAATGGCTTGATTTGATTTGTTTGTGTCAACTTGTTAATGTTGACTGATTGGCTTAATAGGGTGCCTAAATTGCTAAGGTATTTGAATGGTTAGTGCATGACATTGTGCGTGAAATGTGAAGCATAGACTATGAAATGCTGAAGATAAGACTATAGGCAGTTGGATGAAACAGTAGTGGGATGTGTAGGTTACATTGGAGTTCACATATATGATTTTGGGAAGAAAATCCTTTTTAAGTGGGGGATGATGTAACGACCACAACTTTTCTGGACTAGAGACGCTCACAACAATAGTGATAAGAGAAGGAAACACATGCCGACGCCAAGGAAGGAGGCACATTGCCGCGGATGTATAGGCCATCGCCTCGCGTGAATTGGCCTAGCGCCGTCTGCGTGAAGAGAAGGCATAGCGCCAGCTGTGTAAGAAGGCATAACACCGACTATATAAGAACGCATAGCGTCGGCTGTGTAAGAAGGCATAGCGTCAGCTGTGTAAGAAGGCATAGCGTCGGCTGTGTAAGAAGGCGTAGTGTTGGCTGTGTAAGAAGCGTAGCGTCGGCTGAGGAAGAACCCAATGCTAATTTGAGCATCACCGCGCGTGTATAAGGACCCATCGTCATCTATGACCCAGCACCGTTTGTGAAATGGGAGAGCGTCGTGAGTGCCACTGCCGCGAGTGAGCAGGTCGTTCGTGGAAAGAGCATAGCGTCGTGTGTGTTTGGCCAATTTGTACAACTGTCAGCGCCACCCTTGTTAGAGTCGTGCATGCCAGCCACATAGACCTCACCTACCCTATCAGTAACAGTGAACCCCACCTACCCACGAGTACTTGAACACCACTCGTCTTCACCCCTCCGTCATTTTTTCTCATCTCCCTTCTTCTTCTCCAAACTTTCTCTCTCTAGAACCCAAAGGAGAACCCTTTGCTGCTACCATTGCGGAGCCTTGCCAAGAAGGTTGAAGTGGTATGTGTGTGGAGTTTAGGAGCATCGTGAGCATCAGATAAGTGATTCTAGCTATTATGCATCTATAAATTTTAGGGATTTATGTTAAGTGTTGAAAATGGGGGAAAAATGTTAGGATGACCTGTATGAGTATGAATGTATTGTGATGAGCTTGAAATCTCATATGCCATGATCGATTGAGCCCTGTATATGATTTCATTTTTGGTGGAAATGTGTGAAGTAATTTACTTATGGGAATAGGTTATTATGAACTTGGTTTGCATCAAGATTTGCTTTGGCTTCTGCAATATTGAATGTTCTTGAATGTGGGTTACACTTGAGGAGGCGAATTTCCAGAACTGTGATGGTCCTTGCATTAGATTTTTTCATGGCCAAACGGAATCCAAATGGACCCAAACTGGTTTTAAATGAATGATACGGTTGTCTACTTCAACGTTTACCTTTATATCACCTTGAAATTTCCATAAATTAGAAATTATACTTCAAAATGTGAGGGTATGTCACTGTTAAAAGATTGCAGAAAATTCCTGTACTGTTACTCTTTTTGTACCAAACGTTTGACCTATCAAATGATATCCAAATGTTCTCAAATAACCTCCATTTCATAAATACATGTCTCTATTATAATGTTTATGTTTTAACCCTGTCCAAATTCTTTATAAATGTTGACATATGGTTTAAATTGTGCATGTAAGTCACTGTTAGCGAACTTCACTGGATTTCATAGCTGATACCTCGGTTGTCATCAGTCTTGACTAACCAAACAGAGTCCAAATGCTTACAAATCACTTCCACTTGAAATTTTTGTGTGGACTAAAAGTTTCATGTTGAACTCTTTTTGAAACCCCATGTAGATTGAGAGTTATATGCCAAAATGTGAGGGTATACTACTTTTCACAGTTGCAGAAAATTCCAGCAATTGTCACTCACATTGTGCCAAGCTTTTAGCCTATCGAATGTCGTCCACACACCTTCAAACCACCACCATTTTAAAGGTCTTTGTGTAAAATTATAGTTGCATGTTTTAATCATTTTGAGATTCTCCCTAAATTGGGAGTTATGCCTTCACGAAAGGGGGTTCGTCATTGTTACATAACATGGAGATTTTACGATTTGTGCCTATTGTAGAAACAAATGGTTTTGCACTCAAACTCTTTTCAAATGCGTTATTTTCACCTTCAGATGAGCTTTATGCAAGTCTATTTCGAAGTCAACTTCTGAACCATAAAAAAACTCTCCACTATTTGAAAATAATGCTCTATTCCTATGAGGACATCATAGTTGTGGATGAAATGAAACTATATTCACTTGTTGAATGATTCAATGATGATTTTAAGTAACAAATGTAAAGAATGATAACTAATGAACTTAAATGTTATTGAATGGCTTCCTTGTGATGAGTGCTACATATTTACTATCATGGAAATGTACGAATAATGCTATGCGCTCGTGCCATTAGTGATCATTTGATAAATGCGCATGCTCTGTGATATCCCTGTAATAAATATTGCATGAATAAGAATACAATTCATAATGTTAATTGAAAAAGTGTAATTGCTATGAGATAGCTCTCTTATGATGGATGCCTCATGCTAGTCGCATATCGTACTTGTTGGCTGTTTATTTCTGAATGATACTATGATGAATGACCACTGCTTATATTGATATTGACCACTGCGCGGTGGGACACTCACTGGTAGTGGATACTGTTATGATAGTGTAATGAATGACTACTGCTTATATTGATATTGGCCACTATGTGGTGGGACACTCACCGGTAGTGGATACTGCTGTGATATTGACCACTATGTAATGAGTCGCCCATTGGTAGTGGGTACTATTTTATTATGATACTGTGGTATTGAGAGCTACGCAATCGGTCATCCATTGGTAGTGCGAATGAAGTGATGGATGCTATGAGTATTCTTTGGCATGCTTTGTGTGTATTGCATGACTAAGATTACATGAATGGGTGCTTGCTTTGAGAGTATTGCAGGGCCTATTATGTGACTGATGTTATTAGTGTTATGAGCATTATTTGGCTTGCTTTGTGCGTATCCCATATTGAGATTGAGAGATACATGCTTTGAGAGTATTGCAAGGCCTACTTATGTGACTGATGCCAGTGAGGTACATGCTTTGGGCGTATTGAATGGCTTGACCATCTGTTTATTGCGAAATGAAAATGTGCTCTATGATAAAGCAAGAGTATACCCTGTTGAATCGTTGTTTTAATGCCCCAAACTAAGCTGTAATGTTTAAGGAAGAATTTTCCTAGTGGGTTTTTGGTGTATAAGATTTCTATTTTTGGATGTTCTTCTACCTCTTTGAATCGTTGTTTTAATTCCTTGCCATGGTTTGCTTTGTGTACCGCCTTATCAAACCAATGAGTGCACTCTGACTTGAGTGGCATTCGCTACCTCCGGTTCACAGACCAGCTCTCGGCCACCCTCCGGCGAGCACGGTAAAGAGGAGGGGGGCGGGGTATGACAGGGGACAACAAATCATGGTGTGGGTGTAACTCCACTACGGATGATAGGTCACGGCCTGGGTGCAAGTCCACTGGGGATCACAGGTCACGGCCTGGGTGCAACCCCACTAGGGATGACAGGTCATGACTTGGGTGCAACTCCACTGGGGATGATAGGTCATGGTCTGGGTGCAATTACTTGGGTGCAACTCTACTGGGGATGACAGGTCACGACCTAGGTGCAACTCGACTAGGGATAGTGGTAGGGCACTCACGTTGGTGACCAGGTTCTAGCACGCATGACGCTAGCACATGCATGGCGCTAGCACATGTGCTGTGATAACATGGGGAGCGTAATACGCAAGGTGGTAGGCTTGAATGGTAGTACCATACGGCACTAGCACGGGTGGAGGTAACACGTGCGGCACTAGTGTGTGCAGTGGCAACACACGCGACAATAGATTTGAGATCACAGTCGGCGCTGGGCACAGTTGGCGCTAGCTTTTAAGAACACAGCCGGCGTTGAGCTTTTGAGAACATAGCCAACACTAGGCACAAATTACACAAACAATGCTGGTCACAATTTACAAAGACGGCGGTGACCTGTGTTCGGGCCTCTGACCTGAGCCTGACTCAGTCTTGGTCTCTAATTCATGGGGCTTCATGGGCGACGGTAAGCCTCCGTTCGGGCCTCGAGTCTGAGCCCTGCCCGGTCAGGCCCATTGCTGTTTGGTCTTCAGGGATGTGCCTAGACTTCCCGATTTGTTAGGGGCACTTTGGGGAAACATCACCTATATAAGGGGGTAAACCCCATTTTTATCTTTTTACCGAAGGTAGACTCAAACGACTAAGGCATTTTAGCAGTGAGAGTGAGAAAGCTCCCTGTGAGAACTCTGGCAACCACGCATGGCTTACAGGCGTGGGTTTGCAGGAGTTTGCCGAAGGCAGTCAGATTTTCTTTGAGCTCTGACGCGAATGGAGGGCACTTGAAGAGAGTTTACATGGGTCTACTAGTGAGAACTCCGGTGAGAAGGAGGACAGCACCAGTAGGGTTACACAGTGAATCACAGAGACATTCGTGGGCTTCTCCTCACCGACGTCAAAGCCATAGAAGTTCCAACAAGGGTTTTGAGATACCGAAACAGGGACTTGGGGTGTAGTAGTGGCCTACTACAGGATTTTGGTGGTTTTCCAGTGATCTTCTAGTTGTTTTCTGCCTTCGGGAAGAGGGGAAGGTACAATAATGGGTTTCTGGCAAGTGAGAAGAGCTTCCCGATGAGTAACCAGAAGGTCGCAGGGGAGTGAACAGTTGCTTAGAGACGAAGGGTCACTAGGAGGTAACGGTCATGGGTAGACCAGTGGTCACTGACAGCGAACGGTCACCAGAAGGCGAATAGTCATCAACAACTATCGACCACTAGGATGTGAACAGTCACGGGGAGTCGAAAGGTCACCAACAACAAACGGTCAGCGAAAGGTGAACAGTCGTGGGGAGTTGAGGGGTCTTGAGGAGCTAAAAGGTCACCTGCAGTCGAAGGGACGCGGGAACCGGAGGGTTGTAGGGAGACGAAGGGTCTTTAAAGGAGCTCTAAAGCTTCACAAGCTAACACACATGGCGATAGAGAACACAACCAACATTAGCCTTAGCCTACGTTAGCCCTTTATCAGATAGAGGTGGCGTTGTTTCTTGATGACACAGCTGGCCTTAGCCTTTTTGGGAAACGTAGCTGACGCTGAGCCTTAGAAACACAGTCGACATTAGCCACTAGGAAACAAAGCTAGTGCTGGGCTTTAGAAACACAACCGATGCTAGTCTTATGCGGCACTAGTCAATGCCTTAGTTGCACATGGCTAGCAACATGACGCTCCGGTGTTAGTCACGCATGGTGGTTGCTGTTCGCTCGATCTTTTGATGAATGATAGTAAGTTGTGCTTGGCTGTGGTCGTGCTCGGCAATGAGTTGCATGTGGTGATTGTTGCGCACGACGTTGAGTCTTGTGCGAAGATGGTCACACACAACACTATGTCACTCGCAGCAATCATCATGCACGACGGTGTCTCGGGTAGGCAAAAGGTGGTGTCCAATGGTAAGGCCGGGCTTATGAAGTCTGTTGGAAGCCAAGTCCTCCAGCACAACAGTGAAGTCCATGTTGTTCTATGGAAGGGTGTTCCCTGTGATGAGGGCGTGCTCTCCATCATAGGTCAGTTCCTTGCCAGAAGGGTCTGCTTTGTATGTCTAATAAACTCGATCTAAACCCCTTCTACCCTCCTGATGCGGGAGCGGGCTTCTTGGCTTGTAACCATCATCTTTTCCTCAGATGAAAGAGTAACGCTGGAGAAGCTACTCTCTTTTCTTCTGATGCAAGAGCAACTTTTTGGCCTGCAACCGTCATCTTATCCTCAAATGCAAGAGCAACGCTGGCGGTCAACTGCTTTCTTTTCCTCAGATGCAATAGCAACTTTTCGACGCAGTTACTCTCTTTACTTCTTATGCGAGAGCAGTACTAAATGATAGATTTGTAACCTCCCTATTAATGGGCTTTTTGGCTTGTAACTCCTTATAATGCAATAAAAGAGTTAACTTTGTTTGAACTGTCTTACTTCTCTTCTTTTTACTGCCTTTTTTAACTCTTCTTATTGACATTGAGTCTTTTTGAGTATGCATCATGGGTATTTCTTTAGATATCGTCCATTGCTAGGGGGCATTACCTTCTCTCCATCAGGATGTGCCAGTATGTAAGCTTTATTTGGTGAGACTTTCTTGACTATAAAGGGACCTTCCCACTTAGGTTCAAACTTCCCTTTGGGCCGCCCATGCATAACAATTGGCCTCTTGATGGCTAGAACCAGATCCCCACGGCAAATGAGCAGACTTTGATTGGCTTGTCAAAGGCCCTTTTCATTCTCCCCTGATTGAGTTTGAGGTTTTGCTGAGCTTCTAACCTCTTTTCATCGAGTGCATCCAATTCTTGAAATCAAAGTTTGACTCTCTCATCTTCGGTTAGTCCTTGATGTAAAACGACACACAGTGAAGGGATTTGAATTTCAAGGGGTAAAACTGCTTCACCCCATAGACTAGGGAATAAGGAGTGGAATCGGTGGCATTTCGCGTGGTAGAGCGATAGGCCCACAACACTTCAAGAGGCTTCTCATGCAAGTTCTTCTTTGTTTTTTATACCGATTTCCTTACAACGTTGCACAAGGTCTTATTGAAAGCCTCAACTAATCCATTGGCTTGAGGGTGGTACATAGTTGAGTACTTCCACTCGAAACCAAACTAGTTAACTAGTCGATCAATATGATGACTCTGAATTGAGGGCCGTTGTCAGATATAATCCGGTTAGGCACTCTAAACCAGTATATGATGTGGTGTCGTACGAAATTAACCACCGTGGTCCTAGGAACTTGCTTGAGGGGGACCGCTTTAGTCCACTTGGACAAATAATTAGTTGCAGCTAGAATAAAGACATGACCCATTACCGAAGGAGGGTCAATAGGCCGTACAATGTCTATACCCGATTGTGAGAAGGGTCATGATGTCACTGTAGGGTGTAAGGGCTCTGGAAGCTGATGAACAAGGCTTAAGTGTATTTGGCACACCTGATACTTCTTTGCATAAATTAAGGAATCACCAATCATCGAAGGCCAATAGTACCCCAATCTGCATATCCGTTCATAAAACTTAGGGCCAGACTGGTGCAATCCACAGATGCCTGAGTGTACTCTTCGAACACCTTATTTGCCTCCTGTATGTCTACACATCTAACAAAAATACCATCAAAAGACTGTTTGAAGAGAGCATCTCCTTCGATGAGGGTGTACTTGGTAGACATCCGACGCACATTGTTGCGCTCGACATGATCTTTAGGGAGTCTACCACGTTTTATGAAATTAATAATGGGCACTCTCCAATCTTCTACTTGCTCGACTTCCGTGCAAATTGGGTCGAAGGACTCCGGTTTCGATATTTGAACCTTAGGTCCTTGACTCCGTGCCATTTCATGTTCAGTCTTAATAGCTTCTTTGGCTGATAGAAGTGCTACGAATGGATAAGGTGGGCACTTGGGGAAGAAAAGATTTCTCTCATCATCCATGTCTACCTCGGTTCTCAGTTCAATGTGTCTCCACTCTGCCACCTAGACAGGTGTGGGCCTTGGTGAGGACAATTGAATCGTAGACTCGAGTTTTGCGAGTGCATCGGCTTGCGAGTTTAATCTCCTGGGGATGTGACTCAATGATACATCATTGAATTGAGCCATATACGATTTTGCAGTATCATGATAAGGCTTGAGAGTGTATTTTCTCATGTCATAGATCCCCTTAAGCTGTCGAATAACCAATTCAGAGTCACCATAGATCTTGAGCTGCTCCATGTCTAGATCGAAGGCTATCTCCAACCCAATATAAGGGCCTGATATTCCGCCTCATTATGGGAATCGGCTTTGGTGAGAGAGAAAGAAAGAGGCAGTATTCCTCCTTTCAAAGTCATGAATACCAGTTCGGTGCCTCCTCGATCAGATTTGAAGGTTACGTCGAAGTACATCTCCCACGCATGAGCAAGCTCTGCACATAATTCTTCTTCATAAGGGATATCAATTGATAAGGGAGATTCTGCTTGTACATGATGTGCTGCGAGAAAATCAGCCAAAGCTTGGCCTTTGATGGCTTTTTGTGGGATATATGTGATGTCGAATTCCATCAGCAATAATGCCCACTTAGCAAGACGTCCCGACAAGCATGGGCGTGTCATGAGAAACTTTACGGAATATGCTTTAGATATAAGTCTTACTTCATGACCAAGCAAGTAGTGGCAGAGCTTTTATACTGCAAAATTGAGGCCAGGCACATCTTCTCTATAAGGGGATAATTCTTCTCGGCCCCTTGCATCCTACTGCTGAGATTATATAACGTGGTCTCTTTCCCTTCATCATTGTTCAGTGCTAATAACGCCTCAAGTGACTCGCCCAGGGCGGTCACATACAGGATGAGAGGTTTTCCCAGCACAAGTGTAGAAAGCATTGGAGTATTGAGTAAATATCGCTTGATGTCATCAAGGGCCGCCTGACATGCTTCATCCCAGATGAATGGGGTATCCTTCTTCAATAGGTGCGTAGAAGGCTTACAATGACCTGAGAGGTTTGAGATGAACCTGGGTATCTAAGCCAACTGCCCTTGGAGGGATCACAGCTCTCACAATGTTATTGGTGACGACATTTCCTGGATTTCCTTGATCTTGACTGGCTCAACTTCTAGCCCTCGGATTCTAACAATGAACCCTAAGAACTTTTTCTGAACGCACACCATAAGTGCATTTCAGTGGGTTCATCTTGAGCTGATGAAGGCGTAACCATTCGAACACCTTTTCAAGGTCTCTCATATGAGCATCTTTCTCTTCGGATTTCACCACCAAGTCATCCACATAACATTCCACCTCTTTGTGCATCATGTCTTTGAAGATGGTCATCATTGCTCTCTGATATGTGGCACTAGCATTCTTTAATCTAAAAGGCATCATTGTGTAGCAAAAGACCCCTTTTAGAGTCAAGAACGTGGTGGCTTCCTCATCTTCTGACGCCATCCATATTTGATTATACCCGGAGTATCCATCCATGAAGGAGAAGATCTAGCAGTGAGCTGTAGAATCAATGAGCATCTCCGTAAACGACAACGGGAAATCATCCTTCGGGCAAACAATATTTAGATCACGGAAGTCAATACAGACCCTAATTTGGTCGTTCTTCTTCTTGACTGGAACAAAGTTTGTCAGTAACTTTGGGTATTTGACATTGCGAATGAAACCTGTTTGCCGAGCTTGGTCATTTCAACATCTATCTGCATTTCGAGGTCAGGCCTGAACCTCCTTGATTTCTGCTTAACAGGTTTGACAGATGGATCGATGCCAAGACGGTGGACTGAGACTTAAGGATTTAAACCAGGCATCTCGTGATAATGTCAAGAAAAAATGTCTTAGTTTGCTCACAAGAAGGCAGTAAAATTATCTTTCTCTTATGACGACATATTTATCGAGAATGAAAGTGGGCCTAGAGTCTGCTTCATCTCCTAGATTTATCTCCTCGAGCTCATCAGTTGTGGCTTGATTGCCTTCTTCCCATTTTTCTAAGGCTTCTAGCAATCATTGGCTTCAGAGGACTTCTTGTTGACCTCTAATGAAAATACCCACGCTCCTGACATTTCTTCTTCTAGTCAGGCTTTGATATGGAACATGGTTCTTGCATCCTCATCTTGCTTGCCGACAAAAGGATCAACCTCGAGCAGAGCCGATGTATGTGGTCGAGAGGATTCACTTTGAGGTTCCTGGGACAACTGCAACTCAACGATGATACAGACAACCAATGTCTCACGAGGACCTTCCTGATGTTCCCTTGTATTCACCATGGGTCTAGGTAATGTGGTAGGTTGTGGGTCAAGTTTAAGTGGTTGGGTATATGGGACTAGAGGCATCCCAGGGAATTGGAGGATGGGTGGATTGTCTGTTGTATTTGGGCGATGAAGGAGCCCAAGGAGCTAGAGGATGAGTAAATTGCTTAAAGTATTCGGGTAAGGGAGAGGTGGTGGACTAGGAAACTTCAAAATGCATGGCTTTTGAGGTGGAGGTTGTAGTGTTTTCCCTGATCTCAGGCTCATTTGCCCTGTGCTAGGTGATGCTTCTGAGATTTGCACCATGTGACAGACTTCTTGAGAATAGAAGCTCTGCCCTCTTGATTCTCTCAGTCTCTAGTCAAAGTCCTGCTCAGGAGGCCAATGGGGTTTCTTCAGCTTCGACTTCCTACGCTTCTTTGTGGAAGAGAATGTCTTTAACTTGGCTCGAGCTGCCAAGGCGTCAGCAACTATTAACAATCCAGCTGCCTGGGCTAGCATCTATTTCAACCACCTCCATTGCGCCTTGCTTATATTGGTTTCTTCAATTCTCTGTCAAGAGCCTCGAAGTATGGACATTCCCCGGTTTTACCTATAGGAGACATAGAAGAGGACGGGGAAGAAGAAGAAGAAGATGGAGAAGAAGAAGAGGAGTTAATAAGTGAGGGACTTTTAAGGTCATTCCCATCATCAGACCGATTTGGGAAGCGTTTTATGTCATCACCAGAGTTGGACATGTGCAGGGAGTCTTTTAGGTCTTTCCCTTGCTCAGACCGTTGGGGAGTGCTTTTAACGTCGTCACCCTCATTGGACGTGCCTCGAGTAGAAGATGGTTAGGGACGTCCTCTTGATGGGATGAGGAAGGGAGGATGGTTACATCGGGTATGAAGTCCTGTAAGGTCGGCAATGGGCAAAGAGGCCTGAGAAATTCTTGCTCGACTGGTGGTTCGGCAGTCTTGTTTCTCCAGTGAGCAGCCCTTGGCACCCGTCTTCTCTTGGTTTTCATTGGAAGTGCTTGATTCATCTCGCTAGGTTTATGAATATCCTTAGCTTGCCGAACTGCCTCTCGCTTTAAGGACTTAAGTCTGCTCCACTCGTGGTAGACTCTCCATGGTTGGGAAGTTGAGGGTTCAATAGGATTTGAATCATCATTACCCGGGTCTTGTGTTGGGAGGCCCTCCTGCACCGATGGAACAGTGACTTGGGTGTTTCCTTCAGGAACGTTACAAGGCTCTTGACATCCTTGTATTTTCTTGGCGATCATATCATGGAAATTCGAGCATTCGCTCAAGTCGTGGCCCATATCTGATGGTACATGCACCAGTGGTTCTCAGTTCCCTGAGCAAGGTGTCGGGTTTGCCTTGCCGGCTTTGGATTGATGAGACCTTCTTGAAGCATCATGATGAACAAGGTGCGAATGAGATCGAGCGCTTCGTCTTCCTCTTGGACGGTCACTGTGTGGGAAGTTTCTGCTGCCCCGAATGCTTTCTTTAGCTCTTCAAGATTTATTTGACCCTTTTGGATCAGGGCTTCCATGATGTCGTTTAACGTATAACATTCTTGTGGGGTGGTTTATCCTCTGATGATAAGCACAGTGATTTGCATGGGTGTCAAGTCCAGCTTGATCAGGGAGCTTGGTCTCTGGAAGCTCGATCATGTTCTGTTCGAGTAATAATCGGAGTAGTGCAAGGACCCATTCCTTTTCAAAAGGGTAGACTTTATTCTTATTCCTGGTCTAATAATCATCTAGATTAAGGTTCGCAAGTGGGGGTACCCGGTTCTATGATTGTTGTTTTTTGCCTGCCTGAGGTACTTTCACTGTGCTTACCCCTTTAAAGAGCTCCAAAGTTTGGGAGGGAGCCTTCTTTGGATCACTGACAGTGACGGCTGCACTGATTACCCCTTTTTATTGGTTGCCCTGGGCATTGGTTTAAAAATACCATTGCCCCGGCTGTTTCCCGAGCTTACAGACTGTTGTCGTGACCCGCCATGGAGGTGTGACAGGCTTCTATGTGAACCGACTTAGAGATCAACTCTGACATGGAGGTCGGATTAGAGGCCTCAACATATAGAGCTATCTCAATTCGCATA
Source organism: Amborella trichopoda (assembly GCF_054954075.1). Lineage (NCBI taxonomy): Eukaryota > Viridiplantae > Streptophyta > Magnoliopsida > Amborellales > Amborellaceae > Amborella > Amborella trichopoda. The sequence continues at coordinate 30,845,285 of NC_142339.1, forward strand.
TTTCGCACACAAGTTTGAACTGCTTCCTTCTCAGGCATATGATTAGGATGGCGAGCAACCAAATCTCTCCATCTTGCTATACATTGATCGACAGGTTCGTCAGGTTCCTGGGTCAGGGTGAGAAGCTCGATGGTTTGAACCTCTCTTTCGACCACATAGAAATGCTGGTGGAATAGTTTCTTCATTTTCTCTCAAGTATGTACTGAATTAGGGGGAACCTGAGCATACCACTGAAAAGCCGGGCCATCAATGGTTTCAACAAACTGACAGAGGAGGAGTCTCCTATCAGCTGTTGTCTCTTGACATACTGATTGGAAATGGGTGATATGCTGGTGTGGGGAGGTTGTACCATCGCACAGGGGAAACTTCCCTTTCTTATAGTGTGAGGGAAACAGAACTTGATCGATGTAGGAGGGGTACAACTTTTGGTAAAGTGTTGCACCTTGTATACCTGAGATCTGTCTTCTCTTTAAGCTATGGGTTACCATAGTGTCGATGTCTGCCTGTGAGACGGGGTGACCGATGGAATTGTCCTGTGAGGTAGGAGGAGGAGGCTGCCTTGGAGCTGCATCATCTGAGTGATGGGAGTTAGCCTCATGAGGGTATGCCTTGACTGGGGACCGTGTGCTCTCTATATGATCAATCTTCTCCATCATTGCTTGCACCATCTACTCGAACCTATCCATGCGTTCTTTCTGGTTCCCATTAGGGTCTGTAATAACCTGTAACAATCCTAAACTTTCAAAAAAAAATAAAATAAAATAAAAATAATATATATATATATATATATATAATAAATATAAATAAATAAATATTTCTTTATAGTGTGATGGTCCATATAAGTATTATGGTCCTTAGGGACCATCACCACTTTGGTAACTTTTTTTTTCCTTTTATTACCTCGTCCTTTAGTGGACGTGGGCTTTAAATGTTTCACGTGTAATATAATTGTTACACCTCATGTATGCGGTGTAACTTAATAAAATAATATAATAAGGTATCTTAAGAATTTAAATAGGAGAGGCGAGGACTCCCACCCTAGAAAAGTTTTGAGATCTTTCTCTCTCTAGTCAAAACGCAGTGAGCTCTTTCTCTCTTTAGTCGAATTTTTATCGGAAGCTCTCTCTCAAATATTTTAGGTAAGTGACTTCATTATCCTGAAAAATACTTCATTCTTTTTAAAAATGAAATGAAACAATTACTTCTGCTTATTATCATAAATTTTAGGCGCAATAAATTTTATGCATAAGTGACCTCATTGTCTCGAAAAATAATCTTTTTAATAAAATTGTGATAGTTTATTTACGTTAGAAATTTTAAACGCTGTAAATTCTTAGAAATAAATTTATTTTTCTTGCCTATTGTTAGAGAATTTTAGATACTGTAAAATTATTAGAAATAAATGAGATATTTCTGCTTTTAGTAAAATTGTGAGATTTCTTTCTACTATTTTTGAATATTTAGACATTGTAAAATTCATATGTCAATGACTGCTTTATTTTATGAAAACTGATATTTTTGCACTTGATTATAACATTGTATGTGAAATGTTTATTTGCGAATTGACATCCCATAAATTGTGATAATTCCGTATTCTTGGATTTCTATAAGAGTTTTTCTATACATACTAGATTGGCAATTATGCTAGCATGTCGTTACGAACTGCTACCTTTCTGAATTTGAGCCCAAAATATTTGACAGGGTATTTTTGAAATGTTATTGAAAGTGACTGTTATTAATGGTTTCAGTAAAATTCATATTAATAATTTCAGTGATATGTTGAGTACATGATATTGCTGCTTTCAGATGTTTAAAGAGATTTAGAAATACTTTAAGCATGCAAGTGGACTCATCCGGTTCGCCGGTGAGGTATAAGTAGACCCATCCGATACGCCGGTAGGAATTAAGTGGACTCATCCGGTACGTCGGTGAGGTATAAGAGGACATGCAGGGATTAAGTGGACCTATCTGGGACGTTGATAGGGATTAAGTGGACCCATCAGGACACTAATGGGGTATATAGGTGACCTACTTGGGACGCCAGTAGGGTAATTTGTGAAATCCTTTGAATTATGCACTACCGTTGAAACGTTATATGCATTTCAATTATTCAGATTATACTTAATTATGCATTTTTGAAAGTGAAACTGTTAATGCATTTCTATTAATAGATCTCCTTTTTGAAAATATTGATATCTTTCAACCATGATTATTTTTAGGATTATGATGATCACTTACTGAGTAGCCAAACTCATCAAATTATGGTAAACATCTTTTCAAGATAACTGCGGTTTCATTTTGAGTGCTCGTCAAGATCAACTCTTCAAGACATTGTAGTTGTGCTTAAACTTTCTTTTGTTACTTTGTAAGAATTGGCCATTGTAAATTTGTCCTATCAAGAGATGTATATATGTTTTGACTGTCACATCTCAGGAATATCAGTATTGTAAATTCTTGGGGCATGACAATTATGGTATCAGAGTAATAAGTTTACAATTCGTAGGAAATTTAACAAGAATGTACTTATAATCACATTTATTGTATGTATAGACCGGGACAAAATCAAGATCCAGAATAGTAGAAGCTAATATGGAAGGAATTTACAAAGCCTTGGAAAATATGGTTGCTCTAATGCAACATCAGATAGAAAACAACAATCCACCCAGGCAGTCAGTTACGGGAAATGGTGAGAGTAATATCGAACAATTTAAGAAATTGAACCCACCGTCTTTTAAGGGTGTTGTAAACCCACTGGAAGCTGAGGGATGGATTATGTAATTGGAGAAAATATTCGAGATAATGGAATGTACTGATGAAAGGAAGGTGGCCTTGACAGTTTTTATGTTAGAAGGAGAAGCACAACATTGGTGGCAAATGGCAAAAGGAGTATTGGTCAAAGAAAATAAACCCTTGACTTGAGAGGTATTTCTAGAGGCATTTAATGAAAAGTATTTTCCAGATTTTATTGGAGACAAAAAAGAAATGGAATTTCTGGAATTAATCCAAGGAAATCAGACAATGGTACAGTATGAGGCCAAGTTTACTGAATTGGCCAGGTTTGCACCACATATGATTAACAATGAGGTAGGAAATGTGAAAAAATTTGAAAGGGGTCTCAGACCAGCTATTAGAAGCAGAATATCAGTCTTAAAATTGAGAACTTATGTTGAAATAGTGGATCGAGCCCAAATTGTCGAAAAAGATTTCGAAGATTACCAAAAGATGAAAAATCAGAAAAGTCAGGTTAGACCCACACCATCTAATCGACAACAGTTTGAAAGGGCAAACAAGAAGCCAATGCCCTTGCCACTTCAAAGCCCAATAGAACCATGTAAAAAATGTGCGAAAAACCATGGATCGAGCCCTTATTATTGGAATATTTGAGCCTATTTTAAATGTAGAAAATTGGGGCACCAGATTAGACAGTGTCTTAGCTTACAGATACAACAGCTTCCAAAGCAGGGAGAGATAGCTCAAAAGCCTCAGATGAAGGGAAGAATATTTGCGATCACCCAGCAAGACACTCAGGCCTCAAAATTATGATCCAAGGTATTCTTATTATCTTCCAAAAGTAGCTCATGTTTTGATTGATCTTGGATCTACTCATTCATTTGTGTCGCCACACTTCGCATGCCACTTAAAGGTAGAACCAGAATAATTAGAATACATTCTAGAGGTAGCCACGCCGATGGAAAATTCAAGTGACACCAATATAGTGTACAAATCATGTGTAATAAAGATAAAAGAAAAGGAATTGTTGGTTGATTTAATACTTCTAAAAATTCAAGATTTTGATGTAATCTTAGGCATGGATTGACTTTCTGCATACCATGCAAGTATTGAATTTTACAAGAAAATGGTTACCTTTAGTATTTCGGATCAACCAGTATTTTACTTCAATGGTATCAAAGAAGACTCCCCATCATATTTAATCTCCTGTATTCGAGCTAATCTCCTCCATCGAAAAGGGTGTCAAGTCTTTCTTGCATATATCAAAGAAGATAGGAAGGAAGAGATAAATTTGGATACCACTTCGGTTATCCGAGAATTTCTCGACATTTTCTCTGAAGAATTGCCAAGATTACCGCGTGACAGGGAAATTGAATTTTCTATTGAATTATTGCAAGGGGTAGCTCCAATTTCTAAGACACCTTACAGAATGGCACCTACAGAACTTAAGGAACTTAAACAACAATTGGAAGAATTATTAGATAAAGGTTTTATCAGGCCCAGTGTGTCAACTTGGGGTGCTCCGATATTGTTTGTTAAAAAGAAAGATGGGAGCATGAGATTGTGTATCGATTATAGACAATTGAACTAAGTGACAGTGAAAAATAAGTATCCATTACCTAGAATTGATGATTTATTTGATCAATTACAAAGATCACAAGTGTTTTTAAAAATTGATCTTAGATCTGGATACTATCAGCTTATGATTAAAAGTGAAGATGTTCCCAAGACAGCTTTCAGAACAAGATATGACCATTATGAATTTTAGTCATGCCTATTGGATTAACCAATGCACCAGCTGCATTTATGGATTTGATGAATCGGATCTTTAAGCCCTTTTTGGATAAATTTATATTGGTATTTATCGATGATATTTTAATTTATTCCAAGAATCAGAAGGAACATGAGCAACATATAAGAATGGTATTGTAAATATAAAGAGAAAAAAAATTGCATGTCAAACTTAATAAATATGAATTTTGGCTTGAACAAGTGACATTTTTAGGACATGTCATATCAAAGGAAGGTCTATCAGTTAATCCTTCAAAAGTTGAAGCCGTTGTTAAATTGGAAACAACCAAGTAATGTGATTGAAGTTCAAACCTATTTGGGATTGGCAGGATATTACAGAAAATTTGTGGAAGGATTTTCTAGAATCGCAACCCCATTGACTCGATTGACACAGAAAAATGTCAAATTCGAGTGGACAGGTGAATGTGAAGAGAGTTTTCAGGAACTAAAAGTTCGATTAACTTTAGCACCTATTTTAACTATTCCTGAGGGGAGTGGGGGATTTTTGATTTATAGTGATGCTTCACATAAAGGCTTGGGCTGTGTATTAATGCAATATGGGAAAGTAGTGGCATATGCATCCAGACAGTTGAAAGAATATGAGAAAAAATATCTAATTCATGACTTGGAGCTGGCTGCAATAGTATTCGCGTTGAAAATGTGGAGGCATTATCTATATGATGAGCAATTCGAAATATACACGGATCATAAGAGCTTCAAATACCTCTTCTCTCAGAAGGATTTAAAAATGTGGCAGATAAGATGGATGGATTTCTTAAAAGATTATGATTGTACAATCCATTATTATTCAAGAAAAGCTAACGTTGTGGCCGACGCTCTAAGTAGAAAATCTACAGGAGTCTTAGCTCATCTAATGATCCAAGAAATGAGATTGTTATAGGAAATAGTGGATTGACATCCGACTCAATTTATTAATGGTGTGGTAAGTATGATTGCCAACATTAAGGCAAAACCCTAATTAATCCAACAGATTCAATCGGCACAAAAGAAAGACCCTTAGCTTATAACAATTGTAGAAGAGGTGAAGCTGGAAAACAGAGACGAATTCTCTATATGTAGTAAGGATTAGCTAAGATTCAAAGGTCGGGTTTGTGACCTGAATGATGAGAGTGTGAAGAAAGCTATCTTAGAAGAAGCACATCACTCTCGTTATACGATACATCTCGGAAGTATTAAAATGTAACAGGACCTGAACAAAACCTTTTAGTGGAATAATATTAAAAAAGAGGTAGCACTATTTATGTCTAAGTGCTTAACATGTCAGCAAGTAAAAGCTGAGCATTAAAGGCCCGCTGGGTTGTTGCAGCCTTTACCCGTGCAAGAGTGAAAGTGGGAGCATATCTCTATGGATTTTGTCTCTGGCTTGCCTAGAACAAATTCAGGACATGATAGCATTTGGATCATTGTGGACCGACTGACTAAAGCTGTCCACTTTCTGCCGATTCGCACGACGTACACTTTGGATCGACTGGCCCAGTTGTACATTAAGGAAATAGTGCGGTTGCATGGAGTTCCGGTCAGTATTGTATCGAATAGGGATACTCGATTTACTTCTAAATTTTGGGCTAGGCTATAGTCAGCCATGGGGACGAGACTCACCTTTATCACTGCCTTTCACCCCCAAACTGATGGACAATCGGAGAGGACCATCCAAACCCTGAAAGATATGCTGAGGGCCTATGTCATTGACTTTACTGGAAATGGGATGACCATTTACCCCTGATTGAGTTTGCTTATAATAATAGCTTCCAAGCCAGTATTCAGATGGCACCATATGAAGCCCTGTATGGAAGGAAATGTAGGTCACCCATCTATTGAAACGAGGTTGGTGAAAAAAAGCTTTTGGGGCCAGAAATTGTCCAGGTAACCACAGATAAGATAGCATTAATTCGAGAAAGGCTCAAGACAGCTCAGAGTCGGTAAAAGAGTTATGCCGATAACCGAAGGAGAGATCTTGAATTTCAGGAAGGTGATCGAGTTTTTCTAAAATTCTCACCAATAAAAGGTATTATGAGATTCGGCTAGAAAGGAAAGCTGAGCTCATGTTACATCTGACCATTTGAAATCCTCTAAAGAATTGGAGGTGTCGCATATAGACTTGCCTTACCACCTGAATTGGCAAACATCCATAATGTCTTTCACGTATCATCACTACGAAAATATCAGCCCGACACATCCCATATCTTGAAATATGAACCTTTACCGATCAAGATGGACCTATCCTTCAATGAGCAGCCAATTTTGATACTGGATAGAAGGGTACAAGTATTGTGCAACAAGGATTCCTTTGGTCCGTATATTATGGCAGTACCATGCAAGAGAGGAGTCGACTTGGGAACGAGAAGATGATATAGAGAAAAATATCCCTATCCTTTTCAGTAATCAGGGACACAAATTTAGAGGACTAAATTTCTTTAAGGGGAGAAGAATGTAACAATCCTAAACTTTCAAAAAAAATAAAAATAAAAATAAATAAATAAATATATATATATAATAAATATAAATAAATAAATAATTCTTTATAGTGTGATGGTCCGTATAAGTATTATGGTCCTTAGGGACCATCACCACTTTGTTAACTTTTTTTTTTTTCATTACCACGTCCTTTAGTGGACGTGGGCTTTAAACGTTTCACGTGTAATATAATTGTTACACCTCATGTATGAGGTGTAACTTAATAAAATAATATAATAAGGTATCTTAAGTATTTAAATAGGACAGGCGAGGCCTCCCACCCTAGAAAATTTTTGAGATCTTTCTCTCTCTAGTTGAAATGCAGTGAGCTCTTTCTCTCTTTAACCGAATTTTTATCGGAAGCTTCCTCTCAGATATTTTAGGTAAGTGACTTCATTATCTTGAAAAATAATCCGTTTTTTTTTTTAAATGAAATGAAATAATTACTTTTGCTTATTAACATGAATTTTAGGTGCGATAAATTTTACGCGTAAGTGACCTCATTGTCTCGAAAAATAATCTTTTTAATAAAATTGTGATATTTTATCAATGTTAGAAATTTTAAATGCTGTAAATTCTTAGAAATAAATTTATTTTTCTTGTCTATTGCTAGAGAATTTTAGATACTGTAAAATTATTAGAAATAAATGAGATATTTATGCTTTTAGTAAATTTTTGAGATTTAATTCTACTATTTTTGAATATTTAAACGTTGTAAAATTCAAGTGCAAATGACTGCCTTATTTTTTGAAAACTGATATTTTTGCACTTGATTATAGCATTGTCTGTGAAATGTTTATTTGTGAATTGACATCCCATAAATTGTGATAATTCCGTATTCTTGGATTTCTATAAGGGTTTTTCTATGCATACTAGATTGGCAATTATGCTAGAATGTCTTTACGAACTGCTACCTTTCTGAATTTGAGCCCAAATATTTGACTGGGTATTTTTGAAATGTTATTAAAAGTGACTGTTATTAATGGTTTCAGTGAAATTCATATTAATAATTTCAGTGATATGTTGAGTACATGATATTGCTGCTTTCGGATATTTAAAGAGATTTAGAAATACTTTAAGTATGCAAGTTGACTCATCCGGTTCGTCGGTGAGGTATAAGTGGACCTATCCGGTACACGGGTAAGAATTAAGTGGACTCATCCGGTACGTCGATGAGGTATAAGTGGATCTGCAGGGATTAAGTGGACCTATCTGGGATGCCGATAGGGATTAAGTGGACCCATCAGGACGCTGATGGGGTATATAGGTGACCTACTTGGGACGTCAGTAGGGTAATTTGTGAAATCCTTTGAATTATGCACTGCCGTTAAAATGTTATATGCATTTCAATTATTCGGATTATACTTAATTATGCATTTTTGAAAGTGAAACTATTAATGCATTTTTGTTAATAGATCTCCTTTTTGAAAATATTGATATCTTTCAACCATGATTATTTTTAGGATCATGATGATCACTTACTAAGTAGCCAAACTCATCAAATTATAGTAAACATTTTTTCAGGATAACTGCGGTTTCTTTTTGAGTGCTTGTCAGGATCAACTCTGGAAGATATTATAGTTGTGCTTAAACTTTCTTTTGTTATTTTGTAAGAATTGGCCACTGTAAATTTGTCCTATCAAGAGATGTATATATGTTTTGACTGTCAGATCTCAGTAATATCAGTATTGTAAATTCTTAGGGCGTGACATAACCATAACGCTAACCATTTCCTCAGGGCGGTCAGCCTTAGGTGAAGTCGAAGGCTTTTGTTCTTGGCGAGTCATGCGCGGCAGATTAGTCAGCAAGGGCTCAACCCAACTGTACTCGAGTGTTATATGCCGATCACATGAGAACTGGTTCTTGATGGTCTTGAGACCGTGGCTGCTGAGTGGTTGGGTCATCTTCTACAACACAAACCATAATGTAGGATTCACAGATTTCTTCTTCAAGCTTAGACATCTGAAGAGGGTAGAAGGGGTTCTAATGAAGAGGGTCACTGAGAGAGGCTGCCCTGACCATCTTGGTTGTTTCCCTAGTCAGGATTTGCAGACCCCTATCGCGTTTATCTTTGAGGATTTGATGTACCTCGTGTCAGAACTGCGATCAGGATTGGGGCTAGTCGGCCCTTCCTGCACAAGAGAGAGCCATCTCCATTAGGTGAAGCAATGAGTGTGGACTAGGTACTGGGGCCGGGGAGGATGAAGGACTTGATCTCCCATCAAGTCTTTGCCCCGAGCGCTCTTATGAGCTCCAGAGACATGACCTAGCTGATGGGGTTGGCTTTGGATGGTATTCTTGGGGAAGGTATTCGAGTACTCGGGCTGGAGGTACTTGCTTGAAAGAGGAGGGATAGGCAGGGGAATGATTGACTAATGAGGGTGCCTGAGTCGGGAGCGAGAGGCAGTCTGTGAGGGCGATATGTGTGCGCCCCTTGAAGAAGGATCACAGGTGACCTTTGGGTCAGCCTGGGCTCGAACAAGTGGTCTGGCCTCAGGAGGTCGTGAACCACGAGTAGGTGTCTGTAAGAAAACAGGTGGAAGCTTGCCCCTTACAGGGTGCATTAGTGTGTGCTGAGTAGGAGGACGAGGGGATCGACTTCCGCACACTTAGGTTGACGCAGCGACGGCGTTGCCCTGAGTGGTGGGATACACATGCATAACATGTACAGGGCCTTAGGAGGCCTGATCCTAGATACTGACTCGAGGTAACATAAGGGTTGCCGTGACGTGTGGCTCGAGTGGATGATCCACGAGCGTTAGAGTGTGTGCGAGAGGTGGAGACCCCAGGGTCTCTGCCTCGATGTGTCGAGGCTCTGAGCATAGAGGCTCATAGTGGTGCAAGAATGTGGGGGGTAGCCTTGCAGCGACCCACTGAAGGAACAACAACTTCCTTGCCTTTTACAGAAAGGGACTGGGCAGCCTTTTGGCGTACCTCGACGATACGACCGGCAAGTGACTTACTAGTGATGGGGTGTATTCTGTGAGTGGCAGCAGACTGCCAATGTAGAGTGCTTTGGTGGGGGTTCCACATGAGTTAAGAGATGAGGAGATAGGGACCTTTGAGTCCCTTCTCAAGCCTATCCAGGTTAAGACCTAGGAGTTAGACACTGGGTCTTTGCTCAAAAGGAAGGTTGGGAACGAAGTTCGAAGAACTTGTTCCTGAGGGACACTCGCGAATGCGGGGATGAGGAAATCCCCAGTCCGGATAAATGGATTAAGAAACCCAGAAGCCATGTGTGTGCAAAAAAACAAAAAACAAAGGAGAGAGTAGCCAAACAAGGACGATCCGACGAAGGGGTAGTGTGTCCCCAGTAAAGTCACCAAGCTGGTTAGGTCCCTCGATCTTGCCCTTCAAGTCAAGATGACCTGTGGCACGTGTCTCAAGTTTTAGGGGAACGGGGGACTTGAGATCGCTCTCTAAGGAACCTGATTAGGAAACAAGGGCTGGTATACCAACCGATGAGAGAGGAATTTTAATGTGAGGTGGGACACACCTCACTTGGGTCCGTGACTCACTCGGGCTAACTCAAGTGGGCGCCCTCTTAAATCACGATGGAAAACCCCCAGTCCTACAACTAAGTTGGAATTGCCTCCCTTGGCCTGTACTCTCCTGTTTCTGTAATCACACGCACATGGTTAATTTATAAGACAAGTGGGCTAAGGGACCCCACATAGGAATGCACATTCAAAATAAGAAAAAAGGGGTAAGAGGATAGATGAAAGGAGAAGAAAGAGATAGAATAGAAGAATGGGGTAAAGAGGAATTTGACCAAGTGGCCAGACTAACACAATAGCTAGACTAGCAAGTGATTGACTCGGCGTGATAGGAAGATGGGCACGGTAACTCAGATCGGCACAACGACAATACTACTAGATGACAGAACGATCACCAACCAGCCTGGCACGATGGCTAGCCTATCGTGGCAGCAAGATGAGCACGGTAACTTAGACCGGTACAACGACAATACTGCTAGACGGTGAAACTACCATGACAGTGCTAGACTTAGCCGCCTTTGGTCAAATGAGAGGGAAAAAGATAAGGAAGAAAGAGGGAGAAGAAGAAAAAGAAGAAGGGCATAGAAGAGCGGAGAAGAGGGAAGAAGGAGAGAGAAGAGAAGAAGCAGAGAAGAGTAGTGAGAAAGAAGAGAAAGGAGGGAGAAAAAAGAAAGAAGGAAGAGAAGTAAGAGAGAGAAAGAGAGAGAAAGAGAGAGAAGAGAAACATGGACGACGATGGGGTTCTGCCGTTTATGATAGGAGAGAGAAAAGGAGAGAAGCATGGACGATGATGAGGCTTCGCCGTCCTTGACAGAGGAGAGGGAAAACATGGACAACAATGAGCTTCCGCCGTCTATGATAGAGGAAAGAGAAAGCACGGGCAGTTATGAGCTTTCGCCGTCCATGATAGAGGAGAGAGAGAACAGAAGAAAACATGGATGGCGATGAGCTTCTGCCACCCATGACATTGGAGAGAGAAAATATGAACGACGATGAGCTTTTATCGTTCATGATAGAGGAGAGAGAAAACATGGATGGCGATGTGCTTCTGCCATCCATGAAGAGGAGAGAGAGAATAGAAGAAAACATAGACGACGATGAGCTTCTGCTGTTCATGATATAGGAGAGAGAAAATATTAACGGTGATGAGCTTCTACTGTCCATGACAGAGGAGAGAGAAAATATACACATCGATGAGCTTTCATTGTCCATGACAGAGGAGAGAGAAAGCATGCACGACGATGAGCTTTCCCCGTCCATGACATAAGAGACGAGACAAGAGAGAAGATAGGATGACGATAGGGCTCTGCCGTCCATGACATAGAAGGAAAGACATGGGAACTTGGACAGAGGCTCATGAATGGAGAAGAGAGAGAGAAGAGAACAGTAAGATAGAAGGAAGAGCGAGATTAAGAAAGTAGGGAAAGAGAAAGGAAAGATAGAAGGGAGAGAAGGAAAGTGAATAAAGAAGATCGGGAAAGGGAGAGGAAAGAGAAAGAGATATATGAGAGAAGAGAGAAAGAGAGAGAAAAGAGGAGATATAAAGTGAGAGAAGAGAGGAGGAGAGCGAAAGAGGGAGAAGAGAGAAGGAGAGAGAAAGAAATAAAAGAGAGGAGAGAAAGAGAGAAGAGAGGAGGAGGGAGAATAGAGAAGAGAGGAGGAGAGAAAAAGAGGGAGAAGAGAGGAGGAGAGAAAAAGAGGGAGAAGAGAGGAGAGAGAAAGAGAGAAGAGAGGAGAGAGAGAAAGAGGGAGAAGAGAGAAGGAGAGAGAAAGAGAGAGAAGATAAGAAGAGAGAGAAGATAAGAAGAGAGAGAAAGAGAGAGAATATAAGGGGAGAGAGAAAGAGAGAGAAGATTGTTGGAAGATATTTTCATCATCATGGGGTCCCCGCTCAATAAAAGCTTAGCAAACAGTAGATATTTTGACAGTCTTAAAATAGCCCTAGAACTAGTCAAAATCTTCAGAAGGACTTTCAAAAGTCTCCTGCCAAGTTTCATCGCATTCCGATATGACTAAGGTAGTGCAGACTGAGAAACAGTTTTGGCATAATCATCCTCTAGCACCCTAAAATGGACCCCTGTAACTAAAGCTACATTTTTGGTATCTCAATTTGCTATAGGACCACCTCCATTGGATCCGGTACAATTGATAACCCCCCAGGGTCAAATTTCAGCTTAAATGGACACTCCAAGAAAAGTTATAGGCAAAAGTGAGAATAAGGAGGAGCCACACGCTATTCTCATGCGACCACCATGCAACTTCACACCATTAAAGGGACAATCATGAACAGTGATTTTTTATGTTCATATCTCACTCATCCCAAGTCGGATAGTGCTCAAATTTGGTGAGAATGTTCGTCTCGTCAAGACGAGCGTTTCGATATGTGGCACCCCCCGCGATGTCGCCCGAGCGCGAAGAAAAGCTAGAGAGAAGTTGCTGATCCATGAAAAAGGTCTAGAAAATTCAGTAGCGTCGTGCCTCGCTTGAGTGGCCAAATCACACCGCTCGCGAATCCGATGGAATTAGTTTATCCGATCGACTTGAAACTAATTCCATCGCATGTGTAAGGTCTCAGGCTATCTCCGAACCGACCCTGTACATGATGAACGATCGGATTCTGCATACGAACTCGATGAACTGGCTACAAATTTCATCTCCAGAATTCCAGATTCTGGCCAAAATTCTAAAGTTGCAAAATTTTCGTCTGGGTACGGAATCGAGCTACGTTTATTGCCCCACGTCCGTGACGGAATGCTCAGTGTGATCTAGCAAAGAAATCACAGAAAAACATCAAGGAACGAGCACACTATCGATCAAAATTTTCAAGATTCATTCAAATTTTAAGTCACATGATCGTGCCCTAAAAACATGGTCCATGGCTCGAAGTTGGTATAAAATCGATCGCCATGCCGAGCCCTATTAAAAAACAATCATCTTTAGATCAACTAGACATCAGAACAACCCTGGATCATTCATGAAAAATCATGCACTTTCTAGGGCAACACAGGGACTGTTCTGGCATTCCACAAATTATTAGGAAGGAGCAAATATGTTATTTTGCACGCTATTTTCTAAGTTCTTTTAATTCAATTAAATCTTAATTTTTAATAATTAGGTTTAATTTTGATCATCCACCCATGTTTCAGCACACTTCTATATATACCTCGTACCATCATTATACGTACAAAGGCTTGAACCCTTCACAAAAGAGAGAGTTTTTACTTAATAAAGTTTCTCTTTCTTCTCATTACTGAGTCACGTTTGGAGAGAGAGTAAGGAGAGAGAAAATTTTGGACCGACACCCCTAAGCTCAAGGTAAATTTTCTCTCTCATCTCTTCTCTCTTCTTCTTCTTCTTCGTCCGAGCCTCCCTCAGAGGCCATGTACGACAGTGGCAGTGTCGTGCATGCCTCTTTCTTTCCTTTTTCTCTTTCCTGTAATTCCATAGGTTGCCCAACATGATGGCAGTGCCATGAACGAGCTCCTTTTCCTCTTTTGTTTGCACATCTCCTTCTCTCACAGGTGTGTCCTCGATGTCTCAGCGAGGAATGAGAGCAGCGAAGCTTATTACCGTCCGCAGAGGCTTCACCCTGCCGCGTAATTATTACAGGCAGTGATGTCCATCGCCGTCCGTAAAGGGTCACGTTAATACTCATCGCCGTCTGCGAGCTTCTCTTTTACACTCAACGCCTATCGCCGTGCGTAGGTTTCTTCCATTCGCTCGATGCCCATCCCCGTGCGCAGGCTCCTTCTGCGCCTATCTTCGTGTGCAAGCTTCCCTTGTGCCTCACACCTATCATCGTGCAGTCCACGAGAGGTAATCATCACGTGACCCATGAGAAGTTATTGTCGTGCGCTCTCCAAAAGCTATCACCATTCGCAAGAGACGTGTGACCTTCTTGCGTTGCCAACGATGATGCTTCTTGCCGTCTGCAGGTTTCTCTTGTGTCCCACATCTAGCGCTGTTTTCCACATGGGGAGCTTGGCTGTGAGCCTCAACAGAAGCTATCGCCACCTGCAAGGGACTCGGCGTCTTCTCACGATGCTAACGGCGAGGCCCACCTGCCATCTGGATTCCCCCCCCCCCTCCTTCGCTGTCTCGCTTTCACTCCTTTCATTCCCTTTTCTTCTCTTCTTTCTTTTCTCTTCTCACTTGACTGAGGGTAGACTTGGCTTAACACTGCCATATCGACCTCGGTTTCAAGTAGTATTGACATCGCACTGGTCTCGAGTACCATGCTCGTCTTGCTACCACTCCGAGTTGGTAACTTTCTAGTTATCTCGCTTGTCTCGCCTCTTCATCAAGTTCTCTTCTCTTTTCTATATTTATTTGAACTTTCCACTTCATCACTCTAACTTTTCACATTCTTAGCCATGCGAATGTCTCGCTTGTCTTGCAAATTAACCATAGTAGTGTTGTGCAGAAAATAAGGTGATCGCAGGTCAAGGGAGGCGATTCCGAACCAACTAAAGCAGCCTGGGGGCTTTCTTTGTGATCTAAGAGGGTGCCCATGCGATCCAGCCCAAGTAAGTCCTGAACCCACCTTAAATTCCTCTCTCATCGGTTGGTATACCTGCCATTGCTCTTGAGCAAGGTTCCTGAGAGAGTGATCTCAAGTCCCTGGTTCACTAAAAACCCGAGATACATGTTGCCAGATCATTTAGAGCTGGAGGGCAAGATCAAGGCACCTAACCAGCTTGGTGACTCTATTGGGGACTTATTACCCCTTTGTCGGTTCGCTCTTGTTTGATCAGTATCATCTTTTACTTTCTGCACTACTTTAAATGGCACCTGGGTTATTCAACCCATTCATCCGAGTCAAGGACTTTCTTATTCCTGCACTCGTGACTTTCCCAGGCAAGCAAATTGCTCAAGCTTCCCTCCCTACACTCCTCTTGAGTCGGGACTCACTGTCCGGCTCCCAGGTTTCTTGGGTTGGTGCGAGGAGGTACTTAAAGGTCCCTGACTCCCTGCTTCTTCGCCCTGGTGGACCCTCCATCAAGGTCCCTTGCATTGGTAGCACATCTGCTACCGCACACAATGCACACTCTATTATCGCACACAGCACGCACTCTGCAACTGGCAAGTCCCTTACCAGTCATAGTGCTGGGGTACGTCGGAAGGCTGCCATGTCCATTCTAGCGAAAGGCAATCAAGTTGCCATCACTTCTAAGGGTCGCCACAAGGCTACCCCTCGAACTCCTTCACTCCCCCGAACCTCTACACTTGGAGGCTCGGCACGCGGAGGCAAAAATCCTGGGGTCTCCACCCCACGCACACACGTAAGAGCTCATGGTCCAACCACTCGAGCCACACCTCGGGGCAACCTTCGTGCTGCCTCAAACTTGCGTTCAAGGCTAGATCTTCTCGAGCCAAACCCTGCGCTCGCCATGCATCCCACAGCTCAGGGAAGCACCAGTTCGGTGTCAGCTTGAGCACATGAGGGTCGACCACTTTATCCTCCCTCTCACCACACACAGCTTCACCTTTTGAGAAATGGGCTTCTATTCGGTCCCTCACAAACACAAGCTCGTGGGTCTCGACCTCTTAAGGTTGAACCAGTCGAGCAAACCCAAGCTGACCCTCAGGTCACCGGGACGGTTAACACTAAAGGTGCACATGCGCCGACTTTACAGGTTCCGTCTCGACCCCGACCCAGGCAGAGTCATGAGCCAGCTCCTTCTTCTGTCACTCTTCTCTCACCAAGAAAGCACCTCGAGACTTGTTACTCAAAGGTCTTCCCTAAGAGTACCATCTTGAGCCAGCCTCAGGTCAGCCGTGCACCCGAGCTCCACAAAGGAATTCGGGGGAACGACCTGATGTCAGACAGGAGCCTCCAGCCTCTAAGGTAGCAACCCAGGTTGCCCCCTGTCCTTGGACCCCATTCTTTGCTCTAGCTAATAGCCACAACCCTTGCTTACTAATGAAAAGCAGGCAGTCCAAGTTTCATGCTCAGTTATGGAAAGAGGTCCATAGCCGTCTCAAGATCAAGCAGAAGAAAGTTCTGTAGAATCTGGCCAAAGAAACCCCCAAGGCAGTTGAGATTACCACCTTTGGTGATCTCCTGCTTCGTAATCCTTTCTTCCCTCTATGGATCCCGGATCCCAGAGCCCGAGCCAGTCCAAGAGTATTGCTTGGTGATCACTGCCCAGAAGCCACGGTCTCAAGACCGTCGAGAACCAGTCCTCACAAGGTCGGCATACAAGGCTTGAGTTCAGTCAGGGCATGCTGAGCCCCTACAGACTGACTTGC
The DNA here is from genome assembly GCF_054954075.1 of Amborella trichopoda. NCBI lineage: Eukaryota > Viridiplantae > Streptophyta > Magnoliopsida > Amborellales > Amborellaceae > Amborella > Amborella trichopoda. The sequence goes on from NC_142339.1 coordinate 30,862,030, forward strand.
CATGCATGACTCGCCAACCCCGGCCATTCAATACTCCACCTAGCTCTTACCTTTCAGAAGATACGGTCAGTGTCATGGTGATTAACCAGCCATACGACGACCAAGAAGAGCGGATGAACAGGTTCGAGGTAATGATGCAGTCCATCCTCAAAAAGATGGAACGTCTAGAATCCTCCAGGTCCCCTTCTTCTCATCATGAGACTGATTCCTTGTCTGGTGAAGACACAGTTCTCAGGCAAACTCCCTCATCGGTCTCCCAAGACAGTTCTCCTTCCCGTGGGGTTTCCCAAACTGATGTAGATGCCGTGGTGGCCCATAGCCTCATGATAAAGGTCTCAGGCATGCAAGAGGTGCCTCTCTATTAGAAGCCGTACCCCTCGTACATCGACCAAATGCTGTTTCCCCCGAACTATCAAAAGGGGAAGCTCCCCCTGTTCAACGGTACTACGTCCTTGCACTAGCATGCTGCTCACTTCCAAGCGGCTTATCGAGAGACAGCAACCGACGAGCGATTCCTCCTCCATCAGTTCGTCGAGACCCTCGAAGGGCCAGTCTTCCAATGGTATGCTTGGCTGCCTCCAAACTTGGTGCACACTTGGCAGGAAATGAAGCAGTTGTTTTACCAATGCTTCTACGAAGTCTAAAGGAATGTGGAAGCCATCGAGCTCCTCACTCTGACTCAAGACCTTTGTGAGCCCGTTGACAAGTTTATCTCAAGATGGAGAGAGCTGGCAACTTTTCATGCTACTCCCATGACTGAAAAAGAAGCTATCCGGACCCGCATACAAAACATGCTTTCCGAGATCGCCCTACATGTCGAGGCTTCCAATCCACCCTCCATGTCAGAGCTCATCTCCAAAACAGTTCGTATTGAGGGTCTGTCCAAGCATCATGGCGGATCTCGTCAGCAACCCTCTGGTTTGAACTCTTGCTCCAACAATTGGGGTAACCCCCAAAAAGCAGTGATCAGTGCGACCGTCACCATGACTGACACTAACAAAGCCACTTCCCGAACCCTGGACCTCTCCAGGCACAAACGCCTTAGGCCTGGGGCAAGCAGCAGTCTTACAACAAGGTCCCGCCTCCCAAAAACATAAAGCAAAGTGACTTTAGGACCCAACACCAGAATAAGGTGTACAGCTTTGATAAGGAGTGGATTCCTGCACTGCTTCGACTACCACTGGAGCAAAACATGATCCAGTTGTCGGAGGTCAGCACTCCAGAACACGCTGGACAGTAGACGCACGAGAGATACTACCACACAAAGTAGGTCACCCCACTCTGGACTGTTATAAGCTCAACGAAACTATCGATAAGCCCAAAGAGTTAAAGAAAGCATTCAGGGCAATTGAGGCTTCCAACATAGTGACAATAAAAGAAGATGATAGGGCACCTGCTATCCTCCGTGTATTATCTTCCATAGTGCTCAAAGACGGACACATCATGCCCAAGCTGACAAGGTAGCCCCAGTTCCTACCCCAAGGAACTGAGAACCTCTGGTGCTCGTACCACCTAATACGAGGCCATGACGTGAGCGAATGCACAGGCTTTCACAAACTCTTGGCAAAGAAGATGCAGCAATGCCAAGAAGCTCATGGTAACCCAGAAGGTTGCCCTTAAGTCCCTCTTCCACCAGTGTAAGAAGAACTCCCGACGCAAGCCCATGAAGCATAAGCTAGACCCTCTACAAGCCCTCTTCAAGACAATGCTTCAACATGGTCTTGTCACTCCCAAACTCGTCAGGCAACCTAAGCGACTTGCCTAGGGTACGGAAAATCTTTGGTGCCCATATCACCAAGTATGGGGCCACGAGCTGAAGGAATGCTCCGGGTTCAAAGCTATAGTCACTTAGAAGGTGCAGGAAGGCCACATCATTTGGATCATTCTCCCATAGCACTTCCAAGCCGTCCCTCCTGTCCAAGAGGAAGCCCCACTACAGGTCCCTTATGAGCATACACTGGACCCTACAGAGTCCTCGACTTCTCAGCCCTGGGAAGTCTACCCTGGGTGAAGTAGGCTCAAATCCTTGAAGTGTGAGGCAGTCCACCAAGCTAGGACTACTCAACCCCTCCTGAAGGATCCAAAAGGAGACGAGCACCCAGGTCCGCTTGCCGAAGGAATCGTCTCCCTCAGCCACCAGTCGAGGAAGAGTTTCTTTGGCCCCTTCCTCCACTGCCAACCTTACAGGACTTCTTCCCAGGCACAGCTCGCCTTATCCTATCGTCCAATCAGACGGATGTCCTTGAGTCATCAATAGCTCGGGAGTCCTTCATTATGGGTGATGACGTTAAAATCACCCCACAACAGTCAAAGCCGGGGCAAGACCGAAAATATCCCATGTAGTTGTCCAATATGGGTGACGACGCTAAAAGCACCCCACAATGGTAAAAGCCGGGGCAAGACCTAGAATATCCCCTGCACATGTCCAATTCCGACGACGACATAAAAAGTTGCCCAGAGCATTTTAACTCTTCATCTACTCCCTCCTCTTCTATTTCTTCCACAGTGCAACTTGACAGTGCCCAGACTTCGACACTTTAAATGGAGAGCTCGGAAGCACCAGCCTTAGTAGGTCACAGCAAAAGTGGCTAAGAAAGATGTTGGCCCAGGGGGTTGGATTCTTGACTGCCGTCGACGCCCTGTCAACTCAAGCCAGACCGAGCCATCTTGAAGCTCCTATTCCCACGGGGCCTGTCACATGATTCAAGTTCATGAAGCATCACCCAGTTTGAGGCAAGTACAGAGTGATCCCAGTCACAAAGTCATGGACTCCCCGTTAGAAGTTGACCCTTTCATTGCTTGGTCTGGCCAGGGACCAGAAATCGTCTCTCACACTAGGCCCCTCGACGAAGCAGAAATGTCAGGATCGTGTGTCTCTGCACTCGAGGTTGATGAGAAGCATCCTGAATCCCCGGACGAAGAGTTACAAGAGGCTCCGAAAGATGGGAAGAAGGTGGTTAGGCCACAATTAACGAGCTTGAAGAGATAAACTTAGGGGATGAGGCCGACCTAAGACCAACTTTCATTTTGGCAAATATGTCCCCTGAAGAGAGAGAAAGTTATATTTCCCTCCTCCAACCAAACCGGGACGTCTTCACTAGGCATTATCATGAGATGCCTAGTCTAGACCCTCAAGTCGCTTTACATCGTCTCGGTATTGATCCAACCGTCAAACAAATAAAGCAGAATCAAGAAGGTTTAGACTCAACCTCGAGATGCAGATTAATGCTGAGGTGAACAAGCTATGGCAAGCTGGATTAATACGTGAAGTCAAATACCCGAGATGGCTGACGAATGTCGTCCCAGTCAAGAAGAAGAATGGCCAAATCTGAGTCTGTATTGACTTCCGTGACTTGAATACCACCTGCTCAAAGGACGACTTCCCCCTGCCGTTCACCGAGATGCTTGTTGATTCCACAGCTCATTGCCAAATATTCTCCTTCATGGATGGGTATTCTGGTTATAATCAAATCAGGATGGTAATAGAAGATGAGAAGGCCACTGCGTTTGACCCCAAAAAGTGTCTTTTGCTACACTGTGATGCCTTTTGGGTTGAAGAATGCCGATGCCACGAACCAGCGAGCCATGACGACCATCTTCAAGGATATGATCCACAAGGAGGTTGAGTGCGATGTGGATGACTTGGTGGTGAAGTATGAAACAAAGGACGCTCACGTACAAGACCTTAAAAAGGTATTTGAACGGCTGTGGCATCACCAAATCAATATGAACCCCTTGAAATGCACCTTTAGCGTACGTTCAGGAAAATTCTTAAGGTTCATCTTGAGGTACTGTGGGCTGGAGATTGAGTCGGTCAAAATAAAGGCAATTCAGGATATGGCACCGCCTACGACCCTGCATGACCTACGGTCTCTCTGAGGACAACTGACATACATTCAAAGGTTCATCTCGAACCTTTCAGGACGATGCAGGCCTTTTTCACACCTCCTGAAGTAGTACACTCCTTTCATATGGGATGAGGCGTGCCAAGCTGCACTCGATGGCATCAAGCAGTATTTGTTGAATCCTCCAGTACTCTCTACACTAGTGTTAGGAAGGCCTCTCATCCTATACGTAACAGCTCTTGATGAGTCACTCGGGGCACTCCTAGCGCAGAACAATGATGGGGGAAAAGAAACAACACTCTATTATCTCAACCGCAGGATGCAGGGAGCCGAGAAGAATTACCCTCTGATTGAGAAGATGTGCTTAGCTCTGATCTTTGTGGTACAGAAGCTCCGCCATTACTTGCTCGGTCACGAGTTCAGGTTAATCTCAAAAGCTGACCTGATCAAGTTCCTTATGACTCAACCATGCCTGTCAGAACGCTTGGCTAAATGGGCATTGCTGATGGAGTTCCACATCACGTACGTACCACAGAAGGCAGTCAAAGGTCAAACCTTAGCAGACTTTCTCGCGGCTCACTCAGTTTCTTCAGAATCTCCCCTGTCAAGTGATCTCCAGGATGAAGAAGTTTTCTGTACGGCGCTCACTCGGCTGTGGGAGATGTACTTCGACGGAGTATTCCAGGATGATAGAGGAGGTACCAAAATTGTGCTCCTGACCCTCGATGGTGGAATGATCCCTTTATCATTCTCACTGACAGAGGCATTTTCTCATAACGAAGCTAAATATCAGGCCCTCATAATCGGATTGGAGATCGCCCAGGAGCTAGACCTGGGGCAGCTAAACATCTTCGACGACTCTGAGCTGGTCATTTGGTACCTTAAAGGGATTTATGACATGAGGAAGGATACTCTTAAGCCTTATCATGACACGACCAAATCTTATATGGCCCACTTCGATGACTTCTCCCTGAGTCATATCCCTAGGAGGCTAAACTCACAGGCTGATGCGCTCTCAAAGCTCAGTGCCACCATTCAACTGTCTTCAATAGGGCCCACACCAGTCTGGGTAATAGAATGGAGACATGTCGACTTGAGAACCAAGGTTGATGGAGATGATGAGAGGGATGTTTTCCTCGAATGCCTGCCTTATCCATTTAGTGTGCTCCTCACGGCCAAGGATGTCATTAAGGCGGAGCATGAAATATCCCAAAGTAAAGAATCCAAGGTTGAGAAGCAGCAACCTGGATTCTTCGACCCAATGTGTGCAAAGGTTAAACAGGTGGACGATTGAAAGGAGCCCATCATGAACTTCATAAAACATGGAAGGCTACCTCAGGATCGAGCGAAACGCAACGACATACGGCATATGTCTATCAAGTACACCCTTCTCAATGGCGATGTTCTCTTTCGTCGATCATTTGACAGAATTCTCCTCAGAAGCGTCGATACACAAGAGGCAAGCAAGGTACTCAAAGAAGTTTGTTCAGGTACCTACGGGCTGCATCAGTCCGGCCCTAAGCTCTACGAGTGATACTCTGGCTTGGCTATTATTGGCCTTCAATGGTGGCCGACGCCCAAAATTATGCCAAAAGATGCCAGGTGTGCCAAATTCACTCAAGCCTCATTCATCAGACTCCGGAGCCACTCCATCCTATAGTGACATCATGACCCTTTTCCCAGTGGGGTATAGATATTGTAGAACTCATCGACCCTCCTTCTACCTTGGTTCACACCTTCATTTTAGCAGCGACAGATTACTTTCCAAGTGGGCTAAAGCGGTCCCTCTCAAGCAGGTTCCAGGGACCACGGTGGCCAACTTCGTCCGTCACCACATCATATACCGGTTTGGGGTTCCGGACCAAATAATCTTTGATAATGGCCCTCAGTTCAAAAGCCATCACGTTGATCGCCTGGCCAACCAGTTCGGTTTTGAGTGGAAGTACTCGACCATGTACTACCCTTGAGCCAATGGTTTAGCTGAGGTGTTCACCAAACCCCTGTGCGGGGTGCTCCGAAAGTCAGTTTCAAAGTCAAAGAAGAACTGGCATGAGAATCTTCCTGAGGCTCTATGAGCCTATTTCACCACCACTAGCAATTCTACAAACTCTACCCTTTATTCCCTAGTCTATGGAGGTGAGGCGGTCTTACCCCTCGAGGTTCAAATACCCTCACTCCGTGTCGCTATAAATCAGGGACTGACTGAGGATGAGAGGGCCAAGCTCTGTTACTAGGAGTTGGATGCCCTTGACGAAAAGAGACTAGAGGCCCAACAGAACCTTGAGCTGGGGAAACTGAAAGGTGTGGGAGTCAATGCCCCCCGAAAATTGGAAACAGTGGGAACCGGGGCACTTCAAGGGCATGCATGACATTAAGTTGCATACAGTGCTGCCTTCACATGTCCCTAGGCCACGTGTGGCTATAGCTGCATTAGGAAGCATGCCACTCACGACAATGGTCTCACGTGGTGTTGGTCTGTCCGTGGTGATGATAGAACACCGCATTATGTTGTGTACGACAATGGCTGCACATGGTGTTGAGTCGTGCATGACGATGACCATGGACGGTGATGTCTCACGGGGGTTAAGAGTGATGGCAAATGAGGAGGCCCTGCCGTTGCGGTCTATTGGAAGCCAAGTCCTCCATCACAACCGTGAGGTCCATGCTATCTTTGGTGGCCTATAACCACTAAAGAGGATGGTTATGGGCCAAAAGAAGAAGCTAACCAGAAGCCAACCATTTTCGAGTCAGCTTCGATTCATCTGACGGGGCATGGCTAGCTTTCAAGGACCCTGCCCATGATGGATTCCCTTGCTCCAAAAACAACATGGACCTCACGGTTGTGATCGAGGACTTGGCTTCCAACAGACCGCAACGGTAGGGCCTCCTCATTTGCCATCACTCTTGACCCCCGTGAGACATCACCGTCCATGGTCATCGTCACGCACGACTCAACACCATGTGCAGCCATTGTCGTGCACAACATAATGTGGCGTTCTATCATCACCACGGACAGGCCAACACCACGTGAGACCATTGTCGTGAGTGGCATGCTTTCTAATGCAGCTATAGACACACGTGGCTTAGGGACGTGTGAAGACAACACTGCATGCGACTTAATGTCATGCATGCCCTTGAAGTGCCCCAGTTCCCACTGTTCCCAATTTTCGGGGGGCATTGGCTTCCACACATTTCAGTTTCCCCAGCCGTCGCTTCTCGCCAACGATCCACCTTCTCATGACCTTTCGCCTTCCCTGCAACCCTTTTAATTTCGTTGGAAAAACTCGTCTCCGGGAATCCTCGCCTGATCCTGTTCTTTCCCCTACAGGCATTGCCTCTCCCTGTCAGAAAAACGTCTCCGTCCATTGGGAATCCCTGTCTGAACCTTTTTTTTTTTTCCTTTTCTAATAGTCTAGAATATTATAAAAACCACTTGAATCTGCAAAAAGTCTCATTATGACCCTGCGGGTTTCCCTTCTCCATGTTTTCGCACTTCAATAGTTCGCCACAAACTCACCGGAATTCCACTAAGTTTTCGGTGAGCACACTGCTGCTCCTTCTTCTTCTGATAGCCAAAAGTTCGTTAGCTCCTTTGATTTCTCTGCAACCTCCCCTTCAGTGGCGGGACTATCGGGAAAGCTCTACAACTCCGGCAAAACACCATTGCGACTCCTACAGCTTCGCCAGAAAAGGCTCGGTGAAGCTCTGAGTAGCCCCCTTCTCTTGCTCGAGAAGCCTTGGCACTCCTTGAAATCCAATTGTAAACACGGTGTGAAGCTCCACGAACTGCTCGAGGTCATCAAAAAGCTCTTGAAGGCTCGAGTATCACAGATTTTGGTCGGAAAACTCCAGCCGGGAAAACTCTTGATGAAGGCTCCGGCTCTCTCTCTCTCTCTCTAAAAAAAAAAATCTCTTCAACTGTTTACCCTTCAATAAAACAGTAAAATGAGGTTTTCCCCCTTTTTATACTCAATAGTGCCGCAAATTTCCCTTACAAGTTCGAAAAGATGCTGCAGTCCCCATCTTCAGACGGCAATAAGACCGGGCCGGGGCAGGTCAAGCCCAAGGCCTGAAAGGGTTATCGTCGTGCACTGTGTAAGATGCTATTATCGCATGCCTTCATCAAGAGCTATCGCCGTGCGCTTCACCCTGAGGTATTCACCGTGCACTATGTAAGATGCTGTCGCGGTGCACCTTCGCCAAGGGCCATCATCGTGTGCTGCGTAAGATGCTATTGCCACACGCTTTCTTCAAGGGCCATCATCGCACGCCCTCACCAAAGGCCATCGCCGCAGGCCTCACCAAGTGGTTAACACTGTGCGCCCTTCATCAAGAGCCTAACACTATGAGCGCCATCCAGAACTTAGCACCGTGCGCATGTCACAACACGCCCATCTGGACCTTCATTTTGCATCCTCAGGAAGTTCATTCCCTGCACCCTAGCCTCACTCCTCTAGGAGTCGAGTCCCCAATTACGACTCTATTCCCCCTGAAGTCACATTCTCCCCACAAAATGGTCTGTGCTGCATGATCTTAAACTGCACAGCCTCGTTCCATGCTACATGACCTTAAACTGCACAGCCACGCTCCGTGCTACATGACCATATACTACACAACCACAGTCCGTACTGCATGACCTTAAACTTCACAGCCACGGTACGTGCTTCATGACCTTAAACTGCATAACCATGGTCCAAATGCACGACCCTAAACTGCATGGCCCAAACTATATGACCTTAAACTGTGTAGTCCTCGTTGCACGACTCAAAACTGTACAACCATGGTCCATCTGTATGACCTTAAACCATAGTGCACGTCTTGACTGCATGACGTTAAAAGGCTTAGCACCATGGTCCAAACTACATGACCTTAAGCTGTAGCGGAGGTTTAGTTGTACGACCTTAAGTTGCATGGTCCTAGCCACATGACTTTAAACTGCATACCCATAGTCCGAGTTACAAGACCTTAAAACTGTAACGCATGGTGTGATAAATAGTCCATACACAGAACTTTAACTGTGAGATGGACCACCTCTTCACCAGGTGTATTTCATCTACAACCCCATTAGAGTTAGATGTATGCAAGGGTCGTGCGTACCCCTTCAATCCCCAATGGGTCTGTTTCGCATCAACATCCCAGCGAGAGTCACACCCTACTGCGATCCACTATCCCTAGGGAGTTAGGGTCATTCTCATCTTCGCAACTCCCAGTGGGCTTACACATGTGCTCTTGTCCATCATCCCCAATGGAGTTACATGCCATTACTCATTATCCCCGTGGAGTCACACTGGCCCTCATAATCCCTAGTGAAGTATGCTTCCTCTTGCCATTCCTTGTAGGGCCACCATTTTCATCTAATGCTCTCTGCATGCGCATAGCCTTAACTATTTTTATCCCTAGGGAGTCAGATTGCTATCCACAACCTATCCCCCATGTAGCTTTACCTACATGGAAACTCACACAACGGTCCATACTGCATGACCTTAAACTACACAGCCATGGTCCATGCTGCATGACCTTAAACTGCACAGCCACGGTCCATGCTGCATGACCTTAAACTACACAACCACGGTCCGTGCTACATGACCTTAAACTGCATAGCCACGGTCCGTGCTGCATGACCTTAAACTGCACAGCCTTGGTCCATGCTGCATGACCTTAAATTACACAGCCGTAGTCCAAACTACATGACCTTAAACTGTAGCAGAGGTCTAGTTTCATGACCTTAAACTGCATGGTCCTAGTTACATGACTTTAAACTGCATAACCACGGTCCATGCTATGTGACCTTAAACCATAGTACACGTCCTGACCGCATGACATTAAACTGCTTGGCCCAGTTTCGAGAGGCATGACCTTAAAGATGCCCCTACATACGGGCACACGCCCTTTACGTGCATCTTCACACACATCTTTCCAAACCGACCTGTTCGTGTGTGCACACCACCTTCATTACCTCCCCAGTGAGTCCACATACACGCACACCCCCTTTACATGCATCTTCACATATGCCTTCCCTAACCGACCCGTTCGTGTGTGCACACCATCCATCATTCCCAAGTGAGTCTTACCCATGCTCAAAAAATGGCGAGCCATCTCGCCACCCATACTCGTCGTCAGCTAGTGGGTCACCACTCTTCACCCACCATTCTTCCGTCATAGGGTAGCCTCATGCTATCTCCCCAAAGTGAGTCAAAACTATCATCACACTCACTCCATGGCCTCTACAGACTGCCATTCGTCACTCCCTAGTAATGGGCTTTTGATTGTAGCTTGTAACACTTTTTAATGCAATGAAAGAAATGAAATTCTTTTGAGTTAGCTTAATATTTCTCTTTTCATTTTCTTCTTTTTACTGCACGCACCGCATTTTAGGGGTTCATCAGGAATAATACTTCTTTAGATATCGTCCATTGATAGGGGGCATTGCCTCTCCTCTGTCTGAGTTTGCCAGTATATAGGCCCCGTTTGGTGTGACATTTTTGACCTTGAATGGACCTTCCCACTTGGGTTTGAACTTTCCTTTGCGGCAACCATGCATGACAATCAGTCTCTTGACTACTAAGACTAAGTCCCCACGAGCGAATGAGCGAATCTTGACAGACTTATCAAAGGCTCTCTTCATTCTTCCTTGATTGAGCTCGAGGTTCTGTTGGGCCTCTAGTCTCTTTTCATCAAGGGCATCCAACTCCTAGTAACGGAGCTTGACCCTCTCATCTTCAATTACTCCCTGATGTATAGCGATAAGGAGTGAGGGTATTTGAACCTCAAGGGGTAAAACACCTCACCTCCATAGACCAAGGAATAAGGGGTAGAGTTTGTAGCATTGGGGGTGGTGGTGTGATAGGCCCACAGAGCTTCAGGCAGCTTCTCATGCCAATTCTTCCGAAGCACCCCGCACAGGGTTTTGTTGAACACCTTAGCTAACCTATTGGCTCGAGGGTAGTACATGGTTGAGTATTTCCACTTGAAGCCGAACTGGTTGTCTAGGTGATCAACGTGATGGCTTTTGAACTAAGGGCCATTATCAGAGATTATTCGATTCAAACCCCGAACCGGTATACAATGTGGTGACGCACGAAGTTGGCCACAGCGGTCCCTGGAACCTGCTTGAGAGGGACTGCCTCGGCCCACTTGAAAGAGTAATCTGTCGCTGCTAGAATGAAGGCATGACCCAAGGTAGAAGGGGGGTCGATGGGTCCTACAATATCCACTGAGAAAAGGGCCATGATGTTACTGTAGGATGGAGAGGCTCCGAGGGCTGATGAATGAGGCTCGAGTGTATCTAGCACACCTTACATATTTTAGCATAGTTTTGGGTGTCAGTGACTATCGAAGGCCAATAATAGCCAAGTCTGCGTATGCGTTCATAGATCTTGGGACCGGACTGATGCAGCCTACAAATACCTGAATGGACTTCTTTGAGTACTCTACTTACTTCTTGTGTGTCAACACATATGAGGAGAATTCTATCAAATGATCGACGAAAGAGAACATGCCCATTGAGAAGGGTGTACTTGGTAGACATCCGTCGTATGCCGTTGCGTTCTGCTAGATCCTCAGGTAGCCTTCCATTCTTTACGAAATTCATGATAGGCTCCCTCTAGTCTTCCACTTGTTCTACCTCTACGCATATCGGTTCGAAGAATTCAAGTTCTCGCTGCTCAGCCTCATATTCTTTACTTTGAGATATTTCCTGCTTTGCCTTAATGACATCCTTGGCTGCAAGGAGCGCTCTAAATGGGTAAGATGGGAATTTAGGGAAGATATCCCTCTCAGCATCTGCATCAACTTCAGTTCTCAAGTCGACATGCCTACATTCTGTTACTCAAACTGGCCTGGGCCCTGATGAAGACAGTTGAATGGTGCCCCCCATCTTTGAGAGCTCATCGGCCTGCGAGTTTAGCTTTCTAGGGATATGACTCAGGGATAATCATCAAACCGGGCCATGTAAGTTTTGGCCGTGTCGTGATAAGGCTTGAGAGTATCCTTCCTTACATCATAAATCCCTTTAAGCTACTGGATGACGAGCTCAGAATCGTCGAAGATGTTTAGCTGCCCTAAGTCTAGCTCCTGGGTGATCTCCAACCCGATTATGAGGGCCTAATATTCGGCTTCGTCATGGGAGAATGCCTCTGCCAGTGAGAAGGATAGAGGAATCATTCCACCATCGAGGGTCAGAGATACAACTCCTGCTCCTCCTCTATTAGACTGGAATGCTCTGTCGAAGTGCATCTCCCACGGTTGAGTTAGTTTTGTATAGAAAACTTCTTCATTCTGTAGATCACTTGATAGGGGAGATTCCGAAGGGACTGGGTGACCCGCGAGGAAGTTTGTTAGGGCTTGACCTTTGACTACCTTCTTTGACACATACGTGATGTTGAACTCCATCAACAATAATGCCCACTTGGCTAAACTTCCTAACAGGCATGGCCGGGTGTTAAGGAACTTGACCAGATCATTCTTTGAGATTAACCTGACCTCGTTACCGAGCAAATAATGGTGATGCTTCTGTACCACGAAGATCAAGGCTACACATCTTTTTGATATGGGGGTAATTCTTTTTGGTTCCCTGCATCATGCGACTCAGATAATAGAGTGCTATCTCCTGCCCCCCATCATTGTTCTGGCTAAGAGCGCTCCTAATGAGTCATCAAGAGCGGTCACGTATAAGAGGAGAGGCCTTCCCAACACTGACATAGAGAGTACTAGAGGATTCAACAGGTATTGCGTGATACTATTGAGTGCAGCTTGGCACGCCTCATCCTATATGAAGGGAGTGTCCTTCTTTAGGAGATGTGAAAAGGGCCTGCATCGTCCTGAGAGGTTTGAGATGAACCTCCAAATGTAGGCGAGCTGTGCTTGAAGAGACCGCAATTCATGGAAGGTCGTAGGCGATGGCATGTCCTGAATGGCCTTGATTTTGACTAGCTCGATCTCCAGCCCACGGTACCTCACGTGAACACTAAGAATTTTCTTGAGCGTACACCGAAGGCGCATTTCAAGGGTTTCATTTTGAGTTGGTGATGTCGAGCCATTTGAACACCTTTTTAAGGTCTTGTATGTGAGCGTCTTTTGTTTCACACTTCACCACCAAGTCATCTACATAGCACTCGACTTCCTTGTGGATCATATCCTTGAAGATGGTCATCATGGCTCGCTGGTACGTGGCACCGACATTCTTTAACCTGAAAGGAATCACAGTGTAGCAAAAGGGGCCTTTTGGGGCTCTTCTGGTGCCATCCTGATTTGATTATAACTAGAATATCCATCTATAAAGGAGAAGATTTAGCAATGAGTCATGGAGTCAACAAGCATCTCGGTGAACGATAGGGGAAAGTCGTCTTTGGGGCAGGCGATGTTCAAGTCGCATAAGTCAATGCAGACCCTGATTTGGCCGTTCTTCTTCTTGACTGGGACGACATTTGCCAGCCATCTTGGGTATTTGACTTCACGTATGAATCCAGCTTGCCTGAGCTTGTTCACGTTAGCATCAATCTGCATCTCGAGGTCGGGTCTAAACATTCTTGATTTTTGCTTCATGGATTTGATGGTGGGATCAATACCAAGGCGATGGACAACAATTTGAGGGTATAGACTGGGCATCTCATGATAACTTTAGGCGAAGATGTCGCGGTTTTCTCAAAGGAGGGAGACGTAACTTTCTTTCTCTTCTTAAGTCATCTTTGTCGAGATGAAAGTTGGCCTTGAATCTGCTTCATCCCCTAAGTTTATCTTTTCGAGTTCGTCAGCTGTGGCTTGATCACCTTCTTCGCACTCTTTCAAAGCATCTTGTTACTCTTCTTCTAGAAATTCAGGATGCTTTTCATCAATCTTAAGTGTGGAGACACACGATCCTAACATTTCTACTTCTAGGAGAGGCCTAGCGTGATAGACGATTTCTAGTCTTTAGCCAGAGCAAGGAATGAAGGGGTGGGCTTCGAACCGAGAGTCCATGACCTTGCGACGATACTTGCCCCGAGCTGGGTGACGCTTCATGAACTTGGATCATGTGACATGCCTCATGGGAATAGGAGCATGAATATGGCTCAATCTTGGCTTGGGTCGCCAAGGCGTTACGACTGTCGAGAATCCAGCCTCCTGGGCCAGCATCTCTCTGAGGCGCTTTTGCTGCGACCTGTTGAGATTGGTACCTCCAAGCTCTCTATTTAGAGCATCGAAGTCTGGGCATTATCGAGCTGTGCCTGTGGACAAAATAGAAGACGAGGGAGAAAAAGAAGAGTTAGAATGTTCCGGGCATCTTTTTACATTGTTTCCGGAATTGGACGTGCGCAGGGGGTATTTTCGTTCTTGCTTCCACTCTGATCATTGAGGGGTTCTTTTAGTGTCATCACCCATTTTGGAGGGATCCTGAGCTGTTGGTGATTCGGGGACGTCCGCCTGATTGGACGAATGGATAAGGCAAGTTGTTCGTGGAATGAAGTCTTGAAAGGTCGGCAGTGGAGGAAGGGGCCTAAGGAATTCTTCCTTGACTGGTGGCTAAGGGATGGGATTCCTTCAGCGAACTGACCTAAGTGCTCGTCTTCTCCTTCTGGACCCTTGAGGAAGCATTTGGTCTGGTTCATTGGGATGGTGAGTAGTCCTAGCCTGGCGGACTGCCTCATGCTTCAGGGATTTGAGCCTACTTTTCCCATGGTAAACTTCTTAAGGCTGAGAAGTCGAGAGCCTCGAAGGGTCTAGTGTGTGGTCATAAGGGACTTGTAGCGGGGTCTCCTCTTGGATAGGAGCAACAGCTTGGAAGTACTTCAAGAGAATGACGCATCATGGACTTTCTTCATGACTATAGCTTTGAACCCGGAGCATTATTTCAACTCGTAGCCCCATACTTGATGATATGGGCACCAGAGGTTTTTCATACCCTGGGCAAGGTGCTTAGGCTGCCTGGCGCGCTTGGGAGCAATGAGGCTCTGTTGGAGCATTGCCACGAAGAGGGCCTGCAGAGGGTCTGGCTCGGTGCTTCCCGAGGCTTGTGCCGGGAGTTCTTCTTTCATTGGCGAAAGAGGGACTTGAGGGCGCCCTTTGAGGTTACCAGGAGCTTCCTGGCATTGCTGCATCTTCTTTGCCAAGAGTTAGTGGAAGCCAGTGCATTTGCTCACATCTTGGCCTCGTATCTGGTGATAAGAGCACTAGAGGTTCTCAGTTCCTGGAGGCTGTACTTAGGCTGCGTTGTCAGCTTCGGTGTGATGTGTCCTTCTTCGAGTATTATAGAAAATAATGCATGGAGGACAGCGGGTGCCCCCTCATCCTCATTGATCACCAATATGTGGGAGGCCTCAGTTTCCCCGAACGATTTATTTTACTCTTCGAGCTTTATCTGACCCTTGTTAATAAGGGCTTCGATAGTATCGTTGAGCCTGTAGTAGTCATGAGTGAGATGGCCTACTTTCTTGTGATAGGCGTAGTACGTCTCATCTGTCTCCTGCTCAGCCGGCTCTGGGGTGTTAACCTCTGGTAGCTGGATCATGTCCTGTTCTAGCAGCAGTCAAAGCAGTGCAAGAGTCCACTTCTTGTCGAATTGGTAAACCTTATTCTGATGCTGGATCTAGAAGTCACTTTGCCTAGCATTTTTAGGAGGCGGGACCTTATTGTAGGAATGTTGTTTGCCCTCGGCCTGAGGCGTTTGTGCCTTGGAGAGGTCCAGGGTTTGGGGGACGACATTCTTGGTGTCAGTCACGGTGACGACCGCATTGATCACCTCCTTTTGCTGGTCGCCCCGACTGTTGGAGCGAGAATTCAAACCAGAGGGCTGCTGATGAGAACCGCCATGGTGCTCCTCTATACGAACTGCTTTAGAGATGAGCTCTGACATGGAGGGTGGATTGGAGGCCTCGACATGTAGGGCTATCTCGGGAATCATGTTCTGTATACAGGTATGGACAGCTTCTTTTACGATCATGGGGGTGGCATGAAAGGTTGCCATCTCTCTCCATCGAGTGATGAACTTGTCAATCGGTTCACCAGGGTCTTGAGTCAGAGTAAGGAGCTCGAACTTGTTCATCCTTTCCTCTTGGGAGTCGTCACGCTCATTGATCACCATGACACTGACCGTTTCTTCCGGAGGGTCAGAGCCAGGTGAAACAGTGCACTGCCGAGGTTGGCAAGTCGTATGTGGAAAGTCAGTCTGCAGAGGCTTAGCGGGTCCCGACTAGACTCGAGCCTTGTATGCCGATCTTGTGAGGACTGGTTCTCGATGGTCTTGGGATTGTGGCTACTTAGCAGTAATGACCCATCAATACTCTTGAACTCGCTCAGGTTTTGGAGTTTGGAGAGGGAAAAAGGGATTACGAGGCAGGTGGTCACCGAGAGTAGTTACCTCAACTGCCTTGGAGGCCTCTCTGGTCAGGATCTGTAAGCCTCACTTCTGTTTAATCGTGAGGTTGCTGTGGAATTCACCCTAGAACTGGGCCTGAGGCTTAAACAACCCCTCTTTTCTTGAACATGCGAGGGCTGTGTCTATTAATTCGAGTAGGGAGTGGGGCCCAAGGACAAAAGGCAACTGGGGCTTCTGCTTTGAAAGCTGGAGGCTTCTGTCAGACATCAGGCCACTGCTACGAGTCCCTTTGTGAGGCCCGGATGCACGGATGACCTGAGGTTGGCTCAAGATGGTACTCTTAGGAAAAACCTTTGAGTACCAGGTCTCGAGGTGCTTGCTCGGTGATGGGACAACAGCATAAGAAGGAGGTGGTTCATGACTCTGCTTAAGTCAAGAGAGAGGAGGAACCTACAAAGTTGGTGCGTGGGCACCTTTAGGGTTAGCCATTCGGGTGACTTAGGAGTCAGCCCAGGCTCGGTCAATGGGTTTGACGTTGGAAGATCGAAACTCACGAGCTTGTGTATGTGAGAGACAGAGTAGGAACCTATCTCTCACAGGGAGAAGCTGTGTGTGGTGAGAGGGAGGACGAAGCGGTCAACCCTTTGGTGCTCGAGTTGACACAGAACTGGCACCACCTTGAGCTATGGGATGCATGGTGCCCGCATGGTTCGACCTAAGAAGGCCTAGCCTTGAACCCGAGTTTTAGGCAGCGTGAAAGTTGCCCCATGGTGTGGCTTGAGTGGATGGACCAGGGGCCTTTAGGTGTGTTCGTGGGGTGGAGACCTCAGGATCTACGCCTTTGTGTACCGAGCCTCTACGTGTAGAGGTTCGAGGTAGTAAAGGAGTTCAGGGGGTAGCCTTACGGCGACCCTCAAAAGCGATGGCAACTTGCTTACCTCTTGCGAGAGCGGATAGGGCAGCCATCCGACGTACCTCAGCAATATGACTGGCAAGAGATTTGACAGTAACAGGGTGGGTGCTGTGTGCCATAACAGATGTGCTACCATTGCAAGGGGCCTTGGTGGAGAGTCCACTAGGAAGAGAAAGCGGCGAGGCAAGGACCTTTAAGTTTTCTCTTGCACCGATCCAAAAGAGAACCTAGGAGCCGGATTGTGAGTCCTGACTCAGAAGGAGTGTAGGGAAGGAAGCTTGAGTAGCCTGGTTCCCTAGGACAGTCACGAGTGTAGGGATAAGAAAGTCCCTGACTCGGATGAAAGGGTTGAATAACCCAGGTGCCATAGAAAGTAGTGCAGAAAGTGAAAGAAGATACTGATCAAACAAGAGCAAACCGACGAAGGGGTAATAAGTTCTCAATGGAGTCGCTAAGCTGGTTAGTTGCCTCGATCTTGCCTCCCCAAACCTAGGTGATCGGGTGACAATGCCTCTGGTTCAAAAAACTTGGGACTTGAGATCGCTCTCTTGGGAACCTTATTTAAGAACAAGGGAAGGTATCCAACTAATGAGAGAGGAATTTTGGATGTGAGATGGGGACCAACCTTACCTGGGTCCGTGACTTACTCGGGTTGACTCACGTGGGTGCCCTCTTAGATCACGATGGAAAGCCCCCCAACTGCTTTGGCTGGGTCGGAATCACCTCCCTTGACCTGCAATCTTCTTATTTTTCTACACAACACTACTATGGTTAATATGCAAGACAAGTGGGCCGAAGGGCCCACCCTTGTCTTAGGGCAATGCACATTCGTGTGGCTAGGAATGTGAGGAATGTGAGCGGTTAGAGTGATAAAATGGAAGGTTCGAACAAAGGTCGAAGAGAGAAGAAAACTTGATGAAGGGACGAGACTAGCTTGATAGCTGAATAGTGACTGACTCGGAGTTGTAGTAAGACGGGTATGGTACCCAGAACCAGCACGACAGCAATACTACTTGAAACCGAGGCCGATATAGTGGTGCTAGGCTAGGTCAACCCTCGATCAAGTGAGAAGAGGAGAGAAGACATGAGACATCGAAAGGATAGGGTCCTATCGGCATTTAATGTCGCCACCCACGACTGTGGAGTCGCAGTGTCACGACCCTTGGACGACGCTAGACACTACTGCTTACGGCTTGAGTGGGAACATGGTACTATAGACGATGCTAGGCATCACCGTTGGCAACACAAGAAGGCAACGTGCCTTTGCGTATAATGATGGTACGATATATATTGAATTTTGCCCCAAACATGGGTGGATGATCAAAAGTAACCCTAATTGATAGAAATTAAGATTAAAAAGTATAAAAAAAATAGAAAATAGGGTAAAAAATGATAAATTTGCCCTTCCTAACAAGTTGTGGAATTTCAGAACAGTCCCTGTGTTGCCTTAAAACGTGCATGATTTTTTGTAGATGATCCGAGGTTGTTTCGATGCCTGACTAATCGAGAGATGATTGTTTTCTTATAGGGCTTGGCATGGCGATTGATTTGATACCAACTTCGAGCCATGGATTGTGTTTTTAAGGCATGATCATGTAACTTGAAATTTGAATGAATCTTAAAACTTTAGATCGATTGTGTACTCGTTTCTTGATGTTTTTCTGTGATTTCTTTGTTGGATCACACTGAGCATGTCGTCACGATTGTGGGGCATCAAATGCAGCTTGATTCCGTGCCCGTACACAGATTTTGCAACTTTCAAATTTTGGCCGAAATCTGAAATTTTGACGATAGAATTTGCAGTTACTTCATCGGCTTTGTGTGCATAATCCAACCGTTCATCATGTACAAGGTTCA
This sequence comes from Amborella trichopoda, assembly GCF_054954075.1. Taxonomy (NCBI): domain Eukaryota; kingdom Viridiplantae; phylum Streptophyta; class Magnoliopsida; order Amborellales; family Amborellaceae; genus Amborella; species Amborella trichopoda. The sequence goes on from NC_142339.1 coordinate 30,880,937, forward strand.
TGTCAAAGATAGCCCAAGGCCTTACACACATGATGGAATCGATTTTGCATTGATCGGGCTCGCGAGCAACATGATTTGGTTGCTTGAGCAAGGCACGACGCTGCTGAATGTTATGCACTTTCTTCATGGATTAGCAATCTCTCTCTAGCTTTTCTTCGCGCTCAAGCATCGTCGCGAGGCGTACTACATATCGAAACGCTTGTCTTGACAAGACAAACATGCTCACTAAATTTGAGCGCGATCCGGCTTGGGACGGGCGAGATATGAGTGTCGATAGTCATTGATCATGACTATCCCTTTAATGGTGTGAAGTTGCAGGGTAGCCGCAAGGGAATAATACTGTACGGCTCCCCCTGCTTCTCTCTTTTGCCTATAACTTCTTCCTGAGATGTCTATTTAGGCTGAAATTTGACCCCTAGGGGTTTTCAACCATGCTGGATCTAATGGTGGTGGTCCCACAGCAAATTGAGACACTGAAAAATATAATTATAGGGTCCGTTTCAGGGTCTTAGATGTTAATTCTGTCGGAACTGTTTCTCAGTTAGCACTGCCTTAGACATGTCGGAAAGCGATGAAACTTGACAGGAGACTTTTGAGAGTCCTCATGAAGATGTTGACCAGTTATGGGGCTATTTTGAGACTATCAAGATTTCTACTGTTTGCTAGGCTTTTATTGAGTAGGGGCCCCATGATGACAAACAATATCTTCCAACACGCATCTCTCGCGCGCACATTTCCTCAACCACCGTGCGTGCTCCTTCTTCATCGCTGCACATGCTACCTCCGTGCGTCCTTCATCATCGAGCATGCTATTGCTATGGGGGTTCTCAAGGCGTGCTCTCCTACTGCAGAGCATGCCATCGCCGTGCATGTCCCATCATTATCCCCAGTGGAGCTACATGCATGCCACTACCTTTCATCCCCAAAAAGTCCTACTCACCCCCTAATCCCCAGTGAAGTCCGCTTCCATTTGCCAGCCCTCATAAGGCCGCCATCTCCATCTAGCCCTCTGCTGACATTAACTGTTTTATCCCCAGGGAGTCAAATTTCCATCCATGCTCCCATTCCCCATGAAATTTCACCTACATGGTGACCCACACAATGGTCTAGATACACGACCCTAAACTTCATGGTCCAAACTATGCGACCTTAAATTGTAGCGAAGGTCTAGCTATATGACCATAAACTGCATGGTCCATGCTGCATGACTTTAAACTGCATATCCACTGTCCAAGCTATATGACTTTAAAAACTGTAGTGCATGTCTTGGCCACATGACGTTAAACTGCTTTGCTCAGGTCCTGGAGGTATGACCTTAAACACGCCCCCACACACGTGTACACGCCCTTTACATGCATCTTCACACACTCCTTCCCTGACTGACCCGTCCGTGTGAGTGCACCATCGTCATCAACTTCCCAAAAAATCCATCTTCCTTCATTACCATTCATCATTCCCCAATGAGTCTCACCCGCCCTCACCAATAGCGAGACATCCCATCACTCATACTAGCTGTCAGCTAGTGGGTCAGCACTTTCCACCTTACATTCATACATCATCCATCTTTCGCAGGCAACACTTGTGCCATCTCCCCAAAGTGAGTCAAACCACCACCATACTCACTCCATGGCCTCCATAGGCTGCCCGTCATCACCACTATGGTCTAGCTGTATGACCTTAAACTGTAGTGCATGTCCTGGTAGCATGATGTTAAAAAGCTTCGCACAGGTCTTGAAGGCATGACCCTAAACACACCTTCACAAAAAAAAAAAGGAATAACGGGCATGGTGTATACCTGAACAAGGGAACACCATGAGTAAATATGATGGACGGGCATGATCACAAAACCATGGTAAAAGGGTTTCATTAATAAAAACTCGGGCACGGTAAAAACCCAAAAGGGCATCGTGAGTAAAAATAGAAGAATAAGGGTGGACATGACCGAAAGATCATGAGTAAAAGAGTCTCAAATAAAAGGAAGTTAGTGAAAACCATCTCCACGGTGCTGCTTCCCAAGTCCATGTGAAAATTCATAAAGGACGCTTGGACTAATAAGCAGGTTGATGTAGTACTCGCCTCTACAGGCAGCTTCAGCCCAAATTCTAAAGAGAAAAATCCCTGGTGTCACAATCCTAGGACAAAAAAGTTCAAGCTTCAAGAAGATTCCCATAGCCTGAGTCTATTTGCAAAAAGGACTCGAAGGACATAAGACTCGCCAAGAAGGCAAGACAAGTCTCATGAAGAAGAGCATCATTCCCAAGAGGTCACTAATGCACTTCAAGATGTTGAAGGTGCCCTAAGAAAGCCAAGTCAGCCAGACCTTGGACCTGTTATGCAGCAACAGGATTGAGCCCTCAAGGGACCCTCAGACAAAGAAGAGAGGTATCCTAATTATTGCAACTGCTAACAGTAAGCAGGGGTTATACTCAAAGCCGGTCACCGCGATAAACTGAGGTACCCTGCCCGCCAAGGACATTTTGGTGCATAATGCAGACATACACCAACTAAAGGACCTTCAGCAGACCATCCAGAACAAACAACAAAATAAACAAACCCAGACTAAATGGGAAAAATGCCCTTTAACATGGCACTCGACTGCCAGATGGGGTTGATTCAAGACAAACGAGGCCCGTACATAATCCTTAGCTGTCAGAATCACAAACAGTCCCTTGAGGGTGAGGACTTCGACAGGATCCCTCAAAAAAGTCTCTTCTCCCCCTAACGTCTCCACGGATGGATATGTACATTGCATCCAAATGTCTGAGCATCTAGTTACAACATTGCGTGGATCTCCTCGACGTTCACATGGTCCTATGGCTAAGAAGAAAAAAGTAATAAAGCTTAAGGAAATTTTATGAATGTTGTCGTTCTCGCTTCTCTCGAAGCACAATATTTGGCGAGGCAAGTTGTTTGAAGACATTTTTTAGCACCTTGGTTCCCCGATGCGGAATAAAAAGAGAAGCCGGTCAATAAAGCCTGAATTACAGTGGAATTCTTGACAGTCTTAGAATTTCCCAAAACAAGTGGAAATGTTCATAAGAACTTCAAAGGCTACCTGCCAAGTTTTGTCGCAATTCAACATGTCTAAGGCAGTGCAGACAAAGAAAGAATTTCAAAAAAATAAGTCTCTAGCACTCTAAAATGGACCCTATAACGAGAACTCTATTTTCGGTGCATTAGAGTGTTGTGGGACCACCACTGTTGGATTCGATACGGTAAAAAACCCTTATAGGTCAAGTTTCAGCTTAATCGGGTGCGCCAAGACAAAGTTATGGGTAAAAGACCGAAAAGGGGTAGGCCACACACTATTGCCATACGCCCTGCACCACCATTAATGGTGATTGTTTTTACAATCTCAGGTAGTGACTTTCGAGAGCCATATCTCACTCGTTCCAAGTCGGATCATGCTCAAATTTTGTGAACGTGTTCGTCTCGTCAAGATGAGTCTTTCGCTATGTGGCACGCCCCATGACGATGCCTAAGCAGGGAGAAAAGCTAGAGAGAAGTTGATGATTCGTGAAGGAAGTTGCAAGAAATTCAGCAGAGACACGTCTCGCTTGAACGACCATATCACGGCGCTCGCGCATTGGATTGACAAGTGACTAGTTCCATCGTGTGTATAAGGTTCAGGGCTACCATTTTTCCGAACCCCGTGCGTGATGAACGGTCGGATTTTACACACGAAGGCAATAAATTTGCTATAATTCTGGCCACCGAAATTCAGATTCCGGCCAAAAACCCAAGACTGCAAAATCTTCGTTCAAGCACAAAATCAAATTGCGTTTGTTGAAACACAATCGTGACGGAATGCTCAGTACAATCTAGCAAAGAAATCAAAGAAAAACATAAAAAAATGAGCGCATTATGGATCCGAAGTTTTCAAGATTCGAGCAAATTTCAAGTCGCATGATCATGGCCTAAAAACACGATCCGTGGCTCAAAGTTGGTACCAAATTGATCGTCATGCTGAGCCCAACAAGAAAGTAATCATCTTTTTGCAAAACAGGCACCAGTGCAACCTCGAATCATCCACGAAAGATCACGCACGTTCTAGGGCAGTAGTAGGGACTGTTTTGGATTTCCATGTATTGTTAGGCAGGGACAAAATAGTCATTTTGTACCCATTTTTAGATTTTATTTTAATTCAAATAAATTATTATCATCAATTAGGGTTAATTTTGATTAATCCACCATGTTTGGGCAAAAGTCTATATATATCACATGATATCATTGTACAAAGGACCCCATTTTGTGTAATAAAATTTCTATCTTTCTTCATTGTTAGGTCACTTTTAAGAGAGAAAGGAAGGAAAGAGAAATTTTTGGGTCGGTACACTTGGGCTTAACGTATTATCTTCCTCTCTTCTCTCTCTCTTCTCTTTCTCTATCTTCTCTCTCTCTCCTCTCTCTTTCTCTCTCCTTTTTCACAGACGATGGAGCCCCATCGCCGTCTGTGTTTCACTCTTTCCCCTTCTCTTCTTTCCTCTTTCCTTCCCTTGTGGTCTCGCACGACCACGACCTTCCTCTTCTCCCTTCCCTGTGGTCCCTTATTACCGCAACTTTCTCCTCTCCCTCATTGTGGTCCGGCATGATCACAATTTCTCTCTTTTCTTATTCTTTTATCCCTTGCATGTCCACCTGCTCCTTGTGAACCCTCGGGTTCACTTCCTCCTTCTTTCTCTGGTAGTCCCTCAGGTCCACCTCCCCTTCTCTCCTTTTTCTGTGTACCTTCACATCACCCCCTTTGTGTACCCTCGTGTTCCCTTTTTCCCTCTCATGATCCGTGGTCTCGCGCGATCACTATTCCCCAGGCCTTTCTTTCCTATTGCCATTTGCAACCATCCGTCTTATCGCCGAGCGTGAAACATACCCAACGCCATGTGTGCAAACATAACCCATCGCCGTCTGTGCAACCGACCTTATTGACGTCTTTGTAACCCACCTTCTTGCCATCTGTGTAACCCACCTTACTGCCGCTCATGACTCAATCTTATTGCCGCTCTTGACTCAACTTCTTTCTACCGCTTATGACTCAACCTCACTGCTATTACCACTAAATAACCAACTTACCCTTTTCTTCCCGTCACCCTGCCCTTCACCATATCTCCCCATCTCCACCTCTCTTTGCTGCCCCCAACCGTCTCGTCTCAACCCCCTCTCCTCAATCACCCCCTTTCCGCTAACTGTCGCATCCTCCACTCCAACCCATAACCAAGCAGCCTGTTGCCCACGCTGTCTCGCACCAGGCAACCACCTTCGCTTCTCTCTTCACCCCATTTTTGCAATCTCTCCCTGCTATATCTACCACTCTTCTGCTCTTTCTCTCTCTAACTCCCTATAACCAGCCGCAACCCATCGCTACCGCCATTTCTGCCCCTCTCTCTTCTCCGCCCCACTCCTCTCTCGGCTAATTCAACTGCCTCCTCTCTCTACCACAACCCACACCTTCCTGCTGCAACCACCCCAGCCAACTCCACCTCTCTCTCTTCTCTCACCCACTTCCCTTTCTCACGCTACTCCATCACCTGCAAATCTCTCACTTCCATCTTGTCCACCCTGCTGCATCCACCTCCATCTCCGCCATTCGCCCATCATCTCCGCTGCGCCATAGCAACCTCTCGCTCTCTCCCTGACGTCTCACATTCCTGCCCCCATTCCATCCTCTGCAGCTTGCTCTCATCCCATCACAGTCATCTTGTTGCTCCAACTTCTCCCACCACCTTTTCCACCTGCCACCGTTTCTTTCGACCAGCAACTTCCGCCATCCCGTTGGTCGCCCTTTCCAGCTTGCAACTCCCATCCTCTTCTCGCCCCAACCTTTCAAAATCTTGCGATCTCCTCTCACTCTAACCTTCTGCCACCTCATGTCCTCTCCGACCTTAAGCAACCTTGTTCACCCCCCACACTGGGCCCTATAATTGTTGTGCTTTCTCTCTGAGAATCTACCAAAGAAAACCCACAAACAAAACACTCCCTATCCCTTTCGTTTTTTTTTCTTCTTTTCGTTTTCGTTCGCGTCCTTTTCGTTTAGTTCCTTCTAATCGTTCTATTTCAAAACTCTCTCTCTCTCTAAACTTAAATATGCAATACCCAAAGCCTCTCTCTTTCTCTCAACCAGTGTTTGAAAAACTCGCCCAGTCGAGCCGGACTCGTCCTGTTCGACTTGGGAATCATCTATTATCGAGCCGGTTCCACGAAAAAACCAGGAATCCCCCGTATCCATAGAGAACTGGGCGATTCCCAATAGTGAATCGCGAGTCTCACTGAAAAAATATTTTTTTTACATGTGCCCGCCTCACGAGAACAACATGTGGCCACAAGTGGCCGTCTTACGGGAGCAACACGTGGTAACTCACCTCACATGTCTTCCCACTCACTTTTCTACACGTGCAATGGAGCATCTATTACAAAGGACTTTATAGAGAACCAAAGAACACTCATCCTTCGATGTGGGATAATTACCATAAAAAATCATTAAAGCAAGATGTTTGAATATATATTATTATAGAATCAAATAAAATCACATGAGGCGACGCGGCCGTGTTGGTTGACAACTTGGATTTCGCGGTGGACGTCTAGGGTCCCCTTACCACACAACCAAAAATTTTTTGAGTTCGAACCCCTTAGCGCACAACAAATTTTTTTTTTGAGTTCGAACCCCTTAGCCTTAGCGCACAACACAAAAAACTTTTAGTTCGACCCCCTTAGCGCACAACAAAAAAAACAATTTACTCAAAAAAATAAACAAAGGCAGAAAATACTGTCGTAAAAAAATAGATAAAATATAAAATAAAAGGCTTTTCAAGATAAAGATAAAAAAAATAATATAACATTTTTTTATTTTTCTTGTAAAAAAAAATACAATTTGTTGTCAAAAAAATAAACAAAGGCAGAAAATACTGTTGCAAAAAAATAAAAAAAATATATAAAAAGAAAAGGTTTTTCAAGATAAAGATAAAAAAGATAATACAACATTTTTTTATTTTTCTTGTAAAAAAAATACAAGGTAATATAACAAGTATTTCTTGCAAAAAAAATTAAAACAAAAGGCATAAAAAATAAAATGTACTTTGGCAACATCATTTTTTTATTTTTCTTGTAAAAGAAATAAAAAATAATACAACAATAAAAAAAAAAAGCAGTACAACATCTTCTTCTTTTGTCAAAAAAAAAAAAAGAAGATAATCAACAAGTATCATATTTTTCTTGTAAAAAAAAATAAAAGATGACACAATAAGTATTTCTTGCCAAAAAAATAAAAAGTATTTCTTAATACAATCTAGGAATAAATGGTTTAATTGTATTTTTTAATTTTATAACGTGATGGTCTTTAACATAAATTTAGTAATATTAATTTAAAGATAGGATTCATACAATAAGGCCATTTGAAATCTCTCTCTTTCCACTAACAATCTCTTCTACTAATTTATTCTATAAACCTAAAAAACTAAAGAAAATTGGTACGCATTCTAATAATTTCTACATTGATAACCAAATCTTTTATTTTATTTATTAATTTTTATATTATAAATCATGTAGTGTACTTTTTTTCTTACAGTTGTCAATAATACATTTTAAATTAGATGATATTATAAAATATTTTGGATTTGTTATTATTTATATAATAAAATAATTATAAAATATTGTTGGTATATTATACTACAGTTAGTTAGGTTGTAATAATTTGAGTGTTTCCAGCGGATTAGGGTTTCCCGCTAATTCGAGATTTTAGTGGCCAATTTTTCATCGATTTAGTCAATTCTTTATTGTAGTCCATATATGATTATATACTTAATCCATGATAATTCTATAATTTCTTTTGTGTGCTGTAAATTTAATGGTTAACATAAGTTCATATAGGGAATGAACACCTCAATATTCATAAATTGATGAAAACAATGAAAGTTAATAATGCAATACCCTAATTTCTTATTGAATTCCTAAAAAACAACATTTATAATGAATTTTAATAAATTTTTTGAATTTTTTTAAGGCTTAATCCAAGTTATTCGGCCTGATTCGCGATCCGGATCTTCGATTCGCCGATCCGAATCGATTTTTGAGAATTCCGATCCGAATCACCGATCCGTTTTTTAAACCACTGCTCTCACCTAATCTCTTTTTTTTATTTATTATCTCAACGATACCGTCTCCCATTCACATAAAACAGCTCTTAACCAAACCACTTTCTTTATTTTTTTTATGCTATTTTATTTATCCCCTTTCGATGCGTCAAAGTCCCTCTCTTTTAAAACTTAAAAGAACCAATAACGTCAACAACTCACTCCTTAACCAAAGCGTGACTCTTCTTTTATTACTATTTTACTCAACCCTCTTCCACATCCCTCTTTTAATTCATTTTAAAATTATCACATTTACTTTTTCTACCCCTTTCCTTCATTTTATTCCATTTTACTCTTTCCTTTTATGTCATTTTATTCCCTTAATTTTATTGTCCCCTATTCCATTTTATTTCATTTATTTTGCCTCACTCATTTTATCTCGCCATACTTTACTCTATTCCATCCATTTAGTTTATTTTAATTATCTCATCTTATTTTATTTTATTTCATCCATTTTATTTTATTTTACTTCATTTCATTTTATTTATTTCACTTCACATCATTCCATTTTATCCCAATTCTATTTTCTAATTTTATTTTAATTCATTTCATTCATTTTCATTTCATCTCGTTCTCTATCACCCTCATTTCTCTTATCTCTTTGCTTATCTCATTCTTTACTGTAAAATATGTACTGAGAGTCTCTTATCAAGAAGACCATGTGAGGCTGTCGAATTGACACGAATTCTCGTGTGTTATTTCTTCCTTGAATACACACACACGTGTACGCTTGCCTTGTAACAAGGTGGGGACCCATGCCCCACTCGTCTATACTTTTAATGTGTGTGTGTATGTTTGCAAGAAAGGAGAAACAAGTCAAGGGAGGCAATTCCAAACCGGTCGCAGGTCAGGGGGCATTCCAACGTGATCTAAGAGGGCACCTACCCAAGCCAGCCCGAGCGTGTCACGAACCCACGTGAGGTAAGTCCCACCTCACGACCCTAATTCCTCTCTCAACGGTTGGTACTCCTGCCCACGTCTTGTTTACGTGGTTCCCGAGAGAGCGTTCTCAGGTCCCGGGTCCATCTCGAACCCGGAACCATGCCACCAGGTCAACTCGACCCGAAGGATGAGATCGAGGCACCTAAGCACTCTCTCTCAAACACAGGGCACAAGAAAAATAATCAGGGGAGAACTCAATAATTTGAATTAAGTGAAACAGAATCAAGGACTGGGGAACCGCCGTTTTGGTTATTACATGCTAGATATCTAACCTAATTACTGAAAATTACAATTAAAATAAATTAAAGAAAAGCTAGAAATTAGGGGCAAAATGATGATTTTGCGTCTCACCCACAACAAGCTGTGCAATTCTAGATTAGTCCCTGCCATGGCCATGAACTCACATGAACTTCTTGTGGCTGACATGGGGTCTTTTCAGCTACTGTCTGGCCAAAATAACATAAGACGTTTGTAGAGCTCAGTGTGGTGGTCATTTTGGTATAGATTTCGAGCCATGAACCGAGGTTTTAAGTTACTAACCCGAAGCGGCAAGTTTTGTGAGAAATTTGTGATCTTAATTATGAGATTGTGCTCATTTCAGGATTGTTTCCCTCGATTTCATTATTGTAGATTGTCGGGCAAGTTGCCCTGATCATTTTGCAATAAGTATGGCTCAATTTGGTGCTCAAATGACCACTTTCTCAATCAAGGAATTTTTGTCGGAGTTGAGATTCTGGTGGCCGAAAATTGCCTCTTCTCTGTCCCTGAAATATTGTAAATCCGGTCGTTCATCATGTGCGAGGTCTGATCTGAATGAGATTCTCGATCCCATGATAGAGTTGCCTCTGTTTTTAGGCCAATCAAGTATGCAAGCATTGTGATATGGCTATTAAATCAAAAGGGACTTTCTTCATCCAATTTCCTACAACTTTTGCCTTTCCATGGCGATCTTCTCTTTTCGATTTCTCTCGGCTCAGGCCACGTCAGCGGGCATGCCATATGTCAAAACGATCGGGCCAATGAGATGAACACCCTCTCAAGGGTTGGGCTTAGTCTGACCTGGGATGAAGGAGATATGGCCAAGGGAAGTTCAGTTCGAGATTGGAGAACATAGCTTCCATAAATGGGACCTGGTTCACCGAGGGTGCACCGGGATCACGTGCGGCCTACCTATTTTTGGTAAATTAGCCACAGGCTGGTCTAGAGGCATCTGAAAGCCAGAACTTGGTATCCGGGGGTTTTCGGACATTTTGAATCCAATGCAAATGGTTTGGCAATCATTCGAAGCTCCAATGATAGGGTTGTAGCTACAGGGTCTTCTTTTTAGTGTTAGATGCAGAATTCTGAAAACTGTTTTGAACTCTGATCTGCCTAAACTTTGTCAGATTGCGACAAAACTCGGCGGGTATTCTTAGGAGACCCTTAGCCACGTTTTCAATCATTTTGGGGCCATTATGGGAATGTCATGAATTATGCTTTGAATGGGGGCTTATTCGTCTACTGCTTCCGTGGTCCATAGGCATTTTGGTACCTACGGACCCAGGTTGCAAGTTTCTCTCTCCTTATGCATATCAGGGATAACAAGTATTGGAAAATACCATTGAACAACTTGCCTCGCAGAATGTTGTGCTTCGAGAGAAGCGAGAAGGATAACATTCGTAATCAAAACTAGTCCCTCGGCTTTCTTTTTCTTCCTGGCCACCAGACCACACGACTATCAAAGGGGAAATCATGCGAAACTGCTTCTTAGAGGGGTGACCAAGGTGCTCAATGCCTGGGGGCCTTGATTAAGGGCTTGTAAACCCAGATCCGTCAAGGCTTTTGGGGGAGAAGAGACTTTGAGCTGTTGGTGAGGGCCTTGCTTAAGGGCTTGTAAACCCACTACAACAGCTCATATTTTTTGTTCCAATAGCTAGGGGCCTTGCTTAAGGGCTTGTAGAACCATTCAATCAGAATTTGTGCTTGCCTGACAGTCGAGGGCCTTGCTCAAGGGCTTTCTTCCCAATCAGTCAGTTTTTGTTTTCATCTTCTAGTGAAGGTCCACGTCTGAGACCGTGCCTTCTGGTGGAGGTCCATTTATGAGGTTATGTTTTGGATAGACAGTCAAGGAGCCCTTGGTGGGCGTGTGTGCTGCTACACTCAAGTTTGCTTTGACAAGCAGGGTACCTCTTTGGGCCCCATCTTGCCAGGTCAAGTCGGAGGCTTTTTGTTGGCATGTCTTGCAAAGTCTGAGCCTGATGGCTAGGGAGGGGTTAAGCGATGCGGCCTCTTGGTGAGGCTTCACCCTGAAGTCTTTGGCATGTTTTGACCTGGCTTGACAGTTATGAGCCTTTGGGAGCATCTTTGGCATGTCGTCGTGGTTTCCTTCTTTTTGGTTGACTCCTTGACAATGGGGTCCTTATCATGGAACCCTGATTTGCCATCCAGTTAATTTTTCTGATTCTTGAGTCATTTCGTAAATGGTCTCAGGCTGTTGAAGTTTTTATTTAAAGTTCTTTTTGGGTTCTGGTTGCAGGGTATTTGTTACCGTGGATTTTCTCAAAACATTGACTGAAGCTGCCTATGGAGGTGAGCGCTGCATCAGCCTGCTTTTTGGTTCAAGTGCCCTTTTGGGTTTCACCTGAACGAGGAAGCGGTGCCGTAAGATGTTTTCACCAACTTCCTTCTTTTATTGGGCTTTTTTACCAATGACTTCTCAGTCGTGTCGACTTTTTTTCCATTTTTGATCACGGTGCCCTTTCAAGTTTACACCGTGCCCTGTTTTTATTGACAAAAAACTCTTACTCATAGCTTCGTAGCTGTCCCCGTCCGTCATTTTTACTCATAGTGCCCTTTCAAGCTTTCACCATGCCCATTTTTTGGTTTGGAGGGGGCGTGTTTATGGTCTTGCCGCCAGTACCTGTGCAAAGCAGTTTAGCGTCATGCGGCCAAAACGTGTGCTATAGTTTAGGGTCATGCAGCTTGGACCATGGTGCAAAGTAGTTTAACGGCATGCGGCCAGGTTGTGCGCTAGAGTTTCGTGTCATATAACTTAGACCATGGCTAGTCAGTTTAAGGTCTTGTAGCTTGGACTACGGTTGGGCAGTTTAAGGTCTTGCAGCATGGATCATGGCTAGGCAGTTTAACGTCTTCCAACATGGACCATGGCTGGGCAGTTTAAGGTCTTGCAGTACAGACCATGGCTAGGCGATTTAAGGTCTTGCAGCACGGACCATGGCTAGGCAGTTTAAGGTCTTGCAGCACGGACCATGGCTAGGCAGTTTAAGATCTTGCTATTGTACATCATTTTTGACGTACTTCCATGAGCCAATGCGAATAAGGAGAGAGTTGACAATAGTCTGGTCTCACGAGTTCACAAAACACCAGCAGATCAAGATTGTGCCGAAAATAAAGCCTTTAGCCTAGTGACCTGAGTGTGGTTCCCTCGCACTAAAGAAGGACCCTTCATTGTAGCCCTATGCTAGCAGCTGCGACAGGGGACCAGACCACTGCCATTGCGCTCAAAATGTTGAAAAACCCTTGAGGACCAAATTTGGACTCAATCGGACCTCCCTAGCAGGGTCTATGCTAATGCGACCTCGTAACTCATGGGTTTTCCATAGCGCGGTTGTTGGAATCCCTTTTCTCCGGCAACCTTCCAAATTAGGCAAAGGCCCAAATCTACACCAAATCAGCCCAAACTTGGTGCAAAATGACTGCAGCAGCCTCCTCTCTAACTTGCAAGTAGAGCTAGGAGCCAAAATGACGCAGCTTGAAGACGCATTAGCAGACAAGGTTTGCAAAAACCGTCGGACTTTCACGCCGGGTAGAAAGGCCACCACAACATGATTGAAGGGCATCAAAGGCTCACAATCGAAAGGGGAATGAAGATATATTGCTAAAATAGTAGAACAATTGCCACAAGTTGTAGGACCAGCTTCTAAAGTCTTCCCATTAAGGTCTTCCCATGGCAGAGCAACCTGCATGTAGGGACGGTCTCGTCATTTGGGTAAAATATTTGTGCCTAATTTTTAGATTTTTTTTAATTATTTTAATTGAATTAAGCTTGAATTTTGAGCGTTCACCCCTGTTTTGTGAATCCTCTATATAAGCAAGCTTAACTCACTTGTAAAAATGACCTTTTTGGGGAAAGACTCCACAATCCCCTCTCTTCAAGGCTTTATTAGCTTGTCTTTGTGAGTCCCTAGTCTCTGTGGGAGGGGAGAGAGAAAACGTTGAGAGAGTGAGGATACCCCTAAGTGTGCGGTCTCGCAGGCGCCCTGATCACGAGGGTTACCCTACCTCACCTAAGACGAGTCGTTCTTTCTCTCTCTCACCTCCACCTTTGCACGCGACTCCATCCGTGCGGCAACCTACGCCTACCCACCAGCTCGTGGACATGAGAAAACCCACGGGCCTTGAACCCCGAGTTTCCCCACATCCACTCCGTCAGCGGTCAGCAACCCCCTATGAGGGTGACCAAGGAGGAGGGATATTCAGATTCCACCTCGATAGCACAGTGAAAGTGAGAGGAGAGAGATTGAGAACCTGAAGAGGGCTCCCATCCAAACTGCGCTAACAAATAGCTGGAGGGCTTCGTAATTGCTCTAAGAGGACCATGCCCCTAGGCGAGTCCCCGAACCCCTAAAGCGGCACAAGAGCGTTAGCACTCCAATCGCTAAAATCTCTCTCACCATGGGCCTCCTATCCGCAACCAAGAGGATCTGTGTGCCCACCACGCACTGAGCCTCCGCGATTGTTCACGAATGGGTTTCCGCCTCCGTCACCCGGAGGGAAACCAGGATTCCGTTGACATCAATTGGCGACTCCATTGGGGACTTGTCACCCTAGCATTGGCTCAAGCCATCTTCAGGTACCAATCTCTCTTTCTCCGCTCTTCACTTTTTCTATGGGATCCTCTTATCCCTCCTTCCTCTAGGTCGGGGAGTTCTACATCCCCATGCTTGCGGCCACTCATGGTGAGGCTGAGCTAATTGGTCCTCCCTCCCTTGCAGCATGCTGGCCCAACCATCCCGGCCTCGATTGGGAAATTTCGGGGCACAGACCCTCAGGCCCTCGCCTCGCCTCTTCTGACGTTAAGGGGGGGACCCTTTGAGGCCCACCGCACAGGCGACTCTATTACCGCCCCCTCACTAGAACACGCTGTCGTCGGTGGGTACCCCGCCTACCACAGATCACAAAGCAGCCCCCGTGCTGCCACTCCTCCTCATTGGGTTAGTCCTTACAGGATGGTTGTCGTGATGTGTAGCCAAAAGGTGACCTCTCCTGCATCACACGGGGGCGTCGTCAACATCGGCACCCCCACGCACAACCACCCACTAGAAACTCCCATGCCAGCATGCGCGGCTACTCCACTGCGCATACATATGTCTACGATGTCCTGACGGACTAACCAACATAATAATTAATCGGGGCAGGCGGCAGCCTTCCTTTGTCCCTCAAACCGTTTCGAGTCGCTCTTAGCCCAGGCGAAGTGCTGGTGGCTCTGATGCCACCCGCACCATGCATGTCAGCCCCATGGCTCGGGGCAACCCCAAGGCTATCCACCAACCGATGCATGACTTTCGAGACAATCAGAAGTCCCCCAAGTGAACACACATGCATTCAAGGAGCCCGACGGTCTCACCAGCTAAATGGGCGGATGTCACACTTACTCCGCCCCTCACCGCAAGAGGGACTGGCCCCGTGGCCATCCCATATGCTACTGTGGGACATGCACACACATCCAAGTCCGAAGAAACCCAAGGTCACAGGGAAGGGCAGACGACAGTTGACCCGTCCACCAATCACTTTTACCTTCCCGCCGTAAGTTCTCAACTTTCATCACCAACAAAAAAATCTCTTCTTCCCGGGTATCTCACTCTACCCGAACTCATTGGTGCTGCCTGTTCATTGATAGAGCGGGTCTTCCAGGAAGGCCCGACTCACTTTCAGATTGAGGAAGAGGTCCATCGGAGCCTGCGACTCGAACAGGCTATGAGAACAGAGCTTCATTTCTTCACGATAGGGACAATGTCTCTCATCCTAGTGGGCTCGTCCCGAATCTTGAAAGCAGGCCAACCTCGGCGCAGCCAAGTTAACACCCGCGCCGAGCAGCTGACGAGCATAACCAACGTGATGATCATGACCGCCTCCCAAGCCCCTTTGGATGCAGTCTCTTCGCTTATGTTGCACACCTCGTGCGTCCTCTTGCTGTAAAGCCAAGGGACAATGCGACAACAGCCACGCCTAAGATAGGACAACAGCAGGGTGGGCCCGTCGGAAAGTTATTAGCAAACTGAAAGGTTCAAGCAGGGGCCAACCAATGATGCACCGTCAGCAAAGCGTGGGTGCCAACCCTCCTTAGAATGCTGATTGAGCAAGACATGGTGGTCCTCCCTCCCAACAAACGGCCTAACCAAGTAGAGTGGGCTGGTCACCCCAATTACTGTGCTTTTAACAAAATGTTGGGACACCTCATGGAAGACTGCTTCCAGCTCAGGGATTACATTGAAGCCCTGATACGAAAAGGGCAGATCGATTTGGAGGACCTTGAAAAAGCTTTTGAGACACCCGGAGCCAGTCATGTGGTCCTACTTCGCAAAGAGCCAAATGACAAAGTCCTTGAGACTCTCTTCCCTGCTAACTCCTGCTGCTGACCTACCACTGCATGGCTCCATCCCATGGCAAGCCCCTTTTCACCGAGGGAAGTCAACGCACCAGTGCGAGGCCCCCTCAGGGTTCTCCCTATGTGGGCACGAATTCCTAAAGGCCCATGCTGCTGCCAGTCCCAAGGGCGGGTCTTAAAGCAAGCCTTACTACAGTCGGGTGGGTACGACACTAAAACTACCTCCTAACATAACCGTGCATCGGCAGGAGTTTGCAACACCCCGAGAAAGCGTTCAGGTACCCTCCTGGTAAGCATCTCAATTCTCACCATTATTGCCCCTCTCTCTTCAAAAAAAAAAGAAAGAGAGGGGGGCAGAGACGAGAAATTCAAAATAAAAGGGTGCGAAAAGAAGAAACCTCAGACACATTAAATGAAAAGAATAAGAAAATTGGTTGTCTAATTCATATTCAAAGGAGGTTACAAAATCTTGGTGGGCCATCAAGTCCCACACACAAGGGAGAAAGAGAAGAAGAAAGGCGAAAGGCAGCGAGGGCAAGAGGCCATCAAAAGCTGTCTAGCACCTTGCACATCTTCTCTCTTAGCGCTAACATATCGTTTAATATCGCAAGCTTCTATGCCTCGAAAAACGAGACGCTCTTGGTGATCCTTTCAAATGTGTCAAGGCGTTTTTCTATGTCGGCCCTTAGGTGTCTCAGTCGTCGTGACCTCTCGGTCATAGTCTCCCTATTTTGCTGACGTCAAGCTCCTAGGTCAGCTGCGTGGGCCTGCAAAGATGAAATCTCATTCTTTATAGCGAGAGTAGCCAACCTCTTCCTCGAGGCAGCGGGCAGTGCTAGCGAAAAGACGTTCCCTCTCCTCCTAACACAATCATAAGGAGGTGCGCTCTCTCACCAATTTCTCCTGAGAAGAGGCGATACGTGCATCTAAGACCTACGACATGGCAATCCCACTCAGAACCACCGCGGACCCCCAGCCCGCGAGGTCCTCCAACAGCTGCCTCAGCTGAACAGAAGTTTCCCCTTCAGGTGTGCAGCCACTAAACTTGCCATGCAAACGTTAAAGGCCTCAATCCCCCTCTTCAGGTCAGGAAGGGCTAATTCTCTCAACCCCTGAAGAGTCGCCCTGTTCATACACCTCACGATTAACTCCCCAACATCAAGCACTGACGAAGCCAGAACCATGGGGCCGGCAGAAGCGCAGGGCTGAGCGTCGAAGGGGGCATCCCCACTTTGGGGGACCGGAGTCATGGGATGGGAAATGTTGCGCTCATTTGAAGTCTCCCCTAGGTGTACCCCCGATATGAGCTCCTCGAAACCCAACAGCGCCTAAGGCATCAGAGGAAGGGTTGTCGAATCTGACCCCGTCCGCTGTGGTGACCAAAGTACGGTCAGGGCAAGTGCTCCCATGTTCTCCACGGAGCCTCCCCCTTCACTTTTGATGGCGATCAGAAGCAGCATTATAGGAAGAAAGAGTGAAATAGGAAGGGCCTCCAATTTCACACGTTTAACCCCTGCACAAAGAAAGAAAAGGGGGTCAAGTAAAAAACAGTGCACCAGCAATGTGCCCAGACCTAAGTAAGCAGCATTACCTAGAGGGGAAGATGGATTGCTGCCAGTCATGGCCCTGCTCAAAAGCGGTGCTCCAAATAGAGGCAAACGCCGAAAAGGAGGCCGGAGCAGAAGGCATAAAGGGGGTGTGCTCTTATTGGGGGATGCAGACCCTAGATAAGAGCAAAAAGCAACCACCCCTCCTTTTAAAAAGCCTGGCCACCAAAAAAAGGGCCAATCAATGGACGTCCAGCCCTCTAATCACAGAGGATCGCCGGTGGCAAGCGAAGCGAGGCGTCCAAAGGGGGACACTGAAGCACCACCGGCATGTGAATTAAAGCGTCGCACGAGCCAACACCATGTGCCGCGAAGGTACGATCGTAAGAACGGCACGCGAAAGCAATGTGCCACACGTGCCAAAGATTACGCTCAATCCTGAGGAAGCATTAATGACACGTAATCAAACCGTCGTCTGATGACAATGCTGCCTCTCTCGTCCATCATTAACTGCTGCATGCATGATGTGGCTCGATAGGAACGACACGCCTTCCAAATGTCGCTCATGCATGTAGCCCAACACCTTTTGAGCTGCCTACAACACGTGCCCATTCAGAGAGATCAGGGCATGCCTCTGCACCACTTTTCTTCGCAGACAAGCGAGCCTCACTCCATGTCTCGGCAAACATATGGGCCCCCCTACGGTCCCCCAAAAAAAAGAAAAAAATACGGGGTCTTGCGAAAATCAACAATGATGCATTCCTCAAGGGCTGGGATGAAAACCCACAAGGGCATCCCAATCATCATCATGCA
The DNA here is from genome assembly GCF_054954075.1 of Amborella trichopoda. NCBI lineage: Eukaryota > Viridiplantae > Streptophyta > Magnoliopsida > Amborellales > Amborellaceae > Amborella > Amborella trichopoda. The sequence continues at coordinate 30,898,969 of NC_142339.1, forward strand.
GCAAGTAGAAATCACCCCACGGGCACAACGGGCACTTTATTGGGCATTCCTTATCCTTATCATCAGCAGGGATAAGGACTGCACTGGCCCACAAAGAAAAGAAGGAGAGCAACACACAACGACACAAGGCAAAGAAGGAGAATTCATTGCAAAGGGGGATTCATTTCATGAACAGAAAAAAAAAGGACTACATGTTTATTGTTACAATGAAATTCATAATATAAAAAGAATGTGTACATCCATTCTAAAGTGGATCCCTTCCCCTCAAGAACCCCACCGCTCTCCCACATTGGTGGTGCCTTTAAAGAGGTTGTGTCCATCTCTTCACGTAAGACTTGAAGAGGGCAAGGAGCACCTCCTCCTTCAACGTACTCTCTGATGAGGGCACCAGGCCAGACAAACTTGGGGGTCAACCGCCCCCTCTTGCAATTTACCATTATACTTAAAAAGGTATGTTGGGATTCAGGGTGGCAGGCCCCCAGCGCCTTATACGAGGTCGCGAGCCCCACATCATGGGTCCCTCACAAATAAAGGAGCTTCGGAGAAACAAGCTAGCCCTTTGTCATGGGTCCATCGTCGCTTCGGCACGGGTGAATGCCTTCACAAGGACGCCCAATGACCGTGCACACCCCAAAGGCCAGTGTCAAGCAGTTAGGCCCTGCAGCGGGCATCGCTCACCGGCCAAATTCTTCAAAGGAAATAAAGTCTTTGCGCTGTCTCCACACAAAGGAGCATCAAGAGAAGGACCTTTGTCACAAAGGGGAAAAAGCTGCTCTCACGCTCTCTTACCTAGCCCCCTTTTAAAGGGCCTAGGCTCCTTAAAGCTTATTGCTTTTCGAGCAGCATGCCGTCCAAAGAGAGGAGAAGACCCCTTGCCTTGGCCACCAGCCGCTACAACCAACCCGAGGTAGGGCCGCACCCTCAAGACTCGCAAGACTCCTTTGTCAAGGTTCACTACACTGGTGACCTCTCTCCCCCTCAAAGAAAAGAAGAAGCTGGGCGCGTTGGCAACCAACGCGAGTAAAAGTAAAAGAGCTTCAGGCAGACATAGTCAAAAAAGGGTATGGGTAAAATCACCCAACAAAAAAAAAATACGGGCATGGTGAAACCAGCAAGGGGCACCATGAGTAAAAATGACAGGCGGGCATGGTCACAAAGCCATGAGCAAAAGAGTCCCGAGAAAAAATCCGAATATGGAAAAAACCCATAAAGGGTTCCATGCGTAAGAGCGGAAACCAATGGGTGGACGTGACCTCGAAGTCACGGGTAAAACTCCCCAATAAAGGATATGGTGAAAACCATCTACTGACACCATATCCCCTTAGCTTAGGTGAAAAGCCGCAAAGGGCACCTGGACCTATCCTCCTCCTTCTGGCCTTCAGACCAAACCTCCTCAATCCTTGCCCTAGTGCCTTCCATAAAAAAAACTCTGGGCGCTAGTGCCTTCTTCCAAGAAAAAACTCCAGGCCCCAGTGCCTTCCTCCAAAAAAAAAAAAAATCTGAGCCCTAGTGCCTTCCTCTAAAAAAAAAAATCGAGGCCCCAATGCCTTCCAAAAAACTCCAAGCCCCAGTGCCTTCCAAAGAAAAAAAAACCCTGGGCCCCAGTGCCATTTAGAAAATCCAGGCGCCAATGCCTTCCAAAAAAAATCAGGGCCCCAGTTCCTTCCAAAAAAAAACTCTGGGCCCTAGTGCCTTCCAAGAAAAATTCGGGCCTCAGTTCCTTCAAAAAAAAACTCTGGGCCCCAGTGCCTTCCAAAAAATCTGGGTGCCAATGCCTTCCAAAAAAATTCAAGCCCCAGTGGCTTCCACAAAAAAACTACAGGCCCCAATGCCTTCCAAAAAATTTGGGCCCTAATGCCTTCCAAAAAAATCCGGTCCACAATTCCTTCAAATATCCAGGCCCCAATGCCTTTCAAAAAAACATCCAAGCCCCAGTGCCTTCGAAACAAATTTTTCGGCCTCGGTGCCATCTTTTTTTTTATCCCGTGCCTTTGTGCCACCTTCATATTCTCGGCACTGGGGCCTCAATGCCCTGGCGCCACCTCCTTATCACGGGCCTTAGTGCTGCCACATCAAAAAAAAAAAAAAAATTCTCCTCCTCTTCTCTTCCATCAAACTCTTGCAGCCAGGGTGAAGTCCCCTAAAATGAGACTGCTTCAGAGGCCATCATCCTATCGAGTCTGGGTAATTCGGGAGACTCCCAACAAGACCAGTAGGACGTAAGCTAAAGAGGTACGTTGCCTGCCATTCTTCTCATCAAACTCCAGCATTCAGGGTGAAGTCCCCTAAAATGGGACTGCTACAGAGGCCATCCTCCTATTGAGTCTGGGTAATTTGGGAGACCCCAGACGTAAGCTAAAGAGGTACCTTGCTTTCCTTTTCTTCCTCCACAAATCTTCAAGCATCCAGGGTGAAGTCCCCTAATATGAGACTGTCTCGAAGATCATCCTCCTTTCATGTCTAGGCAATTCAGGAGACCCCCAACTGGACCTGTGGGACGTAAGCCAAGAGGTATCTTGTTTGCTCTCGGTGTTTCAGTTTGGATAGGGATAAAGCTCACAAGAAGGGCCTCTGCCAAGTGGAACACCAGGACCTTCCTGGCAAGAATGGGATAATGCTGACAAGAAGGGTCCCCACTGGTTGGAAAATCAAGAGTTTCCATTGAGAAAAAAGGTCGTAAGCTCGTTGAAGGCAGACCATCAGCATGACCTCCTCAAAAAAAAAATGGATTCTAGTGGAACCTGGAGAAAGCCCCTCAACAAGGCACAGAACCACTAGAAGCCACTTTGGTCGCCCCCCGATCAAGAGGAAAGCTCAGCAAGGCCTACCCCTTGAAGATTGCATTGTGCTGGTGATCAAGAAAAAAAAAATTTGATCGAGAGACAATAAACACATCTTGGCAAGGATTCATTAGAGGAGCTACGATGTTAAAATTTTCTGAATGTTGCACTTCTTGCTTCTCGTGAAGCGCAACATCCGTCGAAGCAAGTTGTTGTATGTCATTTTTGACATACTTCCATGAGCCCATGCAAATAAGGAGAGAGTCGGCGACAGTCTGGTCTCGCGAGTTCACAAAACATCAGCAAACCAAGATTGTGCCAAAAATAAAGCCTCTAGCCTAGTGACCTGAGTGCGGTACCCTCGCATCAAAGAAGGATCCTTCATTGTAGCCTTATGTTAGCGGCTACGACAGAGGGCCAAACCACCGCCATTGTACTTAGAATGTTGAAACACCCCCGAGGACCAAATTTGGGCTCAATCAGACCTCCCTAGAAGGGTCTACGCTCATGCTGCCTCGTAACTCATAGGTTTTACTATAGTGCGGTGCGGCTTCACTGAACAAGTCTTGGAAATCGGGACTGCTACGACGTTTTCTAGTAATAACTTTGCCAACCCACGACATCTTCCTCTGATACCAAACAAAACTCAAACATTGACATGTTCCAAATCAAGCCAGCCCCATCATTTTGACCTATGGCATACACTATAGCATGACCAAGAACCCCTATTTCTCTGAAGAGGAAAGTGGTCGGAGAAACCATGGAAAAAGTAGGGTTCAACAAGCTCCGAATTTGGTGAAGGATAGCTCAATATCCAAGCCATGGATTGGCGAAAGGAGAGGTTTAATAAAACCACCTCGCAAAGAGATACATTTTGGTGCAACTCTTGCATTCAATCTGTGGTTCGATGAATGCAAGTCCTCAAGTCACCAAAGAAGCAAATTCAGCAGGTTGTCGGAATCCCTTTTCTCCGGCAACCTTCCAAATTAGGCAAAGGTGCAAATCTACAACAAATCAGCCCAAACTTGGTGCAAAATCACTGCAGCAGCCTCCTATCTGACTTGCAAGCAGAGCCAAGAGCCAAGAGCCAAGAGCCAAAATGACGCAACTCAATCGCATTGACAGACAAGGTTCGCAAAAATGGCTGGACTTTCACCCCAGGGAGAAAGGCCATCACAACACGATTGAAGGGCATCAAAATGCTCACAATCGAGAGAAGAATGAATATATATTGCTAAAACCGCCAAACAATTGCCACAAGTTGCAGGAACAGCTTCTGAGGTCTTCCCATGGCGGAGCAACCGGTATGCAGGGACGTCTCATCATTTGGGCAAAAGATCACAAGGAAATTTTGATCATTTGTGCCTACTTTTTGGATTTTTTTTAAAAAAATTAATTGTAATTAAGCTTGAATTTTGAGTGCTCACACTTGTTTGGTGAATCCTCTATATAAGAAAGCTTAACTTACTTGTAAAAAGGACCTTCTTTTTGGGGAGAGACTCCACAATCCCCTCTCTTCAAGGCTAGGAAGAATCAAGGTTAGATTTCGCTTATTAGCTTGCCTTTGTGAGTCCCTAGTCTCTATGGGAGGGGAGGGAAGGGAAGAGAGAAAACTTTGAGATAGTGAGGATACCTCTGAATGTGTGGTCCTGCGGGCTCCTCGATCACGCAGGTCACCCCTACCTCACCTAAGATGAGTCGCTCTTTCTCTCTCTCTCTCACCTCCACCTCCGTGCGCGACTCCTTCCGTGCGGCAACCCACACCTACCCACCAGCTCATGGACATGAGCAAACCTGCGGGCCTTGACCCCCTGGTTTCCTCACATCCCCTCCCTCAGTGGTCAGAAACCCCCTAAGAGGGTGACTAGGGAGGAGGAATATCCGGATCCCACCCCGATAGCACAGTGAAAGTGAGAGGAGAGAGATTGAGAACCTGAAGAGGGCTGTCACAACCCCGCTCCTAACGCATATTCCTTACTGGACGGAGGATGACCGACAGCAGGTCCGTGACTTAGAGGTAGCACATGTCACTCAGGTCAGAGCTAACTCAGCACTGTTATAACGGTAATCAAAGAAAATCATATAAAAGAACTAAATAAAAAATTATAAATACAAATAAACATTTAAACTTTTGAGAAATTCATCCATCACGAAAGCTACAATACATAAACTTTCTTCCCAAAAATATCACACTTAATTCTAGGGAAACCGGGCCCAATAATACATCTTTTCAACATAAACAAAATTCAGGACTAACTGCCCGATTACATACAATATCGAAACTTCTTCTCAGCAGAGTGCAGCCTCGACTTCCAAACGCGAACCTCGCACCTCAGACCTTTGACCTGTTCGCTATCAATCTACAAGAGAGGAGATATAGTGGGAAGAGCTGTAAAGCCCAGAAAGTAGATCTAAGTGCCATGCATCAATAGTGAGTATATTCATGCATCATAAGCAGTTCTTCCAATTATGAAAATTCATAATACAGCAGTCATATACATTAAAAATCAAATCAGAACATCAATATCAAAAATCGTATTCAGTGTCATTTATCATACCATCATTACAATTGTCAACATTCATGATCATAATTTAATCATTACCCACACACTCCTTAGTTTACCTACTCTCGAAGTAGAGGCCCTATCCTTCAGGCTAAGCCAATCCCATTGCTTAGGACCTTTATCATATCTCAAGAGGGAGGGTAATGACAAGTGGGTAAATCCACTTTGTAATGCCCTCATACCCATGCACATGGTCCCAAGCGCGCATTGGGGCTTTCGATAAGAGCTTACCTTGCAAGGCGTCAGTTACTACTCTCATCTCATAAATCTTTGGCGGGGGGGGGGGGGGGGGGGGGGTGCGACCCTCCCATTTCACTTTCCCCTAGCTCCATCCTATCATTCAATAAGTTAGGGGACATAGCCGGCATCATTATTCCCAATGTATTAGTATCCACTATCGATGGGTACCCCATTACGTAATGGCCAGTATTAGTAAAACAATATCCACTACTAATGGGTATCCCATTGCGTAGTGGTCAAGACCACGACATCATTTTACTCTCAAGCATTCAATTCATTTATGCCGAAACAGTACCTTATGACAAATAATTCAATCCTCATTATGCAAATTATGAGTCTTGCTCAGAACTATCCATCAATCACATAACATTATGACGTTTATCAGGAAATACCCATTATATGAGAGCTATCATATTGTATTTACTCTTAGAATTCAGCATTAGTATTACGACACTTGTCATGTAACATACGTCATGGAACTATCACAGTAGCAGGCCATTCATCAACTTTCACGTAACGCAGAGCTGCATGGTATCATTCACATAACATGATGACAATTAATATTCATCACATGAAATTTATCATTCCGGTCACGAACGTCGCTCGTATGGCAGTGACCCATCCAGTGCTACACGCACGACGTTAAACTCTCGGTGTTGCGTACCCAGCTTTGCACAAGCGGCATTACGCCTGACATCACACAAGTGGCGTTACACACACGCCATTGTACAAGCGGCAATACCTGCATGGCATTGTACAAGCGGCAATACACGCACAACATTGTGCAAGCGGCAATACATGCACGATATTGCACAAGCGACAATACGTGCACGGCGCTGCACAAGCAAAAATGTGCGCATGATGTTGCACAAGCGGCAATACACGCACGGCATTGCATAAGCGGCAATACGTGCACGGTGTTGTACAAGCGGCAATACACGCACGACATTGTACAAGCGACAATACATGCACGGCGTTGCAATGCAAAGTGAGTGCAAGTGGCTGAAATTTCCATCTACTGTCAACAATAGTATGCCCCCACACTTTGGACATAACTCTAGATCTATGCACGGTTTTACAATGGTGCAAAGCACAATATTATAGTAGACATACATGTTTTTTATTCAAGACCGGTGTGATCCCATTTGGACATCGTTTGGTCACCAAAGGATTCGGTGTAAAAACCCTCATGATTCTTGGAAACTTACTTTTAAATTTTAGCATGTTGAAATTAAAATGTAACATTTCATAAGCCAAGATGAGCTTTAATGCAAGACCCTATTCATGTTAAACAAATCTTGCAAGTGGACTACTTCATAAACTTAACAAGTTCATTGGCAAAACTACAACAATCATTGAATCTCATTTTTATTCAACTACATTCATACTCTTTATTCCATTGTTTTTCTCATCGTTAATCCTTGAAATTTGTTACTAATAAGTTAATTGATGCACGGACCTTAAATCCACTAACTTGATGCTCACGGTGTCTTCAACCTCCCACTCGCAGGTTCCCTCGAGCTCTCAGAAATGGTTTCCTCCAGGGACAGTTGGTCTGGTTCTAGAGAGAGAGAGAGTAAGTAAGGGAAGAAAAATGGCGGTGCGGAGGAAGAGGGAGGGTTTAAGTATTCAGGGTAGGTGAAGGTTACTGTAAATGACGTGTGCGGTACAGACACAGGCGGCGCTGACACATGCAGTGCTGTCAGTGGTCAAATCTCCCTTTTCACTCAATTTGCTACTTTCCCTTCTCACACGACATTAGTCCCTTACACGAGTGGCGATACTCCACTTCATGTGCAACGTTACTCTCATTCACTCGTGGTGATACCCCACTTCACGCACGACATTACTCTCATTCACATGTGGCGATACTCCACTTCACACATGACAGTACTGTCATTCGCGTGCGACGATACTCTTCTGTTGACTTCGGGACGCTTTGAGCCACTCCCGAATTAAGGCAATCTTCTCAAAGGTCATATGAACAATTTCAGGCCCCAACAATTTTATTTCACCCACTTCATCCCAGCAGATGGATGATCTACACCTCCTTCCATATAAAGCCGCATAAAGCGCCATTTGAATGCTAGCTTGGAAGCTGTTGTTGTAAGCAAAATCTATTAAGGGCAGGTGGTCCTCCTAGCTTCCCTTAAGATCAGTAAGACATGCCCTCAACATGTCCTCCAGAGTTTGAATGGTCCTTTCTGACTGCCCATCTGTCTGGGGGTGGAAGGTGGTGCTAAAAGCAAGTCTAGTTCCCAAGACTGACTGTAGGCTTGCCCAAAATCTAGAGGCGAACATGGTGTCTCTGTCGGATACGATGCTAATAGGTATTCCATGCATCCTCACAATTTCTCTGATGTATAATTGGGTCAGTTTATCTAGAGTACAGGTTGTGTGAATCGGTAAGAAATGAGCAGCCTTAGTTAATCAGTCTACAATGACCTAGTTACCATCATGTCTGGCACTTGACTTGGGCAATCTAAAAACAAAATCCATTGTCATGTGTTCCCACTTCCACTCTGGTAAGGGTAAGGGTTGCAACAGCACAACGGGTTTCTGATGTTCGGCCTTCACTTGCTAACACATTAAGCACTTAACGACAAACTGTGCCACATCTTTCTTCATGTTGTTCCACCAGAAGGTCATTTTCAAATCCTGGTACATCTTTGTACTCCCAGATTGTAGTGGTGGGCTTCTTCTAGAACAACCCTTTTTACATTTTTGTCATTAGGAACACATACTCAGCCCTTGAACCTTAACAACTCATAATTGTTTATGGTGAAATCCTCTCCTTCCCCCACTTTCATTTCTTCAAGAATTTTCACAAGTTGAGGATCTTCTTTTTGTGACATTCAGATTTGTTGTAAGAGCTAGGGCTCTATCCTCATACACGAAAGTGTCCCAACCCCATTCTCAAGGGCTAGGGTTGGGTGCCATTCCACTGCATCCTTCAGTAATCCCATTTCTCGAACCATCAGGTGCACCACTGATGTTACGACCTTTCGACTTAAAGCGTTGGCCATTATGTTAGTTTTTCCTCGAGTAATCGATTGTACAGTCGTAGTCATTCAATAGATCCATCCATCTCCATCCATCAGTGTAGACCACACGGTCCTCATTTTCTTCCGGTAAGGTCAGTATCATGGCTGTGGTTAGTCTCTTCTTAAGCTCTTGAAAGCTTCTCTTACAATCCTCTGACCATACAAACTTCACATTTTTCTAGGTCAGCCGAGTAAGGGGGAGTGCTATCTTTGAGAATCCCTCTACAAAGCACTAGTAGTATCCGGCTAACCCTAGAAAAGTATGAACTTCAGTCACATTTGTTGGTCTCTCCCACTTAAGTACAACTGTCTGTGATCCCATCCTTAGAAATAATGTGCCCCAAGACAGAGACACTAGGGAGCTAAAATTCACTCTTGCTTACCTTATCAAACAATCTTTCTGACTTCAGAGTTTGCAAAACCATTCTCAGATGCTATTAGTTCCCGGCTTTTCTAATAAATATCGTCAATAAATACCACTACAAAATCATCCAAGAAAGGTCGACACACTCTAGTCATCAAGTCCATGAATACAATAAGGACATTGGTCAACCCGAACGGCATTACGAGGAATTCATAATGACTGTATCAAGTTCAGAAAGCAGTCTTTGAGATGTCTCCCTCCTTGACCCTCAGTTGATGACAACCCGAGCAGAGATCAATCTTTGAAAGCACTTGGTCCCCTTAGAGTTAGTCAAAAAGATCGTCAATTTTAGGCAAGGGGTACTTATTCTTTACTGTTACTTAGTTCAACTACCTATAGTCAATGCATAGTCTCAGGGATCCATCCTTCTTCTTCACAAATAGGACTGGTGCACCCTATGGGTGACACTTTAAGTTTGACGAATCCCTTGTCTTAACAATCTTTGCAACTGTTCTTTCAACTCCTTCAACTCTACGGGAGCCATTCTATATGGGGCCTTAGAAATGGGAGCAGTGTTAGGGACTACATCTATCTCAAGCTCAACATCCCTTTTTCGAGGCAGGGATGGAAACTCTTTCGGGAAGACCTTGAGGTACTCTCTCACTACTGGTATCCCTTCTACCTGGGTCTAGACGTCCTAATTTTCAACCACATAGGCCAAATACCCTTCACATCTCTTAGTTAGGAGGAGAGAGGCCCAAAGAGCACAGATAAAGTGCAGAGGGGAAGTATCCCTAGTACCCTCAAAGTGTAGCTCAGCTTGGTCAGGGCGTTTAAAGGTTACCGTCTTCTCATGGAAATTGACGGTGCCATGGTGTGTGTACAACCAATCCATGCCCAGAAAAACATAAAAATCCTGAATCTCTAGGAGGATCAAATCTACAGGCAGGTCACACCTATCAATTTTAATTCCACACTATTTATATACTCTATCAGTTTCCGTAGAATCCCCTATAGGCGTGCACACTACTAGAGTATAATCAAGACATGCAGGTTCAACATCTAAATAATAGGCTAAATGAGGTGCAACAAAAGAGTGAGAAGAACCAGGATCAATCAGAGCTCTAGCTTTAATGCCACAAATAGAGAGCGTACCTCTGATCATCGAGGTAGACACCTTAGCTTCTTGTTCAGTGAGGGCAAACACTCGCCCTGGTGTCTTCAGTCGATCCTCTTCCTTTGCCACAAGGCAATCCTTAACCCAATGACCGGGCCTGCCACACCAGAGGCATACATTCTGCTTCTGGTAACACTCGGTCGTAGTATGATTATTCTTCCCACAATGAGGGCAGACCATGCATTGATCATTCTCTCTATAGCCCGGGAAATTTTCTTGGGTCCTTGGGTTATTATGATAAGGCCCTCCTCTAACATCCCTTCTTGGGAATTGTCGGGGCTTCTTTCCAAACTTTCCTGATGGTGTGGCCTTCATCTTTCCTTCCTTCCTTGATCTATGGTCTTCACATCCGCTTTCAAACTTTAGGGCGAGGTCTACCAAAGCGGAGTACGACTTCAAATTGGTCGACAATACTCTCCCTCTGATGTCCGACCGAAGGCACCTCTCAAATTTGGCCACCTTTCACGCCTCGATGCTAATAATGTTGGGTGCATATCTAGACAGCTCCGCAAACTTAGCAGTGTACTACTCCACTGTCATGCCCCCTTGTTGAAGCTCAATAAATTCTACTTCCTTCCTCTCCTTAACGGAGTTTGGGAAATACTTCTCGTCGAATGCTGTCAAGAAGTTGTCCCAAGTAGTCTCGGTCCCCGACTCTCACCAAGATTGCTTCACCAAGTTCCAATAATATTCAGCCTCTCCTTCCAACATAAAGGCTCCCAATCTGACCTTCTGTTCATCTGAGTAGTGCAGCACCTCTAGAATCTTTTCTATCTGTCTCTTCCACCTCTTAGCCTTCTCTACTCCTCCTCACCCCAAAAAGGTTGGGGGCGCCAACCTACTAAATCTTTATATCAAGTCACTGTCATTTTTCTGGGGTAGGTGTAGACTGAGCTGGCATAGATTCCTTCATCATTTGGGTCATTGCCCTCAGAGTCCTATAAAACTCATTGAGCATTTCTGTGTTCTCATTGCTAGAACTCGCATTGTTGGTACGAGCCCTCGACATCTTCAACCTAACATAGGAGCACCCATTCACTGGTCTATCCTCAAACTATCCTAAGTCCTCTTCTAAAATCCCCCTAAGCCAAAGATCCTATCTTGGTCGCTCTGATACCATAACTGCCACGACCCTACCCCCGACCCCTATTCCATACTCGACGGAGGATGACCGAGAGCGGGTTCGTGACTCAAAGGTAGCACATGTCACTTAGGTCAGAGCTGACTTAGCGCCGATATAACGATAGTCACAGCAAACCATAGCAAAGAACTAAATCAAAAATTCTAAATACAAATAAATGTTTAAACTTTCTAGAAATCCATCCATCACTAAAACTGCAATACATAAAATTTCTTCCCAAAAATATCACACTTAAGTCTAGGGCAGCCGGGCCCAATAATACATCTTTCCAAAATAAACAAAATTCAGGACTAACTGCCCGATTACATACTATATCGAAATTTCTTCTTAACAGAGTGCAGCCTCAACTTCCAAGTGTGAACCTCGCACCTCAGACCTTTGACCTGTTCGTAATCAATCTACAAGAGGGGAGATATAGTGGGATGAGCTATAAAGCCAGTAAGTAGATCTAAGTGTCATGCATCATTAGTGAGTCTATTCATGCATCATAAGCAGTTCTTTCAATTATGAAAAGTTATAATACAACAGTCGTATACATCAGAAATTTGATCAAAACATCGATATCAAACATCGTATTCAGTGTCATTTATCATACCATCATTACAATTGTCAATATTCACGATCATAATTTAATCATTACCCACACACTCCTTAGTTCACCTACTCTTGAAGTAGAGGCCCTATCCATCAGGCTAAGCCAATCTCAATGCTTAGGACCTCTACCATCTCTCAGGAGGTAGGGGAATGACGAGTGGGTAAATCCACTTCGTAATAACCTCATACCTACACGTGCATTGGGGCTTTCGAAAGGCACTTACCTTGTAAGGCATCAGTTACTAGTTTCATCTCATGAATCTTTTGGGGGGGGGGGGGGTGCGACCCTCCCTTTTCACTTTCCCCTAACTCCATCCTATCTTTCAAGAAGTTAGGGGACATAGCCAGCATCATTATTCTTAATGTATCAGTATCCACTACTGATGGGTACCCCATTGCGTAATGGCCTGTATCAGTAAAACAGTATCCACTACTAATGGGTATCCCATTGCGTAGTGGTCAAAACCACTGCATCATTTTACGCTCAAGCATTCAATTCATTTATGCCAAAACAGTATGTTATGACAGATAATTCAATCCTCATTATGCAAAGTATGAGTCTTTCTCAAAACTATCCATCAGTCGCATAACATTATGACGTTTATCAGGACATACCCATTATATGAGAGCTATCATATTGCATTTACGCTTAGAATTCAGCATTAGTATTTCGGCACTTGTCATGTAACATATGTAATGGAACAATCACAGTAGCATGTTATTCATGAATTTTCACGTAACGCATAACTGCATGGTATCATTCACATATCATGATGGCAATGAATATCCATCACATAAAATTTATCATTCCAGTCGCGAACGTCACTCATGTGGCAGTGACCCATCCGGTTCTACACACACGGCTTTACGCTCTCGGCGTTATGCACCTGGCTTTGCTCAAGCATCATTACATGCGGCATCACACAAGCGGCGTTACATGCACGGCATAGCACAAGCAACAATACCCGCACAGCGTTGCACAAGTGGTAATACACACGGGGCGTTGTAAAACAAGAAATATGCGTATGACATTGCACAAGCAGCAATACATGCATAGTGTTGCACAAGCGACAATACGTGCACGACGTTGCACAAGCGGCAATACAGGCGCGGTGTTGCACAAGTGGCAATACGCGTGTGGCGTTGCACAAGCGGCAATATGAGCACGGCGTTGCAACACAAAGTGAGTGACAGTGGCTGAAATTTCCATCTACTGTAAACAGTGGTATGCCCCCACACTTTGGGCATAAATCTATATCTATGCAAGGTTTTACCATGGTACAAATTACTATATTATAGTAGACATACATGTTTTTCATTCAAGACTGGTGTGAGCCTATTTGAAAATCATTTGGTAACTAAAGGATTTGGTGCAAAAACCCTCACGATTCCTAGAAACTTACTTTTAAAGTTTAGCATGCTGAAATTAAAATGCAACATTTCATAAACCAAGATGAGCTTTAATGCAAAACCCTATTCATGTTAAACAAATCTTGCAAGTGGACTACTTCATAAACTTAACAAGTTCATTGGCAAAACCACAACAATCATTCAATCTCATTTTTATTCCACTACATTCATACTCTTTACTCCATTGTTTTTCTCATCTCTAATCCTTGAAATATGTTACTAACAAGTTAATTGATGTATGGACCCGAAATCCACTTACTTGATACTCACAGTGTCCTCAACCTCCCACTCGCATGTTACCTTGAACTCCCATAAATGGTTTCCACCAACGACAGTTGGTCTGGTTCTAGTGAGAGAGAGAGTAAGTGAGGGAAGAAAAATGGCGGTGAGATGGAAGAGGAAAGGGTTTAAGTATTCAGGGTAGGTGAAGGTTACTATAGATGACGTGTGCGGTATTGCCACAGGTGGCACTGACACGTGAGGCGCTGTCAGTGGTCAAATCTCCCTTCTCACTCACGACGCTACCTTCCCTTCTCGCATGGCATTAGTCCCTTACACGTGTAACGATACTCCACTTCGTACGTGGCGTTACTCTCATTCATGCGCGGCGATACCCCACTTCACGCGCATTGTTACTCTCATTCACACCCGGTGATACTCCACTTCACATGGGACGTTACTCTGATTCACGCGTGGTGATACTCCACTTCACACACGGCTTTACTCTCATTCACGCGCGGCGACACTCCACTTCACGCGCGGCGTTACTCTCATTCATGCGTGGTGATACTCCTTTCTCCCTCTCTTCTTCCATGTGTTTTGAGATACGCGTCTCACTCCCAGGAAAATCTGTGGTCCTTACAAGGGTTCCCTGGTTAGGTGCCTCGATCTCATCCTCCCAATCCGGATGATCGGGCAATACGCGCCTCGGGTTTCAGGGGAACCAGGACTTGAGATCGCACTCTCGAACAGGTAGACCAACCAATGATAGAGGAATTAAAGGTGGGTTCGGGACTTACTCGGGTTGGCTTGCATGGGTGCCCTCTTAGATCACGAAGAAAGCCCCCCAGTCGCAAAACTGGTTTAGAATCGCCTCCCTTAGCTTGTATTATCCTGTTTTTGCAATCAGACACACATGGAAAATGTTACAAGACAAGTGGGTCAAGGGACTCCACCTTGCCTTTCGAGAACGTACGCGGACGTGCACATTCAAAAAAAAAAGAGGAAGAGAAGAATGAGAGAAGGAATATTGGGGTTAGAAGAATTTGACCAGATGGTGAGACCGAAACAGTGACTAAACCAGTATGTAATTGACCCGACGTGGCAGTAAAATGGGTTCGGTAACTCAAACGGCATACTACTAGATGACAATACCAATACCGACTAGCTAAACATACTGGGTAGTCTATCATCGTGATAAAGCGGGCACAGTAACTTTGATTGGCACAACGACATTGCGGCTAAATGACAAGACTACCATATAAGGCTAGTCTGGACCTCTTCTGGTCAAACGAAAGGGTAAGAGAAAGAAAGAAGAAAAACAAGAAGATAGAGAGAAGAGAAGAAGAAGAAGAGAAGAAGAGAAAAGAGAAGAAGAAGAGAAGAAGAGAAAAGAGAAGAAGAAGAGAGTAAGAGGGAAAACATTGAGAGAATAAGAAGAGAAAGAAGGGAAGGAAGGGAGAAGGAAAAGAAGGGAAGGAAGGGAGAAGGAACACAGAAGGCAATGAGATGGGGAGAGAGAAGACTCAGACGGCAATAGCTTCCATTGGCTATGATGTGAGGAAGAAGAATGAGGAGGAAACACTGGCGGCAACAGGCTTTCGCCGGCTGTGACATGAGAAAGAAGTAGATGAAACTCAGGCGGCGATGGTCTTCTTCCAACTGTGACATAAGGAGAGAAGAGAGAGAAAGAACACAGGTGGGGATGTGCTTTCGCCGTCTGTGACAAAAGAGAGAGAGAAGGAACACAAGCCATAATAGGCTTGCACCGTCTGTGTTAGAAGAAAGAGGAAAGGGAAAGAACACAAGCGGCAATAGGCTTCCGCCGTCTGTGATAGAAGAACAAGGATGGAAAAATCAGGCGGCGCTAGGCTTGCGCCAGCTGTGACAGAAGAGAAGAAAAACACAGGTGGCACTAGGTTCACGCCGTCTGTGATAGAAGAACAAGGATGGAAAAATCAGGCGGCGCTAGGCTTGCGCCAGCTGTGACAGAAGAGAAGAAAAACACAGGTGGCACTAGGTTCACGCCGTCTGTGACAGAAGAGAGAAAGAGAGAGAAAACACAGGCAGCGATAAGCTTGCACTGTCTGTGAAAAAAGAGAGAAGAAAGAACTTTTACAGAGGCCCGGCCTACCACTCAGGCTAAGGCCCGGCTCACTGTTCATGTATCATGAGTAGGAAGGCATCACGCCAGACGATAGGTCCGCCATGGGTGAATTAGAGAAAAGGGAAGAGGAAAATGATAAACCAGAGGAGGAAGAGAGAGAAAGAGAAAGAGATGAGAGAGAAAAGAGAAGGGAGAGAGATAAAGATGAGAAAATAGGAGAGAAAAAGAGCGATAGAGATGAGAAAAGAGTACATAGAAAGAGAGATAGATGATCGAGAAAAAAGGATGAGAGAGAAAATAGGAGGAGAGAGAAAGTTACCTTATCGAGGGGTATCGGCCATTTTCTTCTCTCTCCTCTCTCTCTCTCCAAGACATACCCACGAGCTTAAGTAAGAATTGAAATCTTTATTGAATGGTTGAAGAATGAACCCAAAGTTTTTTTACAATTAGGCTTTGCATGTTTATATAGAAATGGGCCCAAACAGGGTGGATACCCAAAAACTAACTAAAATTGAAGACAATTACAATTTAATTGAGTTAAAAGAAATTCTAAAAGATGGGTGCAAAAGGACTGTTTTGCCCCCGCTTAACAATGTGTGGAATTCCATAACAGTCCCTACTGCTACCCAAGAAGTTGTGTGGTCTTTTTCCATGACTGATTGGGGTTGCTCTAATTCCCGTTTGATTAAAAGATAATTGTTTTGTTATAGGTCTCGGCATGGCGATGGATTTGATACCAACTTCGGCAAGAATCATGTTTTTAAGCTATGATTATGAGACTTGAATTTTGGATGAGTCTTGAAAACTTCGGATCGATTGTGCGCTCGTTCCTTAACGTTTTTCCGTGATTTCTTCGCTGTAGTGTATTGAGCATGCCATTATGATCGCGTGGCAACAAACGCAGCTCGATTTCGTATCCGAACAAAGATTTCGTCGTCTTGAGTTTTTGGCCGGAATCTTGAAATCCAACGACCGGAATTTACAGCATCTTCGATGCCTCCGTGTGTGAAATCCAAATGTTCCTCACACGCGGGGATCAGACCAGAGATAGCCTTGGACCTTATGCAAATTAGTTTCGTGTTGATCGAGTATGCGAGCGTCGTGATTTGGCCACTCGAATGAGGCATGCTGCTGCTGATTTTTCTATAATTTTCTTCATGGATCAGTAACTTCTCTCTAGTTTTACTTCCTGCAAGGGAATCATCTCGGGGCGTACCACATATCAAGACGCTTATCTTGATGAGACGAACACACTCACAAAATTTGAGCGAGATCCGACTTGGAGCAAGTGAGATATAAGCCCCAAAATTCACTGCTCATGACTGTAAAAACAACACCTTTGATTGTGCTTTGGTGCAGGGTGGCCACACGGGAATAGTGTGCGACCTACCCCTTTTTGGTATTTTACACATAACTTTGTCTTGGAGCACCCGATTAAGTCGAAACTTGACCCATGGAGGTTTTCGACCATAGCAGATCCAATGGAGGTGGTCTCACAGTTGATTGATGTACCAAAAATATAGTTTTAGTTACAATGTCCATTTCAGGGTGCTAAAGGCAAATTTTGCCGAAATTGTTTCTTTGTGTTTACTACTTTACATATGTCGGATTATGATGAAACTTGGCAGGTGGCCTTTTGAAGTGTTTATGAAGATCTTGACCAGTTTTGGGACCATTCAGAGACTGTTGAAATTTCCACTATATGTTGTGGCTTTATTGACTTGCTTCCTCTTTATTCTGCATCAACGACCAAGGTGCTGAAAAATGTGTTCAAATAGCTTTTTCCATCGAATGTTGTGCTTCGAGAGAAGCGAGAAGGATAACATTCGGAAAATTTGCCTCGGCTTTATTACTTTTTTCTTCCTAGCCACAAGACCACGTGAACGCCAAGGAGATTCATGCAATGTTGCAACTAGGATGCTCAGACATTTAGATGCAATGTACAGGTCCATCCATGAAGACTTTAGGGGGAAAAGAGACTCTTTTGAGGGATCATTTCGAAGTCTTCACCCTTGCATGGACTGTTTATGATTCTGAAGCTGAGGATTTTGTACGGACCTCGTTAGTCAAAATCAGGCCCGTCTGACAACTGAATGCCATGGTGAAGGGCATTGTTCCCATTTGGTTTGGGTTTCTTTGTTTTTGGATTGACAGCCAAAGAGCCTTTGGTTGGCGTTGTTAGCTGCTACACCAGGTTTGCCTTTGACAAGCAGGGTACCTCTGTCGTCCCTCTCTTGCTGGGTCCAATAGGGGGATTTTTGATGGCATGTCTTGAAAGTCTGGGCCTGTCGACTAAGGAGGGATTTTGTAGAGGCAACTTTATGGCGAGGCGTCACCCTGAGTATATGGCAGGTTTCGCCCTGGCTTTGTCAGTTTCTTGCCTTTGTGGCCATCTTTGGTTTATCAGAATGACTTCCTTATTTGTTTGTTCTAGATTATCTGCTGAAGGGCCTTTTGTCAATGTTCGTCTACATTGTGTACCAGTTATTCCTTAGCAGGTAGGGCATCTCAGTTTATCGAGGTGACCGGCTTTGGGTATAACCCCTACCCACTATTAGAAGTTTTGCGTAACAGGTCCAAAGTCATGGCTTACTTAGCCTTCTTGGGGTGTCTCCGGCATCTTGGAGTGCATTTAGTAACCTCTTGGGAATGATCTTCTTCTTCACGAGACTTGTCTTGCCTTTTTGTCAAATCCTCCGCTCATCGAGTCCTATTGGGAGTGAACTTAGGCTGTCAGAATCTTTCCTTGAAGCTCATATTTTTGAGTCCTGGTAATGTGACACCATGGATTTTTCATTGAAATGTGGGCTGAAGCCACCTGTAGATGCGAGTGCTGCATCAACATGTTTATTAGTCCAAGCGTCCTTCACGGATTTTCACTTGAACTTGGGAAGCAGCGTCGTAGAGATGGTTTTCACCAACTTCCTTTTATTTGGGGCTCTTTTACCCATGAACTTTCAGCCATGTCTACCCTTATTCTTCCATGTTTACTCACAGTTCCCTTTCAGATTTTCACCGTGCCCGGTTTTTTTTTTATTCTTACAGAACTCTTTTACTCTTGGTTTCATGACCATACCCGTCTGTCATTTTTACTCATGGCGTTCCTTTGACCAGGTATACACCATGCCCGTTATTACTTTTCTTCTTTTTGTTTTGTGAAGGCATGTTTAGGGTCATGCCTTCGGGACCTGCGGGAAGCCTTTTAACGTCATGCGATAACGTCATGCGATCATGACGTGCACTATAGTGTAAGGTCATACAGCTGGACCGTAATGGAGATGGATGGCAGTCTATTGAGGCCATGGAGTAGGTATGGTGATGGTTTGACTCACTTTGGGGAGATGGCACGAGGCTACCTGTGAAAGATGGATGATGTATGAAAGGTGGGTGAAAAGTGGTGACCGACTAGCTTGCGATGAGTATGGGTGGTGGGATGGTTCACCGTTTTGTGAGCACGGGTTAGACTCACTGGGGAATGATGAATGATGATAAAATAGATAGACTCACTGGGGAGGTAGTGAAGGTTGTGCGTACACATGAACGGATCCGTTAGGGAAGACGTGCATGAAAATGCACATAAAAGGTGTGTGCGTGTACGTGGGGGCATGTTTATAGTCATGCCTCCGAGACCTGTGCAATACAGTTTAACGTCATGTGGCCAGGACATGCACTATGGTTTAAGGTTAGACAGCTGGACCGTGGTTATGTAGTTTAGAGTCATGCAACTGGGACCATGCAATTTAAGGTCGTGCAACTGGACCTTCGCTACAGTTTAAGGTCATATAGTTTGGACCGTGGTGCTAAGCCTTTTATTGTCATGCAGCCAAAATAAGTAGTATGGTTTTAAGGTCATATAGCTTGGACCGTGCAATTTAGGGTCGTGCAACTAGACCTTCACTACAGTTTAGGGTCGTATAGTTTGGACCATGTAGTTTAGGGTCATGCACCTAGACCAAAGTTGTGTAGTTTAAGGTCATGCAGTAAAGACCAAGCCGTGGATCTCCATGTGAGCGAAACTACATGGGGAATAAGTCTATAAATGGGAATCTAACTCCATGGGGATAATGGGAACAGGTGTGGGTCCCTTATAAGTGAAAAAATGGTACCCGACTTCTAGATGTGAGGCAGACCCACTGAGGGTTGCAGTGGTAAAAATGATCTTAACTCCGCTGGAGATAATGAGCTGCAGTACGAGTATGACTCCTACTGGGGATGAGAAGTCATGGCCTGAGTAGAACGACCTGGGTATCACTCCACTAGGGATAATAGGTCACGGTCAAGGTGCAACTTCACTGACACGCATAGCGTTTAGCATGGCGCGTGTGAGAATGAACATTTCTTGAACACTCAGTAGGTGATGATGTCGGCCAACATTACTTCTTAAACACTCAATCAATGCTGGAGTCATTAGAAACACAGCAAGCGCTGAGGACAGCCCGTGCTATCTCTTGAACACAACCGACACGGAGTTGGCGAGAACACAGTCAACGCTAAGGTTACCGAAGACACAGCCGGCGCTGGGTGTAGATTAGTGTTCGGGCCCCGGTCCTCGTCTGTGTTGCACGGGATTTCATGGGTGGAGATAAACTTCGTTTGGGCCTAAGGTGAAAACCCGACCCGGTCTGGCCCATTGACGTTTGGCCTTCTTGGACATCGCTAGGATTCTCAGTTTTGCGAAGGGCATTTGAGGAAAGCATCGGCCATATAAAGGGGTAAACCCCATTTTCATTGTTTCATGAAGGGTAAAAACAACTTAAGGTAAAAAAATTGCTTTTAACAGTGAGGATGAAGTTTTCCGGTGAGAGCTTCAGCAAGCACAAGCAAGGAAGACTGCGCTTTGCAAGAGTTTGCCAGCCAGGGTAGTGAAGCAAACAGGGAGTCTATCGGAGTTTGCCGGAGTTGCATGAGCTTGCAGTGAGAAAATGGAGTTCTCTGAGAAGAACAGGGAACTCCAACCATGGTTTTGTGATTTCTAGCGAAGGGAAAAAGGGGTAGAAATTGTAGCAGAGGGCTGCTCAGGGCTTTTCGATGATTTTGGTAGCTTTTCAGGGGGTGTTTCCTGGTGCTTGAAGAAAAGGTCGCAGAGGGTTTCCTGCTGTAAAAGGGAATTTCTAGCAGAGATCCGAAGGGTGCGAGGAAACAAACCGTCACTGAAGGTGGACGGTTGCGGGAAGGAGAACGGTCGCCGTTGGAAATCGCGAGATCATTGGGGAGGCAAAACATCTTAGGCCTAAAATCGGGGAGCCTCGGGATCCAAGGAGACACGAAAAACAAAGAGTTACCAGGAGGTGAACGACCGTGGTGACGAACACGGCCGGTGCTGACTTGGGATACGCAGCCGGCACCGGATTTTTTAAATGCACAGCCAACGCTAATCCTCAAGAATAGGCAGTCGGCGTTAGGAGTTAGCAACACAGCTGGCCCTAACCTTCAGAAGACACAACCGGCGCTGGCCTCAGAAAGTCAATCGGCTCTGGAAGTTAGCAACACAGCAGGCGTTAAGCCTTTGGAGGACATAGTCGACGCTGACTTCAGATGACGCTTATCAGTGTATGGTGGGCGCCATGATGCGCAGAGTGTTGCTCGCATGTGGCAATGAGTCACATATGGGAATTATTGCGAATGGCGATGAGTCATGTGCTGCGATGTTCACGCACTACGCTGACTTAGGTAGGCAAAGCGTGGTGACCAGTGATAAAGCCTAGTATATGATGCCCATTGGAAGCCAAGTCCTCCAGCACAACAGTGAATTCCATGTTGTTCTATGGAAGGGCATCCACTGTGAACAGGGTATGCTCTCCATCATAGGCCAGTTCCTTGCCAGAGAAGTTTACTTTGTATGTTTGATATACTCGTCAGATGAATTGAAGTAGACTCGAAAAGTGTTGGCTTCTTCTTTTGTCCTGGAACCATCCTCTTTGGTGACACTCGTCAAATGAATTGAAGCTAGCTCGCTAAGTGGTTTTGGTTCTTCTTCATGAGGAGAGCATTTCTTTGGTGGTTTTGCTTCTTCTTCATGAGGAGAGCATTTCCTTTTGGCCTGTAACTGTCCTCTTATCCTCAGATGCAAGAGCAACACTGCCGGTTTTGGTTTGTAACCGTACTCTAATCCTCAGATGCAAGAGTCTTGTAACTTCCTTAAAAATGGGCTCTTTTTTTTATTATTATTGTAACTTGTAACTCCTTTTAATGCAATAAAAAGGTTAAGCTTTGCTTGGACTTTCTAACATGCTTTTTTCTTTATCATCCTCCTAACTTCTTTACTTCTGTGCATTGAGTCTCTTTTTCTTGAGTATTCACCATGGGTAGCATTTCTTTAAATATCGCCCATTGATAGGGGGCATTGCCACCTCTCCACTCGGATGTGCCAATACGTAGGCTCCATTTGGCAAGACTTTCTTGAATATAAAGGGACCTTCCCACTTGGGTTCAAATTTCCCTTTACACCGACCATGCATAACAATTGGCCTCTTGACGGCTAGAACTAGATCCCCACGGGCGAATTAGCGGACCTTGACTGACTTGTCAAAAGCCCTCTTCATCCTCCTCCAAGTGTAGATCAAAGGCTATCTCCAATTCAATTATGAGGGCCTGATATTCTGCCTCATTATGAGAACTAGCCTCGATGAGAGAGAAAGAAAGTGGCAATACTCCTCCTTTTAGAGTCAAGAATACCACTCTGGCGCCTCCTCGGTCAGATTGGAAGGCTCCATTGAAGTACATTTCTCACACTTGAGCAAGCTCTGCACAGAATACTTCTTCATCATGGAGATCACTTGATAAAGGAGATTCCGCCAGTACGAGGTGTGCTGCAAGAAAATCGGCCAGGGCTTGGCCCTTTATGGCCTTTTGTGGGACATACGTGATGTCGAATTCCATCAGCAATAATGCCCATTTAGCAAGACGTCCTGACAAACATGGGCGTGTCATGAGAAATATTACAGGATCTGCTTTGATATAAGTTTCACTTCATGACCAAGCAAGTAGTGATAGAGTTTTTGTACTGCAAATATCAGGGCCAAGCACATCTTCTCTATGGGGGGGTAATTCTTCTCGACCCCTTGCATCCTGCGGCTGAGATAATACAGTGCCAATTCTTTTCCCTTGTCAATGTTTTGTGCCAACAATGCCCCGAGTGACTTGTCCAGAGCAATCACGCATATGATGAGAGATTTTCCCAACACTGGTGTGGAGAGCACTGGAGGGTTGAGTAAATGTTGCTTGCTGTCATCAAGGGTTGCCTGACATGCTTCATCCCATATGAATGGAGTATCCTTCTTTAGCAGGTGTGTAAAGGCTTTACAACGACCTGAGAGATTTGAGATGAACTTGCGAATGTATGCTAGCTGCCCTTGAAGAGAGCGCAGCTCTCGCAATGTGGTTGGTGAAGGCATTTCTTGGATCGCCTTGATCTTGACTGGCTCAACTTCAAGCCCTCGGTGTCTGACAATGAACCTTAAGAACTTTCCTGAATTAAAATCATCTTTGGGCGCCATTCGTATCTGATTATACCCAGAGTACCCGTCCATGAAGGAAAAGATTTGACAATGAGCCGTAGAGTCAATGAGCATCTCGATGAATGGCAACAGAAGGTCATCCTTAGGATAGGCGGTAGTCAGGTCGTGGAAGTCAATGCAAACCCTGATTTGGCCATTCTTCTTCATGACTGGAACAACATTTGATAGCCATTTTGGGTACTTGACTTCGCGAATGAAGACATGCTTGTCTGAGTTTTGTGACCTCGGCATCTAACTGCATTTCAAGGTCAGGCCTAAACCTTCTTTATTTCTATTTAACAGGTTTGACAGTTGGATCGATGCCAGGATGATGAACAGTGACTTGAGGATCTCAACCAGGCATCTCATGATAATGACAAGCAAAGATGTCTCGGTTTGCTTGCAAGAAAGTAGTGAAATCTCCTTTCTCTTCTAGAAACATATTCGCTAAAAGGAAAGTGAGCCTAGGGTTGGCTTCGTCTCCAAGATTTATCTCCTTAAGCGCGTCAGCTGTGGCTTTATTACCTTCTTCCTATTCTTTCGGGGCCTCTTACAACTCCTCATCATCGGCTTTTGAGGTCTTCTTGTTAATCTCAAGTACAGAGACCGACGATCCTGACATCTCTGCTTCGAAGAGGGTTTCAGGGTGGGTCATGATTTTTGCACCTTTGTTGAACCGAGGGACAGAAGGTTCAACCTCCAAAGTGGACAGCATATCAAGCTGTGAGGGGTTGGATTTGGAAGTCACAGGGAGGTTGAGATTCAGAGATTGTGGGACGAGGAGCGTCCTCATACGAACCACATGGTCTTTGCATGGGTGTCTATAGCGTTTGCCCCACGCTGGCTGGTACTTCATATACTTGTGCCATGTGGCAAGCTTCCTGAGAGTAGAAGTTTTTCCCCCCTTGATTCTTTCAGTCTCTGTTCAAAGTCTGGCTTAGGGGGCCACTGGGGTGGCTTTGACTTTTTGTGCTTCTTTGAAGAAGATAGCTCTGCTTTGGTGCTGTCAAGGCATCAGCAATCGTTAAGAATCCAGCTGCCTAGGTCAGGGTCTTTTTCAACCACTTCAGTTGCATCCTGCTTATGTTGATTCTTTCAAATTCTCTGTCGAGCGCCTCGAAGTCTGGATATTTCATGGTTGTACCCGCAAGAGATATTGGCGAAGAAGGATGAGAAGCAGAAGAAGAAGAAGGAGAAGGGACAAAAGGTGGGGGGCTTTTAAGGTTGTTCCCCTCATCGGACTAATCTGGGCAACTTTTTACGTCATCACCAGCGTTGGATGTGTGCAGGGAATCTTTCAAGTCCTTCCCCTTCTTAGACCATTGGGTAGTGCTTTTAACATCATCATTCTCATTGGACGTGATCTGAGGAGAAGATGACTCGGGGACGTCCGCTTGATGGGATGAGGAAGGAAGGTGGATAGTGCCGGGGATAAGTCTAGTAAAGTTGGCAGTGGGGGAAGGGGCTTGAGAAATTCCTGCTCGAGTGGTAGTTGAGCCGTCTTGTTTTTCTGGCGAGCAGTCCTTGGTACCCGTCTTGTTCTGGTTTTATGAGGTGGTGCTTGATTCGTCTCGTTAGGCTTGTGAACAGTCCTGCTTCTCTCCTTAAAGGCTTGAGTCTGCTTCGCCCATGGTCGACTATCCATGGCTGGGAAGTGGAGGGTTCAGTAAGATCTGAGTCATTTTTACCCAGGTCTTGAGTTGGGAGGTCCTGTTGTACCGATGGAGCAGTGACTTGGGAATCACTTACTAGAACATTGTAAGACTCTTGATATTCTAATATTTCCTTTGTGATTATAACATGGAAACTAGTACATTCGAACAGGTAATGCCCCCATATCTAATGGTATGGTTCCCTGGGCAAGGTGTTGGGGCTGCCTTACTGGTTTCGGCGTAATAAGACCTTCTTGAAGTCTTATAACAAAAAAGGCATGAAGGACACCAAGGGCTTCATCTT
This sequence comes from Amborella trichopoda, assembly GCF_054954075.1. Lineage (NCBI taxonomy): Eukaryota > Viridiplantae > Streptophyta > Magnoliopsida > Amborellales > Amborellaceae > Amborella > Amborella trichopoda. The sequence continues at coordinate 30,924,061 of NC_142339.1, forward strand.
CCTCTTGTACCGTTACTGCATGGGAGGCTTATGCTGCCCTGGATGCCTTTTTTAACTCTTCAAGCTTGATCTGACCCTTCTAAATCAGAGCCTCGATAATGTCTTTCAGCATGAAACAGTCATTTGTGGGGTGGCTGACCTTTCGATGGTAAGCACAGTATTTGGCCTAGGTATCGAGTCTAACTTGATCAGGGAATTTGGCCTCAGGAAGCTCGATCGTGTTCTGTTCCAATAATAATCGGAATAGCACAGGGACCCATTCCTTCTCAAAGGGGAAAACTTTATTCCTATGCCTGGTCCAATAATCTTCCCGATTAAGATTTGCAGGTGGGTACTCGGTTGTATAATTGTTGTTGCTTGCCTGCCTGAGGTGTTGTCTTTATTGTGCTCACGCCTTTGGAGAGGTCCAAAGTTTGGGAGGGAGCCTTCTTTGGATCAGTGAACGTGGCAGCTGCACTGATCACTCCTTTTTGTTGGTTGCCCCGGGTGTTAGTCCAGGAGCTACCATTGCCCCGATTGTTTCTCGAGCTTGCAGACGGTTTTCGTGACCCGCCATGATGGCCTGATAGGCTTTCTATACGGACCGATTTGGAGATCATCACTGACATGGTAGTCAGATTGGAGGCTTCAACATGTAGAGCGATTTAGGGTCGCATGTTCTGCACACAAGTTTGAACTGCTTCCTTCTCAGACATAGGATTGAGATGGTGAGCAACCAAATTTCTCCACCTTGATATGAACTAGTGCACAGGCTCATCAGGGTCTTGAGTCAGGGTTTGAACCTCTCTCTTGACCTCGCAGAAGTGCTGGTGGAAGAGTTTCTCCATTTCCTCCCAAGTATGCATCGAGTTTGGGGGAAGTCGAGCATACCACTGAAAAGCTGGGCCCTCAAGGATTTCAACAAACTGATGAAGAAGGAGTCTCCCATCAGCCATTGTTTCTCGCCACACTGCTTGGAAGTGAGCGATATGCTGGTTTGCGGACATGGTTCCGTTGAATAGGGGAAACTTCCCTTTCTTATAATCTGAGGGAGACGGTACCTGGTCAATGTATGAAGGGTATGGCCTTTGATAAGGCGTTGCACCTTGTATCCCTGGAATTTGTCTATTCTTTAAGCTATGGATTACCATAGTATCGATGTCTACCTATGAGACGGGTGAGGGACAGAATTTTCATGTGAGGCAAAGGGAAGGGGCTGCCTTGGAGGTGTATCATCTGAGCGATGGGAATTGACCTCATTATTAGCTAATTGTCGTGCAATGTCTATACGATATATCTTCTCCATCATTGCGCGCACCATATCTCAAACTTGTTCATGAGGTCTTCCTGCGAGTCAGGTTCATTTAGAACCATTACGCTGACTGTTTCTCCAGGGAGGTCAGCCTTAGTTGCAGTTGAGGGCTTGCGAACTTGACGGGTCACGCACGGCAGATCGATCAACAGAGGGTCAGCATGCCCCGACTAGACTCGATTCTTATATGTCGATCGCATGAGGACCGGTTCTCGACGGTCTTGGGACCGTGGTTGCTGAGTGGCTGGGTCATTTTCTACAATACTAACCATAGTGTAGGGTTCATGTACTTCTTCTTCATGTTTCGTCATCTAAAGGGGGTAGAAGGGGTTCAAGCGAAGAGGGTTGTCAGAGCTGGTTGCCCCAACCGCCTTGGTCACTTCCTTGGTCAGAATTCGTAGACCTCTAGAGTGTTTAGCTTTGAGGTTTTGATGGACCTCGCGTCAAAACTATGATCGTAACTGCGGCTGATCAGCCCTTCTTGCACAAGAGAGAGCTATCCCCATCAGGTGTGACAAAGGATGAGGGCAAGGGACTGGAGTCATCCTGGGCTGAGGAGGATGAAGGACTCGATCTTCCATCAGGTCTTTACCTCAAGCTCTCTTATGAGCTCCAGAGACATGACTGAGATGACGAGGCTGATTCAGGATGGTACTCTTGGGGAAGGTCTTAGAGTACCAAGGCTGGAGGTGCTTGCTCAAAGAAGGAGGAGCAAGCAAGAGCAGGGTTGACTCATGAGGACTTCTGAGTCGAGGGCGAGGGGCTATCTGTGATGGGGACGCATGTGCGCCCCTTGAAGAAGGATCACGGGCGACTTGGGGGTCAGCCCAGGCTCGAACAAGTGGTCTGACCTTAAGAGGCCGAGCACTGCGAGCAGGTTTCTGTAAGAGAACAGGTGGAAGCCTGCCCCTTACAAGGTGTGCTAGTATACGCTGAGTAGGAGGAAGAGGAGGTCGTCTTCCGTGTACTTGGGTTGGCACAATGACAACGTTGCCTCGAGTAGTGGGATGCATATGAACAACATGTGCAAGACCTAGCCCTCGGAGGTCTGATCCTAGACACTAACTCGAAGTAACATAAGGGTTGTCCTGAGGTGTGGCTCGAGTGGATGACCCACGAGCCGTATGGTGTGTGCAAGAGGTTGAGGCCCCAGGGTCTCTGCCTCGATGTGTCGAGCCTCTAGGGATAGAGACTTGTGATGGTGAAAGAATGTGGGGGGCAGCCTTACGGCGACCTTCCGAAGCAATGGCAACTTGTTTGCCTTTTGCAGCTAGGGATTGGGCAGCCTTCCGACATACTTCGGCAATACAACCGACAAGTGACTTGCCGATGGCAGGGTGAGTGTTGTGTACGGCGACAGATGTGCTGCCGATGCAAGGGGCCTTAGCAGAAGTTCCACCAGAGCTAGGAGACGAGGAGTTAGGGACCTTTAAGTCCCTCCTCACACCAATCCAGGTTCAAACCTGAGAGCTAGACCCAGAGTCTTTGCTCAAAAGGAAGGTTGCGAAGGAAGTTTGAAGAACTTGTTCCGCGAATGCGGGGATAAGAAAATCCCCGATCCGAGTGATTGGGTTACAGAACCCGGAAGCCCTAAGTGCAGATATAGAAAATAAAAGGAGAAACTTAGCCAAACAAACACCATCCCACTAAGGGGTAGTAAGTCCCCAGTGGAGTTGCCAAGCTAGTTAGGTGCTTCAATCTCGCCCACCGGATTCGGATGATCGGGTGGCACAAGTCTCGGGTTTCAGGGGAACCCGGGACTTGAGATCGCTCTCTTGGGAACATTGCTCAAAAACAGGGGTAGGTAGACCAACCGATGAGAGAGGAATTTAAGGTGGGTTCAGGACTTACTCGGATTGGCTCGCGTGGGTGCCCTCTTAGATCACGAAGAAAGCCCCCCAGTCGTAAAACTCATTCGGAATCGCCTCCCTTGGCCTGTATTCTCTTGTTTCTGCAATCACACACACATGGAAAATGTTACAAGACAAGTTGGTCAAGGGACCCCACCTTACCTTTCAGGAACGTATCTGGACGTGCACATTCAAAAAAAAAAGAGGAAGAGAAGAATGAGAGAAAGAATATTGAGGTTAGAAGAATTTGACCAAATGGTGAGACCGACACAATGACTAAACTAGTAAGTAATTAACCCGGCATGGCAATAAAATGGGTTCAGTAACTCAGACCGGCTAAACAAAATTACTACTAGACGACATTACCAATACCGACTAGCTAAACATAATGGCTAGTCTATTGTGGCGAGAAAGCCAGCACAGTAACTCTAATTGGCACAATGACATTATAGCTAAACGACAGGACTACCATGGAAGGCTAGTCTCGACTCTCTTGGTCAAACCAAAGGGTAAGAGAAAGAAAGAAGAAAAACAGGAAGATAGAGAAAAGAGAAGAAGAAGAAGAAAAGAGAGAAAAGAGAAGAAGAAGAGAGTAAGAGGGAAAACAATGAGAGAATAAGAAGAGAGAGAAGGGAAGGAAGGGAGAAGGAACACAGATGGCAATGAGATGGGGAGAGAGAAGACTCAGAGGACAATAGCTTTTGCCGGCTGTGACGTGAGGAAGAAGAATGAGGAGGAAACACAAGCGGTAATAGGCTTCTGTCAGCTGTGACATGAGAAAGAAGTGGATGAAACTCAGGCGGCAACGGTCCTCCATCGGTCGTGACATAAGGAGAGAAGAGAGAGAAAGAACACATGCGACGATGTGCTTCTGCCCTCTATGACAAAAGAGAAAGAAGGAACACAAGCAACAATAGGCTTGCGTCGGCTGTGTCAAAAAAAGAGAAGAGAGAAAGAACACAAGTGGCAATAGGCTTCCGCCATCTGTGATAGAAGAACAAGGATGGAAACCACAGGTGGCTCTAGGCTTGCGCCGACTATAACAGAAAAGAAGAAAGAAAGAGAAAACACAGGCAACACTAGGCTCACACCATCTATGACAAAAGAGAGAAAGAGAGAAAAAACACAGGAGGCGATAACCTGGCACTGTCTATGATAGAAGAGAGAAGAGAGAAGAGAGAATTTTGACAGAGGCCCAACCTACCCTCGGGCTAAGCCCGGCTCACTATTCATGTCTCATGAGCAGGAAGGCTTCACTCCAGACGATAGGTCCACCATGGGTGAATAGAGAAAAGGGAGAGGTGTAAGGAAAGAGGAAAATGATAAACAAGAGGATGAAGAGAGAGAAAGAGATAGAGATGAGAGAGAAAATAGAAGGGAGAGAAAGATAAAGATTAGAAAAGAGGAGAGCGAAAGAGAGATAAAGATGGAAAAGAGGAGAGAGAAAGTTACCTTATTGAGGGATATCAACCCTTTTTTCTCTCCCCTCTCTCTCTCTCTCTCCAAGACACACCCACAAGCTTAAGCAAGAATTGAAATCTGTATTGAATGGTTGAAGAATGAACCCCAGGTTTTTTTACAATTAGGTTTTGCATGTTTATAGAGAATTGAGCCCAAACCTGGGTGGATACCCAAAAACTACATAAAATTTAAGATAATTATCATTTAATTGAATTAAAAGAAATTCTAAAAATCGATCCAAAAGGACTGTTTTGCCCCCACTTAACAATGTGTAGAATTTCAGAACAGTCCCTGCTACAGCTTGAGAACTTGTGTGATCTTCCATGACTGATCTGAGGTTGCTCTGATGCCCATTTGATTGAAATATAATTTTTTTCTTGTAGGGATTGGCATGGCGATCAATTTGATACTAACTTCGAGCCATGAATCATGTTTTTAAGTTATGATCATGAGACTTGAATTTTGGATGAATCTTGAAAACTTCGGATCGGTTGTGACTTCGTTCCTTGATGTTTTTCATGATTTCTTCACTATAGTGCACTGAGCATGCCGTCACAATCATGTGGCAACAAACGCAGCTCGATTTTTTATCCAGACTAAGATTTCATCGTCTTAAGTTTTTGGTCGAAATCTTAAAATCCGACAGCCAAAATTTACAGCAGCTTCGACGCCTCCGTATGTGAAATCTAACCGTTCCTCGCACCCAGGGTTCAGACCAGGGATAGCCTCAGACCTTATGCACATGATGTAATTGGTTTCATGTTTATCAAGTATACGAATGCCATGATTTGGTCGCTCGAATGAGGCGTGTTGCTGTTGATTTTTCTGCAGTTGTTTCCACAGATTAGCAACTTCTATCTAGTTTTTCTCCCTGCCCGGGCATCGTCACCGAGTGTACGACATATCGAAACGCTCGTCTTGATGAGACAAATAGGCTCAATAAAATTTGAGCGGGATTCGACTTGGAATGAGTGAGATATAGGCCTCGAAAGTCACTGCCTGTGACTGTGAAAACAACCACCTTTAATGGTGTTATTGTGCAGGGTGGCCACACGGGAATAGTGTGCGGCCTACCTCTTTTGGTATTTTACCCATAACTTTGTCTTGGAGTGCCCGATTAAGCTGAAACTTGACCCATAAGGGCTTTTGACCGTGACATATCCAATGGCGGTGGTTGCACAGCTCTTTGATCCATCGAAAATAAAATTTTGGTTACATGGTCCATTTCAGGGTGCTAAAGGCCAATTTTGCCGAAATTATTTATTTGTGTTTACTGCCTTAGATATGTCGGATTGCGATGAAACTTGGCAGGTGGCCTTTTGAAGTGCTTATGAAGATCATGATCAGTTTTGAGACCATTCTGAGACTATCAAAATTTCTACTGTATGTTGAGACTTTATTGACCTGCTTCCTCTTTATTCCTCATCAGGGACCAAGGTGCTAAAAACTGTATTTAAGACAAATAGCCAAAGGGCTTCGTAATTTCTCTAAGATGGCCATACACTCGGGCGAGTCCTCGAACCCCCAAAGCGGCGCAAGGGCATTAGTGTTCTAGTCGCTAAAATCTCTCTCACCGTCAGCCTCCTATCTGCAAGCAGAGGATCTGCGTGCCCTCCACGTGCCAAGCCTCCGACATTGTTTGAGAGAGGGTTTCCGCCTCCGTCACCTGGAGGGAAACTAGGATTCCACCGACACCACTTGCAGCATGGACCATGGCTAGGAAGTTTAAGGTCATGCGGCACAGACCTGTGGGGAAATTGCATCCACCTTTGTGGCAGCATATGGCAGAGAGGGCTTGCATTTGATGCGCATGGCAGCTTGAACGAAGGATGTGCGGGCGGTGGTCTATGAAAAGTAGGCGCACTCAGAGGCTTGCAGGGGGGTTGTGGACGGTGTTCTGAATAAGATGGGCCATGACGAGGGCTTCTCGCTCGTGTGAGGGTGAGAATTTTTCAGGCTGCCACACATGTGCGATGGCACACGTGTGCTCGGGACAACTGTGTGCGAGGTCTGGGGTTCATTTTTCAGGCCATCGATACAGTTTGGCCTAGCTTACGACTATAGTGGGCTTGTGTGGACTCGGATTTAGTTTGTGCCCCGACCCTACTCGACCCATTGTCATTTTTGAATTTCTACCATGCCTAGATTCCTATGTGCCCTTGACCTTTTCGATAATGACACAACGTCATTCGTGACCTTGGGCGATATCTGACCTTTTGTGAGGGGCAAGATTGGTAAATGCATTTTACCAAGGGGATAAAAAAAAGAGGGGTAAACCCTATTTTCACCTTCATCCTTAGTGAAAACTTGGATTTTTCAGAGAGTAAGGGTTTTCAAATAAGAAGGGTTCATGGTAGGCAGGGTGTGCGCGAGGGCTTCCGGTGGGGAACTTGGTGAAGTTCTGGCAGGTAGGCTCAGGGTAGTGCCGACATAGAGCTCATGAGGGTGCTGGTCAGGAGCTCAAGGGAGTCTCGTCAGAGGGATGCAGCAGGTTTTTCGACGAGGAGTGTGCTGGTGAAGTGACGAGAGAGAGGAGTTTAGGCCATGAGTGCACGACTATACTCTAACAGGGGAATCGCAAGGGTGAAGGGTTTTTTGATGTCGGTTGCACCAGTGAGAGGACTCCGACCGAGATAGGGGACGGCTTTCCAGTGAAGAGGGAGTGAGCACATAGTAGTGCTGTAGGGGATTTCCGGTGAGCAATGAACCATGGACGAAGGGGTTTCCCAGGAGGTACCGAAGGGTCGCGCAGCAGACGAAGGGTCTTTTGGTGTTAGAAGCCAGAGGGTCACATAGAAAGCAAAAGGTCTTCCAATAAGAAGAGAGAGTCGTCTGAAAAATGAAGGGTCACAAAGGAGACCAGAGGCCGCACGTGTAGGGAGGACACATGGCAGAAGTCAAGGAGTGCTACAGCTGCGCACAGTGATCGAGGGACCGCATGCAGAGGAGGGCCAATGACGAGCCTCCACGTGGGCCTATGGCTGCCATTTATTGATCACATGCTTTTAATAGCCAACCTGTGGTGGCTTATAAAGCGTCAGGCCTCCTGGTTTGTCGAGGCCATTTTCCCTTGTAGAAGAAGCTTTCTGGTTCCCCTGTTCCTTACCTTGTGAGGGGCTCATGTCCTTAGCAGGGGTTCGTGTTCGTTCCCTGGATCTTGCAGGGCATTCTTGCCGTTCCTACCTTAGTTGTGGTCCTCGTGGGGACGCAAGCGTAAAGCCCTGGCTAGATGGTAGGCCGGTGCTTGCGGGTTCCTACTGTTTACTCGATGTCATGAGGGTGAGTCTTGAAGCCATGCGTAAGGTGGCAATGATGTCTCACCCTGAATTGCAACGGTGGGGAGATGGCTCGGCCTGGATTGCAACAGCCGATGAAGGAAGTGTTCTGCTCGAACCCCCACGCATGGCAGCTCTTTTCAGCCGAGAGTCCCCATTTGCCTTCCTTGAAGGAGTTCAAGGAAGAGCAAGAGACCTCCTCTGCATAGATGAAAAGGGCACTTAAAGGAGATCGTCACCTGAGGAGATGGCGTAGACCTAGAACTACATCCCTCGGTGGAATGTTTATTTCAGAACAATTGTGTTTTTGGGAGTTACAGGTTCAATGTAATAATTAACCAGTAACCTTGTCTTGTTCATGAAATAAAGCCTCATTTGTATTTCTCCTTCGCTCTATGGTTTGCAATATCTCGTCCCTTTTCACCTATGGTTTATTCACCTTTCAGTTTTCCTCCTGTGTATTAAGTCCATATCTTACTTGATTGGTGGGATAAGGAATGAATCAAGGAATGTGCGTTTGGCGGTGGTTATCACCATCCTTTTGTGTGAGTAACTTGGCTACCCTTGATTTTACCTGCGGGCCGTTGAGAGCCTTCCCTTTGTGCCTTCTAACTTAAACACCCTTTTAGGTTTTCATTTAAGTCCTTGAGGTGAAAACCATTTCTGGTTTCTGCCAGACCTCGAAGAAGTTTTGTGGTGCTTTTGCCCGACGTCTGCCATTTTTTTTTTTACTCACGATGCTCTCTTAGGTTTTCATCGTGCTCATATTCTATTTTGACGACCCTTGCTCACGATAGTCGATGATGCTATCGCGCCCCTTCATTCTTTTATTTTAACATTTTTACCCACGACACCCTTTCGGGTTTTTTCCGCGTCCGCCATTCTAAGAGGGGAGATGGGAGCAGGTAGGGTATCAAATTCCTTTCCTTGATGTGTGTCGAGCAGCTGCAGTTTCAATGACCTCAAAAGGGGCACTTACTTCCCTTCCATCTAGAGGATCATGTTTGAAGTCATTTTTCTACACCATGTGTCCCCAACACGAATAAAGAGAAGCCAGGTTAATAAAGCTCTGATTCACAAATGGAATTTTCAATAGTCATGGAATTGGCCATGATGAGTGAAAATGTTCTTAAGAACTTCATAAGGTCATCTGCTAAGTTTCATCGTAATCCAACATGTTTAAGGTAGCGTCGACAAAGAAATAGTTCTAGAAAAAATCAGCCTTTAGCACCTTGAAACGGACCCTATATTAACGGAGCCTCAAATGGCTATGGGGTCATTGTCATTGGATCCGAGACGGTAGAAAACCCCTATGGATCAAGTTTCAACCCAATCAGATGTTCTAAGACAAAGTTATGGGCAAAATACTAAAAGTGGGTAGGTCGCAAACTATTCCCGTCCGCCCTCCCTGCATCAGCTGTCGTTAATGGAGACTAGTTTTCACAGTTTTAGGGTCAACTTTGGAAGGCCATATCTCCTTTATCTTAAGTCGAATCGAGCCCAAATTTTGGAAGCATGTTCGTCTCGTCATGTTAAGCATTTTGATAAGTGGCACCGCCTGTGATGTCACTCGAGGAGGAGGAAACATTAGAGAGAAGTTGACGATTTGTGGTAAAAGTTGCAGGAAAATCAACAGTGACACACCTTGCTCGAGCGTCCATATCACGGCTCTCGCACGATGGATCGACATGAAACAAGTTCCATTGCATGCTCAAGGTGTGAGGCTACATTTGGGCTGAACCTCGCATTTGATGAATGGCTAGATTCTACGTACGATAACAACGAAGTTGCTGCAAATTCCGGCCACTAGAATTCAAATTCCAACCAAAAACCCAAAAATGGAAAATCATCGCTTAGGCACGAAATCAAGCTGTGTTTGTTGCCAAACGATCGTGAAGGCCTGCTCGTCGTAATTCAACAAAGAAATCATGAAGAAATGTTGAGAAACAGGCACAATCTTGATCCAAAGATCGCAAGTTTCTCACAAATTTTGCATCGCATTATTATGGCCCAAAAACACGATCCGTGATTCGAAATGGGTATTAAAACAATCATCATTTCGAGCCCAACAAGAAAACAATCATATTTTAGCCGAACAAGTGCTGAAATAACCCCGAATCAACCTTGGAATATTACACACGTTCTAGGGCAGCAGTGGGGACTGAATTGGAATTACGTGAATTGTTGGGCAAGGGTAAAATCGTCATTTTGCCCCCATTTTTAAAATTTATTTCAATTCAATTAAATTTTTATTTTCAACAATTAGGGTGAATTTAGGGCATCCACCCATATTTGGGCCCCACCTCTATATATACATGTGATATCTCAATGTAATGGACCCCAATTACGACCCCAACTTAATGAATAAAAATAAAGGCTTTAGCTTGAGTGTGTGGGTCACGTCTTGGAGAGAAAAAGAGGAGAGAGAAAAAAGGTTTGGTACCCTTGGATTAAGGTAATTTTCTCTCTCCTCCCTTCTCTCTCCTCCCTTCTCTCTCCTCTTCTTTCTTTCTCTCTCCTCTTCTTTTTTTCTCTCTCCTCTTATTTCTTTCTCTCTCCTCTTATTTCTTTCTCTCTCCTCTTATTTCTTTCTCTCTCCTCTTATTTCTCTCTCTTCTCTCTTCTTTTTCTCTCTTATTCTCTCTTATTTTTTCTCTTCTTCTTTCTTTCCTTTTTCTCTCTCCTCTCTTTCCTTTTTCCCTCCGTGTTCTTGCCTTTTCTCTCTCGTCCCTTTCTTTTTCTCTCTCCTCTCTTTCCTTTCTCTTCTTCTCTATCATGCACGGTAGTATCTACTATTGAGCTTGACATTTTTGCCCTTCTGTCAATCTCTTTGAGATGATTATAGTGAGCCAAGCCCTTCCCCGAGTGGCGGGCCGGGCTGCTGTCCAAATTCCTCCTCCTGTCGTGCACGGTGGTACCCATCGCCGCGCATGACATCTCTCACCCCATTCTTTGACAAGGACATGGAACTGGGCTCTTTTCCTAGTGACAAGGACACACATTTCATCTTTAAAGTACTGATTGAAAGCCATATCAGTCTTTAAAGCCCTTTCTTTAAAGTACTGGTTGAAATTTATACCTATCTTTAGAGCCATTTCTTTAAAATTATTGGTTGAAAGTCATAGCTATCTTTAGAGCCATTTCTTTAAAAGTACTGGTTGAAAGCCATACCAGTCTTAAAGCCCTTCCTTTAAAGTACTGGTTGAAATCCATATCATCTTTAGAGCCCTTTCTTTAAATTACTAGTTGAAAGCCATACCAGTCTTTAGAGTCCCTTTCTTTAAAGTGATGATTGAAAGTCATACTAGTCTTTAAAGTTCCTTCCTTGGAGTATTGGGTGAAAAGCAGACCAGCCTCTAAGAGTTTTTTTTTTTTTCTCCTCTTTGAGAGATTAGTTAAAAGTCATACATCTTTCATTTTCTAACATTCCCCCCTTCTTTCCTTTCATCTCTATTCTACTCTCTTTCTTCGTCTGAAAGACCAGGTGAGCATCAGACTACTCTCCATTTCTTTATTCTAGCCCTCGAATGTACGCTCGTGTGCATTCACCTAAAGACAAAGTGAGGTCCTCTGACCCACTTGTCTTGTATATTAACATGTGTGTGCGATTGCAGAAACAGGAGATAATAGGTCAAGGGAGGCAATTGCGAACCAGCCGTAGGCTTGGGGGGCTTTCCATAGTGATCTAAGAGAGCGCCCATGCAAGTCAGCCCAAGTGCATCACAAACCCAGGTGAGGTGTGTCCCGCCTCACACCCTAATTTATCTCTCACCAGTTGGTGTACTTGCCCTTGTTTTATACACAAGGTTCTCGAGAGAGAGGTCTCAGTCCCGGGTTCTCTTTGAAACCGGAGACACGTGCCACCAAGTCAACCCAACCCAGGGGTGAGATCTAGGGATCTAACCAGCTTGGCGACTCCACTGAGGACACACTACCCCATCGTTGGATCGTCCTTGTTTGGTTTGTTTCTCCTTTTATTTCTGTTGATTGCTCGCACATGGCGTTAGGGTTCTTTGACCCATTTATCCAAATCGGGGATTTTCTAATCCCCGCATTCGTAAGTTCCCTTTGGGAACAAGTTCCTTGAACTTTGTTCCCGACTTTCCTCCTAAGCAAAGACCTAGTGTCTACCTCCCAGGTCTTGACCTGGATTGGCGTGAGAAGGGATTTAGAGGTCCCTAACTCTCCATCTCCAAGCTTTAGTGGAACTCTCACCAGAGCGTGTCACATGGGTGGCACATCTACCCCCACTCACAACATGCACCTTGTTACCGGCAAGTCACTTGCCAATCGTATTTTTGCCTGCCCAGTCCCTAGCTGCAAAAGGTAAGCAAGTTATCGTTGCTCCTATGGGTCGCTGCAAGGCTACCCCCCACATTCCTGCACCACCTAGAATTTCTATGTTTAGAGACTAAACACATCGAGGAGGAGACCTTAGGGCCTCCACCTCTCGCACACACACTAAGGCTCGAAGGTCGTCCGCTAGAGCCACACCTCAGGGCAACCCTCGTATTGCCTCAAGTCGGTGTTCAGGATTGAATCTCCTGGGGCCAAATCCTGCACGCGCCATGCATGAGCATCCCACCACTTGAGGTGGCGCTATCCCTGTGTCAACCCGAGTACACGGGAGACCCCCTCATCTTCTCTCTCAGCACGCACTTGCGCACCCTGTAAGAGTTAGACTTCTGCTTGTTCCCTTACAGACACGTGCTCATGGTATCTCTGCCCCTTAAGACCAAACTGGTTACTCGAGCCTGTGTTGATGCTCAAATCACCCAGAATTCTGCCTCAAGGGGTGCACACGCACCACCATTAGGAACTATTCCTGGCTCTCGACTTAGACATCGTCACGAGCCCACCCCTACTCCAATTGTCCCTTCTCCTCAGGGCAAGCACCTCAATACATGATACTCGAAGACCTTCCCTAAGAGTACCATCTTGAACCAACCCCATCAGATCAGTCAGCTCTTGAGAAACCACAAAAGAGCTCAGGGCAAAGACTTGACGGTAGACGAAGTCCTTCAACCCCTGACTTCTTTCAAGCCAAGGAAGGAGCTCGAATTAACCCTTGTTCGAGGTCCACACCCCTTGCCTCATCTCTTGGAGAAAGCTCTCTCATGCATAAGAAAAGTAGACCAGTCTCAGTCTCAATCCCAGCTCTGGAGAGTGGTGCATCAGAGTCTCAGAGCTAAACATGACAAAGGTCTTCGAATCCTCACTCGAGAAGCGACTAAGACAACCAGGGCAACCAACTCCGTGGACCTTCTTCCCAAGAACCCTTTCTACCCACTCCAGAAGACAATAAAGCTTGAAGAAGAAGCACCAGAATCTTGCGTGGTTGTCAGCGTCATAGGAGATGACCTGACCTCGCAGCACCCACGGTCCCAAGACCGTCAAGAACCGGTTCTCACGCGCTCTGCATACAAGGCTCGAGTTTACTAGGGACACATTGAGCCCCTACTGACCGACTTGCCACAACCCATACGACAGCCACACAAGGTCTTGACTGCACCAGAGACTGACTTCCCATAAGAGAGGGTTAGCGTGATGGTCATCAACGAACTTAATGACAGCCAAGAAGAATGCATGGATAGGTTCGAACACATAATACGAGCAATGATGGAGAAGATAGACCGCATGGAAAGATGATGCAGCTCCAAGGCAGCCTCCTCCTCCTGCCTCACAAGACAATTCCATCCCTCTCCCCGTTTCACAGGCAGATATTGACGCGATGGTTACCCATAGCCTACGAAACAGGAAGATTCCAGGTATGCAGGGGACAACGCTTTACCAAAAGCCATACCCCTCGTATATTGATCAAGTCCCATTTCCCCCTAATTCCCAAAAGTGGAGGCTCCCCCTATTAATGGCACAACTTCATTGCATCAACATATCACTCATTTTCAAGCGGCATGTCATGAGACATCATCTGATGGGAGACTCTTTCTCCGTCAGTTTCTTTGGTCCAGCATTTTAGTGGTATGCTCGGCTTCCTCCTAACTTAGTGCATACTTTTCTATGGGGTTGAGAGAGGTCCAAACCATCGAGCTTCTCACCTTGACCAAGGTACCAGACAAACTCACAGATCAGTTCATAGCAAGATGGAGAGATTTGGCTACTTACCATTCCAATCCAATGTCTGAGAAGGAAGCAGTCCAGACTTGTGTGCGCAACATGCGGCCTGAGATCGCTTTGCATGTTGAGACCTCGATCCCAACCTCCATGTCAGAGCTGATCTTCAAGTCGGTCCGCATTGAGAGCCTGTTCCAACACCATGGCAAGTCACGACCACAGTCTTCAAGCTCAGGAAACGGCCGAGGTAATGGGAGTTCTAGACCTAACCCTCGAGGCAACCAGCAAAAGGGAAAGATTAGCGCGGCCGTCACTGTGATTGACCCAAAGAAGACTGCCCCTCAGACTTTGGATCTCTCAAAAGGGGTAGGTCCAATGAAGACCCGGGCAGCACACTAAGGAGGTCAACAACAACCCCAGTCATACAACAAGGTGCCTCCTCCTCCGAACCTTAATCGAAGTGACTACTAGGCTAGACAAAAGAATAAAGTCTATAGCTTCGACAAGGAATGGGTTCCCACTCTGCTGCAGCTATTGCTGGAGCAAAACATGATTGAGCTGCCTGAGATAAAGAATCCTGAACAAGCCGGTCTTGATACACACACAAATTACTGTGCCTATCATCGAAGGTTAGAGCTCACCCTAGAAGAATGCTACACTATTAAAGACCATATCGAAGCCTTGATTCGGAAGGGTCAGATAAGACCATATCGAAGCCTTGATTCGGGGCAGCAGAAGCCTCCCGTGTGGTGACAGTCTAGGAAAAAGATGAAGGCCCATACTCCCTCGATGAATTACTAGCAGATCTCCTCCAGTTACTATTCTCCATGATGCTCCAGGAGGGAATTATCACGCTGAAGCCAGTGAGGTAGGCGAAGTGCCGATGTTGGGGGTTTTACTAAGCGCAAATGTTGGGGGTTCCAGTAGGGGGTTTCATACATCAGAGTCACCTTTCCAATTGGGGGTTTTACTAACCGTGCTTTCATTGATGAACTAGGTAAAGAACTGGACGGTGCACCCACAACCATTAGAAAGCTCACATACATATTGAGCGTTAGAGGAGGGGGTTTGGCCTATCATAACTCATATGGCGCAAAACTCGAGGGGCACTTCCCCCATCACATTGCTCGTACACACGGGCTTGATCAAGGTTGTCCCTTCTCTGTATTCTTTGAGAATCGCCATGGCAAAGTCAATACAGGGAAGAAGGAGATACTAGGGACTCTTAGCGAATCATGGATGTTAGAGCATGCTCGCACTGCTTGGTCCACATGCTTGGGCGTTACTGAGGTTAGTAAGTATGTGGTGCCTCGTTTTGGCAGAAGGGTTCAAGCAACTGAGGCATATGAGCACTGGTGGAGAATCACTAACCACAGATATTGGGAGGTTCACCACCCTTGGAAAGGGAAAACCTGCAACTGGTGCCAAGAGGCCAGGAAAAGAAGAACTTCAAGATTCCTTCTTTTGCCCATGTCTTTACACTGGACTACCCTTGAAACTGAAGATCTCTTGGGATACCTCGAGAGATAATGGTAGATGACTCTTCACCACAAGTTCTTGCCCTAAAGGCGAAGACCGGAGCCTCTTTGATCATCTCAGCTCTATTTTCAAGTGGAAAGAAGGTCGGAAGGTTTTTGGCGAAGGGCATCCAGTTCAGGATTTGAATGCCCTATTAGGGAGCGGTCCTCACAACACTCTTGCTGCCAGCTCTACTCGTGGAGGGGCTCTGGGAAGACTTTACCCTCTCAAAAAGGAGGGAAGAAAAGGAAGCGACCTGCCCCTACTAGCCTCTCTATGTCGCATCCTACTACTGTGCCTCTTCAAAAATGCAAGAGTACCAGACAATCTCTCGCGCCTAAGCCAACAATTAGTTCTTCATCTTCTAGTTCTTCAGAGACTCAAGTATATAGATTAAGTTACTCTGAGCCTATCATTATTGCTTCCGATCGAGAGGTGACACCTGAGCTTGAAGTAGCGTCCCCAGCTCCAAGGGTGACTCATGAGTTGAGTTCGGTTCCATCTTCTCTCAAAAGAATGAGCTTGGACTCAGATCCATGTTCTAGGAAGAGAGCTCCTTCAGATCTAGTGGAGATTAGTGGGGCTGGAAGTATCGCGGTTGGTGAAGACCCTGTTACCATTCAGGGGGAGGAGCTCAAGGTCAATAATGCACCCGAGCAACAAGAGGTTGCTGCCCCGTATGATGCAAGCGATGAGATCATGGGTGATGCAGGCCCCAGCAATCCTCAAGGGGAGGATCTCGAGGGCTCAGAGGCTGTGGCACCCAAGAGTGCAGATCTTGGTGATAAAGGGGTTGAACACTTCGTGGCAGAAGTTCTGGCTCCAGGGGATGGAGGTCAGGAAGAAGAGGCCACTTATGAACATGTCGGAACTGACATGGTGGCTCCAGAGGGTGAAGGCTAAGGAGGGGAAGCTAGTCCTGAGGACGAAATTGTAGCTGAAGGTCCAGGGGAGGGGCTTAGTGTTGAGGGGATCAAAAAACCCGAGACAAGGGCTCGCTCGGGATCCAAGGGGCCTGAGACTGAAATGGTGGCTCCAGAGGATGAAGGCCAAGGAGGGGAAGCTGGTCTTGAGGACGAGACCGTAGCTAGAGGTCCAGGAGAGGGGCTTAATGTTGAGGGGGAGAGCAACTCAAGGCAAGGGCTTGCTTTGGATCCAAGGGGCCTGAGACTTTGAGCTTTGTGGTTGCTTCAGCAGAGGCAGTCACCAGTATGGCCATCATCCCTTTAAGCCCAGCCCTCAAAATCGAAGCTCCTTCAGTCGTGTGGCCCCAGCAGCACTGTCCAGGACTAATTTCACAGGGGTATCCATCATGATCATGAATATGCTTCGTGTGGGCATTTGAAAGTTAAAGGAACTGCCCTTCGCCAATCTCGACAATGCAATCCAGAAGCTAAGGCAAATTTCCCTCCTAGGGGATGCACAAGAGGTCCTCTCATATTTTGATGGCACCATAAATGAGCTAGAGGGATGGTGAACAAGGGCACTTCAACTGGAAACAACTGCACGGCAATTAGAGGATTCTCGCTTGGCTCTTCTGGAAGCCTCTCTCATGCGTCGTCACAAATCAATAGAGGCCCATACAGAGAAGAGGGATGTTGTGGCTTCTCGGAGATCTGACCTCAATGAAGACGTGATCGCTCACTTCAACAGAATGACAGCCCTGAAGGCAGAGATATGGAGGATGAGGGAGGAGTTTGAATGGCTCGAGAAAGAGGCGAAAGATTGAGAAATAGAAGATGAGGTCCTAGCCAAGGAAATATCATCCCTTGACTACACCCTGGGGGAGGAAACTGCCTCTTTGGAACAAGAGGCTCAATTAGTGATTGATCTGAAGAGATGCATTCAGCATGCCAAGGCTTCTTCTACTGCATCCAAAGCGAAGATCAATGATATCATTGATGGTTTTTTAAAGTGTTGTTTTGTCCCTTTTATCTTTTTTCTTTTTTTTGTATAGCGACACTTGTAACAATTTCTGGATTTATGAATGAAATGCCTCTTTTCTTTTTCTGCCTCAATCTGATCATGATGTGTGAATCCATTCTTTCTTTTACATTTATTTGCATTGCACTTCTTGCTTTCGGCTAAGCCACCTTTCGAGGTGTTCATTGTCTCCGGCCCTTCATAGAGGGGAACGACAAGGAATACCTTATGCCATGTTTCGCAGTGTGACAAGCTGTTGTGGTTTCAATGACTTCGAATGGGGGAGCAGTTGCCTCTTCCCCTCTTAATGTTTGATTAGCCAAGGGCTCGTAATTCATCGTCCTCGTAATACGGTGAGCCTGCTTGATATAAATACTCCAATCAGGTGGAATTTTGGCTTCTATTCAAGGTGAGTTCCTTTCATGCTCATTATAGTTGTTCGTCTCGGGCACAAATCCCTTCAGATGTTTTGAGGTGGTTCGCATGACTTCCAATTGGTTCTGAAGCTTTGGAACTTCACTTCTTAAGTTGACAAGGGCATCCTGCTCTTGTGGATGAGAGGGCTGCCCTTTCTCTAACTTTTCTTCTCCTGAGGAATCAAGGAGGCACAAGACCTTCATCTGACTACCGGCCTGAGCTGGTGGTGTTTTCTTTGCTTAGGGAAGCTGGAATTTGGAGTATTTTTCGAGGTGGATATTGTGCTACTTCCGCTTCCAGAAGTGCAATGGGGATATGAAAAACCTTTTGGTGGTCTGGGGCGTAAGTGACCTTTGGGGTCGAGAGGTCTATCCCCATGACTTCCTCGGTATAAGAAACAACTTTTGGTTCAGCTTCCTGTAAAGGCAACTCATGACTAAAAGATGATGAGAGGACCTCATCTCTAGGGGAAGATGAGGTTTCTTTGGAGATGGGGCCAGGCATATTGAGATGAATAGGGGTTAAGGGGAAAAATTTGTCTTGTCTTTCTTCTTCTTTGAACATGTCCACAACTGTCCGCCCTATGTCCTCAACGTCTTCATGGGACAATGATTCTGTCCTTTGCACAAATTTTTGATTATCATTATTTGACTCTTGGGGTGACACCGGTTCTATGAAGTAGTACTTTGCATCTGCATAGTGCCTCTCGGCGACAAGAAACGGTCTTTTGTCAGCATGACCATATACTGTCTCTCATCCCGAATGTACTTAAAACACTGATGCAGTGCGAACAAAACCACTCCCTGGTCATGCAACCAAGGGCGCCCGAGAAGGACATTGTAAGAGGTGTCGGTGTCGATTACATGGAATTGGGCATAATCATTCAATTCACTGATCTTAAGGTGAAGGCGAACTATGCCAGTTGGTTTGTCTCCCGACTGGTTAAACCCCTGAATCGTGATATGAGTCGGAGTGAGATCTTCATAACCCAGCCCCAATCAAGTAATAATCCTTTTTGAGATAAGGTTGACTGCCAACCCTCCATCTAACATGATCCGGTTGATGGGGCATGCAATTCACCAATTACCAAGAGAGGGCGATTGTAAAATTTCCCTCCCAACTGAAAGTTGTCATCTGAGAAGGTGATTGTCAAATAGCCACTTAAAATTGTCGGGTCTACTTCAATGGGTTCTACTTCAGTCTCATATACTTCTAGATTGGAAAGAGCTTAGACCAGAGCCATACGATAGTCCCTTGAGAACATGAGGGCATCGTAAATACTAAGAAGAGCCTGAAGCTTCCTTAGGTGCCCGATCACGTCATATTTCACATTGTCATCTTTAGCCTTTTGTATTCCTGGACCCGTCACTAGCTTGGATGGTGTGGTTGGTTAAAGGATAGGCTTAGATGGAGGAGGTTTGTTTCAGGATGCTGGCTAACTTTGCCGTGCAGTCGACATGGTTTGGGAAGTTTGGGCTGATTTGGTCGAAGGATTGCGAATTAAGGGAGTGGAGCTTTAGGGTTGAGGTTTAGGAGGTGGCTGTGTGTACAGGACCGATGGTGGCCTCAGATATTTAAGGAGTGATGGTTTAGACAAGGTATTTGGGTATGAGAGAAGCGGTGGATTAGATGGGGTACTTGGGTATGGGAGAAGTGGCAGACCAGGATACTTTAACAATTTCGACCTTTGCGGGGGCGGCTGCAGTGTCTTCCCCGACATTAGATTCATTTGGCTTGTGTTCGTTGACGCTTCGGAGATCTGAACCATGTGGCAGACTTCCTGAATATAAAAGCTCTGCCCTCTTGACTCTCTCCGCCTTTGCTCAAAGTCGGGCCCGGGATGCCACTAGGGTTTCTTTGCTTTGGGCCTTCTGCGCTTGTTGTCGCTTTCCCCATCAACAGGAGGCGATTCCGTCCTGGCACGAGCTACTAAAGCATCAGCAACCGTCAAGAACTCGGCTGCCTGAGCCAGCGTCCTTCTCAGCTGCTTCCTATGTCGTCTACTAATATTAGAACCCTTCAGTTCCTTATCAAGGGCCTCAAAATCTAGGCACTCCGAGGTTCTACCTGCAAAAGAGGTAATAGAAGAAGAGAGAGAAGAAGAAGAGGGGTTAGGGGGTGAGGGGCTTTTAAGGTCATCACCTACATCGGACCAATTCGAGCAGCTTTTTTCATCATCACTGGAGTTGGACGTGTGCAGGGGATCTTTTGGGTCCTTCCCTTGCTTAGACCGTTGGGGGGTGCTTTTAATGTCATTACCCTCATTGGACATTATCTGAGCAGATAATGACTCAGGGATTTCTTGCTGACGAGAAGAGGGAGTAGGAAAGAAATCTTGCAAGGACGGTAGAAGAGGAAGAGGTTTGAAGAACTCCTTCTCAAATTGAGGTCGGGTATCTTGCTATTCCAACGGACAACCTTTGATGCCTGTCTCCTCCTGGCACCCTTTGGGAGCACCCGTCCAGTTTTGCTAGGTTTATGGGCAGGTCTAGCTTGATGAATTGCCTCTCATTTCAGGGACTTCAATCGACTCTGCCCGTGATATACTCTCCATGGTTGAGAAATTGAGCGCTCCAGCGGATCAGGAGTATCATGACTAAAGGCTTGCAATGAAAGGTCTTCTTGAATGGGAGTAATGACTTGAGGGTCCACTTCTGGAGCGGTGCAAGCAAGGTGACCTCTTTGCACTTTCTCTGTGACTATGGTTTGGAAACCATAGCACCCGTTCAGGTCATGGCCTCATATCTGGTGATACGGACACCGGGGTTTTACGTCACGCACGAAACTTATTTGGGAACAAATAAATATTTCTTCCATGTATGCAAAGCCAGCTAGAGATGAATTACAAAGAGAAATCTTGTTTACATAAATATCATTATAAGTACAAAGAGCAAGTGCAAGAATTAACCGCCGCTTATGCCATTGCTTCTCATGTCGTTTCGTTAATTCCATCGTTATATAGAATAAATGAAAGATATTATATCGAAATTAAAAAAAATTATGGGAACAAACGCATTATTTAAGAAATATATCTAACTCAAACAAACATCTACTGCAAATGTATGGGTCGATGCAAATGCAAGTGTAGCTATCTCATATTATACACTTACACCTTCATAATAAAAAGGTTGTAAACAAATGTATGGGTCAATGCAACTATTTATCAGTTCATAATATTATCATACAACATTGCTGGAAAATCAACATCAAATGTACATTAACGTATGTTGAAGTACAAAAAATGAGGGGGAAACTGGTTGGTCTAATCAATAGTTATTAGCCTAAACGTTTCTCTCAAAAAATTAATTAAACACTTTTAATACATCATAATTTGTCATACAAAGAAAAAAGCACAGAGCAAAAAACATGCTCACAAATTAATAAGTGATAAGTAGGTTTTTCTTAGAGAGAGATAGAGAGATTTAAATCAATTGGGGTTACTTAGAGAAAGAGAGATTTAAATTAGTTGGTTTTTCTTAAAGAGAGAGAGATAAGAAATCAAGCAGGTAAGATAATATCCATGGAGATAGAAATTAAGGTTTAACTCACCACTTCACCAAAACAGATTTCGCTGACTTTTGAAATGACGAAGATTGTACCTATTTTTGCTTGATGGTCGGTCATTGATTTCACAGTCAGAGTGTGTAGCATGGTTTGGTCTAAAATGAGAATTTGTAAGAGTGTTCTTGCCAACCACAATGCATAGTGATGTTTCTATCACTGCCTGTGTTGAGATGAAGCGTAAGTCCTCATTTTATATAAATCCCCATTTATTTCTCAAAATCCTCAAAAAATCGACAAACTATAACCTCAAAAAATCAACAATCTATATTGGTTTCAATCTTAGAGGTAAAGTTCCCAACATCATATAAAGCTTATTTCTATAGAGAGAGTACCTTGATAGACAAAAGAGGTGAGACGTCCTTTACAAACCTTCATCTGCAAATGTTTTGAGGTTATAAAACATCATTTACCTGAAAAACTTTTGAGCAATTTGATAAGAGAGAGAGAGAAAGAGCTGTGAGATCTGCTTGAGAGTGGGAGAGAGGCTTTTGTAAGTGGATCTCAGAGCGGGAAGGTGCAATGAGGGAAGCGAAAATCTAATGGGGTTATTATCATGGTTATGGGCAAATTTCGCTCACAGTTATAGGTAAATTTGGCTTAGCGTCATAATGTGTTTTGATGGGAAATAAAATCCAATGGGGTTATTCAAACAGTTCCTAGTTGCTATCTCAATTTTTTTCTTGAAATTAAAAAATACTCCAATTTTGGTACATCCAAGCTGGTCCTAATTTATTGAATTTATTTTGAATTTGTATTCAAATTTATTGTAAAACATTTATGAAGGTAAGCTAAACTATTTTTTCTTCCTTAGTGAATGATATTTAGTTTTCTTCTTTTCTAATATCATTAAAAATCATATTTTGTAAGGAAGTAATTAAAAAAAAATTTCCCTTTCTTAGGCTTTTTCCAACCTGTAAGAAGCATGCTTGGAAAGTTAAAAACATTAGTGTTGTTTTGAAAGTTAAAAACATTAGTGTTGTTTTTTATTTTTTAATTTTTTGTAGATATTTATCCGAATTTTATGGTGAATTTTTGATAATTTTATGTATGCAATTATAACATTTTTAATCAAATATTACCGTTGACTTACTTTTGTCAACGTCATTTTTGCTTACCGTTCTATTTTTAAAATTTTCTAATAATTTTAAATTCTCCATAAAAATTAATTTGCAAATATTTATTATTCTTAAAATTATTTGCTATGTTAAAACATTTTTATTAACAAATTGCTATATAATTATTTTATGAATTAGTTTTCGAGATTCTTTATTTTACGGATTGTTGTTTCTTTTCGTTATGTCGATAAAATTTGATGTCACGGTTTTTATATGATATTTCGTTTTTGGTGAACATTGAGTGTTTCATAAAATAAAGAGTTTGTCTCTCTTTTGGGCTAAATTAAGATCTAAGAATAGACATGTTATCTATTTTCTATAAGTTCTTTTACTCTAATGTTTATTCAATAATTTTAAACTATTATTTATTTATTTTTTGTATTGTTCTATAACTACCAAAAAATAATATTACTTTTAAATTATTCTATTATCTTAATTCTAAATTTTCACAGTTTTAAGTTTTTTATCAGTAATTTATAATTTTAAGTAAAAAGTTTTAAGTTTTACAAATAGTTTAACTAAATTTCAAATTAAATTCTCAGTTTCAAATATTTTAAATGATATCAAATTTTTACTTTTCAGTTTTTTTCTAATTCCAACTTCTCAATGGTTTTCAAATTAGATTATAATTGATTTAATAGATTTTCAAATATTGTGAAAAGTATTGTATGCTACCATGTATGTTTTATTTTAATGGGTGATTCTATTATCTATTAATTTCTATACTTATAAGGCCCTTACTAGCTAATCTTTTTCTTAAATATGAAATTAGAAGAAGAAATTTATTGTGCCTCAAATAAATTGAAGTTTCTATTATTACATATTTTATATATTTATATTACATTTTTAATGTTTTGAAATTTCATTTATGATTCATTTTCCTTTTTCTTGAGAAATTTTAAAATACAAAAATTGATGTTATTTTTTTAGCAAATTTTAAACGTTTTGCAAATAGTTTATAGCCAATTTCTTAATGTCAAAACACGAATTTATATGAACACTATATGCTTCATGACTAGCACTTTAGCATAATTTTATGGAATGTACAATAATACGAGATATAAAGAAAGATAAAAGGTTTAAAGATTTGAGATGGGTCCTAAGTAAAAAAATCATGTGAAGCAAGAGATTGGGCTAAGTAAATAACATGTACTACCCATTGCATATTACGCGATTATTTATTTGATCGCGTATTTTTATTTTTACGTACAATACACGTAATCTCAATAGTTACAATAGGAAAAGTATACAATGAGACCATTTACTTTTAAGATAGTCACAATTAATCTTGACCATTGGATGTGAAATTGGATGGCTATATTTATTTTATTGACCAAGCTCAAACTTCAAAAGAAATTTTATCGAACTTTGTGACGCATATAAACTATCAAATTTCACCTTAGATGGTTGTAACTAATGGTGACCACCTTGTTTCAAAGGTAGTAAGAGTTAAGATCCATAGGTTGTATACAATCCCATTACAATAATACCTGATAATTTTTTAAATGGCCTAATTGTCCCTTTCAAATTTTCAAAATCAGTTTTAAAACTTTCGGATGTTCAACATCAGAAAATTGCATTTTAATGTCCCTCAACATTATCAGATTTTGAAAATCCAAAATATGCAAATCTGAAAATTGAAATTTTTAGATTTCAAAATCCAAAAATTACATTTTAGTGTCCCCATAATTTTGGATTTTTGAAATCCAAATTTTATTTTAAAATTAAAAAAATTGCATTTTAGCATCCTAGAACATTTTTGAATTTCCAAAATCCAAAATTTACTTTAAAAATTAAATTTTTGGATTTTTAAACTAAAATTGAATTTTTATGCCAAGTATCCTGTACTTTTGTTAAATTTGTATACTGAAAATTGAAAATTTTATATGCTACCTTCCCTCTCACAACAAATCCTATATTTTTATTGATTTCGGATCTTCAAGATCCATGGCAGTTTGGGAACCTCAAAATAAACCAGGTATATTTGCAATAATGGTAAATTATAGGTAATCTTTAAATAACATTAAATAAAATGGATATTAACATAATTTTCTCAAAAGAATATATTGATTTTATTCATTTTGTTTTGAGAAAACTAGTTAGAATTGGACCTTTTACTTTGACTATGAATTAAGTGTTCTTTATGAGAGAGAGACTTAATTGTGTTTGGACTGTGAAGGTCTAATCCTAATCCAAGTAAAAGTTGATATGGGTGAAGTATATGAGGAGTAATAGTTCTAGGATTCCTCTTTGATCTTGATGGCTAGTCTAAATAATGTATGGGTGCTTATTTAATCATTTATTCGACACAGACATTACTTTGAGCTCTTTATTCAAATTTGTCCTGTTAAAAGTTGGCATACCCTAGCTATGAGGCCTTACATAAAAAGGGAAATCCCTTCCACTCGCCCACATCAATATTCTAGCCCCTCCCCCCTCCCATCTCTTCCTTCATGCCACTCACTCTCATCATTGACTCACTCTCATCATTGTCTCTCTAGCCTCTTCTCTCTAGCGTTAGATGACATGCCACCTAGCAAGGTAGTGCCACTCACTCTCATCATTGTCTCTCTAGCCTCTTCTCTCTTAGGTTAGATGACACCCCACCTAGCAAGGTAGTGCCACAAGAGGGTGGCACGCAGCCTTGGCTAGCCTGAGAGGAGGCGTGGTGTTTCAATTTTAAGGAAAAAATCATTGTTTTTCAACGCTCTTAGGCTCAATTTTGTAATAGAATATCACATAGGTGCTTCTTAGATTTGAAGGACTTAAGCATGACCCATGATTAATGCACAATCAGTCTGGTAATCAGGTGTGCATTGTGCTAAGTCTGATAGGGGTGACCCTAGAAAAAGTTCAGAAAATTCCCAGGTTTTTTCCTTATTTTAGCTTTCAGTTTATTGTTCTTAATTTTAATTTGTATTAGGAATTCCTATTTGAGTTAGAATTTTATTTGTAATTGAATTCAATTTATGAATCAAAATTTCATTTTCTTTAAGGTAATAAGAGTTAAGATCCATATGCTTAATTTTGGCATTGTAAGTAGCAATGACCGGTTGTTAAATTGAGAAAGAGAGAGATGAATTTACACATTTACACTCTGAGAATCCTATATGGCTAAGACTTTCAACTACACTTTGACTGCGCATCCCAAGAACATGGAGGCAGAGCTGGGGTTCTATTCATACCCCTAATAAGGGTTTACACCCCTCGTCATTCTCTCTAGAGAAGAAAATACCATGCCTTGACGATAGGCCTTGAAATGGCTCAGGAAATGGATTGGGGGATTCTCAGCTTGTCTTTTTTCAATTCAAAGGTATTTATTAAGTTCAAAAGGTGGAAATGATGCCTTATTACAATACAACTAAATCCCTTCTCCCTTGCTTCGAGGAAGTCACCTTGGTCCATAAAAGAATGGCTTATTCTCCCACAAATGATGCAACTCGATGGAGATGACGAGCCCAACTTCTAGGATGAATTCCCACCATACCATTATGGGGCCCTGAGATTGGTGACCAATTCATAAGCAGAAGTGAGTGAAGAAGATCGGTGTCAACCCTCTTCATCAATTATATCCTCCATCAGAAATTATACCCAAGAGGATCGAACGAAAAGCCTTGAGAAGGCGGGCCACTAAGTTCATAGTTAACAATAATCGAAGATCCTGTGATGTGATGAAGAAACATGAATGGCTATGGAAGAGGTGCATGACGTGG
Source organism: Amborella trichopoda (assembly GCF_054954075.1). NCBI lineage: Eukaryota > Viridiplantae > Streptophyta > Magnoliopsida > Amborellales > Amborellaceae > Amborella > Amborella trichopoda. Next base: position 30,950,260 of record NC_142339.1, read on the forward strand.
GATGCCCTAAACTATATGGCCGACTCCAACAACTTGAATATTATTGGCTGACTGTGGCAATAGACTCCATGAATTATGGTAAGCATTGCCATATTTGTGAAATACACAGGGATTTCATACATCAGGTCAAGTTCACTACACCCTACAACTATCATGGCCGTTCTTTCAATGGGGAATGGATAGTTCAATTGCCCCAATGTTAAAATGGTCACCTATACATATTGGCAACCACAGACTATTTTTCAGATTGAGCAGAAGCTGGCCTCTTTAGGCGAGTGACAACAAAGACTGTCCGCCAACACATCATTTACAGTTTTGGCATATACCATACATAATCCTATCCGATAGTGGGTCGCACTACAAGAATAATCTCATTACCTGTTTAGCCAGAAAATTCTACATTGATTGGGAGTACTCGTCCATGTACAATCATATGGTCAGGCTGAGGCCTTTAATAGAATCCTTTGCCAGATCCTAAAGAAGGTGGTTGAAAAGAGCCAAAAGGATCGGCATGAGAAGCAGCTTAATGCCTTTATAAGCATAGCATATTATGTTAAGGAATGTCACAGATGTTATTTTCGTACTCCTTGTTTTGTTTTATGTAGGAGAGGTCCTTCCACTGGAACTTCAATTACCATCCCTTAGAATCGGAATGCGTTTGGGTTATCTAATGCCTATGTCAAGTTGCGATTTGACGAGTTGCACGCTTTCGATAAGAAACGATTCCTAGCCCCATAGAACCTCGAAGCCTATCAAGCATGTTTTTAATGTGCATTTGATAAAAAAGATCAACAACTGACCTTTTAACAAAGGGGATTTTGTCCCAATAGGAGCACCCGAAAGTAAGCTTCAACCCGAGTGGGATGGCCTTTTAGTGATAAAAAAGATTTATTCTAATGGTGCTTATCATCTTGGTAGTCCAAAAAGAGAAGAGGCAATGCTTTCGATAAATAGAATATACCCGAAAAAATACTTCTTGTTAAGGAATTTGCCTAATATGGGATGCAGAGAGAAAATAAAAACCAAAAAAATAACAATAAAATAACAATAAAATAAAAAAAAAGTTGAGAAAATATACCCTCTCTCAAATGTCTGCAAAGGAATCCACTTCAAAATAATCTCTTCACCAGACCAAATTTTATTAACTCATTTTCCAATTTACAATGAAGGAAAATATCCCTTAAATAGACTAAAAAAGAAGAAGAGAACCACTTTCCTATTTTATCTCTCCTCCTTATTTTCTCTTTCTTAACATATTTTCTCTCATCCCTATTTTCTCTCTCTTAAATTTACATGCGACCCACGTTTTACAATTCACGTGCCACCCACGTTTTACTCAAAGTTATTGTTGAAAAGATAAACCCCACATTTTACCCCAAAGCTATTGTTGAAAAGATAAACCCCTTTAGATTTAACCTTATCCTATTTATACTCCTAAATTAACCACCCAATTGATAAATTTCAATTAATATCAATTCATTCACATACAAAATAAACTCCCACCTAATTATCCTTGCGCATCTTCTATTCTTAAGTTAAAGATAAACTCAAAAATCCTAATAATAATAAAAATTAATAAAAAAAATTTCTCTGCATCATACTCCCGGGGTTGGGAGAAGCTTGACCTCAAGCTTGAAGCCAATCACCATCTATTAATTGGTGATGTAATCCCACACTACGTCTCGGCACCTTTTTTTCAATTTCTTCAAGGATAATTTCTTCTTCAATGTCTTCAAGACTAATGTAAGACTATTTGCCTGCAATTGTGTTCCAAGAGTAATTGTTGAATACGAGCTTGGGCTGATTATTCCTAACTAGGAATGGGTCCAGCTACAAAGACGCACCATATGCAATTGATGAACACTTTTGACCATTAAATTTTGGAAGACTGATTTTAATATCAAAATCTTGTTGTTGCTCTATAAGACGTGGATCTGTCTTGAAAATTTCTTAATTACACTTGAAATCAACATTCTAAAAATTAATTTTTTTTTTTTCTCTGCATCAATAAGCAACGGGTATCCCCATAGCAAATAGACAAGCATGTTCGACCCATGCCATAGGTTTTCAGGCTTTTAGACAATTAAAACCACTGCTCAATATCGTAGTTCATTCCACAAGACTCTAAAATGTTTGGTACATATCAAACCACAACATCTAGACCACTATTGCACATTGCTAGAATACACGTGCTTGAAAGGCATTATTTACTTGGGCATATGCGTCTAGGCTGTTTCTTGAAGGCATGTGCCCCTCGATAATAGTTAATCCATGCTATGTATCATCATCTCGACATATGTATAGTCTGAGCCACACGACCTTAAATTGTCTAATACTAACGAGGGCGTTTATAAAAACATCCATTCCATGCATCATTCCATGCATGTTCCACAGCATATGACCCTAAATTGTCTATCTCACGGCCTTATGACAGGGGACCTTATAATTGCCGCCTTGATGGTCATTCCTGTATCACTATAAACTACAAGTTCTTTTTTTGAGTTTTTAACTCAAGGCATCATGCCATCTATATCCCTTATCAGGTAGGGAAATGGAAGGTCTAATACGAAGTCCATCCCACACAACTATAAATTGCATGGTCTTGCTGCTAACTTAAGGCCTTTGGCCGCCTGCTTAGCAGAAAGAATATTGGAAGGCTTCACCCCATAACGAAATAAAATAAATTTCTGCAACATTTGTGAAAAACAAATTGTAATTGAAAAAAAAAAACAAACAAAGAAACAACAAACAAAGAGAAAGAAAGAGAGAGAAAGCGCTATAATTAATGATCTCAAACTTAATTTGCAATATGTATAGATAAATAAAAATCAAACATAAAAATCATTTATAAATTGCATTTTAGATATTATTTTAAATTAGGGCAAAATATTTATAAACAATAAAACTTCTTATAAAAAGTTCAAAAGTTTCTAAGGTGCTATATTTAATGTAGTTAAAACCAATGTAAACTATCATAAATAATTTTAAATCATAAATTCATAAGTACAAAATGCAAAAAGACATAGGAAGATGCTATATTACTTCTTTTCAAATTTATCATTTTAGAATTAAGATATTATTTCAATAAAAATGTAAAAAATCTCAACTTTATTTCCATCAAGGAAATAAGAAATAAGATCAAATTTCAACTCATTATCTAAAAAAATATTATCTTAGTAATTATTTTTATGTCCCATATCTTAAATTTGGGTAATTCGTTATTTGGCAACTAAAATTCTTACTTGAAATGCTAAAAAGTTGAGAGGAGTTGCATCATTTTGAAATCTATTATTATATATCATCTTTAATTAGTTTTCGAAAAAATATTTTTAATTTAGAGTATAAATTTTTTTATTTTCTATGTTACTAATTTTAAAATTTCTTAATATAAATAAACTCAGCAAGTTTTTTAATAATAATATTCGTAACTAAAACATTCAAATAACTTAGGTAGTTGTGTCATGACCATCATCATCATAGTAGATTCATGAGTCATGGAAAGTTTTGGCAAAGTTTTACGTTGATTGCCTACCTAACACAACCACTTCCTTTACTCAGGCTTGAGATGAGTTAAGGGAAAGTTTAAGATCCTCATCTTTCTTAGACAAACTTGGGTAGCTTATGTATTACTCATATTATTATGGGATTGTATGCTATGTGACCATTTATCTTTGTTGTAAAGAGGTAACAATTGCTACTAGCTATTAGATATCACATTGGATTGCTTGGGATGTATAACAAAGTTCGAGAATTAAGTTTTTGACTTTGAGCTTATTCAATACCATACACAACTAGACAATAACGATTGTGACCTCTTTGTATTAAAAATTTAAAAGTAAACGGTCTGTTTTTATCATCATCATCATCATCATTGCTTTTTTCCAATTAATTGGGGTCAGCTACACAAATTTTAGAATGTCATTCTGCTCTATTAAAGGTCATACTCCCAGTGAGGTTAAAAGTGTTGGCAATGTGGCCTTTCAAGGCCTTAAAGCCAAGAGTTTTATGCTCAGTGGGAGTTAGAGAGAGATTGAATCTGGATGCTTACAGCACTGGGGCCCATATTCATATACCCCGAGTATTTAAGGCATTGAAAGTATACGTTTGGAGAGTGTGAACTCTCTAGGAGGTGTGAGGGTCACCTCCCAGTCAGGACTATATTGATTAGAATGTTTCATAGTTGATGTGATAAGCTAGGGCTTCAAGAATCTAAACGAGAATAATAAAACCCGAGTATTTAAAAGAGTATTCGTCCTATATGGAATGGTCGGGTCATGGAAATAAACCTGTATCCTGACACGAGACCGTTCCATGACATGTGCACCTACAGTCGTATAGGGAAGTCACTCTTCTATAGTATTATCCGACTTAGAAGAGCTAGTGCACATGTGTTTTGAGAGGACCCATGTATATACATAAGAACATGTCCCACATGGGTGCACCAGTAATCCATTGAACCCCCGGTGACTGGAAGCTCTGGCTCAATGACTTTGAGGTGGCCAATTATGTGCCTCTGCCATAGACTGTGGAGCATAAATCCATTGGATCAGCTTAAGACACCAGTGGAACGTCATTCGGGTTAGCCCAATAGAAGACTCCGACTAGTATTATAAGTCTAGAGATCTCACTTATCTGTGGTTCAAATTAATCTAAAATCGATGAGAAAATATTTTATATTGATAATAAATTGTATTATAATATTGAAAAATTATATAGAGAATTTTTGAGATTTTCGAAGAATTTTTTAGATTTTTTTAAACAATGAAAAATATGATTTTCAAATTTGTTTGACATAATACCAAACAAGGGCATCCTATGGGGATGCCACATGGCATCCCTACCTCCTCACTCGTGGATGACATCATGCTGACATCATAACCATATGGGGACCTATTTATCATTAATTTTTTTGTTGGTATTATGTTATAACATGCTATCTTGTTATGTAAAGTGTTATATATTGTTATGACTTAAGTTTGATTTTAAGTCACATGCTTTGTTTTACTCATATGTATCATTTTTGACATGTGTGAGGTCATGGGATTTTGAGAATTAATTTAATTTATATTATTATCCACATATGATTTTGTAGCATGCGAGTATATCTTATGTGACACCACTTTATGGGCTTGACCCATGTGAAACTTTAGTGTTCTTAAAATCCTATTGGTGGTGTCATAAGATAGTTTATTCACATGTGTGGATGTCCCACAATATCTTTATGTCCATGTTGTCGAATTTTATTTACTCTCACAAATTATTCAAAAACCATGAGCATAAGTGTAAACATGAATTTCGACTTAATGGGAAATAAAATATGAAGTTAAGTACTTTCAAGGTAAAAATGATTACAAACATAGGTTTTAAGGAGTGAAGGGTATCAAAAGCTCATTCATTGATCTTGGTGATAAGATATGGATGAGTGGTTTGGATAAAAGCCTTTCATGTCTCATTGATCTAAGGTATCAATGATCAAGATCAAATCTATCTTTATGATCTAAGTATAAAAGTAACTTATGAGATCAATTATAACTCAAACTTAAGTATTCACTTCAAATAGAAAGAGAGAGAGCCCTTAACAAAAATGTGACCACCCATGAGACTATCTTCTTCATTGAGATTTCATTTGAAGCCCTTTCATGGAGTAATCCCTCATTTATGTGATCAAGCGCATACTATTGCTTCATTAAGGTATTGATTTTCTTCGTATATTTTTAATTCCTACCTCATTTCCATTATCAAAGCTTGCTGCAATTCTTAATTTACAGTAGCTTTTTTTATTTTTTGCTCATGAAAAATTGATATTTGAAGAGTCTCAAAGCAATAGTGTAGTCCATACACATGATATGTGTAGACTAGTTTGTTTACTCCATGATCTTGAGTAGTTTCAACTTGATTCTCTTTATCTTAATTTTTTGAAAATTTTACGGAAAATATGCAACTGATGAGATATTTATTTCATCATATTTGAGCTTATGAAATAGTCCCTTAAGTTCATTTTTTAATGTTAAAAAGTTCGTGTGGTCCCTTATGGACCAAATGGTGTAGTTTCACCATAACTTCCTTATTTTATGAGTATATTTCTCAAACTTTGAAGGGTTATTTTGATACATGTCTCTGTCATGATTTGATCCCCATTAAGTGAAATAAAAGTTATCATTTGTTTTCTGTTGGATTGATCTCCTTGAGTTATTATTATCACCCGTGCCTTAGACAATGAGACAAAATTAAGTCCTCAAAAGGCTCTTTCGTGGCCCGGGCATAAGGGGTTCGAACCATGGTTTCCTCATGTATGTTTGCATGTTAATTTAATATACTTACAGTTATTAAATAGATTCATGATTGGTTAAATTTAGTATGTTGTGTGTATATTGAGATTATTCTTTAATCTTGTGTTATGAACTTTAATGCTATGCATTATTGTTTATGCGAATTGAAATCTTATCAAATTATTAAGATCTAGTGTATGATGTGTATGAGACATTATGATATATGATGAGGATGAAAAATGAAAGTGAATTTATCGTATAATTTTAATATAATGAGGAATTGCGAGTGCAAGTCATGCAATATGTTGTAGATATGTACATTGTGAATATTTGAATATTGTATTGAGCTAATTATATTTTTTAGTAAGGGATGTGTACAAACCATGTTTGTAGGCTGGAATATATGTATTATGGTTTTGTATTAAGATACGCGTACATTTAAACCCTTGAGTTTTTATACAGTAGAAAATTTTTAAAAGATTGCATTTCTAGCCTATTGGTCTTATACCACTAACAAATGGTATCAGAGCAGGGCTCTAATAAGGTCCCTTAGTCATCCTATATTATGCATAATTTAATTTTCAAATTGCAAAAACACTTGATCATGATTGTCATGATGTATATGCTTTGAATTTAAGGATTGATAGTGTCATTGGCATGAGAACTGTGAATGATATTTTTTTGAACTGTTGTATATTTGTGAGAGAATGGTAGGGCATTCAATACTTTATATAAGAGAACAATATTTGGTGGTATTTTATGTTATTGAGTGTATTTTCATATAGAAAAAGTCTCATGACTATATTATGTATATTTTGGAAGTTATTGATCGTTTATTAAAGTATGTCAAATCTGAGAAAGATATTTCTAAGAACTTTATATCTTTTTCAGTGGGGGTTTTGATCAATCAAAACTTATGGGAATGAGTTAGGACTGCTTTATCATTTCGAGAAATCGAGTCTAGTTTAAATGTATTTTTGGGCTCATAGGAAAATTCCCCATATTTGAAAAATTATAGTCGTTTTACTTGAGGGGTATCATATTGTAATTTCTGCTACACAAAGCAGAAATGGATCTTATGAGAATCATGTTGTTTGATCCACTTCAGACCATTATTCAATGCTACTTTCTAAATGAAAGTTGTCAAATTTTGAGTTTATTTTATCTGAGAATAAATCTCATGATTAAATGCTATGTAAATTTAAAGTTATGTCTATTGAATTGGACCATACTCATCCTGAAAAATTAGAAAAACATTATTTCCTATATCCAATGTGTGAGAAGGGCATGGGTACTTTATATTTTTGTAATCCCACTATAAAGTATAAGTTGTTGAAAGTCCTTGTTAAGTTTTAATACCCGATACTCGAGTCTTGGTCTAGCTTCGAACTAGTCCTAGATAGTGTATGATGAGTTGACAACAAGACTAAAGACACATTTGGATGGATGAGACAACGATCGTAGTTACAAAAGAGATAAATAAAGGGTGAAACCAAATCACAGATCGAAGACAAATGTATTAACATATTATGACTTGGTCACTTTAAAACCATAAAGTACAACTTCTTGTTACTTATGAGTATGGTTTTATTATATTGAGAATTCATTTCTTAGAGAACAACCATTTTGGTTTTATGATATCATGCGAGCAATTATTGGTAGAATATCTTAGTGTATTATATGAGTTTAATAATTGAAAGGCTTGGTCTCGTCACATAAATTATAAACTTGAATTAGGTCGATACTTACATATTGAGATTTTGAATACTGGTGTCCACTCTTATATAAGCTTAAGTCATATGGCATATGCTTAAGTAATTTGATTCTAGATCTATGATCTATGATTCAAATTACCGATCCTATGGATATGGCTAATTCAAGATATATGGCATATGTAAGGATTGTACTTGTAATTGCTTGAGAATTATGAGATATGAGAATGTTTATTATTTGTGAGTTGCTTCATGATTTGAGAACTCATGAGATGTATCATAAATATGATATTGACTAGTCCTTATGGTGCCTCAAACTACATGCTTCATTATTTTGAGCTTGCCTAAATGATGAGATAATGTGATGTATTATATTATCATATTGTGAGTACTTAGTGATGCATGATCCCGCCATAATTCTTATGTGAATAAGTGAATGTGGTATTATGTTATGAATGGCATATGAGGATTATTACATTGCACGTTGGGCTCAATGGTCATGAAAAAGGATTTTCATGTATGAGATAATATTTTCCTTTATAGTAGCACGTTTTTCACTATTTTGAAAATTGAGATCAATCGAACCAAAATGTATCTTGAGTGTGGATTGTATTAATTAAGAAAATGTGATGAAAGAGATTTTATCTTAAACGCTTGTTCTTCTAAACGATGATTTCTATATTTAAAATTTTTTAGCACAAAAGGATGTTAGAAACAATAAAGGGGATTCCACCCCATTTTGTGTATTGCTACTTTGTATTGTCTTTCTATTAAAGAGTTATGACTATACTAAACTCAATGCTTCTTTCATTTTGGAAGATCACCCTTAAAGAGGTTCTTTTAATATTATTGTATGACAACATAACCACTTGTCATAATATTTTAGAGTATCTCATAATCATCAATCTTTGAATAAAGTTCTTTTTGAAACCTTTGGATTTTTACTTAAAAGTATAACTTATTTCCAAGACATAAATTCAAGTTATTTTGAAAGACAACCTTGTTGGTTTCAATGGGAGCATCTTTAGTAAGTCTAAGTAGTAAAATCATCCTCAAAGAGAAAACATTGGTATTGATTTTGAAAACACTTATATCTCAAATTAATTTCACTTTTGAGAAAATTGGAAGAGGCATTGAATAAGAATGCTCAGTAAATAAAATCCGAAATGAGTAATTGACCTCTTATTTGAAAATTGATTATTTTATGAATTTATGGGTCGTTTTCTTCCATTGCAGTATAAGTATTATTGTTTTCATTTAGTGCCACAGTGAGAAGTTTTAAATCACTTAGAGGCATGTCACTTGTTAGAGTTGTGAAGCATCTCTTTGATAGACTTTTGAATTTTCAATGATTAATTGTGTGACATTATGGTAATAGATCCTCACTTGTCTATACATGCATTTCATGCCATGGTGATCATATACATTCACTTTCACATAGATGATCCACTAGATAGCTTTTATCGGTCTCTAAAAGGCTAGTAGGCCTTTTAGTGGAGTACGCATAAGCCACTTGAAAATGTTTTTAATAGCATGTGAGACCTTATGTAGAGCTACATATTTATATGTGGATTATGATATGACTATATGATGATAAGGATACCTCATTTTGTGGGCTAGTCACACTGATAATAACTATCTATGCATATACTATGTGCATATGACTTAATGCAATTGGTTGTTTATCATGAGATAATTTATGATATTAAATGTGAGAGAAATCCAATAAACTTTGATAAGTTTCACAGTACATGAGATATTGTCGTAATTGATTCGAACTTATAATGTGCTTGGTCACTTGGACATGTATAATTGAACCTCTATTGATCTTGAGATTGGATCTAATTAATAGGTTCATGATGGTACTTGCTAGCCATCTAATTCGAGTGTAATATCAATAAGAGATTGAATGTATTGAGTGGTGAAATGCTTGAAAGTCTAAGTACTACTCCCACACGTTGGTTTTGAATGGATAAGGTACCAGTTCGTGACTAAGAAAACTTTGAGAACAATGCATGAGATTAAAGCATGATTTTAATGAACTTTTATTCAAATAAAAATCTGTGTTACTTGAGAACTGATATGTACATAGAGTTGTGAGCTTTTGAGCACATGAATAAATGTTGAAGATCAAGAAAGAAGATATATGTGAATATATATGTCAATATTTATGAGCATAAATTGTCATGAACATGCACATAAAAGTCTATATAAAAGTGATTAGGAAACCTGAGAATACATATGAGATACATAAGATTAGTGATGGGGAGACTATAACACATACCATATATTTTGTTAACCATTATTCCCATAAAAGTACTGTACTCTTTGTCATGCCATATATTCCAATTTTTTTTTTTTCCTTTAGGGATACTCATTGCATTATTAGACTATGTGATTGATGAAGATGACGATTACTTCCATAATTAGCACCTAGTAGATTAGTATGCCAAGCATTGGCATGAGTATGATGTGAAATGTTGACACATAAACAACATGATATTTGAATGTGGATGAAGGAGATCGAACATGACATTTAAAATGTGATTTGAGTTTATTTGACATACACTAGACATAGAAAGAGTTCATGACAATTTGCTCTAGCGATTACATATGTTTGACAACCCTTGCTTTTACTAGTTCATAACTATTGATTATATTAATGGACCATGTTGATTGACTATGCTTATGGAGCATACGATGAATTACTCTTGTGCATGATATGAGATTGAGAAAGGTAACTTGGTTGTTGATACTTGCTCTATTGCTTGATATGAGTATTGTTTCTAGGGTAAAGAGTTGATGTTTTAAATTATATCATTGTGTATAAGAATGTGAGAGAGAATCATTTATAAGGCCTCAAAAGGCCAAGTGAGAGAATGTTGGCTATGTGACCTTTCAAGGTCTTAAAGCCAAGATTTTTACGCTCAGTGGGAGTTAGAAAGAGACTGAATATGGGTGCTTAGTGCATTAGGGCCTAAATTTATATACCTCGAGTATTTGAGGCATTAAGAATATACGTTTTGAGAGTGTGACGCTCAGGGAGGTGTGAGAGTCACCTCTCAGTCATGACTATATTGATTAGAATGCCTCATAATTGATGTGATAAGCCAGGGCTTCGAGAATCCAATTGAGAATAATAGAACCTGAGTATTTAAAAAAGTATTCCTTGTATGGAATAGTCGGCTCATGGGACATGAGCCCGTATCCTGACACGAGACTGTTTTATGACATGTGCACCCACAATCATATGGAGAAGCCACTCTTCTATACTATTATCTGACTTAAAAGAGCTAGTGCACACGTGCTTTGAGAGGACCCTTGTATTTACGTAGGAACATGTCCCACAGGGGTACACTAGTAATCCATTGAACCGCCAGTAATAGGAAGCTCTGGCTCAGTGACTTTGATGTGACCAATTATGTGTCTCTGCCATAGACTGTGGAGCATAGGTCCATTGGGTCAGCTTGATACATTGGTAGAACGTCATTCAGGCTAGCCCAAAAGAAGACTCCGACTAATGTTATAAGTCTAGATATATCACTTACCTTTGGCCAAAATTAAACTAAAATTAATGAGAAAATATTTTATATTGATGATAAATTGTGTTATAATGTTAAAAAATCATTTAGAGAATTTTTTAGATTCTTAAAGAAATTTTCAGATTTTTTTAGACAATGAAAAATGTGGTTTTCAAATTTGTTTGGCATAAATACTAAACAAAGACATCCTATAAAGATGCCACATGGATCCCAAGTAGCCATAGGGATGCTACGTGACACCCCCACCTCCTCACTCGTGGATGACATCATGCTAATGTCATATCCATGTGGGGACCTATTTATCATTAATTCTTGTGTTGGTATTATGTTATAACATGTTATCTTGTTATTTAAAATGTTATATATATTGATTTAAGTCATATATTTTATTTTGTTCATATGTGTCATTTTTGACATGTGTGAAGTCATGGGATTTTGAGAATTAATTTAATTCATATTATTATCCACATATGATTTTGTAGCATGTGGGTATATTTTATATGGCACCACCTTATGGGCTTGACCCATGTGTGTTCTTAAAATCTTATTGGTGGTGTCATAAGATATTTTATTCTCATGTATGGATGCCTCATATTACCTTTATGTTCATGTCCTTATATTTTATTGACTCTCACAAATTATTCAAAAAACATGAGTAGTAGTGTAAACATGAATTTGGACTTAATGAGAAATAAAACATGGAGCTAAGAGCTTCAAGGTAAAATGAATACAAACCTAGGTTTTAAGGAGTAAAGGATTTCAAAAGCTCATCTATTGATATTGGTGATAAGATATGGATGAGTGGCTTAGGTAAAAGCCTCTCATGTGCCATTGATCTAAGGCATTAAGGATCAATATCGAATATACCTTTATGATCTAAGTATAAAAGTAACTTATGAGATCAATTATAACCCAAACTTGAGTATGCACTTTAAAGAGAGAGAGAGAGATCCATTGACAAAAATGTGACCACCCTTGAGACTATCTTCTTTATTGAGATTTCATTTGAAACCCTTTCATGGAGTAGTCCCTCATTTATGTGATCAAACTCATACTATTATTTCATTAAGGTATTGATTTTTCTTCATATATTTTTAATTCTTACCTCATTTTCATTATCAAAGCTTGCTAAAATTCTTGATTTACAATAGCTTTCTTCATTTTTTGGTCATGAAAACTTGATATTTGAAGAGTCTCAAAGCAATAGTGTAGTCCATATGCATGATATGTATAGACCAGTTTGCTTACTCCATGATCTTGAGTAGTTTTAACTTGATTTTCTTGATCTTATTTTTTTAGAATTTTTACTGAAAATATACAGCTAATGAGATATTTATTTCATCATATTTGAGCATATGAAATAGTCCTTTGAGTTCATTTTTTAATGTTGAAAAGTTCGTGTGGTCCCTTATGGACCACATGGTGTGGTTTCACCAAAACTTCTTTATTTTATGTAGTATCTTTCTCAAACTTTGAAGGGCTATTTTGATACATGTCTCTCTCATGATTTGATCCCCATTAAGTGAAATAAAAGTGATCATTTGCTTCCTATTGGATTGATCTCCTTGAGTTATTGTTATCATCGGTGCCTTAGACAATGAGACAAAATTAAGTCCTCAAAAGGCCTTTTCGTGGCCCGGGCATAAGATTGTTCTTTAATCTTGCAGTATGAACTTTAATGCTATCCATTATTGTTTATGCGAATTGAAATCTTATCGAATTATTATGATCTAGTGTATGATGTGTATGAGACATTATGATATATGATGAGGATGAAGAATGAAAATGACATTATCATATAATTTTGATATAATGAGGAATTGCAGGTGCAAGTCATGCAATATGTTATAGAGATGTACATTGTGAATATTTGAATATTGTATTGAGCTAATTTTATTTTTGGGTAAGGGATTTGTAAGGACCTATTAGGAGTGAATTTATTATTTAAATGTGTATAAACCATGTTTGTAAGCTGGAATATATGTATTATGGTTTTGTATTGAAATACTCATGCATTTAAGCCCTTGAGTTTTTATACAATAGAAAATTTTAAAAAATTACATTTCTAGCCTATTGGTCTTATACCACCAACAATAAGTCCCAATATCTTTTTTAACTGCTTCCAACCATGTCCTTTTGGGTCTCTTTATATACTTTTCCTATTATTATACTTTGAAAGTAGAAACTGAAAAATAGAAACTGACGAGCTTTAAATAATTAAAACTTCTTTACCCATTTATGAAAGAGAATCTTTTTTAAGAAAAAAATATGTAGGCTGTTATAAGATTAATAAAAATTAAGAACTTTTATTGCAAAAGCAGTAAAAGAATATATTAAACGATGACATAATAGAGTGGGGGGTTTTAGATGAAATATTATACTGGATTGGCTTTGGTCACAATTTGAGAAAATGAATATCTAGATGTCTTTCAACTGCCAGTGATCACTTCTCAATCTTGGTTAATGGAAGTCCCAAAGGTTTCTTTAAAACCACAAGAGGGATCAGACCAGGGGATCGGCTTTCCCCATTCTTTTCACTTTAATAGGGAGGCTTTTAGTTTGATGGTTAATAATATGGTTCATCGGCATTGTTTCTCTGTTTTTCGGATAAGTGATGAGGGGCCAGTTATTTCACATCTTCAGTACACTAATGATACCCTATTATTTTGTGGAGCAAACATGGATCAAATTATGAATATTATTATAGCAGAAGATTTCTTAGAAGTTGTGAGTTTTCTCTGGGACTCAAGGTTAATTTCACAAAAACCTCAATCATTGGTGTTGGTTGCCAAGAGGTGGTGGTTACTTACTTAACGCATATCATGGATTGTAAGGTGGAAGATTTTCCAATCACATATTTTGCAATACCATTATCAGATCGAAGATTACCAAAGGCGGTTTGGGACCCAATAGTCAAATGGGCAAATAAGAAATTAGATATCTGGAAAGAAATATACTTATCTCATGGAGAAAGTCATCTCTATCTAATTTGCCTATATACCAAATGTCATTATTAAGTATGCCTAGAGATATCATAAGCAAGTGGAGAAATTGATGATAAACTTCCTATGGATAAGGATGTTAAAAAGTATCACCTGGTTAGTTGGGATAGAGTCTGTACACCAAAGAATGAAGGAGGTTTGGGCATTAGGAAATTAAAGTTTGTAAATCAAGCATTGCTAGCAAAATGGTGGGGGCGTGCAATGCAATCTGATAATGTTCTATGAAAGGAAGTACTTGAATCTAAATATGGTTTGGATGTTTGCGACAATATTATTGTAAGGGGGCAGAGAGGTGAGCAGTCCTATGTATGGAGGGCAATTTCACCAATGCGACATTTCTTTTTGGCTTATTCAAGATAGACAGTTGGAAAGGGTGATAAAGCATTATTTTGGCATTCTAATGGGCTTCTGACATATCTTTTAAATGGCTTTATCAAAAGAGACTTTTGTGTAGGGGTGGCAACGAGTCAGGTATGGGGCTTCTGATATATATTTTAAATGGCTTTATCCAAATTTATATTTTAGAAGTGCAAATCCTATGGCTATGATAAATGAGGTGGCAGTTATAGACGAGACTTCTGTATAGGGGTGGCAACGGGTCGGGTATGGGTCGGGTCCTGCTGAACTCAGACCCGGATCCAAAATATTACTTGTGAACCCATACCCAGGCATGTACTTGACGAGTACAAAAACAAATATACCAGTATCCAAGAGGATATTGAGGACCCGGGACCCAGACCCACACCCAGGCTTCACAGCCTTCGCTTATGTGCCTATGTGTTTGATCCATAAACTCTTCTACCTCTTTTATAGGACTTACACCCCCATAACTCCATTTGCCTCTTCGATGTTGGGTTAATCCCATACACAATGGAGAGGGAGGGCTGGAGTTAGAGAGAGAAACAAGTATTCTATTGAGATTCAAAGATTGACCTGTTGGCTGCTATTTTGTTGCATGCATTTATTTTTTTGAATAGTAAAATAAAGCTCCCAACAGGTTTTAAAGGTTCACGTGAGCCGCAAGTTCACACCTCACACCTTATTTTCAATCCTTCCACATGCATGCATTTATACAATTTGTCCTTGATTTCACCAAGCTATGCAATGGAATTTAAGAAACACCAAGCCATCGAAGCCAAGAAGTCGCTGCCTACTCGATTAATGCAATTAAACTCCGTAGATGGTAGGGGCTAGAGAGAGAGCAAGAGAGAAAATTGTTCTTTTGTGAAGAAAAGATTTTAGTCCCACATCGAAAGATTTAGAGAGGTAGTATGAGGGGTTTCTTATAAAATGAAGGGTAGATTTCAAAAGATGAGAGAAATTTCGGGTCTCGGGTCAGGTATGGGACGGGTCCACTAGTACCCGAACCGCTACCTAAGAATCTTTGGGTCCATTATAAAGGACTTGGACCCTACCCGCAGGTCCAAGGTTTGGACCCATACCCGAACCCGTGTCGGGTAGACACAGTGGGTCCCGGGTCGGGTCCGATTCCATTGCCAGCCCTACTTATGTGGTTTAGATTATCAATTGTATATATCACTGTGCACCCCATATTGCAGTTGAGAAATACATGGATTTGCTAAAGACTTTCAAAGGTTATCATCTTTCAAGCAATACAAGTGATGAGGGTGTATGGGAATTAGAAACAAATGGTATCTACTCAGTAAAATCTGCTTACCATATTTTGTTCCATGATCGCATTAGGTGGAATCAACCTACTCGAAAGGAGATCTAAAAATGGAGAATACCCCATAAGGTGCAAGTTTTTATCTGGATTTTGTCTTAAAGAAAAATTCGAACAGTGGACAATTTAAGAAAAAAAAGAAAGATCATTGTGAATGTATGTCTATTTTGCAAACAAGATGAGGAGAATGCTTATCATTTATTTTTGCATTGCCCATATACCTATCAATTATGGTGTTGGACAATGTAAAAAGTAGAAAATTTGTTGTCTATTATTCTTCAATTTGTCGCTGCGATTCAACTTAAGATCTGTGGGATTTCAAAGATAGGAGGCTTATTATGAGATATTTTAAGCGGTGCTCTTATTTGGGAAATATGGCTTCAAAGCAATAGAAGGACTTTTGATGGTGTTGCTATAAGTATGGAGGAATTGAAAAACAAAATTGTGTTTTGTATATGGAGTTGGTTTAAAGCAGTGTTTTAAAAATCGGCGAGTTGAACCGAACTCGCCCGGTTCGACTCGGGAACCGGCACAACCTGTGCCAGTTCCGATACAAAACCGGGAACCGCCCGTTTCTAGAGAAGAACCGCCGGTTCCAATCCGGTTCTACCCGGTTCCCTCGCACGTGCACGCGTGTGACACGTGTGAGGTTACCCTAACATTTCTACTCAAACATTTTAATCTATCTTGCATAGGTATTTATATACCAAAGTGGAATACCCATCTTTCGATGTGGGATAATTCTCAAACATCATTAAATGAAAAGGGAATTTAAATATATTATATTAATCATCAAGTTATAACCATGTATGGTGAGGTGGCGTGGTGGTTAAGACCTTTGATTCTTCATGTGAGGTCTCAAGGTCAAGTCCCCTCGTGGGCGTTAATTTTTTGTGTTGTATACTTTTTTTTTGTATATATTGTATGAATATTTTTGTAAATAATATAAAAAAAATAAAAAAAATGAAAAATAAAAAAGTTTATTTTTTGTATAGCCGTTAATTTTTGTTGTATATAGTGGTATAATTATTTTTTAAAATAATATGAAAGGCATAAAAAAATAAACATAAAAAATTTATTCTATTTGAAATCTCCATCTTTCTACTAATAATCTCTTTCACTAAATTTATTATAGAAACCTAAAAAAGTAAATTTTTGAAAAATTGAAGTGTAATTTCCAAAATTTGTACGCATTTTATTAATTTTTACATTGATATCCAAATCTTTTATTTTATTTATTAATTTTTACATTATAAATCATGTAATGTACTATTTTTCTTACAGTTGTCAAAAATACATTTTAAATTAGATAATATTATAAAATATTTTTAATTTGTTATTATTTGTCTAATAAAATATTATAAAATGTAAACTAATAATTATAATTTCAATATATAATATTATAATTAGTTAGGTTTTTAATAATTTTGGATTATAGTTAGTTAGACTGTAATAATTTGGATGTTTTTAGTGGATTAGGGTTTTTCGCCAAAACGAGATTTTAATGGCCATTTTTCATTGATTAGTCTACTCTTTATAATAGTCCATGTATAATTATATATTTTATCTATGATAATTCTATCATTTTCTTTTATGTGATGCAAATTTAATGGTTAACATAAGTTTATACAGTGAAAGAGCATCTCAATATTCACAAATTGATGAAAAAAATGAAAGTTAATAATGTAGTACTTTCATTTCTTATTGGATTCCTAAAAAACAATATTTATAATGAATTTTAATAATTTTTTTGGATTTTTTTAAAGCTTTAATCCGACCGATTCAGTCGATTCCTAATCCGGATCGCAGATTTGCCGATCAGAATCGGTTTTTGAGATGCTCGATCCGGGTCACCGATCCACTTTTTAAACCATTGGTTTAAAGTAACAAAGAAAGGTTGGGGTACTTCAAGGAATGATGCTGAAAATAACTTGGATAAGTTGACTGTGCAAAGATTTATCAAGAATAGGGGTAGGAACTGCCAGTTGAAGATTGCTTGAAACTGAATTTTGATGGTTCACCCTTAGGGAACCTAGGGCAATCAGGTGTGGGAGTGTATGTAGAGATAGTGCAGGTCCTTGTGGAATGGTCACTGCAAAGCATGTTGAGATGACAACTTTGTTATCAGGGTTGTGGATCTATATTGACATGGGCTGGGAGGAAAATTTGATTATTGAAGGTGATTTTCACAATGTCCTAAAGTAACGTATAGGCCTATCAAGACCTCATTGGCGGCTACATTCTTTATGGCAAAAGTGATGGATATATCTTTGGGCGGCAGGTTCTCCTTCAACTATGTATATTGAGAAGCTAACTCCATTGTTGAGAAAGGAGTCTATGTGGATTCACTAATTGTATCTCATGCTCTCTTTTAAAGTTTCTTTGTAACTTGTTCATTATTAATAATATTTGTTACTCTTGTTAAAAAAAGAGGAAGATATTAATGATCAAATTTCATAAATAATTATAAAAGAGAATAACCAAACTTCATGGATGGGGCTTTCGAGAAGCAATAACGGCCAAGACTTTCACAACATTTCAAAAAACAAAAAAACAAAAGATGGCCCACTCAAGAGTCATACTATTCTCTTAGGTGCTTTAGAATTAGGTTAGAATATCGACAGTGTAGCCACACATTATATTTTGATTTTTAGCCCGCGTAGCAACACAATATGTTACACACCAACTAGTAATTACAGATTATATTTAACATTCTTACAACATGGAGAAACTTTATCACCACAAAAAGGAAAAAGTTAAAATGTTGTACAATTTTATTTTTTGAGTGAATTGTATAGTTGCCCACATAGGAAAACCATATAGTGAATGCAACAATTGGAGAGCTAAAGCCGCTTGAACCAAAAAAGTATTTGTTTAAAATTTTGAAATCCACATTGAAATTGCCTTACTGGTATTTCTGAAAAATAGAAATTGGACTTTGAGTTCCTAAATATTTGGATATGGCCATTTAAATATGCGAAATGATTGCTTGCTCTCGTGAGAGAATACTGTCTATTTACTCCTTGGGATAAAAAACCCAACTAGGAGCATTTCTATTACTCCAAATTCCTCTTGAACCTAGAACAACCTCAATAGAAAAAGAAAAAAATTCAAATAGCACATATTAGTGCCTAAAAAATAACATTGCAAGATTGAACATAGACCATTCAGTTTTGAGGAGGACAAGATCCAACTGTTGAAGAACTCAAAATCCAATGTTTTCTTGAAAATAATCCTCTTGTGATTCTTATATAGATCCCATAATTTAGATAAAAAATTTCTCTCAAGTAGCTCTCGTGCCTGATGAACTAGTGTGTAGTATGCTCCCTCAAGTGGATGTTGCATGCAACATTTGAATACTATATCACTTGATAAGCTGTTTTTAGGTATTTGCCTCTGATTTTTTTAAAATTTTTTATTTTTATTGTCACTAATTTGAAGAGATCACATCCCCGAAATTTGGGCTGCTGTTGGAGAAGGTCTTACTAGGAGAACTAATATCTGATACGCTCCTCAACATATAACAATTTAGGAATACTAGCGGAATCCACGTGCTTTACACATGATTTATATTCGTTTAAAATAAATTCGAAGGATTTTTAATAAGGGTGTTTACATAAGGTACTAATTTGAAGAGATCACATCCCCGAAATTTGGGCTGCTGTTGGAGAAGGTCTTACTAGGAGAACTAATATCTGATACGCTCCTCAACATATAACAATTTAGGAATACTAGCGGAATCCACGTGCTTTACACATGATTTATATTCGTTTAAAATAAATTCGAAGGATTTTTAATAAGGGTGTGGTTTACATAAGGTAGCAACCCTCAACAATCAAAGTAAGGTGCACCATTAAATTTTATCATAACATGATTAAATTTTATCATAAGATGTAATTTTTGGCATAAAAAATTCATAGGATGTCTTGAGAATCTACTGTCATTTCTAATTATAAAATTCTAGACTAAAAAACTGGTTCAAATATTGAAAATGGACAATCCAACTACTGTGTTACAAGATGCACTATTTTTTGGACTCAAAATATTTTTCTTTTTCATATTCATGCATCTCGATGTGGAGATGATCAATTAGAGGGTTTTGCAACTTTTAACTACTCTTTTATGATGAATTAATTAGGTGCACCTAAATTCTACATTTAAAGTTGCAACTTTATATAAACTTTTTTCTTTTAATAAACTATAGTTTTGTATATTAATTTTAAGTAAAATACTGTTTAGAGTCGTGCATTGTGTTATGTTTTGTGGTGCCAATTTATCATCTTGCCAGCTTAATTTGTGTGATGAGTTTAGGTGGCAATCATAAGTGACTCTAGAGATACCAAGGGAAAAGGTAATAATAAAGATTTTCTAATATAAGAATATGTAAGAACAACTTATATAGCTTATATTGAGTCAGAACAAATGTAACTTTGATATCATACATATAAAGGAATTGATTAATTTATTAAGATTAAAGTTGACATTCGATTTACATTAATATTAAGTAAACTGCTGCTTAGAACAATATAACATATCATTTTTATAGTGGCACGATGATATGTTACTCGCGTAACTTGTGTTATTATTTTAAAGAAGTAATAATCTTAATTTTAATATATTTAAAAAGGGAAAAGATCATGTTAGCCCACTACCTCACAACTATGATGTTAGCCCAATGACCCAGATTGAATCTGAGTCGATCCAATGGTCACAATTGCATTTCATATTTAAATTTTAATTTTTATTTACAAATTTAAATAACTTGAAATTTTGAGAATCTATTTTTGAAAAATAGGATAATCTATTAAAAATATCAAAAAAATAATTGCAAAAACTAAATTCATCATATTACCTCCAAAACGTTTCAGGGATATTTTAATCAATTTATTAGTTGCAAATTATTTTTTTAGTATTTTTATTAGGTGCGTCTTGATAAGAAGAATAAACACCTGAAATTTTATGTAATTTGGATGAGTAGAAAAAATATTAAATTTATATTACCAAATGAGGTCATGATCGTCAAATTGGCCTAGATTTAATCTAGAGAAATTGATTTTTAGTGTACATCTTAGTGAGTCACACCTAATAAAAATATATATAAAAAAAATAATTCACTAAAACAAAATTGACCAAAGACCCTTGAAACTTTTTGGGGCTATTTTGATCAATTTATTTCATGTAAAATATTTTTTTGATATTTTTCGTAGATTCAACTATTTTTGATGAACACACTTTCTAAATTTCAGATCATTTCGATTTATAGAAAAAATTTGAAAAATAAAACACTACTAGATAATTGTAACCATACGATAAACTTTAGACGATGATGAGGGTAGGCGAAATCACTATTCATTTTCACCTATAGGCGCTTTGCAGTATCTTCCATATCCATATGTATATTGGATATAGAAAATTGGAAGGTGCATATCGATTTCACGGTGTTTTCAATTAGAAAACGCATTTAATAGATACACTAAAAAACCGATTTCTCTAGTGAGAGTATGGGATGCTCTTTTCCCCTTGTGAATATAATTTTAATTAAAAATAAAAATTAATAGAAATTTTTTAGTATATATATAAACTTATACAATTATAATTAATAGAAATTTTTTTATAGTGAATTGTAAATTATGCATTCCATTGTGGCAATATGTTGTGCTACCCACTCAAATTGTGTCAAAGTTACTTTAGAAAAACACCATGAATGTAGACTTTATTTAGAACAAGTATAAAAAAAAATTATGATTTTGATCTTGTAATTCAAGAAATTTCTTTTCCCTTAATAATATTTCTTCTTCATATATATTTTTAATCTTGATATTATATTTATAAAGTCATATATGGATAATAAAGATTAGAAGAACTTGCCCAACAATTTGATCAACAAAGTCTTTAAGTAAATAAATGAAAATGTGAATAATCTCATGTACACAAAAGAACAATATTTTTATTTATGATTTAAATCTAAATTTATTATTAAGTATGATATTGCTCAATTATGAAGTTTATTTTAAATTATAAATTGTAAATTATAAATTATAAATTTTATAATTATAATTATAAAGCATAATTTATAATGATAATTTTAAACTCATTTATTTGATGTTTTCACATTATTTTTATAAATAAATTTATTACTTTTAAAATAAAAATTTGAAAATAATATAAAAATGAATAAATATCTACATAAAGGGCAAGATCTAATGCAACGGTTGTATTATAGTATAATGCAACCACACTTCTAGAAAACCATGTTTGTGGTATTTGTATGACTCAAAATTTTTCACACACACTCTATTCATCTCAATAATCAATCCTCCAAAAAAAATTTATTTGAAATCTAGATGTGGTGAAAATGAGTTCCCCACAACAATTAATCTAGACCATTGATTTGGTGGATTTCAAGATCTTAGCCGTTACAAACTCAAAATCATTTCTTTCTTCTTTAACATTGTTCATCTATTGACAATAAACCCATCTAAAAAATTGGAAAAGAAAAAATCCTTTTAAGGTCTCGATCTAAGCATATTAAAAAAATGGACGGTCTATGTTAATTAAATTAAAAAATAGCTTCAAGGTTGCATTTTAAAATTTTTATTTTTGGTGATTGTTCATTAGAATCAAAAGAGTGTATATTTTAAAAGTTGGATCAAACAAATGGTCCTAACATGGTTTTTAAAGGTTGTTGCATTATATTAGTATACAACCGTTGCATGAAATCACTGCCCCTATATAAAATTTATAGCTTTGGAATCAAATAGTGGGAAACAACATGAATGTAAAGTTTATAACATGAGTGCATAATTTTTTTAAATTAAATATGTTGTTTCATTTGTAATTTGCGTAATATTTGTTCGAAGTGAGAGCATAATTTTTAGTACCAAATTATATATTTTAATTTATTTAGGCTTTTAAGCAAAATTTTGAATTTCAAAAGTATAATAGATATAATAAAGTGTCTTAATTTAATTTTATAAAATTTGTAATTGTATGTTACATTCACGATTTTAATTATTATATAAAAATTAATAATGAATCAATTTTATAATAACAGTAGAATGCCAAATTAAAGAAAATACTATATACTTGTATATTATTAAAGATAAGAAGAGGATTGTTTTTACAATAAAGCTATTGGTTATTTTAGAATAATGAAAATTAGCCTCATTGCTACTCCCCCATGTGGAATTGGAAGATGTAAAAGTATATTGTCTAAAGTGCACCCATAAGAACACGTTGTATATTTGATCCATCAAAAAAAAATATTAGTAGTATTTTATGTATAAATATATTAAAAAAAATTAAATTTTGAGTTCTTAATAAAAATTTGTGACAAGAGATCATACACATAAAGATCGTAACATTAGCTACATTGTCAATGACCTCATGTTGTACTCTTCAAATTTGCAATATACACGTGTGAACTGCTTTTTGATTGACACGTAGGCAAGCACCCTTTTATGCCATGCTAATTCTTTCCATCCCAACCTAACTTGGTTCTCTCCGAACCTATGATGCTTCACATAGAGGATAGAGATGGGGCAATATTTTTGATGTAAAAATAATATCCGAAACCGTGCGAGAGGGTCCATACTCTTTTCTCCACCCCAAATTCTCTTGCATCAAGCAAATTCCTCGTCGGCTACCAAAGCCACAAATCAATAGAGGTAAGGCACTTGCTCTTCCTATCTCCCCAACAAATTACTAAATCCAATTATTAGTTTTCAAAATTATGACTTTTTTTTTTTATGACAGGTGAAATTAAAGAGAGGGGAATATTACTTCAATATACTATAGTCCATGAGTTAACAAACATATGCACCATAGCTAAAAACTGGGCATCTACTCCCTCTCTATGAAGGCATACTTAGGAGATTTTTTCGGTTTGACAGTTTAGGAACCTAAAATTTAGAGCCTTAATATTACATCTTCGAAGGAGTCCTAAATTATTTAAAATTTTGTCCAAAGGAGTAAATGGATAGTATATTTTTCGCGGAACTATAAATCTCTTAGCTTTCAATAAAATAAGCCTATTTATAATCTAATTTACCAAAATACCCACAATCAACTATGTTAGTAAAGTACTTGTGGAGGAACTTGATTGAAATATCTTAGTGCATATTTATTTTAAGAAATTATTTTGTATAATATTTTACATGTGGTGAGGTTTGTAGGTCCGTTCATTACTTAAGGAATAAT
Source organism: Amborella trichopoda (assembly GCF_054954075.1). Taxonomy (NCBI): domain Eukaryota; kingdom Viridiplantae; phylum Streptophyta; class Magnoliopsida; order Amborellales; family Amborellaceae; genus Amborella; species Amborella trichopoda. The sequence continues at coordinate 30,974,668 of NC_142339.1, forward strand.
ATTTTTCAATTCATTTATAAAAACCTAAAGGTTGTGGATGGCTGACGTGTGGCTAAGACCCTCTGCCTTGTACACATCAGCCTTCCACGTGGACACGAACGAGTGGAAATGAGTCAACAGTACATGTGTCCACTCCAACTTCCACACTCCTTCTCACTAACTGTGTCCCCTCATACGGCTTAAAATCTCTCTCTCTAGTTTTGAAATTTTATCACTTTTTCTCACTTGCCGTTGGTTGTTTTCTCTCTCCTTCCCTTCTCTTTATTTCAGTGCTTTTCAACTCATTCTTTCCCTCTCTGTCTCTGTTCATGCTTGCCCTCCAAGGGAAGTTATTGATTTAGTTAACTCCTCATATTTTGCTGAATGACCCAAGCTTCCATGATCAGTCCCTTACATCCCACAAACTTTCTTGGTCATGGAGCCTTTCATAGAGGTTTCTGCTGTCTCTCTAAAAACAAACACTCAGGGGACTATAGCTCCATGCATGGTGGTTTTGAAAGGAGACAATTTGAACCCAGTTTGGCTATCGCCGATCAGAGGCGCAAAACTGGAACGTTCGCCCAAGTTTTAGCAGCACCCAAAGAAAAGGAAGTTGCGCAATCAAGTGGGTCCTCCAAATTGGCGAAGAAGCTTCGGATTCTGATTGCTGGGGGTGGAATTGGGGGCCTGGTTTTAGCGTTGGCGGCAAGGAGAAAGGGTTTCGATGTCGTGGTTTTTGAGAGGGATGTTAGTGCGATCAGAGGAGAGGGTCAATACAGGGGGCCTATTCAGATACAGAGCAATGCCCTTGCGGCCTTGGAAGCCATTGACATGGAGGTTGCTGAGGACATCATGGATGTGGGGTGCATCACTGGTGATCGAATTAATGGATTGGTTGATGGTATCTCTGGCGCTTGGTAACAAACTCTCACACTTGTCTTCTCTCTATTTTTCCTTTTCAGTTCCAATTTTTGTTATTTCCATCTTGTTTGATGCATTAGGATATGGTTTTTTGTTGTTTTCTTTCCTACATAGTTGTACTTCGGCCTCCAAACTTTCGCATATTGAGTCACAGGGACTCAAGTCACATGACAGAGAATCCCCAAACATATGGTGTGGGTTTGAAATCATGTTTTAGATCGCCATGTTTTTGGAATTTTGACAATAGAGTTCACACTTTTAAATTATATTGAACTACGCAGAGTTATTAGACATCTTAGTGGTGGAGATACTTAAACTTTCTTCTAACCCCATCGTCAGGACTCTTCTCTACTCACTGTGCCTTTCTAACTTCCGTTTCACAGTAAAAATTTTGTGAGCGAACATTAATTTGAACTTTTTTTAATTGGATTTGTGGACTGCACTGTGGACTTCCATACTTTTGATGTTTTGAAGAAGGCAAAAGTTTAAATAGAGCCGAGGCTCCAATCAATCAAATTAGAGCCCAAATATCCTCAATTTGATCGTCTTGACATCAAGATGCATGAACATGAGAAAAAAAATGGATTTCTAAGTTTTGGAAATAGTGAATCTTGTAATGCGTTTTTTGACCATCAATTTTCAAAATTTTCATAGATCTACTTGATCTACACTATTTTTGAAGCCTTAAATTTTATAATTAAAGATGAAAATGTATTTTAAGGCTATCACAAATATGTCCAGTATTGAAACCACATTTCTCGACACTATTTGAAGGTGCATTTTACTTTGATTGTTTAGAGCCTCGGCTCTATACAAACCACCCCCTTCCAAGAAACCCTTTTGTATTTTTCAATTTTGTTGTACTTGTAGCATACTGCTCAGTGGGCTGCAAGTAGCACCAGCCTGCTGTTGTATAAAATTGATAGCTGATGTGGACGATGGCTGGCTGATTTGTACTGTTCCTGCACTCATGTAAGCAAACTCTAAGAGGGTTGAGCAGAGGAAGGGTTCACATCAGCTGGCCTTTGATGGGATGGTAGCAGAGCTGATGCTACTTGTATCATAGAGAACTATATGTTTCAAATATCATGATCTGCTTTTCTTTGCGAAAGTAACACCTTTCCAAGAAGTATTTGAATTTTCAGATGATATGTGTGGTCTGGGACATTATCCGATCCCATTTTACTATTATTTACTAATCCTCAGATTTGAATAGTGGATTGTATTTATGGAAAACCCAGAGCATATTAACGTATATATATTTTATTTCCTTATCATATTTAAGAAAAATTCTAAAATCCTATGAAAATTATGTTCCATGGCATCACGGCTAAATATAGGTTTTCATGCTAATGACTTTTTAAATCAAAGATGTATGCTTTGTGAAGAAATTTATCAGGCATAAACATATCGCGATGGATCTCTGAAGTCAGGCATTTCACATCAGTGCGAGTAATGGACACACTGTATAGATCTCATATTTTATTGCAGAGAGGCATTAGAGCAATATATACTAGGTTCTTTTTTTAGATTTAGAAAGTTTTTTGCAACATATTTTATAAATTTTACATGCTTTAGCGTCGTCTAAAACTTTCGAACATACTTTTACAGGGGAAACTATTTCGCCAATGTGAAAGTAATCATGTATCGACATTGCTCTTTAGTGGAAGGTGTGAAGAACCATACCAATTGTTATAAGAAACAATTGGTAAATAAAGAAATGCTCTAAACAAGAAAAATAGATTAACAATAAAGATTAACATATGGACAAATTGTGTAAGTCGATCAGTAGACCCAAGGATGTAACTTATGCATTCTCTAGTATGTCCTTTAGAGGATGATCTAATTATCTAACTTGTTCTTTAGTGAGAGTGAATTGGATCCCAGTTTATCGACCTTATCTACATAATGAGGCACCGTGGTGCATGCTGTTCGCAGATGACATAGTTTTGATCGATAAAACCCCAAATGGCATCAACACGAAGTTAGAAGGATGCCCTGGAAAAGGTTTTCAAATCAGTTGGACTAAATATGTAATGCAAGTTTAGTAATAATAGGAGTAGATATGATGAAGTAGTTAAGATTGACGGTCAGGAAGTACAAAAAAGACTGCACTTTTGATATCTTGTTCGATAATCTAGAAAAATTGAGAGATTGAAGAAGATGTCGCACATAGAATTAGAGTTGGGTAGGCGAAGTGGAGATGTGCAATTGGAATTTTATGTGATTGCTGCATACCATTGAAGTTGAAGGGCAAGTTCTATAGGACAACTGTGAGGCCAGCTTTGCTCTATGGGGCGGAATGTTGGGCGGACAAACAACAATATACCTATAGAATTAGTGTAGTGGAGATGAGGATGCTAAGATGGATGAGTGACAAGACAAGAAGGGATATAATTCGAAATGAATACATTCGAGAAAATTTAGGTGTGACACCAATAAGTGATAAGATGAGAGAGAGAGTAGACTTAGGTGGGCTGGCCATCTGTGGTGCCAACCAAGTAAAACACCTGTCATGAGGAAAAGGGCAAGGGGTAGGCCCAAAAAGACGTAGTTGGAAGAAGTCCGAAAAGATATGGGGGCTTATGGGCTCATTGAGGGCACGACTTTTAATAAAGCAGAATGGATGATGATGATGATGATCTATATAACATTCAAGGTCACTCAGAATTCCTATTATTATGTCACTCCATGTGGCACATAAAGCTTGTCCTTATTGCTGCAAGATTTAACCAATAATTTAACCAAGATAGATTTTACCAGAATTAGAGTTGTAATTTAACCAGAATTAGAGTTGCAAAGGGCATTTACAGTGATAAGTACCATAGAAATAACATCGGATAATATCTTTTACTTGTCAACATTAATAAAAACAAAATTCAAAAATCTTAATCCTAGTTAAATTCAAGAATCCTAGTTTTTGGAAAGGCAACAATAGAAATATTGCTCTTTCCTTTTGAGAGAATATAACAGATAGGAAAGTAGTGCATGTAACAAGATAGGAAAGTGTATATTGCATGTAACAACATAGGAAAGTGTCTATCATACTATTGTATAATATATACAATGAAAGAACCATCACAATATAAGTGTGGGAATAATAATTTTTCAGAAGAAGTTCATTTCTCTCTCTAAAATTCTTTATGGTATTAGAGCCAAGGCAGCAACCGCCTCTTTCTCTTAGTGCTTTGACAAGCAATCTTGACTCTTGAATTAGGGTTCTCGAATTTAACTAGGATTAAGATTCTTGAATTTTGTTTTTATTAAACATATGTATGTCCTCATATGTCATGCTCGTTATATGTATACAGTGGTCACCTGAACCCATCTACTTTAAGGGCAGAAATCAACGACTTGTCCTTTTACCCCTGGCCATCCCTAGGTTATTACAGGATTCAGTTGCCATGAATCCCAGTCCAAACACTCTGGACTTATGCTAACCTCTTGTAGGTTTACCTAGCAAGGTGGATAGCAGTCGAAATAGTGACTTTTATCGTATCCGGTAATAATAACAATTCATTTTATGAGGGTCATGTTTGAGAAATTTACATAATAAGAAAGCCTTAGATTGGGTGGATATATAAAGTATCCTTCGTGTATGATGGATTTGGTGTAAATGTTGTTAGGTACTAAACAAAGATAGCACCTTCATATGCAATGTCATTAATAGGGAACCACCTGGTAAAATATTTCTCCAATTTGTAGTGGTCTTAATCAATTGCAGAGAGCACCACTTGAGGATTCAGAATCTACTCTTGAATGGAAATCAAGTAGATATCTGAGTAATAACATGCATTCACTATACGATTAGCATAGGACTTCTTACTATTCTATCTTTATAGATTGCTTATTCGAGTTATCTCAAAAATTTTGAGTTGGCGTTAGGTACGTCAAGTTTGACACATACACTCCTGCCGTGGAGCGTGGACTCCCAGTCACAAGGGTAATTAGCCGCATGACTTTGCAGCAAATACTGGCACACGCAGTTGGTGAAGATGTTATTTTTAACAACAGCAATGTTGTTGATTTTAAAGATGATGGCACAAAGGTAATTTCATCTTTTCTGGCATAATTTTGAAAACGAAAAAGCTGATCATTTACGATTCATTACTTAAGCATACATACTGCTTTAATTTTCTTTATTTCTTTATGTGCTTGAAACTGGTGCATATTGACTCACTACTTTGTTATTTAAAGAAACTAGTTATTCCGTACTTGAGGCACTCAGTGACATTTTTTTTCTATTTTTTTTCCTTCCCCCCCCCCCTCCCCCCTTATCTCTCTCTCTCTTGTGTTGAGGATTCAGGTAACTGTGGTACTTGAGAATGGAGAGCAGCATAAGGGTGATCTTTTAGTTGGGGCAGATGGTATAGGTTCTAAGGTAATCATATTGCTGTACGTTGTTAGCATGTTGAATTTCTTAGGACAAAGTATCAATTAATTGTAATAACCCTTTGTAATAACAAATTCAGTTGGAAATAGGTACGTAAGTGCTTGTTTGGACCTAAAGAAGCTATGTACTCGGGTTATACATGCTACACAGGAATTGCAGATTTTGTACCTCCGGATATAGAATCTGTTGGGTATGTTATATATTTTTTGGCACATATGTTTTATGTAGAAGTATTATGAAGTCCTTTATTTGAAATACTGGTGGCTAATTTATATGTTCCCATCTGCAATTTTAAGGACTCTCCAATGCTGCATATGCCATGGAGAAAGCATAGTTTGGTTTAGCTGTATTTTTGTGACCAAGTTGCAAATTGATATGGAAAATATCTTGATGTTTTATGAGCTGTTTCTCCTGAAGGTACCGGGTGTTTTTGGGTCACAAACAATACTTCGTCTCTTCAGATGTGGGTGCTGGAAAGATGCAATGGTATGCATTCTACAAGGAACCCCCTGGTGGAGTTGATGCTCCAAATGGTACGTCTTTTACATTTGATCATTCGCAGTAATTGTGCCTGATGGGTTTGATGCATATCTGAAACATTTATCTTGTAACAGTTGGCAGTTAAACTGTGAACATGTTTTCAACTATTAATGTCTCTGTGTAAGGACGACTTGTTTCTTCTATGAACGCCTCAATGTCTTCTTGTATCTGGATTGCTCACCACCTCCTCTAATTCTTGTTTTCATCATTTGTAACTTTCTCCTCTTTGAGCTTTGTAAGGGTGTGAGCATTTGTCTTCTTGTTCTTATACATCATTATATAAGCACTTTTTAACTGTTCCCAAGCTGATACTGTATATTATCACCTATGACAGCCTGGGATTCGGTGTGAGGCTAAAATGGTTTGGGTGTTGATTATTGCAGCAATACTTTCAACTTTGAATTTGACCACTAACCTACCCAAAAACGCAGAAAATAGAAATGAACTATTGAAGGTCTCACGTATTTATTTGTTGATCTCCTGTATTTATTGAGATCAACCAATACAAGGCTCTTTATTATGTGAAGGTGTTTCTCAAATCATATTTTACACTCATAGTTGATCCAGAGTGTGCAATTCAGCCACTGGACTTTGGCAATCCCAAAGTGCATTAATTTTGTGCTGCACATGCTCCAGTTGTATTATTGTTCCCAATTTTTAGCCACTTAAATCTTATAATAAATGGCCAACATTATGCGCTTTATTTATGAGTCCTATGGGATCCCCTTGGCAGGTAAAAAGAAAAGATTGCTCGGAATATTTGGGAATTGGTGTGACAAAGTTGTCGACTTGATCCTTGCTACAGATGAGGAGATGATCCTCCGTCGTGACATATATGACAGGCTTCCAATTTTTACATGGGGAAAGGGGCGTGTGACCTTACTTGGGGATTCCGTCCATGCTATGCAACCAAATCTGGGCCAAGGTGGCTGCATGGCTATTGAGGTAAGTGCTTCATTGACTTCATTCGCCTATTCGAGGAAATTTGTTTTTGGAATAATTGTATATTTATATTCTTTACATTGCTTAGGATATAGTTCTATCAAGAACTTATCTATATGTTTTGTTTATCTGAAATAATGTATAGATGTTTCCTTAACCAGATGTCTTTAGGAGTGTGGCTGTGCTATGTTATTTATAATATTAAGTTTGCCATTTCTCTGTGTTCACGTACATTAGCTAAATCGTTGGCTTTATTTATTTCATGTTACTGATTGATTGAAATTATATTTGCTATTATTGGAGAACTGCTGTTCTCCATAGTCATATTGTATGGGGAACTGTTGATTCCCTTATTACATATCTAGTGAGGTCTTGTTAAATATCAGTCCTACCCAACTCATCTAGCCCAACCAGACTTTCACATCCTGTGAAATAGGTCTGGATATTTTGCGAAGAACTCTTTTTGGTTGTTTACCTTTTTTATTCTATAATTACATATCCAAACCTATATTACTTTTATGTGATCAACGTATACAAATGAAGCTGCAGGGCAAGTTCTATATGATAGCTGTGAGACCAGTTTTGCTGTATGTGGCGGAATGTTGGGCGGTCAAAAAACAATACATCCATAGAATGAGTGTAGCGGAGATGAGGATGTTGAGATGGATAAGTGGCAAGACAAGAAGGGATAGAATTCAAAATGAACACGTTCAAGAAAATTTAGGTGTGGCACCAATAGGCGACAAGATGAGAGAGAGTAGACTTAAGTGGGTTGGCCATGTGTGGCGCAGACCCAGTACAACACCTGTTAGGAGGTGCAAGGGGTAGGCCCAAAAGGACAAGGGGTAGGCCCAAAAGGACATAGTTGGAAGTAGTGAGAAAAGATATGGGGACATGACCTCATTGAGGGTATGGCCTTAATAGAGCAGAATGGCGGACCAAGATTTATTTAGCTGACCCCAATTAGTTGGGAAAAGGCTTTGACGATGATGATGAGTTAGACCCATTTAGAAGTACTTATTATCACTGATAATTCAATATTTCAATAAAGTTAATGCAGATAGTGGATTCTATTGTTTGGCAGTGTGTATTATAAAGTTGTCTGAGATAGGCAGTTTATATATCAAGCCCATATCTTTGAAAAGCTGTTTTTTAAGTAATTTGCTAAAAAGTACATATTTGGCCAGAAATAGCTAAAAACAGATCAAAATGCCAAAAATTTATGTAAATAATTATATTCTATATAAAGCAATATATGTACCAAATAGCTAATAGGTAATATTTTCTGGATTATATTAATTTCAAATAAGACAGTCTCTTTTAGAGAAAATTAATTGACATCCAAATAGGCCCTTAAAATATACAACATAGATGAAGAAGAGTGCGGAAGAAGAAGGTCTAAAAGAGAGAAAGGGAGTATGAACTACAACATTCTCAACCCAATCCCCTCTCAAATTGGGCAAGCCATCTTGATCACTTATAGTCAAGGTTTTCCAGCAACCTTGGTAAGAATGTCTGTTAGCTGGTCTTCAATTTTCACATATGGAAGGCAAATTTCTTTGGTAGGAACTTCTTCTCGAATGAAATATTCGTCGGTATATCTCTATATGCTTGGTTTTATCATGCCAAACTGGTGTGTGAGCTATGCCAATGGCTGCTTTGTTATCACAATTCAAGGAGATCGACCCCTGCACATGAAAGCCGAGCTCTCGTAATAGGATTTTAACCAAAGCAATTCACACACACCATGATCCATGGATTTGTACTCTACTTTTCTTGATCAGGCTACAACTGTGATGTGGGAAAATTGACAAACAGTAAAGTCAACAAGAAAACAAGCCAAATGCAGGCAATAATTAGAAGAGACCTATGGTTTCTTCCGTAACCCAAGTAGGGTTTCAAAAAGCAGGTGACTTTTCGTTCCTTTTTTCTGAAATAAAGTGACGTGAATGAGCCTTTAGCCTCCCACGCTCCACTTTTATATTATTTTTAATGTTCAAAAGAGAATAATTGTCCATTTTTTGTAACTAAGATAATAATAGTCCATACAAATAGTCAAATGATCCATATGTCCTAACTTAAGCACAAAAGTCCATGATGCTCTTTATATAACTCGAAATGACCAAAACAATCCCAACTTAGATCATCATCATTATCATCATCCAAGCCTTATCTCAATGATTTGGGCTCGACTACATGAATCCTATTCCTCCATTCTTCTATATCACGGACTATGTCATCAGTAAGACCTAAAGTCACCATATATTTTCTTACTGCTTTTATCCATGTCCTTTTGGGCTTTCCTTTTTCCCTTTTAGAGCTTTCCATTTGAACCAAATTGCACCTCCTAATAGGTGCGGTATTAGGTCTACGTTGCACATGGCCACTCCACGTAAGTCAACTTTTTCTCATCTTATCACCAATTGACTCCACACCCAAGTTCCCTCATATATATTCATTTTGAATATTATCCTTTCTTGTCTTGTCACTCATCCATCTCAACATCTTCATCTCAGCTACGCTCATTGATGCAAAATGAGTCTTGGAAATTAAATCCGGCCTTCTTTCGACCTTAAACAAGCAAAAATTTAACAATACTGGAGGGAAAAATATGGCTGTAAATCAAGCCATGGAGAAGAAGCCATCTTTCTTCATTAATAAACAAACTCTATGTAAATATTCAAGTCTCTCTCTAAGGGGACAGTTCCACATTAAATATAAGCTAAAAAGGAATAATAAGAAAACCCAAAAATAGACTCTCTCTCTCTCTCTCCCCCACGTCAATCTCTCTTCCCCCCCCACATTAATCTCTCTCTATCTTTGACCACATCTTCCCCTCAAATCTTAATTCCCATAAAAATAGGAATCTTTCTCTTACCTTATCAACTCCTCCATAGCTCACCCATAACCTCATGTACAAACCCAATAAAATACAACTAATTAAATCCTAACTAAATACCCTTTTCCAAACTTTCATATTTTCTCTCATAGATCTTCTTTTCTAGGAAATTTCTTTACCCCTTACGTGATCAACCCTCTCCCATCATTCCCTTTCTATTTATCTAACAATCCTACCTAGAATAATATCATGGAATCCTACGAACTAGGAAATCTATCAACCTCATCATAAATGAAATAAAAATCCCTTTTTAACCCATACATGAATATCTCTAAAATTCAGTTCCAACAATAAATAAACAATAAAAAAGAAATTATATTGGATGCGATTTGCATTATACTCCCCGGGTTGGAAAAAAAACTCGTCTCGAGTTTTTCCTCTTGCATCTTCATCATCATCCCTTAGTTTTTATTTAGGTAAGTCAGTGGGGGAGAAGGCCCCCTACCCGTTTTTCATTAATAAAAAACTAGAGGAAAACAATTAACGTATAACCTTATGAAAAGGCACTTGCGCCAGATCATGTAATAAAAGAGAAGAAATAAAATCTAGTGGTCTATGGCGCCACATAGTGGCATCAGAGCCAGCAGCTGCCCTCTTAGCAAGGGCATCAACAACCATGTTAGCCTCACGAAAGACGTGTGATGGACCATCGATGAGAAGACAGTCTGGGGCAACAATTGTCAACAATCGTCTTTAGCCTCCATGGAGCATTGCATCGATTTGAAGGACATTCACAAGCAAAGCCGAGTCACTTTCAATCTGAATTGGAAAGCAATTACTTTGAATAACCAATTGAACTCTTTCCTCAAAAGTCAAGAATTCTGCATGGTTATTGGAAGCAAGACCAAAGTGTTTTGCAAAAACAACAATAAAACCACCCGCACTGTTCCTGATAACTCCACCACCACCTGCTAAGCCTAGATTTCTGAAGGAAGCACGATCAATATTCAGTTTGTAATTGTGAGTCTCAGGGAAAGACCACGCTACCTAGGTAAAGGTCACAGCTCTCTGCTGCTGCCAAGTTATCCAGAGGTTACCAGTGATAACCTTTTCTGATAAAGGAAAAGACCATTTCAACTTCTGCTAGTGTCTGAACATGCATGGTAATCCTTTTAACAATAAGCTCTCTGCTGGTGGGTCTTAACTCAAAAACTCTTATGTTGCGCTCTTCTCATAGAAACCAAATAACAGTAAAAAAGATGGAAGACCAAATATTACAGAGTCCGTGTGATTTAAATCTGAAGAGTAACCACCACCTGAGTAGATCAGGGACAGAGGTACCAAGGACAAACCTTTTTCCACATCTCCAAGCGAGTGATCTCCATATCCTGCACAAAGGCATATTGAAATAACAGATGAAAAAGATTGTCATCATGGTTACTGCAAAAGGGACATAAAGAGTCCAATTGCATGCCCCGCTGCTGTAGTAAGAATGAAGTGGGTAATTGATTATGCAAGGCCAGCCATGAAAACCACTTCTCCCTTGGGTGGCATTTGGAGGACCAAAGTGCACGAAAAATAGGTTGTGAAGAACCTTGATACCTAATAAAATCCCATGCCCTTTTAATAGAAAACGATCCATCAGCAGAATGAATCCAAACCAGTGAGTCCTTCTTGGGCTGTAGAGGGAGAGTATAATTCTCAACCTCTCTCCATATATTTGTCAAAGAATCAGATGTGGGATATGGCAGAACCCAACCTTGAGGAGCTCCACTGATAAAATCTGAAACCCTCCTTCCTATTGTTGCCCCCAAAGCTTCCTGAATGTCAGCTTCATGGATAAGAGGCTGACTTGCTAACTATGGGTCCATCCAGAAATCCACCAACTGACCATTACCGATATTCTACAACCATCGTCCTCCCTTAGTTGATGGTGAAGCCCTACATCTCCACGCAATTGTTCTTTGTAAGGCATGAAGTTGAACAACCGGTATGCATCTTCGATGGCCATCCATTTGGCATATACATTGCAGAACAAATTGCTGATTGAGGGATCAAAATCGATTACCCTTGCTGAAGAAGCATTGTTTCCAACCAAAGAATTTTGATTCTTGGCAAAAAAAACTTCCTCCCATGACAAACACATTCAAATATCTGCACATGAAATATAAATGTTGACGAACACATCCTGCACCCAGAATTACAACCGTGGGTCTTTTCTCTATGTGATCTCCTGCTTGCACCATTTTTTCACCAACCTTACCTCTCCTGGAAACTCGAGGCTCAGAGTCATCACTTGGATTAACAATTGAAGACAATGAATCAATTATTTGGTCAAGAATGCTTTGACCATCAGTAGCAACTTCAAGTTCTGAGAAGGGAAAGGCCTCCGCACTTTGACCCACTTTACATCTCACTAAATGAAATGAACCACCAGCAGCCTCAATAACATCCAATGCCTCATTGATAAAAAATTGATCAAATAAATGACTATTAAGAGAAACCAATATCTTGTATTTCTTGTGGAGGCCATTGCAAGGGTTTAGCGGTTGCAGGGAATATATCTATATAAAGGTGTAGACACTCCTTTGTGAGATATGCAAGCTCTTCTTAAATAAGGTAAATATGAGAAGTTAATCGTAGTGGCCAAGTCACCAATGAAATTGGATATGACATCTCCAAAATATTGGGTTGCTTCTCTTGCAAACTCAGTTGGAAGAATGTCAACCGTTAGACATATTATACCCTCGCCCCCCATATCCTCACGGTAAGAAGTTGTGAAGGGATTGTACTTGAAGAAAGGCTTCTCTATTGATGTGGTTTGATTAATACACTCAATTGAACCATCAACATCACATGTTACATCTGAAAATCAACAAGTGGGCATCCTTTTCTCATTATGCCTTGTAATTGCATAGTACTAAGCAATTGAGGAAATCTTCTTTCCTAGTACATACAATTCACTATTGCAGATGCATATGATGCAATTCTGTCATTGAAAATGGCAGCATAGTGTTCTGGATGTGCACAATAGTCAGCCTTATCAAATGTTTTTGCTGAGTCCGGAGGTGTGTCCATGTCTTCACAAGTTACAACACAACCATATACTTGAAAATTACCACACCAATTACGGAATGGTTCCAATAAACGACCAAACCATCCAAATTTATCATAACCATTCAACACATCATGGTTAGGCTTTTTCAGAACTGACAACCAATCACAACTCACCATGTTCGTACCAACACTCTCATCACCTCTACTACACAACTCCAATGCACACACCTAATTTTTACCACTGGCACCAACATTAACCACATCATCAACTATAGTCTGGATATCATCAACATTTTCCTTTATAAGTTGCCGAATAGAGAATCGAGCCACACCCTCCTCTTTAAAAGATTAAGGTGGAGTCTTAGCATTTAATGGCAACAAACATGTTCATGTCTGACCATTGACAATTTGCTTTGGTCAAAAACCACTATCTTGGTTTTCTCATCGAAACCCAAATCCCATTTCATTGTAGTTAGGGGTTACTTGTTCATGTTCACTAGGAGGGAATCATTTGAAAATCCAACATTGTCTTCAACAAAAATAATGTTAAAGTTAACATTTCCTTTTGATCAATACAATGTAGAATTTCTTCATTATCAGACTTAGAATCTTCTATACTTTCATCAATAAAAATGCTAAGCATATCCTCAATTATCTGCACTTTTTCACCAGATTGATCTCTAAATACATCTACTTGTTTCTCATTAGGTTTAGGACCCTTTGTGTCTTTCAAAGCATCAACCTCTCTAGTGGAAAATTTAGGATTTTCATGTACCAAAAAATCACATACCTTTCTCTGTTTACTTGTGTGATGCTCAAGTTTTGTTGTAGGGACAACAACTCCTCGAGTTGGACGCATCAGTCTCTTATCTTGGGATGATCCGGCTCTAGGGTTCGATTTGGATGTAAGAAAATTCTTTCTTTGCTCGTGTCGACACTGATTTTGGTCAACTCTCTTATGCCACTGACATTGGCTTTGGGTTGTTGATCGCCCAACTTTTCTCCGCATTCATGCTCCTGTCGATGCCGTCGTGCATCGCACCCATAAGTGCGATGAAACATAACATCAGAAGCTAAAAAGAATTAATAAGAAAACCCAAAAATAGACTCTCTCTCCCCCCACGTCAATCTGTCTCTCCCCAACATTAATCTCTCTAATCATCTTCCCCTCAAATCTTAATTCCCATAAAAATAGGAATCTTTCTTTTACCTTATCAACTCCTCCACAAGTCACCCATAACCTCACGTACAAATCCAATAAAATAGCAACTAATTAAATCCTAACTAAATACCCTTTCCAAACTTTCCTATTTTCTCTCTTAGGTCATCTTTTTCAGGAAATTTCTCTACCCCTTACGTGATCAACCCTTTCCCATCATTCTCCTTCTATTTATCTAACAATCCTACCTAGAATAGGATCATGGAGTCCTACGAACTAGGAAATCTATCAAGCCCATCCTAAATAAAATAAAAGTCCCTTGTTAATCCATATATTAATATCTCTAAAATTCAGACCCAACAATAAAAAAAAAATAAAAAAAATCTTGGATGCGATTTGCATCACTCATCTTATGGATATTTTGTTTCTTGGCCACCAAGTATTCTGTCCCATAAAGCATGGCTGGTTTACAGCCGTCCTATAGAACTTCCCCTTTAGTTTCAATTGTATGCGGGGATCACATAAAACTCTGGATGCACATCTCCACTTCGCCCACCGAGCTTCAATTCTATATGCGACATCTTCCTAAGTCTCTCCATTCTCCTGGATTATTGACCCTAGATGTCAGAAACAATTTCTTTTAGGTATTTTTTGATCATCAATGGTAGCTACTTCCTCTTTTCTATTCCTAGTATTACTTAACTTGCATTCCATATGTTCTTTCTTAGTCCAACTAATTTTGAAACCTTTAGATTCTAGAGCATACCTCCAATGTTCTAACTTTGCTTTAATGCTGCCTCTAGTCTCATTGATCAAAACTATGTCATCCGCGAATAAAATACACCACAATATCTCATCTTGTAGGTGCCTGATTAACTTGTCCATAGCCAAAACAAAGAGATATGGGCTCATTGTTGATTCTTAATGTAGTTCCATTGTCATTGAGAACTCATTTGTCTCTCCACTAGTTGTCCCCACACTAGTTAGCGCTCCCTTGTGCATATCTCTCACTATGTTAATACAACATCTGGTGACTCCTTTTTCAGCACTCACCAAATTAAGTCTCTAGGTACCCTATCATATGCTTTCTCTAAATCAATAAAGATTAATGAAGGTCTTTTCCTTCTCCTTAAACTTCTGAGTCAGTTGCCTAGATAGGAAAATGACTTCGATAATTGACCTCCTTGGCATAAAGCCAAACTGATTTTTTGATATGTGTTTCACGCCTTAATCTTTGCTCAACCACTCACTCCCACAACTTTATAGTGTGTCTCATAATTTCAATCCGTCGATAGTTCATGCAATTATGTATGCCACATTTGTTTTTACAAATAGGTACCACAATAAATTTTCTCCATTTGTCGAGCATTTTCTTTGTTTTCAATACCTTGTTAAACAACGTGGCAAGCCAACATATGTCAATCTCCCTCATTCACTTCCAGGCCTCTATCGAGATACCATCTAGTCCTAAAGCGTTTTTTTATCTTCATGTTTTTCAAAGCTTCTTTAACTTCAGGTATCCTAATCCTGTGAATGTTAAATATGACCTCCGCCCCCATTTATGTCAAAGGTTCCTCCTAACGTTGTATTCCCATAATGTTCATTATTTAACAATTTTTGAAAATGAATTGTCCACCTTTTGTTGACCGCGTGATCTTTCACCAAGATCCTCTGATCCTCACTCTTAATGCATCTCATTTGAGCTAAATCCCTACACTTCCTGTCTCTCATTTTTGCTTGTTTGATACATCCTTCTCACCTTCTCTTGTTCTTAGTTTATTGTATAAATTATCATATGCTTTAAGTTTAGTCGTACTATTTTCTTAGCATTTTTCTTAGCAGTTTTGATCATTTCATTACATTGCAAAGCTTTATAACGTGGTCATTTTTCACTACGTGATGGAGACTCTTGCACTGTTAGATGACATCATAGGGTTGCAGGAACTACTACCGATGTCTGCTGCTCCGGACCAAGTTAAAATATATAGCAAAAAAGAAGAGTGAGGGAGAAGAAGATCTAGAGAGAGAAAAGGAGAATTTTAGAGAGAGATAGAGCGAGAGAGTCATGTTGAGGCACAAGGCGGGAGTAGAGCGTGTCATGTTGGGTTTTGAATTGCCCACACGCCCCTCTCTTATATATCTAATCCACTACCAGACCCATCACCCCAACCTCAGCCTTCAACTCCTTCATCGGCGTACTCGTCTATCCCCTCCTCCACCTCATCCACAAACCAGCCTTCCCCTTCACACATCTCAACCTCCCTGCTTCAACAACCCACCCTTGACCCACTAGCCTTCCCACCCCTTAAAACATATATACATGCATTATTTTTAGCTTATACAATGGTATCCTTCAAGTGAGGGATGAGAAGCATAAGTCTTTAGGGACTTAAAGTACATCAAGTGGAGTATAAATTTCAAAAAAATCGCCGCGCTTAAAGTATATTCATGGGCTGCTTGGTAAGGAGGTATGGTTAGGATTCATTGGAACCCCCTTCACCTTCCTACATCATATGTAACTCTTGAACTTTATGCATCATAGATTTCCAGATCGCATGTGTGTTGGGCAGTGGACATTGTCATCTTTGTTAATGTTGTTATAAACTCAGTCATTTTGTTATTGTGCACTAAATTCCAAGTAACAAATCAGTACCTGATACTGAAATCATTGTATTATTTCAAAGTTTAAAATGAACCATCTACTATAATGAATTAATCATTGTAATATTATAGTACTTAGTAGAAAGTAAAATTTTACTTTTCCGTATCCATATTCATGTCTCATAGAAAAAAAAAGTTGGGAAAGCTGATGAGTCAACACATTGTGTTGTGAGTCAACTCAGTTTCGCTGCAGAATTAGTCTTGAAGCAAGTTTGACGTTGAAGGCATTTTCCTTCTGTGAGAGTGCTTTAGCTATGGAAAGTCAAAATGAAGTGATATCTTCGGCTACTCAGTTCTAGCAGCTTAGTTTTCTAATGGCATTTTGTGCAGGATGGTTATCAACTAGCATTAGAACTTGAGAGAGCTTGGAAAGAAAGCGCAGACTCTGGAAAACCTATTGACATCACTTCCTCTATAAAACGGTAAGAAATTACACTTGATTCATGTATATATCCAATTGGTAGCTGTATTCACCACATTGTGGGCCATTTTATGTGTATCCTATCTAGGCCATCCATACTATGTACCTGTTCTTACACGAAATAATACTGAGCCATGATTTTGGAGCCCATTTGCTTGTTTTCATTGTTATATTCATGGCGTGATACATTTGACCTCTTGCTTTTCCCCTTTAGATATGAGAAAGAAAGACGAGTGCGTGTTGCTGTCATATATGGTTTGGCTCGTATGGCTGCGATAATGGCTTCTACTTATAAGCCATATCTGGGTGTTGGTCTTGGGCCCTTGTCGGTATGCTCGCTAAACTGTTGATATATGCTGCAATGATGAAGCCCTTGGTAGTTCTTGCCTTGTTTTATGGCTTGAATGAGGCATGTTTCACAATCATCTATTTCTCTATACTTAATTATCAAGAACCATTTATGCAGTTTTTAACTAAGTTTCGAATACCACATCCTGGAAGGGTTGGTGGCAGATTTGTATTCAAGCTTGTTATGCCATTGATGCTCAACTGGGTGTTAGGTGGAAACAGGTAAGGCCTTGGCACAATAGTTTTTGTTCATTTCAATTTTCAATGTTCTTTGTGCTCATGCATTTCTGGATGCGGCATCCCAAAATTCTTATGAATGCTTGAATAGTTGTTCCCTTATACGCTCATATTCATTTATTTATTTATTTATTATTTTATTTTATGATTGCTATGTATTGTTGTGGATGGTTTTTTCAGAGTGAAGTATCTCTCGATGCTATTACATCATCATTTCCTGTAATTAGTCCAATTATCAACTTCTATCACAACATACATAATTCGTCTATTGCTGATGTTGATCAGCATTTACGGTTTAATGAATAATTAGTCATTTTTTTCAAGAAAACTTTATTAAATAATTCTAATAGAGTAGAAGGATATTCAATGCTAGTATTTCTTCTTCATTCCCTAGTATTGAACTGTATATTTCCTGTAAAGGAGTTCATTATTCTTTTGAGGGGAATTTGTCAAACCACACCTAAAATATCAATTATTTAACGTTTCACCCATTTATCAAACCACACCTAAACTATCAACCATCCTAAGCATGATATTGACTCTTTTGACGGGATTTTTGAAATGAAATCCAAAGAAATAGATGAGATATTCGATAATTATTCTATTAGGTGCTTTCTGATAATTTTCCTTTCTCCCAAACCCTATGGGGGGCATTTCTTAATTTTATAATTTGGGAATGCCTGTTATCATTGCAATTTAATTATTTTTATATGCTTTTATCATTTTTTTCAATTCTGCTTCTTCAGTTCTCTTTCTTCTTTTTCTTCCTCTTATGTATCTTGAAAGAATCTCGATTTGTTGTAATATTAGCTCAAGCCAATGATTTCCTTTTGTGCCCCTTAGACCTATATGGGTATCCTACTATAGTCAAATACAAGTAACTCAAACAAAAAAATAAAGGTAGTCACTGGAAAGAAATAAGAAAATAAAAATAAAGGTAGAAATATAATGCATTGCACATAATGCCCAGAGTACCCCTAACATAACAAAAATCTTCGTCAAGTTGTTGCATGAATGCCTATCATCCCCAACTAGGAAAATTATATTCTGTAACTGATTTTCCTTGCTGCTTCAGCAAAGACATCTACAAGTCGCTCTTCAATCTTATTATACTTGTTTGAGGTGTTGGATTGTGGTCCAACTATTCAATTGGAAACTGGGAGCATGTACAAGTGCTTATCTTGCTTGTTTTTCTCTACTTTCCTTCTTCCTCCCGTGAACACTGGGAGAAGAAGGTTGCTTATGTGGCTCATCCTTCTTTTCCCTTTTTCCAACAAATTATTGATGCGAATGATCACTCATTAGAGGAGAGGCCATACACCCTACAAAATTTGTTCTAACGTGCAAATACCCGAGCTTCATGGAAGGTGGTGCAGACTCCATTCATTGATGGTGAAGGACAGGAAGCATGAGTCTTGGGTACACCTCTCTTTCTATCTCTCTTTATTTCTCTCTCTAAATGGAGTTGTCTCACTCACTAGATCTTACATGGGCTCTCCTTTTATTTTTCTTTTTGAATTTGCATGTCTTAAAGGCCTCAAGCCCAATTATTTATAGATAGTTTTGTGCCCTACAATTGGATTAGGACTATGCTATAGGGTATTTTTGTCACACTTGTATCCTCAGTGCAAATAAGGAAGGAGCTAGTCGCAACTTAGGCCTGCGGGTACCAAAAATGCTTGTGGACTACGGAAGCATTGATTAAATAAGATTGATTATGGGTGAATTTGAAATGGTGTTGGATCGGCCCCAAAAGGCATGTGAGGGTAGCATTTGATTCCCTAAGGAAACGTCAAGTTTCATCTTAATCAGTCAAAGTTAAAGCTGATCAGGACGAAATTTAGTTCACAATTCCAGTTCCTATCATGTTAAAAGGTATCTCATAACTAGGGCCCAAATGCCGAGGCTTCTGATGAGCATCAGACCACCACCATTGGATTCGAAATGTTCAAATACCCAAGAATACTAAATGTTGACTCATTTGGACCTTTCTGGACCCTTCTTGGCCTAATGGGTGGGTTTTACACTATTTTGGTGCGGCCTCGGTGAACCAGTTTCCATTTATGGAAATTGTCTTTTGATTTTGGGATTTCCTTGTGAAGGTCATAACTCTCTCGTCTTGAGGCTGATCGAGCTCAAATTTCAGTATGTTGTAAGGATCATTAAGCCGCACGTTTTGATATATGGCACGGCCCGTGACAATGCCCGAAATGAGAGAACTTTTAAAGAGAAGTTGGACTTGAAAAGTCATGTAGTACATAATTTTTAAAGAGGAACATCCCTTCACTCAAATGGCCATATCTTGAAGCCCCGATATCGGATCGTCTCAAATACCAGCCCATTGCGACTGCAACTCAAGGGGCTTTGGATTTGAGGTGCGCAAGATGAAGGATCGAAAGACACCCTGTTTCAAGTTCAAGAAAGACATGCTTTCCGGTCGCTGGAGTACTATTTTCCAACGACCTTCCCAATTTGGCAGGTACTCAAATGGTGACCAAATTGAGGGGTTTTCTTTGCAAAACGAGTACAACGATCTCCCCTTCGATTTGCAATAAAGAAAAAGATCAAAGACATGGCGGTTCGCTCTACAGCAATGCTCGAAGTTCACAAGTTCATGGGTTTGGCCAGAGTTTTTGAGATCAACCTCGAAAGTACGATCCAAGCATAACAATGGGTATCAAATTGATCATGATGATGCAAGAAATATTTCTATGGTGTTCGATCGCCCGGATTGTCACCCAAACGCTTTGAAAAATGCCTTGAGACAGGGCAATGGCATGAGTCCCTTCCAAGAGGGATGGTTGTGTCATTTCCAACATTGTGGCTAGGGGCAAAATGGTTTTTTGCAAAAAAACGGGATTTTCATTTTAATTCATTTAGTTCATTTTTTTAAGCAATTGTGCCCACCCATGTTTCAATGGTGCCATATATAAGTTCTTTACTCAATTTGTAACCTAGTTTTGGTAGTTTTGAGAAGATAATCAAAATATTGAGCTTTTTGCTCTTGCTTGTGCATTGTTTCCAAACTTAAGAGAGAGGAGAGAGAAAACTTTACTACTTTGAGAACTGCCCTTGGACTACAAACTCCCAAACCCCACACTCCCAAACTTCCTAGTCCCTTCTCCCTAGACCACCCTACCACAAACCAATCCATACTCTGTAGACTGCTTTGGACCATATTCCCCATACTCCCTAATCCTCTAAAACCTATACTTCCCTATACTCCTTAGTCACCTAACCTATACTCCCTATGTTCCTTAGTATTTAGTCACCTTAACCTAGCTAGACTCATAGACAACTAAACCTAGACCCTAACCCTATACTCCAAAGCTTGAACCCACACTAAAGAGCATTCAAGGGACCATTTGGGAAGCACCTAGCCGATCGGCTCATGCTACCGACTCTAGCCTAGCTACTCGGTTTACTTTCTCTCTCGTCTTCTCTTCTCTCTTCCCTCTCTTCTTTTTCTCTTCTTTCTCTCTCCTCTTCTTTCTTCTCTCTCCTTTCTTCTTTTTTTTTCCCTCTCTTCTCTTTCTCTCTTCTTTCTCTCTCTCCCTTCTTTCTCTCTCTCTTTTTTCTCTCCCTCTCTCCTCTCTTCTTTCTCTTCTTTCTCTCCCTCTCTTCTCTTTTTCTCTCTGAGCGAGCAGCCAAGCCGCCGGGCCATCTTTCTTTCTCTCTTGTTTTCTTCTCTCTTCTCTCTCTCTCCCACGGCCCACAGCGGGCCCGTGTCCCCCCTCTCATTCTCCTCTCTCTCCCTCACTTTCACAGGCCTAGTGCTGATCCATCTTCCCTCTCTCTCTCTCATTCTCCTCTCTCCCACGGGCTGGTCGCGGGCGCATCTTCCCTTTCTCTCTCCCTCTCGTTCTACTCTCTCCCTCTCTCTCACGGGCCCTTAGCGGGCTCGTTCTCCTTTCTCTCCCTCACTCTCTCTTTCTCGCTCTCTCTTTCTCCCTCTGCCTCTTTCTTCTCTTCTCTATCTCTCTCCTCTTTTTTTCTACCTTTTTCTACTCTCTCTATCCCCCTTTCTTTTCTACCCTTTTTTTTAATATCTTACTCACTTTTCTTGCTTTGACTACCCTTGTGAGGCTCTTTGGAAAGCGATTCCCGACGGGTTGGACCCGCAGACTCTGCTCTCTCGAATCCTCCAGGGTGCTCTAGACTTTGGTCGAAGTTTAGAGACCTTTCTGACGTTCCCGGTCACCTCCTCAGGGAGGGGACGTCGGAAGGCTGTCTAAATTTTGAGAGGCTTTCTTTCTCTCATACTCATCTACTCTTTCTTTTCTCCTCTCTCTCTCTCTCTTCTTTTTTCTCTCTCCTCTATATTATCGTTTCCATTCTTCACCCCTATTCTGGTTACCTATTAGGAGGCTCTTTCGGAAGCGATTCTTGAAGGGCTAGACCCTCCGCTCTCTTGAATCCTCTGGGATACTTTGGCTTTAAGCTTAGTATATTTTATATCTTCAGTAATACCTCTTAGGAGAGGTGATATCGGAAGGCTGTTCAATTTTTGAGTCAATCCTCCTCTCTTTCACATTCTCTCTTATCTCCTCCTCCTATCACTTTGAACCTATAATCCCACCCCCCTCTCTCAACCATTAGCAATAATTTTCAAAACCCCATAAATTCCCATTAGGAGGTAAGCCAAGAGGTACACCCCAAAGACCATCGATAAGTGGATTCAAGGCTGTGTAGTGATGCGAGGGAGCCGAATTCAAACTGAGCTGCAAAGTAGGGGGGCTTTTCGCACGTGATGTAAGAGGGCACAAAGCCTAGACGCGTCCTCGAACCCAACCGGCGACGTACTTGTTCGAGCCCCTTCTCGTCGTTAAAAATTCTCTCTTCTGTTGGTTCCTATCCGTACATCAAGCACACACACAAGTGTGGGCACGTGGTTGTTTGAGTGACGGTTCTCGAGCCGGGTCCCTGAGCGAAGAAAATCCAGGCCCAACCAGACTAGACAGCATCCATGTCCCCATCTAGATTTGGATGAAATCTAGTTTTCTTGGATTAAATCAAATGTCCATATCTAATAGGAGAAATTGCAATTCATAATTTCTCAGAATTTCTACTACAAGATCTAACCAATATAATACAATATAACCAATGTGGAGCCCGCTTCCCATAGCATCATTGTACTAGGTATGCTATTTGCCAACATCTATGATCTCGACAATCATCTTCTCGCAAGTGAGTGGTAGTGAACTTGAATATTATTTTGTCCTCTTGGGAAAAACTGGGTTAGTGACTATTTTAATAGCCATTGATTATTGTAGACACTTATGATAAAAAAGGTTGACATGACTAAGTGGTTCAAGGTTCCAAATATGCTCATAAACGGTAGATGCCCTCTGCATTGGGCTTATAACAAGTAGCAAGGCTCTGCTTCTTACTCTTCCATATCATAAGAGTACCTTCGTGAAACCTACAATACCTTGTGGTGGGAAAGGGGATCAATTGGATGGCCAATCGTAGGCTACATTGGAATGCCATGGATATCTCTCATTTCTAAGGGCAATACCAGTGTTTTAAAACTCAGGAATATACATGTTTGCTTGAGTCACTTGGGAATAACGCCCTGTCGGTTCCGGGTGACTCCGACTTGGGCCATTTGAGTCTTGGCCATGTATTGGCCGGCCAGAGTGTACCCGAGTCTGTGCATCTTTCTTTTTTCTATTAAAAAATAAAAGAAAAAGAAAGAGTGGTTTCTAATTAGAATCTTGACTAGTCCAGCTTGGAACACGCTGAGCCAACTTGGTCTCGGCCTAGCTCGGATCTATACCTAGTTTCAGGTTTTAAAAAATTGGGCTTTACCCTGGATATCACTTAAGATACCTGAGAATTTGTATGGAAAATTCCATGTTTTCTCATGGAGGAAGTGTGAAACTTTACCAAGGAGGGAAGAAGAGATGAAGGAGAGGAGGAGATAATGGCGTGGAAGAGAAGGTGTCTGCGTCGTTCCAATCAATTGATGTGGACATCCTTATTTATTCGATCAATAAGTATTAGTTTTATGCCCTTATGTACATGAGAAATTATAATGAAGGACAATACTTAAATACCAAACATCAGAGTCTTGACTATTATATACAAGAAAAAAACATGTAACAATTCTAATAGAAGATAAGTAAAGAACGCAAGAAAATGTCAAAACCCTAAACTGCATAATCCATGTTCCACATGCTTGATTTCTCACTCTAATATATGTTCGAGTGTAGGATTAAAGAAACAATGCAATTTGACCACTGATTTTTGACGTGTACACTTGGGGGTTCACCATTCTGCAAGGAATAAAAAGTCAAGCATAGCAGCAGTGATTCAAAAAATGGCCAGCCTGGCACCTAGGCAGGCTAGCGGGGGCCTGGGTGCATCACCCAAGCCTAAGTGGGCCCTCTGGGAGCCGTTCCTGGATGCCTGCCTAGGGTTTGCACCTACCCAGGGGTGAAAATGCTCCTCGTGGAGGGGTATTTTTGACATCCCTTTTAATCTAAAAGGGGGTAAAGGGGAATTTGGGGGGGTAGTTTAGGTTCTAACCTAAACCCAATTTGAACCATTTTAAAGAGAAACTACAAAAATTGAAATTTTGCGATTCCCATAAGGTCGACAGATTTGTCGAAGTTTTGATAAATCGATCGAAACATTGTTCTTTTGATTTGGATTTGCTTTTGGAGATTTTTTAAGGCTATTAGAGGGTTCTTATGAAGATTTTGAGATTGGGAAACATCTCAAAGGTAGAAGTTTGAAGATCGAGCAATCAAGGTTAGTGAAAAACTTTGTATTTCAGAATGCGTAGATTATTTTGAGATGTCTTCTTTGTGTTCTAATAGAAGTGGTGATTCGGGTTCGAAATACGGCTCTAAACTGAATCCTTTAGATAAATATTGCATAAGATACACTTATTGTGAGAAGGATACAAGTGGGAGTATAAACCGGTTCCACAAACTTCTTACTGGTATAAAGGGTGATGGTGCCTCTTACAAAAGGTTCCAAATGTGATTAGGGAGGGGATAAAAATTATATGAATCTAGTAAAAAAGAAAAAAGAGAAAAAGAGTCATGCATAGCAAAGCTAAGGTTCGGTGTTCTTGTTTATGATGATGATGAGAGTGATGAGGAGGGGTATGATTAGGTAGAGCAGCTTGCTATGTCCCAATCTAGGAAAGGTAAGGGAGTTGCAGTTGGATCTGGGGGTGGGTGACCTAAGAGACCTCGGGTTGGGGGGGCCTATGCATTCGTTTTCTCCCCGGCCTGACCCTGAGGTTGCATGTGTGAGAACCAAGGAGCAAACAACCATTGAAAACAAAATCAAGAAGGTAGAGAGGGAGAGAGATGCTCAGTATATTGCTCAGTAGTTTTAAGAGGGGGCATTCCTTTCAATGGTGCTTGCCTAAGCAGCTTCTACACCATGGTAGAGGCAATTGACCGATTTAAACCCGAGTTGAAGGCCCCAACCCTATATAAGCTTTTCGAGCCTTGTTCGAAAAAAAAGAGGTGATTGTCATGAGGGAGATTGTGGAATTGCAGAAGGATGCATGGGTTCAGTTTGCGGTATTTATTATGATTGATAGTTGGAGTGATAAGATGTGAAGAAGTCAGATGAATTTTTTGGTGAATTTTCCTTTAGGGACTAATTTATTAGGTCAATTGATGCCTCTGATGATGACCATAATGCCTATTACATATTTAAAGTGTTTGAGAAGGGCATCATGGAGGTTGAGGAGCAGCATGTTATACAAGTTGTTACATATAATACTGCTCTAATGTTATTGCTGCTAATTTGTTCTGCATAGCTTACCCTCATATCTTTGGACACCATGTGCAACACACTATATAGACCTCATGTTTGAGGCTATTGGCTGTTTGAGCGAGATTACAGGTGTAGTTGAGAAGGCTAGGTTAGTTACAACTTTCATTTATATCCGTACCCTCACCCTAAGCATGATGCGCAGATTTACAAAGAAGGAGAGTGAGGCCGGGGATCATGACATTTGCTATATAGTACCTATGTCTACATAGTATACATTTGAGGAGAGTCCAATTGAGTTCACTTCTGATGATTGGAGAGAATACAAGTGGGCTAGAGATCAGTAAAGGAACAAGGTGAGTGATATTGCCCTTTCTAAGGGCTTTTTGGTGAGGGGTAAGAAGGTGAGAGATATTGCCTTTTCCTCTTATCACAGTCCTTCGCATGGTTGACAGTGACAAACCCTCCATGGGCTTCATATACGAGGCAATGGATGATAATGATGTGAGCCACTGTGAGCCAGTTTGGAAGATTATTGATGAGAAGTGGGATAGGCTGCCACATCGACCATTGTATGCAGCTGGTTATTATTTGAACCCAACTTTTTATTATGTTGATAGGGATATAAAGACAAATGACACAATTATGACTAGATTTAATGATTATAAATGACACAATTATGATTAGATTTAATGAGTGTCTGGATGTGCTAGTCCTTAATCAATATATCCAGGGCATTATATGCGCTTATGAACTAATAATTTACAAGTGCGCATTGAAGTCTTTTGGGAGGGCAATGGTGATAAGACAAAGGACCAAAATTGATTGTTTTCAATATCTCATATACAATCATAATTCATAATCCATTTGCAGCCAAATTGGTGAAGCCAAGATGGTTGTAGTGCTCCAAAGTTACAAAATTTGGTCATTCGGATCTTGACCCACTATTTCGTTTGGCTGTGAGTGGAATTGGAGTACGTTTGAGAGGGTAAATTATTTCACAGTTTATATTTTACTAATTTGTATTAGTAATTATATGTCAATTGAAATATTGATTAGTTTCATTTGATTTTATTGTATATGTTTACCATTTTTATATAAATTCATACAAAGAAAAGAAACAAGCTTGAATCAGAGAGGTTAAATAACCTAGTTCATGTGAAGTACAATCGATACTTGAAAGCGAGATTTGCTAACAGAGTCCGCTCAGAACAAAATACATATACAATGCCATGGAGTGGTTGGTTGATGATGATGAAGTAGAGGGACGTGAAGTATTGACATGGGATATGGTCATGGAGGTCTCAGGGACAGCAGTAGATCCTTTCAAGGCCACTAGATCAACTTCATGAAGGATGAGGGTGGCGGAGGAAGAGGAGGATGCAAACGCGTATTTAGAAGAAATAGAGGAAGATGAGCATTATGTTGAGGAGAGATGATTCTCATGATGATGGGCTCGACTCCGATGATGCAGCTGACCCTACTTTTTCTGATGATGACTGAAGACTCTTAAAGTTTATATTTCTTTCCTTCCTTCTTCTCTTATGTGTCTATAGTATGTATGGAGTATGGAGTATGGATTATGGAGTCCTGGAGTGTATGTGGAGTTGTGGACTATGGATTATGTATTACTTCTTTCCTTTTCTTGATGTTGAGTCGATGCCTGAATTTGAAAATTTTCAATGTTGGATTATATTTTCCTATTTTTACTATGTGTGGACTATGGACTAATGGTATGAAATGTATGGATTATGGCCTATATGTTATGCATTCTTAATGTGTCAAAGGCATATGCATTATTTCTTTTTTTTCTCAGAATCTATGGAAGAAGGACACGTGTGACCTAGCCGGAGTATGTAATAATTTTTTTTTTTCTTTTCTTCATGGTCTAGATCACTCACAAGAAATCTTTTTACAATATAAAAACTTCAAATAAAATAAAAGAAAGGGATACAATAGGATCTCAAGAACTTGAAGCCATTCAAACCATATTTTTCATTAACATAAGAAAAGACACAACTTATGCTTGGGAATAAAAGATATAATAAATAAATATGGAAGAAACAAAAGAGGGTGTCGGAGATTACCTCAACCGGGCTTCTTACACCCCACACCGAGTCACCACCTTCCGATGACGCAGGATCAATGGTTAACCTTCAATCTCAACCGGAAAAGGTAAGTTTGGACAAGCCACCCCAATGGAACATGAACCCCTTTGATCGCAAACTCAAACCCTAGGTGAATCCCCTTAGCAACCTAGTTTGAGAGAGATATGCTTCTTTTTTCTACCACAACCCTATAGTCTAAACCCCAAAAGAGAGATGAGAGATCATGAGAGAGAAGACATGAGAAACCATGGATGAGAGAGATAGTGGGGTGTGCCCCCCCTTTTGGGCTTTCAAGAGAGAGAAACTTTCTTAAAGAGAGAAAGAGAAATTCTAAGTAGGGTGTGCCCCCTAGTTTGTCAAGAGAGAGATGGAATGTACATGGTGTAAGAGATAAGGTGTAGGGATTTGGGTAGGGATCAACTCCTTTTTTATAGTGCTTGAACAAGATTAGGGTTTTTTAGGGCTTTCTTTGGCTTGCCACTCATGTGAGATTGAATATGCACTATTGATCTTGGGTGACTTGTGGGTTGAGAGATATGAGCTCCCCATTCCATAGATGGGCCATCAATATCCTATGTAAGGTGCTAGACGATTATCCCCCACTTCCTAAACCATTTTCCTGTCAATTAACTAAATAAGAAAGTAATGTCATAATATTATCCTTTTTTATTTTATGCATAAGCCTTCTCATACATTCCAAAATATTATTCAAATTTTCCTCAAGGCTTTAAACTTTCTAAAAAAACACAAACCCATCTCTCAAGCTTCAAAGCTTGACCACAAAATAAGAAAGTTTCTCTAGGTGGGGCATGCCACCGATTTGAGCACATGATGGGCCCCACCCAATATGCTATGGTGGTCCCATGCAATTTAAGTTATTTTTGTATTTTTGGAAATACACAAATCATTATTTGAATATTTAAATCATTATAAAATCAATATCTTTGCTTTTATAAATCCAAAGTTGATAAATAAAATATCTTGAGATTTAAAAAATTCAAATAACAATTGTAAAAATCAAATATAATTAAAATAAACAAAATTAGATATTTTGATGGGAAAATGATCCATATGGTCTAAGGATAAATATCCATTGGGGCACTCCATCTCCAACCGTGAACTATGAACCACCCATGCTTTTTCAAACCGACCCAGCATTACCTATGACCCACATTCCAAGCAGGGGATCATTAGTGGGTCACCAAAGTCTAGCCAATGGGCAAGGGGGCGCAGTCCCAGTATATGGATTTTAGGTCTCTCCCTGGAGACGAAACCCAAGGTCATCTTGAGCTGATATAATCCATAACTCCATGGTGCATAGGGGGTGTCTCTCGCATATGCACACGCTTCACCCTGAAAGGTGGTATGCTTTCCCGAAAACGGCTATCGATGTGCATGCCATGTGATGGTACAAATAATGAGGCTTTGACTCCATCTCTGAATGCCTCCATCACACACAAGGGTCACACAGTCCGTCGACTTACACATTCGGACATACTCCGACCTCATCAAGAGATAACCCATATAACCCTCATGGGTACGATTATCAGAGCCCAGGTAACATGGGTTTTCTCCAACCAGACCGACCTAGCATGTCAAGCACAGTCTAGTATCAGCAAACATTGTTTGCTTAGTATGGTTCACAAGGGACCACACTACCATTGAGTTCATGTTCTACTATGTATATTCATTTTACAAGCTCTAATATGGCCTTTAATGGCCACTCTCACCCAACAATCTGGACCTAAAACAGTTCAATCAGACACCTCTTGCATTTCTTGTTTTACTTGGGCGACCGCCCTCCTAGGCGCTCAGTGGCCAAGAACCCCCCCACTGCCTAGATGCCGCCTGACATTTTTTGGAACACTGCATAACAAGATGGATCCCTACTAAAGGAAATAATATTATATTGCATGTTCACTGCTTTTGACCTCTTGCTATGATGTAGCCATTAAATACACCCTTAGGAAAAGCTTTGATTCTACACCAAAAATATGCCAACAGATTAAGAGTTTACTAGTATTATTGGAGAAATGTAAGGACCAAGGTTTAGAATATGAGATTTAACCTCAGGCTAAGGGATTATGTCTTTAATCGGGATTAGGTTGAAAGGCAATCAGTCGAGTCTCTTTTTAAACATGGAATTAGCCTGCAACCATTATCTCAGTGAGCATGCAGCCATCCAAGTTGGTGAGCACCTTAAGGAGCCCACTCAAGAACTTGAATTGAAGTGTCATGTGCCATGGGGGGGAACAAAGTGCTAAGCAAGAAACATAATCCTTAGATTGCCCTTCTTTTGTAACCTGGAGGTAGGGTTGACCTTGTGAAATTGAGTTTGTGCTGAGTAAAGAGATCAGAGTGTTCTACAGAATATGGTCTAGAGTAAGCTAGATTGCAACTACTATCATGAGTTGCACTTTGAGTAAGAACTTGATCCTAGTGGTCGCCTGCTTCAGTGTCAAATGGTTTATTGGCAGCTTGGTTGAGTCGTAGCTTGGCTTACTGGGAGCTTGGTCCTGTGGTAGCTGGTCAAATGCTACCTTGGTCCATGGCAGCATGATCTTGTGGTAGGTTGGTCCAATGGTGGCTTGGTTTAGTGGCAGCTTACTCCTGTTGTGGCATGGTCCAAGTAGCACCGTGGTCCAATGGCCAATTGGTTCACTGACAGCTTGGTCCAATGGCAGTGTGGTTCACTGACAGCTTGATCAGTGGTGGCATGGTTCAAGTGGCAGGTTCTTCACTGGCGGATTGGTTCACTGGTAGCGTAGTTCAATGGCTACTTGGTCAACTGGCAGTCTACACTCAGGCAGCTTGGCTCCATGTAAAGGAACAAGCTTTGCCATTTGAAGAACTTTGAAGGCTGTTAGCGACTCGGTCTGAGCAGTGATTTGCGTATTCCATGGAGGCCGCTAGCATTGCAGACCGAATGCGTTTGAACCTGTAAAGATCCAGAATTAAACGATGTTGGTTTCTAGCATTGGTTTCTAAGAGAGGTTTATGGGGAGAGAGAAGTGAGAGCTTCATGGAGAAAGGCTCTCTAATAATACTTTGACCTTGTAGGGGTTAATGTGGGGTTGCTCCCCTATTTATATAAATTTGAAGTGTGTCCATGTTAAATGCTTCTGGGCAAATTCATGCTCATATTTTGCATGAGTGATATGTGTCAGTTGCTCACGGCATTCTGTAGCAGCATTCTTTGGGGCAACTTGCCTCTCTATCTCGGCATGCTCTGTAGCAGCTTGCTTTGTGGCTGCGTCACCCTGTTCTCACTGACTTCTTGTGATCTTTAGAATTTTTGTCATAACTTTATAGAGAGATCCCTGTTAGCAGTGATTCTTGGACCATTGAATATTTAATAGATCTACTGCAATTTGAAGTAATACATGACCCAATTTGGATATGTATTGATGCAGTTTTGTTCTTGTGAAACTAAGGGTGTCTGTTTCAGGTTTCTGAGGTTTGTTAAATGGGGAATTGGATGTCTCATAGGTTTTTGGCGCTTGGTATGAGGTTGAGTTGGCCTACAGAGAGGGGCATGGATTATGAAGATAAATATCAAAATAATAAAAATATGGAGAAATTTCAATTTCTTTATTTTTCAAAATTTTCCCCTTGATTTTGTCATTCCTAAAGGCATGTATGTATATCTGAAAATTTGACATCATGCTAGCAATATTATTTCACTAATAGTTTCATATACTAGTTTTCTAAAGTAACAGAACATCCAGGGCAATGGATTATGAAGATAAATATCAAAGTAATAAAAATATGGAGAAATTTCAATTTCATGATTTTTCAAAATTTTCCCCATGATTTTTTCATCCCTAAAGGCATGTATGTATATATGAAAATTTGACATCATGCTAGCAATATTATTGCACAAATAATTTCACATACTAGTTTTCTAAAGTAACAGAACATCATTCTGTTTGAGCTTTTCTTTCTATAAACTTATTTGTGTTGCCTGAAATGTATAAACATTAAAATATTTTAGCATGCTACAGAAATTTAGGTCCAAGAGAAATATGTTCTGATTATAATGTTCATGTTCTGGACACATTCAGAATTCCAGTCCTGAAATGAAATAAGGACCCAAAATCTTGTACAGATATAATTTCTTGGTGTTGTAAAAGGAATTCATCTACAATATTTTCATGTAACAACCATAATTGTTAATTCAGTAGAACTTGAACCAGATAGTTTTAATTATTGCTTCATCTAACAAAGCCATACAGCATCATTCTTTTGAGCTTGAACCAAATAATGTAAAGAATTTTATATTTTAAAGAAAACCCAATCTAAGTCAAGTGGGCTGTGCACCTTTTTTTTGTTCCTTCCCTTTCTGGTTTGTATTTGATGACAGGGTGGGAGGGACGTTATGAAATGATTATCGCAGGGAGTGAAAACAAGCAAATAGGCAAATTTCCATGGGGAAAATGCATTGGGATCACAACTCAAAATGGAATGTTTTGCAACTGTGTTAAATTAAGGGGCCAGTGTTCCCATCTGTATTGTTTTATGTTTACGTATGTGAAGACTAAAGGCACACTGGTGATACCCATGAGGGATCATACATTTACTGGATTCACCATAGGCCTCCGTGAGGTAGGTATGCTTGATAGCACCCTGATATCCTGATATTTCAGGATAATATAGAATTTATTATGATTTGAATTATATGAATTCGTACACCCTGTTTGATAGGGTCAAATCATATATTCTAATATTCTAATAACCTTCAAATATTTGAATTCCAGAAAATTCAAGTTGTAGTTGAATTTTGCGGGATTCAGTTTCACCGTCAAATTATTTTGTGCCTCTCTCCCTCTCTCATCCACTATTTCTCTCTCCCGAGGCCCCACCTCTTTCTCAATGAGAACCCTTTCTCTCTCTTATGATGGTTCCCCCCATCTTTCTCTCTCAATTAAGGACCTATTAGGTTTCACAATCTTTCTCACCGTGATGAAGACACCTGTTAAGGCTTGTGCCCATCTAGGACAGGCGTGTCCTCTCTCTCAAAAGGAACCCTTTCTCTCTTGGGATGCTTCGCACCATCTGTCTCTCTCAATGTGCTAAACAATCTCTCTCGGCCATGAGGAAGGGGGTTTCACAATCTCCCTATGAGGAAGACACCTGTTCGAGTTTGGGCCTTTTTTGAGGCCCATCAACACTAAAGAAGAATGGAAATCTCTACACACACACATCAATTTTTCTGAGGTCCTGTTCTGTTTAATGGTTCTTCTTTTGCGTGCTCAGTGTGTCTGGCTTTCAGCCATGGTTCCCAATATTCTTTATGACATGGATCGCACCAACCCCCCTTCTTCTGATTCAGATGCCCCTGTAACTATTCACCACAAAGATTTAGACATTGAGGTACCTTCGCCTCCTCGTGAAACACCCTTTTTGAGACGAACAGTACCATCTTTGAGTAAACAAACAGTCTGCAAGGCCCAATTGCCAAGTCTCCTTCTGAAACCAGAGAGTTACTGAAATCAATAGATTTGAAGATAGAGAGGGAAAATGTTGTGGGAAGAACTATGGAAGCAGCAAAGGCAAAAGTGGCGCCCCAATGAAGAGCTACCGTGGCCAAAGGGCTCTGACTCCTAAAAGGAGATGGGTCTAGAGTTCTTGAATTGACTGATTTAGACTCTTATTCTGGAAAATGGGGGAGCCTCTAAGAAAGTAATTAGCTATTCATGTAGTAGATCCATGTTCCATGGAATAGTGGTATTTATTTCTTGAGTTGCAGAGTAGGAGTATAAGGAGCAGATTAGTTGACAACAAATTCTTATTGGCAAAGCAATTTTTCTGAGGCCCTGTTATGTTTGAATGGTTCTTCAAGCACAATGAATCTGAGGCCCATCAAGACGCTGCAGAACCACCTTAGTAAATATTCCCCTTCTCCTTAATTTTTTTATCTGGTGTTTTGTTTTTTAGTCCATAGAAAATTGCTTGTCATTTGCAACAATAATTGGGCTAGCCCTTCATTTGTGGTGCTCGTTTAGCTTCTGGTTTGGGGTTAATTTATCCTCTTAATCATTCAAAAAAGAGTGCTTTTTCAGCGTTGTGATTTGCCAGCTTAAATGGTGGATTAATGTGCTCGCATTTTGAAAGGAGTGCAGAGAGAGAAGCTGCATAGCTATGGTGTCTATGAAGAATAAGCTCTGGTTCATTTTCTTCCTTGTTTTCTTGAAGCAACTGAGTTTTACTAGAGCTCTGCTTCATTGGTCGATATTCATTCTAGAAATGGGAAGAGAGGCTCTATGTAACCTTGAAAATTTGTTGCCTCTTTGGGTTTTCGTCAATGTTCTTTGGGGGTTAGTTTTATTCCTCATCGTCTGATTGCATGTGTGAAAGAAGGTTCACTTTTAATGGTGAATAGCAAAAATTGCAGACAAGCTCTAGTTCTGGAAGATTAGTCTTTCTTCCCAACCTTTTTTGTTTTGAGTTTCTTCACAGAGTGTTTTTGAGGGTTCTCCTCCCATTCATGGCGCTGGTCTTCACTTCTAATTGGATTGTAAACTGATTTGGTATGTGATGCCCTAGCAGCAAATCTTTCAATAGCAATCTATGGCCAATATAAGGGTGTTATACCTCTCTCACTTTGTTTATTCTTGTGCAAACTTTTCAACCTTGCTCAACAATTCGTTAATCGCTTTACATACAAGCAGACCATCAAACGTGCGTAGAAAACCCCATATCATGATAACATAAAATCCAGATATATACAAAGGAGGTCATGGCTTTATTCAGATTTCTAAAAATTTGGATATTTAAATCCTGTTTTGTCAAATCATAGAGGGACTGTCGTCT
Source organism: Amborella trichopoda (assembly GCF_054954075.1). NCBI lineage: Eukaryota > Viridiplantae > Streptophyta > Magnoliopsida > Amborellales > Amborellaceae > Amborella > Amborella trichopoda. Next base: position 31,008,826 of record NC_142339.1, read on the forward strand.
CCTCATAAGTCTCCTCGTAACTAACATGCTTCTTTGATGCACTCTTTAGAATTAATCTTTCTGTAAAGCATCAAAATCGTCCCTTGTTATATATTTTCCAGAATAAATCCAGCTTAGTCCTTTGACAATATTATAAGACTTTTCAAGTTTTATAAGTACCATTCAGTAAGGAACTTCTAATTCATTCTCTTCTGTACTTTCCAGCAGTCCCTTGGCTTCTTTACTTTCCTATAACCATGAAAATTTCCTGGACATCCTTATAGCTTTTTGAATTACTCAGATTATCGATGTATTCAATAACCCTATGAATCTCATTAACCCCTCAAAACTGCAACATTACAAAAAATATTTGGGAGGTATCACTCGGACTCAGATATGCCACAGAGATAACATTTAGCAAATTAAGAACAGTGCCTTCTAACTGGTAAATACCCAAAATTGGCACTTTTGCACATTAATTTAATGTTTTTAGATTGATTATGAATTGTTAATGCATGTCAATGTATGTATATGTACTTGATACATGATGGGATACCGGAAGCATTGATTTTTCATTAATTATGGCGATGGATTTTTAATTTGAGTTTGTAACACGAACCTCTTTTTCTCATTTTGCAGCTCAAAACTTGAAGGCCGGTCACTAAGCTGCAGAATTTCAGACAAAGTATGTCTGTTGAAAAGTTTGGAGAAATCACTACTAAGTCAATATCGTGTTCAAATTTTGGTTGTTCAAGTTTTACTCTTTCTTTTTTTTTTTTTTTTTTTTTTTTTTTTTTTTGAGGTGCTCTCTCTTGAATACTTCTTATTGGCAATAACATGTAGGAGAAAATGTAAATATCTAAATTATACATTTGTATTTATATTTGATGTGTTTGGTGAAGGCAAGTGATGAGTTAAAAAGGTGGTTTCAAGATGATGATGCACTAGAGCGCGCACTCAGTGGAGAGTATGATGTGTTCTTGCTAAGTCTATTTCTTACTCTCTTTTTCTTTGAATTTGAAGACAACAAATCCTCCTTGTTTCTGACTTTTTTGGTTCTATCATACAGATGGTTTCTTTTGCCAGCAAACAATGAAGGAAAGGATGTAATGGAACCTATTCATCTGTCCAAAGATGAACATAAGCCCTGCATTATTGGGTATACCTCCTGACTATTTAACAAAAGTAAATTCAAATTCTTCCATAAATTATTCTTTTCTTTGCTCATGTGTCGAGTGCCTTTTTGCTTCTTCATTTGGGTGCATTGCAGGAACAATTCACATGCAAGTTCTCATAATATTTCAGTCTCTATATCTTTGCCACAGGTGAATGACTTCAAAAGCTAATATTTGCAATATGTTCTCTTCTAAATAATAAGTGGAGTTTCACCTATCAATTCATTTTTCTATATCTGAACTTGAATTAGTTTATTCCTGCAAAATTTCTTGTAGTTTGTACTTTATACTCCTTCCATGTTCTGGTAGATTTGCTGCCTTTATTGAACTGAGAAATATTTGAGCTTCTATCCATTCATTACTTCCCTACTGCAATACCTGTCTCGATTATTTCTCCTTCCGCTACTGTTTTTTTTTTCTGGCTAATATAATTACTCTACTCATTGTCATAGAACAGATTAATGAATCTCTCTAATAATTTTATCAATTGTTTTTTTTCTTTGTCCGGTGTGTTTGCTTCATTGTAGTAGAAACCGCTAGTTTCTACTACTCAATGTGTGAAGTGAATTGCAAGTATGGAGGTTAGTGATTGCCCGTGATTAATTTGCACGCATCTGGGCTTTTGGCTTCCCAAATGCTTTATCTGCACACAAGCTGTTGGTTAGTTTCCAAAAAATCAATACGTTCTAAAGATCCATTTGTTGGTTTTAGTGCGTACGGTGTTGCAATCAGTCGCATTCGGGAAGCTGGTGAGGAATCTGATTTTCATTACATTTTCTTGAAGTGGTAGCCTGTGGTTTGGACCCCAAATAAAAAAGAGTTTTGAGGTGTGTGGATACAAATCTTTGCTATGCAGCATGCAGCAGACAAGATATGTTAGGCTTTAATCAAACAGCACTTGAGTAGCATTTTACACATAATGGTCTCCCAAAAGGGAATAGGTTATATTTACTGTGCATGAGGTACACTTTTAGCTCATTGTAATTTCTTTCTTTCTCAATTCTTATTGTCCAAATAAACTTATTAGCAAGATGACTGAAGCAAATGTGTCACACGAAATTAATGAGTTCTAGGATCATCTTAATCTTACAACAGCTCTATAGGGTGCATTTGTCTGAGTTCTAAGATCATCTTAATCTTACAACAGCTCTATAGCAATCGCTGGTCTCTCTGTTTTTATGAAATTACATGAGTGTGGTTTAGTAGTCAGGCACAACTCTTATTTCCATTGGAAGAGACCATGTAACAAATACACCTATAGGGTGAGTTGACAAGAACAGTACTAACAAAAATTTCCCATGCCACTTTGTCCATATCCAAAAATGGCTGTCATGACCAATTTCTGTACTTCGACTGCAACTTGTGATATTTTTTGATTCTTGTGGTGCAATGTATTAATCAAAACTTTGGTGATGATACCAATCCACTTAATTTGAGGGGATTGAAAACATTAGATCTTAGAAATTACTATATTACAAGGCAACCAACATAGATGTTCATGTCAACACTGTTTATGTAACCGAAGATCAAGCACTTGCTAATCTTTGATTAGTTGACCCGAAAACACATTGGAGAACACTTCATATCAAACTAAGGCTAATTATATACAAATTCAGCAGGTATTCATCCATAAAATTGAGTAAACAAACTTGCAAAAGTAAAACCGCAACTTTAGTTTTAATTTTAATGTCTGGGAGATGAAATTTCCAATCCGTAATGGATTGAAATCTGTCCTTAAACAAAATCAGTAAGTTGAAGTTGATTCTGATCGAATTAAAAACTAATCCTCAGCACAGAGAGAAGCGGTGGGTGTAGAATAATTTTAAATTATTTGCAGAAGTTCTCCACAACTAAACTATTTCCAGGGTTTTGAAGTTAATGGGGTGTAAAAGAAAGGGTTTTGATTTTTGATGTAAAATTAAGCTTAAAGTTTCAATGGATCTATTTAAGGTTAATTCTAGGGAGAACCTAAAGGTTAATTTTAAGGGTGAAAGAGAAAATGAAAAAAAAGAACGAATACTTAAGGATTCAAGGAAAGAAAAGAAATAAGAAGCTAGAAGGAAAGGAAAGAAGTAAGAAGGGGAAAGGAAGGAAAGAAGTAAGAAGGGGAAGATATGAAAGAAAAGTGGGAAGGGAAAAGATTAGAAAGAAATTTAAGGGTAGGACCTTGGGACCTGCTACGATGCCTTCTTTATGACTTTCAATCAATATTTCACTTCTTTCTGGGGTTTTCTATCGTCACAAAAGTTCTCAAAATAAATATTCCATGGGGTCCCTTTCTCTCCTTTTTATACATATTTACTTAAAAATTTGATTAAAGTACCCCTAAATAAAATAAAATAATTAAAAAACCAAAGTGCCTCTCAATTCTCTACGAGACCTAAAAAGATATAAATAACCTAACATAACTAAAATAATTAGAACTCCAAATAATCCTACTTTTTCTCTCAAAAAAGGAAAAAAAAAATTAAAACCCTTGATAAAAATTATTATTAAATTGTGCCATAGAAGGCTGTCATTGTCTCATCAACTATCTTTATGTCTATAAACGGTGCCAACATTTATTTGAGATGTTATGTCCAAAAATTCCATGCTGGGTATGGGCACACTAGCATTGTGTGAATAAGGGTACTATGAACATGTCATGCCTCCTATGTATGCGATGGATACTAGTGTGTTATGCATTATTTATAATCTGAGGTATGGTGGACACATTTATAATTCATATTTGGGCTTGGCTCGTGTCGTCTTGCAAGACTACTTTATAAACTTGGTCTCATACGTCGATGCAGGAAGGAAAGGTGGGAAATTAAATCCACCTTTTTTCTGAATTTCAAACAAGTAAAAATCAGCAATTATAGAGAAAAAGCATGGCTGTAAATCAAGCTAAGAAAAGAAGAACTTTCTTCTTTCATAAAATAAAATTTATTCCATTAACATAATCATCCCAAAATTTGACATCCAACCTTTTATAAACCTATGAAACCCTAAAATTAACTTGAGAACTAAGTAAATGTTTGAGACACTAAAATAACTCTAAACAATACGAAGCTTCCAAAAATACTCCTATGAACAGTAATACATGAGCATTACTTGTGAACAGTAATGTAGACAATACCTATGAATCCTAAAATCCTTAAAAAATAATAATAAATAAAAATATAAAAACCCTAGAATCCCAAAACAATTTAAAAATGTCTGAAACTAAAATTAAAATATTTTGGATAAATTTTCCCTCCATCATTCTCCCTTGGTTGGAAAAAACTCATCCTTGAGTTTTGAAGTTTTTAAGATGAATCCAACATAAAAACCACCTTCTTCTTTGTTGGCTCAATCATTGATCGTTCTAAGAAGAAACCTTATGAAAAGGATCTTGATATGTGATGAATCAATGTAAGTTTATCAAGTACGGCTATCCTTGAACTGTCATTGAAAAGTATCTTAAGAATGGTCAAGTTCATTTTTCTGGTCTTTAGAGCCTTTCTCGACGTTTATTTTATTACTCTCCAAATCAAGGACTCCAATTTGAATATTTTGAGTCAACCATGCTTCCATTGCACTATTTTGAGTCCAATGCCCTAAATCTCCTAAAATGTTTTGGCTGTTTGATATTCCTTTAGATCTTCATATTTTTCTTCGTCAAAGATTGGTTCAACCACGAAGATGGGTTCAATGACAGATGGCATTGACGGGTACGTAATTTTGAAGATGATGTCGAGTGCCACTCTTTTCATCTCTATGCTCCTCATGAAGAGTCAAGTGAAGAGGAAAGTTCTAGAAGACATCTACATGGGGGACATCACTCTAGGGTCTTCTAATTGAAGGAGGATAAAATTGATTTTGATGCAAGTTTTATCTAAAATCAATAAGTTGTAGCCTTGGATTCACGTCCAATACTTGAGGAATGCTAAGATGAAGAACAAGATCTTGTAGGATATTCGATCTATGATAAAGAAAAAAATTTCTTTGGATCTATCCTTGTAGATTCCTCTTCGATTAGGACAAACTCTTATTTGCCTCTCTTGCGCAACAACTATTTAACCCTCTCTGTTATGTTGTTGATTTCCTCGCGGCAAACTGATCAAATAGCCATCCTTATGGTTAAGACCTCTACGACCAGCCATCGCAATCTCTAGCCGTCTTTGGGCCATGCTCTAATACCACTTGTAGGAAGGCATCCACCTTTTTCTTGAACCTCAAACAAGTAAAAATCAGCAATTATAGATATAAGGCATGACTGTAAATGAAGCTAATAATAAAAAAAAAAATTTATTTTTCATAAAATAAAATTCATTCCAATAACATAACCATTTTAAAATTTGAAATCCAACCTTTTATAAGCCTACGAAACCTTAAAATTTACGAAACCTTAAAATTAATTCAAGACTCAAGTAAACCTTTAAGACTTAAAATCGTCCTAAAAAATACTAAAATTTCAAAAATACCTTTATGAACTAACATGTGAATAGTAACCATGAACAATGATGTGAATAGTAACTATGAACAAGGATGTGAATAGTATCTATGAATAGTAACTAATAAATAATAAATAAAAATATAAAAAGCCCTAGAATTCCTAAAAAACTTAAAAACCCTAAAAATATACTCTAAAACTAAAATTAAAATATACAACTTTTGAAGTTGTACAAATATTATAAATAAGAATAATTTTCCTTCCATCACCACAACACAGTTAAAAGGGGCATGAACCTTTTCTTTAGATGGTCTTCCATATTGCCTTATTTACATTCTCTCACCCAAAACACAATAAAAAGCTTTTGGGAATGGTTAAAAGATTTGATTGCACCTAGGGCAATCAAATCCTTAATGTGCATGGTATTGCATTGCTTAACAACTGAAATCAAAACACCGTTATGTCAACGATTTGTCTCAAATAGCAAAAAAAAAAAAAAAAACTTGTTAGAATCAACAGTTGTTATCTGTAGAGTGACGAAGAAAGATTTCCTTGATTTTTCATAGTTGGTGAAATCTTCTTGGTTTCACAGATGTTGGGAAAAATTTTGCAATGGGCTTAAGAGGAGCAGTAGGTTTAGGGTTTAGGCATATGGGTGTGGGGGTTGAGAGAGAGGGAGAAGAGGAGAGAAAAGGGGGATCGGGTTTGGGTGGGGGGACGATTGATTGATTACTAGGGGTGGTTTAAGTCACTTTTAATCCACACCGTCGATTTAATCTGGTATTTTTTGACAAAGATACACCCATGAGCCAATGTTATGAAAAAACAATGCTCACTAGCATACCTACTCCTGTCTCTCTCTTGATATATATATATATATATATATATATATATAGAAAATACTAGGCAACGCCTATAGGCGAAAATAAACAGTGATTTCGCCTATCCCATCACCGCCCAAAGTTCATCGCATGGTCATGATTGTCCGGTAGTGTTTCATTTTTCATTTTTTTTCTAAAAATCGAAATGACATGAGATTTGGAACGTGTATTCATCAAAAATAGGGGAATCTTCAAAAAATATAAAAACAATATTTACATGAAAACAATTGACCAAAATACCCCCGAAAAGTTTTGGGGGTATTTTGGTCAAATTTGTTTTTCTCGGATAATTTTTTTATAGTTTTATTAGAAGCACCTCAGTAAGATGTATATACCCTCCAAATTTCAGGACATTCCGATTTGTAGAAAAAAAAAATGAAAAATAAAACATTACAAGACAATCATGAACGTGCGATGAAATTTGGACGGTGAAGAGGGTAGGCGAAATCACAATTCATTTTCGCCTGTAGGCGTTGGGAAGACTTTTCCTATATATATATATATATATATATTTCTGTATGTATATATATTTGTATATATATACACATATAGGAAGAGGTAGGTCCTAAAGGACAAGGATAGGCCCAAAAGGACATGGTTCGAAGTAGTGAGAAAAGATATGAGGATTTATGACTTCATTGAGGGTATGGTCCTTGATAGAGCGGAATGGTGGATTGAGATTTGTATAGAGACCCCAAATTGTTGGGAAAAGGTTCTGATTATATATATATATACATATATATATATATAGGAAAATCTTCCTGTTAGCCCAAGGGCTAACATGAAGATAAGAGCCCAACGGCCCAGATTGAATTTGGGCCGATCTGACCGTCATGACCTTATTTCGTGTTTGAATTTTAATTTTTTTCTATAAATCCAAATCACTTGAAATTTTAAGCGTGTGTTCTTCTCATCAAGCAGCACTTAATAAAAATATAAAAAAAAATATCCATAAAAAATAAATTGACCAAAATACCCTCGAAGCTTTATCGTGGTATTTTGCTCAATTTTTTAATGTAAAATATTTTTTTGATATTTTTCAAAGGTTCATCTATTTTTGATGAATACACACTTAAAATTTCAAGTGATTTGGATTTGTAGAAAAAAAATTAAAATTCAAACACTATCAGGCATCCGTGATTGTCAGATCGGCCCAGATTCAATCTGGGCCGTTGGGTTCATATCTTCCTATTAGCCCTTTGGCAAACAGTAGCGTCATCCATATATATATATATATACCAAAAATAGAGGAAGAGGGATAAAATAAAATGCATAAGAAATGAGTAGCATTCATACATAATAACATTGATAATAACAGAAACAGAGGTGCAAGATTTACAGAAGCAGAACAGAGATGGGCACTTACGTGAAAAATCGAAGGAGAGGTGAGTGGCAGAAAACAGACTTGAAGTACTCACAGTAATCACTCAAACTTACTACAACAATAACTCAGAAAGCACTTGCTTAAAAATATTAAAACCCTAGCAATAATATTCAGAGGGGAAATCCCAAAGTGTCTACTTCTTATGCCTGGTCCTCTTTTTATAGAAGAGGGGAGGGCAGACTCCAAACGTTCTTAATTTCGCACCGACAAGGTAAGATGCCTTTTCTTTGAAGTAAAAATAAAAGGTAGGGTAAAAGAAATGGGAAAGATTCTTGTCGACTTTTTACTGTAGCAACAGTGTTTTTTGTCGGTAATAAATCTTTTTTTACTGTAGCAATAGTGATTGGTGTGTTGACAGTCTTCTTTTACTGTCATCTTTGGGACACGTATTCTGAATGGTAATGGAGTCGTTTGGGAAAATATTCCCATACAATCATCTTCGTTTGGCGGATCCAAATCTTCGGTTTCTGTATCATTTGAGGAAGTTGTTATTTTAACTTCTACTTCTTCCAAGGCAAAGAGTAATTTTTTCCTGAGCTCGGCTTTTGACAGAGTAGGGTTTTTCTGTTGCATCAGAGTGATGTGATCGGAAAACCCGATATGTGATTTTGGTGAGGAATACAGAATTGTCTTCATATAGATTTTATCGGGATCTAGAGAATCATTTCTATAATTGTCCCCTCATTTAATTGAAATTTGTCTTTGTAGTTCTGGAATATAATCCCACTGGTCTAAATCATTTTCAGAAATTTGGTAGGACCATTTTAAAATCTAGGGAATCTAATATAAAGCCATGAAATACATGTGATAGGGTCGTTTTAGACTAGCTCTATTATATTCAGAGAATTTTCTTTGTGATATTTGAAATTTTTCTGAAAGTATCTGGCTTAATGATCCCCATAACAGGAACCAACTTTTAAACCAGTTTGGAAATCCTGCTGGCTCAATTCTTTTAAACTGCACATATCATGCCTTGATATATTCAAAATAATGATAGGATTTGATTTTAAATCCTTTGGTAATTAATGCCTTTGGCTTTAAGGAATTCAGGCCCCAGTCATTATAAGAGATAATTTTATGTATTTGGAATTTTGAGTATGCTATTTCCGAGTCATTGTTTCTATAGTGGTGTACTATTGACACCGACCCGGTTTCCAATTAAATAGCTTCATACCATTCTCTACATCTTTCTCCCATATTAGGATGTAGGTGATGGCGTAGATATATGGCGGCTAATTCAGCAGGGTCTTTTTCCCTGTGTTCATTTTCTATTATGATCAGCGGGATATAAGCTGTATCAAGAAATGAAGTTCTATCAGGGTTTGGACTATTAGAGCTTAAAGGGGACTGTTGGGGAGATATTTGAATCTCTTAAGCTTGCTTTCTTATTAAAGCATTTGGATTTGATGAGGAAGCCAGGGATTTTCCTAGGCTAGAACTATTTGTAGGCAGGTGTTTTCCTGGGCTATTATATAAAGTCAGGCCTTTTCCTAAGCTAGGGACTATATCCATCGGCTGTTGGCTTCTCCTTCCCTCCCTGCAAAATTCTCTAGTACAAAAGTCGGGAAGATGGTTATTTTTCCCTTGTATATGTTCAATAGTCCAATCTGGAGGATTCTTTTCTAGTCTTTGGAATAAAGGTTTAGCATCGGAAGCTAAATTTTTATAAAAATTTGAAATATAATTTAGATATTCTAAAAATCTTTGTAATTCTTTTTAATCTTTTATGATGTCAAGGAATCTGGAAGCAAATTCAATTGCTCTATCGGTAGGAATTATCCTCCCTTGAAAGATATTATGCCCAAGGAACCTCATTTTTGTTTTAAAAAGGTTTATTTTTCTAGCAGAAACAATCAGATCAGCATTTTTTATAGCTTTAAAATATATATTTAAATGTTTCCAATGTTGGTCAATATTCTTAGAATATATGAGGACAACATCAATATAGACAATAATGAACTTGGTATACGAATTAAAAATATCATTCATAATATTCTGAAATTCTGAAGGGGCATTTTTTAACCCAAAAGGCATTACATTCCATTCATAGTGCCCGAAGGGAACATTAAATGCTATTTTATATTTATCTTTTTCCAATATTTGAATTTGCTAATATCTTGATTTTAAATCAAACTTTGAGAAAATACAGGCATTGACTAATCTATCAAGGAGATCCTTTTTTTAGAATAGGGTAGCGAATCCATCTCAAAACCTTATTCAAGGGTTTATAATTTATAACAAGGCGTGGGGCTCCCCTTTCAATTTTCGAAGCTTTTTCTATATAAAAAGCTGCACAGCTCCAGGGTGAAGAACTTTTCCTATTTAATTTTTTGTGAAGAAGTTTTTGTATTTCAGTTTTACAAATTTTTAGGAGTGCTATTCCTTTGTATTGGTCTAGCTTTAGTTGGAATTTTCTGTTCGTTAAAGCCTGGTTCATAAGGAAGTTCTACAATGTGTTTGCTTTCTATTCCAAAAAGCGCTAGGGATTTTTGAACAAACTTCTTTTTCAAGTATCGTTTTGAAATTATTAATTTTATTTTGTATTTGTGGTGATGTTAATTTTTCATCGATAGTGGGCCTAAGATAATACATTCTTGTTAGCCCACTCTTGTAGATCTACAAATAGAGGATGACCTCATTACTACTTCAGTCTCCTATTTAGGACAATCTATAGTAAATTGGAATATAGATGGGATGTCTTAGAATCAAATTCTCGATCTCATGAAACATATTACTATGTACGCCGCCGCATGTAAAGCAAGTGGAAACCAAGACCACGAAATTGCTAAAGCCATTATATGTGGTTTTACTGGATGGCTTAGAGGATGGTGGGATTTTCATATGGGCGAAGATGCAAAAAATCAAATCTTAAATGCTACTAAACAATGGGTTGTTAAAAATGAGGTAGGACTGGACAGGTCCTTGAGAATATAGTTACTGATGGATATGCAGTAAATACTCTAATATATATCATTACACCTCACTTTGTGAGAAGTACGGCCCTTTTATCAGCTAGATCTGAGGATCTACTTTCAAATCTTTGTTGTCCAACTCTCTCACATTTCAAATGGTTTAAAGATGTAGTTTATTCCAGACTGCTATCTAGAGAAGATAGTAAAGCTGACCATTGGAAAGAAAAATTCAATTCTGGACTTCCTCATTTGTTTGGGGAAAAAGTTAAGATAAGATTGAAAAATAAGCATGAAGGAATTATTCCTTATTCTTTGTATACTCTTGGAGAATTATCAGCAGAAATTTGTGCTGAAGGTCTTGTTTTATGCACAGACTTAGAATTGAAAAGACAATTCGAGAAACAAAGAATGACGGGAAAAAAGGAATTGGGAGATTTTTGTGAGCAATTCGGCTTTAACACAATACCTACTTCCAAGCCCTCTCACAAACAGAAATATAGAGACTCTAGAGATTTTAGAAAGACAAAGTCTATATATTCAAAAGAAAAGAAAAATACCTTTCCTAACATTTTTTTACAAGATCACTCCTTTAAACAAAAAGGAAAAAGAAAAATACCAATTTGCTATAACTGTGGGAAAGTAGGACATTATAAAAATAAATGTCGTATGAAAAAGAAAATAAATGCTTTAGAAATAGACCTTGAAATAAAGAAGCAATTATTTGATATCCTCTTAATTAAAAGAGATAATTCTGAAGAATTTTCTGACTCTGATGAAGAAATGTTCATCGGAGAGATAAATGATGAAGAATTGATTTTCTCCAGTTCAGATTCTGAAACAGATTCTGAAGATATTAATTGTCAGTGTAATTTCTTACAAGGCCTAAACTTAAATACTCTGACCAACGAAGAAAATCTCATAATTGACCTAATTGTTAAAATAAGTGACCCCGAGACTAAAAGAGAAGCCTTAATTCATTATATCAACATGGCCAAAGAACCTTCAAGTTCTCTTGCTCCTAAACCGACTCTTGTTCCTACTAATGAAGATCATAGCTTTAGTGATATTTTGAAAAGAGTTCAAAATAAAACTCAAAACCAAAAAGAACCTACAATTCATGATCTAAAAAATGAAATAAATGAGGTTCGAAATGAATTGATAACTCTAAAAACTAGGGTACAAATTCTTGAAATAGCAACCACTAAAAATGAAAGTGCAACCACTAAAAATGAAAGTGGAAATGAGGAAGAAAGTCCTGAAGAAGAATTTAATAATCTGATGCATGATTATAATCAAATCTGTTACCGCCCGAAATGGATGATACACTTCCAAAAGTGGTAGACGATCCACAAACTTCCATGTAATATGTTTAGAAAAATACAATATTATAAATATGTTAACCTCCTGGATAAAGTATAACCCAAAGATGGTTTACCATCATAAAAATAGTGATACAAAATGAGTTCACGTTTCAAACTACTGCTCTTATAGATTCAGAAGCCGATCTAAACTGTATAGATGAAGGACTACTTCCAACCAAATATTCAGCAAAACAACACAGGTTTTGAACACTGCTGATGGTAGTGAAATGATAATAAAATATAAATTATCTGATGCAGCAGTTTGCAATAATGGTGGATGCTTTAAATTTCCTTCTATAATAGTTAAAAGATTAAGCCAGCCTGTGATACTTGGAACTCCCTTCTTAAACATGCTTTACCCCATTAGACTTCATTGATAAACCAAGAATTCATGAAATAAATAGTATAAAAAATAAGATTTTTACGAAAGAAAGATTTCTCTTTCATTTAAAAGAAGAGGTTAAGTATAAGACTATTGATGAAAAATTAACATCACCACAAATACAAAATAAAATTAATAATTTCAAAACAATACTTGAAAAAGAAGTTTGTGCAGAAATCCCTAGCACCTTTTGGAATAGAAAGCAACACATTGTGGAACTTCCTTATGAACCAGGCTTTAACGAACAAAAAATTCCAACTAAAGCCAGACCAATACAAATGAATAGCACACTCCTAGAAATTTGTAAAACTGAAATACAAGTACTTCTTGACAAAAAATTAATTAGGAAAAGTTCTTCACCCTGGAGCTGTGCAACTTTTTATGTAGAAAAAATTTCGGAGATTGAAAGGGGAGCCCCACGCCTTGTTATAAATTATAAACCCTTCAATAAGGTTTTGATATGGATTGGCTACCCTATTCCAAATAAAAGGGATCTCCTTGGTAGATTAGTCAATGTCTGTATTTTCTCAAAGTTTGATTTAAAATCAGGATATTGGCAAATTCAAATATTAGAAAAAGATAAATATATAACATTTAATGTTCTCTTCGGGCATTATGAATGAAATGTAATGCTTTTTGGGTTAACAAATGCCCTTTCAGAATTTCAGAATATTATGAATGATATTTTTAATTCGTATACTATGTTCATTGTTGTCTATATTGATGATGTCCTCTTATATTCTGATAATATTGACCGACATTGGAAACATTTAAATATATTTTTTAATGCTATAAAAAATGCTGGTCTGGTTGTTTCGGCTAGAAAAATAAACCTTTTTAACACAAAAATTAGGTTCATTGGGCATAATATCTTTCAAGGGAGGATAATTCCCATAGATAGAGCAATTGAATTTGCTTCTAGATTCCCTGACATCATAAAAGATAAAAAAGGGTTACAAAGATTTTAGGATGTCTAAATTATATTTCAAATTTTATAAAAATTTAGCTTCAAATGCTAAACCTTTATTCTAGAGACTAAAAAAGAATCCTTCAGATTGGACTATTGAACATATTCAAGGGAAAAAAAACCATCTTCCTAACTTTCCGACTAGAGAATTTTTGCAGGGAGGGAAGGAGAAGCCAGCAGCCGAGAATACAGCCGATGGATATAGTCCCTAGCTCAGGAAAAGGCCTGACTTTATATAATAGCCCAGGAAACACCTGGCTCCAAATAGTTCTAGCCTAGGAAAATCCCTGGCTTCCTCATCAAATGCAATTGCTTTAATAAGAAAGCAAGCTCAAGATATTCAAATATCTCCCCAACAGTGCCTTTTGAGCTCTAATAGTCCAAACCCTGATAGAACTCCATTTCTTGATACAGCTTATATCCCGCTGATCATAATAGCCGAATTAGCCGCCATATATCTATGCCATCATCAACATCCTAGTATGGGAGAAAGATGTAGAGAATGGTATGAAGCTATTTTAATGGAAACCGGGTCGGTGTCAATAGTAAGCCACTATAGAAACAATGACTCAGAAATAACATACTCAAAATTCCAAATACTTAAAATTATCTCTTATAATGACTGGGGCCTGAATCCCTTAGAGCCAAGGGCATTAATTACCAAAGGATTTAAAATCAAATCCTATCATTATTTTGAATATATTAAGGCATGGGACGAAGTCTTTGTCCACCAGAATACAAAAAATACACATAGCTGGTATTCGCAGTTTAAAGGAACTGAGCCAACAGAATTTCCAAACTGGTTTAAAAGTTGGTTCCTGTTATGGGGATCATTAAGCCAGATACTTCTAGAAAAATTTCAAATATCACAGAGAAAATTCTCTGATTATAATAGAGCTACTCTAAAACGAGACTATCACAGTATTTCATGGCTTTATATCAGATTCCCTGGATTTTAAAATGGTCCTACCAAATTTCTGAAGATGATTTAGACCGGTGGGATTATATTCCAGAACTACAAAGACAAATTTCAATTAAATGGTGGGACAATTATAAAAATGATTCTCTAGATCCCAATAATATCTAGAAGAAGACAATTCCGCATTCCTCACCAAAATCAGATATAAGGTTTTCTTATTACATTGCTCTGATGCAACAGAAAAACCGTACTCTTTCAAAAGCCGAGCTCAGGAAAAAATTACTCTTTGCCTTGGAAGAAGAAGTAGAAGTTAAAATAACAACTTCCTCAAATGATACAGAAACCGAAGATTTGCAGCCGTCAAACGAAGATGATTGTGGGAATATTTTCTCAAATAAATTAGACAAAATATCAAGGACGGTACAACTCCATCACTATTCAGGACACGTGTCCCAAAGATGACAGTAAAAGAAGATTGTCGACACACCAATCACTATTGCCGACAAGAAACACTGTTGCTACAGTAAAAAGCGGACAAGAATCTTTCCCATTTCTTTTACCCTACCTTTTATTTTTACTTGAAAGAAAAGGCATCTTACCTTGTCGGTGCGGACTTAAGAACGTTTGGAGTCCGCCCTCCCCTCTTCTATAAAAAGAGGATCAGGCATAAGAAGTAGACACTTTGGGATTCCCCCTCTGAATATTATTGCTAGGGTTTTAATATTTTTAAGCAAGTCCTTTCTGAGTTATTGTTGTAGTAAATTTGAGTGATTACTGTGAGTATTTCACGTCTGTTTTCTGCCACGCACCCCTGCTTCGAGTTTTCATGTAAGTGCCTATCTCTGTTCTGCTTCTGTAGATCTTGCACCTCTGTTTCTGTTATTATCAATGTTATTATGTATGAATGCTACTCATTTCTTATGTATTTTATTTTATATATATATATATAAATATATATATATAGCTCTATATATATATATATATATAGAGAGAGAGAGAGAGAGAGAGAGAGAAGGAAGATATTATGTATAGAATTAGAGCTGGGTGGACGAAGTGGAGGTGTGCTTTTGGAGTCCACAGTGTTTGTCGTGTACTAATGAAACTGAAGGGGAAGTTCTATAGGATGGTTATAAGACCAGCCTTCTTTTATTCGATGGAATGTTAGCAGTCAGGAAACAACACATCCATCGAATGAGTGTGGTGAGATGAGGATGTTGTTTGTATGTGTATATATATGTATGCTACGAAACCTCTTTTCATTCTCACAAGGAGGTCACAATCACTCCTTGCTATTAGATGTCAAATTGGATGGCTTGGGTTAATGCCACGAAGTTCGATAAATATTTTTTGAAATTTGAGTCTTGTCAATGACACTTACAACCACTAGATTTAAAATCTGATGAACAAGAGTGATTGTGACCTCCTTATACTAAAAATAAGAGGGATCCTTGTATATATATATATATATATATATATATGAATAATGATCCTATGAGACCCTCCCACACCCATGTGTGTAGGACCCCAAAAGATCACCATTAAATTTGGAATGTATCTCTAGAAAAGTTATCACATGGGTGTGAGATTTGAATTTTCTAAAGATCTATGCCGAATTTAATGGTGATCCTTTGGGGCCCTACACACATGGGGGTTGGAGGGTCTCATAGGATCATTACTATATATATATATATATATATATATATGTAGGTTATGTGGCCTTTCCAGGCTTTAAAGCTAATAGTCTTACGCTCAGTGAGATTTAGAGAGAGATTGAATTTGGGTGCTTGGCGTACTGGGGCCCAGATTTAGATATCCCAAGTATTTGAGGCATTGAGAGTATACGTTTTGAGAGTGTGAACTCTCAGGGAGTTGTGAGGGTCACCTCCTAGTCAGGACTATATTGATTAAAATGCCTCATATTTGATGTGATAGCTAGGGCTTGGAGAATCCAATCGAGAATAATAGAATCAGAGTATTGAAAAGAGTATTCGCCCTGTATGGAATGGTTGACTCGTGGGACATGAGCTCGTATTCTGACACGAGACCGTTCCATGGCATGTGCACCCACAGTCATATGGGGAAACCACTCTTCTATTATATTATCCGACTTAGAAGAACAAGTGCACATGTGATTTGAGAGTACCCCTGTATTTGAATAGGAACATGTCCCACAGGGATGCATCAGTAATCCATTGAACCCCCTGTGACGGTAAGCTCTAGCTCAGCAACTTTGATGTGACCAACTTTGATCTTGATGGGGATGGATCTGGTTATGATCCATTGATTTTTGGTCACAACATTAATGGCAGAGATGGATCTGAGTCTAACAGATCTACTCGTGCTCATTGGCATGCGGATGATATTGATGATCGAAGATCCTCTTTTAATGGCGGTGATCATCTTGATGGGGATGGATCTAGTTATGATCCATTGATTTCTGGTCACAACATTAATGGTGGAGATGGACTTGGGTCTAACAGATCTGATCATGTGCATGCAGATGATATTGGATCTCGTCTAACGAGATCTGGAGATTGCAGAAAGGACGAAGAGGCTTTGATCCTTGATCCTGTACCTCGGGAGGGAACGGGTGTATATGATCTGGCCATGATATCAATGGCTCTAGTAGTATTATCAAGGGTGTCGATGGTTCTGGTGATCTAGCTACGAAGGTGGATTTTGGTGTTGCCTATTGTGTGGTATCTGGATATGGCGGTAACCCAAGATCTGGCTATGCTGAGATGCCTGCGAAGGATAATGTTATGAAGGATGATAATGGTGCTGCCTTTCGTGTGGTATCTGCCTATGGCGGTGACTTCAAATCTGGTTATTCTATGATGCCTGTGAAGGACAATATCTCTGGTAATACTCTTAAACATCATATCTCTTCTCTCATTGACTTACATAATACTTCCTTTGTGCATTCTAGTTCTTGCTTGGGTGTGTCTCCTGCTGGTAATGTTTTACCAAAAAAGGATGGCGTACTTGTTAGCCATGGTAATGTGAACCCTTCCTTTCCTTGGGTTGTGTTTCTAGTTCTACAGAAGATAGTCCTGAGGCTGCCTACATTGGAAAAGATTTGGGTGCTCGAAGTTCTGCCCCTTGCAATGTTATTGACTCTGGTGTGGTTGTCAATGCTGCAGAGGACAGACAAGGTATCAGTTATGTTAATCGTGATGGTTATGGGGTGCATGCGGCTACGGCTGTGGGTGAGCATGCTGATCAGCGTGCTCTTTCTCCCTGTGGGGATATTCCTAGATCCATGAATTCTGGTCTTGATGGTACTGCTCAAAGTATCATGAACTGAGAGACATTGATTGTTCAAGGTTTTGGCCTTGAAAATCTTCGTATGGGCCCTGGCCCGAGATCTACTGCTGTCGATTTTGATGGGGCCATCAGGAGTCCTGTAAGGGAAGCCTTTCCACCCTTGGTGGTTGGCTCGAGAAGCATACCATAGATGGCAACATAGGAAGTCAACCTATTGCTGGTTTGGGCAAAGGCAAGGAGGTGGATGTTACTCCTTGGACAAGTTCTTTTGGTAGTAAGAACGACCATGGATCTACTTCTTGTTCTCATGGTGAAGGTGTCATAAGGGAGGAGTTTCCATCGTTGGTTCCAAAGCACAAGAATGGAAGCTTGGCTAAACAGTTGTTGGGGCTCAGGTAGGTCCTCAGACTTGTTATTTGGTGCCAAGGGTGTTCAAAACATAGTTTACCGGAATCTCTCCACCGATCTCGCGTTTCCGATTCCAAAACCTGATTCCGCATTCCGTTAAGGAATCTCCACAGAAACCGTTTTTGGAACCAAGGAAACTCAATTCCTTAATTTCAGAATCTCGATTCAACACATGTTTAGAAACCATTTTTCGGAACTAAGGAAACTCGATTTGTTAATTTCATAATCTCGAATCAACACATCTTAAGAAACTATTTATCGAAACCAAGGAAACTCAATTCCTTAATTTTGGAATCTCGATCCAACACAACTTCAGAAATTTGAACCTAGTAAGTGTGGATAGACATTCTCAAATATGTCGAATCTGGATTCCAGTGAGGGTTAAATTTTGATTCCACGTCAATTGGAATTTGAAATCTTCCTTCGAATGCTTCTAGTGGTTGGAGGGTTTTGTTTTACTTGTGCCACCTTGGATGGCCTTTACATCAAATTTAAAATATAATTGGTAAATACAACACATACAATTAAAAGTAAAACCATGGCGTAGACATAATCCAATTTTTTCTTTGTAATAATGAAGTCAAAATCACAATTTAGAAATACTTGTCTTTGTATATAATGACCGTAAGTTCAATAGTCAACACGATCACTTTAAAATTTGGGAAACCTTTTAATAAGAGCAATCCAATATAGGTTCTGAAGTTGATGGGCCTCAAGATGTACTAGTGGCTTCCTTTCCATAAACTGAAATCTTGATCCCTGGTAGGGATCGTCAAACGCATTCCATAGTCCATATTATTGTAAATCTCGATCTCAAACTAGCATGGATCTCTGATCTATATACTTCGGAAACTTGATTCCAAATATGCTAGAATCGCAATTCGAAACAATATATCTCAGTTCTACAAATGTCAGAAACTCTATTCCATAGATGTCGGAAACTCGATTCCGCATATTAATGAATCTTGAGTCTTGGAGTGTTGATGCTAAGGGGATGGGAATCTTGATTCCAAGGAGGACAAAATCTCGATTCCATATGTGGATGAAACTTAGATCTATTTCAGTCGAAACACGATTCTCAAAAACTAGGAATCTCATTCCTAACGATTCCTATTGTACGGACAACGATTCCTAAGCAGAAATCTTCTAGCCGGCCACGATTCTGCAATTCTAGTTCCTAAAACGATTCGGTTTCCCAAGCGTTTCCAACAACTATGGTTCAAAATGGAGTGTATTACTTTGAGGAGATGGATACTTTACCTACTGAAATTATTAATGGTAAAAAATTTGTCAAAATTGAAAAGAAGTTGATGGACTCATGTCGGAGTAGGTGGGAAAACTACTTATTGGGGTACTTCTTGGGCTGCCGATCTGATTGGAATTATATGAAAGAGATGTTGAAGAAACTCTGGAGAAAATGTGGAGGCTTGAGCATGATGTTGAGGTATTCTCCGTTGATGGGGACTTCTTGATTTTTTGATTTCGTTCTAGGGAGGAGATGGTGGTTGCCCATACAGGGGGCCATGGTTTATCAACAAAAAATGTTTGGTGCTGCCAGAATGGAATCCATCAGGTCAACCCTCTAGGCATACTCGTCCAACTGTGCCAGTTTGGATCAAATTGCCAAGGTTGCTAATGATGTATTGGGAGCCAGAAATTCTGTCTTGTATTGCCTTGAATGTTGGAAAGCCCATCTTCATAGACAAACTGAAAAAATTAAGATCAAGGGCTGAGCCAAGGGTTTGTTTTTTTTTTTAAGTCTGTTGAGCCGAGGGTGTGTGTTGCATTGGATCTAGATATCATATGCTCGACTGAAGTTTGGCTGGACATGAATGGGCAGGATTATAGGCGAGAGATAGTTTATGAGTTCATGCCCTCGATCTGTTCTAAATGTTGAAGGGTGGGCCATAAGCCTAAATTATGTTGAGTAGGCTTAAGTGCAAAGGCCCCCATCAAGGTTAGTACAACAGTTGTTTCTAATGGTGATACTTCTATTAAGTTACCATCAAGAGAAGAGGGTTGGTGATTGGGAGTGTTTCGTCAAGAGTTTAGGATGGCGAATTCTCGCTCTTGCCACATAATGCAGTTCTGAACCATGAAGCCTCGTTGTTGACTACGGACAACCAGGCTGATGTAAACGGTACTACTCATTCTATGACTACACAAGATGATATCATGGCGACTGTGGTGACTGATGAAGCAGTTGTTGCACCTACAATTATGCATTCGTTAGTCCATGGCCATGATCAGACGGAATGTGAGCACAGTCTCAAGCAGGTTAACGTTAGTACTGACATAGAGAAAGATGGGGCGGAGTATGATGTTGAGGGCAGTTTGGATCCCTTGCCTATGGAGTGGATGGCATGGGGTATATTGTTGGTGGTCATAATCCCAAGTAGAAAGTCGAGTTTCAAAAAGCCATGGTCCTAGTAAGTCATGGCAAGCCGTTGGAAAAGCAAGTTGATAAGGTGGAAGGTTCTAGTTAGCGAGTGCAAGATCATGTGAATAGTGAGAAGCTTCCTCAAGCTTGAACTAGATCGCAATTAAAAGCCTCTTTGGTAGCTACTGGTGACAAGAAGGGGCTATCTTTATTAGCTACTGGTGATAAGAAAGGATTAACTCTAGTAGCTACTGATGACAAGAAGGGGTTACTCCAACAACTTTTGAAGGTAAGGTTTCCCTTAAACCTCTAATTTTATTTGTCAGTTGCAGCTTGGAATGTTAGGGGCCTTTAGGGTCAGGGCAGAATTTCGGATATTGGGGTTTTAAAAGAATAACATAACCTTGGCCTTCTTTTCTTATCCGAAACTAAGTTTCCTGTGGAGTTGAGCCGTATTTGGTCTAAAAAGTTGGGATTCTATAATAACTTTATTGCTAATGATATTGAGGGTAGATCCAGAATTTTATTCCTGTGGAATCTTTTAATTTACTCAAACAGAGTGATTGATGTAAATGATCAGCTGATAATTGTGGACGCTATTCATATTTGTAATGGACATATCTCAGTTGTTTCAGGGGTTTATGCATCTAATTATGTGTTCCAAAGGGCCATGCTTTGGGACCATATGATGGCTTTAGGAGAAACTATTAATCTTCCTTGGCTTGTATTACGGGATTTCAATACTCTATTGGATTCCTCGGATAGAGTGAGCTGTAGCAATTCTTTATCACCAGATTCAGGCAATTTTGTTCAAGTAATGTTGGTTTGTGCTTTTGCTGATCTTGGTGTAGTCAAAGGGTTGTTCTCTTGGTCTAATAGCCAGTTGAGCAGGAGATGCATTAGAAGGAGGTTTGGACTGTGCATTGGCAACTACTGACTGGGTTTTAGCTTTCCTTGAGTCCAAAATCCAGGTACTTCCTAGAGGCAACTCAGATCCCTTACTCATCTCTATTTTTTATTTGGGTTTAGTTGGGCCCAAACCTTTTAACTATTTTTTTATGTGGGAGCAACATCACGGTTTTTTGGATGTCATCTCTAATTCCTAGCAAGGCCGAGTGGAGGGGCACCCATGTATTGTTTTGTTGCTAAACTTAAGAGGCTAATGGCTGACCTTTGTTCAGCTATGTTTGGCTATGTTGGGGAATCCATTGCAGTAGGTTGACATCAACTATCACCTTGCATGAGAGCTTACGCATGGATTCTTCCAATGAGACATTCATGTCTGAGGAAAAGAGTAGAACTAGTTAAAAGGTGAGGATTCCAATGCCAAATATTTTCATCTATCGACTGTGGTGAGGAGGAATGACAGAATTATCTCCTTGAAAGATCGGAATGGGAATTTTTTGAGGCTGACATTGAAAATCATATGATTGGCTATTTCAAAGATCTATTGGCTCAGGAGAGCAATATTGACCTGCATATGGTTGATCAGTTCTTGTCGTCCTTTCTTGTCAATTCTTCTCAGAAGGACAAATTAGTGGATGCAATAAATATGGAGGAGATCAAAGCATGCATTGGGGATATGAAAAATGAAAGTGTCCCCGTCTGGATGGGTTTCAGTGGAATTCTACAAGTTTGGATGAGAAGTCATTAAAAAGGATCTTTTTCTAGCCCTTAAAAATTTCTTTGCTAAAGGTAGGCTTCTCAAGCAAATCAACTCCACTTTTGTATGTTTGATTTCTAAAGTGGATACACCTAGGGCGATGAAAACTTTTTGACCTATAGGGCTGTGTAATGTCTTGTACAAATTCATCACAAAATAATTTCTAGTCGGCTTCGAGTTGTTCTTGCTGATATTATTGATCCTAGGCAGGCGGCATTTTTTAAAAGTAGGCTTATTACAGATAATATCGTTATGGCAAATGAATTTATGTCTCTTTGCTATAGGAGTTCAGCTCGGCCTAAAATATGTCTGCAAATTGATTTGAGCAGTGCCTATGATAGGGTTTTCTGGGATTTTATTGTGTGTAGAATGCATGCTTTGGGTTTTCCTGAGTTATTTGTTTCATGGGTTCACTTGTGTATTTCCACTTCCTTCTTCTCTGTTTTGAGGAATGGCTCACCCAAGGGATATTTTAAAGGGAAAAGAGGTTTGAAGCAAGGAAATCCTCTATCTCCTTATCTATTTTTGTTGATCATGGATTTCTTTAGTAGGCAACTTAATTGTGCTATGCTGCAAGGCATGGTTCTCAGGACGTTTCCTTCAGGGTGTGACTATGGGGTCTCTCATCTATTTTATGTTGATGATGTGCTTGTTTTCTGTGAGGCATCCATTTCTTCAGCCACTGCTATGCGTGAACTTATTTTTATGTTTGAAAGGATTATTGGTCAGATTTTGAATTCATTTAAAAGCGAGGCTTTTTTTTTTTTGGTGCACCACGGGGAGGACGTTGGAGAATTATGAGGGAGTTGAAGTTCCTTGAAGGAGCCCTTCCAGTCCGCTATTGGGCTTACCATTATTTTGTGAACATCTTAGGCACAATTATTACCATAGTCTGGTGGGTAAGGTGTTCAATAAGATTGGGTCATGGCAGCCTTTATGTCTCTCATATGCAGGTCGACTTCAGTTGCTTAAGTCTGTACTCAGAGTATCAACGGTTTTCTGGCTGTTATCTTTCATTCTCCCAAAGAAAACATGTAATATGATAGAGAGACAACAGAGGAACTTCTTATGGGCTGGTGAAGTAGAGAAAAAAGGTATTCATATGATATAATGGAGAACAATGTTTCACTCAGTCTGAAGGAGGTCTCGGGATAAGGGAAATGGTGGACCTCAATATCGTAGGAATGATGAAGTTAGCATGGAGGATTTTGGAAAACCCATCCTCGTTGTTGGGACGATTCTTCAAACATCGATATTTTAGAAATTCTTCTATATGGGAGGCTGAGGCAAGAAAAGGATGTTCTTATGTATGTAAAGGGATTCTACTTGGCATATTGCACTTGAAAGGCAATATATAGTGGAATATTGGCAATGGTCAGATGGTAGATTTTTGGATGGATCCATGGTTAGCAGGTCAGTCACTATCGGATTTGCATGGTAATGACATTCAAGAGGATTTGGGAGCTGATGCAGGGAGGAGGGTTTCAGACTTTATAGGAGGTGCACCGCAATCTTGGGTTCTGCCACCTCTCACATCTGATATTTTGAGAAATATATGGAGGGAGTTTGGGAATTATACTTTTCCTCTAGGGCCCAAAAAGGATTAACTGGTCTGGATTCACTCTGCTGATGGCCTATTTTCTATTAAAGGGGCATGGGACTTTATTAGGCATCAAGGTTCATCAAAACCTATTTTCCGTGCACTGTGGTCTTCTAAATGACACACACAGGCGAAAAGGTTCTCATGGTTGCCTTGCATAATCGGTTGCCCACTTCATTTTTATGGCAGCAACGGGGCATGCAGCTGGACTCCTTATATCCCTTTTGTAGCAACCATGATATCCTTTTCCATCTATTATTTCAATGTGCTTTTGCATAGGGTGTATGGAGATCATTAGCTTGGAGATGTAGAAACAGTTTGTCCTTGGTACTTCTATCCCTGATTTACTTAGGTGGTGGTTACTTTTCAAGTTTAAATCTCATGGATTTCGTAATATTTGGTTTTCCATCTTTTTTACTGCTATTTGGTTTCTATGGGAAGGGTACAACAAAAGAGTCTTTGAGTCAAGACCTACTAGGAGAGAGCTTATTGTGAAACGGATTACCTTACATGTTCAAGCACTAGCAAAAGTTAAAAAGTGGTCTTCCACTTATCAGAAGTGGTCATTATTAATCTTCAGATAATTTGGCGTCAGCAGAGGTCAGAATCCTTTATTTCGGTGGCATGGTCATTTTTGAGGCTTAGAATTACAAGCTCAATAGTGCTTACTTGAGAAATCCAGGTTTAGCAGGTGGTGGTGGAGACATCAAGAACAAAGATGGTGGTTTCATTGCTGCTTTTACAAAGCATTTTGGTTTTGCTTCTAATAACCATGCATAATTCTTGGCACTTAAAGGAGTTCAGTTGGTTCGTCAGAGGAATTGCTTTCCAATACTGATAGAAAGTGATTCAGTCCTGCTTGTGGATGTCATTCAGAATCGATGACGTGCTGCATGACAGCTAAAGACGATTGCAGATAATTGTCGTACCAGACTTTCTTCTCATTGATGGTCCATTGCACTTGTTTTTTGGGAGGTAAATATAGTTGTTGATGCGCTCGTTAGGAGGGTATCTACTGGCCCCGGTGCCACCGTGTGATGCCATCGACCACCGGACTTTCTTCTCTTCGATGGTCCATTGCATATGTTTTTCGGGAGTCAAATATGGTTGCTGTTGGCCCCAGTACCACTGTGTGGTGCAATCAACCACCAGATTTTCTTTTTTCTCTTTTATTACATGATCTGGCCCAACCTATAAAAACAATTAGCCATTATGGCATATATGAATATTGTCTACTAATGGAGCAGAAATGCTGTGGACTAGTTTCATGTTCCAGGCTTCGCAACCAAATTCATCATATACTGCACCTACCTGTTTCAGTTGTCATTGATTGGTGTGACTTAATTGACATTAAATTTTCTTTATTGTTCAGGTCTCTAAAGTGCATGCTCATATCACTTGCAAAGACAGTGCCTTCTTCCTAACAGATTTGCACAGTCAATACGGAACATGGATCACTGAGTAAGTGTCTCTGTGTGAGAGGGAGGGAGGGAGGGAGAGTATTTACTTTGTTTATTAGTACAATGTTTTGGATGGAAAACATTGAAACCTTCCTTATCTATGCAGTATTGAGGAGAAGCGCTATCGAGTCCCTCCCAATTTGCCTATCAGAATCCGTCCATGTGATCGTGTTGAATTTGGCTCTGATAAGAAGGT
Organism: Amborella trichopoda; assembly: GCF_054954075.1. Taxonomy (NCBI): domain Eukaryota; kingdom Viridiplantae; phylum Streptophyta; class Magnoliopsida; order Amborellales; family Amborellaceae; genus Amborella; species Amborella trichopoda. The sequence goes on from NC_142339.1 coordinate 31,034,174, forward strand.
CCCTCCTCTTAACTTGTGCCTCATTCGTTTTTTTAGAAAAGATCATATAATCTGTCTTCCTTGTGTTACGATCAGTATTTTTTATATCAGCTAGTCTAACCGGTTATGCAATGCCCAATAAAATAATGAGTGGCACTGGTTGGTGGGTTACCAGCCACGAACATAAGAAATGGTTCTCGAGAAACCAGCCAAACATGACGAAGAAAATGAGAGAGAGAGATTACATTAAGAATTATATGAGAGAGATTGCATTAAGAAATAATGCTTACATATATCTGTACAGGCCGTTTTTCAAGTCAAAGTGAAGACGTTTCAATTGGAAACAACTTCAACATATGGTGAGCAAGTGCTGAATCCTGTTTAGATGATTTGAGAATTGGGGTCACCAATCATGTTTGAATGAGGCCGTTGGCTGCAAGAAGGAATGAATGGTCAGGTAAAGAGCCTTTGATTTTGGTAGGCTGTGTAATTGATATTGGTTCATTGCAACCCAATATCTTTGCCTAAACACAACTGCCGCTATTTCGAGGCTGGAGAAGAGGGAGAAGTATATAGCATTACAAAATTGTAATTAAACCATTGTTTATAAGTAAATGTTTCATGATAGGTAATTTTGGATTACGGTGAATTGAATGGGCAAAAAGCATTTATCAGTTTAGCTGCCATCTTGAATGCATATGGTGGGTAGTTACAGGAGAGGATTGATTTCATAAGAAGACTAGGATTATATCGCCTCAAGATAAAAAAAATATTAATCAATTTTGTGAGAAAATAGTGACTTGCATAATCATGTTTGTCATCCTTTTATGGGTGTGGTTTGTATAGGCTAAGGCTCTAAAACAATCTAAGTAAGATTTTATATGGATCCAATGTACTCTTTATCTTCAAAGAACGGCCCAGCATTCAATGCTAGTCGAAGCTGTTGGTTCTCAGGTTGGTTGAATACTATTAATGAGAGTGGTACTTCACTATTCCTTAGTCTTGGAGACTGAATATTATTAATGAGAGTGGTAATTCACTATTCGTAATTCTTGGAGATTTTTTAGTTCATTATGCTATTTCTCTAGATTTGCATACACTTCTTGGTTCATTATGCTATTTCTCTAGGTTTGTATACAATTACATTGATCTCAGTAAAAAATGCTTTAAGAAAGATTTTGGTTATAGTTTCCCGTTTGATGGTACCAGGTTGAGGCAGTATGATATTTTGGTTTGGGATGCATTTTGTTCGACGGTTTTTTGAATGTTAAATACCATTGGAAGGTGCCCCTTCAAAAAGTGTTCAAAGATATTGGAGTAAAGGAAATCTGTATGATGCCCTGAAAATTTGTTTTCATTTCTAATTAAAAAATTTAAAACTTGAAAATAGTGTAGATCGAGCAATTGATGATCACTTGAAAATCTTAAAAATTGATGGTCCAAAAAGTGCATTGCAAGATGCATTATTTCCAAGATTTGAAATATATATGTTTCTCTCGTCTATATAACTCGAGGTCGAGATGATTGATTTGATGATTTTTTAGTATCGAAATCACCTCTTGAGGTGCGTTTTAATGTGATAGTTTAGGGCCATACCTTTATAAAACCGTTTTTTTTTGTTTTATTAGTGTGGTTTGAATAAAGTTTTCACCTTAAACAATCAAACTTTGTCATGTAATTTTGGTATAGAAAATTATTAGGATGTGAGAATATTTGTATTTCTAATGTAAACTCAAAAAATGGTTCAAATCAATCAAATTTATAAATGCATGAAAGTCTAGAAAATAAATCGGTGCAAATAATGTGTACTATTTGTAGGACCTGATATCTTCTTTTTTTTCACATATCTAAACATCTTAATGTGCAGATGGTTAATTAGATGTTTTCCAACATCTAAACAGCAAAGGATTTTAGAGGTGCACCTTAATTTTTTTTTTGTTGAAGTCAATATTTATTTTGAAAAGAACTTTCCTCTAGGCAGTGATTTTGATTTCATTCAGCCCCAATTAGAAAGAGAGCCGACAAGAGAGATTGCATAGAGATAGCCATCACCGTTAGCACACCACTAGAGAGGGACCCCATTGTTGCCATCGTTGCTGCATGCCACAAAGCCATTGTTGTTACTGTTGCTTCAAATGCTTGTGACTACTGTAAGCATCAACACATTATGCATGGCCATCATTGAAAGTTGGACTATGTGATCAAGCACGGTGTATATAAATTAAAATTTTTTTTTTCTTACACCGACAAGACCACTTATAATGTCCAATTACAAATAAATAACTCTCAAAATGAATAAAAAAAACAAAAAAAAAACATTGTTTTTACTTGTTACAACTGTTGAATATAACTCTTTAAATCAAAACTTTAACTCATTGTTTCATGGGATTGAAAGAGCTCAACAAAAAAATAAAATTTAAAGAAGTACAGTTATCGGAGATTATTTCAACCGGGTTTAGTACACCCGTGTCGAGTCTTTTCTTTCCGATAGTGCTTGGAATCTATGATCGGTCTTTTGATTCTCTTACTTATGGGAAAACGTTTTCAATGGAATATGGATCTCGATCTAAAGTCACCTACCTAAGGTATCAATATTTTAGTCTTGCTCAAGCCCTATTAGCTTGATGTTTAGAGAGATGAGAGATATAAATCAAAGAGAGAGAGATCTACTAGCTTTGTTTGGCCCCCTTTGCAACCCACTTAACTTAGGTGTGCTCCCTTTTCTTTACCAACTTGAGAGAGAGAGAAAGAGAGCTATTACTTGGGGGGTGTCCCCCTTTGAACCCACCAAAAGAGAGAGAGCTTGAATTGGGGCGTGCCCCCTCTTTTGAACTAGGGAGAAAGAGAGAGCTAGATTTAGGACGTACCCCCCCTTTTGAGAGAGAGAGAGAGAGAGAGAGAGAGAGTTTTTAATTTATTTAAAACGTTGAAAAATGATTTTATCTTAATTTATAAATCCAAATGACAATTAAATTATCAGAAGATTCACAAAAAATCAAATAAACATTTTAAAAATCATATAATATAGAAGTAATTAATTTTGATGAGAATCAGATCCGTCTAGGTCTAGGAATTTATTAATATACTGGAGCACTTCACCTTCAATTGCGGACCACGATCCACTTAACTTTCTCAAATTGACCCAGTAGCTCCCATGACCCACAGTCCCCTGCAGAGGCTTATGATTGAACTACCAAGGTCAGTCAATCGGCTAGGGGATACAATCCCAGTTTATACATTTCAGGTTCTTCCCTAGAGACAAAAACCATGGTCCCCTAGACCATGATGTAACTACGGCTCAATGGTGCATATGGGTAATCTTTCACACATGTACATATTTCACCCCTCAATGGTGGATCACTATCTCGATATGGTTATGTACATACCGTGTGATGATACAACGTTGAGGTTTTAGCCCTATCGCTAAAGGTCATTTATCACACACATGAGTCACACAGTCTTTCGACTGTCATTAGGACATACTCTAACCTCATCAAGAGCTAACCTACTAAACCTTTCTCGGTTTTATCTCTATGCCCAAGTACCTTGGGTTTTTCCTGAAAGAGTGACCATGTGCACTAATTGGAGTATATATTCTTTTTATTTCTTCTTTTTCAATTCTTTTTCTTTTACTTCACAGCTTATATCACTTACTGGTTGGGACTCGATCTCATCGGGTCTGAAGATAATGAGCGGGGACCCAGATGTGGGGTCCGGCTCGAGATCGCTCTTTTAAAAACTACAATGCATGTGGTGTGTGTGCGGGTAGGTACCAATATGGTGTGAGGTGGGACCTACCTCACGGTGGGTTCGTGACATGCGGTGACACCCTCTTAGACCACGACGGAAACCCCCCTAACTTGAGGTTGGTTTGTTCTTGGCTACCTTGTTGCACTCTGCGCCTTATGAACATACATGCGTAAGATGGCCAGACAAGCGTTAGATGTGTGATTTGTCGAGAGAGTAATTGGGGGGAGGTGACAAGGAACGTAAAGATCATTCATTAATTTGACAGCCTTTCGATGCCATCTTAATAAACAACCTTACAGTAATAATGCTATTAATAAATAGAATATTTCACAAAGGAGGTAAAGGGAGAGATGGTACTGATGTGTGTGATCAATGCAGGGATAAGGGGGGGGGGGGGAGAGGGTAAGAAGTATCGAAAGAGAGAGAGAGAGAGAAGATGAGAGAGGGGAAGAGTGATGTCAAGAGAGAGAGGAGATAGAGGACAGAGAAGAAGAGAGACCGAAGGAGAGAGAGCGAGAAAAAGAGAAATAGGAAAAGAGAGAGAGAACAAGAGGGGAAGGGAGAGAGAGCGAGACAGAGGAGGAGAGAGAGAGCAAAGAGAGAGGGGGTGAGAAAGAGAGAAAGAGAGAGAGAGAAGAAGAGAGAGATACCGAGAGATAGAGAGAAAGAGAGAGAAGAAGAGAGACTGAGGGGGAGAGAGAACGATGAAGAGAGAAGGAGAGAGATCGAGAGGGAGAGAGAGGAAGATAGAGAAGGAGAGAGAAGAAGAGAGATCGAGAGAGAGAAGATGAAGAAAGAGAAAAAGACAAGTAGAAAAACCGAGAGAGAAAGAGATAAAAGCTGAGAGAGAGGGAGGAAGAGACAGAAGCCGAGAGAAAGAGAGAGGGAAACATAAAGAGGAAGATAGAGAAATTGAGAGAGAAGGAGCAAGAGAGAGAAACCGATAGAGAAAGAGAGAGACTGAGAGAGAGAGAGAGAGGAAGAGAGAGAGAAATAGAGAAAGGAAGAGGGATTGAGAGTGCGAAGGAGAGAGAGAGGGAGAGATAGCGAGAAAAAGAGAGGAAAAACGATTGGGAGAGAGGGAGTAAGGAAGTAAGGGAGCGAGAGAGAGAACAAAAGAGAAAGGGAGAGAACAAAAATGAGAGAAGGAGAGAACGAGAATGAGAGGAGAGAGAGAAGGAGAGAGAGAGAGAAGAAGAGAGATCGAGGGAGAGAAAAAAAAAGCGAGGGAGAGAGTTTGAAGGAGAGGGAGAGAGAGAGAGACGGAGAGATCGAGAGAGAGAGGAAGAGAGAGAGCAAGAAAGATAGAGGAAGAGAGACTGAGAAAGAGAGGGAGTGAGGAAGAGAGAGAGAGCGAGAGAAAAAAAGAGAGAGAATGAAAGAACAAGAATGAGAGGGAGAGAGAGTGACCGAAAGGGAGGGACAGAGAGAGAACGAGAATGAGAGGGAGAGAGAATAAGAGAGATCGAGGAAGAGAGAGCGCAAGAATGAGGGAGAGAGAGTTCCGGCTTGAGCTCGGGTTGGGGCCCAACCCGACCCATTTGCCAAGAGAAGCGAGAATGAGAGAGACCGAGAGAGAGAACAAGGAAGAGAGGAAGAGAGAGAGAGAGAACAAGAGAGAAGAAGAAAGAGAGAGAGAGAGCAAGAGAGAGAAAGAGAGGGGAACTGACGGCTTAGCCACCTGTTCAAGTGCGAGAGAGAGGGAAAGAGATAGAGAGAGAGGGAGGGAAAGGAGGAGAGAAAGAGAAGAAGAGAGGGGATTGGAAGCTAGGGTGAGAGAGAGGGAGAGGGAGAGAGAGAGAAAGATAGGGGATCGGCAGCTAATGAGAATGAGGGAAAGAGAGAGAGAAAGAAAGAGAGAAAGAGAGGAAGAGATGGGACTGAGCTTAGCCGCCAGTTCAAGTGTGAGAGAGAGAGGGACAGAGGGAGAGAGAAAGAGAGGGGACCAATGGTGAGAGAGAGAGAGAGAGAGAGAGAGAGAGAGAGAAAGGAAGAGAGAGAGAGAAGAAAAGAGGGGATTGGTGGCGTAGCTGTCGATTCGAGTGTGAGAGAGGCCTAGCTGTTGATTCTAATGTGAGAAAGAGAGGGAGAGGGAGAGAGAGAAAGAGAGGGGACTGACGGCTTAGCCATCGGTCCGACTGAGAATGAGGAAAAAAGAGAGGGAGAAAGGAAGAGAGAAAGAGAAGAAGAGAGCAGATCAGCGGCTTAACCACCGATCCAAGCATGAGAGAGAGGGAGAGAGAGAAAGAGAGAAAATGAGCGGACCGACGGCTTAGCCGTCGATTCGACTGAGAATGAGGGAAAGTGAGAGAGAAAGGAAGAGAGAAAGAGGAGAAGAGAGGGGATCGACAGGTTAGCCACCTGTCCGAGCGTGAGAGAGAGAGGGAGAGAGAGAAAGAGAGAAATGTCGTTGGTCCGAAGAAAGAGGGAGAGAGAGAAAGGGAGAGGGAGAGAGAGACAATGTGTGTGGTTACCTAGTGTGACCCTTTAGTTGGACCAGAGACTAGGTTGGGAGTGAAGAATTTCAAATAGGAAGTGAGGGGTTTTGGGTTGGAAGTAAGAAGTTCTAGAGGTTGTCCTGTATGGGGAAAGTTCTCTCTCCCCTCCTTGGGGTAAAAGGGGGTGGAGTAAAAATATCGCAAACCAAGGGAAACTCAAGCTATTTTATTAATTTTTGCTTAAGCTTTGAAATCACCTTAAGCTTATGGTTACAAATGGTCATGTGATGCTTATATAACATCCCCTTGACACAAGGGTTGATGCTCAAAACTAAACCTAATTGCTAAAATTATATTTTTCATGATTTAAAATTAAATCCCGTTTTTTTGGTAAAATAACCATTTTGCCCCTGTCCACAATCTTGGAAATGATGAGATGGCATCCGAAAAGGTACCATGTGGCATGGTGATCGTTCGGGGCTCATTTTGGGTCCTTTTCGTAACCTTCAAGAGAAAATAATATCGTAAAAGTGATGCGCTCGGCGAGGCAATCATTTTGAAATATTATTTGATCATTGAATCCAAGTTTTGAGATTTTCTTAAAACCGGTGAAGGATGGGAATTTTGCAATCTTGAATAAGAGATCTTGCCCATTTCTTGATGTTTTGGTTTGATCTTTTTGCCATAGAACAACGAGGAAGCTGCCATGGTCGTTTTGTGACAAAAATGGCTCGATTTGGTCACCGAATTGCCACTTTTCGAATTGGGGAAGTCATCGAAATATGGATTTTGGTTGCCAAAAAAATATCCCTTTTTGCAATCTCAAAATATAGAACTTGCAGTCTTTTATCACATGTGATGTTAATCGAAGCCCTCGACGTCATAATCACAACGATCATGTTTTCAAGTCGATGGGGTTTTGTGATATGACCTTTCGATCGAGGGGGTCTCCTTCTTGCAAAAATCTGCAACAAATGAGTTTTCTTGAGTAGCTTCTCTCTAGGATTTCTTCTGTCATGGGACATGTCACTTGCCGTGCCATATATGAAAATGTGCGCTTTGACGAGATGAAGTACTTCCAGAAATTTGGGCTTAAAACGGAGAAGGTACATCATTTGGAAGATGATCCCAAAATCATAAGGCATTGTTTTCATATATAGAAACTGGTTCACCGATGGTACAATAAAATAGTGTATAACCTACCCTCTTGGGGTAAGTTGGCCCTAGAATGGTGCATAAGTGTTCGAATGAGCTGAAATTTGATATATGGGGGTTTTCAGACATTCTGAATCTAACGAAAGTAGTCTGGAACTCATCTAAGATCCCGATAATAGGGCTGTAGTTATGAGGTTTTTTTTCAGCATGTTTGAAGCCGAATTTGAAAACTTGTTTTGCGTCTGATCCACCTTAACTTCGTCGGATTGTGACGAAACTTGGCGTGTGTTCTTAGGGAGTTAAATGCTACCCCCTCATGCTTTTTGGGACCAATCCATCACCCTTTAAAATTCACTCCAGATCGGGGTTTGTTTTATTAGTGCTTTCGTAGTCCGCAGGTATTTTTGATACCCACGGGCCTAGGTCGCGTCTAGCTTCCTCCTTATTTGCACCGGGGATAAAAGTATCAAAAAATACTCTATAACACTTACAAGTAGTCTTTTTATAATAAATCAACTTCAAATAAAATAAAATAAAAGAATACAACTAGGATCTCAAGAATTTGAAGCCATTCAAATCATCTCTTTCAATGACAAATAAAAGACACAATCTATGCTTGGGAATAAAAGATACAATAAATAAATATGCAAGAAACAAAAATGGATGTAAACAATTACCTCAACCGAGCTTCTTACACTCCACATTACGTTACCACCTTCCGATGGCGCAGTATCTAATGGTCAACCTTCAATCTCAATGGGGAAAGCAAATTTTGGACAAGTCACACCAATGGAACATGAACCTCTTTTATCACAAACTAAAACCTTAAGTAAACTCCTTTGATAGCCTAGTTTGATAGAAAGCTTCTCTTTCTATCAAATCCTAAACACCTTGCCCCAATGTGAGATGAGAGATGGAAGAGATGAGACAACCACTATGAGAGACATAGAGTGGGGTGTGCTCGATAGCCTAGTTTGAGAGAAAGCTTCTCTTTCTATCAAATCCTAAACACCTTGCCCCAATGTGAGATGAGAGATGGAAGAGATGAGACAACCACTATGAGAGACATAGAGTGGGGTGTGCCCCCCTTAGGGTTTCTTTGAGGGTGAGAGAGAGTTTCCAAGAAGAGAAAGATAATTTTCTATGAGAGAGAAAGAATCTCCTTCTAAGTGGGGATGTCCCCTATTTTTTCATGAGAGAGAGAGAGAAATCTCTACTAGGGGCATGCCCCTCTATTGTATATGAGAGAGAGAAGAGAGAGATTTTAGGTGTGTAGTAGATATGGTGTAGAGTATGGGGTAGGGTCCATCCTTTTTTATAGTATTTGAATAGATTTAGGGTGAATTTGCACCATGTGAGATTGAATTTGCACCATTGATCTTGGTTACTTGTGGGGTGAGAGATATGAGCCGTCAATGCCAAAACCATTATCTCCTACTTCCTAAACCATTTTTTCATCAATTAATTCAAATAAGAAATTAATATAAGATACTATTATCCTTTCTTATTTTATTCATAAGCCTTCTCATACATACCAAAAATTTCATTCAAAATTTCCTCAAGGCTTAAGCTTTCTTAAATCAACACTTTCTTTTCTCTCAAGTTTTAGAGCTTGACCAACAAAATAGAAAGGCACCTAAGTGGGGCGTGCCTCCCTTTGTGGCACATAATGGGCCCCACCTAATGTGCTATGATGGGCTCATAAGTCCTGTTGGGCCTCCCATGCAATTAAACTAATTTTATTTAAAAAAAACATAAAATCATTATTTGAATATTTAAATCAATATAAAATCAATATCTCTATTCTTATAAATCCAAAGTTAATAAATAAAATATCTAACGATTTAGAAAAAATCAAATAAGATTTCTACATTATTAAAATAAAAAAATTAAATACTATGATGGAAAAATGATCCATATGGTCTAGAAATAAATGTGCGGGGTCTACCACCTCTAATCGTGGACTATGGACCACACATGCTTTCTCAAACAGACCTAGTGTTGCCCATGACCGACAGTCCATGCAGGGGATCATTAGTGGGTCACCAAAGTCTAACCAATGGGTAAGGGATCGCAGTCCCAGTTTATGGATTTCATTCCCCTTGTAGAGGAAACCAAAGTAATCCCGACCTGATGCAATCCATTGCTCGATGGTGCATAGGGTTTATCCCTCTCGCACATGCACACGGCATGCACATTGATAGGGATGCCGTGTTATGGTGCTATCAATGTGCATGCCGTGTTATGGTGTGCGAATGATGTTTTGGCCTCATCTTTGAAGGTCTCCATCACACACACGGATCACATAGTCTATCGGCTCACTCTTCCGGGTATACTTCGACCTCATCAAGGGATGACGCATCTAACCCCTATCGGTTTGTTTCTCTATGCCTAGGTAGCATGGGGTTTCTCTATCCAGATTGACTTAACATGTTAAATACAGTCAAGTCTCAGCAAACATCTTTTCTTTAGTATGGTCCACACGAGATCACACTCCCACTAAGTTCATGTTCCACCATGTAATTCATTTACAAGCACTGATAAAGTCTGTAATGGTCACACAAACCCAACATTTCCCATTTGGCCTTACATTATCTCATCATCACTTTCTTTTATCTCCATCTCTCTCTCATGTCTCACAAAATCATTAGGTGCAAGCCCTTTGCAAGAGTGTTTGCTATCATTACCTTCATAGGTATATAAGTAATCTTGAACTCTCTCAATTACAATCTCTCTCTTAAGCATTTTTCACTTATTCTCTCTCATTACATTAATCATGACTTTCACTATCAATCCTGGCATAAAAGAATTTATGGAGGCATCACATTTTTCTCTTTGCTGCTCGGAGTTTATCCCGAACGTGGTTGTAAACCATCTTTCATTTCTCATCACGAATCATGGACATGCTGTTGAAGAAGGTCATTATGTATCATCACCGCATGGGATCATATCTTCATGGGCTCAAAAGAGTTCTTCAATCAAGCTGCTCGCTTCTATAGCCATAACACCAGCGCCACATAGTTGGGTTGTATGGGTGAACAATATTATAATTTGTTGTTCCAGTTGGCCTGTCAAACACTAGCAGGTGCTCCCACTGGAATGTATAATTTATCTGGATCTTTCATGATAGAGTACATGTATATCTGAATATCCAAGCAGCTAAAAAAACGTGGGACTATAGCAGCTCCCACTCAATTATTACACATATAACATATACATTCTCAGCATTCCTATATCATGATCTAGTATAGCAAGTCTTATGCAATAAGTAATTCAATGCTCATTAGTTTTATAATATGTAAAACCTTCATGAACTACAAAGGTTCAACCACTCCAGTTTTCTTGGTAGTAAATCCATACAAACTAAGTTATATAATCAACACAACATGTGTCAAGGAAGCCTATCAAGATGACCTTCCTACTACATTTCATATGGTCTAAGGTCTTAGGCAATTGAGGATTCTAAATAACTAGAAACATGGGTCAAGGCATATGGGTATTTTAAAAGCAGTGCATGAATAAATGATAGTTTCCTCCCAAGTTTATAAATACCTTCAAGACTTAATGTTTTCCTCCATAATAAAAAAAATATTCACAAGAAATAGTTAGATAATAGTATGGAAGTTTAGAAAGATTTTCCATAAAAACTTAGTGGACCTTGCAAGACTATGAGGTTTTCTCAAAACCATATTCATAGACTTAGGTTTTTCTCAAATGATCTAATTTAATACATGTTTATTCTTCACAAAATCATTTTACCGCATTTAATTACCTACTAAGTCATGTTTACAGCTACAAAAACAAATCATAAAGTCCATATTGCAATTTTATCCAAAATAAAGCATGACTAAAGAATGGGTATCAAAATCTAACAAAATACTTCTTTTTGACAAACATGAAGACTTTATCAAGAGATCACATCATCACATGCAACACATCATATTACTGGATATTATTGAGAGGATGGTCACTAAGATTGAGTTCCATCAAAACACTTACTTCGTTCATATTTGAATGAGCCAAACCCATCTTTCATGTACCTTAAGTATAGTTCATACTCTAGCCCAAGGAGGCAAAAAAAAAAAAACAGGGTATTGAAAACTGGCTCTTTCAAAAATTTTAGCACCTATCACTTAATGTTCATACACTCCATACATATTTATAAAACAAACAGCCAAAAATATTACTAAAGAAGTATATGAAACATACAATAAAAACCATATAGTATGGTACCATGTAATGTGGGATAGATTTTATACGTCAAAACTATATAGTATGGCACCTGGGCTTTCTTGATTCTTTGTTTTTACTTGTTGACAAGATTTTGTGATCTTGGAAGAGCACACAACTGATGGAGAATTTATTCGTGATCGATTTCACATGTCACGAAGTTGTCAATCTCTTCGGCACTTGGATTCTCCCTTTCTCACAACATGAAGAAGTACTCTTTTTTATCCCATCATTCCAAATATCACAAATTTGATTCTTCCACTGATCTTTAGAGTTTCTATGTTGCCACCAAGTCTCTTTATATATTCCTTCATTTTAAAGAAACCAAGATGCTTTTATAAATATTATGCTTCTTTTTTTTTCTGATATTCCCAGATCGAACACTCTTCACATAGAGTGTTATATCTTGCTTGAAGTTTTACTATTACAAACCATATTCATGTCACACTATAAAATTTTTAAATGATCCCTAAAAAGGTATTTTTTATGAGGAATCCAAAGATGTGTCTTAACATGCCACATCTTTTAATTTACTGCATAATAGAACATGAGCATCCCATGATAAAAATATGATATCTCTTAATTCATAAAGAGTTTATCTCAGAATCCTTTTTAGTATTGAAATAGACTCAAAAATATAAAATAGTGCTCAGTTTCATCCCTAAATCGTACTATTTAGTAGGTCTACAATTTAGTGACATTCACATCACAATACAATTTTCTCAGTAGAAAATCAGGTTGCGCACCTCTTAATAAAATATGTGTTTCTCTCAATTCATAAAGGATTTCATCCTAAAATATTTTATGTTAAAAAAGAGACTCAAAACTAAAGCATAAAATCATGGTGTGAATATCAAGTAATACTTTTATTATAGAAATAAATAACTGATATTCATGTCAAAAAATAAATCACTAGTAAAATTCTATTTTCTCTCCACTCACAAGGAGTTTCATTTTCAAATCTATTTTGCTTGAAAGTAGATACAAAATGACAATAAATATATTTCTACAGGCCTCATATCATTATGTTAAGTAGGCTTCATAAATATAGTTATTCACATCTCAATAAAACACATCAAACGACAGAAAATTCAAGATGACCACACTCCCATTGAGTTCATGTTCCACTATATAATTCATTTACAATCGCTCATAATGCCTTTTATGAACACACACCCCCAACATTTATAACTTGGCTGGCCTAGTACGTCAAGCTTAGTCCGAGGATCATCAAATTATATTTGTCTGGTATGGTCAACACGATGACCACACTCCCACTGAGTTTATATTTCACTATTTAAAATTCTTATACAAGCTCTGGCCACATAAACCTAACAACCACAACATTCCATCTTTTGTGGACATCATCTTCGATTCCTCTATTAGAAGTAGGGTTGTGATAGCAATGTGGTCACCGCTGTGGCATGGTGATAGCGTTGGCTACATAGGAACATTTCATAAGTTTTTAGTCATGCTATATTTCTTCCAAAATTCCAATTTGAGAGAGAAGAAGAATAATACCAATTTATTCCCTCCTCTTCAACTCTGCTAGGAGATAAGTCAATCCAAAATGAAAACCTTGGAACAATCAAGAGAGACTATTGAGCACTACGCAGGAGAAATGTTTCCACTCTCGGGGGTGAAAGAGACGAAATGGCTTGAGCCGAAAGATCATCCCATCTCAGGGCCACTCCCCATTTCCAAAAGTCATGAATTTCACAGGCAGTTTAAAAGCATCGAACCTTCCAGTTGGATTCCCCCTCCTAGTGGATGGCTTAAACTTAATTTCGATGGTAGTATCAGACAACATTCTTCCAAGGTGTGTTTTGGGGGGTTACTCATAAATCATAAAGGCATTACCATCTTATCTTTTCTTTTTTTTTTGGGAGTTTCTTTTGCGTGACATCACTGAAGCTGAGCTTAGAGAGGTCAAAGAAGGGGTGTCTCAGCTTTCAGCGGAACATGGTCAAATCATTATAGAAGGGGATTAAACTATTGTTATTCGATGGCGTTCTCAACCCTCTTCAATGTCGTGGGAATTGATGCAGCCATGCCCCTTCGTGACTAGGCCAAAGAAGCGCATAACTCAAGAGGGAAGGAAAGGGCAATGAAGTAATAAGGGAAAATTATTAGGGTTATTTATTAATATTATTTTAATTATTCTTGAGGGATAATTACCAAGGCATGACTATAGAGTTATATTGTGTTTATCTTGTATCGATTGGGTTAGTTTAATGGATATAATTAGGATAAGGGTAAATTTAGAAGAGAGTTTATCTTTATCAATAATAACCAACTTGGGAGGCTTTTTTTTTGGGTAAAATATGAGAGGGAAAATGTGGGTATGTAGAAGCTCAATTTTGGCATATGAATATGAGAGAGAGAGAAAATAGGGATAGATGTAGAGAAAAGTTTTTTTATTAGTTATCTTATTTTAATCTATTTAAAGGGACATCTTCTTTCATTGTAAATCAGTCTATAAATTAAATAAAAATTGATCTCTTAAAAGAGATTGCTTTGGGGGTGGATTTCCTTGCAAACCTTTGAGAGAGGGTATTTTTCTCTCAACCTTCCTTCTTTTTATTATTAATTTTCTGATTTTATTCTCTCTCTGCATCAATTGATATCAGAGTGGGTTCCGATGGCTTCACAAGAGACACCCCTCGATGGATTAAAGGTATTGATTGGATTAGTTCATGCATGTAGCTACGAAAGTTGATGAGCTTGCACAAAGGTTCGCTCAGCTTCAGGATGGAAGGTATCCAGAGACCAGTGTTGGAACTCAAGGCAATAGAGATGAAAGAGGTATGTATCTTGTTCCTAACTGACCTTGAGCGGCCCCTGCTAATAGCGAATTCAATGAACGAATTCTTTGGTTGTTGGAAAGAGAAAGAGAACCTAGAATAAAAATTGATATTCCAGAGTACCACGGTCGATTGCATGCAAATGATTTTCTTGATTGGCTAAGTAAAGTAGAGAAAGTATTTGAGTACAAAGATATTGCATATCACAAAAAAAGTAAAATTAGTTGCCACAAAATTTTCTAGCCATGCATTGGTTTGGTGGGATGATTTATGGCAGGATCGTCTTCGAAAAGGCAAGGAAAAGATTAATTTGTGGGATTAGATGAAGACGAAGATGCACCGAGAAGTTTTACCAGTAAATTATGACCTAACTTTGTACTAAAGGTGTCAAAACCTCAAGCGAGGTGAAAAGTCAATAAGTGACTACTTAAGAGTTCTATATTTTGACATCTAGGGCAAATTTACAAGAGTATAAAGATAAAAAAATAAGTCGTTACTTGAATGGGTTAAATCAAGGTATTCAGAATGAATTAGCCTTCAAAGATGTCTATAAGATGTTTGATGCCTATACTTTGGCCCTCAAAGCAGAGGAAATAGTCAATCTGGGCCTTGGGAGAAGTAGCTCAATGACAAGAGGCTCTACTTCAATACAGAGGTAACAAGCTTTGACCTTTAGAAACCACCTATAGGGAGTGGAAACCAAACCTCTCAGAATTTCTCAACTAGGCCAAACCCTAATATAGGGAGAGGTGGTGTTAGGAGAGGGCTGGGAGCACCTAAAACACTTCGTGATAATACACAAATAGTGTGTTTCAAGTGCCAACAGCTTGGACATATGGCATTCAATTGCCCCTCACGTCAACCCCTTGTCAAAGTTAATTTGGCTGAAGAAAATTATGAAGAAGAAATTGTTGAAAGATACACCTATGAAGGCCAATGTGACATTGGGACGAACCAGTTTTATGAAGGGACTAAGTCTTTCAAAAGTGAAGTTGAGAATTTGTATAGAGATGAAGAGGGTGAAGTCTTAGTTGTCCAGCAAACTATGTTATCAACCCCAATACCTAATGAGTATAAGAAGTTGTTACAAAATAAGATTTTTCGAACAATTTGCTCATCAGGAGGCAAGTTATGCACAATACTAATTGATGGTAGGAGCAGTGAAAACATTGTGTCTAACGAGATGGTGGCTAAACTTCAATTCAAGGAACATAAGTACCCACACCCATATCACATCCAGTGGTTCATGAAAGGAGGTGAGATACCAGTTCTTACTGGTTGTTTAATCTCTTTTTCCATTGGTACTAATTATAAAGATAAAGTGTGGTGTGATGTATACCTATGGATGCATGCCACATATTACTTGGTAGACCATGGCTTTATGATCATGATATGGTGCATAAAACTAGGCCAAACACTTATTGTTTTGTTATGGATGGTATTAATATAATACTCCACCCAATGAAGCAACTTCCTACACCAAAATCTACTAAAGAGGAGTGTTCAAAGTTTCTTAATGTTCAAAAATTAAAAGGGGACAACAAGGATATAGATGTGATTTATGTATTGGTTGTAAAAAAAAATTCTGCACCGACTACAATTCTTAGGTTTCTTGACCCTCTACTTGATAAGTATAAAGATTTGATGCTTAAAGAATTACCTGATGGTCTTCCTTCAATGAGAAATATTCAGCATCACATTGACTTGGTGCCCGGATCTAACCTACCAAATTTGGCCCATTAGCAAATGAGCCCCATGGAACATGAGGAGTTACGCAGACAAGTTGTTGCTTTGCTTAAGAAGGGATTGTTTTGAGAAAGCATGTCACCATGTGCCGTCCTTGCATTACCGACTCCAAAAAAAGATGGGTCATGGAGGATGTGCGTGGACAGTCGGGCAATCAACAAAATCACAATCAAGTACCGATTTCCCATACCTAGGCTCGATGATATGTTAGATATGCTTAATAGAGCCAAGGTTTTCTAAAAGATTGATTTAAGGAGTGGGTACCATCAAATTCGGATTCGTCCTGGATATGAATGGAAAACCTCATTCAAAACTCGAGATGGACTATATGAGTGGCTTGTGATGTCATTCGGCCTTTCTAATGCACTAAGGACATTCATGATACTAATGACTAAGGTATTTCGTCCTTTTATTGGCAAATTTGTTGTGGTTTATTTTGATGATATCTTGGTTTTTAGCGCTAACCCACATGATCATCTTAACCACTTGGAACAAGTTTTTGATGTGATAATGAAGGAATCACTTATTGTGAATTTGAAAAAATGTTCATTTATGACAAACAATGTCGTCTTTCTGGGATATGTTGTTTCATCTGATAGAATTAAGGTGGATCAAGAAAAAGTGAAAGCCATAGCTGAGTGGCCGATGCTAAAGTCACTCACTGAAGTGCGATCTTTTCGTGGCCTAACAACCTTTTTATCGTTGATTTATCAGAAATTTCAACACTCTAATAGCACCAGTGACTGATTGTATGAGGGTTGGAAAGTTTTCATGGAGTCCCGCTGCTGAAAGGACGTTCACTCTAATTAAACAAAAGATGATGCAAGCACCAGTACTTGTCTTACCAGATGTTTCTAAAGTGTTTGAGGTTGAAACTGATGCATCAAATTTTGGCATAGGGGCAGTTCTAAGTTAAGAGGGACGACCATTGGCTTTCTTTAGTGAGAAATTGACTGATGCACATAAGAAATATTCGGTTTATGACCTCGAATTTTATGCAGTTGTGTAAGCCTTACGCTATTGGAGGCATTACTTGATTCATAGAGAATTTGTTCTATACTCAGATCATGAAGCACTCTGGTATTTGAGTTCCTAAAAAACGTTGAATGCACGACATGCTAAGTGGATGGCCTTCCTTCAAGAATACACATTCCTATTAAAGCACAAGGCTAGAACCCAAAATAAAGCAGCTGAGGCTTTAAGTAGAAGGTAGTGTTGCTTAGAACTTTGTCTATGGAAGTGTTGGGGTTCAAAGTGATAAAAGATCAATATAAAGTTGATCCAATTTTCAGCAAGGTGCTTGAAAGGTGTGTTGACGGGCGAGACCTTATGGGTGAGTATCTCATGCATGATGGTTGTTTATTTAAAGGTGTGCGATTATGTATACCTGATTGCTCCCTACGGGATAAGATAATCATGGAGCGTCATGGTGGGGGCTTGGGTGAACACTTTGGGAAGGGCAAAACTATGGCTATGGTTGGAGAAAAATATTTTTGGCCATGTATGCGACGAGATGTTGATCGATTTGTGACCCGATGTCGAACTTGCCAAGTATCTAAAGGTCACACACAAAATATAGGTCTTTATACTCCTCTTCCTGTTTCAAATGCCCCATGGGTTGATATTTCTACGGACTTTGTACTTGAACTTCCACGTACCACACGAGGTATGGACTCTATTTTTGTTGTTGTTGATCGATTTTCCAAAATGGCACATTTTATTCCTTGTAGAAGAACTATGGATGATACACATATCGCGAATCTCTTTTTCAAAGACATTGTGAGGCTACATGGTGTTCCTAAGTCCATTACATCTGATCGGGATACAAAATTTTTAAGTCATTTTTTGCACACTTTATGGAAGCGCATGGAAACCAAACTTCAATTTTTTAGTACCTATCATCCTTAAATAGATGGGCAGACCAAAGTAGTGAATAGGAGCCTTGATAACCTCTTGAGAAGTATTGTTGGTGATAACATATCTCAGTGGACCTCGCTTTGCGTCAGGCTGAGTTTGGTTACAACAGTTCAATAAATCGATATACAGGAAAATCACCATTTGATGGGCGGATGCCTAATCATGTGTTGGACCTATTGCCATTGCCCGTGCCAGGTAAGATAAGTGATGGTGCCAATGCTTTTGCTGAAAATTCGAGATTTTCAAGCCCAAATCAAGAAGAAAATTGAGGAGAGCAATGCAAAGTATAAAAAAGCCTCCAATGAGCATAGAAGAGAGAAGATTTTCAAGGGGGGTGACTTAGAAATGGTGTATTTGCAAAAGGAAAGGTTTCCTTTGGGAACCTATAATAAATTCAAGTCCAAAAAAGTGGGTCCTTGCAGCATCTTGAAGCAATATGGGAACAATGCATATAAGGTAGAATTACCAAAGGCATTGGATATCTCCTCGATAATTAATGTTGCTGACTTATTTGAGTTTCATGGAGACCTTCTAGAAGTCACAGAAGATGTAGTTGATATGATGAAGAAATTACCAAGAAAGAAAGACGACAAAATTGAGCAAGTTTTGAAGACTGAAAGCTTTCAAACTCGAAAGGGTTCCTATCACCAATTTCTAATCAAATGGAAGGGCAGGCCATAGTCTGATAGCATGTGGATTTCTGAGCCAGAGTTCAAAAGAGTGGATCGAGACTTATATCGCATATATACTGAAGCCAACTCGTCGGAGTCGAGTTCCTTTCAACTGGGGGGGATTGATACAGTCATGCCCCTTCATGACTAGGCTAAAGAAGGGTCGCAGAACCCAAGAGGGAAAGAAAGGGCAATGACATAAGAAAGAGAATTATTTGAGTTATTTATTAAGATTATTTTAATTATTCTTTTGTTTAGGGAGTGTGCACGGATAATTAGTAGGGCAAGACTTTAGAGTTTATATTATGTTTATTTTGTATCGATTGAGTTAGTTTGAGGGATATAATTAGGATAAGGGTAAATTTAAAAGAGAGTTTATCTTTATCAACAATAACCAACTTAGGAGAGTTTTTTTTAGGTAAAACATGGGAGGAAAAACATGGCTAACTAGAAGCCCAATTTTGGCACATGAATATGAGAGAGAGAAAATAGGGATAAATGTAGAGAGAAATTTTTTATTAATCTTTATTTTAGTCTATTTAAAGGGACATCTCCTTTTATTGTAAATCAATCTATGAATTGAATAAAAATTTGTCTCTTGAAAGAGATTCTTTTGGAGGTGGATTCCCTTGCTGTTTTTTGAGAGATGGTATTTTTCTCTCAACCTTCCTTCTTTTTATTGTCAATTTTCTGGTTTTATTCTCTCCCTGCATCAGGAATGGACCTCAATCATGGATGAAATTACTTTGATCTTAGCTACTAAGGAGGTTCAGTTCCTTCACATCAATCGAGAGATAAATGACGATGCTGATGCTTTGGCTAAATTAGGTTCTTTGTAGTTTATCTCTTCTTTCCTCTAATCTTTGTTCTTTTCTTCTTCTTTTCATTTTGCTCTCCCTTTGCTCTCTTATTCTTTCCTGTCTTTGTTCTCTCTTTTTTGCACTTGTAATTTCTCATTTTCTCAAAGAAAGCTTACTGTTAACTTAAAAAAAGAAAAAGAAAAGAAATCTCCTACATTCCATGGCATTCCATGGCATTTCACACATAATTTCACAAAAAATGATCTCTCTCTCTCTCTCTCTCTCTCTCTCTCTCTATCTCTCTTGCACTATCAATATGAGTTTACTTCATTCATTTATCAAATATTTTTAGGGATTGTATACTATGAGGTCGTTTATCTTTGGTATATGGAGGCCATAATTACTATAATCATCCGATGTAAAATTTGATGGTTTCGGTATACTATGAAGCTCAAAAAATTTCTTTTGAATTTTGAACCTACTTAATGGAATAAATGCAACCATTTAATTTCACATCTAATGGTCAAGATAAATTGTCACCCTCGTATATCAAATATAATATAAGTGGTTGCATTGTATACTTTTCCATATTTTTACGATGAGACTGATGTTACAAAGCAATAGTCACCTAAAGAAACGGATTCTACAAAATTTCAACGTCTATTTATTAAGTATTAATAAAGTTCCATGGTACTCTGGCTTCACCTTGGCACTAAGTATTAGTCAATACTCTAGTGTTATTTAATATCAAAATCATGTTGTTTATAACTGTACTCTTTCTAAAGTGTTATTTTGAAAAGAGAGAAAGGCCATGGATATGTCGGTTATTTTAATTGTTGAAGGTGGTTATTTTGGTTGTTAGATTTCAAGAGGTGGGAGATGGTTGGTGGTCATCTCAGCCACCTCTTGAAATCTAAGTAGTTAATGGAAGTTTAGTAGTTATAATTGTCATAACTACATATGGGGACCTATCTCAACTTAAAAGCCAAATTTTCACTCTATAAATGAGGCCTTTTTCCATTTTAAACACAACTTATCTCCGCCAAATTTTCAGTAATAACTAATTTCTTTCTCTAGAAATAACATTTCTAGTAATAACTACTTTCTCTCTAGAAATAAAGACAACTCTGATTCATTAAAGGCTCGCTTATATTATAGAGACCTGATGACTAATTTGATTGATAAGGTATTGGTATCTTGTTGTTTAATTAGTCCCATTCCCTCCATGTGAGACCACGTGAGATACCACCTTCACGTGATATTCCCACTTCTTCTCAAGCGCTCATATGGCCCTTTTATAGTGCCTCCCTACCCACATTACTCCTGAAGTTTTTGATGAGGGATAAAAATGCAGGTTTCAATATACCTCAAGCTTGTTGCTAAGATTATCAAGGTAAAAAATTAGCAAATTATCTGTAGTAAATTTTTTGTTGTTTGCAAGTTAGCAAGGTAAAGAGTGACTCCAAATAGTTGGGAAAAGACTTTGATGATGATGATGATGAACTTAACAGAGTAAATAACACACTATAAATGTAAGATATTTGCAAGTTATACAACGTAAAACATTACCAAGATAATACATTTAAAAAAGTTGCAAGTTATAAAAAGTAAAATGATTAGCAATTTATTAGCAAGTTATCAAATGTAAAAGATTTGAAACTCACAAAACGTAAAAAATTAGTAGTTATAAATTGTAAAAGATTTGCAAGTGTTATAAAACGTACGAGGAACATGCTCCACTCCTCCAAAAGCTTCGAACCAATGATTTTGGAGGAAAACCTATATATACTCCACTCGATGATTTTGGAGGAAAAAGTTTGTATAAGGTCTCAACCTTATACTGTACTAGTAAAGTGCATCTTAAGTACCTACTAGTGAAGCTTGCTCTAATGCTGGAAAACCCTCAAAGCGATCATCTCAACCTCAAGATTCGTTGACATGAAAAAAACAATGACATTTGTAGTCCTAAAAATAATTCATCTCCTAACACATTATCTGGGCTGTCCATTTTCAAGATTTTCAATTGTTAATGGATTTGCTTGATCGTCATTATGATTAAAACTGTAAATTTCATAATTTGGGCAACAATAGATTTTCATATCATCACGAGGCTTTGTAGCATCAAAACTACATTTTTGGCATAGTTTTGAGGTGCACCTTACTTCAATAGTATAAGGTTAGCAACTTATACAAACCACACCCATATATATATATATATATATATATATATATATATATATATATGGAAAACGATCCTGGCTGGCCACATGTTGATAGCTACAGTGTCAACCAATGGCCTAGATTGAATCTGGACCCAATCCAGTGGTCACGTATTTGAATTTTCATTTTTGTTATATAAATCCAAATCACTTGATATTTTGAGCGTCTATTCTTAAAATATAGTAGAATCTAATAAAAATATTTAAAAAATAATTCAAAAAATATAAATTGACCAAAATACCTCCAAAATTTTATGGGGGTATTTTGATCAATTATATTTTGCGAATTAAGTTTTTTTATATTTTTATTAGGCGCGCCTTGAAGAGTAAAATGTACGCCTAAATTTTCAAGTGATTTGGATTTGTAGAAAAAAAATAAAAATTCAAATACGAAATAAGGTTGTGACTGTCAGATCGGTCCAGATTCAATCTGGGTCATTGGTTGACTGACACTGTAGCAGTCAGCCCGTGGGCTGACAGCATCCACTCCCTATATATATATATATATATATATATATATATATATATATATATAAGAAGATATTACAAAACGGTTATAGCGACTGAGCCGCCAGCTCCCTCCCTTTTATTACTCTCTCCGCTTCCCTCTCTCTCTCTTGCTTTCCTTTCTTTCTCACCCTCTCTCTTTCCCTTCTCTCTCTCTCTCTCTCAAGTCAATTGTGCCGGTGACTAAGCTATCGGCTCCCTCTCTTTCTTTCCCTTCTCTCCCTCTCTCTCTTTCCTTTCTTTCTCTCCTTCTCTCTTTCTTTCTCTCAATCTCTCTCTCCTCTCTCTCTTTATCATTTTCTCTCTCTCTCTTTTCCTCTCCCTTTCTCTCTTTCTCTCTCTTTCTCTCTCTTTCTCTTATCCTCTCCCTTTTTCTCTTTCTCTCTCTTACTCTCTCTTACTTTTTATTTCTGTCTCTTCCATTCTCGATCTCTCTCTCTCTTTCGTTCATCTCTTTCTCTTTCACTTATGCATGGAAGGAGGCTTCGCTGGGGTTCGTTTGGATCGGGTACGTCCTGCAGTTCATTTCCCTAGGCATCATCCGAAGTGTCATCTCTCTCTGTCTCTTTTTCTCTTACTCTCTCTGTCTCTCTCCCCCTTTTACTTTCTCTTTCTCTCTCTGTCTTCCTTTCTCTATCTCTCTCTCTTTCTCTCATGTCTTTCTCTTTCACTTCTGCATGGAAGGAGGCTCTATTGGGGTTCGTCTAGATCGGGTACGTCCCACAGTTCAGTTCCCTATACATCCTCTGAAGTGTTCTCTCTCTCTCTCTCCCCCTCTCAGCCTCTATCTTTCCTACTCACTCTTTCTATCTCTTTCTTACTCTCTCTTCCTCTCTCTCTCTTTCTCTCGGTCTCTCTCTTATCTTTGTATCCTCATTCCCCCTTTATCTTGTCATTGCTCCTTCCCCTGATCCTTATACTATCTTCTCCTTCATCACCATAGGATCCTTCGTTAAGATGGAACAATAAGATTGCCAAATTGACAATGGACTCCACAATCACCCCATTTTACCTTCACCATTCATTCATATACTCATCTAATGACAAGTCAGGGTCTTCGGGCCTGCTTGTCTGGACGTCTTACGTGTATGTGTGCGTATAGGAACATAAAGAATGAGTAAAGGGAGTTGACACTGAACTAGCCTCAAGCATAGGGGCTTTCTTCGTGATCTAAGAAGGTGCCCATGCAAAACACCCGAGCGTGTCACAGACCCAACATGAGGTGAGTTCCACCTCACACCACACAATCCTCTCTCACTAAGTTGGTACCCTGCCCGCACACACGCACCACGGTCCCAAGTTAGCGATCTCTAGCCGGACCCAGACCAGGGTCCCCGTACGATAGTACAACCCGACCTGAACAAGATCGAGGCACACAATCAGCAGTTTGGGGATTGATTCATTAAATTTGTATCGCGATAGTGTAAAACCTACCCGTTTGAGTCAATTTAGGCATAAAACCCTATTGGATAATCCGATTGAGCTCAAATTTGGTCCTCGAGGGTTTTTCGATGTTCTGAATGCAACGGCGGTGGTCTGGTACTGTTCTAAAGTCACTAGTACAGAGCTGCAATTATAAGGTATTTTCTTGGCATGATAGTACTCTTCTCAGGTTGTCTAGTTTGAGGTTTATTTCACAGTACAACTTTGGTCTAGCAGTGTCTTGAGTATCAGCAGAACCAAGTTATCACTGGCTCTCTCCTTATTCATGTGGGGGATGTAAATACATAAAAATGATGTATAACAATCATCAGAAAATGTTTCCAACTCATCTAATGCCCCCATCGTGAAGCTTTCCACCTTTATATGCATAAAATCTTCCATTCTGATGGGTGGATTGCTTTGGTCATAAGGGGATTCGCTTAACATCCCTGCCTCTAGTGTTGTGGGTTTCTGAGGGCTCGAATTCTAGGTCCCAATTGGGTTTTACGTAAGGTGCTATGAGGTTGGCCCCGAAGTCATATTAGAAGGTCTATGAACAGTTCCTTAGCCTTCTATGAGGGAATTACCTGAGAAGCTAGACTATTGTTCGAGGTGTTGGAAGCCCTAAGTTCGTCTGGCCCTAGGATTGGCCTCTTCAACATCCCTTCATCCTGTCGAGGTGGGTCACTTGTGAAGCGCTGTGGGGCCGGCCTTTTGAACTGTCTTAGAAGTGTTATGTGTAGTTCATCAGCCTATTGTGGGGAAACCGCCTTAGGGATTAGATTGTCACTTGAGATACTGGAAGTCTCAGGTTCATCTACCCTTAGGATCGGCCTTTTCATTAAGTATTCATCCCACTTAAGGGGGTCATTTGTGATGTATGGTGAAGATGGCCCTCGTATTATCTCGAGAAGGTCTTCTTGAGGTACATGGGGGACTAGCAAGACTATGCTCCTAGTAGGGGAGATTGGTGGCCTCAATTCTCCTATCCTTAGGTCCACATTTATCAGAGTGGTGGCATCCTTTAGCCGATTGCCATTTTCATCGGTCATCATGGGTATCTTTGAGCTGACTCGTTCTTCAGACTTTGGCTTGGTGTCCTAGAGCTAAGGCAATCCTTGATGGGGTTTGAGAATCCCATGTGGAGTTTGGTGTTATCTAATGGGGTCTTTCCCTCTTTCAGTGGTCCTTCTTGTTTATCCTTTCCCATGTCTCAATGCCACACCAGATGAGCTTCTTGTTTGGATTGGGTCTCCTTTTTGGGAATCACATGTACCTATCTGCCCCCATAGTTAGGAGACATTATACCTTCACGATATGAGGGTGAGGTTTATCTTTGTGGTATAAAGGTTGATCCGGGATTCGATCAAATAAGGATTGGGTGCTAGCCAGTTGACCCTTCACCCCTTTAGAGAATATAACTCCTTTTAGCATCGAGTTGTTCGGGAGTGGCGTGCCCCCATGACTTAAAAGGTGTTTGTACTCATGATTAGCTTTTTTCATCCTTAGGCCGACCTTAACAGGCTTGGTGAGTGGACACCCAATGACTCACAAAGAATCAAGAGGGTCAGGTAGAAATGTAGAGCTCGGTTGGCCTGGGTCCGGAAGTAGCAAAGCTCTATTGGGAAAACTAGTGACATTCCCCATTAGTGGGTTTAAGGGACCAAGGCTTATAAGATCGGGGTTTTGAATACCCTTAAGGATGAGATTGATCTACCCTTTAGGCCTTTCATAAGCCTCAGTGAGGGTGTGTGAACACCCTAGCCTTCTCTGGTCGTTCTTTTCTTGCTTTGAGGTTTCCGTGATTGTCGCAGCTACCCCCTTTTCCTTAGTGTCCAGGTCACGCCCGATATGAAAGCCTTGGTAAAAGAGTGTATGTCAGGCTTTGGGCGACCCATAATTGTACTTTCTGTACCAGAATCGAATTTGTTTGAAATAAGGAGAGCTTCATAATCTTTCGGGGGCCAAATTGCTAGCCTCAAAAGTTAAAGTAGTACATTGAGGTTCATCATATATTACCAGAGGGGTTATGGATCCCGAGCTATTGATGCCCCATAATTGATCAAGTTCCAGCAAATTGACTGGTTGAGGTTGTCAGCAAAAATCCTAACCACCCCATGAGCAGTAGGAATTTTGAGACATTAGTGAAGTGTTGAGGCTATGGCCAGATTTTCATGAAGCCAGAGCTGCCCTAGAAGTAGGATAAAGGAGGGATCTATATTTGAGACATAAAATTTCATTATTTGGGATATAGGTCCTACTGTAAGTGTTAGGGGTACAATGGCCTCTGTCTGCCTCTTACTCCCATCATAGGACGTGACGGTGAGCTTAGAGGGTTCAAACAACACTAGATCTATGCCTATCCTCTCTAATGTCCTTACCAGACAAACGTTGAGGGCTGCCCCATTATTTATAAGTACCCGAGGAATCCTGTGCCCTGTGGCGTAAATAGTTAATGTATAATGTCTGATTATGATATCAGTAAATATTAGGGGGAAGGTCATTGTCACTAAACATGATAAACATCGAAGCCTTCAATTGGATGATCATCCCACTGAGTTCTTCCGATCCCATGTTGGGGGAGACATGTGCCCTTTGGAGCATGCTCTCGATCTGGGTCCAGTGGGTTAGGGAACTCCTGAGCAAATCTAGTGTGGATATAGAGGCTAGAATTTTTTCTAGATGAGCTGGGAGATCATAGGTATAAGGGATACCAGAGGTTGTCCCCTTTGAAGTTAGTTCAGTGCATGAAGTCAGGTAGTCTGTAGCAAGTGAGGTGTGGGGGAAGGATTTTTCTATCCGCGTTTGTAAGGTCCCGTTCTTGAGTTGGGTAGGTCTAAAGTGATGGTCATGCCTTGTGACATATGATTACCCCTTCGACAAGGGCGTAGGAAGGTTCCTCATTAATCTTGTATCGACCCCCTCATACGTTCTGTTTAATTGAGTTGTTTTTTCGGTGGGAAGGCCACCTTTCATACTAATCGTTCTAGGTCAGTAGCGGAGGAGTGACTTTCCACTTCAGGCTCCTTATTGGGAATTGTCTTAACATCTTGATGTTGTAGCAAGGGTTCCTGAGGAGCAGTTTCCCTTAAAACCTTGAACCTTGGGGTAATAGGCATTATGCATGAGAAGTAATGAGGGGTCCCAGGTGTGCAGGTCCTTATCAGCCACCAAGACTGCTGTTTTTTCTTTCAGATCGACCGCTAGAGCTTCTGTGACTGTCTCAGGTGGCATGCTTGGATGGGGATTGTTGCTTCAAGATTCCAACTTTCTAATTGACCTCTTGAATGAGCTCACCTTGTTTGACCACCTTGATCACCCCTAATTCTATCAAGTTTTCAATTTGATGCTTCAAGGGAGCGTAATTTTGGGTGGTATGGTGGTAGTATTGCTGCCATTCGCACCATCTTGTCTTGTCTTTCACCTCATATGGCGGTGGAGAGGGAGAGCTAAGTCTCCTTCCTTAAGGAGTTGTCAAGGAATTCAGCCAAAGGTTGCCTCAAGGGAGTGAAGCGTCTTTGTGGTTTTATAGGCTGATTGTGTTGCCTATACCTATTGCCATTCTCGGTCTCATTCTCTCGATGGTCTTGACCAACAAGTGTATTCTGATTGTCAGGACTTTCTTGGTGGAGGGTGATATCGTTCACCTCCCCGGCTTGTTGTGTCTTTCTTCGAGCCATTTTTCTTGCCTTTGATTCTTGACCGACTTAGTATCGGCCAACGGGGACTTGGTCCTCCCGTACTACGCGATCCTATCTGACATGATGTTGAAAGTAAGAGGGGCATCGCTGTAATTGAAAAATGTTTTGTATTCCAAATTGGCATTTTCCAGTAACATACTAACTTTGGCAGGGTCTGATAAAGGGCATTCTATGACCCTGCAGCCATAGCATTGGACCGGTTGACAAAGTCGGTGAACACTTCGTCAGGTCCTTGTTTGAAGGCTGATAGTTGCCCGAGGGAGATCGGGTGTGGCTTCTTGGCCTGGTGATATATCACAACTTTTTTAAACATCTCTCGACATGATGCATCAGGGTAATCCCTTACAAACTCATTATACAAACTCATTATACTAAGTGATGGCATGTCCTGCGAGACTGTGGACGAACATCGCTTTTAGTGCAATCATATTATCTCAAATTGCCAGTACGTCTAGTAAATAGCTGGTTACATGAAGTTGTGGTTCTCCCTTGCCATTAAAGCGATTTCAAATTTCTGGTGGCAAGAAGTTCATAGGTAGGTCGGTGAATCCATCTAAGTAAGACTCATCGCAGGGCTCTGTGAGAGCCAGATCATTGACCCCCAACCTTTGTAGCGCTTCACACATCTTTCATTTGTCCTTCTAAGGATTGGTATTTCATGTCCGCTTTCATGGATGATACCCAAGGGTTACTTTCTAAAGTGGCAGGTTGACCAGCCGAGTGTGGAAGAGTTGGCTAGTGCGGTGGCGTGTATATTTGTGCCATAGGAGGAGCTTCCCTGGATTGAGGATTATAGAACCGGTATGATGGCTCAAAGGCAGGTCGATTAGGGACCATTCCTGGGTCATATTGTGCTTGACCAGGTTAAGGGGGCCTTAGGTTAAGTTGGGCCGAGAAGTTAGCTGCATGCCTAAGGCTAGGGTTCCCCATGGCTTGGAGAACATCTTGGGCTATCCTATTTGGATTTACAAGATTATCTACCACTGGTTGGTTCATCCCTAGAGAAAACTGGGCCACACTAGGGTTGGGTGCTAGCCTAATACTAGGTTGAGCGGTCCTAAGAGGAGCTTGATCGGCCCTAAGTTGCTGCAGACATTAGAAGATCCTATTGCACTCTCCCTAGAGGAATGCTCTCTACTGGGCGGATGGAAGTTATTGGTACAGTAGGATCACCTATGCTTAAATCACGGGCTTGATCACTACCGAAAGCACATACCCTATCTTGTATCCAGCATCGAGACGGCGGCGACACTCTAGCTTATTGAAGGACTTCACCTGGCTTGATCCCTCGGCAGTTTAGGGTGCTTCGGGTGGTGCAAAATTAATGATCGCTATAGCCAGACAGGTGATGTAATTTGTCTCTGAACTGATGACTAGGTGACCTAACAATGGATCCAGGCTGGGACTGGGTTCCACAGTCCCATGGGATAGTTGTGTGCTGTCTCGATGAACGGTCGGACGACGTAACCGACCTTCCACCACCATACTTGGGTCGACTCGGTGTTCGACTCGGTACGAGTTGGTGGTCGACTCGGTGTTCGACTCCCCCACCACCATACTTGGGTCATAATACTTCTCGCTACTTACGCACAGTTCAAGAAAAAAGACACAGGTGAGTCAGCTTTTCGACAAGATGGCAAGTGGATGGGCCATTGCATGCGAATCGATCATTCGATTCGTGTGAGACAACCGACAAAAAGAGAGGAATTCATTCAATAACCAATCTCAACTGAGCGGGTTCCACCAACGAGAAGAGCGCTAGCGGGTAAGGCCAGGCTTAGAGCTCCTACTTAGAGTAAGACCTAGTTTTAAAAATGAGGTGAGATACCAGGGTACACCCACCTTTGGTCCGAGCTACTCCTATAAGCGACCATTGGTCCAAAGTATTGTGAGGTGTTCTAAAAGGCCGAGTTTAGGGAGAGGGTATTCTCGCAAAAGGCCCACGATCCCTACTGCACTTAGTCTAGAAATTAGGTGCCTACTCCAAAAACATGAAGGCCAGATATAAGTTTTTTGAAAAACTATATTTGAGAAAGTTTGACCTTTTTATGCTTGAGTGAAAAAGCGCAAGTAGGACAAATAGAACTCATGCACGTGAAAGAGTGTGTTAGACAATCAATATAGTGCTTAAGCAAAAATGAACATGAGGCACTTTATTACACCAAGTGGAGTGCGCTTCAACACAACGAGCCAGATTGAGGCACAATGTAAATGGAGAGCTAAGCGCTCTGGCAATGACTTCAGTGCCGAGCACCTTGATGCTAGGCGGAGATCCGAAGCATGGGTCAAACGAAGAGTACGTCTTGTCGAATCAAGCACACGTAGAGTCGGGTATAACCCTACGCGGGGCGCAAGATAGGAATGAGGAAGAGGGTCCATCGCAAACAAAGATGTCGGGAAGGCACGAAAAGGAAGGAAAGTGATAAAAGCTATACTATCAACAAAGGAAGGATGGTCCGGGGCAACAGGATCTCGGCACCAATGTCAATAGCACTCAAGCTCTGTGGTCCTAGAAGGTCACAGTCGAAGGTCGAGGGGTCAGGGTCCGGCGACATTGCAAATGGAGTCAAACCCTTTTGCTTGAAACTCAGCAAAAAAGGTGAAAAAGGCCAACAACAAACCCCTAAGGGCAAAGTGGCTTTCTGGATCCCTAAAGGCTTGGTGCCACTGGCAATGGCACCAACGACTGCGCCACTGTCACTGGACTCCGGACTTCCAGAAAGCACACGGGGGTAAACTAAGATGGGAAAATCTTGCCGAGGGGAGTTTTGACACTTCCCTTGGTAAGTTTTGTCAATTTCGAGCCTCAAAAGGAAATAATGGCTCGCAGTGACCCAGGATGAGTTCCGCATTGCTGGAGACCTTTCGAAATAAAGGTCTGAGAGGTCGCTTCAGTGGTTGAGATGGAATGAAAGCTAAACGAACGCCACTGCTGGCGTCGGACTGTTTATACTCGAAATTGTGGGTAGGGAAGTATGCCTCTGCCTTAATTTCGGGTGGTAACAAATCGATGAGTTAATAGAATATGGGCTCTGTTAAGTTACGTTCCAAGGGAGAATCGAGCTCGATAACAGTGTCCCTATCGGATCACCAACAAAGCCGGCTTCTCTTCTATCTTAACCTTGGAACTCAACCAATAAGACTAAATAAAAGAAAGAGATGAAAGGGAAGAACAAAAGAAAGAAGGTTAGGATGAACAAAATAGAGAGAAGTAAGGAATGGTTCATTAAAAAGGGGAGGAGGAGGATAAGCACAAATAATTAACAAAGGATAATGAAAAATGTGAGAATGGGAGATGTAATTAAAAGAAAATAGGGATGACTAACCTATTGAACAAAATACAAGGGAAAGGGATGAAACAAATACACAAGAGATTGGAAAGTGAGAGCAGTGAAGAGATGGGATTCCCATCACAAAATAAGGGAAAAGAAAAGAGGTAAAAGTAAGGTACCCTAAATAGAATGAAAGAACATAATAAAGAAGAATCGACAATCACTAGATTAGAATACGTGATGGATGAGAGAGATCTATACCATTACACTAATGAGAAGGTGGAAGAAGAGCACAAACCATCAAAGAGATGGGTAAAACAAGGCATAAAGATACTATTATCGAATAGAAAAGATAAAGGATCAAAGCAAACATAGAGAATCTATACTAGCAAGAGAGAGAGAAAACAAGAAGAGACATCAATATAACAAACCAAGAAGAATACATGCTATAAAAGGAAAATAAGTCCCTACTTAATGAAGAAGAGAATGGGGGAGAGATATCTACCTCATTATTACTAATAGTAAAGAGCGGAAGATGATTAAACACAAAAGATCCACTAGAAATAAATGCTCTCAAGGAAGATAAATGTTATTTAATGAGGAGAGTGAGAGATAAAAGAGGTTTCGCGAAGAGAGTGAGAGATAAAAGAAATGCCTCATCGCGAGAAATGAAAGCACATCCTCTTAATACTCTTAATAGGGAAAGATCTCATGAATAAAAAGGGTAAATTGGAAGGAGTAAATATAACCAATCAAAATAAATACATGCAAACCTAAAAGGGGGAAATGATCATATGATGAAAGAGATAAAATGAGATAGAGATTAAATATAACTATCCTAGTAAAATAAATACTATATTAAATAAAGGAGCATAAAAGGTCAAAAGTGAGTGAAAATAAAGGAGAATAAGTAAATCTAGCTAAAGGAAATAAATGCAAAGTTCAAAAACAAAAATAGGGAACTACAGTAAGAAATAAAGAAGAAGATGAAAGAAATCGTGACTATAAATGATATATGAAAATAAGTTTTAGGAAATCAAACAAAGAGCAAAAAGAGGGGAAAATGACATATAGGCCAGGCCCCTAGGCCCAGTGCCCAAAGTCGGCGCTGATTCAGATAGTAAATTTGCACAATCAACCCAAACTTTCTATGTTCTTAAAGTAGCAAATAGAAATAAAAAGAAGGGGGCCATGAAGGTCTGATTATCTGAACTACCTTTGGTTTGAAGTGTAGTTTGAAGGAGTTTGTGTTTGTAGCTTTGGATTTAAAGGGTTGGTAGGATGGGGGTTGTTCAAAGGGGATCTTTAATCAAGCTCAAGCTTAGGTTTAGAATTAGGAGATTTCTGGGCATAATCTAGGTGCAAAAAACATCAAGATCTCGGACCTTTTTCTTGAGGAAAAAGGGGCTTTTTATTGGTGAAAATGAGCCCATGATAGCCTGTATCCAGTTTTGTGCAAAATTTGGAGTCATCAGAGCTTTGACACCATTTGGAATGGTGCTGGTGTTAGTTGGAATGACGCCATGCCATTAATTTCATAATAATGACGGTCAGTAGAAATTAAATGCTCATTAATATGGGATATGTACGACCTGTCAGATTTTGGCACCATTGGCAATGGCACCCAGCACTGCTCAAGACACGTGGTGTGCTCCGATTGCTTTGATTTTGTCATCCACAATTTGAAGCTATTCCAACTAGTGCCGACGACATTTAGAATGTTGCTAAATACCAATTATCCTGTCGCCTTGGTTGTACTTGCTTCTGATCATCATCCAATAGAAAATCGACAACCTCACTCCGTATTGACAACTGACATATCAGTATGGGTCTGTCAAGGTGGTGGGCACAGATTGACATGTCCACCTGTCACATCGGTCACTTCGATCAGGCTGTGTCCTGGCTATTGAAGGGCTCGGGCCCTAGCGCTATTGGAAATGGTGTTGATGGTATTGGCTCTGCCGCCAAGCCTCTTGATCCTATTCTGGTCTTGAAGGTGGATCCTGTTGGAGCTTGAAGATGGGGGCCCAAGACTTGGAACCGATGGGAATGGTGTTGGCGCCATTGGAAATGGCAACATGCCTCTGGTGTCCCGGGTCCCCCATGTCATGACCTCGGTGCATCTGGTACCTTGCTGATTGATTTTGGGTAGGGCTTTGGTGCCCGTTGACGTAACATCAGAGCATTTCCTCTTGAATGGTTTATAGTCATGCCGCTTTGGGTCTGCCTCGCCTTGTTCAGCCTTTTGATGCCTTTGGTCCCATTTGAGCAATAAGGGTTTGATGGATGCCCGGTATACGGAAAATGGGTACTGGTGGGGTGAATGGTTTAAAATACCCGGGTAGTCTGCTAAGGACATTTCAACCTATTAATAACCTTTCTAGTCGAGATCGGGGCGTCTACACATGTGTTCTAGCTATCGACACTCTATTAATATTTCCACCATGCAACTGCCATCACCACTACCTAAAGCTAACGCTCCATTCAAAATACGACCACAACTTTAATACTTGCTCTTAGATTACAATATCACTTACATTACAACACGAAGAAATGAATAACAGGCCTATGGAACTATGGGAAGCCAAAATTACAGTTAGGTGACCAAAGATTACCTCAAATGGACTTGTCAACGCACTATGCTAGATCCCTCCTTCCAATAGAACTAAGATTGGCGGCCTTTCTTGCTTCTAACCAGGGAATCACCAAGGAGAACTCCTAATCCACTCAAAGCACTCTTCACTAGGCTTAGAAGAAATAATAAAAGTGGGCTAAAACCTTCTTCTCAAGTGTCCCGAAAAAGTGAGAGAAAAGTGCTTCAAATACGTAAGTATTGAGCACACAACAACTAGAAAACACAAAGAGAGGGTTAGTGGCAAGAGAGGTTTGTATCAGCAACAGGGATTGAATTTGGAGCCAGTACTGACAATCATCAAAAAGCAGACCTTCCCTTGTGTTATGTCTGGAATATATATATATAGCAAAAAAACGAAAACTACAAAGGAGTTTTCCTTCTTTTTTTTTCGTTTGGAAAGTTTTCAAGATTTTTATAGCATTTTATAGGATTAGATATATTTCATGCTCTATGAACTAGATCAGATATTTCAAGCTTTATCCACTTTGTATTAGATATTTCATGGGCTTCAAGTACTTTATTGATTCATCTCTTTTTCAGGTGACTTTGAGATCTTTAATAAGGGAAACCTGACCAACCACAAAACAATGCACGTTACTAAAGATACTACATAATAAATCATGAGTTTCACATTGGTAACTTGATTTTCCAACTTCAACCATAGTAATGTTTATGTAACTTAAAAGCAAGAGATTAAATACTACATATCTGATTTTTATTTGGTGCCCAGCCAATTTTTTTTTTTTTGAACAAAAACAAAAAAGTTTTCTTTTTGTTCAATCAAATTTATGGCTACTATTGGAATTTCTCATAGCCATCTACCTGTTATGGAATTTCCTCTCCTAGATTGAGCATGAAAAAATACTCCTTAATAATAATAAGTATCCACAATTCTCAACAAACACTAATTAGGGCTTGATTGTTATGTTCTTCTATTTTCTTTTTATCTTTCTTTTGTTGTTTAATTGTAGGGACCGAACTTGTGATCTAGAATTACAATTGTCCACAAACAACGGCTCCATCTCATTATCGGCATTGCAATCTCGAGATAAAGAAACCCTCATGGGAGGAATTGATAAAATTAAGGTTCCCATCCTTAGATATTCGAGGGTGGGGGTGTTGGGATCGATTGGTGAAAAATCAACAAGGGTTAATAACATTTAAAATTATTGTACATTTACATCAATATAAACAAACAATGGAAATAATAAGGCATCAAAAGAACATCATGGAATAGAAAATACAGCGTCAAACAACCACAGAGCATAAAGATTTAACGCGGCTTGGTCACAAAACATGACCTACATCCACAAGAGAATGGCACGAGACTTTACTTACTGATTTAGGAAGATTACAAGAGAGATTAAGTCCCAAAACTCCAATTTTTAGCAGCTTTGACTCTCTCTAAACAGGGCCCAAAATAGAGTCCAAACACACTACAAAAGTGTACTTTCTCTCTCTAAAACGGGGCTTGCAACAAGGTCCCAAAACACCTAAGCTTATGCCAAAAAATCTGCACTTTCTCTCTCTATAAAGTGGGAAAAAATAGGGCCAACAGTAAATCCTACGTGTGCTCTCCTTATCTTCCTGCTCTCCTTTTCTTCCTTCTCTCTATCTTTTCTCTCTCTTTTTCTCACTCTAAAATAATGAGTTTCAAACTCCTTATACTTGGGTGGTTACTAGACACCACAGCCCTTGGATTAAAAGGCAATCCAATGGCCTTGATATGGAGAAAAAAAGGCAACAACGTAATGGAAAATAAAGCCCAAAGTTCATATGTGCGATTTGGCTTCACACATCTAACAATCATTCACTTGAAGACAAATTACCAAGTACACAAATAACAATCTCTCACTTAAACACAACTATGCAAGCTTCTGGAGTAATCTCAAATGTGTCATTCTCCATCCATATAAGATTATTCTTTCCTTGAGGAACCTAGAGAGCCTAAACAATGCCGCAAGCTCTCTAGCTCAATAACATCTATGAGCATGCCTTGTTCATATTACTTCGTGTCTATTCTTCTCATGCAAATTCCACCTTCTTCAACACTTGCATCCTCGAGCACTTGAGGCCATCTTGCAATCACACATGCTTTAAATGAATCATTGCTTATACACGCATAAGCACAATAACCGGTGGTTGATCTCATATCACCGAGATCCTTTACATCAATCTCTCCCGCGAAGCCTTGAAAATCTTGGCAATCCATGCCCATACTTCTTAATTTCTGAAATAGCCATTTCACTTCATTCCAACATTTTCTCCCCATGCTAAATACAGGCCAATCAAGAAAAACACAAGCAAGTGAAATGATAAATTTTATACAAATCATGGCAATTAAGAAAATCAACATAGAGTGGGATGCAACACTCTAATTACATTGGCCATGCATTCACCAAATTTTGAACATTGGTTCGAAGGAAATTCATGCGGAGCTTCAAGTTTCACATCCTCTAGTAAGGGCTTTAAGTCTTGCCGATTATCCTTGTCAAGAACTTGCTTTGTACCATCAAGTTCTTTCATTGCCAAACCATGTACCTCTTGTTGAACTTCTTCTTCTTCTTCAACAATTAAATTTACCCTTTTATTTATAATTGTGGTCCCTAACAATTTGCACAAGTTTCTTTCTCAACTCCCTTCATCATTACTAGAGCCCCCTTTAAAACTTTGAGCACTCCACCTTGCCCAGTGAATTTGTAACCTTCCATATCGAGAGTAGGTTGTGAAATCAAGCTCTTTTTCACAGTTGGCACATGTCTCATATTTTCAATGTAGGAACCATACCATCATACATTTTTATGTGAATATTTCCAATGCCCAAAATTTTACGAGCCTATCATTACCAAAATAGACAAAGCCACCATTCATATTTATGTAGGATGAAAAATATGATCTTTCTTGGCAAATATGAAATGAAGCACCAGAGTCCAAGACCCAACTATCTTCATTAGAAAGTGTTGTGCAAGTAACACTAAAAGTGACCCCATCTTCATCATCAGGAACTGTTATTGCTTAGGCATGGCCATTATTGCCCTTGGCCTTTTGCTTATTTTTCAGATTATTGTAATATTTTCTTGTATGACCAGGTTTTTTGTAATACTAGCAAGTAACCTTCTTACCCTGTGACTGGGATTTGCCTCTGCCATGATATTTACCCATATTAAATCGATAAGGTTGATCTCTATTATGCTCTTCCTCTATCTCCTGCTGCCAATGCTTGATTTGATTCAACAAACATTTGTGTGGATGTCTTTCTAGTCTCTTCATTTAACAATGAAGCTACAACATCCTTCAAACTAAAGGTGTTACCTATTGTATTTATCACACTGGTAACCAAGGTATCCCAACTAGTAGGCAAATAACTCAGGAAAAACAAACATAATATTTTTTTCATCCAAATTCACTTTCAGATACCTCAATTGTGCAGATATGAAATTAAATCCACTCACATGCGATCTAATAGTTGCACCTTCTTTCATTTTTTTAAAAAAACAAACAACTTTTTCATCGCATGCAATTTATTTGCACCAGAGGGTTGCTCAAAATATTGCTTTAAAGATTTCTAAAGCTCTAACCAAGGTATCCCAACTAGTAGGCAAATAACTCAAGAAAAACAAACATAATATTTTTTTCATCCAAATTCACTTTCAGATACCTCAATTGTGCAAAAATGAAATTAAATCCACTCACATGCGATCTAATTGTTGCACCTTCTTTCTTTTTTTAAAAAAAACAAACAACTTTTTCATCGCATGCAATTTATTTGCACCAGAGGGTTGCTCAAAATATTGCTTTAAAGATTTCTAAAGCTCTACAATCATCCAATAAAATTAATGGTGAAATATATGGTCTAATAGTTGTCAAATGTTTTCGATCAAGAACATCTCATTCATAATCTTCTATTCCAACAGGCATGGCCTCTTTTCCTTAAAGTGGCCTATCTAGTTCTTTTAAAATACGATAATCTTTTATCATCATCTTCCATATTAGTCAATTACTTTGATTTAATTTTTCAAATTTCATTGTCCTTTCCATTTTAGGGAAAATACAAGAAATAACCACAATAGTAAAAACCCTTTCTTCATAGACACAATGAAGAAGAAGCCCTAGGCTCTGTTACAGGGTTTTTGGAATCGATTGGTAAAAAAATCAACATGGCTTTATAACATTCACAGTTATTATACATTCATATTAATATAAACAAACAATGAAAATAATATAGTATCAAAATAACATCATGGAATGAAAAATACAACAACAAATAACCCATATAGCATAAAGATTTATAACATTCACAGCTATTGTCCATTCATATTAATATAAACAAACGATGTAAATAATATGGTATCAAAATAACATCATAGAATGAAAAATACAACAACAAACAACTCACAGAGCACAAAGATTTAACGTGATTCGGTCATAAAACATGACCTATATCTATAGGAGAATGGCATGAGACTTTACTTACTGATTTGGGAATATCACAAGAGAGATTGAGTCTTAAAACTCCAATTTTCAACAGCTTTAACTCTCTCTAAATAGGGCCCAAAACCGGGTCCAAAGACACTACAAAATGTACTTTCTCTCTCTAAGACAGGGCTTGCAACAGAGTCCCAAAACACCTAAGCTTATTCCCAAAACTCTCCACTCTCTACAAATTGGGGAAAAACAAGACCAGCAGTAACCCTACGTGCTTTCTCATTTTTTTCATTCTCTCTATCTTTTTTTTCTTTTTTTCTCACTCTAACACAATGAATTTCAAGCTCTTATACTTGGCTGTTTACTAGACACCACAACTCTTGGATTAAACGCCAATCCAATGACCTAGATATAGAGAAGAAAAGTCAACAAGGTAATGGAAAATAAAGCACAAAGTTCTAGATGTGTGATTTGGCTTCACACATATACTAGGGGGAGCTTGTTGGCATCATGGCCCTTGGATGTAGTAGGCATGTAGCCGACTTGATTGTTTCCGTCACGAATTTAACGAAC
This sequence comes from Amborella trichopoda, assembly GCF_054954075.1. Taxonomy (NCBI): domain Eukaryota; kingdom Viridiplantae; phylum Streptophyta; class Magnoliopsida; order Amborellales; family Amborellaceae; genus Amborella; species Amborella trichopoda. Next base: position 31,072,418 of record NC_142339.1, read on the forward strand.
TTAATTTTGCCAAGCAACCAAAAAAACGGAGTGTTGCCTTTCCTAACAACAAATGTACGTTACGTCGTGTCCAATAAAATAGATTTAGAAGTTGTTTCCACAAAAAATGATCATTTGGTTTTATGTGATTTTTTTGGCTGGTGAGTTCCTTTTCTGTGGGAGGCAAACTCCCAAACCTGATTTTTAGTAGCACAAGCCCTGTGTTATTCTAGTGGACCCATTGCCGACTAGGGAACCAAATGGGGCCTTGGTGAAGTTGAAAGATTCTATGCCCTTTAGCCAAAATTGTAATAAAAGAAAAAGAAAAAGAAAAATAAAAAAAAAGGGAAAGGGAAAGGATTCCACGCTTGGAGGAGCATTTTCCCATTTGGCTAGGTGGAGTAAACCAATCTTTAGGCCTTCAAAAGCTGGAGATGTAGGGCGCATTTGCCACGCAAAGTTTTTGGGAGTGGAAGGGAGTCTCCCGCAAGTTACATAAGACCACTTTTGTTTCATTTTTTATGGATGGAATGTCTTCCAAAAGTGGACTCATTTTGATGACACGAGCAAGGCCGCCCCGTCCACTTTACAGCTTCCACACTATAATATCAAATGTGTAAGTAGGACTTTCAACTGCCACTTCCAAACACTCCTACTTATCAAACACGCATGTAGGCTCTTTAACCTAGTGACTGTTCTCAAAAAAGTAAAGAGGAAAAAATAAGAAAGGAAAAAATTAAACGCACTATGCTGAAAATTAAAATTTAAGAATGAAAAAAGACGGTCCAATTTTGGATGGCTATATCTAAGTATTTAGACTCAAAAGCTATAACTATTTCTTTTTCTTTGGAAAGTAGTTACATATTGCTTTTCTCAAAATCATGTACAAAAAAAACCTTATTGAGTAGCTTTTTCACCTAGTAAATGTGCAGCATTCTCCCGTAAGAACATAGTGTGAAGCAAGGGTACTTCTCGCAACGCGTGTGAGTTGAGAAAGCGATTTCAATCGGAGTGATTTACGTGTGGATCCTAAATTTTTTTATAAAATACAAAATGTTCCGTTTATAGGCAGAAATTATAAAAGTTGGTCAACGGATGGTTATTTTTTCTTTTCCAAATTGTCTCTCGGTTTGAGGATCCTCGGACCAAATTTTAATTTTTTTGTTTTTTCATTAGTTTTAATTTTAATTTTAGTTTCCCTACTAAAGAAAAAATCAAAAAAGAAAATTAAAATTCAATCAATTCTCGGACTCATTGACAATTTTGAAAAAAAAAAAAAACACAGATTGGTCAACCTTCTTTGTAATTTTTACACAAACGAATGATTTCGTATTTTAAGAAACTTGTTAAGATCCATACTAGATCACTATTTTTCGTAGGGCAGTTGAGCAGTAAAAAATCAAACTTTAACCGCGAGGATGACAAACGTTGATGTAACAAGAGTTCCTAGGAAACAACTCTCCTTTGAGTCTAGTCTACCCACAGGACTGAAGGGGGTTTCTTGGAACAATAATTCACAAGATAGAATGGGGTTTCTTGGAACAACAATTCACAAGATTGAAGGGGGTTTTTTGGAACAACAATTCCATCAACTACGCAATAAATAATAATAATTAAATTTCTAAAATTCTGCCCAAGCAACTCGGACTCGAGTTTGGAATGAGTTAGTTGTACATAATATTTTCAAATTTTAAGTATAACATTATCGTAAATTTATATTAGATTTGTTAGAATAGTTTACCAGCAAGCTCTAACCCTCTTTTTTTTTTACCCCATTCAAAGTTCGAATCCCGTGACATTTTAAAAAAAAGAAAACAACATTTCATTGGTGTTATGGTGTTCCACATTTTTTTATAATAGCTTTCCGGTTAGCTTTAACAAGTTTTTTTTTTTTTTTTGGTTTACCACCCATGACATTTTTTTCAAAAAAAAAATCATTGTTGGTGTTATGGTGTTCAACATTTTTTCAAAAAAAAAAAAAAACTTCCTCTTCGAACTCAAAACCTCGGATAAAGAGGTTCCTTTTATATAAGTCGCACCAAACATCACAACGTTCCTCATTTTAGTGATAAAAAAAAGGCACTTATACTATATATATCACGATTATAGTTTTTCATTTTCTTAAAAAACTGGCCGAGCAACTCACCAGGTGCCAAGTACTTGGGCCGAGTCCATGTTTTAAACACTGACAATAATATACATTCTACCCTCTTTTAAGTGATGAAATTCTTGAGAACCTTAACTTTTCAATGGTTTCACACATCCACCGTCCATGAAAGCCAGATTTTCATGACTTTTGACTTGAGCACATCTACCCCTGCCTCCTTCCAACTCACGACGACAGGACTGAACTTCAACTTACTGACACTTGGAAATGTGTAAGTGTGAAATCCGATGTTCATTCCTCCACGCAAGGGATAAAGAGCCAAATCTTCTTCCCACTTCCAGTCTGTGGGGCAATGATAATGATGCTTTACATGCTTTTAATTTTAAAAAATAGTTTGATAGGACTGCATCTCTATAATTCAAACATTGGAGAACCTTTATATCGATCATCTTGGATAGAATTTTATAGCTGTGAAAAAAATGGAATTTTAAATTTTAAAATAATAATATATATTGTAACAAATTATCTATTTCACTATAAAAATAAGTGTTTATAGATCTGTGAGATTTATACTATTTTTTGAGTTTCAAATTTTGTTGTCAGTATTGGAAATTAATTTTAGATCCATCATGGAGCTTCTTGTTGTCAAAAGTGCTTTCCTAAAGAGGATTTGAGGTGAGATTTTATTTTGTTTTCATAAAGCCTAGGCTTTGTAAAAGCTTTATCCTTTAACATTGGTATACTTGCGTTAAATGGTCCCATGGAGTATTGTCATAATAGAAATAGGAAAAAATAGGAGAATATTTGTACGGGATGCTCCATAACATTTTTCAAATTTATGTGGAGGTCCTACTTTATTTCCTTTTCTATTTTTTCCAATTTTGGTCCCAATCAATGTTGCATACAGTGGACCAATTTTTTTATTTGTTTTGAAGTGTATGATTGTCTAGCAGCCTGGGGTCAATTTAGGGTCAGTCCAATATTTCAAATATTGCACCATCCTAAAGTTGGCTTGTTCAATGTCCCAAACATAAGACAACCCCATTTTATGCCTCTTCCACTGTTTTGAGTTTGTCCGATGTTTCTAGCATCATACTCGAATATTGTTCTTATTTTTGCATTTAGTGACAGTCTGATGTTTGGAACAACATACTATATTGTTCATATTCTTCCACTGTTTTGCTCTTTAGGCCTTCTCTTTCTTGAGACATTAAAGTAGTTACCCTAACCGAAAAATATAAATAAACAGAATAGTAATTATATTATGTTTGATGTTTTACTGACCCAAAATAGGGGAAGAAGCCTACAATCAGGTTGTTGGATGTTTGGGACATTCAACATCCAAACTTTAGGGTGGTTAGATATTTGAAATATTGGATCCACTCCAAATTGACCCTTAGGCCATCAGACAACCATACAATTCAAAACAAATAAATATATTTGCAAAAACGAATAGGGGGGGGGGGAAGAATTGGTAAAAAAATAAAAGAGGCGATAATGTAGGACGTCATCATAAATTTGGAGAAAATATGGAGCACCCTATAATATATAACAAATATTTTCTAAATTTCCATTAATTTCCAAAAAAAAGAGTCCCCAAACAACTAATAAAAATATCAACAACCACACAAAAAAGATGGACTGAACATTGCAAACTGGTTATAGCTGAACCCGGGAAAGACCAACAAAAGGCTTTGCTTGCTTTATTTGTTGACATTTTCGTCCTAATTAGCAACTTAACAACCAGCAGTAAATGTTCTATGCTTTGTACGTGGGTTCCCAACTTTGGACACTCAACATCGAAAGTCAGATAATGGCTTCGGGATTTTGGATCTTGAAGGTCCGCAGTAAAGTTATTTTTGGAATAAAAAAAGGAGTGCATGCGTAAAATTGAAAAATTGGAGGATCCAAAGTTACATCTGACTTTATATATGGGGGCTCAACTTTAGATTTGAAGATTCGGAAGTAAAAAATGACTTTGCCACTTTGGATCTTGAATATTAAGAATTGTGACATTTTCAGAAATATAAAAAGGGCAAAAATAAAAAGGGGGTTGTACGTAAAATTGAAAAATTGAAAGGGAGGGGGGCGTAATTTGGGGGCATTTTTTACTTTCAATTAAACTTTTAAAAAAATGTCACCGGCAAGCTTCAAATGCCCATTCTTACAATTGAGAAGTGCACGTTATAGTCAACTTGACCATTTTATGACTTTGTGTGTGGGGATTAGTTTTGGATAATCAAGTTAGTTTTGTCATTTCGGGACTTGAAGATCAGCAATGGAGGTCTTATCAGAATAGAAAGAGAGAAAAATGGGATACACGTGTAAAATTGAAAAATTGGGGGGATCCGAGGTCACATCTGAGTGTGACTATGGAGGTCTAATTTAGAATCCTCAAGATCAGAAGTTGTAAAATGACTTTGTTGTTTTGGATTTTGAATATAAAAAAAGGTCACATTTCATAATAAGAAAAGAAAAAGAGAAAAAAAAATGGGAACGTTAAGTAAAATTGATTTTTTTTTGGGGTGGGGGAAGGAAGGGGGTGGTGGGATGAATTTCTTTAATATTGCTAATTTGGTCTTTTCTATTTTTTTTATTTTTTTTTACTGCATTTTAAAAAGGAGGGTGCCAGCAAGCTTCAAATCCCGGTCCTTACCATTCTAACTCTTCGTTATAATATCTACATATTACATAGTATTATATCATACTAAATCGTCAGTTCTTACCAAGAATCAGATCATCCCAGTCTCCAACGATTCACAATCCGAATTATCAACTTCTTCTAAAAACTCATGAATTTTTTTAATCGCTAGTAAAATATAACACTCTAGGTAAGAGGGTTGATTTATCCTCGTGTTCTCATTTCAACGACCAAGGCAAGTTGAGGTTTGAAATGTCAAAATTGGATGGTGTTGAATTTTTTAAAAACATTAATATTCAAACTTTGGGGAACATCCATGGAACCTCAGGCCTGTGAAGTTCAGCAAGGTCATTGGTGTCGCTATCCAATTCAAAGCAGGGGTGGACATTTATTTGGACTGAAATGGCGTGTCGGTGTGCTTTCAATAAAAGAGGCGCATCAAAGACAACATGCTCTCTCTCTCTCTCTTAAAGAGTAGGGTAGAGAGAGAGACGACTGGAGGAATAAGAACAAAATAGGGGCCACCTTGTTGGAGGGGAGAAAGAGAGGGTGCGTGAGCCCGCTGTCTGCCTTGTCCTTCCAACCGCGGACACTAAATAGCTGAACCACATAAAGGAAATAACTGAGAAACACAGGAGAAAGAAATTCCAAAGGATACGTTTGGCAACGGCGCAGGCACTGGTCCCCATAGCGTTCAGCCTTGGCTCCGCCCGGCCACAGCTGGGTCCAAGAAGCCATGGCCTAGCCTTGCCCTAACCCCTATCCAGGGCCAGGGTCAAATAAACTTCAAATAATTGAGAGAAAATATAAAAATAGATGGGCTGGACCTGGTGGAATCAAGCCCGCCTTGGCCCAAGCCACCCTGACCTTACCATCAGACCATAGTTTTCGGCCTTGGCTCGGTTTTCAGGCCACGTCATGCGGTCCGAACCCTAATTTTGGGCCAAACCACCCTACCCATTGCCACCTTTACCTAAGACAAAACGAGGCAAACAAAATAGCCTCGAAAAAATCAGGGGGTTAGAATTAACTGCCCGGTTAATCACTAGCCGGTTTCACTTTTTGTCAGATTTATTGAATTGGTTGGGTATTTTAAAAAAAAATTCAAAAAAAAATTATATAAAATGTCAAAAAATAAATGATTTTGTTTGTAATGCATTTTTTTTAATCGTGTTCATCATTTGACAAAGATTGGAAACTATTTTGGCCACTAATATTTAGTTTTATATTTTTCCATATTTTTTTTCTTAAATTTCAAAATACCCTGGGCATAAAAGTTTTTCAATGGAAAAGTTTCTTACAGAACCCTAATTTCTAATATTATTTCATAGTAGAACCTCATTCCATTTTCCTTTCAAAAGGCATAAAGAAACCCTAAAGATTTCACCATACCCCATCACTCTTATCTCCCTCTTTTATTGACTTTTGATTATAAAAATTAATCCTAAAAAATCTTTTTATACCATTTGAACCTAAAACCTTTTTTAATAGGTGGAAAGGGAAAAAGATGGTTAAAATTTTTTAGTATAAAAAGATTTGTTAAGGTTAATTTTATAATAAAAAATCAATAAAAGAGGGAGATAAAATATGAGGGCGTGCGAAGAAATCTTTAGGGGTTTCTTTATGCCGCTTGAAAGAAAAACTGAATGAGGGTCTACCATGAAATAATAAGAGGAGTTAGGGTTCTCAATGAAATTTTTCCTTTTTTAAAACCCTTTGTTTCATTAACTTTTAATTTCATTTGGTGTTTTGTTTGAGGGTGCGGTTTGTATAAAGCCAAGGCTCTAAACAATCGAATTAGAACTTACCTCCAATTGGTGTCAAGAAGTATAGTTTCAATGCTGAAAATCTTTGCTATAGCCTTAATTGTAAAAAAACTATTGTGGTTTCAATACTAGAAATCTTTGTGATAGCCTTTGTGGTTTCATTTTTAATTGTAAAATTTAAGTTTAAAAAATAGTGTAGATCGAGTGGATCTAAGAAAACTTGAAAATATTGAAAATTGACGGTCTAAAAATGTGATACAATATACACTATTTTCAAAACTTGAAATCTATTTTTTCGTATGTCCATATTTCTTGATGTTGAGATGATCAATTTGAAGATATTTTGACACAAAGAGGTAGGCTCTAATTTGATTGTTTAGAGCCTCAGTTCTATATAAAATTTTTATTATATTTAATCATCCTTTAATTAATTTTTTCGTATTTTATTATTTTTTTATATTTTATTATTTTTTTGTATCTTTTAACACTTTTTTATCACTCAACATTTGTCTGGATAGAACCGATTTATCAATTGAACGGCTTCGAGGCCATGTCCGATTCAATGTTCCGATTGGATCGAGTTAGGAAACACAAGAAAGGCTTTTTACAAAGGTGAGGAATAATTGAGAGTGATGCGTGCATGGGAAAGCCCACCGCCCACTGTGCCAAGTGTCGTTGCCCTTGACCGCAGCGCACCTCTTTGTCACGTGTCACTGCTCAACAGACGCTTGGGATCCCATGTGCAACGGCTCTTTGAAAAGTTGAATATTTGAAAGCCGCATGAGGAGGCAAACGATATAATGCCCTTCTGCGCACGCATCGTGATTCGGTCCCACGTCTTTTTCTGTCACTTTTTGTTGATACCAACGTCCCTCATTCTCTCTCTCCTCCCTTATCTTCTTAAATCTCCCCTTCGCTCTCTCACTTCTCTTTTTCGCTCCTCGTTTTACTTTTCACTGGCTCTTAAAATTAAACCTAAACGGTCAACTCGATATGGGCCTCGAAGCGGTTCAACAAGTTTAATTAGTAAATTTTTCGATTCAACTGATCCATCCTGGGTAAATCCTGAGCGATTAAAAAGTGTGAAAAATAATATAAAATTTAATCAAATATAAAAAGTTAATTTAAAGAATGATTAAATAAAATACATCGAAATGAAATTGAAAGTTAATAAATAACAAAAGGTTTTAAAAAATCGACATGTACCCAAATGTTTTTTTAAAATTCTTCAAAAAAGATGAAAAATATAAAAATAAGTATTATTGACCAAAACAATTGCCAATCATTTCTATAATGACCAAAAACATTAAAAACTATATTATAAAAAAAAATCCTTTTTTTTTGGATTTTATATAAATTTTAGATGTTTTTTTTAAAAAATACCTGACGGATCACAAAACCAGTTGAAACTAGAACCAACCAGTGGTTGGTTCCAATCTAATTGAGCGGTTACCGGTTAGGTTACCCTATTTTTCCTTTAATGCTCTAAAGCTTTCTTGTGTCGTTGGATTTAGAACTCGATGGGCTTCTTTCTCTCTCTCTCCAAAGTTCACATAATTTACAAGAGCAAGCCTCCAAAATTATCTATCTCTCTTTTTAAAGTTCACATAATTTACAAGAGCAAGCCTCCAAAATTACAAGGCTGCTTTCTCATTAGGACCCAATGAAAGTGATGTTTGATGCGAAGATAGTGCCCCAAAACCCTAGCCCAGAGAGAAGTGTACAGCGAGACTGGTGATCGCAGAGCCCGGATTGAATTAGGGACCTAATAGAGAGAGAAGAGAAGCTTCTAATTTTGCCGTATATTTGCAGTCTTTTCTCTTCTCTTGGACTTCTTATATATATAGGAAGAAGATGGGCCAACGTTCCATGTTCTCTAATGGGTCTCTAAAAAACTTATTCTCTGATCTCAAGGATCCTTATCCAAATGAACATTGAAAATATCTTTGAGAAAATAAATTATTTATTTATTTATATTACATTTAACAAAATTTATCTATAAATAGATAAACATATATGGGATACCTCTCATAAAAATAGAAGAAGCCCACAAATATAGGCAAGGCAACGTGAGGTTCATGGCCATACGTGCCAACATCTTCCACTTGGGCTTGGCGGCCGAACACAATATGAGTCATAGGTACACTCCCACTTTTAAGTATAACCTTTAAGACAATATTTTGTCTTGAGGTTTTTCTCACGTTTTCGCAGATATGCCTCTCATAACAATTTTTTATAATTTTATCATGAGGATTTTACGCTAATGCGGATTTGTCACTCATGAAAACCAACTAACTTAAACATTTTTAAGTCCCATTATGCTGATGTGCTAGGCAGTAGTTCAACACTTAAACCTTTCGTTAGTAGGTCAGTGATTACATCTGATGAGGGCAAGTAACTAACAATTACTTCATTTTTCTCAACTACATCCTGAATATAGTGATAATGTACATCTATGTGTCTTCATTTGGAGCTATTTGATCCACTTTGTACCAATTTAATTGCAAGGTGATTATCGAAAAACATTTAAATAGGTTCGTCGATTATTTGTAGCTTCAAATCATCTATGAAGCACTTTATCCATAAGCGAAAGTACATGCAATACTATATACAATGTAATTTGCTTCCTGTCTATATCTATCACCTCCAAAGAGGAAAACATGCCCTGATGTGGACTTAATATCATCCTTATCCCCATTAAAATTTGTTTCTACATATCATAAAACTTTTAGATTATCTACTTAAAAACACAATTTTAGATGTTTTGTTCCCTTGATGTATTTTAGAATTCTTTTGACTGCTTTCTAATGGGCTATGTTTGAATTATTTTAATATCTACTTACAAGCCTACAACAAGGCTCAACTATGATCTTGTACATTGTATTGCATACACTAAGCTATAAATAGCTTGTGCATAGGGGCCATTAGGCTTTCTTGTCCTTCCGTTCGACATTATTTTCTTGACAACTTCACTAATTTTTCAATAGGAGTAGACAATGGTTTACAATTTTCCATTTTTAATATTTTAAGGTAGAGTCAAGATATATTTCTTGGCTCAAACATAACATTCTAGATTTTCCATCTCTAGTTATTTTTATGCCTAGGACGTAAGATATTTCTCTCATCTCAAACCGAGTATTGTGAATTTACTCCCACTCTTCAAAACATAAACACAATGGTCCAATCTATTTATTTCGTATCCTATATGCAATATGACCTCATGAAATGTTAATTACTATTGTCTTGAATATTGTTTTAAGCCATATAAATATTTACTTAATTTATATACTTTATTTTCTCAGTCATTAATTATGAAGCCCTCAAGGTTACTTCATATAGATGGTTTCTTTTAATTCACTATTCAATACTATTGTCTTTACATCTATTTGGTAAAGTTCTAGGTTATAATAGTCAATGATTGCCAAAATTATTCTAATGGATATAAATGTTGCAATAGAGGAATAAGTGTCAACATAGTCGATTCTTTTCTTTGGGTAAAACCCTTTGCTACTAACCTAGCTTTAAATTTTATCAATTGATACATCATATTTTAACCTCCTTTTAAATACCTATTTGGAACCTATTGGTTTCCTATCTGATAGTAAATTACATAGATCCCAAACTTTATTTTTTTCAATAGAATCTAATTCTTCTCTCATGACATTAAGTTATTCTTGAGATTCTTGTGACTTTATCGCATCATTGAAATGAAAGGGATCATTGGTTTCATATAGGTCAATAAGGTTATCTATCTCCTCACTCATGTAGACATAGAAATCATCAAGGTGTGATGGAGGAGCTCTAGACCTCTTTTGACCACTTAATATAGGTATTTCAACATCATGTTGATAAGGGTTATCCATATCGTCTATAAGTAGTGGTTCTAAATCACCTATGATATTAAGCAGATCATCATTACATTAAAATCTTATAGGAATTCAATATCTCTGCTTTAAATGAGTTCCTTATCTTTTTGACAAAATCTATAGCCCTTTGAACCTTCGAGGTATCCCCACTTGTTTAAGTTACTTAAATCAAGTTCTTTACCTGTCCATAATTCATAAAGGGTAAAATCTATTGGCTTAGTTGGAGCCCTATTAAGAATATACATGGATGTGCTTATTACTTTTATCTAAAAGGTCTTGGGTAGACTAGTATGAGCTATCATGGATCTAGTCATTTCTATGAGAGTTCTGATATGCCTTTTAGCTATATCATTTTGTTGTGGTGTATAATGCATAGTAATATGTTTTTTAATACCATTTTTTTGGCAATAACAATTGAAAGCTTCAGATACATATTCACCTCCCTTATCAATTATAAGAACTTTGACGTTCTTACTTAATTGGTTTTCTACTTCATTTTTATATATTTTAAATATTTTTAAGGTTTCTGATTTATAGTGGATTAGATAAACATATTCAAACCTAAAAAAACTATTAATAAAAGTGATGAAGTATGACATCCCTTTATAAATTTTAAAATTGAGAGGCCTACAAATGATTAAGTGAACCACATTCAATAACTCATTAGCTCTCTCTCATTTATTGAATGATTTCCTCTTTTTTCTTGACAAGTAGTGCTGATAAGTTGAAAATGCTACATCATTTACGTTTGAAATAAGACATTTCTTTATTAACTTATTTATTTTAGTTTTTCCTATGTAGCGAAGCCTGAGATACTAAGTGTATGCATCAGCAACGATTGCACAATCAACATAACAAGAATAACTAGAAATGTTATTATCAACATTCTCATTTACATGAAGAATGAACAAATTATGGTCATCAATATAGTGTCCTCAAGCATAAATTTGTCCACGCTTTCTGATGGATACTTTCAATGATCAGAAGTGAACTTCAAATCTATTTCTAATGAGCAAAGAGATATATACAATATTTCGCCTCATATTAGGGACAAAGTATACATCAGTTAATACAAGATCGATTGCCCCTACATACAACCTACATGTTCCTACACCTAATACGTCATAATAGGTGTTGTTCTCTATGTAGATGTGTTTCTCCCTAGTTTTTATTTTTTTGAAGTCCTCGTAGAAGCTTTTTGAGCTAGCGATATACCGATTAGCAGCTAAGTTTACTCACCATCCTTTGATGTTGTGGTCTGCAAGGAGATATTCAAAGACCACACAAACAAATTCATGCCCCTTGCTCTAATTTTCGCTTTGCCTTGGATTTTATATGAGCAACGGTTTTTGAAGTGACCTGGCTGACCACATAAGACGCACTTTGACGGTCATTGTTTAGTCTCTTGATTGTAGGGCTTGTTATCATTTATTTTTTAACCTATTGTTCATCTTATTAAACTTTCTTTGAAATTATTGGTTGTTAGGCTTAGGTTGGCTAGATTTGGGAGGTCCTTGAGCAACCATAAGCTCACTCTTTTTATCTTTGTTCTTGTGTTTTTTCTCTAATGCTAGTTGCATAGGTAGGTCCTTTAATGTAAGAGATTTGACATTCAACCTAAGTGTTATTATTACCATCCTCCATGAAGATGGTAGGCTATTTAAGATTGTGGAAACTTGCATGTGCTCGGGAACTTCATTCCCAGCACTGGCCAAGTCCTTAGCCATAAAAAACATCTTTTTTACATGTTCCACTACATTATCACCCTCCTTCATTTTAAATGAGTTATACTGTTCTAATAGAAATTGGAGGTGAGTTTCAGAAATTGAATCATATTTTTCTATTATTGCATCTAATATTTTCTTAGATGTTTTATGATGTCCAAATACACTAATAAGGTAATCATGTGTAAAAGTTAACATTGATGTTTTATTTATGAGGTCATATTTGAAAAATTTTCATAACCTTTTCTTTTATTCTTTAGCTAATTTATCACTAACTACTAGTGGATCTTCTTTTAGTATGTATATTATTGTATCTTGGATGATGAGATATTCCATCTTCCTCTTCCACATGCCAAAATTGGTTCCATTCAAATTTTCAATTCTTGAAAGTCTAGCCATTATTATTCTACTAGCCATTGGATTTGCCAAGTTGTGTGGGTGGTCTATATACTTTCTAGGTTCGGAGCAAAATGGGATAGTTAAAGAAACTAAATAAAAACAACAAAAAAATGACAAAATTTGTGATTTATACCTATAGAAAAAGGGCCAAAAATTGCAATTACTTAGCAACAAATACCAATTAACAAAAACAAGAGGCTAGGGTCCAATCTAGGCAAATAATAGTGTATAACCCTTAAAACAAAATAATTAGGAAATTTCGATTCCCTTGAGGGTCACTTTAACATGGGTATTAGTTACTAATAAATGAAAAAAAATATCAGAAAAATGTAATGTCCACTTCAAGCACTTAAGCATCTAGAGAAATATTAAACTATCCAAAGTCTAGATGCTTAATGGTCACATTAGAAAATGAAACCAACTATACATATATATAGCATCAGATCATGCAATAAAGAGGGTCCCTGTTTAAACATGGAATTTATAAATGATGCCACAATCAATAACATCAATATATAAATATAATTTCCTATGAACCAGTTGTCAGATTAGTACTGTTGGAATTGAGATGCTCTAAACGTAAAAATAAAATAAAATAATGAGATGCTCTAATATTTAGAAATATGTATTTTTTTAAGTGCTTAATTTATACGAGGACTTTATGCACTATCCCATCAAGATCCGTATGCCAAAAAGAAAAACCAATTTTAGAAAATATGAAATATTTTCTCTTTCCCCTCAAATTCCGTGCTTTTTTTTATCCATTCCTCTCTCTATTGTAATTTTCTCTCTCTAAACTTTCACCTACCTTTGACTATTCAACTAAAAAAAAAAGCGAAGATAGATGTAGGTATCTCGTGAATCCCTCACTTGTGAAATTGGGAATCCCAAATACCTGGATCCCACCCAAGATCATGTATATGATTGGCTAAATGCGAAGTAGATGAATACAACTATAAATCGAGTGCAAGAAAAAAAATAAACATAAAAAATATACCATCACAATACACGATTTGCATAGTTCACCCGTTAGGGCTATATCCACGGCATTGACAAGTTTAAACCCACTGTCACAATGAACATTACAGTTTTGGGTTACAAGAGATATACCTCTCTAAACATCAGCACAAAACCATCACTGATATTTCCTTCTAAACTCGCTTTCCCATCTGTGCACCACCGTCAATCAATACCACCTTTCTCATCACAATATCGCTACTGAAAAGAGCACCTTAAGAGCAACTGAGAGACTTTCTATCTCTAGAAGTGAAAGTTTATCCAACCCAAAATCCATGGTAATACCGCATCTCTCTTGGAGGCCATATCTCTCTCTCTCTTAAAGGCCCATCTCCATCTTGGATGTCCCTTCCTATAACCCCCAAAGGGGTGACCTTCAAAAGGATGAGTATTACGTTATCCTTGATTCCCTCTTATAGATATCATTTGAGCTTCTTTCTTGCTCCTTAAGAATCCCCTTCTTTTTTCCCATATTAAGCTTAATTTTTTAGAAGAAAATATGGGTATGGTGATTTGGCTATCACCAAATTCAACAATCTCTACCTTGATAGCAAAATCACCATAATTGTCTTGGCAATCTTTATTGAATAGATTTCTTGATTTCTTCTCACTTGCCTCCATTGTGGGATTTTCACAAATATTTTACCTCTATATTTCTCGACCTCAAACCATGTATTCATCAAACTTCTTCATTTATCTTTCTTTTGATGAAAGCCTTAGCCTTGTACATACCTTGTGCTCTTATAACAATTGTAGGGTTCTCGATAACCTCTAGTTAGTGGAACTGGGAATCCCAATATAAGGACCAAGATTTCTCGACCATGGAGTGCGTGCGACGATATGAGAAGGAAGAAGAGATAGTGTGCGCGACAATGGAAGGTGCACAACAGTGGAAGGCACGACAGTGGAAGGCACGCGGCAGTGGAAGGCGCATGGCAGTGGAAGGTGCACGATAGTGAAAGAAGAAGAAGAAGAGAGAGAATGTCAGCACCGTGCGTATCACCGTCGTGCATGATCGTTACTGCCATCTGCCAAATGCATGTTGCCACACACACCACTTGTCATGTTGCATGTGTGGGGCTTGCCACTTGTCAATCCTTGGGCCGACACCTCCAGCCAGCATGGTACTTAAGTCTATCTCTCTCTCTCTCTCTCTCTAGAGCCCAACACTTAGAGCCCACTATTATTCTATTGAAGAACTACTATAAGGAGCTTGAAGTAGACTGTAAAAAGGAGTTTTGGCGGCACCATTGCACACTAGGTAAGTGGATCAACCCACCATTGCTTCTGAACTTGTTGAGGCATAAAACTAAACTAGTACAAGCATGAAATGAGTAAGGGAAAGTGACTATGTAGTAGTGGTTGGTGCACTGTTTTACCGAATTGATGTCTATGTTGCATGACGAATCTTGATATTAAGAATGAGCCTATTGAACGCAAAAAATCTGTAAGAAAGTGTCCAAGTATGTTTAAATCCACGACCTTGACGAATAGAAATCCACTATCGCAATGAATATTATATTTTTGGGTTACAAGAGATATACCTCTCTCTAAATATTAGTAAAAACCATCACCGGTCTTTTCTTCTAAAGTCCCTCTCCGGACCGTGCAACACCGTCGATCACTAGTTTCTTTCTCATCGCAATATCGTTACTGAAAAGATCACATTCAGAGCAACTGAGAGACTTTCTCTCTCTAGAAGTAAAATTTTAACCAAACCAAAGCCCATGAGAATACCGCCTCTCTCTCAGGAGCCATGTTTTTCTCTCTTAAAGACCCATCTCTATCTTAGAGATCCCTTCTCATAACCTCCCAAAAAGGTGACCCTCAAATGGATTAGTATTATGTTATCTTGATCCCCTCTCATAGAGATTATTTGAACTTGTTTCTTGTTCTCAAAGAAACCTCTTCTCTTTTTTCATAATACCCTTAATCTTTTAGAAGAAAATATGAGTATGGCGATTTGGCTATCACCAAACCCAACAACAACTACTTAGATCTTTCACCTATTGAACCTCTTCCCTTCTCTTGATTTTTCAACGAGAAAAAAGAAAAAAGGGAAGACAACAACTTGTCAAGCATAGTAAAGCGCCAAAGGGCTAGCTTCCAAATGATGCAGAAAACAAAAAATATTACTACCCTGTATGCCTTTGTTGGGTGCGTCAGTGAAAGAGGCAAAAGAAAGCATGTATTGAAAGAAGCCATCGATATTCACAAGAGAGAAATAGCTAGTGCGTGAGAGAGAGCATAGATTGTGACAATATGGAAGTGCATGATGATCACAAATGGCTAGTGCGTGAGAGTGAGAGCAAATAAGAAAAAAATACTAGCATAAATAAAAATATTTGTATATGAGTAAAGTAAAACTTGGATCGCTCTGATACCAGTGAAAGCAATGTTTGATGCGAATATAGAGCCCCAAAACCCATGATCAAAAGAGGGGTGTATCGTGAGACTGGTGCTCGCAGAGCCCATATTTAATTAGGAACTCAATAGAGAGAGAGAGAGAGAGAGAGAGAGAGAGAGAGAGAGAGAGAGAGAGAGGAGAAGCTTTATAGAGGCTCTGTAATTTTTCCATGTATTTGCTGTCTTTTCTTCTCTCTTAGACTTCTCATATTTATAGGAAGATGATGGGTCAACGTTCATTTTTCTCCAACGGATCTTTGAAAAACTTATTCCTTGATCTTATGGATCCTTATCCATATGAATATTGAAAGTATCTTTGAGAAAATAAATTATTTATTTATATATATTATATTTAACCAAACTTATTTATAAATAGACAAGCATACATGAGATACATCCCCATGAACATAGAAGAAACCCACAAATATATAAGCAAAGCAATGTGAGCCCCATGACCAAACTTCCAACACTGAGGATGTAACCTCGTAAGGCCGGGTCATTTGAAAATTCTATCTTTGTTGGTCTTGTTTTAAGTATTTAAGAACTCAAATTTATCTTTAAAAAATACTCTTACAATGATTCTAAATCCCCATAAATAAACCTTTTACATCATCCCATCCATAGTAAGTGAGTCCAAGAATAACAATATAGTGGTGAAACCAAATACTGGTTTTGGTAAAAATTGTTGTATAAAATTCAGGGCAAAAATATTGGTCGCCAAAAATTTTGTAAGTTAAATAATTGTGAATATTTTGAAGTTGGTTAAAAAAAACGGAGTGAAAAAATTGAATATGCAAAGATGATATGTGATGAAATTATCATTTACAATTATTATAAAGATACGTTAAAATTATTGGACAACAATCATATCTCCTTACTTGATATGGATTATATCTCCTTACTTGATATCATTCAGGATCCAACTATAGCAAAAAAATTTACTTAAATTGTTTTAATACAATAACAAGACTTCCTCCACCATTATTAACATAAATCAAATAACATTTTTATTGGGAGCCTACGAAGAAACAATAAAAAGAATACAAAACACAACAATTACATTAACAAATAAGGAAAATTATAACCCAAGGTGTAGATTAGTATAGAATTGTAATTAATAAAAACATAAATCCCATTAAATATAAAATTAATAAAACTTATGTATATAGAGAACTAGTAACAAATAGCTTTACTAATACTGTACAATGTGTATGCAAATTAAAGCACGAATATTCCTATGGACTAAATCATCATCATCATTATCACCATTATTCAAGCCTTCTTCAGCCTATTTGGGTATACGAATCTTGTTTCACCATTTTTCTCTATCAAAGGCCATATTCTGTTGACTAAATCTTTAGTTTAAGGAAACATCTCTATTTTATTCCTCTTTGTAATGATGCTCTTAATTTAGAGAACAAGAAGATTTTTCACTCGATTATTCTTTCTCTAACTCTACCTATTATTTTGAGATACATACGTTCCTTGGGAGAATATTTTTTTCTTAGAATTATGCAGATAGTATGTTCTGTTTTTAATACAATATTTTAAGGGAATATATTGGTGAAAATTTTGATAGATTTTTTTTATTATATAAAAAATCTTAATTTAATACCTATTTTGATATGCAAATGTCAATTTTCTTTCCCCAAATATATCAAATCAATGAAGAAGAAAAGTAAAGTTATATAGGAGAAGTTATTTTGAAATTTTCCTGAAAAAAAGATCAGAAACGCTTTTATATGGGCCCTATTAAAAAATATATTTTTTAAAAAATCTTTTGAAAACCTAGCGCTCCTTTACGAATTTCAAAAGATTGGAAGTATTTTGAAAAAGTCGGGTTCTAATAATCAAAGAATTGCTAACTTTGGCCATCCTCTATATTTTCACAATAAACATAGTATAAAAAAAAAGAAGTAAACCTTTCACATACAAAGATCCTCTTAATAAGGTCTTTTACCTAAAATAGGGATTATAAAATATGCTACAGTGAAGGCATGATCAACGTGCTTGACTTCTCTAACTCTTTTATATGAAATTTAAGGAGGCAGCGTTTTAAGAGGAGTTATATACTACGAGATTATTTATCATTGTTAGAAGCATGTCACAATTACTTCTAGCTATTAGATGTTAAATTGAATGGCTTGAGGTATGTCATAAAGTTCGGGAGTTTGTTATTTTGAATTTTCAGTCAAGTCAATAATACTCTTGCAACCATTCGATTTGAAATCTGAATTACACGAATGATTGTGACACTATAGCAAAAGTAAGTGGTCTCTTTGTGTATTTTTTTTAAGAGAACCCATAAAATATCTAGAAAAAAGAAAAAAACAAAAGAAAGAAAAAATATGGGAAGGAATGGAGATCATTGTTAGAATAACCGAGCGATCTAACCGCTAACCACCCGGTTAGACAGGAATCGTTTCCGGTTTGGGTAGTTTTGGTGATAGACCGGTATTTAAAAAAAAATAAAAAGATATATATAAATTCCAAAAAATAAAGAATTTGGTTTGTAATGTATTTTTTAATATTCTTTACATTATGGTAAAGATTAAAAATTATTTTTCATTAATACTCACTTTAATTCAAAAATCGATTAGTTAAAATCTATTTTTTTCATTAGTTTTCAACTTCATTTGAAAGTGTTTTGTTTTAATCATTCTTTATATACTTTCATATTTTAGTAGATTTTTGTTTGTATCTTTTTTTTTTTTTCAATACTTTTTTGACCACATGAAACTTGCCTGGTTAGGATGGTTGAATCAGACGAGTTTATTTGTTAGGTTCGTTAAACCGCTTTCGGGCCCATGTTCGATTAACCGTTCCGGTTTGATTTTGTGAACATTGATGGAGATAAAGAAATACACCCTCCCTTGACGTCACTTAGCACAAAGGCTCTTGTGGTCGTGTTGTCGACAGTGACACGTTTCATTAGCAACTATCCAGCTTTTAACTTTGGGCACTATTTTAATTGTGCGTATATTATATGCTCCTGCGGAAGCATATTGTAGAATTTGCAATAAAGAAGTAGCGACAAAAGAGAGAGAGAAAAATCAAGACATATACGTGGTTCAACAATGATGCCTACATCTACAGAGGGTAAACCAGTATCTCACTCATAGGGATTACTCTAGTTTACAAGAGATTTATAGAGTTATAACTCTTGCCTTTTAGGAACAAATCCCATTACAATTGTAATCCCACAAAATAGGAAACTCAATAAAGCCAACATATATACTCAATATTTGATAACAATCAATAGTCCCCCTCAAGTTGGTGTGTTGATATCAATGGAAAACAACTTGGATAGTATTTGATAGAACTTTGTCTTTGCAATATCTTTGGTAAATATGTTTGAAAGTTGGTCTTCATTTCGAACATAGGGAGTACTAATAAATTTTGACTAAACCTTTTCTCTCACAAAGTGACAATTAACTGCTATGTGCTTTGTTCTTTAAAAACTAGATTGGAGGCTATATACATAGTTGCTTGACTATTACAAAACATCTCTATTGGATTGACTGTTGGGAACCCCATATCTCGAAGCAAGTATTTTAGTCACATCAATTCACTAGTAGTTGAAGCCATAACTCTATATTTGACATCTGCACTAGATCGAGCAACTGCATTTTGTATATTGCTTTTCCAAGTGACCAAGTTTCCTTCGACCAATGTGCAATAGTCGGTAGTGGACCTCCTGTCAATTGGACTACCTGACCAGTCAACATCAGAATAACCAATAATATTAGTGTGACCATTCGGTTTCAACAAAACACCTCTACCGAGTGACGATTTAAGATATCTTAGAATCCTATCGACAACCACCATATGACATGATATAGGAGTATGCATAAATTGGCTTGTAAGACTAATCACATAATTATATATGGTCGTGTCACAGTCAAATAAATCAATCTGCCTACAAGTCTTTGAAAGCAGCCCACATCTTCAAGATGTTTTCTATTTATTGAACTAAATTTACAATTAATATCAACAGGAGTGTCAAACGAGTTTGACTCCTAGTTTCTCAGTTTCTTTCAACAGATCTAATACATATTTCCTTTGAGAAATGAATAGTCTCTTTTTTTAATATCCTACTTTAATGCCAAGAAAATACTTTAGTTGAAGATTCTTGATATCAAATTTCTTGTGAAGATAATTTTTAAGTTTCATGATGCTTTCTTTATCATTTTTTGTAATGATGATATATTCAACCTATATGAGTACAACTGTTGTACCTGAAGTTCTCATTTTTTTGAACATTGATGAATCAACTGAATTTTTAAAAAACCAGATACTCGTCAAGGTTGTGTTAAGTTTGGCATATCATGCGCGAGGTGATTGTTTAAGTCCATGCAAAGCCTTCTTTAATTTGCATACAAGACTTTCTTTATTTTCTTAAGCATGGCCTGGAGGAAGACCATATAGACTTCTTCTTCAAGGTCACCATATAAGAAGATATTTTTAACATCCATCTGATGCAAAGACTACTGACAATTTACTGGAATAGACAAAAAAACAAGAACAATATTCATTTTGGCAACTGGTACAAAAGTCTCTTTATAGTTGACTCCATAAGTTTGGGTAAATTCTTTGGCCACCAACTTGGCTTTATGTCTCTCAACAAACCCGTCATTATTATATTTGATTTTATAAACCCATCTACATCCAACTGATTTATTCTCTTTAGGTAGCTTGACAATATCCAAAGTGTGGCTCTTGTCAAGTGCTTGAAGTTCCTCTTTCACGGCCTTCCTCCACACAGTTTTGAACAGGATAAGAAACTGCATGATAAGTATAAAAATCTTGAAGTTTAGAGGAAGGTTGAGAGGTATGAGAAAACTAACGTAAGGGGGGATCAGGTGGGGTCACGACCATGGCAGAGTTTTCTTCTTCCAAACACGTTTGGTCAGTTTCAAAGGTATCTTCAGCTTGGACATGATCATCATTACTTGTTCCGGGTGTGTTGGCCACATCACTCATACTAATAATAGGCAATGGCAAATAACACTCCCCTGAGTCCTATTTTTCCAAACCACTCTCCAATGTGTCATGGAAATAGGGCTTTGTTTCAACAAATTGAATATCTCTCGAAATATGTATTTTTCTGGTCGTGGGATCGTAATATTAGTATCTTTTTTTAGTAGCGGAGTACCTAATTAGTACACATCCCTTGGAATGTTTGTCAAGTTTATCGCGGATATGCTTAGCCACATGAACATGAGACATACATCTAAATACACACAAATGGGATAAATTCTTTTTTCTATTTTTTGAAACTTCAAAGGGAGATTTATCGTTAAGAATTTTACTAGGAAGTCTGTTGATCAGATAGCAAGCAGTTAAAACAGCTTCAAACTAATAAATTTTTGAAACATGCATATGAAATATCAAAGACCTTGTAGATTCCAAATGGTGTATATTTTTCTTTTAGCAACTCCTTCTGCTAAAGTGTCCCAACACATGATGTTTGATGTATAATATCAAGAATACGTAAATGCTCAGAAAAAAACTTTATTTACATACTCTGATTGCATGTCGAATTTGCAATAAGGAAGTAGCAATAAGAGAGAGAGAGAGAACAATAAAAAAGACGTATACGTGGTTCGGCACTGGTGCCTATATCCATGAAGGGTCAACCAGTATTTCATTCATAGAGATTACTCTAGTTTCACAAAATATGAGACTCAATAAAGTCAATATATGTCCTCAATAGTTGATAACTGTTAACACATACCATATATTAACTTCCTCTGGTGAAAGGGATAGCCCCTTTTATTTGAGATTTTTGGGATCCAACTAATAATAACGAAATGATTATTTAAAAAAACAAAGTTTTGATGTCTTCAACACTTTATCCTTCAACAATTAGATGTTTGTTGGTCTTGTTTGGAATTGTTTCTTGAGGACCACAGAGCATGTTATTTGAAAACATTTTCTTTGAGTTTGGTTGCTAGCTCAAGAGGTCACATTCCCAAAATTACCACTATTTCCAGTAATATTGTTAAATATTGAGCTAGTCCAATCTCATTGGGATCACTTGTAAATTTTCCCACAGGATTGATTGTGTGGTGTCAACCTTTAACGCATCTCTTGTTAACATATTAGAGTTTTCATTCTGTTTATGCATCCGCTAATCTGCTACCATAATTTCTAGACGTCAATGAGGAGATTAAGCTCTAGACATGGGGTTAAGGTTTTTAAAACGTCAATCCCTTGTTTTGAGTTAAACATCCTAATATCGTTCTTATTTCTGGATTAAAAATATTTGTGCCTTGATTTTTTTGTTGTTGTAAAAACAACCACTTTTTATCTTAAAAATACTCCAAGAATGAATCAATAATGTCTAGAAATTAAATCTAACGTGTAAAGATGTTGAACCAATTTCATAATGAAGATGATCAATATTTGTTGGTATGTGATGATGGCCATGAGGCTTCAAACGTGTCATACATTTCTCTCTTAATCTAATTAATATTTATCTTAATTAATACAATATAGTGTTTATCTCCAAAAGTTTTTCTTAAGGAGAGAAGATGTTTTTTCATTAGATAGAAGATAACTACCCTTCTCTTAAGTAAAGATGACCATACCCTTCTCTTAAGTAAAGATGACCACCTTATCAGAGATTTTAGGAGGAAAGAGGAACGTTGGAGACTGGTGTCCTTCCATTTCTCTATAAATTATGGTTTCATAGTTACGGAGAGGCACACAGAGAAAAGCACAGTTCTCCATAGTTATGAAAACCCTGGTCTCTGCGATTATAGTCTAACGACAGTGTCTTCAATACCTGAGATTTTGACAGGTTCATCTCTTCCCCTCAAAGTTCAACATTGGTAGTACAACGAAGTTCTTCTTTGTAACCATGTTCTAATTTAATATTTGATATCTTTTTTTTTTACTAATACGTGTTAATAATTTCTAACCTCAGGAGGCCATCCATGCTCACCCTCGAGTTCTTTGCTTGACCATTCATCTGTTTACGTCCATCTCGTGCATAAAGTTATCTCTTACAAACCTTAGTGCTTATCTACTTTATTTGGAAGCACAATATTAGCTCTATTGCCGTTACTTTATGTTGTACAATAATGGGATGCAAAGGTAATATTTTATATTAATTTCTTTTCCATCATTTTTTTTCCTTTCTTGACCTGTTCAATCCTAATATATAAGTTCCAAACAGTTATTCTCTCTCCCTCCTTTTCATAGAAGGAAAAAGACTATAGAAAGTTTTTTTTTCTCTCTACCGTAATTAGGATTTCTTTTTTTCTCTGTCTAAGATATTCTTTATTTTCCATCTTGCACTTGGAAGACTATTGCTGTTAATAAGATTGAACCATTATTGACTGTTGTTTTAACTTAATATCTTTTCTCAATATTAAGAGACCCTCCGTTGTTTATTTTTTCCTCTTGTATCCTGAGTTGTGTGTCTCACTGATCTTTAATAAAAAATTTCTTAGCTAGAAAATAGGTCTGTGCTTTGCAATAGAAACTAGGGACCTCCTAAATTTGTTGTGCTGCTGAAATTTTAGAGAGGGAGAGTCAAAACTTGTAATATTTTAGAGAGATACGATATTATTGCTGAAATTTTAGAGAGAGAGACAAAGAAGCATATACCTTCTACCGACTATTTAATTTTCTATTGGTACATATTCTTTAAATGCTTGAACTGTAAGCAATAGAAACTAGGGACCTCCTTATTTTTTTGTGC
The DNA here is from genome assembly GCF_054954075.1 of Amborella trichopoda. Classification (NCBI taxonomy): domain Eukaryota; kingdom Viridiplantae; phylum Streptophyta; class Magnoliopsida; order Amborellales; family Amborellaceae; genus Amborella; species Amborella trichopoda. Next base: position 31,096,034 of record NC_142339.1, read on the forward strand.
TGCTGAAATTTTAGAGAGCGAGAGTCAAAATTTCTAATATTTTAGAGACATACGATATTATTGCTGAAATTTTAGAGAGAGAGACAAAGAGACATATACCTTCTACCGACTATTTAATTTTCTACTGTTACATATTTTTTAAATGCATGGACAGTAATTTAGGAATATTTCTACATATTCTATTTGCATAATAATTGTCATTACATTGCATAATTATCCTATTCTTTGGTCTCTTTAAGTAAAAAAATTTCATGATCTTGATTTGTGAATTCATTTTTTGTGATTATGTTATGCCATATTTTTGTTGAAAAGTATTAAATATCATTGTAGACTCTCTCTCTCTAGAGCTAAAACATATTCACATATTTATGAATATTAGTCTTGTGTAAGAATAACATAAAGTAGTTTGTTGCCTTACTTTATTAGTTTTTGTTGCATCACAATAGTGCAAACATAAACTGTTTGAGAGAATTCTTCATGGAAGTCACTGCCCATATAGAGTCGGCGACTTAATGATTTGACTAGTAAACAACTCTTTCTTTAAACAGATTTAAATTTTTGAGCTTTTAGGCGTTATCTAAACTTTAAAATGGTATCTAAGCTAGTCATGTTAGAGCTATCAAAACATAAAAAACTCAATGGAACTAATTTTTCTATATGGAAAAGAAATATTGGATATATTATTTTCCAAGATAGGGTGGACTGTGTTCTAGATACAGAACCACCAATTTTAGAGCCTAATGGTCAAGCCAGAAGACGACTTGACAAATGGTCAGAAGATAAAGTAGTGAACTCAAGGAAATAATTTCGGCAAAATCAGCCTTGAGCACCCTGTAATGGACCTCGTAACTAGAGCTACATTTTTGTTGCGTCAAACAGCTATGGGACCACCGCCATTAGATCTAACACAGTTGAAAACCCCTATTGGTTAAGTTTCTACTTAATCAAGCACTCCATGACAAAGTTATGGGTAAAATACCAAAAGAGGGTAGGCTGCACACTATTCCCGTGTGGCCACCTTGCACCAAAACACTATTAAACGTAGATGTTTTTACAGTCACGGGCAGTGACTTTTGGGGCTTAAATCTCACTCATTCTAAGTCGGATCACTCTAAAATTTTTTTGACCATGTTCGTCTCATCAAGACGAGCGTTTCGATATATGGTACGCCCCGTGACGATGTCCGAGTAGGGAGAAAAACTAGAGAGAAGTTGCTGATCCGTTAAGAAAATTTGACAAAATTCAGAAGTGAAACCAAGTGTATTATGTGTGTAAGGTTCGTGGTTATCTTCGGTATAAGCTCCACATACGATGACAGGTTGGATTTGACACACAGAGGCTTCAAAGCTGATGTAAATTTCAGCCGATGGATTTCAAGATTCCGACCAAAAACTCAAGACGACAAGATCTTCATCCAGACACAAAATCGAGTGCGCTTCTTGGAATGAGATCATGATGACATGCTCAGTGTGATTTAGTGAAGAAACAAAAGAAAAACATCAAGGAACGAGCACACTATCGATCTGAAGTTTTCAAGATTCATCCAAAATTCAAGTCTCATGATCATGGCTCGAAGTTGGTATCAAAACAATCACCATGCTGAGCTCTACAAGAAAACAATTATCTTTCGATCAAACGGGCATCAGAACAACCCCAGATCAGTCATCGAAGATCACGCAAGTTCTCGGGCAGCAGTAGGGATTGTTATGAAATTCCACACATTGTTAAGCAGGGGCAAAACAATCCTTTTGCACCAATTTTTAGAATTTGTTTTAATTCAATTATATTATAATTATCTTCAATTCTAAGTAGTTTTTGGGCGTCCACCCATGTTTGCGCCTAGATCTATATAAACATGCAAAGCCATATTGTAAAGGACCATCGGTTCATTTCACAGAAACATCAATAAAGTTTCAATTTCTTCTTGAGTTGGTGGGTGCATCTTGGAGAGAGAGAGAGAGGACAGAGAAGAAAAGGGCTGCTCCCTTCAGTAAGGTAACTTTCTCTCTCCTCCTCTCTTTCTCTCACTCTCTCTCTCATCCCTTCCTCATCTATGTCTTTCTCCCTTCTTCTCATCTCTATCTCTCTTTCTCTCTCTTCTTCTCATCTCTATCTCTCTTTCTCTCTCTTATCCCCTTCTATTGACACAATCGGTGAAGCTCAGTGCCGACTTCATCCCTTCTTTCTCCTCTGTCTAGCCCAGTCAACAAAGCTCAACGTCGACTACATCCCCTCTCCCTTCTTTGTCTAGCCCAGGTGGCGAAGCTCAGCGCCGACTGCATGCCCTCACTCTCCTCTGTCTAGCCCAGTCGGCGAAGCTCAGTATCGACTGCGTCCCCTCTCTCTTCTCTGTCTAGCCCAATCGGTGAAGCCCAACGTCGATTGCGACATCTCTCTCTTCTTTGCCTCACACAGCTGACAATACTCAGTGCTGATTGTGTCCTCTCTCTCTTCTCTGTCTAACACAATCGGCAACACTCATCGTCGATTATGTTCTCTCTCTTGTCTTTGACTAACACAGCTGGCAACGCTCAGCGCTGACTATATTTTCTTTCTCTTCTTTGAATAACACAGCATTCGACGCTCAGTGCCGACTGTGTTCTCTCTCTCATATTGGTCTAACATAGCTGGCGATGCTCAACGCCGACTGTGTCTTCTTCCTCGTCTTTACCTAACACAGCCGGCGACACTCAGCGCCATCTGTGTTCTTCTCTCTTTTCTCATGCTCTTCTCCTCCTTTCTTTCTCTTCCTGTCCTTCTTTCTATTCTCTTCTTCTTCTGTTATCTTACTTCTTATTCTTTTTTTATGATCTCCATTCTTTCTGTTATTCTTTCATTTGATTAAAAGAGGTTGAGATTAGCTCATCATGGTAGTCTTGTCGTCTAGCCGTAATGTTGTTGTGCCAGAATTACTATGCCCGCTTTATTGCCACGACAGACAAACCATCGTGTCTAGCTAGTCAGTATCGGTATTGACGTTTAGTAGTAATTCTGTTGAGCCGGTCTGAGTTACCGAGCTCGTTTTACTACTATGTCAAGCCAATTACTCACCAGCTTAGTCATTGTGCTGATCTCCTTGCCTGGTCAAATTCTTCTCTCTCCTATCTTCCTTCTCTTCTTCTTATGAATATGCACGCCTGTGTGTGTTCACCCAAGAGGCAAGGTGAGGTCTATTGACTCACATGTCTTATAACATTTGCCATATGTGTGTGATTGCAGAAAACATGAGAATACAAGTTAAGGGAGGCGATTCTGAACCAGTTTTACGATTGGGGAGACTTTCTTCCTGATCTAAGAGGGCGCCCATGCGAGCCAGACCGAGTAAGTTTCGAATCCACCTTAAATTCCTCACTCATCAGTTGGTAATACCTGCCCTTGTTCTCGAATGAGGTTCTCGAGAGAGCGATCTCAAAACGTCCCGGGTCTCCCTGAAAGTTGAGATGCGTGCCGCCCAATCATCCTAATCCGGAGGGCGAGATCGAGGCACCTAACCAGCTTAGCAACTCCACTGAGGACTTATTACCCCTTAGTTGGATCGTACTTGTTTGATTAGTTTTATCCGTTTTATTTTATGTATTCACACATCACTTATGCCTGTTGGGTTCTGTAACCCATTCATCCGAATCGGGGATTTTCTTATCCCCATATTCGCGAGTGTCCTCAAGGAATAAGTTCCTCTAACTTCGTTCCCAACCCTTCTTTTGAGCAAAGACCTGGGTCTAGCTCCCAGGTCTTAACTTAGATTGGCGTGAGGAGGGACCTAAAAGTCCTTAACTCCCCATCTCCTCGCTCTGGTGGAACCTCCACCAAGGTGCCTTGCATCGACAACACACCTGTTGCCCTACACAACATGCACCCTGTCGCCAACAAGTCACTTGTCGGTCGTATCACAGACGTATGTTGGAAGGCTCACAATCCCTCTCTGCAAAGGGCAAGCATGTTGCCATTGCTTCTGTGGGTCACCACAAGGCTACCCCCCACATTCCTACACCACCACCAGTCTCTATCTCTAGAGGCTCAACACATCGAGGCGAAGACCCTGTGACTGCCACCCCTCACACACACCATAAAGCTCGTGGTTCATCCACTCGAGCCACACCTCGGCTAACCCTTACGTTACCTCGAATTAGCACCCAAGATCTGACCTTCCAAGGCCAGGTCCTGCATACGCTGCTCATATGCATCTCACTGCTAGGGGCGATGCTGTCAGTATGCCAACTAGAGTACACACGAGACGACGTCCTCGTTCTCTCACTCAGTACACACAAGCACACCCTGTAAGAGGCAGGCCCCCACCTGTTCTCTTGCAGACACTTACTCACAATTCTCGGTCTCCTAAGGCCAGATCACTTGCTCGAGCCCAGGCCGACCCCTAGGTCACCTGTGATCCTTCCTCGGGCAAGCACTTTCAGTCATGGTACTCGAAGATCTTCCCCAAGAGCACCATCTTGAACCAGCCCCATCGCTTCTGTCATGTCTTTGGAGCCCACAAGAGAGCTCGGGGCAAAGACATTATGGAAGATCAAGCCCTTCATCCTCCCTGACCCAAGATGACTCCAGTCCCTAGTCCTCATCCTTTGCCACACCTGATGGAGACAACTCTCTCTTGTGCAAGAAGAGTTGACCAGCCATAGGCCCGATCAAAGTTTTGGCGCGAGGTCCATCAAAACCTCAAAGCCAAAAAGCTATAGGGGCCTGTGAATTCTCACCAAGAAAGTGACTAAGGCGGTCAAGGCAACCACCTCTTCGCCTGAATCCCTTCTACCCTCTTCAGATAGCAAAGCCTGAAGAAAAGCTCCACGAGCCCTGCATTGTGGTTAGCGTCGTAGAAGATGACCTAGCCCCTCATCGACCACGGTCCTAAGATCGTCAAGGCATACAAAAGTCGAGTTCAGTCAGGGCATGCTGGCCCCCTACTGATCGATCTGCCACGTGAGACCCGTCAAGTTCGCAAGCCCTCAACTGCAACTACGACTGATCTCCCAGAAGAAACAGTCAGCCTGATGATTATAGACGAACCTAACTCGCATGAAGACCGCATGAAAAATTTTGAAGACAAGGTGTGCACGATGATGGAAAAGATTGATTGTATAGACGCCGCACGATAATCAGCCAACCATGAGGTCAATTCCCACCACTCAGATCGTGCACCTCTAAGGCAGCCCCTTCTCTATGTCTCACAGGACAACTATGTCCCTCACCCCCATCTCGCAGGCAGACATAGATGCTATGGTGACCCATAGCCTAAAGAACAGGAAAATTTCGGGGTTACAGGGTGCAACGCCCTATCAAAGGTCATACCCCTTCATATATTGACCAGGTCCTGTTTCCCTCAGATAACAGGAAAGGGAAGTTTCCCCTATTCAACGAGACCACATCCCCGAACCAGCATATCGCCCACTTTCAAGCAGCATGTCGAGAAACAGTGGCTGATGGGAGACTCTTTCTCCGTCAGTTTGTTGAAACCCTTAATGATCCAGCTTTTCAATGGTATGCTTGACTCCCTCCAAACTCAATACATACTTGGGAGGAAATGGGGTGATTGCTTTACACTTTGAGGCCTCTAATCCAACTTCTATGTTAAAGCTAATCTCCAAATCAGTCCGCATTGAAAGTCTATCATGACATCACAGCGTGTCACGACATCCGTCTGCAAGTTCAGGGAATAATCGGGGTAATGCTAGCTCTCAAACTAACACCCGGGGCAGCTAATAGAAAGGAGTGATCAGTGCAGCTGCCACGGTCACTAATCCAAAGAAAGCTCCCTCCCAAAATTTGGACCTCTCTAAAGGGGTGAGCACGACAAAGACAACGCCCTAGGCAGGCAAGCAACAACAGTTATACAACCGAGTACCCCCTCCAGCAAATCTTAATCGGAATGATTATTTCACCAGGCATAGGATCAAAGTCTACCCGTTTGAGAAAGAATGGGTCCCTGCACTGTTTCAGTTATTATTGGAACAAAACATGATTGAGCTTCCAGAAGCCAAGTTCCCTGAGCAAACCGGGCTCGACACCCAGGCAAATTATTGTGCCTACCATTGAAGGATCAATCACGCCATAGATAACTGCTACACACTAAACGATATTATCGAGGCCTTGATCTCGAAGGGTCAGATAAAACTCGAAGACTTAAAGAAGGCATTCGAGGCATCAGAAGCCTCCCATGTAGTGACCATCCAAGAGGACGATGAAGCTTTGAGTATCCTTCATACCTTCTTTGTTATAATGCTTCAGGAAGGCCTAATCACACCGAAACAGGCAAGGCAACCCTGACACCTTTCTAAGGGGATTGAAGACCGTTGGTGCCTGTATCACCAGGTATGGGTTCACTACTTGTGGGAATGCACCAGTTTCCATGATATATTGACAACAAAAATTCATGAATGTCAGGAGTTTTACACGTCCTAGTAAGTGATCCTCAAGCCACTACTCTGCTAATACAACAGGATCTCCCAACACAAGACCTTCCTAATAATGAGTCAGATTCCGCTGAACCCTCGACTTCCCAGCCATGGATAGTCCACCATGGGCAAAGCAAACTCAAGTCCTTAAGACGAGAAGCAGTTCGCCATGCTAGGGCTGTTCACAAGCCTAGAAAGACCAATCAAACACCACCTCAAAAAACCAAGAGGAGACAGGCACCAAGGGCTGCTCGCCAGAGAAACAAGACAACTCAACCTCCAGTTGAGTAGGAATTTCTCAGGTCCCTTCCCCCACTTCCAACTTTGCTGGACTTTATCCTTGGCACAATGCTTCTTCTTTCTCCATCTCATCAAGAAGACATCCCCAAGTCATCTTCTCCTCAGAACATGTCCAATGAGGGTGACGATGTTAAAAGCACCCCCCAACGGTCTAAGCAAGGGAAAGACCTAAAAGAATCCCTGCACATGTCCAACCATGTTAATGATGTAAAAAGCCTCCTATATCGGTCTGATGAGGGGAATGACCTTAAAAGTCCCCCACTTTCTGACCCTTCTCCTACTTCTCATATTTCTTCTCTTATGTCTCCTGTAGGTACAACCTTGAAATGTCCGGACTTCGAGGCTCTCGACAGAGAATTCAAAAGGATCAACATAAGCAGGATGCAGCAAAAACGATTGAGAAAGACCTTGGCACAGGCATTAGGATTTCTAACAGTTGCTGATGCCCTGGCAGCTAAAGCCAAGGCAGAGCCACCTTCTTCAAAGAAGCACAAAAAGTTGAAGCCAAAGAAACCCCAGTGCCCCCCTGAGCTCGACTTTGAGTAGAGATTGAGAGAATTAAGAGGACAAAGTTTCTACTCTCAGGAAGCTTGCCACAATAGCTCTAAGGTTAAGCACATGGAAATTGATTATTATTACATCTATAATATTATTCGAAAGAATGTACCCTTTAACAAAGGGATTAGATGAAAAAATATTATCAAATCATGTAGCTTTGATGGAACTTAGGAACATCTAAGTCAGGATATCTAAAATGAGGAATTTTTCTTTGATGTCTTAATCATGAGAGGAAAAGCTGCATTAGCGTGAAAAACCCTATGACATGACTTTGAATAGTTTTTTGTATCATGAGATACATAAACACACTAGAGTAAAAAGCCTCATGACAAAGATATGTTCATAAATATTAAACCCATTAAGTGGCTTAGACTTTATGATATTTCAATGTATCTGACCCTCATGGACAAGTGGGTGATGTTGGTGCGTGTGGTGGTCATGGGGCCTCACATGTGCCATGTTTTCCTCTCTTAATCTAATTAATATTTATCTTAATTGATACAATATAGTGTTTATCTCTAAAAGTTTTTCTTAGAGAGAGAATGTGATTTTTGATGGATAGAAAATAACTACCCATCTCCTAAGTAAAGAGGGTCACCTTCTCAGAGATTTATGGAGGAAAGCCGAACGTTGGAGAACGACCTCCTTCCAGCCTTCTATAAGTTAGGGTTTCATGGCTATGGAGAGGCATACAAAGAAAAACACTGAGTTCTCAATAGTTTTGGAAAACCCTGCTCTTTACGACTTATAGTCTAACCACATTGCCTTCAATACCTAGGATTTATGTGGGTTCATCTCTTCCCCTCAAAGTTCAACAATATCATGACTCCACTCTCTTGAATCCTTCAGAATACTTTGGCTTCGAGCCTTGGCATATTTTCTGTCTCCGGTAATACTTCTTAAGAGAGGAGACGCCGGAAGGTTGCCCAGTTTCGGGTCAATCCTCCTCTCTCTCATCTATCTATTTTCTCTATCACTTTGAATCTCTAAACCTCACCTCTCAACCATTAGTTATAACCTTTAAATCCCCACAAATTCCCACTGGGAGGCAATCCAAGAGGTATACTTCAGAGACCATTGATAAATGGACATAAGGTTGTGTAGGGGGACGTGTGGGAGCTAAATTCAAATCGAGCTACAAAGCCAGGGGGCTTTTCGCAAGTGATCTTAGAGGCCATACAGCTCGGACGTGTACCCGAACCCATCCGATGAGGTAGGTGCTCGAACCACCCTCCTTGCCATCAAAATCCCTCTCTTATTGGTTCCTATTACTATGCACATGTACACACACGAATTGTGCCCGCAGTTGTTTGAGAGGGTAAATCTTGGACTAGATCTCGCATCCGGGCCCTTAACGTGAAAGCGACATAAGGGAAAGATTTTTGAGGCCCCAACTAACTGGTGACTCTGTCGGGAGTGACGCTAATTGATTCCGTTTGTTCGCAAACCTGCACAACACTCAAGCCACATCTGAAAATGGTTATGAAGTTTACCAACTCCTCCTACTTATGAGTTGGGGACTTTGTAATCCCCACACTCGAGAACTCGTTCTAGGGAAGCAGGGTTCTTCAACCCACAACTTCTGCTTTCCTCCTGTGAGGCAACTCAATCCTTCACACCTGGGCCCAAACCCAAGCAAAGGCGAGAAGGGGCCTTCAGACCCGTCACTACCCCACTCTACTGGCATCAATGGTCAGTCTGTTGTTGTCAAGTGCATAGATGGTTCTAAAACCATCGTCTCTCATACACACCCAACTACTGATGGGCCCTCTGCCAGTCTCAAATCTAAGGGTGGACCTAAGGCTACTCTCCCTAATGTCGTAATCGGCTTTCTTACAGACATTTCTCTTGTGGGTAACTAAAAGGTCACCCCAAACTCACTCCCCACGCTTGCTGCGCGTCTCGACACCACATCTCACACCCCAAACTAGCGGCTCAGCCGCCAACACATCTCATTTGAAGGGGTTACGAGGTCACTCGACACATTCTTACACCCACCACGACTAACGGTCAAGCCATTGGCTTGTCATCTCGAGGAAAATGAAAGGCCACCTTGAGTCGCTCTCACACTCCTTGTCTTTTAAGGCTCAGACCCACTATAAAGAATGGCCCTCAAGCCACTCCAACCACATTGCATGTTACTCACTCAGCTCGGGGTAGCTCAAACGCCATCCCCCCAAAGAGCACACGACCAACGACTTAGTCGTAGGTCAAAGGTGCACATATTTCCGCATGCAAACATTGGTGGTCACAAGGCCACCCAATCACCAAGGTTGGCACCCCAAAAGTTGTAGCTTCTACCTCACTGAGGGCTAACCCCCAAGCCAACCATACATGTCTTTGGACTGTGTACACATGCGCAAGTCCAACACCAGCTCTGGCTTTAAGGGGAAGAGTCAGCAACACATACCCTCCACCTCCGCTAAAACCCTAATGACTTGGTACTCAAAATTTTCCCTTTATCCTCTTGTCAAATCCTCCTATGCCGCATGTACATGCTGGTCCCTAAGGATAGGCTAGGGGCAAAATCCATCTTCCAAAGCAAGTGGAATAGCCTCCCCCTTCTTGGCCAAGAGCAAGCTTCCCAAGAAAACTGCGAGCTCCGTACTCCTTGGTTATCATGCCTTGCTTGAGTTGATTGACTTTGCCTTAATCTCTCTAATACAAGCCAACCACTGCATCACATTCCTAGTTTCAATTTTAGCAACACATATACTGGTGCTTGTGGATCAAGCAGTAGAATGGCATGAAGGTCCCACTCATAAGGAAGAAAACATCAGTGTCCCCCGACCCAGAAGACCTATTAAGGAAGAATTCATTCTACCCATTGTGAGCTATAATGGAGTTAGAAATGAAAGGAAAAGTTCAATGTTCAGTCGTTGAAGTCCGGGAGGACCAAGTCAACCCGAGCCATAGCCCCAAGGCTGTCACGAGCTAAATCATCCTAAGTTATAGCCCCAAGGCCATCAAGAGCCAGTGATTACTCATTCATCAAGGCATATCCAAATCCAATTGGGGCACTTCGAACCTCTCATGCCTGGACTTCCAGATCAGGGCACGAAATGGATTGAGATCCCTTTTACACTTGAACTGCTTGTCCTTGAGCAACAAGTCAATGTTATGATGGTTAACTAAGCTAGTGACGGGCCTGAAGACCTAATGGCCCATTTTGGCGAGATCCTCAAACAAATTCTGGATAGGCTCAAGGAGGTAGAAACTGTCGGATTGCCTGGGGCATCTTCTCACCAAGGAGCTAGTTCACCTCTAGTACCACCATCCATGGAGGAGGAACAAAGACCCCCGCCTCCTCCATTGACACAAACTCCACCTCCTCTAGTTATTCAAACCCCTCCTCTTCTAGATGTCCTAGCCAATACAATCCATTAGGTTGTGTCCCCTGTGGTTACACAAGAAGACATCTCGAGTATGATCAATCAAAGATTTCAAGGCTTGCAAGTTCCAGGATTGCAAGAAATGACCCTTTACAAAAAGCTGTATCCATCTTTCATTGATCAACTCCCTTTCCCACCGATGTACCAAAAAGGAAGGTTGCCTGACTTTAATGGCACCGGCTCACCACAATAGCATGTGGCACACTTTGTGTCAGCATGCCAAGAGTTGGCTTCCGATTCTAGACTGCTCCTTTGCTAGTTCGTGGAAACCTTAGGCAGATCGGCCTTCAAATGATATGCTCGTTTTCCTCTAAATTTCGTCCACTCTTGGGAAGAGATGAAGCATCTGTTCTATAAACATTTTTATGAGGTCAAGCTAGAAGTTCGGGCTATAGAACGTCTCACTATAACCCAGGGGCCGAACGAGCTAGTTTACAAGTTCATTCAAAGATGGAGGTAGCTCGCAGTATACCAAAGCAACCATATACCAGAGGCAGACGCAGTCCAAACTTGCGTATGAAATATGAGGAAGGAAATATCTCCTCATGATGAAGCATCCAACCCCACCAACTTCTTGGAATGATCTCTAAGTCGTGAAAATTGAAAGCCTTCTCAAACATCATGGCGGTAACCAGCCTCAAGCCACAGGAGGGGGTCAAGGTCAAACCTTCCGTAACAATCGACATAGTCCCTGCAATGCTCAGCAAAGAGACATGGTTAGTGCAAGTCACTACCTTGCCAATCCTTCCCAAGCCACCCGCTGGCACTACAGCCCTTAAAACTCTGGATACTTCCCGTGGGGTACCGCAATTGAGGGGTCAAAGAGAACCTCAACCGGGATAGCAACAGCCCCAAGAATACAATCGGGTGCTACCACCCCCGAATCTTTATCAACCCGGCTACTTTGAACAAAGATTGAATAAGTAATACAATTTGATAAAGCTCGGGTGCCCTCCATTTTGAAAATGATGTTGAAAAAAGGCATGATAGCTCTCTCAAAACCAAATATGCCTAATCAGGTGGGTCACACCAACAACAAAAACTATTATACTTATCATCAAATGTTGATCCATCTGGTCCAAAATTGTTTTCATCTCAAAGACCATATCGAAGCCCATATCCAAAAGGGGAAGATTCACTTCAAAGAATTTGAGAAAGTTGAGGCTTTGCACATGATTACAGTTGAAGAGGAGCAGTTTCAACGTGTGCCTTCAAGAGAAGTGTCCCCTGATCTTTTCCCTACCATATTCGCCATGCTCATTCAGCAAGGAATGATTTGCCCCTATCCACTTAAGAAGGTGAAACATCTTACAAAGATATATAGGGATTCGTGGTTCCCATATCATCTGATGAGAGCGAATGACCTGTCTCAATATTGGGGGTGGGGTTCAGATGTATTTTGGAAGAGTTCATGAGAAATGGTGATGTAGTCATTACTGCTTCACCACCACCGTGTCAAAATATTGCTCGAGAACCCAACCCAGTGCTCCATCAATCGGTCGAAGAAGCTCAATATTTTGACCATGTAGCCCTGGAATCCTTCACTCCTGAAGTACCCCACGAAGTTTCAAGACCATGGCAAGTGTACCAGGGGCATGGTAAAATGAAGACCCTCAAAAGGGAGGCATTTCGGCAAGAAAATGTGGCACCCATGCCACGCTAATCGTGCAAGCCTGCATCCATCAAGAAGAAAGGGAAGACCAAACGGCCCTCAAGGGCCCATCACAAAAAAAAACTACTGCAAGCGACAATTGAAGCGGTGTTTCTTCCACCTATACCCCCTCTTCCAATCTTGTATGACTTCTTTCTAAGGCAAGTTCTTTTATCCGAGGATGGCTATTGCACAAACATAGAATTAAGCCAAGAAGACCCTCAAGAGGTGGAGATTGCTCATAACACCCCCAACGGTCCAATAAGAGAGAAGACCTTAAAAGCACCCCAAAAACCATCCAATATGGGTGAGGACTTTAAAAGCACCCCAGACCAATCTAACAAAGGTAAAGACTCTAAAAGCACCTCTCAGCAGTCCATTCGGGGTAACGACCTTATAGATCCCCCGCACACATCCAACAACGGTTATGATGTTAAAAGATCCTCTATTGCATCCAATGAGAGTCAAGATGTTAAAATCCTCTTTGTGTCCAATATGGGTGAGGACCACAAAAGCTATCCAGTTCGGTCCAACTTGAGTAATGACCCTAAAACCTTTACCACTTCTTCTATCCCTGATTCTTCAAACCTTTTTTCTCTAACCACATCTCTCTTTGAACTCACTCTTGAGTGCCCTGACTTTGAGGCTCTTGATGAAGAGCTCACGCTTTGCAATACCAGTAAAAGGCATCACAAACAGTTGAAAAAGATGGTTGCTCAAATGATGGAATTCTCAAGTGTTGGAGACGTCATGGCCTTTGTTGCTAAAAAGGACAAACCTTGTCCTACTCTGGAGGAGCTCATTGAGCACTTCTTGAACCCGAAGCAAAAGAAGTCTCAATGGCCTGCGGAACCTGACCTCAAGGATGACCTCCTCTCCTTAAATACCCAAGTCCGCCACCGATCCCTTACTCAAATCCATCATCCTCATTCTTCAAAAATCCTGAACCATCTCGGCCTATATGTTGCCCTTATTTGAGCATATTTTTGATGTACTAACACCTTGAGTTGAATAATGGTGGAGGCGGTTACGACCCATGCCCATACGTACTAGTCACGCTTGTGGACTACAGAAGCCCACATCAATAAGCCTGACTTTTGAGCAGTTTTGAAAAGATGTCCCTCTGGTCCCAAAAAGCATGAAAAGGGGAGCATTTAGTGTTGTAAGAGTTCTTGCCATTTTTAGTCCCAATCTAGGTAAGATAAGAGCAATCAGGACAAAATTTAAATTTCGTAACACCGCTCTTTATTATGCCGAAAATTACCTCATAACTAGAGCTATTCTTCGGAGGTCTCAAATGAGTATTAGACCACTGCCATTATATCCAGAGCGTCGAAAAACCCCCTTGATATCTATTTTTAACTCATTTCGACATTTCGAAATCATTATAGGGCCAACTTACTCGAAATGGAAAGGTTCTACACTATTATCAAGCTGCCCACATGAACCAGTTTCCATTTCTAGAAACTATGCTACGTGATTTTGGGATTGCTCTAAAAGGTCATAACTCTCTCGTCTTAGAGCCAATCGAGCCCAAATTTTGATATTATAGATCGTGTCAATCCACATGTTTTAATATAAAATACAACCTAAGGCGATTCAAGGATTGGGAGAAATCTTAGAGTGAAATGGCTCCAAACAACTCATGTGTTGCAGAATTTTCAAAGAGTGACATTCGTCCATTCGAGCAGCTATATTTCGGCGGTCCAGCATCGGATAGCTCCAAATATGGGTCAGTTGCGATCGTAGTTCGAAGAGCTTCGATTTTGAGGTAAGATTCACATAGAATAAAGGACGGGAAGATACGTATTTTCTGCTCAAAAGAAGACACATTTTTCGATCCCCTGAATCCCATTTTCCAGCGACCTCCAAAAATTGTAAAAGTGATCAAACAACCACCAAATAGAGGGGTTTTCATTGCAAAGTGATCACAATGACCTCCCCTTAAATTTGTGATAAAGAAAATGACCGAAATCAAGGCAAGATCAACTAGATCTAGGAAAGAAAAATTCAAGTTCATGGGTTTGGTCGGAATTTGAGAAGAACCTCAAAACTTCGAATCAAGCCCAATAATGCATATCAAAATGATCGTAGCAGCGCAACCGTCATGTTTCCGGTGTTGGATTGTGTGAAAGATCGTCAAAAAGTGCCCCGAATAGCAAGGAAGGCATACGACCCTTTTTAGGGATGGTTTTGTCATTTCCATAAGAGTTGAAAGGGGCAAAATGGTCATTTACATAAAAAATGAAATTCACTTTTAATTACAAAAAATGCATTTTTTAGCAATTTGGCTTTGTATTGATCATCCACCCATGTTCGTGGGAAATCTTATATATACTCTTTTTCACCATTTATAACCTATGTTTGAGATAATTTGAAAGTTAGAGCTTGATAATTTGAGTTTCTTACATTGAGCTTTCAGTCTTCACTTCTAGAGAGAGAAGAGAGAATATTTTATCCTTGAGAGAAATATACCTAGAATCTCTACACCATACTCCCTACCCTGCCCTACACCATACACCGTAGTCCACCCAACCTTACACCACACCATACTCCACACCCATACTCCCTACACTCTACAACACCATACTCCCTACACCCCACCATATTCTACTCTCTACACCATACCCCACCTTAGTCCACCAAAGCAAGCCATAAACCCTAGCCCACCTAAGCTCACCATTCACTTAGCCCACCTAAGCGAACCTCACATCCTAGTCCACCTAAGCTACCCTTCACCCTAACCCACTTTACCCAACCCTTACCTTAGTCCACCTAAGCTAGGCTCCACCCCAAACCCAAGCCTCAAGATCTAACCCCTCTCAAGATAACTCAAAGGATCCAAGGAGTAAGCATAGCTGTCGGGTTCGATCCTTCTTTGCACCCACCTAGGTAATCGATCTATCTGTTCTTCTTTCTCTTCTTCTTCTTCTTTCTTCTCTTTCTCCCTCTTCTTCTTCTTATCTTTTTCTCTCTGTTTTTTCTTCTCTCTCTCCTCTTCTTCTCTTCTTGTCCCCCTTCTTCTCTCTTTCATTATTTTCTCCTTCTCTTCTTGTCCCTCCTCTTCTTCTCTCTTTCTCTCACATTCTCTTCTCCTTTAAGTGGGGATGGTCTAATCACCCCCACTCTCTCTTCTTTCTCCAATGTGGAGGGTCCAGCTGCCCCCACTCCTCTCTCTTTCTCTCCTCTTAAAGGGAGGAGGCCCAACTGCCCCCCTCTTTTTCTCTTCTCTCTCTCTCCCTGTAGGGGACGACCCAACTGCTCTCCTTTTCTCTCTTTTCCCTGCCTCTCTCACTCTTCTCTGTCTCGCTCCTCTCAAAGGGGACAACGTAGCCACCCCCTTTCTCTCTGTCCCCTCATCCTCTGTCTTCTCTCTCTCTCCACTCTTAAGGGAGGCGACCTATCTTCCCCTTTCTCGCTTTCTCTCACTCTCTCTTTTTCTCTTGTCTCCCTCTCTCTCCTTTTTTCTCTCTCTCTCTCTCGTACTTATCTCCTCTCTCTATAACCCTTCTCTCTCCTTCTCCATTCTTCTAATATTCTTTCTCTTTCCTCTCTCATCTTTTTCTATTCCCCATCTCTACTTTCTCTCTAATCACACACCACGAGGCTCTTCAGGAGTGTCGTCTTTCAATTGGATTTGACCTAATCTAACCCACACTCTCATTCTTTGATTCCTTGGAGGTGCCGAGTCCCTTGAGGCTAGGACCTTTTGGATAGGTCCAAAGTGAGACTTCCTAAGGGAAGTCGATCATAGTGGCCCTTTTTTCGATTGATAGTTGATCCTCTTTGCTCATCTCCTACTTCTTCACATCTCGTCCTTACCTCTTTCACTCTACAACTACTCATTAGGGGGCTCTTCAAAAGTGACTCCTTATCGGGCTCTTCCTGCGGACATCACTTTCTTGAATACTCTGGGCTACTCAGGCTTCGTGCCTAGTATGTTTTTGCCTCTGGTAACACCTCCCAGGGGAGGTTATGTCAGAAGGCTGCCCAATTTCTAGGTGGTTTCCTTTCCTCTTTTATAAAATTTGCTTCTTCTATTCCATCATTCCCCCTTTCGCTTAGAACCCTAGCTGCCCTTCCAAAACCCGTCCTAAGCCTTCCCCTTTTCTTCCCTATAACCCCATCGACCTGGGATGATTTAAGGATGACCTGACCCTAGATCTCAAGGAGTGCGAGCATTAGAAGCAATAGTGGACTGCAAAGGGAGTAATGTCCAAACCATGCAGAGATGGCCAGGCGACTTTCGTACAATTGATCCAAAGAGGGCCTATAAGGGCCCATGCACTTCCATGAACCCTACTCACTACAATGTAGGCCCAAGAGCCCTTCCTTTGCTGTGTAAAATCCCTCTCACTTGTTGGTACACCTATCCTCACCCACTTGCACAAGCATCATGCATCGCACACACATGCCCCCTCACGACCTATGATTTTTCGAGAGGGTGATCCCTAACGGAGTCCCAAAATCAAGTCCCTTGTTGTGATGAGATCGAGGCCGAACAAGTTGGAGACTCCACTGGGGATTTGTCACCCCTTAGTTGGTTTTGCTTGTTTTCTAAACCACACTGCTTTTCTTTTGCATTCTAAAAGTAAAATGAATATGGAGTCATTCAACTGCTATGTTGGGGTTGGAAATTTCATGATTTCCATACCCATAGACTCATCTCAAGGGAATTGGGTTGTTCAACTCACCCTTCCCACTCTTCTTTTGCGAAGCGTGCTAGCCGTTTGTACTTAATCTTTGGCCCCATTTGGATCGAGAAGGGACCTTCGGGCCCTGTACTCTCCACTTCCCAGTAACAATGGCCAAGCCATTGTTATCACGTGCATGGGCAGTTTGAAATCTGCCAGTCACGGCATGTACACAATCATTTTTATTATGCTTGCTAGTCGCAACATTCCAGGGAGCTCAAAGGCCACCCCCTCTCTTTTTACAATCGACAGTTGACCTTCCGTTGCTTCTATGGGCAGCTGCAAGACCACCCCCTCTCACCTCCACACGAGGACCAGCGATTCAACTGTCCATGCCTCCAGCACCACTCATACTAACAATCATGTTGCCGACCCATCACAAGTGGGCAGCCGAAAGGCTGTCCTTCACTCTCCTCACCATGGAACTGGTAGTCAAGCTATCAATTTCCCACAAAAGCGGAGGCCTAAGACCGTTCTCACTCAGCCACTCATAAGGACCTAAAGTTCACCTGCAACCCTAGGGTCACCCCTGCCTCTTAGGTCTCAACCCCTCACCAAGGGTCGGCTCAAAGGCCACCCAACCATTACTGCATGCTATTCACCTTGCTCGGTGCAGCCAAAATGTTGTCTCCAATCCAACGCATGACTGACTGTCTCACTGCGAGTCACCCAAGTACATGCATGCACATTCAGTTTCTAAGATGAGTAGAGTCGGGTTTGTTCTTATGTTTAAGGAAGATAAGCATGAGGGGTCTTTCAAGGGGGATCTTGTTTTTGTAGCCCAACTTCTTGATGGGCTTCAAGTATCAATGAAAAAGATGTTTGTTTATGCGGGTAAGGATTTCAAAAAATCATTTATAGCACTTAAGACTAGGTCACATAAACTCATCTAGAATGCATATTTTGAGGAGAGATGGTTTGCTTGATAAAATGAATGGAGATTTGCAAAATAAATGCGAGGCATGCCTAAGGGTAAAATGGTAAAAACATCCCTAAAAAGGTTGATAGGGTTACTAGGCTGTTAGATTTAATTCACTTCAATAAGTGTGGGCCAATGAGCATGCCAACCAAATGGCACATGAGGTACTTCATAATTTTCATCGATGACCACTCTCGGTTAAGATGCACTTACCGTTTGAGGAGCAAAAGTGAGGCCTTAAGAAGATTCCATGAATATAAAGAGGCGGTGGAAAATCATGTAGGTCAAACCATTAAGAACCGGATAGAGGTGGTGAATATACTTCTCAAACCTTCAATGAATATTGTACACAATATGGAATCATTCACCAAACCACCATGCTTTATTCATTGAAGAAAAATGGGGTGGCCGAAAAAGGGAATATGACCCTAATAAAAATGGTGCGAAGTATGATGAGTACCACTAGTCTTGGTTTAGTATGATGAGTACACACTCATGATAGCTTGCATGGATGCCCTTTTAAATCACTCAGGAATGCTTATTTGAACATATTTTTCATCACCTTGGTCCCTGGTAGGAAGCAGGTCAATAAATCATACAAAACAGTGGAAAATTCTTGACATTCTCAGAATAGCTCCTAAATTTCTTAAGATCGTCATCAGCACTTTAAAAGACCACCTGCCAAGTTTCTTCATGATCAGCATGTTTAAGGTAGTGAACACAAATAAATAGTTTTCAAAAAATTGGCCTCTAGCACCCTGAAACAGACCCTACAACTGGAGCTACATTTTTTAGTATCTCAAATCCCTGTGGGACTACTGCCATTGGATCCAGCACGGTTGAAAACCCCTATGGGCCAAGTTTCGGGTTGATCAGACACTCCGGAACAACGATATGAGAAAAATATTGAAACAAGAGAGGTTGCATAGCACCAAAACACCATTAAAGGTGGCTGCTTTTACAATCACGAGTAGTCACTTTTAGAGCCTATAACTCACTCGTTCCAAATCGAATCTCTCCCAAATTTGGTGAGCATATTTGTCTCATCAAGATGATCAATTCGATATGTGGCACGCCCCGAGATGATATCCTAGCAAGGAGAAAGCCTAGAGAGGGGTTTTCGATGCGTGAAAAAATTACTTAAAATTTAACAGCAGCACACCTCCCTTGATGAACCAAATCACGACACTCACACAACGGATCGACTCAAAACCCATTCCATTGTGTGCGTAAGGTTTTGGGCTATCATTGGACTGAACCACGTACATGATGGACGGTCAGATTTCATGCACAAAGCTGACAAAGTTATTGAAATTTTGATTGCCGGATTCTAGATTCCGGTCAAAACTCAAAAGTTGTGAAATCTTCGTTTAGGCTCCAAATCGTGTTTCGATTGTTGCCACACATCGTGATGGCATGCTTAGTGCATTATGACAAAGAAATCATGGGAAAAACATTAAGAAAAGATCACACTACCGATCCGAAGTTTCCAAGATTCAAACAAATTTCAAGTCTCGTGATCATGACTCAAAACAATGATTCATGGCTCGAAGTTGGTACCAAAACAATCACCATGTCGAGCCCTACAAGAAAACAATATTCTTTTGATCAAATGGGCATTAGAACAATCCTAGGTTAGCCACGAAAGATCACGCAAGTTCTCGAGCAGCCACAAGGACTGTTTTGGAATTCCACATATTGTTAGGTATGGGCAAAACAGTCATTTTTCTCCCAATTTTATAATTTATTTTTATTCAATTAAATCTTAATTTTTAGTAATTAGGTCTAATTTTGATCCATCCACCATGTTTGGGCACAACTCTATATAAACGGGCGCTGCCTCATTGTAAACAAAACATGCATACCCCCCCACCACCTCTCGGTTTTGAGTGGATTATGTGAAGATTCAATAAAATTTTGATTCCATGCTTGTGCTTGTGAGTACGTCTTGGAGAGAGGGAGTGAGAAGACAAGGGTTGGTAACCTTCGAGCATGCAACTTTCTCTCTCCTCCCCTCTTTCTCTTTCTTCTCTCTTTCTCTCTCTTTTCTCTCTTTTCTCTCTTTCTTCTCAATTTTTCTTCTCTCCTTCTCTCTCTTCTTTCTCTTTCTTATCTCTCTTTCTCTCCATTTTCTCTCTTCTTCTCTCTCTTCTTTCTCTCTCTTCTCTCTTTCTCTCTCTTCTTCTCCCTCTTCATCTCTTAGTCGACGAGACTTAGCGCCAATTGGTCTCCTCTCTCTTCGTCTATCAGTCGATGAGACCTAACGTTGGTTGGTCTTCTCTCTCTTTATTTATCAGTTGACGAGACTTAGTGCCAGTTGATTTACTCTCTCTTCATCTATCAATCGGCAAGACCTAGCGGGGGTTGGTTTCCTCTCTCTTTGTCTATCAATCCGCGAGACCTAGCGTCGGTTGGTCTCCTCTCTCTTCGTTTATCAGTCGGTGAGACCTAATGCCGGTTGGTCTCCTTTTTCTTCTTCTACCAGTCGGTGCGGCCTAGTGTCGGATGTCTTTTCTCTCTCTACCAGTCGATAAGACCTAATGCCGATTGGTCTTCTCTCTCTCTTCTTCTACCAGTCAGTGAGGCCTAGCACCAGTTGTCTTTTCTCTCTCTATCAGTCTGTAAAGCCTAGCACCAGTTGGTCTTCTCCCTCTTCTTCTATCAGTCAGCGAGACCTCACGCCAACTGGTTTTCCCTCTCTTCTTCTGTCAACTGGTGAGACCTATTGCCAGTTGGCTCCCTTCCTCTCTTCTCATTTGACACAGTCGGTGAAGCATAGCACCGATGGATTCCTCTATCTCCCATCTCCTGAAAGAGTCAGCAATGTCTAGCGCCGTCTGCATCCCCTCTTCCTTCTTCTCTCTCCTTCATTCTATCCCCTTCTTCCCTTTAACCATTCCTCTGTTGCTCTCTCGTTCGACCAAGAGGGATTGAGGTTAGCATCTCATGGCATCCTGTCGTCTGGCCGTAATGTTGTTGCGTCAGGTTCGCTTGGCCCACTTTACTGCCATGACAGACCGACCATCATCCCCAACTAGTCAATATCAACAATAACATCTAGTAGCGATCCCTTGAGTCAGTCTCAATTACCGAGCCCGTTTTACTACCACGTTTTTTCAATTATCCACCAGCATAGTCACTGCCCTGACCTTCTCGCTTGGTTGAATCCTTCTCTCCCCCCGTCTTTCTTTCTTCTTTTTGGATACACATGCTTGCATACGTTCATAGAAGAGGAAAAGGGTGGAGCCTGACCCTCCTATCCCATAACCTTTGCCATATATGTGTGTGATTGCAGAAAGCAGAAAATAAGAAGAATATTAGCCAAGGGAGGCGATTCCGAACCAGTTTCATTATTGAGGGGATTTCTTCGTGATCTAAGAGGGCGCCCATGCGAGTCAGCCCGAGTAAGTCCCAAACCCAGCATTTAAATTCCTCTCTCACTGGTGCGTAATACTTGCCCACGTTTTCAAACGAGGTTCTTGAGAGAGCGATGTCACGAATGTCCCGAGTCTTCCTCGAAACCCGAAACGCGAGCTGCCTGATCCCCTAGGGATCTGGAGGGCGAGATCGAGGCATCTAACAAGCTTGGTGACTCCATTGGGGACTTACTACCCCTTTGTCGGATCGTTCTTGATTGGCAAGTTTCTTCTTTATCTGCTTTCATCATCTTTTCACATTCACTTATGGCTGCTCGGTTCTATAACCCATTCATTTGGATCGGGGATTTCTTATCCCCTTATTCGAGAGTGTCCTTGGGGAACAAGGTCCTTTGACCCCTTGTCTAGCTCTCAGGTCTTAATCTGGACCAGTGTGAGGAGGGACTTGAAGGTTCCTCACTGCTCATCTCTTAGCTCTGGTGGAAATTCCACCAAGGTGCCTTTCATGGGTGACACTTATCTTGCCCCACACAGCATGCACCTAACCACCGGCAAGTTACTTACCGGTCATGTTTCTGAGGTATGCCGGAAGGCTGCCCAGTCCCTTTTTGCAAATGGCAAGCAAGTTGCCATTGCTTCTGTGGGGTGCCATAAGGCTACCCCCCACATTCCTACACCAGGGGTCTCTTTCCCTAGATGCTTAACACAGAGAGGTGGACACCCCACGGTCTCCACCCCTTACACACACCACAAGACTCGTGGGTCAACCACTCGAGTCACACTTCGGGGCAACCCTTCTGTCACCTCGAGTCCGTGTCTAGGATCGAACCTTCCGAGGCCAAATCCTCCACATGCCACTCATGTGCATCTCACTAGTCGGGGCAACGCCATTATTGCGCCAACCCAAGTACACAGGAGATGACCTCCTCGTTCTCCTCCTATGCACACACAAGCGCACCCTATAATAAGGGGCAGGCCTGCACCTGTTCTCTTATAGACGGCTGCTCGTACTTCTTGGCCTCTTAAGGCTAGCTCACCTACAGGAGCTCAGGTGGACCCCCAGGTTTCTCAAGATCCTTCTTCAAGGGGCGCACACGTGTCGCCATCTAGGGCCTTCACTCGTCCTCGACTCAGACCTCCTCATGAGTCAACCCTACTCTTACTCGCTCCTTCATTGAGCAAGCACCTTCAGCCTTGGTACTCGACCATCCTGAACCAGCCTCAACACTTTGGTCATGTCTTTGAAGCTCGTAAGATAGATCGGGGCATGGACCTCATAGAAGATCGAGTCCTTCATCGTCCTCGGCCTAAGATGACTCCAGTTCTTGGCCGTCATCCTTTACCACATCTCTCTTATGTGCAAGAAGAGTTGACCAACCGCGACCTAGATCATAATTTTGGTAAGAGGTCCATCAAAACCTCAAGGCTAAACGCGATAGAGGTCTACAAATTTTGACTAAGGAGGTAACCTCAAGGCTAAACGGCCAATTTTGATGACCCTTTTCACCTAAATCCCTTCTACCCCCTTCAGACGACAAAGCCTGAAGAAGAGCTCTATGAGCCCTGTGCTTTGGTTACTGTTGCAGAAGAAGGCCAAGTGACTAAACAACCATGGTCCCAAGATCGTGGTGAACCGGCCCCACACTTACAATCCCAAGAACTAGTCCAAATGCTATCTGCGTACAAACGTTGAGTTCAGTTGGGCCATACTGACCCCTTACTGACTAACCTACCATGTCCGACCCGTCAAGCTCGCAAACCTTCTATCTCCACTAACGTGGACCTCCCTAGAGAAACGGTGAGCGTAATGGTCGTAAGCGAGCCCAGTGATGAGCATGAGGGTTGCATGAACAAGTTTGAGGATATGGTGCACGCGATGATGGAAAAGATCGATCCTATTGACGTTGCACACCAGTCGGCTAACCATGAGGTCAATTCCCATCACTTTGATGGTATACCTTCATGGCAGCCTCCTCCATCTACCTCACAGGACAATTCTGTCCCTCCACGACTTCCTAAAGAGCAGACAAATTCTAGGAGTACAGGGGACGACACCTTATCAAAGACCATACCCCTCCTCTATTGATCAAGTCCCGTTCCCCTCAGACTATACGAAAGGGAAGTTTCCTCTATTAAGTGGAACCACCTCCCCAAACTAGTAAATCACCCACTTCCAAGCGGCAGGTCGGGAAACGGCAGCTGACAGGAGACTTCTTCTTTGCCAGTTCATTGAGACTCTTGATGGCCTGACATTTCAATGGTATGCAGGACTTCCTCCAAACTCGGTGCATACATGGGAGGAGATGGAGAAACTGTTCTATCAACGCTTTTATGAGGTCGAGAGAGAGGTTCAACCATCGAGCTTCTCACCCTGACTCAAGACCCTGATGAGCCTGTAGATCAGTGCATATCAAGATGGAGAAACTTGGCTTCCCGCCATCCTAATCCTATGCTTGAGAAGGAAGCAGTCCAAACATACGTGCGGAATATGCTACCTGGAATCACTCTACATGTCGAGGCCTCCAATCCGACCTCCAAGTCAGAGTTGATCTCTAAATCAGTTCACATAGAAAGTTTGTCACACCACCATGGTGTATACCACCACGGCAGCTGACGGGAGACTTCTTCTTTGCCAGTTCGTTGAGACTCTTGATGGTCAGGTATTTCAATGGTATGCCGGACTTCCTCCAAACGCGGTGCATACATGGGAGGAGATCGAGAATTTGTTCTATCAATGCTTCTATAAGGTCGAGAGAGAGGTTCAAACCATTGAGCTTCTCACCCTGACTTAAGACCCTGATGAGCCTGTAGATCAGTGCATATCAAGATGGAGAAACTTGGCTTCCCGCCATCCTAATCCTATGCCTGAGAAGGAAGCAGTCCACATTTACGTGCGGAATATGCTACCTAAAATCGTTCTACATGTCGAGGCCTCCAATCCGACCTCCATGTCATAGTTAATCTCTAAATCAATTATAATAGAAAGTTTGTCACACCACCATGGTGCGACACGAAAGCCATCTAGAATTTCAGCAAGTAACTGGGGCAATGGTAGCTCTCGGAATAACACATGGGGCAGCCAATAGAAAGGGGTAATCAGTGCAGCCGTCATGGTCATTGATTCAAAGAAGGCTTCCCCCCAAACTTTGGACCTCTCTAAAGGGGTAATCGCAGCAACGGTAACATCCCAGGCTGGCAAGCAACAATCGTCATACAATAGGGTGCCTCCACCAGCCAACTTTGATTAGAATAATTATCTCTCCAGGCATAGGAATAAGGTTTATCCCTTCGAGAAGGAATGGGTCCCTTCGTTTTTCCAGTTATTATTGGAGTAGAATATAATCTAGCTTCCAAAAACCAAGTTCCATGAGCAATCTAGCCATGACGATCAAGCGAATTATTATACTTATCATTGGAGGATTAATCATCCTACGGATGACTACTACACGCTAAAGGACATCATTGAGGCTCTGATTCAGAAGGGTCAGATAAATCTTGAAGATCCAAAGAAGGTGTTCGGGGTAACTGAGGCCTCTCATGTTGTAACCATCTAGGAGGAGGATGAAGTGCCTGGGATTCTCTACACCTTCTTCATTATAATGCTTCAGGAAGGCATAATCACACCAAAGCAGGCATGACAACCCCTTCGCCTTGTTAAGGGGACTGAAGATCGTTGGTGTCCATACCATCAAATAAGAGGTCATTACTTGTCAGAATGCACAGCTTTCCTTGACATATTCGCAAAGAAGATGCGAGAGTATGAAGAATTCTACGATCTTCTTAGAAGTGATCCTCAAATCATTTCCTCATTGGGGCAAGAAGATCTCACATGGCAAGACCTTCCAATAAATGACTCAGACCCTGCAGAACGCTAAAATTCCCAGCCATGGATGATCTACCACGGCCGAAGGAGACTCAATTCTTTAAGGAGAGAAGCAGTTCGTCAAGCTAAGGCTGTTCGCCAGCCCAACGAGACGAATCACACATTACCTCGAAAAACTAGAAAAAAGAAGGGCACCAAGGGCTACTCACCGAAAAAACAAGACCTCTCAACCCATAGACGAGCAGGAATTTCTTTGTTGCCAACTTTGCTGGACTTCATCCATGACACGATCCTTTTTCCTTCTTCATCCTGTTAAGAAGACGTCCTCGTGACATATTCCACTCAACAAACGTCCGATGAGGGTGGCGCGTTAAAAGCACTCTCCAACGGTATGAGCAAGGGAAAGACCTAAAAGATCACCTGCACCTGTCCAATCCTGGTGATGATGTAAAACGCTGCCCAGATCAGTCGGATGAGGGGAACAACCTTAAAAGTCCCCCACTTTGCAACCCTTCTCCATCTTCTTCTTCTTCTTCTCATTCTCTTATGTCTTCTGCAGATATGACCTCGATGTGCCAAGACTTTGAGGCTCTGAATTGGGAATTCGAAGGAATCAATATAAGCAGGACACAAAGGAAGCGATTGAGAATGACCTTAGCATAGGCAGCAGGATTCTTAGCAGTTGCTGATGCCCTGGTAGCTAAAGCCAAGGTAGAGCCACCTTCATCAAAGAAGCGCAAGAAGTTAAAGCCAAAGATACCCCAGTGGCCCCTTGGGCCTGACTTCTAGCAGAGATTGACAGAATCAAGAGGACAAAGCTTTTATTCTCAAGAGGCTTGCCACATGATACAAGCCTGTGAAGAGCCGGCTGGCTTGGAGAAAACACTCCAGGCATCCGTACAAATACTGTATGGTTCGTAAGAATACCCTCTTCACATTATCATCACTGAACCTCAATTCCCCTCTAATGTTCAAGACAAGCCTCTCCAACCTGACGTGTTCACCACGTTTGTGATTGACCTTTCTGTCACACGATTCAAGGAAGGTGTAGAAATTATGACCCACTCGGGATCTCTATCAGAGGTAGAAATGTCAGGATCATGGGTCTTTGCACTTGAGGTTGATAAAAAAATCTCTGAGAATGACGATGAAGAACTGCAAGCTGCTCCAGAAGAATGAGAAGAAGGTGGTCAAGCCATAGCTGACGAACTTGAGGAAACAAATCTTGAGATGAAGAGGATCCCAAACCCACTTTCATTTCAGCTAATATGCCTCCAAGAGAAAAACAAGATTTCACGACCGAGACGTCTTTGCTTAGCACTATCATGAGATGCCTGGGTTAGACCCTCAAGTAGCAAGTTCACCATCTCCGCATCGATCCAACTATCAAGCCAGTCAAATAGAAGTCGAGAAGGTTCAGGCCTAACCTCGAGATGCAGATAGACGTTGAGATAACAAAGCTCAGACAAGCAGGTTTCATCTGTGAAGTCAAATACCCAAAATGGCTAGCAAATGTCGTTTCAATCAAGAAAAAGAATGGTAAAAGAGAAGGATGCACACATGAAGGACCTTGAAAAAGTATTTGAGAGACTACGTCTTCATCAACTTAAAATGAACCCGCTAAAATATGCTTTTGGCGTGCGCTCCGAAAAATTCTTGGGGTTCGTTGTCAGACATCGAGGACTTGAAGTTGAGCCAGTTAACATCAAAGCAATCCAAGAAATGCCGTCACCTACTACACTTCGAGAACTGCACTCTCTTCAAGGGCAACTGGCATACATTCGCAGGTACATCTCGAACCTCTTAGGTCGTTGTAAACCCTTTGCACACCTGCTAAAGAAAGATACCCCATTCATCTACGATGAAGCACGTCAGATACCCCATTCATCTACGATGAAGCACGTCAGGCAGCCCTTGACGACATCAAGCATTGTTTGCTCAACCCTCCAGTGCTCTCTACACAAGTATTGGGGAAACCCCTCATTCTGTACATGACTGCTTTAGACTAGTCACTCGAAGCATTGTTAGCACAAAACAATGAAGAGGGAAAGGAGACTGCGTTATATTACCTCAGCCGTAGGATGCAAGGAATCGAGATGAACTATCCCCCTATTGAGAAGATGTGTCTGGCGCTGATCTTCACAGTACAAAAACTTTGCCATTACTTGCTTGGTCATGAAGTGAAACTTATATCAAAAGCTGATCCTGTAAAATTTCTCATGACACGCCCATATTTGGGATGCCTTGCCAAGTGGGCATTATTGCTGATGGAGTTTGACGTCACATATGTCCCACAAAAGTCCATCAAGGGCCCGACCTTGGCTTACATTCTAGTAGAACACCCCGTGCCGGCCGAATCTCCTCAATCAAGCAACCGCCTTAATGAAGAAATATTCTGTGCTAACCTTGCTCTTATGCGGGAATTATACTTTGACGGAGCCTTCTAATCAGAACGAGGAGGCACCAGAGTAGTATTCTTGACTCTTACAGGAGGAATACTGCCACTTTCTTTCTCTCTCACTCAAGCCGGTTCTCATAATGAAGCAGAATATCAGGCCCTTATAATCGGACTCAAGATAGCTTTCAATCTCGACTTGGAGCAGCTCAAGAACTATGGTGACTCTGAGTTGGTTTTCCGACAGCTCAAAGGGATTTATGATGTAAGAAAAGACACCCTCAAGTCTTATCATGATACTGCAAAATCATTTATGGCCCAATTCGAAGACGTAACCCTGAGTCACATCCACAGGAGGCTAAATTGCAGGCTGATGCACAAGCGAAACTCGGTGCTACAATTCAGTTGTCCTCATCAAGACCCATGCTTGTTTGGGTGGTGGAATGGAGACACATCGAGCTGAGAGCTGAAGTCGATGCGGATGACGAGAGAAATGTCTTCCCTGAGTGTCCTCCTTATCCATTTGAAGCACTTCTATCGACCAAATAAGTAATCAATACCAAACAAGAATTGGCACAGAGTCAAGGAACTAAGGGTCAAAATCAAGATCCACAATTCTTTGACCCAATATGCGTAGAAATTGAGCAGGTCGAAGATTGGAGAGACCCCATTACTAGTTTCCTAAAACATGATAGGCTCCCGGAAGATCGTGCTGAACGCCACAGTATACGTTGAATGTCCACCAAGTACACCCTCCTCGAAGGTGATGTTCTCTTTAGACGGTCATTTGACGTCATTCTTTTGAGATGTGTCGACATCCAAGAGGCAAATAAGGTGTTAGAAGAAGTCCACTCAGGCATTTGTGGGCTGCACTAGTCCGACCCTAAGATCTATGAACAATTATGCAGGTTGGGATACTATTGGCCTTCTATGATCGTCGATTCCTTAAGCTATGCTAAAAAGTGGCAGGTATGCCAAATACATTCTAGCCTGGTTCACCAGCCTCCAGAGCCCTTACACCCTACGGCTGCATCATGGCCCTTCTTACGATGGGGTATGGATACCATAAGGCCCATTGACCCCCCTTCTGCAATGGGCCATCTTTTCATCCTAGCTGCAACATATTATTTCTCTAAGTGGGCTGAAGCGGTCCCCCTTAAGCAAGTTCCTAGGATAGCGGTGGCCTACTTTGTTCGACATCATATCATATACCGCTTCGGAGTGCCTGACCGGATCATTTCTGACAATGGCCCTCAAAGGAGTTATCACATTGATCGTCTAGTTAACCAGTTAGTTTCGAATGGAGGTACTCGATTATGTACCACCCTCGAGTGAATGGATTAGCTGAGGCTTTTAATAAGACTCTATGCAATGTTCTAAGAAAGTCAGTATAAAAAACAAGGAAGAACTGACATGAGATGCTTCCCAAAGCACTGTGGGCTTATCTCACTACTATACAAAATGCTACCCATTCCACTCCTTATTCTCTGGTCTATGGGGGTGAAGCAGTTTTAACTCTAGAAATACAAATCCCTTCATTGCGAGTCGCTATTCACCAGGGTATAACCGAAGATGAGAGAATCAAGCTCTGGTATCAAGAATTGGATACAGGCTAGAGGCTAGAGGCTCAACAGAACCTTGAACTCAACCAAGGGGGAATGAAGAGCGCTTTTGACAAGTTTGTCAAGATCCGCTCATTCACTTCTGTTGATTTATTATTAGTTGTCAAGAGGCCTATTGTTATGCAAGGCCGGTGTAAAGGGAAGTTTGAGCCTAAGTGAGAGGTCCCTTTATAGTAAAAAAGGTATCACCCAACGGGGCCTACATACTAGCACATCCTGGTGGAGAAGAGGTGATGCCCCTATCAACAAGCAATACCTAAAGAAGTACTATCCGTGATGCGTGTTCAAAAGAAAGAGACTCAACGTGAAAACAAGCAAGATAGTCCAAACAAAATCCTAACTTTTTTCTTTTATATTCAGTAAAAATGAGTTACAAGTTATAAGAACCCATTACTGGGGAGGTTACAAGTCTCTTGCATCTGACGATAAGAGGACAATTATAAACCAAAACTTGTGCTTTTGCTCTTGCATCTGAGAGTAAGAGGACTGTTATAAGCTAAAACAAATGCGTGTCTCATGAGGAAAAAGCAAACCCACAAAAGGAAGGACCTCCTCATGAAGAAGAAGCGAAACCACTTGGAGAGTTAGCTTTAATTCATCTAACGAGTTAGTTAAGAGGATGGTTACCAGCCAGAAGAAAAAGCAGAGCCACTTCAAGAAGTTAACCTCAGTCCATTGTATGTAAAACATACAAGCCAGATACCTCATCTGACGTGTATGTCAAACATACGATGTAGGATCAATTTGATGTGTATATTAATCATACAAGGGGGGCTGCCCTGGCAAGGAGCTGACCTTTGACGGAAAGCATGCCCTGTTCACAGTGGATGCCCTTCCACAAAACAACATGGACCTCACTGTTATTCTAGAGGATTTGTCTTCCAACAGGTACCACAAGCCATGCCCCATCCTTCGCCACTTTTTGCCGGCTCATGGACATCGTCGTACGTAGCTCATCACCGAACGCCATGAACCCCGCACGTGACTTACCGACCCATGCGAGCATCAGTCTTTGCATTATGATAAGCCACATGTGCTGATCAACGTCGATTGAAGCCAGCGCCATCTGAGTCCTCCAGTGGCCAGCACCGGTTGCGTGCCCAACCCCTTGCGCTGGCTGTTTTGCTTGAGGGTCAACGTCAATTGTATTAGTACTCTAAATCTTCAACACCGGTTACCTTAGCCAGTTGGACTTCTGTTAGTGCCTGCCCTGTTGCGACTGTTCGCCTCTTGAGATTCCTCATTTTCGCACCTCCTTAAATGGTCACCGGATTTTCAAGGACGACAGTTCACCTTCAGCAATCGTACGCCTTTCTAGCAACGGTTCACCTCTAGCAACTATATGCCTTCGCCACAACGTTTCACCTCCCGTGACCGTTCATCTTATGTAGGAATTGCTCCCACACAGCCGAAAACTCATTGAAAAACCTTCCCGCCTATCTTTTTAGCCTGGAATTCACCAAAATCACATCGGAAGGCTTCTGCAGACTTCCATTAAGTCTCCAGAAACCTCTGCGAAACCACAAAAGTGCCTAAAAACTTCCACAACAGCCCGGAAACCCCTTAAAAAAACCCCGAAAAGCCCTCAAGACTTGCGTAAATACTCACTGATGTGTTTCTCGCCTCTTCCCAAAAGAAAAATGATAGCCGGAGCCTCCTCTGCTTCCCGAAAAGATTCCAGGAAAGCTCTCTTTTCCTTGATACTTTCTCCGTAAACTCATTGAATCCTTGGCAAAGTTTGTTCAACGAAGTTCTTCTCTGCAGGACCCTTGACCGAAAGCCTGCTGCTTGCCGAAGAACCTTCCTCATAGAGACTGTTGCTAAAGTCCCATTGCTCGTCGGAAACTACGAATGAGCGCTTTCTCCTCATGGTTAAAGAAAACTTGTGCCTAAGTTTCTTTACCTTTGGTGAAAATAAGGGAAAACAGTATTTTACCTCCTTATATAGACTACATTGCCCTCGAATGCCCCTCACAAATTGGGAAATCTAGTTGCGTCGAAGGGAAGACAAGCAATAACAACCGGGTTGGGCTTTACATGAGGTCCGAGGTAACTCTCATCGTTCCATCCCCAATGCCAGTTGACACGGGGGCATGATGATTTCCAAAACAACCCTAGCGCCAATTGACTTAGCGTCGGGAGTGTTTCCAAATCCATCCCCAGCGCCGGTTAAATTTCCAAACAACCCTAGCACCAATTGATGCAGTGCCATGTGTGTTTCCAAATACGACCCTAGCACCGGTTGACTTAACGCCGGGTGTGTTTCCAAATACAACCTTAGCGTCGGTTGACTTGGCGCCGAGTGGGTCTCTGACACTCCCCTAGCACCAATTAACTTCAGATAATCTGGGTCATTCACAAGCTGAACAGCACCGATTGTGTTAGAACTTAGCGCCGATTGTGCTTGAACTCAGTGTCGATTGTGTTAGAACTCAGCTTTGGTTGTGTTGTGAGAACTCAGTGCCGATTGAAAATTCGCAACAAACCATGAGCGTTACACATGGCATCGGCTGTATTTCAAGCAGTGTATGCCCTACCACTATCCCTAATGGACTTGCACCCAGGCCGTTGCACCTAAACTATGACCTCCCCAATGGAGTCATGAGCTGTCCCTCATCCCCCACTAGAAGTCACACTCAAACTGCGGCCCATCATCTTCAATGAAGTTAGGGTCATTCTCACATCCCCAATACTCAGTGGGTCAGCTTCACACTAAGCTACCTTATACCCAAGGTCCACTTCTGTTGGTCATCCTTCATCAGGCCACCATTTCCACATAGTTCTCAATTTGTGAATGGTCTTAGCCATGTTATCCCTAGGCAGTTAGATTACCGTCTACATGCCTATTCCCCATGGAGCTCCAGCTACATAGCGATACACACAACGGTCCATGCTACATGACCCTAAACTGCACAGCCTTGGTCTAGATGCAGAACCCTAAACTCCGCAGTCCATACTATATGACCTTAAACTATAGCGGAGGTCTAGTTACATGACCTTAAACTGCATGGTCTTAAGTTGTATGACTTTGAACTGGATAACTATAGTCCTAGTTGTGCGACCTTAAACTGCATAACCATGGTCCAAACGATATGGCCTTAAACTGTAGCGGAGGTCTAGTTGCCGACCTTAAATTGCATGGTCCAAACTATATGACCTTAAACCATACTCTACGTCCCGGTCGCATGACGTTAAATTGCACAACACCATGGTCCGAACTATATGAATTTAAACTTTAGCGGACATCAAGTTGAATGACCTTAAACTGCATGGTCCTAGTTATATGAATTTAAAACTACATAACCACGGTCCAACTATATGACCTTAAACCATAATACACGCCCTGGTTGCATGACGATAAACTGCTTTGCCCAGATCAAGGAGGCATGACCATAAACTCGACCCCACATATGCGCACACACCTTTACGTGCACTTTAATGCACGCCTTTCCTAACCTACCTGTTAGTGTGCGCCCATCACCATCATTACCTCCCCAAGAGTTCATCACCCTACGTCATTCCCCAGTGAGTCTCACCCATGCTCACAAAACGGTGAACCATCCCGTCATCCATACTCGTTGTAAGTTAGTGGGTCACCAACGTCCCGTCACCTTTCATACATCACCCATCTCTCATGGGTAGCCTCGAGCCCTCTCCCCAAGTGAGCCAAACCACCACCATACTCACTCCATGGCCTTCATAGACTATCATCCATCGTCATAAGGTCCAGTGGTATGACCTTAAACCATTGCGCACGTCCAAGCCGCATGATGTTATCCTGTTTTGCATGGGTCCCGAAGGCATGACCTTAAACACGTCCTCACAAAAAAAGAAGAAGAAGAAAGAAAAGAAATATCGGTCATGGTGTATACTTGAACAAGGGAACGCTATGAGTAAAAATGACGGATGGGCATGGTCATGAAAC
Organism: Amborella trichopoda; assembly: GCF_054954075.1. Taxonomy (NCBI): domain Eukaryota; kingdom Viridiplantae; phylum Streptophyta; class Magnoliopsida; order Amborellales; family Amborellaceae; genus Amborella; species Amborella trichopoda. The sequence goes on from NC_142339.1 coordinate 31,129,094, forward strand.
CATGAGTAAAAGAGTTCCGTGAATAAAAAACCGGGCATGTTGAAAACCCGAAAGGGCATCGTGAGTAAAAATGGAGAAAAAGGGTGGATATAGTCGAAAGGTCATGGGTAAAAGAGCCCCCCCTTCCCCTCAAAAAAAAGAAGTTGGTGAAAACTGTCTCTACGATGCCACTTCCCAAGTTCAAGCAAATATCCGAGAAGGAAGCTTGGACCAATAAATAGGTTGATGCAACATTTGCTTCCACTGGTGACTTTAGTCAGCACTCCCTTCATCGTCAAGTTGTCCAATAGGGTGTAGACGTTAAAATCAACCTTGGACATTCCTTCTTCAGTCCTGGGTGAGTAGGTAGCCTAGTCAACGTCCTTCTTCAGTCCTGGGTGAATAAATAGCCCAGTCAACATCCTTCTCCAGTCTTGGGTGAATAAGTAGCCCTGTCGACATCCTTCTCCAGTCCTGGGTGAAAAGGTAGCCCAATCGACATCTTTCTTCAGTTCGGGGCAAATAGGTTGCCCAGTCGATGTTCCTCTTCAGTCCTGGGTGAACAAGTAGCCCAGCCCACTTCCTTCTTCAGTCCTGGGTGAACAGGTGGCCCAGTCGACATCCTTCTTCAGTATTGGGTGATTACGTAGCCCAGTCGACATCCTTCTTCAGTCCTGGGTGAACAGGTAGCCCAGTCGACGACCTTCTTCATAGCTGGGTGATGACATAGCCCCCTCATTATCCCTTCTTCAAGGACCTCCTCCCCATGCATGGAGTGTGCATGCCATCTCCTTCTCTTATAGACCGCCTCCCCATGCACAGAGTGTGCATGCCTTCTCCTTCTCTTATTGACCTCCTCCCCATGCATTGAGTGTGTATGCCTTCTCCTTCTCTTATAGACCTCCTCCCCATGCATGGAGTGTGCATGCCATCTCCTTCTCTTATAGACCTCCTCCCCATGCACAGAGTGTGCATGCCTTCTCCTTCTCTTATAGACCTCCTCCCCATGCATTGAGTGTGCATGCCTTCTCCTTCTCTTATAGACCTCCTCCCCATGCATGGAGTGTGCATGCCTTCTCCTTCTCTTAAAGACCTCCTCCCCATGCACGGAGTGTGCATGCCTTCTCCTTCTCTTATAGACGTCCTCCCCATGCAAGGAGTGTGCATGCCTTCTCCTTCTCTCATAGACCTCCTCCCCATGCACAGAGTGTGCATGCCTTCTCCTTCTCTTATAGACCTCCTCCCCATGAACGGAGTGTGCATGCCTTCTCCTTCTCTTATAGACCTCTTCCCCATGCATGAAGTGTGCATGCGTTCTCCTTCTTCTATAGACCCCTCTCTCCATGAGGGTAGGTGACGAAGTTGCCTAGTCATCATCCTTTCAAGGAAGAAATTGACAAAGCTAGAGCAGAACCTGCTAGAGACTTTAGCTTGCCTACCTGGCATGACCAGACCTTCGGGATCGGCTAATAGAACTTGCCTTCGACTGGACTCCGTAGACGAGACCAATAGTGATACTCTGATTGTCAAAAGCAAACGTGGTGTGACAGAAAAAAAATGTTGTCAAAAAGTCTCTTCTCCATCTAAAGTCTCCACGGACTGACCCACGAACAATGTATCCCTACGTTTGAGCAGCTTAGTTACACCATTACATGAATCTCTTCCACGTTCACGTGTTCTTGTGGCTCAGAAGGAAAAAGTAAAATTCGAAGGAAACTTTTTGAATGATTTTACTTCTCGCTTCTCTTGAAGAACAACATTTGGCAGGGCAAGCTGCTGGAACGTATTTTCATCACCATGGTCCCTGGTAGGAAGCAAGTCAATGAAGCCTACAAAACAGTGGAAAATTTTTGACAGTCTCAGAATGGCCTAAACATTACTCAAGATCGTCATCAAAACTTCCAAAGACCACCTGCCAAGTTTCATCATGATCAGACATGTCTAAGGTAGTGAACACAAAGAAATAGTTTTCAAAAAATTAGCCTCTAGCACCATGAAACAGACCCTACAACTAGAGCTACATTTTCAATGTCTCGAATCCCTATGGGACTATTGCTATTGGATTCGACACGATCGAAAACCCCTATGGGCCAAGTTTCATCTTGATCAAACACTCCAGAACAAAGATATGAGCAAATCATTGAAACAAGAGAGGTCGCACACTATTCCCGTCTGGCCTCACTGCACCAAAACACCATTAAAGATGGTTGTTTTTACAGTCAAGAGAAGTCAAGTTTGGAGCCCGAATGTCACTTGTTCCATGTCGGATCGCTCCCAAATTGGATGAGCATATTCATCTCATCAAGACGAACAATTCGATATGTGGCACGCCCCGAGACGATATCCGAGCAGGGAGAAAAGCTAGAGAGAATTTGCCAATCTGTGAAAAATTTGCAGAAAATTCAACAGGGAGATGCCTCGCTCGATGAACCAAATCATGATGCTCACGTAATGGATCGACGCAAAATCAATTCTATTGTGTGCGTAAGGTTCTGGGCTATCATTGGACCGATCCATGTACATGATAGACAGTCAGGTTTCATGCATGATGCTGACAAAGTTATAGAAATTCCAGCCTCCAGATTCTAGATTCCAGCTAAAACTCAAAAGTTACGAAATCTTCGTTTGGGCTCCAAATCTCTTTCCAATTGTTGCCACGTGATCGTGATGACATGCTTAGTGCGCTACGATAAAGAAATCACAAAAAAACATTAAGGAAGGATTGCACTACCGATCTGAAGTTTCCAAGACTCAAACAAATTTCAAGTCTCGTGATCATGACTCAAAAACATGATTCATGGCTCGAAGTTGGTATCAAAACAATCGCCATGTCGAGCCCTACAAGAAAACAATAATCTTTCGATCAAGCAAGCATCAAAACAATCTTGGGTCAGCCACGGAAGATCACACAAGTTCTTGGGCAGCCACATGGACTGTTATGAAATTCCACACATTGTTAGGCAAGAGCAAAATAGTCATTATACAGCCATTTTTAGATTTCTTTTAATTCAATTAAATCTTAAGTTTTCGTAATTAAGTCTAATTTTGATCAATCCACCCATGTTTGGGCACAACTTTATATAAATAGGTACTGTCTCATTGTAAAAAAAAGATACAGACCCCACCACCTCTCCGTTTTGAGTGGCTTCTTTGAAGATTCAATAAAATTTTGATTGTTTGCTTGAGCCTGTGAGTACATCTTAGAGAGAGAGAGATGAGAGAGAAGAAAAGGGTCGGTACCCTTTGGGTAGGCAACTTTCTCTCTCCTCCCCTCTCTCTCTTTCTTCTCGCTTTCTCTCTCTTCTTTCTTCTCTCTCTTCTTCTCTCTTTCTCTCTCTTATTTCTCTCTCCTCTTTCTCTCTTTCTCTCTCTTCTTTCCCTTTCTTCTCTCTCTTTTTCTCTCCTTTCTCTCTTCTTCTCTCTCTCTTCTTTCTCTCTCGTCTCTCTTTCTCTCACTTCTTCTCCCTCTTCATCTACTAGTCGACAAGACCAAGCATTGAGTGGTCTCCTCTCCCTTCATCTATCAATCGTTGAGACCTAGTGCCGGCTGGTCTTCTCTCTCTTCATCTATCAGTCAGTGAGACCTAGTGCAGGTTAGTTTCATCTCCCTTCATCTATTAGTCGGTGAGACCTAGCACCAGTTGGTTTCCTCTCTCTTCGTCTATCAGTCAACGAGATCGAGTGCCGGTTGGTCTCCTCTCTCTTTGTTTATCAGTTGGTGAGACCCAGCTCCAGTGGGTCTCCTCTCTCTTTTTCTACCAGTCGGCGAGGCCTAGCGTCAGTTATCTATTCTGTCTCTATCAGTCTACGAGACCTAACATTGGTTGATCTTCTCTCTCTTCTTCTACCTGTCAGTGAGGTCTAGCACCGGTTGTCTTTTCTCTCTCTAACTGTCGGTGAGGCCTAGAGCCGATTAATATTCTCCCTCTTCTTCTATCAGCCAGCGAGACTTAGTGCCAACTGGTTTTTCTTCTCTTCTTTTGTTAACTGGCGAGACCTAGCACCAGTTGGCTCCCTTCCTCTCTTCTCATCAGACACAATCAGTGAAGCTTAACGCCGACTGCTTCCTCTCTCTCCTATCTCCTGAAACAGTCGGCGATGTCTAAGGCTGACTACATCTCCTCTTCCTTCTTCTCTCTCCTTCCGTCTATCCCCTTCTTCTCTTTAACCATTCCTTTGCTACTCTCTCGTTTGACCAAGAGGGATTAAGGTTACCATCTCATGGTAGTCCTGTCATTTAGCCGTAATGTTGTTGCGTCAGGTTCACTTAGCACGCTTTACTGCCACGACAGACCGACCATCGTGCTTAGCTAGTCGATATCGACATTAACATCTAGTAGCAATCTTGTGAGTCAGTCTCAGTTACCAAGCTCGTTTCGCCACCACGTTATGTCATTTATCAACCAGCTTAGTCACTGCCCTGACCTTCTCGCTTAATCGAATCCTTCTCTCCCCCTGTCTTTCTTTCTTCTTTTTGAATAAGCATGCTTGCATACGTTCATAATAGAGGAAAAGTGTGACTCCTATAACCTTTACCATATATGTGTGTGATTGCAGAAAGCAAAAAATAAGAACAATACGATCCAAGGGAGGGGATTCCGATAGAGTTTCATTACTGAGGGACTTTCTTCGTGATCTAAGAGGGCACCTACACTAGTCAGCCCAAGTAAGTCCCGAACCCACCTTTGAAATTCCTGTCACATCGGTTGGTAACACTTGCCCCCGTTTTCGAATGAGGTTCCCGAGAGACCGATCTCACGAATGTTCCAAGTCTTCCTCGAAACTCGAGCCACGAGCCCCCCGATCCCCTAAGGATCCGGAGGGCGAGATCGAGGCACTTAATGAATGCCCTCTGGTTCATGACCAGTTCGAAACTACCTCCCTCGACCCGTCTTCTTCTCTTTCTGCAATCACACACACATTAATTTACAAGACGTGGGTCAAAAGACCTCACTTTGTTTTTAGGCAAATGCACACGAGTGTGTACATTCGAGGGTTGAATAAAGAGATGGAGACCAGTTTGCTTTTCACCTCATTTTCCAGATGAAGAAAAGACTAAGGGCTGGTGTTAGAAAGTGAAAGACCAGTATGATTTTTAACTAATCTTTCAAATTGGATGTTTTGAGGTTGGTTTGCTTTTCACCCAATATGCTAAAGAAGGAACTTTGAAGACAGGTTTGGTTTTCACCCTGTAATTCAAAGAAAGAACTTTGTTTTGATAGAGAACCGAGGACTCATGATGCGAATAAAGCAAAATAAAGAAAAAGGGAGAGAACTTGGTTTGGTTCTCATCCCAATTCTTCTTATGCATATTGCAAAGGGAGAGAACTTGGTTTGGTTTTCATCCCAATTCTTCTTATGCATATTGCAAAGAACTTTTGGGAAAAACAGAAGAGCAGAGGGAAGAACAAGACACAGGTGGCGACTAGAGCTATTGTTTATGTTAGGGGGGAAATATGAGGATAGGGACAAAGGCGGCGGCTAGAATTGTCGTGTGTGTCAAGGGGACATGAAGAAAGGTAACACAAGTGGAGGCTAAAGCTGCCGTCTGTGTCAAAGAAAAGAAGTGACATGGGAGGCGACGAGAGCTTCCATTTGGGTCATACACAGGCAACGGTTAAGATTACCGTCTATGTCATACATAGGCAGTGGCTAACACTGCCATCTATGTGAGAGGGGAAGGGTGAGGGACGGGAAAAAGAGAAAGAAGAAAAGGGTTTACACATGCGACAGTTAAAACTGCTGGCTGTGTAAATCATAAGAGAAGAAAGAAGAGAGAGAAAGTTTACCCAGACGGTAATTAAGGTTGTCGCCTATGTAAATCATAAGAGAAGAGGGATGAGAGAGAAAAGATTTACACAGGTGATGGCTAAGGTTGTTGTCTGTGTAAAATGTAAGAGAAGAGAGATGAGAGAGAAAGGTTTACACAAGCGGCGGCTAAGGTTACCGCTTGTGTAGAACGTAAGAGAAGAGAAATGAGACAGAGGAGTTTACATAAGTGGCTGCTAAGGCTGCCGTCTGTGTAAATCACACCAAAAAAGAATGAAGAGAGAGGAGAGCAGAAGAAAGAGATGAGAGAGAAAGAGGTAGAAAACCATAAAGGATCATCGAGACCCACAAGTACGAGTAGGCCCACATCACTACCCATGTGGGGAGAGAGAGGGAGAAAGAAGTCAAAGGAGATGCATTGAGATCTGCAAGTATGAGCAACTCCACATTGCCCCCTGTGTGGAGTGAAAAGCAAGGAGGGAGAAGAGAGAGAAAGAAGAGGAAGGGAGAAGAGAGAGAAAGAAGAGGAAGGGAGAAGAGAGAGAAAGAAAAGGAAGAGAGAAGAGAGAGAAAGAAGAGGAAGGGAGAAAAGAGAGAAATTAGAGGAGAGAGAAGAGAGAGAAAGAAGAGGAAAGGAGAAAAGAAATAAAGCGAGAAGAAAAAGAGAGAAGAGAGAGAAAGAAAGAGAGAGATAAAAGAGGAAGGGAGAAGAGAGAAAGAAGAGAAGAAGATGAGAGAGAAAGAAGAGGAAGGGAGAAGAGAGACAAAGGAGCGAAAGGGAGAGAAGAGAGAAAGAAAGAGAGAGAGAAAGAAGAAAGAGAAAGAAGAGGAGAGAGAGTTAACTTGGGATACCAAACAATTTCTTCTCTCTCCTCTCTCTCTCCCCAAGACGTGACCCAAGTTTTTCAAAGAGAAAAAGGAATTTTTTATTGATTTTTCTCGAGGTCCTTTATAATTGGATGCGTACGTGTATATATAGAGGTGGGGCCTAAAGGGGGGCGTACACTCAAAAGTTGACCTAATTGTCAAAAATTGGGCATTAAAATAATTAAAGAAAATCTAAGAAAATGGGGCAAAATGATGATTTTTCCCCTCAACCTTCAATTCATGAAATTCCATTTCAATTCTTATTTTTGCCCTAGAACTTGTGCGATCTTTCAATGCTGATTCGGGCTCCGGCGCTCGTTCGCCCAAAAGACGATTTTTTTCTTGCTTGACTCAGAATAATGATCATTTTGATACCCATTTTGAGCCATGGATCGGGTTTTTGGGCCATGATTATGTGATGCGAAACTTATGAGAACTTGTGATCTTCGAATCAAGATTACACTCATTTCTCATCATGTTTTCATGATTTCTTCACTGAATTGTGATGAGCACACTGTCACAAACGTTTGGCAACAAACCTAGCTCAATTTCATGTCCAAATGGCCATTTTCCACTTTTGAACTTTTGGCTGGAATTTGAATTTCGGTCACCAGAATTTACAGCAACTTTGTCGTCCTCGTGTGTCGAATCCGACCGTTCATCACGTGCGAGGTTCGACTCTAATGAAACCTTGGACCTTGCACATACAATGGAACTGGTTTCAGGTTGATCAGAGGCACGAGCGCTGTGATACGGCCGCTCGATCGAGGCCTGCCCCTGCTGAATTTTTTGCAACTTGACCATGAATCAGAAACTTCTCTCTAGCTTTTCTCCCTACTCGAGCGACGACACGAGTCGTGCCACATATCAAAATGCTCAAAATGATGAGACGAACACGATCCTAAAATTTGGACTCGATCTGACTCAAGATGAGAGAGATACAACCTTTCAAATTTCAGCCCGAAGCTATGAAACTCAGTTTCCATTAATAGAAATCGGTTCACTGAAGGCGCATGGGAATAACGTGTGGCCTACCTATTTTGGGTAATTTAGCCATAACTTTATCCTAGAGTATCTGATCAAGCTAAAAATTGACCCAAAGGGGTTTTCAAACTTCTCGGATCCAATGGAGATGGTCTCACAGTCATTTGACACTCTAAAAATAGGGCTACAGTTATGAGGTCCATTTTAGGCTGCTAGAAGCCGATTTTTCTCAAAAATGTTTCTTCGTCTGCACTGCTCAAGACTTGCTGGATCGGGATCAAACTTGGCTGGTGGCCTTATGGAGTCCCTATGAACATTTTTGCTCATTCTTGGTCTATTCTAAGACTGTAAAAAATTCCACTTGTGTATCAGGGTTTACTGTCCTAGCTTCGCTTTGTTCCACATCAAGGATACAAGGTGATGAAAAATGCCCTCAAACATATATAACCTAAAGAGGGTTGACTTCCATGATATTGAGCCTCACAAAGAAGTTGAATAACCCCATCTTAGAAGAAGTGAGAATGAGAAAGTCACGTGAATTCTTTACCTACCTTAGAGAAACCTCTGAAAGAATCAATGACGAACGTGAGGATGAACCTTCCTCTCACCAAAAAGTCATATAGTGTCCTGAACACAAATTATGGAAAGAAGCCATGTGATATGAGATGAGTTCAATCATAAAGAACTGAGTATGGGAGTTAGTTCACCTACCACCTAACCATAGGGCTATTCAGTGCAAGTGGGTACTCACAAGGAAACTTGTCTCCGAAGCGCGAGTTGAAAAATTTAAAGCAAGGACTGTAGTTATAGGATTCACTCAAAAGGAAGGGGTAGATTACATTGATACCTATTCACCCAATGGGTAAAAATGACTTATATTACAATGACCTTATCCATTACCACCTTCCTTGGCCTAGAATTGCCCTAAATTGATGTGAAAACCGCTTTCTTCAATGGTGACCTAGAAGAATAAAATTATATCAACCAACCTAAGGGATTTATGGTAAAAGGAAAAGAGAAACTTGTATACAAACTTAATGAATCCATTTATGGCCTCAAACAATTCGAGAAGATTGTTCCTCAAATTCCACAAAACCCTTATTAGGAATGGATTTTAGGCAAATGAGAATGATCATTGTGTCTATTTTAAGCCTAGTGCAAGTGGCATCACTTTTATGACCCTTTATGTGGATGACATTTTAATAGCTAGTAGCACCTTAGACCTAATAAGGGAAACAAAGGAATCGTTATCAAATAGTTTTGACATGAAGGATTTAAGAGAGACTTCTTATGTGTTGGGAATTCAAATAATAAGAGAAGGAGCAGCTCGTACAATTCAATTATCTCAATCCACACATCTTAAAAAGGTCCTTGAAAGGTTTGGTATGAATGAGTGTAAGCCAATTGCCTTGGAAAGGAGTGTGAAATTAAGTTTCAATATGAAACCAAATGATGATCTTGAATTATTCAATTGTATATGATATTGAGAGAGAGTTACGTTCATAAGGCCTCCAAAGGCCTAGTAGGAGAATGTTGTCTACATGATATTTCAAGGCCTTAAAGCCAAGAGTCTTTCACTTAGCCGGAGTGAGTAAGAGAGATTGAATCTTGTTTCATAAAAAATTGGGGCCTAGATTCTCATACCCCGAGTACATGAGGCAATGAGAGTTCACATTTTCAGAGAGAAATCTCTTATGGAGGTATGAAGGTGACCTCCGAGTTAGGTCTATATAGGTTAGGATACCTCATGTTTGATGTGAATAGTCAGATAATGGAGATCCAATTGTGTACAATAGAACTCGAGTGATTTTTTGAGAGTCGGCCCTATTTGGATTGGTCAAGACTTATGGGACATGAGTCTGTACCCTGACATGAGATCATTCCATGGCATGTGTATTATACATCATTTTTTACGTACTTGTATCTCCGAGGCAAATGAGGAAAGAGCCAGCAGTAACCTGATCCCCCCGGTGGCCAAGACACTGTCAAATTACGGGAACACCATAACAATAAGCCTAAAACTGGGCGAACTTTGAAGAAGTGTCATAATGGGCTCAAATTTCATGATAGGGTGGCATTGGATACCTTAGGGACACTCACAAAGTTTCATCTCTTTCTAACAAGTTTTGATCAAGATGAAACTTGTTTCTTATATCTTATTCCTATCATGCTAAAAATGGATCCTATAACTATAACCCTATTTTTCGAGTCTCAAAACAATACTAGACCACCGTCATTGGATTCGAAACGACTAAAAACCATCAAGTACCAATTTTTGATCAATCAGACCCTTTGGGACCATTTTGGGCCTAACTTACCAAAAACATTTAGGTTTTACACTATTGTAGTGCAGCCTCAGTGAATAGTTTCCATTTATGGAAACTGTGTTTTTTCATTTAGGGATGATTTTCAAATACTCATAAATCACTCATTTTTAGTCGTAGTAAGCTCAAATTAGGATATGAGCAAGGTCTCAAAGATCCAATCGTTTTGACATATGGCATGCATCATGGCGTAGCCTGAAAAGAGAAATTTCTAGAGAGAAATAGGGCTCGAAACATGAAAATTCAGATTTTATAAAGAAGAACATACAATTGTTTGAGAGGTCATAGCTCAAGATCTCGATGTAGAATCGTTGCAAGTATGGGTCCATTGTGATCGTGCTTCGAAGAGCTACAGTTTAATATAAGTTTTATGTATGATCGGAGGCCAGATGTCACAAATTTTGAGGTCGAAAATAGCATACTTTTTCGATCGCCGGAATCCCATTTTTCGGTGACCTCCCAAAATTGGAATATGCTCAAACGGAGACCAAAATGGATGAAATTTATTGCAAAATGATCGTGATAGTATCCTCTTCCATTCGTGATCAAAATGAAGGCTTGGAAAGTCATAGATCATGCCGAATTGGTGGTCAAAGAATCACAAGTTTATGGAACTTAGCCAGATTTTGGGTTCTTCCTAAAAAATCTGTTTCAAGACGGTCAAAGGGTATCAAAATGTGCATAAAATTTTAAGCATCGATACAATAACAATTGTTCACCCGAATTACCATCGTAAGAGTTTGAAAAAGCTCCCAAGGCGTAGCAATGGCCAGAGGCCCCTCATGGAGGGATGGTTTTATCATTTATGAAAAAGTGTCTGGGGGTAATTTCATCATTTAGTCCAAAAACGGGATTAATATTGTAATTCATGTATTTTTTGACAATTTTGAGCATTTTACGCATTCCACTTTTGTTTAGTGGTTGCTTTAAATAAGGAACTCACGACATTTGTAATCAGGCTCTTGGAAATTCTTGAATATTTGAGCATTTTAGAGTGAGATTCTTGAGTTCAAGACAAAGGTGAGAGGAGAGAAAAACATTTCCTAGAGATAGAAAATACCCTTAGAATCATACACTCCCTAGAACCCCAAAATCTCAACTACCTTATGATTTCCAACTCCTAACCCCATATTCCCTAGAACTCCTAGCTTCTATACACCTTATAACCCCCAACTCCCAACTCCCAACCCTACTCCATACACCTTACACCCTACCTTTGCTTGCCTACACCATAGCCTACATCATACACCCTATACCATACACCAAAATCCTCAATGAACCTTAGCCTACCCTATACTCCTTAGTTCCCATACACCATACAAAGGGACCAATTAAAGGGCACTTAAGCTCAAGCTTGTTCTAGGTCCATTCTCTCTCCTCTCTCTCTTTCTCTATACTATTTCTTCCTTTTTCTTCTTCTCTCTCTTCTTTTTCTCTTTCTCTCTCTTCTCTCTTCTTCCTCTTTCCTCTTTCCTCCCTTTTTTCTCTCGTCTTTCTCTATTTCTTTCTCTTCTCCCTTTCTTTCTCTTTCTTCTTCCTCTCCCTTCCTTTCTCTCTGTTTCTGCTTGGAACCAGGGCGGGTTCGAGCCTCCATCCTTGCCCCTCTTTCTTTGCTCAGACCCAGCCCTAGTCCGAGCCTCTCTCTTCTTCTATCTATTTTCTGACTCCCTCTCTTTCTCACGTTTGAGTACAAAGACCCGCACCTAGGGCAGGCCAGGCACTCTCGTCCCTCGTTTCTCTTCTTTCTCTTCCTTACTCTCTCCTTCTCCCTCTCGCTCGTGTCATAGACCCGTGCCTTAAGCAGGTTCGCTCCTCTCCCACTCTCTATCATTCGCTCCTCTCTTCCTTCCTCTCTTACTCTCTCTCTCTCCCGTTTGATAGACCCGCACCATAGTTGGGTCTACTCCTCTCTCTCTCCTACTCTCTTCTTCCCTCTACACTCTCACCTCCCTCAGAGGTTGGACCTGAGCTATAGGCAGGTCCATCTTATGTATCTCTTCTCTCATCTCCCCCTGTCCTATCCACGCCTCTCTCATATACTCCTATCCTCCCTCTCTCACTCTCCAATCTGCCCTACTCACCCAAGCCTATCCGCCCTACTTCCTCACACACACTCATTCGCCCCTCTCTATTTCACTCTCCCATATGCCTCTCTCTATTCCACGTACCTCCATCCGCCTACTCTCTCTTACATACATCCATCCACACATCTCTCATACTTTCCTATGCTCTCCTCATTCTCTCACAACTCTTTTACCTTCTCTTTCCCCCTAGAGTCAGGATCTGCACTATAGGCGAGTCCATCATCCCTTAACCCCATTTATTCCATTTTCTCTTATTTCAAACACTCTCTTCTCTCTCTAACTCACACGTCAATTTCTCATCTATTACATTTTATTTTATTTTTACTTCATCATTCATTCATCTCTCTCTCTTTACGTATTGCTTCTTTTACTTCTTGGGCACTTGTACAGTGAAGTAGGGTCATAAGAGACACTTATTCTCTTACAGTTGGTCACTTGAGTGTGGTCCTTCTAAGTTAGCTTTCATTAGAGTTCTGATCCTTTCACTACTCTAACAGCCAAGTCACACAGTGTTCGGGCTGTGAGAGATTTCCATCCCCTTCTCTCTTTTTTGTTTTTCACTTTCTTCTCATTTGATGACTTTTTAGGGGACTCTTTGGTTTAGTGACATAGTTATAGGCTCAATCTTGTAACTCCACTCTCTAGACCCCTCGTGTACCAAGGCTTCGAGCCTAGTGCTTTCCTTGGCTCCGATAATACCTCTTAGGAGAGGTTACGTCGAGAGGCTGCCCAATTTTCTTTGGGTCTCTTCACTTCCTTCATTTTCTTCTTCTTCCCCCTTCTAAACCAAGATCTCATTCACTCATTCCTATTCTCTTCTTTCTTCCCTCTCTTCCTTATCTTTTTAACCCCTCTACCCCCAAAACTAGAGTCATTCACTCATTAAAAGGTACATCAAAGAGGAGTACATCATAGTCGGATTTCATAAGCAGTCTTCATGAAAGAGTCCAGTGAAGTGTTGTGTTTCGAGTGGGGGTCGCATCCAAACCGTGTTGTTCGATAGTCGGAGGGCTTTCGTTCATTAATTTAAGAGAGCAATAACCCAAGTTTATCCCAGGAACTCACAGCTATGGTGAGGTAAGTGTTTGACTCCATCTCTTCTCTCATAGTTGGACATACCTATCCGTATGTAACACACGAGCCGCTTGCGAGCTTGTGGAAAGGTCAAGCGGTTGTTCGAGAGGGGGTCTATCGGACTCAGATCCCCGAGGGAGCTCGGATGAGGTAGATCCAGGCCCGACCAACTCGCAACTCCACTGGGGATAAGCCACCTTATAATTGGTACGGTCTGCTCTTTGACAAACATGTCATCTCACTCTTTCTTAAAATCTGTTATGGAGTCTCACTACTCTTCCCTTATCTGAATTAGAGATTAACCATCCCCACATTCATGAATGTGCCAATGGGAAGTAAGATTATTCAATCTACTACTCTCATGTATCTTTTGAGTGGTCTTTCTGACCTTACCACCTGAGCTCAGGCTCAGGGAAACTCGAGAAAGGGATGTCAAACCCCTTACTTTGTCTCTACTGACATGAAAGGCAAGTCCATTAGTGTCAATTGCATGAGCGGTTCTAAAACTAATGCCCTTCATACTCGCATTGCTATTGGTAGACTCCTTACCAGTCAAAAGCTCAAGAGTGGCTCTAACACCACTCCCTCTCTTCATGTGGTTGATTCTTCTAAAACCACCACTTCAATGGGTAATCACAAAGTTATCCCATCTTTACTCCACACGGGCACTATTCATACATGTATGTTTCTCGACACACATCATGCTAGCGTTCCACTACTAGACCATCGCATTTGAATGGCTCCAAAGCCATTCGACACACAGTTACACATATCATGGAAAATGGCTCAGCCATTGTCGTGATGGATCGGGGTAAGTAATAGCTCGTCACTACCAAGAATCCATGCTTCCTTCGACCCCAAAACCCATGACAACCTATTACTCGAAGAAGTTCCCTTCAAGTTCACTCTTGACCACTCCTTCTTCATATGTATGAGTTGTCCCTCGAGGCTAGACTCGCGGCAAGATTACACCTCCATGGCCAATGGAGTAGTCCCTCCCTTCTTCGAACAAAACCAAACTGCCAAGGGTAACCCCGAGCTCCCTACTTCTGGGGCACCATACCTTATATGAATTAATTGACTTCACTCTAGTCTCCTTGAGATAGGACAATCAATTAGGGTGTCATATGCAATTCCAATGTTGGGAGCAGATTTATTAGAGCTTGCGAATAAAATAGCAAAAAGGCATGAAAGTGCCACTGATAAGGAAAACGTCAGAGTCTTCAATATCAGGAGACTTGCTAAAGAGGGACCCATTTTACCCATTGCAAATTGGAGTGGAACCCGAAATGAGTGGCGTTGTTCAATGTTCGGTTGTAGAGGTTCAAGAAGATGAACCTGAATCATATGAATTGCGGCCCCAAGGTCATCTCGAGCCCACATAAAAGGAGATATCATCCCAAGACCGTCATGAGCCCATTCGAATTGAGCCATGGCCCCAAGGCTGTCTCATTCCATGTTTACTAGAACTACGGCCCCAAGGACGTCAAGGGCCTAGGATTACTTGAGCATTAATGCAATCCTAGATCCAATAAGGGCAGTCTGAGCTCGTATTACTTAGATTGCTGGATTGGGGCACAAAGAGGATCAAGACTACCATTGTCCCAGAATCACTGAACTCTGAGGAACGGGCTTGTTTAAAGAAATTTTTCAGCACCTTGGGTCCCCGATGCAGAATAAAAAGAAAAGTCAATCAATAAAGCCTGAATTACAGTGGAATTCTCGACAGTCTCAGAATTTCCCCAGAACAAGTGGAAATGTTCATAAGGACTTCAGAAGGCCACCTGTTAAGTTTCGTCACAATCTAACATGTCTAACGTAGTGCAGACAAAGAAACAATTTTGGAAAAATCAATCTCTAGCACTCTGAAGTGGACCCTGCAACTAGAAGTCTATTTCTGGTGCATCAAATTGTTCTGGGACAACCGCCATTAGGTCTGACACGGTCGAAAATACTTATGGATCAAGTTTAAGCTTAATCAGGCACTCTAGGACAAATTTATGGGTAAAAGACCAAAAAGGGGTAAGCGCCACACTATTCCCGTGCGCCCTCCCTACAAAAAAGCATCATTAAAGGTGATTGTTTTTATCTTCTAGGGCAGTGAATTTTGGGAGCCATATCTCACTCATCTAGAGTCGGATCATGCTCAAATTTTGTGAGTGTGTTCGTCTCGTCAAGATGAGCGTTTTGATATGTGGCACACCCCGTGATAATGCCCGAGCAGGGAGAAAAGCTAGAGAGAAGTTTATGATTTGTAAAGGAAGTTACAGGATATCCAATAGCAATATGTCCCACTCGAGCGGCCATATCACGATGCTCACATATCGGATTGACACAAGACCAATTCTATCATGTGCATAAGGTCTAGGGCTATCATTGGTCCTAACTTCATACGTGATGAACGGTTGGATTTCATGTGCGAAGCTGATAAAATTATTGTTAATTCCGATCACTGAAATTCAGATTCTTGCCATAAACCCAAGACTACAAAATCTTCGTCTGAGCACGAAATCAAGCTGCATTTATTGCCACGCAATCGTGACAACATGCTCAGTGCAATACAATGAAGAAATCACGAAGAAACATCAAGATATGAGCACACTATCGATCCCAAGTTTTCAAGATTCAAACGAATTTCGAGTTGCATGATCATGGGTTAAAAACACGATTCGTGGCTTGAAGTTGGTATTAAATCAATCGCCATGACGAGCCCTACAAGAAAGCAATCATCTTTTTGTCAAACACGCACCATAGCAATCCCAGATCATCCATGAAAGATCACCCATATTCTAAAGCAGCGGCAAGGATTATTTTGGAATACATGGATTGTTAGGTAGGGTAAATGAATCATTTTGCACCCATTTTTAGAATTTTTTTTAATTCAAAGAAATTGTAATTATCATCAATTGGGATAGGTTTTGGGCATCCACCCATGTTTGGGCTAATTCTATAAATACATGCTAAACCTAAATGCAAAAGGACCCCTCCTCATACTTTCAATTCATCAATAAAGTTTGAATTTTGAGATTGTGTTGGAGAGGCACATCTTGGAGAGAGATAGAGGAGAGAGAAGAATTAAGCTGGTACTCCTCTTCCCTAAGGTAATTCTTTCTCTTCCTTTCTTCTCTCCTCCTTTTTGTCTCTCTACTCTTCCTCTTCTTTGGTTTCTTTTCTCTCTCCTTCTTTCTCTCTCTTTTTCTTTTTCTTTTTTCTATACTTCTCTCTCTTCTTCTCTGAGAACATGCACGATTGTGGCAGAGCTGTGCATGCCTCTCTCTTCCCTGCCTTTCTCTCTTCTCCTTCTTCTCCTTCTTTATTTATTCTTTCTCTGCTGGATCTTTCTCTATGCTTCTCCCTATTTGAAAGTGCATGATAATGGCAGTGTCATGCATGAACTTCTCTTTCTATTTTGTTTTCTCTCTCTAACACACACAATGCTGGCAACGTCATGTGTGTTTCCTTCTCTCTCTTTCCTTCTTTCTCCTCTTACTCTTTTCTAATATCTTTCCTTCTCTTTCCGTCTTTCTCCTTTAACTCTTTTCGTTCTTCTCTCTCCTCACTTTCCTTTTCTCTCTCTTCTTTCTTTTCATCTCTCACTATTCATGTTCCTTCTCTCTCTACTTTCCTTTCCTCTTTCTCTTCCCTACCTCTTTCTTCCTCTCTGTCTTTCTTTCTCTCATTCTATTATTATTTTTCTCCCTCGTCTCCAGTCATGCACGGTGATACTCATTGTCGGGCAAGACATTCTCATTCTTCCCTTATCCTTTGGAATGGGCAAAGAAACCCATCGCCGTCCATGTTCTTTTTCTCTCCTCTTTCCTCTATCATGGGTGATGGAATCTATCACTATTCATGTTCTTTCTCTCTCCTCTTTCCTCTATCATGGGTTCCGCCATCCATGTTCTTTCTTTCTTTTCTTTTCTCTGTCATGGGCGGCAGGACCCAACACTGTCCATGTTCTTTCTCGCTTCTTTTTCTCTCTTCTCCTTCTCTGACATTTCTTTTTCTCTCCCTTCTCTTGTCTCACTCACTTCTTCTCTCTCCCCCTTCCTTTTGTCTCTCCTTTCTTTCTTCTCCCTTCTCTCCCTTTTCTCTTTCTTCTTCTTTCTCTCCACATTCCTCTCTTCTCTTTACCTCTCTCTTCTTCTCTTCTCTCCCCTTTCTCTTCTATCTCTTCCCTTACTTTCCTTCTCATTTCCTTCTCTTTTCTCCTATCTCTTTTCTTCTCTCTCTCTTTCTCTCTACTTTTCTTATCTCTCATCTTTCTCTTTCTTCTTCCTCTCTCATTTGACCAAGGGACGAGTCTAGCACTGTCACGGTAGTCTCATCGTTGAGCAGTATTGCTGCCATGTCGGTCTAAGTTGTCGTGCCAATCTTGCTGCCACGTCGAACTCACCATTGTGTCAGTCTAGTCTGTGTTTATGTTCTGTGGTCGAGTAGTATTTCCCCCGTGTCGGTCCGCATTACCGTGCCCATCTTGCTACCACGTCAGGTCAATCAACATGTCAATCTAGCCATTATGCTAGGATAGCCACCCAATCAAATGTATCTTTCTTTTCTTCTCTCTTCTTCCTTCTCCCAACCCTCATCTCATCATTTCTTTTCTCTTCTCCTTTGAATGTGCATGCTTATGTGCATTAACCCAAAGACAAGGTGGGGTCTCTTGGCTCACTGGTCTTGTAATGTTAACCATGTGTGTATGATCGCAGAAACAAGAGAATACATGCCAAGGGAGCTGATTCCAAACAGGCTTTTTGACATGATCTAAGAGGGCACTCACTCGAGCTAGCCTGAGTAAGTCACAGACCAAGGTGAGATGTGTCCTTCCTCAGAACAAATTCCTCTCTCATTGGTTGATATACTTGCCCTTGTTCTTAAGCTAGGTTCCCGATAGAGCGTTCTCAAGTTCCAGGTTCCCTTCAAAACCCGAGACAAGTGTCACCAGATCATCCAGATCCGGGGGCGAGATCAAGGCACCTAACTAGCTTGGCGACTTCATTGGGGATCTATTACCCCTTCATCGGATCGTACTTGTTTGGCTAGTTCCTCCTTTGTTTTTCTGTTTTCACACACCACATGGCTTTCAGATTCCTTAACCCCTTCATCCGGATTGGAGATTTTCTCATCCCCGCATTCGCGAGTATCTGTTGGGAACAAGTTCCTCGCACTTCGTTCCCAACTTTTCATTTGAGCAAAGACCCAGTGTCTAGATCCCAAGTCCTAACCTGGATAGGCGTGAGGAGGGACATAAAGGTCCCTAACTCCCCATCTCCTTGCCCTAGTGGAACTTCCACTAAGGCACCCTGCACCGGCAGCACGTCTGTTGCCACTCACAACATGCACCCTGTCACCGACAAGTCACTTGTTAGTCAGATTACCGAGGTACACCAGAAGGATGCCCAGTCTCTTTCTGCAAAAGGCAAGAAAATTGCCATTGCTTCTGTGGGTCGCTGCAAGGCTTCCCCCCACATTCCTGCACCACCTCAGGTCTCTATGATTAGAGCTTCAACACACCGAGAAGGAGATCGTGCGGCCTCCACCTCACGCACACACCCTAAGACTTGTGGGTCATCCACTCGAGTCACACCTTGGGGTAGCCCTTGTGCTACCTCGAGTAAGTGTCCAGGATCAGGCCCCCTTGCACCGAAACCTATGCGCATGCATATGCATCTCATTGCTCTGGGCAACGTTGTTGCTGTACTAACCCAAGTACATGGAAGATGACCCCCTCGTCCTCTTACTTAGCACACACTAGTGCACCTTATAAGGGACATGTTGTCACC
Source organism: Amborella trichopoda (assembly GCF_054954075.1). NCBI lineage: Eukaryota > Viridiplantae > Streptophyta > Magnoliopsida > Amborellales > Amborellaceae > Amborella > Amborella trichopoda. Next base: position 31,147,958 of record NC_142339.1, read on the forward strand.
TATTCCCTTGTAGACATCTGCTTGCAGTTCTTGGCCTCTTAAGGCCAGACCACCTGTTTGAGCTCGGGCAGACCTCGAAGTCACCCAGAATGCTACTTCAAGGGGCGTACACGTGCCACCTTCCCAAGCCACTGCTTGCTCCCGACTTAGACATCATCGAGAGCCTGTCCCCTCTTCTTCCACCCTTTCTCCTCCCGACGGATATCTCAAGACCTGGTACTAAAAGGTTTTCCTTAAAAGTACCATTCTCAGCCAGCCTCGTCAAGCCGGCTATGCCTCTGAAGCCCACAAAGGGGTTCGGGGCAAAGGTTTGATGATTGATGAAGTTCTACATCTTCCAAGGCAGCAGCACAAGCTGGCCCCTGTCCATGGTCCACATTTGCAGCCCCATCTTATGGACACAGCCCTCTCATGCTCTAAGAAGGCGGGTCAACCTCGATCCTAGTCTCAGTTAGATAGAAGTCTACCTCAGCCTCAAAGATAAGCAAATCAAAGAACTACAGATCCTGATTAAGGAGCCGACCAGAAAAGTTGGGGCACCCAGCTCCTTGAAAATCCCTTCTACCTTCTTTCAATCACAGAGACTGAAGAAGAGGCATCGTGGTTAGCGTCATAGAAAATGACCCGACCACTCAATAGCCACAGTCCCAAGACCGTCAAAAACAGGTTCTCACGTAATCGGCATATAAGACTCGAGTACTGTTGGGGCATGCTGAGCCCTTGCTAATCGATCTGCAGCATGTGACTTGCCAAGATCGGAAGCCTTCAAATGCACCTAAGGCTGACTTCTTTGAAGAAATGGTTAGCGTTATGGTTGTGACAGACCCTAATGACTGCCAGGAGGAACGCATGAATAGGTTCAAGCAGATGGTGCAAGCAATGATGGAGAAGATTGATTGCATGGAAAGCACGTTGTCCCCAGTTAATGTATCCCCTCATGAGGCCAACTCCCATCACTCAAATGATGCAACTTCAAGGCAGCCTCCCCCTCCTGCCTCACAGGATAATTCTGTCCCTCATCCCATCTCACAGGTAGACATCGATGCTATGGTAATCCATAGCTTAAAGAGCAAACAAATCCTGGGACTACATGGTGCAACGCTTTATCAAAAGCCGTACCCCTCTTACATTGATCAGGTTCTGTTTCCCTTGGACTACAAGAAAGGGAAGTTTCCCTTCTTCAATGGTACGACATCCCTGCACCAGCATATCATGCATTTCCAAGCGGCATGTCGAGAGGTTGCAGCTGATGGGAGGCTCCTCCTCTATCAGTTTGTTGAACTCTTGATTGCCTCGCCTTGCAATGGTATGCTCGACTTCCCCAAATTCAATACATACTTAGGAGGAAATGGAGAAACTATTCCACCAGCGTTTCTATGAGGTCGAGAGAGAGGTCCAAACCATCGAGCTTCTTACCTTGCCCCAGGAACCAGATAAACGTGTAGATCAATTCATAACAAGGTGGAGAGATTTGGCCTCTTGCCATCCCAATCCCATGCCTGAGAAGGAAGCAGTTCAGACTTGTGTGCGAAACATGTGTCCTAAGATTTCTCTACATGTTGAGGCCTCCAATTCGACCGACATGTCAGAGCTGATCTCTAAGTCAGTTCGTATAGAGAGTTTGTCATGCCACCATGGCTGGTCACTACAACAGTCTTCAATCTTGGGAAACAACCGGGGCAATGGTAATTCTCCGACCAATGCCTGGGGCAACCAACAAAAGGGAGTGATCAGTGCAGCCGTCACTGTAAGTAATCCGAAGAAGGCTGCCTCTCAGACTTTAGACCTCACCAAATGGGTCGGAACAATAAAGACAACGTCTCAGGCAGGCAAACAACAACAATCATACAATCGGGTACCCCCACCTGCGAACCTTAATCGAAGTGATTATTGGACTAACCATTAGAACATGGTTTATCCTTATGAAAAGGACTGGGTTCCTACACTGCTCCGACTATTGCTGAAACAGAACATGATTGAGCTGCCCGAGATCAAGTTCTCGATCAAGCTGGTCTCGATACGCACGCAAGATACTGTGCTTATCATCGAATTGTAAACCACTCCACAGATGAAAGCTACACACTTAAAGACCTCATTGAGGCTCTAATCCAGAAGGTTCAGATCAATCTCGAAGAACTCAAGAAAGCATGCGGGGCAAAAGCCTACGCCCTTCTGATGAGCGTGGTAATAGTACATGAGAAAGACAAAAGCATGCGCCCTTCTGGTGAGCTGTCAACAGATCTTCTCCACGCTATGTTCGATATGATTCTCCAACAAGGACTCATTACTCCAAAGCCAGTGAGGCGACCGAAATGCCTTGCTTAGGGAACTGAGAATCACTAGTGCCGATACCATCAGATATGGGGCCATGAATTGAGTGAATGTTATAGGTTTGATGCTGTGGTTACAGAAAAAGTCCAGGCATGTCACATTACTTATGCCGAACACCCTCAAGGCACCATTCCCATCCAGGAGGACGTTTCAATGCAAGACTCTGGAGGGATGGCTCTAATCCCGCTAAATCCTCGGCTACCCAGCCATGAAAAGTCCATCACGGGTGAAGCAGGCTCAAGTCTTTAAAGCAATAAGCGATTCTTCAACCTAGGGTTGTTCACAAACCTAGCAACACGAACTAAGCACCTCCAAAGGTGACGAAAAGAAGATGAGCACCAAGGGCTGCCCGTCAGAAGAACAAGGTTCCTCAGCGACCGGTCGGGCCAGAATTTCTCAGGCCTCTTCCTCCCTTGCCGATCTTACAAGACTTCATACCGGTCGCCATCGACCTTTTTCCTTCGTGTCATCAAGAGGATACCCTTGGGTCATCTCTTACTCGAGGCACGTCCAATGAGGGTGACAACGTGAAAAGCACTCCCCAACGGTGTAAGCAGGGGAAAGACTTAAAAGACTCCCTGCACACGTCCAATTCTGGTGGTGACGTAAAAAATTGTCCAAATTGGTCCGATGAGGGGAATGACCTTGAAAGTCCCTCACCTACAGACCCTTCTCCTTCTTCCTTTTCTTCTTCTTCTTCTTCTTCTTCTTCTTCTTATCCTTCCTCTTTTATGTCTCCTGTAGGTACAAACTTGAAATGTTTAGACTTCGAGGCTCTTGACAGAGAACTTGAAGGAAGCAATGTAAGCAGGATGCACTGGAGGCGGCTGTGAAAGACACTGGCCTAGGCAGCTGGATTCTTGATAGTTGCTAACACTCTAGTAGCTCGAGCCAAGTCAGATCCATTTTCTTCTACAAGGAAGCACAAGAGGTCAAAGCCAAAGAAAACCTAGTGGCCTCCTAAGCCTGACTTTGAGCAGAGGCTGAAAGAATCAAGGGGACAGAGTTTCCATTCTCAGAAGGCTTGTCACATGGGGCAAAGCTAAGAAGCGTCACCCAACATGGGGCAAATGAGCCTGAGGTCGGGGAAAATGCTATAACCTCCACCTCATAAGCCAAAGGTCCTAAAGTTCCCTGGTCCACCACTTCTCCCTTACTCAAATACTTCAGACAATTCGCCCATCCTCCAACTCCTTGGGCTCATTCCTTGCCCAAATACCCTGGACAATCCACCCATCCTCCAATTCCCTGGGATGTCGCTGGTCCCATATACCCAGTCACCTCCTAAGCCTCAACCTCAAACCTCCATTCCACTAAAACAAATCCTTATCACTCAATCCACTCAGACTTCTCAGACTAAGCCGGGTGCATAATCAAGCCAGTCAGCAGCCCAAAATAAACCTCTTCTACCTAAACTTACTCCTCAACCCATTATACCACCAAAACTCCTGGCAGTACCAGGAACACAAAAGGCTGACAAAGAAAAGGTGAAATATGATGTGATAGGGCACTTAAGGAAGCTTTCAGCCTTCTAAGCATCTATGATGCCCTCATGCACTCAAGGGATTACTGTATTGCTTAGATTCAGGGTCTTTCCAATCCAGAGGCATACAAGACTGAGGTGGACCCAATGATTTTAAATGGATGCATGACGATCACCTTCTCAGAGGATGATTTGTAATTGGGAGAAAAATTTCACAATTGCTCTCTCTTTGTGACTGGTGAGTTACATGAATGCCCCATCAATCGAATTATGTTGGATGGAGGGTCAGCAGTCATCCTTATCTCAAGGAGAATCCTCACTCGATTGGGATTAGGGTCTGAAGATCTCACTTCGACTCATATCACAATCCAGGGGTTCAACCAGTCAAGGGAGATGCCAGCTGGAACCGTCCGCCTTAATCTTAAGATCGGTGAATTAAACGATTACACCCAATTTCATGTGATAAAAACTGACACATCTTACAACATCCTTCTCGGTCGCCCGTGGAGTCATGATAAAGAGGTGGTCCCATCCACATTGCATCAGTGCTTCAAGTATAGTCGAGATGGGAGAGAGTATACGGTCTATGCTGATAGAAGACTGTTTCCTGTAGCTGAAACTCATTATGTTGATGCCAAATATTACTTCACAAATTCAGTGTCACTCAAAAAATTAGGAGAAGGTGATCACAAGTTTGTGAAGAAGGCGGAACCTTCGCATGATGAAGATGTTGAGGACATTGGAAGAACGCTGGTAAGCATGTTTAAAGTGGAAGAAAGACAAGGAAAAATTCTCCCTCTGACCCCATTCATCCAATATGCCATCCATCATCCCTGAGGAAAATCCATCTTCCCTGAAAGATGAAGTTTCCCCCACTACTTCCAAGACTGAGCCACCTTCACAAGAAGATGAACCACAAGACACTCCTGAGATTGAGGAAGTTATGGGGATAGATCTTCCTACGCCAAAGATCACCTGCACGCCAGAAAATAAAAACGTCCTGCATGTCCCCATTGCACTTTTGAAAGCAGAATTGGCGCACCAGCCGCTGCGAAAGGTCTTGCGCTTCCCTGATTCTGTGGGAAAAGAGCAGTTAAGGAAAGGACAACCCTCTTGAGGTCAAGGGAAGGATCTCTTGGTAGATTCAAGAAGCGAGGTTCACAGTCTTCAAAATCAATTGGGGCTTATGTGTATCGCTTCAAAACACCTAAAGGAGTTCGTGCCTGAGACCAAGAGCTACAATGGGCTTGGAGTGAATGCACCTCGATTAGAAGCCAAAGCCCCTCCTGATTGGACTATTTATAGCGAGCAGGCTCTTAATTGAACAATGAATTAAGAGCCTATGTTCAATCAAACATTAAGGGGAGAAGAAGCAACTACTCCCCCATTTGAGGTTATTGAAGCTACAGCGACTTGTCATAAAACAAAGCAAGGTGTAGGGTATTCCTCCATGATCCAGAAATAATGAACAAGAGTAAGAGATAGAGTGCAGAGAAGCAAATGGAAAAAGGAAAAGTCACGCATCATACTGAAGAGAAAGGAAAATTTAATTCATAAACCAAGGAGATATTACAAGTGTTGGAATAAAAACAAGGGAAAAGAAAAAGAAAATAAGACGACACTTTAAAAAATGATCAATCACTTTATTGATCTTCCCCCTGTATGTTGTAGCTGATATCTTAGCCTGCTGGATGGTCCCTTCAACTCTGCTACCATCTCAACCTCATGCTCCATCAAGGCAATCCCTTCCTCCAAGGAGTACTTAAGGAACAAAATATTATCGGCAAGCGCCTTATCCTTTGCTTCCCAAGCTGCGGTCTCCTCCTCCAACTTATCAAGATCTTGGGTTAGTTCCACTATCTCTGACTTCAGAGTCATCGTCTTGTTGTGGTGAGCGATAGCCTCCTCAGCAAGGTCGAATCTCTGGGAAACCACAACATCTTTTTCCTATAGTTGAGCTTCTACCATTTTGCGATGGCATAGGAGTGAGGACTCTAAAGAGGGCAATTGTGAACTCCTCTTACGCGACCCTTATTCTCCACCCGTCCCGCTTGTTTATGGCTCCATCAAAATATGGGAGGACCTTTGGTGCACCCCCTAGAAGGGCGATCTGCCTTAACTTATGTATTGCATTATCAAGTTTAGTAAGAAGCCGGTTCTTCAGTCTTTGCATGCCCATACGAAGCATATCCATGATTATGCCAGACATCCCATTGAAACTAGGCCTAGACGATGCTGTTGGGGCCGCCACAATAGAAGGAGCATCAGTCTCAATGGCAGGGCTCGAAGGGATGATAACCATGTGAGTCACGGGCTCTTTTTGAGTAATTGTGAAGCCCAAGATCCCACCATTTGTAGATTTAGATGGGGCTCCAGTCTCAAGCTGCTCGACCCCATGGTATTAGCCTCCTCACCTGACCTTTTAGCCTCACCATTAGCAGGCTTGGTCCCTCCAAGGAAAATTCTTTTCTCTGACCCTCATTCTCTGGAGCAGCCTCAACAAGGTCAATTCCCTCACTTTGACCTTCACCTGCTGAAGCCATCACCCTAGCCTCGGCAAGTCTTGAGCTCACCTTCTCCCTTTGGTCTTCACACTCTACGATCAGCACTTCAGCTACGACCTCTTTTACTTGGCCCACATCTTCTACAGCCAGAACCTCTACCACAAAAATTTCAACTCCCTCAACTTCCTGACCTATGCCCTCTGGGGCCCCAGTTCCTAAACTCTAAAAAAGGTCTGGGTCTACACTACCTATAGCTCCATCACCCGGGGCAGCAGCTTCTTGACACTCAGACGTTTCTTCCACTATAGCCTCTGCTTTAATTGGGGCAACAATCTCCTGAGGTTCAGAGGCCTTGTCAATTTCAGGTTCCTCCCTTAGAGCATAAACTCCAACGCATTCATTTTCAGCCCCATCAATCTCCATTAGAGTCAGCAGTCATTTTGAGAATTTTGGGCACCACCCCAAGCTCTGGTGTCCCCTCTCTATCAGCAGCAACGATGTTGGGCCTAGAAGGGCTAGAGTGATCTACCTTAGTCTCCAAAGAGGCTGAAAATAACTCATGAGTAGCAGAAGGTGACTCAGAAAGAGCAGAGGGTGATTCAAAAGGAGCAGCAGAGTATTCCGAAGAGGTAGAAGATTAAGAGCCATCAGTCGGTTCCAGGATGATAGCAAGTCTTGCACTCATGCAGTTTTGAACAAGCTGACAGCTGGAGGCAGAGCACAAGTGACAACGGGGGCGACACACTTCCTCTTCTTTCTTACCCTCGATGGAGGAGCAGTTGTCTCAGAACTCTTCCCGTGAGAAGAGCCTATAGCAAGAGCACTATGAGGGCCACTCCCTATCAGTGCATTCAAGTCTTGGATCGAGCACCCTTCATCATTTGGGACCTTTCGACTCTCCTTCCATTCGAATATATAGGTGAAGTTGTCAAAAAGGCTCCTTATCCTCTTCTCCATAGCAAGAAATTACGATGAAGTTTCATCCTCTGCTATCTCGCGAGGTATCCCAAGAGCCTCCCAATTCCAAGGTAGTCCAAGGTGAATATCTCTCTTAGAGGTGGAGTTCAGAGTATCCTCTATTGCCTGGTATCCCGATGTGAATTTTATTTCTCCCCTTTTCAGAGGTGATCAGCTACCCAATACCTTTGACTGACAATCCTCCACCAGCACGCACAGGCCTCAGTTGCTCGTGTCCTTCTGCCAAAATGTGGTACCACATACTTGCTGACTTTAGTCATTTCTGAACATGTGGACCATGCAGTACGGATATGATCTGGTAACCATGATTCACGGAAAGTCCCTAGCTCTTCTTTCCTGCCTGTGTTCACTCTGCCTTGATGTTTTTTAAAGAATACAAAAAAGGGACAACCCTGATCAAGCCCATGTTGACGAGTAAACCGATGGGGGAAGTACCCTTCGAGTCTGGAATTGCATGGGGTTCGATAGGCCAAAACCTCGCCTTTGACGCTCAAAATAAACATGAGTGTTGCAACACATTTTTCATCATCATAGGTCCCCAGTCAATAAAACTTAACAAATGGTGGAAACTAACCAAGATCTTCATAAGAACTCTCAAAATTCTCTTACCAAGTTTTTTCACATTTCGACATGTTTAAGGCAGTGCAGACTGAGAAATAGTTCCGACAGAATCAGCCTCTAGCACCCTAAAACGGACCCTATAGCTAGAGTTATATTTTTGGTCTCTCAATTTGTTGTGGGACTACTGCCATTAGATCCGATACAGTTTAAAATCCCTAGGGTTCAACTTTCAATTTAAACAGACATCCCAAGAATATGTTATAAGTGAAAGGGCAAAACAAGAGGAGCCTCACGTTATTCTTGTGTGGCCACCCTGCAACTCAACTCCATTAAAGGGGCAGTCATGACCAGTGAATTTCGACCCTTATATCTCCCTCCGCCAAGATCAGATCGCGCTCAAAATTAATGGAGCGTGTTCGTCTCATAGAGACGAGCGTTTCGATGTGTGACATGCCCCTCGACAACGCCCGAGCGTGAGGAAAATCTAGAGAGAAATTGCTGATCCGTGAAGAAAGTGCAGGAAAATAAACAGCGTCGTGCCTTGCTCGAGCATCCAAATCAAGCCACTCATGAGCCCGATCGACCTGAAACCAATTCCATCGCGTGCGTAAGGTTTAAGGATATCCCTAATCCAAACCCCGTACATGATGAACGGTCGAATTCTGCACATGAAGCCAATGAAGTGACTGCAAATTTCATTCCTGAAATTTCAGATTCTCTCCAAAACTCTGAAGTTGCAAAATCTTTGTCCAGGCACGGAATCGAGCTGCGTTTTTTCCTTCGCGATCGTGACGGCATGCTCATTGTGATTCATTGAAGAATAAAACCAAAGAACGAGCACAAAATCCATCCAAAGTTTTAAGATTCATTCAAATTTCAAGTCACATGATCGTACCCTAAAAGCACGATCCATGGCTCGAAGTTGGTATCAAATCGATCGCCATGCCGAGCCCTACAAGAAAACAACCATCTTTTGATCAATTGGGCATCAGAACATCATCCATGAAAAATCATGCACGTTCTAGGGCAACACAAGGACTGTCCTGAAATTCCACAACTTGTTAAGATGGGGCAAATCTATCATTTGCAACCTATTTTCTATTTTCTTTCAATTCAGTTAAATCTTAATTTCATGTAATTAGGTTTAATTTTGATCAATCCACCCATGTTTGAGCACAATTATATATATACCACGTACCATCATTGTATGCAAAGAGGCTTGAAACCCCTCACAAAAGAGTATTTTTATTGAATAGAATTCCCTTTCCTTCTCATTGTTGGGTCACGTTTGGAGAGAGAGTAAGGAGAGAGAAAATTTTTGACCGGTACCCCTAGGCTCAAGGTAAACATTCTCTCTTTTTTTCTTTCTTCTGCCCTTGAGCCTCCCTCAAAGGCCATGCACGGTAGTGGCAGTGCCATTTGTGCCTCTTTCTTTTCTTTTTCTCCTTCCTGTGGTTTCACAGGTCGCGTATGGTGATGGTAGCGCAATGGGCGAGCTCCTTTTCCCCTTTTGTTGGCGCGTCTCTGGCTCTCGATGAGATTTGCAGATGGCGCTGCTCATCACCATCCGCAGGTGTACCCTCGACGTCTCTGCAAGGAAAGCGGGTCGTGAAGCTTACTCCCGTCCGCGGGGGCTTCACCTTATCTCTTGACTATTACATGCGAAGATGTCCATCGCCGTTCATGAAGGGTCGCGGCAATACCCATCACCTTTCGTGAGCTTCTCTTTTACTCTTGGTGCCCATCGCCATGCATAGGCTCCTTTCATGCCTCTCTACGCCTATCGTTGTGTGCAAGATTCTTTCACTCGCTCAGTGCGCATCGCCCCACACAGGCTCCCTTCATGCTTCTCTGTGCCTATCACCATGCACAGCTGTCTTTCACTCGCTCGGTGCCCATCACCGCATGCAGGCTCCTTTCGCGCCTCTCTACGCCTATCGTCGTGCGCAAGCTTCTCTCGCTCGCTCGGTGCCAATCACCGCGCGTAAGGTCCTTTCGTGCCTCCTTGCGCCTATCACCGTGCGCAAACTTCCCTTGTGTCCCATGTCTATCATCGTGCGCTCCACGAAAGGTAATCGCCTTACGACTTATGAAAAGTTATCATCGTTTGCCTCGCCAGAAGCTCACTGTCCATAAAAGACGTGATTCCTTCTCGCGTTGCCAATGACAATGCTTATTACCATTTACGGTTTTTCTCGTGTTCCATGTCAAATGCCATGTGCCTCACACGGAGCTATCCCCATGAGCCTCACCAGAAGCCATCGCTACTCGCAAGGGATGCGGTGTCTTCTCATAATGCCAACGGCGAGGGCCATTGTTGTTTGGATTCTTCCTCCTTCCACTCCATCACTCTCTCATATGAACGTACATTGCCCTAAGACAAGAGTGGGTACCTTTGGCCCACTTGTCTTGAAAATTAACCATGTTAGTGTTGTGCAGAAAACAAGATGATCGAAGGTCAAGGGAGGCAATTTTGAACCAACTAAAGCACCTGGGGGGCTTTCTTCGTGATTTAAGAGGGTGCCCATGCAAGCCAGCCCTAGTAAGTACCGAACCCACCTTAAATTCCTTTGTCATTGATTGGTATACCTTCCCGTGCTCTTGAACAAGGTTCTTGAGAGAGTGATCTCAAGTCCCAGGTTCACTAGAAACTTGAGATATGTGTCACCAGATCATCTAGATCATGAGGGTGAGATCAAGGCACCTAACCAGCTTGGCGACTCCACTGGGGACTTATTACCCCTTCATCGGTTCGCTCTTGTTTTCTTTCACTTTCTGCACTACTTTCTATGGCATCTGAGTTATTCAACCTGTTCATTCGAGTCAGGGATTTTCTCATCCCTACACTCATGACTATCTTAGGGAAGCAAACTTCTCAAGCTTCCTTCCCTACACTCCTTTTGAGTCATAACTCACGGTCCAGCTCTGAGTTTCTTTCCTGGGTTGGCACGAGAAGGGACTTAAAGGTCCCTGACTCCCTGCTTCCTCGCCTTGGTGAACCTTCCACCAAGGCCTCTTGCATTGGTAGCACATCTACTACCGCACACAGCACGTACTCTATTACTATCAAGTCCCTTGTCAGTCATATTGCTAGGGTACGTTGGAAGGTTGCCCTCTCCATTCTTGCCAAAGGCAAACAAGTTGTCATCGCTTCTGAGGATGGCCGCAAGGCTACCCCTCGAACTCCTTCACTACCCCAAACCTCTACACATGGAGGCTCGATACACAGAGGTAGAGATCTTGGGGTCTTCACCCCTTACACACAACTAAAAGCTCGTGCTCCAACCACTAGAGCCACATCTCGAGGCAACCTTCGTGCTGCCTCGAACTCGCGTTCAAGGCTAGGCCTTTTTGAGCTAAACCTTGCATGCACCATGCATCCCACAGCTCGGGACAGCATCAACTCTATGTCAACTTGAGCACAAGAGGTCGACCACTTTGTCCGCCCTCTCACCACACACAGCTTCATTCTGCGAGAGATAGGTTCCAACTCGATCCCTCACAAACACAAGCTTGTGGGTCTCGACCTCCTAAGGTCAAACCAGTTGAGCAAGCCCAGGGCAACCCCCAAGTCACCCGGACGGCTAAACCTAAAGGTGCACACGCACCGACTTTGCAGGTTCCTCCCCGATCCCGACTCAAGCAGAGTCATGAACCAGCTCCTTCTTCTATCACTCCTTCTACACTAGGTAAGCACCTCGAGACTTGGTACTCAAAGGTCTTACCTAAGAGTACAATCTTGAGCCAGCCTCAGGTCAGCCATGCACTCAGGCCCCATAAAGGAATCCGAGGCAACAGCTTGAGGTCAGACAAAAGCTTGCAACCTCCAAAACAGTGACCTAGGTTGCCCCCTGTCCTTGGACCCAATTCTTTACTCCAGCTAATAGACACGACCCTCACCTGCTCAAGAAAAATGGGGCAGTCCAAGCCTCAGGCTCAGTTCTGGAGTGAGGCCCATAGCTGCCTCAAGATCTAGCAGAAGAAAGGTTTGTAGAAATTGTCCAAAGAAGCCCCCAAGGTAGTTGAGGTTACCACCTTTGGTGACCTCCTGTTGGTTAAGTGCCTCGATCTCACCGTCTGGATCCTTGAGGGATCGAGCGGCTCGCATCTCAAGTTTCGGGGAAGACCTGGGACATTCATGAGATCGTTCTCTCGGGAACCGAGTTCGAAAATGGGGATAGGTGTTACTAACAGGTGAGAGAGGAATTTAAAAGGTGGGTTAGGGACTTGCTCGGGCTGACTCGCATGGGCGCCCTCTTAGATCATGAAGAAAGCCCCCCTAGTAATGAAATTGGTTTGGAATAGCCTCTCTGGTCTCGTATTATTCTTATTTTTTGCGTTCTGCAATCACACACATAAATGACAGGTTATGGGATAGGTGGGTCAAGCCTCACCCTTTTCCGCTTTTATGAATGTATGCAAGCATGCATATTCAAAAAGAAGAAAGAAAGATAGAGGGAGAGAAGGATTCGACCAAGAGAGAAGGTTAGGGCAGTGACTAGGTTGGTGGATAATTGATATAACATGTGGTGAAAGGAGCTCCATAACTGAGACAGGCTCATGAGACCGCTACTAGACATTATTACTTATATCGATTATCTAGGCACGATGGTTGGTCTATCGTGGCAGTAATGCGGGCCAAACGAATCTGGCGCAACAACATTATGGCTAGACGACAAGACTGCCATGAGATGCTAACCTCAATCCCTCTTGGTCAAATGAGAGAGCAATAGAGGAATGGTTAAAGAAAAGAAAGGGATAGACAGAAGGAGAGAGAAGAGAGAAGAGGAGATGCAGTCGGCACTAGACATCGTCGACTGTTTCAAGAGATGGGAGAGAGAGGAAACAGTAGGCATTAGGCTTCACCGACTGTGTCAGTTGAGAATAGAGGAAGGGAGCCAGCTGACGCTAGGTCTCGTTAGTTGACAGAAGAAGAGAGGGAAAATCAAATGGCGCTAGGGCTCGTCGACTGATAGAAGAAGAGGGAGAAGAGCAATCGGCATTAGGCCTCACCGACAGATAAAGATAGAAAAGACAATCGGCGTTAGGCCTCATCGACTGGTAAAAGAAGAGAGAGAAGAACAATCGAAGCTAAGCCTCACCGACTGATGGAGAGAGAAAAGACAACCGATGCTAGGCCTTACCGACTGGTAGAAGAAGAGAGAGGAGATCAACCGGTGCTAGGTCTCACCGACGGATAGATGAAGAGAGAGGAGATCAATCGGTGCCAGGTCTCATCGATTGATAAACGAAGAGAGAGTAAACCAATTGCTGTTAAGTCTCGTCGACTAATAGATGAAGAGAGAGAAGAAACCAACCGGCGCTAGGTCCCACCGACTGATAGACGAAGAGAGAGAAGACCAACCAGTGCTAGGTCTTATCGACTGATAGACAAAGAGAGAGGAGACCAATTAGCACTAGGTCTCGTTGATTAGTAGAGGAAGAGGGAGAGAAAAGAGAGAAAGAGAGAAGAGAGAGAAAGAAAAGAGAGAAAGAGAGAAGAGAGAGAAAGAAAAGAGAGAAAGAGAGAAAGAAGAGAGAGAAAGAGAGAGAAGAAGAGAGAAAGGAGAGAGAAAGAGAGAAGAGAGAGAGAGAGGGAGAAGAGAGAAAGAAGAGAGATAAAGAGAGAAGAAAGTGAGAGAGAGAAGAGAGAGAAAGAAGAGAGAGAAAGAGAGAAGAAAAATGAGAGATAAAGAGAGAAGAAAGTGAGAGAGAGCAGAGAGAGAAAGAAGAGAGAGAAAGAGAGAAGAAAGAGAGAGAGGGAATGAGAGAGAAAGTTACTTGCTTGAAGGGTATCAATCCTTTTTTCTCTCTCTCTCCTCTCTCTCTCTCTCTCCTGTTTGTTCAAGCAAGGAATCAAAATTTTATTTAATTTTCAAAGAATCCACTCAAAACTAAGAGGTGAGGGGGGGGGGGGGTCTACCTATGTTTTACTATAAGGCAGTGCCTGTTTATATAGAGTTGTGCTCAAACATGGACGAATTGATCAAAATTAGACCTAATTACTGAAAATTAAGATTTAATTGAATTAAAAGAAATTCCAAAAATGGGTGCAAAAGGACCGTTTTGCCTGTGTTTAACAATGTGTGAAATTTCAGAACACGCGGTGGCTGCTCGAGAACTTGCGTGATCTTTCGTGGTTGACGCAAGGTTGTTCTGATGTCTGTCTGATTGAAAGATTATTGTTTTCTTGTAGGGCTTGACATGACGATTGTTTTGATACCAACATGGAGCCATGAATCATGTTTTTGAGTCTCGATCACGAGACTTGAAATTTGTTTGAATCTTGGAAACTTTGAATTGGTAGTGCGATCTTTCCTTAATTTTTTTTTGTGATTTCTTCATCATAGCGCACTACGCACGTCATCATGATTGTGTGGCAACAATCTGAATGCGATTTGGAGCCCGAACGAAGATTTCACAACTTTTGAGTTTTTGCCGGAATCTAGAATCCAACGATCGAAACTTCAGTAAATTCGTTGGCTTTGTGCATGAATTATGACCGTCCATCATATACATACTTCGGTCCAATGATATCCCAGAACCTTACGCACATAATGGAATTGGTTTTACGTCGATCTGTTGTGTGAGCATCGTGATTTGGTTCATCGAGTGAGGTGTGTCGCTGCTGAATTTTTTGCAACTTTTCCATGAATAAAAAACTTCTCTCTAGCTTTTCTCCCTGCTCGGATATAGTCTCGAGGTGTGCCACATATTGAATTGTTTGTCTTAATGAGATGAATATGCTCACTGAATTTGAGAGCGATCTGATTTGGAACAAGTGAGTTATGGGCCCTGAAAGTTACTACTCGTGACTGTAAAAAGAGCCACCTTTAGTGGTGTTTTGGTGTAGTGAGGCTAGACAGGAGTAGTATATGACCTCTCTTGTTTCAATGTTTTGCTAATATCTTTGTTTTGGAGTGTCTGATCAAGCCGAAACTTAGCCTATAGCGGTTTTCGACCGTGCCGGATCTAGTGGCGGTAATCCCACAGGGATAGAGACACCGAAATTGTAGCTCCACAATGGTGTAACTAGGCTGCTCAGACATTGCGATGCATTTTTCTCAGGTCCGTCCCTTGAGACTTTAGGGGGAGAAGATACTTTTTGGCGGCATTTGTTTGCTGCTACACCCGGTTTGCTTTTGATAATCAGAGTACCATTATTAGTCTTGTCTACAGAGTCCAGTCGGGGGCATGTTCTATTAGCCCATCCCAAAGATCTGATCATGCCGGGTAGGTGAGCTGATGTCTTTGATAGGTTCCACCCTAGCTTTGTCAATTTTTACCTTGGAAGGATGATGACTGGGCTACTTTGTCAGCAAGCCTCATGGAGAGAGGGGTCTATAGAAGAAGGAGAAGGCATGCACACTCCATGGGGAAGAGGTCTATAAGAGAAGGAGAAGGCATGCACACTCCATGCATGGGGAGGAGGTATATAAGAGAAGGAGAATGCATGCACACTCCGTGCATGAGGAAGAGGTCTATAACAGAAGAAGATGGCATGCACACTCTATGCATGGGGAGGAGGTATTTAAGAGAAGGAGAACGCATGCACACTTCGCGCATGGGGAGGAGGTCTATAAGAGAAGGAGAAGGCATGCATACTCCATGCATGGGGAGGAGGTCTATAATAGAAGGAGAAGGCATACACAATCCGTGCATGGGGAGGAGGTTTATAAGATAAGGAGAAGGCATGCACACTCTTTGCATGGGGAGGAGGTCAGTAAGAGAAGGAGAAGGCATGCATACTCCGTGCATGGGGAGGAGGTATATAAGAGAAGGAGAAGGTATGCACACTCCGTGCATGGGGAGAAGGTCTATAAGAGAAGGAGAAGGCATGCACACTCCATGCATGGGTAGGAGGTTTATAAGAGAAAGAGAAAGCATGCACACTCCGTGTATGGGGAGGAGGTCTTTAAGAGAAGGAGAAGGCATGAACACTCCATGCATGGGGAGGAGGTCTATAAGAGAAGGAGAAGGCATGCACACTCCGTGCATGGGGAGGAGGTTTATAAGAGAAGGAGAAGCCATGCACACTCCATGCATGGGGAGGAGGTCCTTGAAGAATTGATAATGACTGGCTACGTTATCACCTAGCCATGAAGAAGGATGTCGACTGGGCTACTTGTTCACCCAGGGCTGAAGAAGGATGTCGATTGGGCTACATTTTCACCCCGGACCAAAGAAGGATGTTGACTGGGCTACCTGTTCACCCAGGACTAAAGACGGAAGTGGGCTGGGCTAGCTGTTTACCGAGGACTGAAAAGGGACGTCGACTGGGCTACCTATTTACCCAAGACAAGAGAAGGATGTCGACTGGGCTACCATTTCACCCAAGACTGGAGAAGGACGTCGACTAGGCTACCTATTCACCCAGGACTGATGAAGGACGTCGACTGGGCTACCTGCTCACCCAAGACTGAAGAAGGAATGTCCAGGGATGATTTTAACATCTACACCTTGTTGAACGTCTTGACGATGAAGGGAGTGCTGGCTGAAGTCACCTGTGGAAGCGAATGTTGCATCAACCTGTTTATTGGTTAAAGCGTCCTTCACGAATTTTCACTTGAACTCGAGAAGCGGCGCCGTAGAGATGGTTTTCACCAACTTCTCTTTTTTTTATTTTGGGGCTCTTTTACCCATGTCCTTTCGACCATATCCACCCTTTTTGTCCATTTTTACTCACGATGCCCTTTCGGGTTTTCACCGTGCCCGGTTTTTATTCAAAGAACTCTTTTACTCATGGTTTCGTGATCATGCCCGTCCATCATTTTTACTCATAACATTCCCTTATTAAGGTATACACCATGCTCGTTATTTCTTTTCGTTTTTCTTCTTTTTTTTTATTAAGGCATTTTTAAGGTCATGCCTCCTAGACACGTGCAAACAATTTAACGCCATGTTGCCCGGACGTGCGTTATGGTTAAAAGTCATACAGGTGGACCGTATGGCGATGGATTGTAGTCTATGAAGGCCATGGAGTGAGTATGGTGGTGGTTTTGCTCACAAGGGGAGATGGCTTGAGGCTACCCATGAGAGATGGGTGATGTATGAAAGGTGAGGGGATGATGGCGACCCACTAACTTACAACTAGTATGAATGACGGGATGGTTCGCCGTTTTGTGAGATGGATGAGACTCACTGGGAAATGATGTATGGTGATGAACTCATGGGGATTTAATGAAGGTGATGCGTGCACACTAACAGGCAGGTTAGGAAAGGCATGAGTGAAAGTGCATGTAAAGGCATGTGCGCGTATGTGGGGGCGAGTTTATGGTCATGCCTCCTTGACTTGGGAAAAGTTGTTTATCGTCTTAAGGCTAGGACGTGCACTATGGTGTAAGGTCATATAGTTGGGTCGTGGTTATGCAGTTTTAAAGTCATACAACTAGGAGCATGCAAATTAAGGTCGTGCAACTTGACCTCTGCTATAGTTTAAAGTCATATAGTTCGGACCATGGTGTTGTGCAGTTTAATGTCATGCAACCGGGACGTAGATTATGGTTTAAGGTCATATAGTTTAGACCATGCAGTTTAGGGTTGTGCAACTTAACCTCCGCTACAGTTTAAGGTCATATAGTTCGGATCGTGGTTATGTAGTTTAAGGTTGCACATCTAGGACCATAGTTATGCAGTTTAAAGTCATAAACATAGGACCATGCAGTTTAAGGTCGTGCAACAAGACCTCCGCTACAGTTTAAGGTCGTATAGTTTGGACCGTGAAGTTTAGGGTCATGCAGCATGGATCGTTGTGTGGATCACCATGTAAGCGGAGCTCCATGTGGAATTAGCCTGTGGACGGTAATTTGCTCCCTGGGGATAACATGGCTAAGACCATTCACAAACTGAGGGCTAGGTGGACATGGTGTCATGATGAAGGATGACCAGCAGAAGTGGACCTTGCTATGGTTTTTAAGGGGGTAAGGCACTCTCTGGGGTGAAAGATGAGATTTTATGATCGGTAACCGGACTCCCTAGGGGTAAGGTAGCTTAGTGTGAAGCTGACCCACTAGGTATTGGGGAGGTTATAATGACCCTAACTTCATTGAGGATGATGGGCGCCAGTATGGGTGTGACTTCTTGTGGGGGATGAGGGATAGCTCATGACTCCATTGGGGGGGTCACAGATTAGGTGCAACGACGTGGGTGCAAGTCCACTAGGGATAGTGGTAGGGCATACACTGCTTGAAATACGGCCGACACCATGTCTAGCACTGATGGTTTGTTGTGAATTTTCAACAGGCGCTGAGTTCTCTCAGCACAATCAGTGCTGAGTTCCAACACAACCGACGTTGAGTTCTAACACAACCGACGTTGAGTTCTCGCACAACCGGCGTTGTTCAGCTGGCATTGTGAATGACCCGTGATGTTATCTGAAGTCAACTGGCACTGAGTTAATCAGCTCTAAGGTCGTTTTGGAGACACACCCGATGCTAAGTCAACCGACGCTAAGGTGGTATTTTGAAACACACTTGGCGTTAAGTCAACCGACGCTAGGGTCGTATTTGGAAACACACCCGGCGGTACGTCAAATGGTGCTAGGGTTGTTTGGAAATTTACCAAGCATTGCGTCAATCGCGCTAGGGATGGATTTGGAAACACGCCCGACGTTCAGTCAACTGGTGCTAGGGTTGTTTTGGAAATCCACCCAAAGCCACATCAAACAACGCTGGAGATGGGTTGATGAGAGTTACCTCGGGCCTCGTGTAAAACCCGACTCGGCTTGTTGTCGCTTGGCTTCCTTTGGATGCAACTGGATATCATAATTTGTGAGGGGCATTCGAGGGAAGTGTAGTCTATATAAGGGGGTAAAAATCCGTTTTCCCTTATTTTCACCAAAGGTAAAAAAACTTAAGCACGAGTTTTCTTTAACCGTTAGGAGAGAGCACTCATTCATAGTTTTCGGCGACCAGTGGGACTTTCGCAATAGTCTCTTCGAGGAAGGTTCTTCAGCAGGCAGGAAGCTTCCGTTCAAGGGTCTTATAAAGAAGACCTTCATTGAACAAACTTCTCCAAGGATTCAATGAGTTTGTGGAGAAAGTAGCAGAGAAAGGAGAGCTTTTCGGGAATCTTTTTAAGAAGCAGAGGAGGCTCTAGCTATCATTTTTCTTTCGGGAAGAGGTGGGAAACACATCAGTGAGTATTTTCGCACGTCTTGAGGGCTTTCTGGGGTTTTTTTAAGGGGTTTCCCAACAATTGTAGAAGTTTTTCGTCACTTTCATGGTGTCGCATGGGTTTCCAGCGACTCAGGGGAAGTCTGCAAAAGCCTTCCGGTGTGATTCTGATGAAGTTCAGGCTAAAACGATAGGTGAGAAGTTTTTCCAGTGAGTTTTCGGTCGTGTGGGAGCAATTTCGGTGGAAGACGAATAGCCACGGGAGCTGAAACATCGTGGGGAAGGCGTACGGTTGCTGAAGGTGAACCGTCACGAGGAAGGGGTACAGTTGCTGGAGGTGAACCGTCATCCTTGAAAATCCTGCAATCATTTAAGGAGGTGTGAAAACAAGGAGTCTCAGGAGGTGAATAGTCGTGACAGGGCTGGCGCTAACAGAAATCCAACTGGCACTAAGGTAACCGGCGCTAATGATTTGGAGTGTTGATACAATTAGCGCCGACCCTCAAGCAAAACAGCCAGCGTTAGGGGTTGGGCACGCAACCGGTGCTAACCTCTGGAGGACCCAGCTGACGCTGGCTTCAATCAGCACTGATCAGCATGTGTGGCTTATCATAATGCAAAGACTGACGCTCGCATATGTCGGTAAGTCACGTGTGGGTTCACGGCGTTCGACGATGAGCTACATACGACGATGTTCATGGGCCAGAAAAAGTGGCAAAGGATGGGGCGTGGCTTGTGGTACCTGTTCGAAGCTAAATCCTCCAGAATAACAGTGAGGTCCATGTTGTACTATGGAAGGCCATCCACTGTGAGCAGGGCCTGCTTTCCATCATAGGCCAGATCGTTGCCAGGGCAGCAAGGCATCCCCTCTTGTATGTTTGATATACACGTCGAATGGATCATACGTTGTATGTTCGACATACATGTCAGATGAGGTATTTGGCTTGTTTATTTGACATATACGTCGGATGGACTAAGGCTCACTTCTTGGAGTGGCTTTGCTTTGCCTTCTGGCTTGTAACCATCCTCTTACTCATCAGATGAACAAAGCTAACTCTCCTAGTGGTCACGCTTCTTCTTCATGAGGAGGTCCTTCCTTTTGTGAGTATGCTTCTTCTTCATGGGACAGGGATTTGTTTTGGCATGTAACCATCCTCTCACTCTTAGATGTAAGAGCAAAAGCACAAGTTTTGGTTTGTAGCCGTACTCTTATCCTCAGATGCAAGACACTTGTAACCTCCCTAGTAATGGTTTCTTGTAACCCGTAACTCATTTTTACTCAATATAAAAGAAAAAAGTTAGCATTTTGTTTGGACTATCTTGCTTGTTTTCACATTGAGTCCCTTTCTTTTGAATATGCATCGTGGATAATGGTTCTTTAGATATCACCCGTTGATAGCGGGCATCGCCTATTCTCCACTAGGATATGCTAGTATGTAGGCCCCGTTGGGCGAGACCTTTTTTACTATAAAGGGACCTTCCCACTTAGGCATAAACTTCTCCTTATGCCAGCCATGCATAACAATAGGCCTCTTGACGGTTAAGACTAAATCACCACGAGTGAATGAGTGGATCTTGACAGACTTGTCAAAAGCCCTCTTCACTCTCCCTTGGTTGAGTTCAAGGTCTGCTGAGCCTCTAGCCTCTTTCCATTGAGTGCATCCAATTCTTGATACTAGAGCTTGATTCTCTCATCTTCGTTATTCCCTGTTGAATAGTGACTCGCAATGAAGGTATTTGTATTTCGAGAGGTAAAACTGCTT
Organism: Amborella trichopoda; assembly: GCF_054954075.1. Taxonomy (NCBI): domain Eukaryota; kingdom Viridiplantae; phylum Streptophyta; class Magnoliopsida; order Amborellales; family Amborellaceae; genus Amborella; species Amborella trichopoda. The sequence goes on from NC_142339.1 coordinate 31,168,692, forward strand.
CAACCCCATAGACTAGAGAATAAGGAGTGGGATTAGTAGCATTTCGTATAGTAGTGCGATAAGCCCATAGTGCTTCGAGAAGCTTCTCACGTCAGTTCTTCCTTATTTTTTATACTGACTTTCTTAGAACATTGCATATAGTCTTATTGAAAGCCTCAGCTAATCCATTAGCTCGAGAGTGGAACATAGTTAACTACCTCCATTCAAAACCGAACTGGTTACCTAGGTGATCAATGTGATGACTGTTAAATTGACGGCCATTGTAAGATATGATCTGGTCGGGTGCTCCGAAGTGGTTTATGATATGATGTCAAATAAAGTAGGCCACCGCTATCCCAGGAACTTGCTTATGGGGGACCGCTTCAGCCCACTTAGAGAAATAATCTGTTGCAGTTAGGATGAAAACATGGTCCATTGTGGAAGGGTGGTCAATGGGCTCTACGATATCCGTACCTCATCATGAGAAGGGCCATGACGCAACCGTAGGGTGTAAGGGCTCTAGAGGCTAGTGAAACAGGTTGGATACCTGAAACTTTTTACCGTAGCTTAAGGAATTGGAGATCATAGAAGGCCAATAGTATCCCAACCTGCGTATTCGTTCATAGAGCTTAGGATCGGACTGGTGCAGCCCACAAATGCTTGCGTTGACTTCTTCTAACACCTTATTTGCCTCGTGGATGTCGACACATCTCAGAAGAATGCCGTCAAATGACAGTCTAAAGAGAACATCACCTTCGAGGAGGGTGTACTTGGGGGACATTTGATGTATATTATTACGCTCGGCACGATCTTTCGAGAGCTTATCATGTTTTAGGAAACTAGTAATGGGGTCTCTCCAATCTTTGACCTGCTCAATTTCTGTGCATAATGGGTCAAAGAATTAAGGTTCTTGATTTCAACCCTTAGCTCCTTGACTTTGTGCTATTTGTTGTTCAGTCTTGATTCCTTCTTTGGCAAATAAAAGTGCTCCAAATGTATAGGGAGGACACTCGGGGAAGATATTTCTCTCATCACCCGCATCGACTTTAGTTCTCAGTTCGATGTGTCTCCATTCTGCGACCCAAACAAGCGTGGGTCTTGATGAGGACAACTGAATTATAGTGTCGAGTTGTGCAAGTGCCTCAGCCGACGAATTTAGCTTCTTGGGGATGTGACTCAGGGATATGTCTTCGAATTGGGCCATGTATGATTTTACAGTATTGTGATAAGGCTTGAGGGTGTCTTTTCTTACATCATAAATCCCTTTGAGCTGTCGGATAGCCAACTCAGATTCGTCGTAGATCTTGCGCTGCTCAAAGTCGAGATCGAAAGCTATCTCGAGTCAAATTATAAGGGCCTGATATTCTGCTTCATTATGAGAACATGCTTGAGCGAGAGAGAAAGAAAGTGGCAGTATTCCACCTGGAGGAGTCAAGATACTAGTCCGGCGCCTCCTCGTTATGATTGGAAGGCTCCGTCAATGTATAATTCCCACACAAGAGCACGGTCGGCACAAAATACTTCTTCATCAGGGAGGTCGCTTGATAAAGGAGATTCGACTGGCACAGGGTCTGCTAGAAAGTCAGCCAAGGCCTGGCCCCTTGATGGCCTTTTGTGGGACATATGTGACGTTAAACTGCATCAGCAATGATGCCCACTTAGCAAGGCGTCCTAACAAATATGGGCGTGTGTGGGAGAAATTTTACAGGAATAACTTTTGATATAAGTTTCACTTCATGACCAAGCAAGTAATGGTGGAGTTTTGTACTGCGAAGATCAATGCTAGACACATCTTCTCAATAGGGGGATAGTTCCTCTCAGCTCCTTGCATCCTACGGCTGAGGTAATATAACACAGTCTCCTTTCCCTCTTCATTGTTTTGTGTCAATAATGCTTCGAGTGACTCGTCTAAAGCAGACACGTACCGAATGAGGGGTTTCCCCAATACTGGTGTAGAGAGCACTAGAGGGTTGAGCAAATAATGCTTGATGTCATCAAGGGTTGCCTTACATGCATCATCTCAGATGAATGGGGTATCTTTCTTTAACAGGTGTGCAAAGGGTTTACAATGACCAAAGAGGTTTGAGATGAACCTGCGAATGTATACCAGTTGCCCTTGAAGAGAGTGCATTTCTTGAAGTGTAGCGGGTGACGAATTTTCTTGGATTCCTTTGATCTTAACTGGCTCAACTTCAAGCACTCGATGTCTGACGATGAACCCCAAGAATTATCCGGAGCGCATGCCAAAAGGGCATTTCAACGGGTTCATTTTAAGTTAATGAAGATGTAGTCTCTCAAATACGTTTTCAAGGTCCTTCATGTGAGCATCCTTCTCTTCATATTTTACCACCAAGTCATCTACATAACAGTCCACTGCTTTGTGTATCATGTCTTTGAAAATGGTTGTCACAGCTCGCTGATATGTGGCCCCAGCATTCTTTAATCCAAAAGGCATCATTGTGTAACAGAAGACCCCTTTAGGAGTTAAGAATGTGGTGGCCTCTTCATCTTCGGGTACTATCCTTATTTGATTATACCCGGAGTATCCGTCCATGAAGAAAAAGATCTAGCAGTGAGCTATAGAGTTGATGAGGATCTCGGTGAATGGCAACGGGAAGTCATCCTTAGGACAAGCGGTGTTCAAATCGTGAAAGTCAATACACACTCTGATTTGACAACTCTTTTTCTTGACCGGAGCGACATTTGCTAGCCATTTCGGGTATTTGACTTTGCGGATGAAAGCTGCTTGTCTGAGCTTGGTTATCTCGACGTCTATATGCATCTCAAGGTCAGGCCTGAACCTTCTCGACTTCTGTTTGACTAGCTTGATAGTTGAATCGATGCTGAGATGGTGAACTTCTACTTGAGGGTCTAACCCAGGCATCTCATGATAGTGTCAAGCAAAGACGTCTCGGTTTGCTTTCAACAAGGTGGTGAAGTCTTCTTTTTCTCCTGGAGACATATTCGCTAAAATGAAAATGGGTCTGGGATCCGCTTCGTCTCCAAGATTTATTTCCTCAAGTTCGTCAGCTATGGCCAGACCATCTTCTTTCCATTCTTCTGGAGCCTCTTGCAGTTCTTCATCGTTGTTCTCAGAGATTTTTTAATCAACTTCCATGATCCTAATATTTCTACCTCTAATAGAGGTCCAGAGTGGGTAATAATTTTTGCACCTTCCTTGAATCGAGTGATGGAAAGGTCAACCTCAAATGTGGTAAACATGTCATGTTGGAGAGGCTAGTCTTGAACGTTATAGGGGAATTAAGGTTCAGCGATGATGATGTGAAGAGTGTCTTCGTACAAACCGTACGGTATTTGTACAGATGCCTAGAGTGTTTGCTCCAAGACAGCCGGTTCTTCATAAACTTGTATCGTGTGGCAAGCCTCGTGAGAATAGAAGCTCTGTCCACTTGATTCTCTCAATCTTTACTCGAAGTCAGACCCAAGGGGCCACTGGGGCTTCTTTGGCTTTGACTTCTTGTGCTTCTTTGATGAAGGTGGCTCTGCATTGACTTTAGCTTCCAGGGCATCAGCAACTGTTAGGAATCTTGCTGCCTGTGCTAGGGTCTTTCTCAATCGCTTTTGCTACATCCTGCATATATTGATTCCTTCGAATTCCTGGTCGAGAGGCTCAAAGTCTGGGCACATCAAGGTCGTATATGCAGAAGACATAAGAGAATGAGAAGCAGGAGAAGAAGGCGGAGAAGGGTTGGAAAGTAGGATACTTTTAAGGTCGTTCCCTCATAAAACCAATCTAGGCAACTTTTTACGTCATCACCAGGATTGGACGGGTGCAAGGAATCTTTTAGGTCTTTCCCTTGCTCAGACCATTGGGGATTGCTTTTAACGTCGTCACCCTCATCGGACGTTTGCTGAGTGGAAGATGTCACGGGGAAGTCTTCTTGATAGGATGAAGAAGGAAAAAGGATCGTGCCGTGGATGAAGTCCAACAAAGTTGGCAATGGAGGAAGCGGCATGAGAAATTCTTACTCGACTATGGGTTGAAATGTCTTGTTTCTTTGGCGAGTAGCCCTAGATGCCCGTCTTTTTTTGGTTTTTTGACATAATGTGTGATTAGCCTCGCTGGACTGGCGAATAGCCTTAGCTTGACGAACTGCTTCTCACCCATGGCTGGGAATTTGAGGGTTCCGCTGGGTCTGAGTCATTGATGGGAAGGTCCTTCTTTGCAAAGATCTTCTTGCCCCAATGAGGAAATGATTTGAGGATCACTCACGGGAAGATTGTAGAATTCTTGATACTCCTGCATCTTCTTTGCGACTATGTCAAGGAAAGATGTGCATTCTGACAAGTAATGACCTCTTATCTGATGGTATGGACACCAACGATCTTTAGTCTCCTTAACAAGGCCAAGGGGTTGCCTTGCCTGCTCTGGTGTGATTATGCCTTCCTGAAGCATTATAATGAAGAAGGTGTAGAGAATCCCATGCACTTCATCCTCCTCCTTGATGGTTACAACATGGGAGGCCTTAGCAGCCCCGAAGGACTTCTTTAGGTCCTCAAGCTTTATCTGACCCTTCTAAATCTGGGCCTCAATGATGTCCTTCAGTGTGTAGCAGTCATCCATAGGATGATTAATCCTCCAATGGTAAGCACAATAATTAGCTTGATCGTCAAGGCCAGATTGCTCGGGGAACTTGATTTCTGGAAGTTGGATCATATTACGCTCCAATAATAACTGGAACAATGCAGGGACCCATTCCTTCTCGAAGGGATAGACCATATTCGTAAGCTTGGAGAGATAATCATTCTGATCAAAGTGGGTTGGTGGAGGTAGGCTATTGTATGATAGTTGTTTCTTGTCATCATGGGGTGTTACTGTTGCTGTGGTTACCCCCTTAAAGAGGTCCAAAGTGGGGGAAAGCCTTCTTTGAATCAGTGACCATGACGACTGCACTGATTACCCCATATTGTTGGCTGCCCGGTGTGTTGTTCCGAGATCTACTGTTGCCCCGGTTACTTGTTGAACTTGTAGATGGCTATCGTGTAGCACCATGATGGCTCTTCTTCAGGCTTCATCATCTGAGGGGGTAGAAGGGATTCACGTGAAGAGGGTCATCAAAATTGACCGTTTTGATTGCCTTGGTCACCTCCCTAGTCAAAATTTACAGACCTCTATCATGTTTAACCTTAAGGTTTTGATGGACCTCTATCGTGGTTAGTTAACTCTTCTTACACAAGAGAGAGTTGTCTCCATCACGTGTGGTAAGGATGAGGGCTAAGAACTGGCGTCATCTTGGGCTGGAGAGGATGAAGGACTCGATCTTTCGTGAGGTCCATGCCCCGAGCTCTCTTAGGAGCTCCAGAGACATGACCAAAGTGTTGGGGCTGGTTCAGGTTGGTACTCTTGTGGAAAACCTTTGAGTACCAAGGCTGAAGGTGCTTGCTCGATGAAGAAGGAGCGAGTGAGAGCAAGGTTGACTCATGAGGAGGCCTGAGTCGAGGATGAGGGAAGGCTTGAGATGGCGACGTGTGTGTGTCCCTTGAAGAAGGATCTTGAGGGACCTGGGGGTCGAACCGGGCTCGTGCAAGTGAGCTGCCCTTAAAAGGCCGAGAACTATGAGCAGGTGTCTGTAAGAGAACAGGTGCAGGCCTGCCCCTTACAGGGTGCACTTGTGTATGCATAGGAGGAGAACAAGGAGGTCGTTTCCTGTGTATTAGGGTTGACGCAATAATGACATTGCCCCTGTTTGCTAGGTGGCCTTTCAAGGCCTTAAAGCCAATAGTCTTACATTCAGTGGGAGTTAGAGAGAGACTGAATTTGAGTACTTGGCGCACTGGGGCCCAGATTCATATACCCCGAGTATTTGAGGCATTAAGAGTATACGTTTTGAGAGTGTGAACTCTCAGGAACGTGTGAGGCTCACCTCCCAGTCAGGAATATATTAATTAGAATGTCTCATAGTTGGTGTGATAAGCTATGGGTTAGAGAATCCAATCGAGAATAATAGAACCGCGTATTTAAAAGAGTATTCGCCCTGTATGGAATGGTCGGCTTATGGGACATGAGCCCGTATCTTGACAAGAGACCATTTCGTGACATGTGCACCCACAATCAGTCGTATGGGGAAGCCACTCTTCTATAGTATTATCCAACTTAGAAGAGCTAGTGCACATGTGCTTTGAGAGGACCCCTGTATTTGAGTAGGAACATGTCCTACAGGGGTGCACCTGTAATCCATTGAACCCCCGGTGACGGGAAGCTCTGGCTCAACGACTTTGATGTGACCAATTATGTGTCCCTGCCATAGACTGTGGAGCATAGGTCCATTGGGTTAGTTTGAGACAACGGTGGAACGTCATTCGGGTTAGCCTAATGTAAGACTCCTACTAGTGTTATAAGTATAAAGATCTTATTTACCTTTGGCCCAAATTAATCTAAAATTTACGAGAAAATATTTTATCTTGATGAGAAATTATGTAATAATGTTGAATATTCATTTATAGAATTTTTGAGATTTTGGAGAATTTTTTGAATTTTTTAAATAATAAAAAATGTGATTTTCAAATTTGTTTAACATAAATACCAAAGAAAGACATTCTATAGGGATACCACATGAATCCCAAGTGGCCATATGGATGCCATGTGGCACCCTCACCTCCCCACTAGCGTATGACATCATGCTGATGTCATATCCATGTGGGGACCTATTTGTCATTAATTCTTTTGTTGATATTATCTTATAACATGTTAAATTCTTATTTATAGGGTTATATATTCTTATGACTTAAGTTTGATTTTTAAGTCACATGTTTTTTTTTTACCTCATATGTGTCATTTTTGGCATGTGTGAAGTCAAGGGATTTTGAGAGTTAATTTAATTCATATTATTATCCACGTATGATTTTGTAGCATATGAGTATATCTTATGTGGCACCCCCTTATAGGCTTGACCCATGTGAAACTTTAGTGTTGTTAAAATATTATTGGTGGTGTCATAAGATATTTTATTCACATTTGTAGATGTCTCATATTACCTTTATATCCATGTCCTTGTATTTTATTGACTCTCACAAATTATTCAAAAACCATTGGCATAAGTATAAACATAAATCTGGCCTTAATTGAAAAAAAAAATGGAGAAAAGGGCTTCAAGGTAAAGTGACTATAAACCTAGGTTTTGAGGAGTGAAAGGTGTTAAAAGCTTATCCATTGATCTTGGTGATAAGATATGGATGAGTGGCTTGGATAAGTGCCTCTCAAATGCAATTGATTTAAGGCATCAAGGATCAAGATCAAATCTTTATGATCTAAGTATAAAAGTAACTTATGGGATCAATTATTACCCTAACTTGAATATTCACTTTAAAGAGAGAGAGAACCTTGGCAAAAATGTGGTCACCCATGAGACTATCTTCTTCCTTGAGCTTTCATTTGACTTCCATGGAGTAGTCCATAAATCAAGCCCATGCTATTGCTTCATTAAGGTATTGATTTTTTTTCTCACATTGTTAATTCATACATCATTTCTATTATCAAAGCTTGCTGTAATTCTCAATTTTCAGTAGCTTTCTTCATTTTTTTTCATGAAAACTTGATCCTTGATAATCTAGTGTAGTCCATACACATAGTATGTGTAGAGTAGCTTGCTTACTTCATGATCTTGAGTAGTTTCAACTTGATTTCTAGATCTTATTTTTCTTGAATTTTTACTGAGAATATACAACTGATGAGAGGTTTATTTCATCATATTTGAGCATAAGAAATAGTCCATTGAGTTCCCTTTTTAATGTTGAAAAGTTTGTGTGGTCTCTTATGGACCACATGGTGTAGTTTCACCATAACTTCCTTATTTTATTTAAGATCTGTCTCAAACTTTGAAGGGCTATTTTGATACATGTCTCTCTCATGATTTGATCCCCATTAAGTGAAATAAATGTGATAATTTGCTTCCCATTGGATTGACCTCCTTGAGTTTTTATTATCACCTGTGCCTTAGACAATGGGATAAAATTAAGTCCTCAAAAGGCCCTTTCGTGACCCGGGCACAAGGGGTTCGAACCATGGTTTCCACATATGTTTGCATATTAATTTGATGTATTTACAGTTATTAAATGGATTCATGATTGGTTAAATTGAGTATGTTGTGTGAATATTAAGATTGTTTTTTTAATCTTGTTGCTATGCATTATTGTTTATGCGAATTGACATCTTATTGAATTATTATGATCAAGTGTATGATGTGTACGAGATATTATGATAAATGATGAGGATGAATAATGAAGATGAAATTATCATATAATTTTGATTTAATGAGGAATTGCGAGCGCGACTCTTGCAATATGTTATAGAGATGTACAATGTGAATATTTGAATATTGTATTCAGTTTAATTGAATTTTTGAGTAGTGGATTTGTAAGGGACCTATTAGGGTTGAATTTTATTATTCAAATGTGTATAAACCATGTTTGTAGGCTGGAATATATGTATTATGGTTTTGTATTGAGATATTCATGTATTTAAACCCTTGAGTTTTTATACAATGGAATTTTTTTAAAAGATTGCATTTCTAGCCCATTAGTCTTATACCATCATCAGCCCCGAGTAGTGAGATGCACATGAGTGGCGTGTGGAGGATCTGGCCTTGAAAGGTTCAATCCTGGACACGGACTTGAGGTAACAGAAGGGTTGTCCCGAAGTGTGACTCGAGTGGGTGACCCACGAGTCTTGTGGTGTGTGTAAGGGGTGGAGACCGTGGGGTTTCCACCTCTCTATGTTGAGCCTCTAGGGATAGAGACCCCTGGTGTAGGAATGTGGGGGGTAGCCATATGGCGACCCACAAAAGCAATGGCAAATCGTTTGCCTTTTACAGAAAGGGATTGGGCAGCCTTCCGGTGTACCTCCGAAACATGACCGGTAGGTGACATGTCGGTGGCTGGGTGCATGCTGTGTGGGGCAACATAAGTGTCGCCCATGCAAGGCGTCTTGGTGGAATTTCTGCCAGAGCGAAGAGATGGGGAGTGAGGGATCTTCAAGTCCCTCCTCACACCGGTCCAGGTTAAGACCTAGGAGCTAAACAAGGGGTCTTTGCTCAAGAGGATGGTCGGAAACAGAGTTGAAGGAGCTTGTTCCCTAGGGACACTCTGGAATAAGGGGATAAGAAAATCCCTGATCTGGATGAATGGGTTATAGAACCCAGCAGCCATAAGTGAATGAGAAAAGATGATGGAAGCAGATGAAGAAGAAACTAACCAAACAAGAACGATCCGATTAAGGGGTAGTAAGTTCCCAATGGAGTCGCTAAGCTGGTTAAGTGCCTCGATCTTGCCCTCTGGATCTTTGGGGGATCTGGAGGTTGGCATCTCAGGTTTCAGGGAAGACCCGGGAAGTCGTGAGATCGCTCTCTCGGGAACCTCGTTCGAAAGCAGGGGCAGGTGTTACCATTCGATGAGAGAAGAATTTAAAAGGTGGGATTGGGACTTACTCTGGCTAACTCGCACGGGTGCCCTCTTAGATCATAAAGAAAGCCCCCCCGGTAATGAAACTGGTTCGAAATCACTTCCTTTTGCTCGTATTCTTCTTATTTTCTTCTTTCTGCAATCACACACATACATCGTAAAGGTTATAGAACAGGTAGGTCAGGCCTCACCCTTTTCCTCGTTTATGAATGTATGCAAGCATGCGTATTCAAAAAGAAGAAAAGAAAGACAAGGGGAGAGAAGGATTCGACCAAGCGAGAAGGTCAGGGCAGTGACTAGGCTGGTGGATAATTGACATAATTGGATGGAGAAACGGGCTCGGTAACTGAGACCGGCTCACGGGATCACAACTAGACGTTGTTGTCGATATTGACTAGCTATGCACGATGGTCAGTCTGTCGTGGCAGTAAAGCGGGCCAAGCGAACCTGGTGCAACAACAATACGACTAGATGAAAAGACTGCCATGAGATGCTAACCGCAATCCCTCTTGGTTGAACGAGAGAGCAACAGAGGAATGGTTAAAGAGAAGAAGAGGATAGACGGAAGGAGAGAGAAGAAGGAAGAGGAGATGCTGTCGGCGCTAAACATCGCTGACTGTTTCCGGAGATGGGAGAGAGAGGAAGCGGTCGGCTCCAAGCTTCACCGACTGTGTCAGATGAGAAGAGAGGAAGGGAGCCAATTGGCCAGTTGACCGAAAAAGAGAGGGTAAACCAGTTGGTACTAGGTCTTGTCGACTGATAGAAGAAGAGGAAGCAAATCAACCGGTGTTAGGCCTCACCGATCGATAGCGAGAGAAAAGACAACCGACATTTGTCCTCATCAACTGGTAGAAGAAGAGAGAGAAGACCAACCGGCACTAGGTCTTGCCAAGTGATAGAGAGATAAAAGACAACCGGTGCTAGACCTCACCGACTGATAGAAGAAGCGAGAGGAGACCAACCGATGCTAGGTCTCACCTACTGATAGACAAAGAGAGAGGAGACCAACCGATGCTAGGTCTCGTCGACTGATAGACGAAGAAAGAGGAACCAACTGGCGCTAGGTCTTGCCGATTGATAGACGAAGAGAGAGGAAACTAATCGGCGCTAGGTCTCACCGACTGATAGACGAAGAGAAAGGAGACCAATTGGTGCAAGGTCTCATCGACTAGTAGATGAAGTGGGAGAAGAAGAGAGCGAAAGAGAGAAGAGAGTGAAAGAGAGAAGTGAGAGAAAGAAGAGAGAGAAAGAGAGAGAAGAAGAAAGAAAGGAGATAGAGAAACAAAGAGAAGAAAGAGAAAGAAGAGAGGGAAAGAGAGAGGGAGAGGGAGAGGAGAGAAAAAGAGAGAGAAAGAGAGAAGAAAGAGAGAAGAAAGAGAGAGAAAGAGAGAAGAAAGAGAGAGAAAAAAGAGAGAGAAAAGAGAGAAAGAAGAGAGAAAGAGAGAAGAAAGAGAGAGAAAGAGAGAAGAAAGAGAGAAGGAAGGAGAGAGAAAGTCGCTTGCTCGAAAGGTATCGACCCCTTTTCTTCTCTCTCCTCTATCTTTCTCTTCAAGACGTACTCACAAGCTCAAGCAAGGAATCACATTTTATTGAATCTTCAAAGAATCCACTTAAAACCAAGTGGTGGTGAGGGTCTGCCTGTTTTTTACAATGAGGAAGTGTTGGTTTATATAGAGTTGTACCCAAACATAGGTGGATTGATCAAAATTAGATCTAATTGCTGAAAATTAAGATTTAATTGAATTAAAAGAAATTCTAAAAATGGGTACAAAAGGACTATTTTACCCTTACCTAACAATGTGTGGAATTTCAGAACAGTCCCTGTGGCTGCCCGAGAACTTACGCAATCTTCCGTGGCTGACTCCAGGTTGTTCTAATGCCCGTCTGATCGAAAGATTATTGTTTTCTTATGGGGCTTGACATGCTCATTGTTTTGATACCGACTTCGAGCCATGAATCATGATCACGAGAATTGAAACTTATTTGAATCTTGAAAATTTTGGATCGATAGTGTGATCTTTCCTTAATGTTTTTTTGTGATTTCTTCATCGTAGCGCACTAATCATGTCATCACAATCACGTGGCAACAATTGGAACGCGATTTGGAGCCTGAAAGAAGATTTCGCAACTTTTGAGTTTTGATCAGAATCTAGAATCCAACAGCCAGAATTTCAGTAACTTCGTCGGCTTTGTACATGAAATCTTACCATCCATCATGTACAAGGTTCGGTTCAATGATAGCCCGAAACCTTATGAACACAATGAAATTGGTTTTGCATCGATCCATTGTGCGAGCATCATGATTTGGTTCATCGAGCAAGGTGTGTCGCTGCTGAATTTTCTGTAACTTTTTATGGATTAACAATTTCTCTCTAGCTTTTCTCCCTGTTTGGATATTGTCTCGAGGCGTGCCACATATCGAATTGTTCATATTGATGAGACAAATAAGCTCACCAAATTTGAGAGTGATTTGATTTGGAACGAGTGAGTTACGGGCCCCAAAAATGACTGCTCGTGACTGTAAAAATAGCCACCTTTAATGGCGTTTTGGTGCAGTGAGGCCATACGTGAATAGTGTGCGACATCTCTTGTTTCAGTATCTTTCTCATATCTTTATTCTGGAGTATCTGATCAAGTCGAAACTTGGTCCATAGGGATTTTTGACCGTGCCAAATCCAGTGGCAGTGGTGCCATAGGGATTTAAGACACCAAAAATGTAGCTCCAATTATAGGGTCCGTTTCAGTGTGCTAGAGGCCAATTTTTCGAAAACAATTTCTTTGTGTTCACTGCCGTAGACATGTCTGATCATGATGAACCTTAGCAGGTGTTCTTTTGAAATATTGATGATGATCTTGAGAAATTGTGGGGCCATTCTGAGACTGTCAAGAATTTTCCATTGTTTTGTAAGCTTTATTGACTTGCTTCCTACCAAGGACCATAGTGATGAAAAATACGTTCAAACACCTACCTCATAATCCCTTCTTCCCTCTGAAAATCTTGGAGCCCAAGCCAGTCCATGAATACCGCTCGGTGATCACTGCCCAAAAGCCACGGTTCCAAGACTTGTTGAGAACCGGTTCTCACAAGGTCATCATACAAGGCTTGAGTCCATTCGAGGCGTGCTAAGCCCTTGCAGACCAACTTTCCACACATGACTCGGCAACCTAGGCCATCCACTACTCCACTTAGATCTGACCGTCTAGAAGAAACGGTCAGTGTCATGGTGATCAATGAGCCGGACGATGCCCAAGTAGAGCGAATGACTAGGTTCGAGGTAATGATGCAGTCCATCCTCGAAAAGATGAAACGCCTAGAAGCCTCCAAGTCCCCTACTTCTCACCATGAGAACTATTCTCCATCTGGTGAAGACACCGTTCCCAAGCAAACTCCCCCACCGGTCTATCAGAAGCCGTACCTTTCGTACATTGACCAGGTGCCGTTTCCCCCGAACTATCAAAAAGGGATGCTCCTCCTATTTAATGATACTATGTCCTCGCACCAGCATAGTGCCCACTTCAAAGCAGGTTATCGAGAGATGGCGGCTGACGGGCAACTCCTCCTCCATCAGTTCCTCGAGACTCTCGAAGGGCCAGACTTCCAGTGGTATGCTCGGCTACCTCCAAACTCGATGCACACTTAGCAGGAAATGGAGCAGTTGTTTTACCAATGCTTCTACAAAGTCCAAAGGAATATGGAAACCATTGAGCTCCTCACTTTGACTCAAGACCCTGGTGAGCCAATTGACAAGTTCATTGCCCGATGGAGAGAGCTTGCAACCTTTCATGCCACTCCCATGACTAAGAAAGAAGCTGTCCAAACCTGCATACGAAACATGCTTCCTTAGATCGCCCTGCATGTCGAGGCCTCCAATCCACCCTCCATGTCAAAGTTCATCTCTAAAGCAGTTTGTACCGTGGGTCTATCCAAACACCATGGTGGATCTCATCAGCAAACCTTTGGCTCGAACTCCTGCTCGAAAGCAGTGATCGGTGCGGCCATCACCATGACTGACACTAACAAAGCTGCTCCTCAAACTTTGGACCTCTCCAAGGCATAAACGTCTCAAGCCGGGGGCAAGCAGCAGTCCTGCAACAAGGTCCCACCTCCCAAAAATATTAATCTAAGCGACTCCTAGATCCAGCACCAAAAGAATGTGTACCCCTTCGACAAGGAGTGGGTCCCTGCATTGCTTCGACTACTACTGGAGCAAAGCATGATCCAGCTACTAGAGGTTAGCACTCCAGAATAAGCTCGATAGGAGACACATGAGAGGTACTGCGCCTATCATTGGAAAGTAGGCCACCCCACTCAGGACTACTATAAGCTAAATGACTATATCAAAACCCTTATTAACAAGGGTCAGATAAAGCTAAAAGAGTTAAAGAAAGCGTTCGGGTCAACTGAGGCTTCTTACATAGTGACAATATAAGAAGATGATGGGGCACCCACCATCCTACGAGCACTATTTTCCATAATGCTCGAAGAGGGACACATCATGCCAAAGCCGACAAGGCATCCCAAGTTCCTACCTCCAGGAACTGAGAGCCTCTGGTGCTCATATCACTTAATACAAGACCATGACGTGAGCGAATGCACTAGCTTCCACAAACTCTTGGCAAAGAATATACAGCAATGCCAGGAAGCTCATGGTAACCCAGAAGGATGCCCTTAAGTCCCTATTCCACCAATGCAAGAAGAACTCTCGATGTAAGCGTCGAGCAGTGCTGAGCTAGAGCCTCTACATGCCCTCTTCATGGCGATGCTTCAACAAGTTCTCATCACTCCCAAGCCCCTCAGGCAGCCAAAGCGCCTTGCTCAGGGTACGGAAAACCTCTGGTGCCCATATCACTAAGTATGAGGCCACGAGCTGAAAGAATGCTCTGGGTACGAAGCTATAGCCACTCCTAAGGTGCAGGAAGGCCACGTCATTTACGTCGTTCTCCCAGAGTGCTTCCAAGCCGTTACTCCCGTCCAAGAGGAAGCCCTACTATAGGTCCCCTATGACCATACACTAGACCCTTCAGAGACTTAGACTTCTCAGTCCTGGGAAGTCTACCATGGGCGAAGTAGGCTCAAATCCATGAAGCGCGAGGCAGTCCACAAAGCCAGGGCTACTCATCAGCCCGATGGGGAGGACTGAGCCCCTCCTCAGGGACCCAAAGGGAGACGGGCACCCAGGTCTGCTCGTCAAAGGAATCGTCTCCCTCAACCACTAGTCAAGGAAGAGTTTCTCAGTCCCCTTCCTCCGCTGCCAACCTTACAAGACTGCATCCCAGACATCGCTTGCCTTATTCTGTCGTCCAATCAAACGGATGTCCTAGATTCATCAACAGCTCGGGAGTCATCCAATATGGGTGACGATGCTAAAAGCACCCCACAACGGTCAAAGCCAGGGCAAGACCTAAAATACCCCCTGCACACGTCCAATTTTGACAATGACGTAAAAGGCTGCCCTGAACATTCTAACTCTTCTTCTCCCTCCTCTTCTATTTCTTCCACAGCAGCTCGACAGTGCCAAAAATTTGACACTTTGATTAAAAAGCTAGGAGGCACCAGCCTTAGCAGGTCACAGTGGATGCGCCTAAGAAAGATGCTGGCTCAGGCAGCTGGATTCTTGACAGTCTTCGACACCCTGTCAACTCAAGCCAAGACCGAACCACCCTCAAGCTCCTTTTTCAAAGAGGCCTCCCACATGGTGCAGATCTTGGAAGTACCATCCAGCACAGGGCAAATGAACCTGAGATCGGGGAAGAACCTACATCCCACACCTCAAAAGCTCAAGTGACATCATGGCCCTTTTCGCAGTGGGGTATGGATATTGTAGGACCCATCGAGCTTCCTTCTGCTTTGGATCATGCCTTCATTCTAGCAATGACATAATACTTTTCCATTAAGCAATCCCTCTTAAGCAAGTTCTCGGGGCCATTGTGGCCAACTTTCTCTGCCACCACATCATACACCGGTTTGGGGTTTCGGATCGAATAATCTCTGATAATGGCCCTCAAATTGGAAGCCATCACGTTGATCCCCTGACCAAGGAGTTTGGTTTCGAGTGAAAATACTCGACCATGCACTACCCTCGAGCCAACGGTTTAGCTCAGGTGTTCAACAAAGCCCTATGTGCGAGGTGCTCTGGAAGTCAGTTTCGAAGTCAAAGATGAATTAGCATGAGAAGCTGTCTGAGGCTATGTGGGTCTATCACACCACCACTCACAATGCTACAAACTTTACCCCTTATTCCTTGGTTTATGGAGGTGAGGCGGTTTTACCCCTCAAATTTCAGATACCTTCACTTTTTATCACTATACATCAGGGACTAACAGAAGATGAGAGGGTCAAGCTCTATTACCAGGAGTTGGATGCCCTTGACGAAAAGAGACTAAAGGCTCAGCAGAACCTCTGGCTCAATCAAAGAAGAATGAAGAGAGCCTTTGACAAGTCGGTCAAGGTTCGCTCATTCGCTCGTGGGGACCTTGTCTTAGCAGTCAAGAGACCGATTTTCATGCATGGGCATCGCAAAGGAAAGTTTGAACCTAAGTGGGAATGTCCATTCATAGTCAAGAAGGTCACACCAAATGGGGCTTATATACTAGCAAACTCTGATGGAGAAGAGGCGATGCCCCCTACTAATGGGAGGTACTTAAGGAACTATTATCCCAGACATATCCCTCAAATGCGGCACGTGAGGTAAAAAGAAAGAAATGAAGATGAGGAACATTAAGCCAACTCAAAGGAAGTTCATTTCTTTCATTGAATTAGAAAAAGTTAGAAGCCACAATCAAAAGCTCGTTATTAGGGAGGTTACAAAGCTCTTGCATCAGAGGACAAAAGTACGGTTATAGGCCAAAAAGAAATACTCTTTATTGGAAGATATTTTTCATCATCATGGGGCCCTCGCTCAATAAAAGCCTTGAAAATAGTGGAAATCCTGACAGTCTTAGAATAGAACCGAAACTGGCCAAGATCTTCATGAGGTCTCTCAAAAAAAATTTTCCAAGTTTCGTCACATTCTGGCATGTCTAAGGCAGTGCAGACTAAGAAATAGATCCAGCAAAATCGGCCTCTCGCACCCTGAAATAGACCTTTTAACTAGACCTACATTCTCGGTGTCTCAATTTGTTGTGGGACTATCGTCAATGGATCTGGCACGGTTGAAACCCTTAGGGGTCAAATTTCAATTCGAACGGATACTTCAAGAAGAAGTTATAAGAAAAAGAGGGAAACAGGAGGAGCTACACACTATTCCCGCGTAGCCACCCTGCAACTCTACACCATTGAAGGGACCGTCACAAGCAGTGAATTTTGACGCTCATATCTCACTCGTATCAAGTTGGATCGTACTCAAATTTAGTGAGCATGTTCGTTGCATCAAGACGAGTGATTCGATATGTGGCACGCCCTGTGACGATACCTGAGCACGAAGAAAAGCTAGAGAGAAGTTGCTGATCCGTGAAGAAAAGCAGTGTCGTGCATGCCTTTTTGGTGATCTCATAGGTTGCGCATGGCAATAGCAGCGCCATCCTCGAACTTTCCTCCCCCTCTGCCTTCATCTCTACTTCCCGGTGAGACTTGCAAATGGCACTACCCATCACCGTCTGTGGACGTACCCTCAACGTCTCAGCAAGGAATGCGGGCAGCGAAGCCTATTGTCGTCTGCAAGGGCTTCATCTTGACTTGAGACTATTGCATGCTGCGATGTCCATCACTGTCCGCAAAGGGGTTGCTGCAATACCCGTCGCCGTGCCCAGGCTTCTTCTGTGCCTCTCTATCCCGTCGCTGTGCACCTCACGGGAAGTTATCTCCGTGTGCCTCGTCAGGAGTCATCGTCGTCCGCATGGGACGTGTTGCTTCCTCGCATTGCCAGTGACGACATTCATTGACGTCCACAGGCTTCCTATCGTATTCCATGACTGGCACCGTGTGCTTCACAGGAAGCTATCGTCATGAGCTTCACTAGAGTCCATCGCCGCCCGCAAGGGACGTGTGTTTGAATGTAGTTTTCAGCACCTGGTCCCTCGTAAGAAGCAGGTCAATAAAGCCTACAAAATAGTTAAAATTCCCAACAGACTCAGAATGGCACCATAAATGGTCAAGATCATCATCAGCACTCCAAAGGACCACCTGTCAGTTTCGTCACATTCTAACATGTTGAAGGCAGTGAACACAAAGGAACAATTTTTAGAAAAATGGTCTTTAGCACCTTGAAACGGACCCTACAATTGGAACTACATTTTCTGTGTCTCCAATCAATGTGGGACCACCACCATTAGATTCGGCACGGTCGAAAACCCCTATGGGCCAAGTTTAGCATCAACACGTCTCGCTTGATGGACTAAATCACGACGCTCGTACGATGGATCGATGTGAAACTAATTCCATTTTGTGTGTAAGGTTCAGCGTTATCATTGGTCCAAACTCTGTACATGATGGACGGTTAGATTTCATGCATGAAGCCAACTTGAGGGCTTGGCACACCAAGGTGGAGACCTTGCATCCTCCACCTCTTGCACACACCCAAGGGCTCGTGGTCCATCCACTCGAGCCACACCTCGGGGCAACCCCCACGTTGCCTTGAGCTCGCATCAAGAGCTAAGCCTTCTTAGGCTGGACCCTGCGTGCGTCTTGCATTCCCTTGCCACATCTCGGGGCAGCACTAGCTCTATGCCACCTCGAGCATATGAGGGTGGACCGCTATGTCCTCCCTCCCAGCACACATGAACCCACTCTGTGAGAGATGAGCTTCCGCCTCGTCCCTCACAAACACAAGCTTGTGGGCCTTGACCTCCCAAGGTGGAACCAATTGACTGAGCCCAGGTTGACTCCTAAGTCACCTGGACGGCTAACCCCAAAGGTGCACACGCACTGCTTTCGGAGGTCCCTCCCCGATCTAGACACAAAGCGGAGTCATGAACTAGCTACTTCCTCTATTGCTCGCTCAACACCAATCAAGCACCACGATCCCTAGTACTCAAACGTCTTCCCTATAAGTACCATCTTGAGCCAGCCTTAGGTCAGCCATGCACATTGGCCCCACAAAGGAACTCAGGGTAGCGACCTGATATCAGACAAAGTACTACAGCCCCCAAGGCAGAAACCTAGGATGCCTTTTGACCTTGGACCCCACTCCCTGCTCCAACTCATAGACACGGCCCTTGCATGTTCAAAGAAGGTGAGGCAGACCAGGTCTCGGGCTTGGTTCTGGAATGAAGTCCACGGTCGTCTCAGGGTTAAGTAGAAGAGGGCAAGCTGAGCCCTTGCAGACTGACTTGCGACCCATGACTCACCAACCCTGGCGTCCACTCCTCCTCCTGGCTCTAACCTCTCAAAGGAGATAGTCAGTGTCATGGTGATCAATGACCCGAACGAAGCTCAAGAGGACAGAATGACCAGGATCGAGGTAATGATGTAATCTGTCCTTGAAATGATGGAACGCTTAGAAGCCTCCAGGGCCACTTCCTCTCACCGTGAGATCGATTTCCAAATCGGTGAGGACACGGCTCCTAGGCAAACTCCCTCACCGGTCTCCCAAGACAGTTCTGCCTCTCATGAGGTCTCACAAACCGACATAGATGCTATGGTGGCCCCTAGCCTCAAGAACAAGGTCACAATCATGTAGGAGGCATCTCTCTACCAGATGCCATACCCTTCGTACCTTGACCAAGTACCCTTCCCTCCGAACTATCGAAAGGGGAAAGTTCCCAAGTTCAACGGTACTACGTCTGCACACCAGCATAGTGCTCACTTCTAGGTGGCCTGTTGAGAGACGACAACCGACGGACAACTCCTCCTCCACAAGTTTGTCTCTTGAAGGGCCTGCCTTCTAGTGGTATGCTGGGCTGCCACCTAACTTGGTACACACGTCGCAAGAGCAACGTAGAGACCATCAAACTCCTCACCCCGATGCAAGATCCTGGAGAGCCAGTTGACAAGTTCATCACCTGATGGAGAGAGTTAGCAACCTTCCACGCCACTCCCATGACTGAGAAGGAAGCGGTCCAGACCTGCATATGGAACATGCTTCCTGAGATCGCTCTGCATGTCGAGGCATCCAATCCACCTCCATGTCAGAGCTCATCTCTAAGGTAGTTCGTATTGAGGGGTTGTTCAAGCACCATGGCAGCCCTCGTCAGCAACCCTCCAGTTCATACTCTTGCTCCAACAGTAAGGAAAATAAAAAAGCAGTGATCAGCGTGGCCATCATCGTGACTGACATTAAGAGCCCGGCTCTTGAAACCCTGGACCTTTCTAAGGCACAGATGTCTCTGGCCAGGGGCAAGCAGCAGTCCTACAATAGGGTCCTGCCACCTAAAATTCTAAGCGAAATGACTTCTAGATCCTGCACCAGAATAAAGTTTACCCCTTCGACAAGGAGTGGACTTCTACGCTGCTTCGACTGCTATTAGAACAAAACATGATCCAGCTGCCGAAGGTTAATATGAAGAGTTGGCTTGGCAGGAGAAAAATGAGAAGTATTACACCTATCACAGGAGAGTAGGCCACCCCATTTATTACTTCTATGAGCTCAACGACACTATCAAAGCCCTTATCAACAAGGGTCAAATAAATTTAGAAGAGTTGAAGAAAGCGTTTGGGGCAACTGAGGATTCTCACATAGTCATGATCCAAGAGGGTGATGAGGCACCCGCTATTCTCTGTGTATTTTTCTCTATAATTCTCGAAGAAGGACTCGTCACTCCCAAGCCAGCAAGGCAGCCCAAGTTCTTGCCTCTAGGAACGGAGAACTTGTGGTGCGCATATCACCAGATACGAGGTCATGACATCAGTGAATGTACCGGCTTTCATAAGCTTCTAGCAAAGAGGATGCAGCAGTGTCAAGAAGTTCAAGGCAACCCAAGAGGACGCCCTCAAGTGCCTCTTCCACCTTGTAAGAAGACCTCTTGATGCAAGATTGGGGAAATGCCGAGCACGACCCTCTGCAGGCACTCTTCGAGGCAATGATCTGACAGGGTCTTGTCACTCTCAAGCCCGCCAGGCAGCCGAGGCGTCTTGCCTAGGGCACAGAAAATCTCTGGTGCTCATATCACCAAGTATGGGGCCACGAACTCAACGAGTGCTCTGGGTTCGAAGCTATAGTCGAGGAGAAAGTCCAGCAAGGCCATATCGTTTGCGCGGTTCTCCCAGAACGCGTTCAGACCGTCACGCTTGTTCAAGAGGAAGTCACACTACAAGCCCCTAGTGAGCATACACTGGACTCTTCAGAGCCCTCAACCTCTCAACCCTGGGAAGTCTATCATGGGAGAAGTAGGCTCAAGTCCCTAAATTGTGAGGCAGTCCATCAAGCTAGGACTACTCATCAGCCAGAGAGGGCAGTCCGAACACCCCCTTATGGATCCAGAAGGAGACCAGGAGCACCTAGGTCATCCCACCAAGGGAATCCCATCCCTCAGCTGCCAGTCGAGGAAGAATTCCTTAGGCCCCTTCCTCCACTGTCGAACTTGCAAGACTTCATCCCAAGCGCAACTCACCTTATCCTCTCATCCAATCAGGTGGACATTCCTAAGCCACCAGCAGCTCGGGATTCCTCCAATATGGTGACGACGCTAAAATCACCCCACAACGATCAAAGCCGCGGTAAGACCTAAAATACCCCTTACAAATGTCCAATTCTGGCGACGACGTAAAAAGTTACCCGGAACATTCTAACTCTTCTTCTCCTCCCTCCTCCTCTATTTTCTCCAAAGGTATGGCTCGACGATGCCCAAACTTCGACACTCTAAACAGAGAGCTCGGAGGCACCAGCCTCACCCAACCATACCAAGAGCGCCTCAGAGAGATGTTGACCTAGGCAACTGAATTCTCAATAGCCACCGATGCCTTGTCAACGCGAGCCAAAGCCGAGTCATCTTCAGGCTCCTATTCCTAAGAGGCCTTCCACATGGTCCAGATCTTGGACGTACCAGCTAGGGTCTAAGATCGGGAAAGAAGCTACAGCCCACATCTCAAAAGCTCAAGGCCCTCAAGTTTCTTGATCCTTCGCTTTCCCTTAAAACTCAACCCCAAATACAAGCCCCTATTACTTCCCCATCAACCCAGACCACACCGACCGCACGACAAAGTCAGCCAGTCACACAAACCAAAACCCAACAAAAGCCTGTTCCAAAGCCTACCCTATCCCCTACACTAGTGACTGGATCAAGAACACAGAAGATTAATGAGGATAAAGTGATATATGACATAATTGGGAACTTGAGAAAGCTTCCAGCCCTTTTAAGTATTTATGATGCCCTCCTGCTGTCTAGAGACTATCGTATGGCCCTGGTGCAAGCCCTTTCTAACCCAGAGGTGTATGAGACTGAAGTGAAACCTATTAAGGTTGACTCGACCATCCTGAGTGGGTGCTTGGAAATCTCCTTTTCTGAAGATGACCATCAGTTGGGAGGTAAATTCCACAGTCGCCCCCCTCTTCGTGAATGGTGAATTACATGCCTACCCTGTCAATAGGATCATGCTGGATGGAGGGTCAGCATTCATCCTGATCCCAAGAAGGATCCTCACCCAATTGGGATTCTGACAACCTCACTCCTATCCACATCACCGTGCAAGGTTTCAACCAATCAGGAGAGAAGCCAGCTGGCACAGTATGCCTTCGTCTCAAGATCAATGATCTCAACGATTACGCTCAATTCCACATAATCGACACCGATCCTACAACATCCTACTTGGTCACCCTTGGCTTCACAATCAAGGGGTCGTTTACTCCATGCTCCACCAATGCTTCAAATACAGCCGAGATGGGAGACAGCACACGGTCTATGCTGACAAAAGACCGTTCCCTACAGCAGAGACTCACTATGCCAACGTCAAGTATTATTTCACGGACCCTCCAGTCCCAAAAAAGTCAAAGGATGATGATTGGCAGCTTGTGAGAGATACGGGACCCTCAACCCATGATGACGTTGATGATCTGGGGCGAATGATCATGAACATGTTCAAATAGGAGGAAAGACAGGGCAAGATCCTCCCTTTGACTCCGATCTACCCGAGTATACCTTGCCACCTCTCTGAGGTCATGGTATCCTCTCCCAAAGATGAAACTTCCCCCTCGACTTTTAATTCGCCCGAGCAAAGCGGCGAGCTAGAAGCAGCTCTTAAGCTTGAGGAAGCCCTAAAGGTAAACCTTCTAGCACCTAGGGTCACCTATACATCGGACCAGCAAAAGGTCCTGCATGTCCCCATCACTCTTCTAGAAGCAGAACTAGCATATTAACCACCAAGGGAGGTACTTCAAGTTCCGTCCTCCTTGAACAAGGGGATCAGCAGCAGTCAAAAGAAGGTCTTGCAATTCTCAAGGGTTGTCGAAGAAGTACAGCCAAATAAGAGTCATCCCTCTGGCTCTAAGGATCAAGACCCCATGGAAGAGTTGAGAAGCGAGGTTCAAACCTCCAGAGTCAATTGGAGGTCGTGCGCATCGCTTCAAAGTACTTAAAGGGGTTTGTCCCTGAGACTAAGAGTTATGACGATCTCAAAGCCAATGCACCTCGAATCGAAGCCAAGGCTCCCCCAGGCTGAAGCATCTATAGTGAGCAGGCTCATCAAATCATGAGAACCATGAATTATGATCCCTTATACAATCAAACACTAAGGAGCGAGGAAGCAACTGCTCCCTCATTCGAGATCATTGAAGCCACAGCAGGCTGCCACAAGATGAAGCAAGGAGTGGGCTATTATGTTTCATCTCAAACTATGAAAGGGCGAAAGCAATGAAATAGAAAAGAAAGGAAAATAATAGACATGCATTGCATAGACAAGAAAATGAATTATTTTATTCATAAAAAATGACATTTCTTTACAATAAAGAAAAAAAAATAGAAAGAAGAACCAACCATTTCCGAGTCAGCTTCAATTCATTTGATGAGGCATGGCTAGCTTCCAAAGAGCCGGCTCATGCTAGAAAAACATGGACTTCACAGTTTTGCTGGGGGACTTGGCTTTCAAAAGATCGCGGTGGCACAGCCTTCTCGATTGCCATCACTCTTGAACCCCACAAGACATCGTCGTCCATAGTCATCACTATGCATGACTCAACACCATGTTCAGCCATCGTCGTGCGTAACACAATGTCACGTCCTACCATCACCAGGAGCAAGTTAATGCCACGAGAGCCCATTGTCGTGAGCAGCACGCTTCAGAAAGTGGCTGTCAACGATCGTTGCCTAGGGATGCGTGAAGGCGGTGCTGCATGTGACTTAATGATGCACATGCCCTCGTTGTACCTCGTTCCCAGCATCCCCAATTCTCGGGGGGAATTAGCCCTCGTGTTTCTTTGGTTGCCCCAGCTATCTCCCCATGGTGACGGTCGGCCTTCTCACGGTCACTGAAAATACTCCTCCGACCACCAAAAATCCTTGCCTAGCTCTATTATTTCCCCTACCAACGTAGCCTCTCCCCGTCGGAAACACTTCGTTGTCCGATGGGAATCCCTATCTGACCCTATTCTTTCCCCTTTTCTGATGGACGGGAATACAACGAAAAGCCATAAAAAATTCCTGAAAACTTCCATATGACCCTGCGGATCTCCCTTCTCCCTGTTTTCCCACTTCAACAAGTTCACCACAAACTCGCCGAAATTCCGCTAAGTTCTCGCTGAGTGCACTGTTGTTCCTCCTCCTCCTCCTCCAATAATCAAAGGATCGACAGAGTCCTCTGAACTCTTTACAACCTCCCTTTAATGGCAGAACGACCAAAGGAGCACTCAAACTCCAGCGGGGCACCTTTGCAAAGATGTTCATAAGCACCTGGCGAAGGCCCACACCACTGAAGCTTGTCAGAATGAGCTCCCTCTCTGCTGTAGATTTTAGTCGGGAAGTTTTAGCCGAGAAATCTCTCCCCAGAAGCTCAAGCCCTCTCTCTCTCTCTCTTAAAAAACTATTCAATTGTTTTACCCTTCTGTGAAATAGTAAAGAGGGGTTTTTCCCCTATTTATACCCAGCATTGACCCAAACTGCCCTCAAAAAACACAAAATGACGCTCTAGTCCCCAATTCATGAAGACAATAAAGCTAGGGGGGAGCAGGTCAAAACCCGATACCTGAAAGGGTTATTCGCCGCTCGCTTCACCAAAGACTATCGTCACGCACTTCGTCAAGGGGCTATTGCCGCTCGTCTCGTCAAGACTATCGCCATGCGCTTCGTCAAAAATTCATTGTCGCATGTCTCATCAAGCGCTACTGCTGTGAGCTTCACCAAGGGACCTAACACTGTGCGCACATCATCTAGGCCGAATGCCACATGCACCATCCCACACTTAGTGCCACGCGCATGCCATGGCACTCTCATTAGGACCTTCGTCCTGCATCCTCAAGAAGTTCATTTCCCTATACCACATTATCACTCCTCAGGGAGTCCAATCTTTGGTGACAGCTCTGTTCCTCCATGGAGATGAATTCCCTCACCACACTACGGTCCAGATGCATGACCCTAAACTGCATGGTCTAAAGTATATGACCTTAAATTGTAGTGGAGGTCTAGTTGCATGACCTTAAACTGCTATGTCCTCGTCACACGACTCAAAACTGTACCACCAGGGTCCAAACTACATGACCTTATACTGTAGCGGAGGTCAAGTTGCACGACCTTAAACTGCACGGTCCAAGTTGCATGACTTTAAACTGCAAAACCATGGTCCTTGTTGCATGACCTTAAACTGCACAACCATAGTCCAAACTATATGACTTTAAATTGTAGCAGAAGGTCTACTTGCCCGACCTTAAACTACATGGTCCATGCTGCATGACCTTAAACTGCACAGCCATAGTCCAAACTATATGACCTTAAACTGTAGCGGAAGGTCTAGTTGCAAGACCTTAAACTGCATAACCGTGATCCAAGAGTTATGACCTTAAACCATAGTGCGCGTCCTGACCGCATGACATTAAACTGCTTTGCCCAGGTCCAAGAGGCATGACCTTAAAGATGCCCCCTCATAAGCACACGCCCCCTTTTATGTGCATCTTCACGCACGTCCTCCCTAACTAGCCCGTTCGTGTGTGCACACCACCTCCATTACCTCTCCAGTGAGATTACACACGCACACATGCCTTTTACGTGCATCTTCATGCATGTCTTCCCTAACCAACCAATTCACGTGCGCACACCACCTTCATTGGCTCCCTAGTGAGTCCATTCATCATTACCATCTTTCACCATTCCTCAATGAGTCTTACCCATGCTCACAAAAGGGCAAGCCATCATGCCACCCATACTGGCCGTCAGCTAGTGGGTTATCATTATTCACCCACCATTCATTCATCATCAACTCTTCATAGGTAACCTCATGCCATCACCTCAAAAGTGAGTCAAAGCCATGACCATACTCACTCATCATTACTACGGTCCAGCTATATGACCCTAAAATATGGTGCACATCCTGGTCGCATGACGTTAAAAGGCTTCGCACATGTCTCGAAGGCACTACCTTAAAAACATGCCTTCACAAAAAAACGGGCATGGTGTACACCTGAACAAGGGAACGTCATGAGTAAATATGATGGTCACGAAACCATGAGTAAGATTTTTCTGTGGAAAACAAAATTCAGGCGTGGTGAAAACATCAAAAGGGCATCATGAGAAAAAACGGATGAAAAGGCTGAACATGGGCACGACAAAAACATCAAAAGAGCATCGTGAGCAAAAACAGATAAAAAGGGTGAACATATTGCAAGGTCAAGGGTAAAAGAGGCCAGAAATAACAGAAGTTGGTGAAAACCATCTTTACGGTGCCACTTTTCTTGTTCAAGTAAAAACCCACAAAGGGCACTTGGATCGCCAAGATAGGTTGACGCACGACCGCTGCCTCAGCCGACACTCAATCACAATCCTAATGAGCACTACCTAAAATCATCAAATGTCAAGCATCAACCAACACAAAATGGCTCGTCAGGGAGTGAGAGCTGCATAAGATCTCCCTCACTTCAAAACATCAACAACATGGCTCGCCAGGGAGTGAGAGCCGCATAAGATCTCCCAACAGCAACAAGAGTCCTCAAGGGGGAGGTCGATGACCAAAAGATCCCTCTAAAATGCGAAAGACCATCATGAAGGTAAGAAACTGACGAAGTCAAGGGCCAACCTGATACAGGCTTCAGGGTATTCCTCGCTAAATCCCCTAGCCTACATAGGACCAGACTTTCGGGATAGGTCAGAAGACTCCGACTGGACCCCGCTAGACGGGACCTACAGTGATACCCTGAGCATCAAAAGAAAACCTGGTCTAGTAGTGAACAATGCCAACCAAAAGGTTTTTAGCACTTGACCTCCTCGTAGGCCTTATTCTGTCTGATGAGGTCCCTGTAAAGGCCTCACGCTTCAGAATAACAAAAAGTCCCTCGAGAGGTCTCACACTTCAAAATCACAAATAGTCCCTTGAGGGTGAGGACTTCGACAAGATCCTAAAACTTCTTGAATGATTGCAGTTCTCGATTCTCTTGAAGCACAACATTTGGTGGGGCATGTTGTTGGAAGATATTTTTTATCATCATGGGGCCCCCGCTCAATAAAAGCCTAACAAACCATGGAAATTGTGATAGTCTCAGAATAGCCCCAAAACTGGCCAAGATCTCTCCCGCCAAGTTTCGTCGCATTTCGACATGGCTAAGGCAATGCAGACTAAGAAAAAGATTTGGTAAAATCGACCTCTAGCACCCTGAAATGGACCCTATAACTGGAGCTACATTCTCGGTGTCTCAATTTGCTGTGGGACCATCGCCATTAGATCCGGCATGGTTAAAAACCATTAGGGTCAAATTTCAACTCGAACGTATACTCCAAGAAGACGTTCGAGGCAAAAGAGGGAAACAGGAGGAACCGCACGCTATTCCCATGTGGCCACCCTACAACTCTACACAATTGAAGGGACAGTCACGAGCACTGACTTTTGAAGCTCATATCTCACCTATTTCAAGTCAGATCGTGCTCAAATTTGGTGAGCATGTTCGTCGCATCAAGACGAGTGATTCGATATGTGGCATGCCCCGTGACGATACTCGAGCGTGAAGAAAAGCTAGAGAGAAGTTACTAATTCGTGAAGAAAGTGCAAGAAATTCAGCAACATTATGCCTCGTTAGAGCAGCTGAATCATGCCGCTCGCAAGCTCGATCAATGCGATACCAATTTCATCACGTGTAAGGTCTCGGTCCATCTCGTACCTAATCCCCTTACATGATGAATGGTCGGATTCCGCACATGGAGCCGACGAAGCCACGGCAAATTCCATCGCCAAAATTCCAGATTCCGGCCAAAATTCCAAAGTTGTAAAATCTACATTTGGGCACAAAATCGAGCTTTGTTTATTACCCCGCGATCGTAACGACATGCTCAGTGTGATCTTGCGAAGAAATCACCAAAAAATCAAGGAACGTGCACATCATTGATCCGAAGTTTCAAGATCCATTCAACATTTAAGTCACATGATCATGCACTAAAAACACGATCCATGGCTGAAAGTTGGTATCAAATCGATTACCATGCGGAGCCCTACAAGCAAAAAGTCATCTTTCGATCAACCGGGCATCAGAACAACCTCGGATCATTCATGCAAAATCACGCAAGTTCTAGGGCAACACAGGGACTATTCTGAAATTCCACAAATTGTTAGGAAGGGGCAAAACTGTCATTTTTACCCTATTTTCTAAAATCTTTTAAATCATTTTAATCTTAATTTTTAAAAATTAAGGTTTCTTTTGATCATCCACCCATGTTTGGGGAAAATTCTTTATATACGTACCATCATTGTACGCACCACAATGACTCAACTTTTCACAAAAGAGAGTTTTTACTTAATATAATTTCTCTTTTTTCTCATTGTTGGGTCACGTTTGAGAGAAAGAGAGTAAGGTAAGAGAAAATTTTGGATCGATACCCGTAGGTTCGAGGTAAATCTTCTCTCTCTTCCTTTTTCTTTTCTTCTTCACTCTCTTCTCTTCTCCCTTCTTCCTCCCCTCTACCTGAGTTTTCATCAAAGGCCATGCACGGCAGTGGCAGTGTCGTGCATGCCTCTTCGGTGATCTCATAGGTCGCGCATGACGATAGCAGCGTCATGCTCGAGCTCTCCTCCCCCTCTGTCTTTGACTCTACCTCCCTGTGAGACTTCCAAACGGTGCTACTCATCACCGTCCGCGGACATACCCTCCACGTCCGTGAATCCTATTGCCGTTTACAAGGGCTTCATCTTGATGTGAGACTATTGCAGGTAGTGATGTCCATCGTCGTTTGCAAAGGGGGATGCAACACTCGTCACCGTGCACAGGCTTCTTCAGTGCCCCTTTGTGCCTGTCATTGTACACCTCACAGGAAGTTATCATCGTGCGCCTCGTTAGGAGTCATCCCCATCAACAAGGGGCATGTTGCTTCCTCTCATGACCAATGGTGACGTTCATTGCCGTCCACGGGATTCCTCTCATATTCCATTACTAGCACCGTGTGCCTCATGGGAAGCTATCATTGTGAGCCTCACTAGAAGCCATCGCCACTTGCAAGGACGTGACGTCTTGTCATGATGCCAACAGGGATACCCATTGTCGTCTCGGTCTTTCCCCTTCCGCCGTCTCGCTCTCTTTCCTTCTCATCACTCTTTTCTCTCCTTACTTGATTGAGGGTAGACTTAGCCTGGTGCCACCATATCGATCTCAGTTTAGAGTAGTATTAACGTCATGCTGGTCTTGAGAACCATGCCCGTCTTACTACCACTCTGAGTCGGTAGCTTTTCAGCCGTAATGCTAATCTTGTCCCTTTGTCAAGTTTTTTTCTCTTATCTCTCTTTCTTGGAAGCCTTCTGTTTCATCACTCCCTCATATGAGCATGCAATGCCTAAGACAAGGGTGGGTCCCTTCGACCCACTAGTCTCGCCAATTAACCATAGAAGTGTTGTGCAGAAAACAAGAGTATTGCATATCAAGAGAGGCGATTCCGAACCAGCTAAAGCAGCTGGGGGGCTTTCTTCGTGATCTAAGAGGGTGCCCATGGGAGCTAGCCCAAGTAAGGCCCGAACCCACCTTAAATTCCTTTCTCATCAGTTGGTATACATGCCTTTGCTCTTGAGCAAGGTTCCGAGAGAGTGATCTCAAATATGGGGTTCACTAAAAACCTGTGATACGTGCCGCCAGATCACCTAGATCTGGAAGGCAAGATCGAGGCACCTAACTAAATAGTAGAAAAATCCTTTTTGACCCAAATTTTCTTTGAGACCTTCACAAGAGGCTGAGGCACACCTGAAGTGGAAATTTTCAGTTTGGACGAACTTTGGTTTGGGCGACACTAGGCATGTCGCCCACCCTATACTGGGCGACACGAGTGGTGCTGCCTAAACTAGGGTGACACTACTGGTGTCGCCCAATCCTGTTCAGGCCCAAATTAGAACTTTCTTTCAGGGGTCAATTTCTTGCCTTTTTGTGAAGTTTTTACCATATTTGTTTAAGTGACACTAGGCATGTCGCCCTGGTGACACCACTAGTGTCACCCAAATCCAGATCTCCAAAAATGGTATCTTGAGTTGGAGGATCTGTGGATTATGGAAAGACGCCCTTCCCAATAGATTCTTGGCCCCTATGAAGCCTCATTTTGTGGCCATAGAGAGACTTCTACTGAGAGAAAAAAGAGAGTTAGCTCAGGGAAACCCTAAGTCTAAAAACCCTAAACCATTGAAGCTCTAACCCAAAAACCCTAGTTCTTCAATCATCCCTAGGGCACAACATCCCTATCAAATCAGAGATATCCACTAGTCAACATCTGAATCAGTGAGGCAAAGAGTACGCCAGTTCTGATATGGATGAGCCCTCGAAGGCTCGAGATCCCAAGCCATCCAGCCTGATTTGGTATTGTTCTCTTATTCTTTCTTTCTTTCTTCTTCCTACTGTTTTATTTAATTTTGATCTGTTACTGTTATTAATTTGTGTTTTAATGTTTTGGATCATGCTGGCTCTGCCACAGATCTGAGAGTGGATCTGCTCATTTCTGGGCAGATCTGGCCTCAGATCTGAATTCTATTTGTCCCACTTTCTCTACCACATTATTTTTATCAGTTTAAGATGTCAAAATCCGAGAGATCTTCATTGGAGGATCTGTCTGACTTTCATCGTAAACACCAGATATCAAATCAAGCGTTCTTTTATTAAACGATCATGGCAACTTGTTCGTCACGCTACAATTAAGAAATCAACGAAAAACACTAAGAAATGAGCCTGGTTAGGTGCCTCAATCTTACGCTCTGAGTCGGTTTGACCTGGTGGCGTGGTTGTAGGTTCGAGATGGACTCGGGACCTGAGATCGCTCTCTTGAAAACTACATAAAAAAGATGCGGGCAGGAGTACCAATCGGTGAGAGAGAATATGGGGTCATGAGGCAAGACTTACCTCATGTGGGTCCGTGACACACTCGGGCTAGATCACGTGGGCACCCTCTTAGATCACGTTGGAAAGCCCCCTGACCTATGGTCGGTTTGGAATCGACTCTCTTGACTTGTTTCTCCTTTCCTGCAAACACACACACACACAATTCAAACTACAGACAAGTGGGGCATAGGTCCCCACCTAGTTCCAAGGTGAAGTGAAAGTGATGGAAAATGAGATGAAGAATAAAATAGATGAATCAAAATAAAATAAGATTAGAAAAATGGAATTAAATAAATTAAACTAAGACGAGGTGAAGTGAGATAAGTAAAATGAAGTAGAATAACATAAGAGGGATGAAGAAAATAAAATAAGATGAGATGATTAAAATAAAATAAATGAATGAAACTAAGAGTAAGGTATGGTGAGAAAAAATGAGTGAGGTAAAATAAATGGAATAAAGTAGAATAAAGGAAAATAAAATGCAGTGAATAAAATAGAATGAAAAGGAGTAAAATGGAATAAAGTGAAAGGAAGGTAATAGAAGAAGTAAATTGGGATGGTAGAATAAACGATAAATAGATTAGTTAAGAGAGAAAGTAGGTTTTCTTATTTGGTTTTCATAAAAAGAAGATTAGTTTAGAGAGAGAGAGAATAGTACGTGAGTAGTTTGGATGAGAGAGAAAGGGTTG
This sequence comes from Amborella trichopoda, assembly GCF_054954075.1. Classification (NCBI taxonomy): domain Eukaryota; kingdom Viridiplantae; phylum Streptophyta; class Magnoliopsida; order Amborellales; family Amborellaceae; genus Amborella; species Amborella trichopoda. The sequence continues at coordinate 31,200,121 of NC_142339.1, forward strand.
ATTATTGGATTGAGTTAAAGGAAGTATAATAATAAAAAAAAGGGGTACTGATTTGGTTAAGAGGAGTAGAGGGAGGATTTGACATTTGGAAGAGGATGAAATAAAAAACGAAACGCGTTTTAGTTATAAGAGGATGAAATAAAAAAAAAAACGCGTTTTGGTTATAAGAGAGAGGTTTGAAATTGGATTATTTTATTGTGAGAGACGGAGCAAGAGGCTTGACATTGGGTTTTTGTTACGGGGGTTGGGCGAAATAACATGAGAGGTTGACCAAAACCAAATTGAAAGGGGACAAAACATTGAAAGCAGGACGAAACAAAAAAACAAGAGCAAGGGAAAAGGGTTGTTAGTTTGTGGGTTCTAGTGAGAGAAAATGCAGCGAGCGAATGGTGGAATGGGAAAGGATGGTTGGACGGCACAAAAGAGAGTGGAAGAGCGAGAACAAGCGAAGAGAGAGAAGGGAAGAGTAAGAACAGGCAGGAAAGGGGAGAGGAGATTAGTATGACCGAGGCGGAGGTTGCAGCCAAGGAAATGGATGAGGAAGGCGGAAGTTGCAGGTTAGAGGAAAGGGCTAAGATTGGTGGCAGCAGGGTTTCGAGAGAGACAATGATAGCAGATGGTTGGAGAGAGAGATGATGATGGCAGCTGGTTGGAGTAGAGAAGAAGATGGAGGATGGTTTTGCAGCAGAGGTAAAGGAAGAGCGAGTGAGGAGCAGTGAGGTTAGAAAGTGAGCAAGGTGTCTCAATGAGATTGAGGGCTTGGCAAAGGTGGCTCGATAGAGAGGAGGGATGGTCGCAAGGTAGTGAGAGACATGGGTGGTGTAGCTGGCTTTCGAGACAGAGAGGACGAGAGAGAACCAGTGGTGGCCTGAGAGCAAGTGGAGAGTGCGGCAGTTGGGGCTACTGCCTAGTTCTAATGCGGAGGAGAAGAAGAAAGGGGGACGAGTGAAGGTGAGAGGTGGCTACAACGGTTAAGAGAGGTCGAGGTGGGTGCAGCCAAGGTGGAAAGATAGGCAGAGGTTGCTGGCCGGGAGGAAGGGCTGAGGCGCACGACAATGGGTGACTTTCACACACGATAATGAGGTGGTGGCTGCCGGTGACAGACCTCAGTTGCGCACGACGATGGGGGAGGTTCACGCATGGCGATGGGTGAAGGACGGGTTGCACACGACGATAGATGGTGGCTTGCATACACGACGATAAGTGATGTCTGGCGCACACAGCGATAGGTAAGATGGGTACGCACGTCCGTAGGGTAGGATAGATCGCACATGGCAATAGGGTAGGATAGGTTGCACATGGCAATAGGTAAGAATAGGTCGCACACGACTATAGGTAAGAATAGGTCGCAAACGGCGATTGGAAAGAAGTTGGGCAAAGGTGGTCTCGCGGGACCACAGGACGTGAGACGGAGGAAGTCACCACGAGGGTGCACCAAAGAAAGGGTGTTGTGAAAGAGTACGAAAGAGGAAGAGAAAAGGGAAAACAAACGTGAGGCTCTACTAGAAGAAATAAAAAATAAAAAAAATAAAAAAAATAAAAATAATAATAATAATAAATAAATAAATAAATAAAAAAGGGATAGTCGAGCCCGAGGGTGCACAAGAAGAAGACGGTCGTGCAGGAGATAAAAAGAAAAGAAAAGGGGGAAGTAGTGGTCATGCCGGACCTCAAAGAAGGTGAGGGAGAGGTTGTGGTCATGAGGGACCACAGGGAGGATAGAAGAGAGAAATTGTGGTCAAGCTAGACCACAAGAGGAAAAGAGAAAAAAGAGAATGAGAAAAAATGAAATACAAATGGCGATGGGGTTCCGCTGTATGTGGAAGGGGAGAGAGAAAGAGAGAGAGGAGAGGAGAGAGAAAGAGAAGAGTGAGAAGAGATAAGCTCAGGGGTATCGACCCAAAATTTTCTCTCTCCTTCCACTCTCTCTCAAGACGTGACCCAACAATGAAACAAGATGAAAATTTTATTCAGCAAAGTAAGGTCCATGTACAATGATAGTATGTGATATATATAAAGTTTTGCCCAATCATTAGTAGATTGATCAAAATTAAACATAATTGCCAAAAATTATGATTTAATAGAAATAAATAAAATAGAAAAATAGGGTACAAAATGACTGATTTGCCCCTTCCTAACAATTCATGGAATTTCAGAACTATCCCTGATGCTGCCTTAGAACTTGCATGATTTTTTATGGATGATCGGGGGTTGCTCTGGTGCCCGTTTGTCCGAAAGATGAATGTTTTATTATAAGGCTCAGCATGGTGATCTATTTGATACCAACTTCGAGCTATGGATCTTGTTTTTAAGTCACGATCATGAGACTAGAAATTGGATGATGTTACAAACTTCGGATCGATAGTGTGCTCTTTTCTCGATGTTTTTCCATGATTTCACTTGATCACACTAAGCATGTGTTATGGTCACGTGGCAACAAATGTACCTCGATTTCGTGCCCGAACGAAGATTCCACAACTTTTGAGTTTTGATCGAAAGCTGAAATTATGAAGCCAAAATTTGCATCCACTTCATCGGCTTTGTATCCGAAATCTGACCATTTATCATGTCCGAGGTTCGGACCAGTAATAGCCATGGTTCTTACGCACGCAATCAGGTTCGCGAGCACTGTGATTAGGCTACTCTAGTGAGGCATGTCACTGCTGATTTTTTTGCAACTTTCTCAATGGCTCAACAACTTCTCTCTAGTTTTTCTCCGCATTTGGGCATCGTCATGGGGCATGCCACATATCGAAATAGTCGTATTGACGAGACGAACACGCTTACAAAATTTGAGCATGATCCGATATGAGACAAATGAGATATGGACCCCGAAAGTCACTATTCGTGACTGTCCCTTTAATGGAGATTACGTGCAGGGTGGCTGCACAGGAATAGTGTGCGGCCTCTCCTGTTTTAGTTTTTCGCTCATAACATCTTCCTAGAGTGTTCATTTAAGCTGAAATTTGACCCTTGAGGATTTTCAACTGTGTCGGATCTAATGGAAGTGGTCCCACGACCGTTAAATGATTTGAAAGTAGGGTTCCAATTAATAGGGGTCCGTTTCAGGGTGTCAGTGGTTGATTCTACTGTAACTGTTTCTCAGTCTGCACTGCCTTAGAGTTTTTGAAACGTGACGGAATTTAGCAGGAGACTTTTTGGAGTCCTTATGAAGATCTTGACCTGTTCTGGGGCCATTTTAAGACTATCAAAATTTTAACTGTCTGTCAGGCTTTATTGACCAGCTTCTCTTTTTATTTCGCATTGGGGATCCATGGTGCTGAAAAATTTCTTCAAACAGCTTGCCCGATCTATTGTTGTGCTTCAAGAGAAGCGAGAAGGACATAATTCATAAAATTCCTCTAGACCACGTGAACGGCGAGGAGATCCACTCAATGTTGTAACTAGGATGCTCAGACATTTGGATGAAATGTACATGTTCGTCCATGGAGACTTAGAAGGAGAAGAGACTTTGAGGGATCTTGTAGAAGGCCTCACCCTCAAGGGACTATTTGTGATTCTGGCAACTGATGATTTTGTATGGACCTCATTGGTCATAATCAGGCCTATCTGGCGGCCAAGTGCTACGAGCCTTCGGTCGGTGTTGTTTGCTGCTACACCAGGTTAGCTTTTGACAATCAAGGTACCTCTTTGGGCTGTCATCCTACTGGGTCCAGTCAGGGGATTTTTGTTAGCCTGTCCCTAAAGTTTGGGCCTGTCGGCTAGGGAAAGATTTTTGCGAGATGGCCTCATGACTAGGCATCACCCTGAAGTCTCTGACAAGTTCTGCCTTGGCTTTGTCAGTTTCTTGCCTTCGTGAGCATCTTTAGCATTTTGGAGGGATCTTTCGGTCATTGTCCCCACCCTCAGGGACTCTTTTTTATTTTGAGGGATTTAATTTTCATCGCCCGCACCCTCAGGACTCCATTTTATTTTAGAGGGATCTATTGTTCATTGCTCGCACCCTCAAGGACTCTTTTTTATTTTGAAGGATTTATTGTCCATCGCCAACACCCTAAGGGACTCTTTTTTACTTTGATGTTGCATTTTGGGAGATCTTTTGAAGCTCTCACTCTCGGGTGAGCCATTTTGTGTTGTGATTGGATGGTGGTAGCTTAGGATTTTATGTGGTCCTCGTTAGCCAGAATTGTGCCTGTTTGGCAATTGGGTGCTGGCTGAGGTTGTGATGCTGCGTCAAACTCTAAGTGCCCTTTGCGGGTTTTCACTTGGACTGGGGAAGTGGCACCATAAAGACAGTTTTCACCAACCTCCTTTATTTTTGGGCTCTTTTACCCATGACCATGTGGCAATATCCACCCTTTTCATCCCTTTTTGCTCACGGTGCCCTTTTGGGGTTTTCACCGTGCCCGAGTTTTTGTTTTCACATAACTCTTTTACTCATGGTTTCGTGACCATGCCCGTCTGTCATTTTTACTCATGACGTTCTCTAGTCCAGGTACATACCATGCCCATTATTTTGTTTCACTTTTTTTTTTTTTGTGAAGGCGTGTTTAAGGTCATGCCTTTGAGACCTATGCGAAGCCTTTTAACATCATACGCCTAGGATGTGCACTATAGTTAGGGTCATATAGCTAGACCATGGTAGCGATGGATGACAGTCTGTTGAGGCCATAGAGTGAGTGTGGTGGTGGTTTTGACTCACTTTGGGGAGGTGGCATGAGGCTAACTATGAAAAGTGGAAGATGCATGAATGGAAGACGAAAAGTGGTGACCCACTAGCTTACGACAAGTATGGATGGCAAGATGGTTCACCATTTTGTGAGCATGGGCGAGACTCACTGGGGAATGATGAATAGTAATGATGAAGTGAATGGGTTCACTGGGGAAATGATGTGGTGCGTGCACACAAACGGATCAGTTAGGGAAGGCATGTGTGAAGATGCATGTAAAGGGCGTGTGTGCATGTGTGGGGGTGTCTTTAAGGTCATACCTCCAGGACCTGGGCAAAGCGGTTTAACATCATGCGGCCAAGACGTGCACTATGGTTTAAGGTCATATAGCTTGGATTGTGGTTATGCAGTTTAAAGTCATGCAACTGGGACCATGTATGGGGGTGTCTTTAAGGTCATGCTTCCGAGACCTAGGCAAAGCAGTTTAACATCATGCGACCAGGACGTGCACTATGGTTTAAGGTCATACACCTAGACGATGGCTGTGAAGTTTAAGGTCATGTAGTACAAACCATTGTGTGGGTCGCCATGTAGGTGAAGGTCCATGGAGGATAGGTCTGTGGATAGCAATATAACTCCCTAGGGATAAAATAGCTAAAGGCTATACACAAGCAAATAACTTTATATGAAGATGGTGGCCCTACGAGGAGGGAAAAACGAAAGAGAACTTCACTGGGGATTAAGAGGGAAAGTGTGACTCCCTGGGCTGAAGGTGAAGTATGAGGCTTCAAGTAACTCCACTAGGGATGACAGGCCGGAGCATAGGTGTAACCCCACTAAGGATATGGTAGAACACACACGGTGGTAACGGGGTCTAGCATTAGGGCTCACATGACAAGAAGTGGAGCCGTGGCAGTTAGGGTGTTTGATGGAGGCTTAAGGGGGCTATACTGGGGATAGTGGTAGAGCACACCAGGAGGGTCTCGAGGTAATGGTGATGTGTGGAATGGGTACAATGTGTGGCGAAAGTTTGTTATCAGGTGTAGGGATATACAGTTGAGACTGCGGTGCGCCTTTTAGGGATATTGCTTTGTAGAGGCGTGCGGATGCCTTGCATGCTTTGCTTTTAAGCCTCACGGTCGAAACTGTGGTACACCTCTTTGTGATATGGAATTGTAGAGGTAGTCTAATGCCTTGATAGTTACATGCTCTGCTTCAAAGCCTCACAGTCGAAACTGTGGTACACCTCTTTGATATATGGCTTTATAGAGGCGGGCGTATGCTTTGATGGTCGCATGCTATGCTTCAAAGCCTCACAACTGGAACTGTGGTACACCTCTTCGATATATGGCATTATAGAGGCGGGCACATGCTTTTGATGGTTACATACCATGCTTCGAAGCCTCATAACTAGAACTGTGGTACACCTCTTTGATATATGGCTTTATAGAGGCAGGCACATGCTTTGACGGTTGCATGTTATGCTTCGAAGCCTCACAGTCGAAGCTATGGTACACCACTTTAATATATGGATTTATAAAGGCAGGCGCATGCTTTGATGATTGCATGCTATGCTTCAAAGCCCCACGGCCGGAACTGTGGTACACCGCTTTGATATATGGCATTATAGAGGCGGTCACCTGCTTTGATAGTTGCATGCTATGCTTCGAAGCCTCACAGTCGGAACTGTGGTACACCTTTTTGATATATGGCTTTAAAGAGGCGGGCGCATGCTTTGACAGTTGCATGCTATGCTTTGAAGCCTCACAGTCGAAACTATGGTGCACCTATTTGATATATGTCTTTATAGAGGTGGGCACATGCTTTGATGGTTGCATGCTCTGCTTCGAAGCCTCAAAATCGCAACTGAGGTACACTTTGATTTGGGAGGACATTTCGAAGGGTTGTGTCTTTTTACGGCTTGTGAAGAAGGATGTAGTAGGGGATGTGTAGGAGGGTGTCATGCGGTAACCCCATGGAAACATGTAGGAAGCAGTTTATAGTTGTGCAAAGGGACTTTATGTCGTGATGTTTAATGTCTTGCTACAGGGACGTTTGAAATTTTTACTCATGATTACCCATAAGGGAGGATCAACACGCCCATCATTTGAGAGTGAGTGCCCCTGGTTAGGTGCCTTGATCTCGCCTTCTGGATCTAGGTGATCTGGTGGTATGTATATCGGGTTTCTAGTGAGCATGGGATTTGAGATTGCTCTCTCGGAACCTTGCTCAAAAGCAAGGGCAAGTATACCAACTGATGAGAGAAGAATTTAAGGTGGGTCCGGGACTTACTCAGGCTAGCTGGCATGGGCGCCCTCTTAGATCATGAAGAAAGCCCCCTAGCTGCTTTAGTTGGTTCAGAATCGCCGCCCTCGACCTGCAATCCTCTTGTTTTTTACACAACACTTCGATGGTTAATTGGTGAGACAAGTGGGTCAAAGAGACCCACCCTTGTCTTAGGGAATCGCATGATCATATGAGGCAGTGATGAAACGGAAGGCTTCTAATAAAGAGAGAAAAGAAAAGAAAACTTGACAAAGGGCCGAGGCTAGCATGACAACCCGAAAGCTATCGACTCGGAGTGGTAGCAAGACGGGCATGGTTCTCAAGACCTGCACAGCATCAATACTACTCTAAACCAAGACCGATATGACAGTGCTAGGTTAAGTCTACCCTCAATCAAGTAAGGGGAGAAAAGAGTGAAGAGAAGAAAATAGAGTGAAAAGAAAGATAGCGAGACGGCGGAGGGAATAGAGTCCCAATGGCACCAGACGTCATGACCGTGGAGTAGTGGTGTCGTCGCCTTGGAACGGCCCTAGACACTGCTGCTCACGGCTAGAGGGTGAGTAGATGACTATGGACAGCGCTAGACATCGTGACTGGCAACATAATAAGGTAACGCACCCCTATGCGGGTGGTGATAGTCTCTCATGGAGTGTGCAACGATAGACATTTACGAAGCGTACAACAATAGTTCTCATGAGGCGTAAGGGGATAGGCGTGGGACTCGAGAAGAATGGCAATGAGCACCGAACGTGCGCAGGAAGCTCACAATGGCGATAGGTGTTGTCGAGGCCTCTAACGGGTGACGATAGGTATCACCATTTGCAATAAGCATGCAACAGGGGAAGACCCCCATAGACAACAACGATTTTCGCCGTCTAGGCTCTTCACTGAGACGTCGAAGCTATGTCTGCAGACGATGATGAGCAATGCCATCTGTAGGCCTCACTGGGAGAGAGAGATAGACGAGCAGAAGGGGGAGGAGAGCTCGAGCATGGTGCTGCCATCGCCATGCGCGACCTGTGAGATCACCGAAGAGGCATGCACGACACTGCCACTACCTTGCATGGCCTCTGCGGAAAACATAGATGGAGGGGAGGAAGAAGAGAGAGAGGAAGAGAAAGAAGAAGTAGAAAAGAGAGAAGAAAAGAAAAAGAAGAGAGAGAAGATCTACTTCAAGTCTAGGGGTACCGATCAAAAGTTTCTCTCACCTTGCTCTCTCTCGCCAAATGTGACCCAACAATGGTAAAAAAGAGAAACTGTATTAAGTAAAAAATCTCTCTTTTGTGAAAGGTTGAGTCCCTTTTAGTGCATACAATGATGGTACGTATATATAGAATTTGCCCCAAACATGGGTGGATGATCAAACGTAACCCTAATTTCTAAAAATTAAGACTAAATTAATTTAAAATAAAAGAGAAAATAGGGTGTAAAATGACAGCTTTGCCCCTTCTTAACAATTCTTGGAATTTCAGAACAGTCCCTGTGTTGCCCTAGAACTTGCGTGATCCTGTATGGATGATCCGGAGTGGTTCTGATGCCCGGTTGATCGAAACATGATTGTTTTCTTGTAGGGCTCGACATGGCAATCCATTTGATACCAACATAAAGCCATGGATCATGTTTTTAGTGTACGATCATGTGACTTGAAATTTGAAAGTATCTTGAAACTTCCAATAATGAGCTCGTTTCTTGATTTTTTTGATGATTTCTTTGCTAGTTCACACTAAGCATGCCGTTCCGATTGTGGGGCAACAAACGCAGGTCAATTCCGTGCCCGGATGAAGATTTTGCAACTTTGAAATTTTGGTCGAAATTTGAAATTCCTGTGACAGAAATTGCATTCAAATCATCCGCTTCGTGTGTAAAATCTGACCGTTCATCATGTACGAGGTTCAGGTCAGAGATGGCCGGAGGCCTTACCCATGCGATGGATGTGGTCTCGCATCGATCGGGCTTACGAGCGGCATGATTCAGTCGCTCGAGTGAGGCATGATGCTGCTGAATTTTCTACACTTTCTTCATAGATCAGCAATTTCTCTCTAGCTTTTCGGTGTGCTCGGGTATCATCACAGAGCGTGCCACATATCGAATCGCTTGTCTTGATGCAACGAACATGGTCACCAAATTTGAGTACGATCCAACTTGAGACAGGTGAAATATGAGCGTCGAAAGTCATTGCTCGTGATTATCCCTTCAATGGTGTAGAGTCGTAGGGTGGCTGCACGGGAATAGCGCGTGACTTCTCCTTTTTTCCTCTTTTGCCTATAACATCTTCCTAGAGCTTCTGTTCGAGCTGAAATTTGACCACTAAGGGTTTTCAACTGTTTCGGATCCACTAGCAGTGTTCCCACAGTAAATTGAGACATCGAGAATGTAACTCTAGTTATAGGGTTCGTTTCAGGGTGCTAGAGGTCGATTCTACCGAATTTGTTTCTTAGTCTGCACTACCTTAGACATGTCGAAGTGTGACGAAACATAGATCGAGATTTTTAATAGAGCTCATGAAAATCTTGGCCAGTTCCGGGGCAACTCTGAGACTGTTGGGATTTCCACTGTTTGTTAGACTGTATTGAGTGGGGCCCCATGATGATGAAAAATATCTTCTCACAGCATGCGCCGCCGAATGTTGTGCTTCGAGAGAATGGAGAAGTGTAATCATTTAAGAATTTTGAGGGATCTTGTTGAAGTCCTCACCCTCAAGGGACTATTTGTGATTATGAAGCGTGAGGCCTTTATAGGGACCTCCTCGAACAACATCAGACCTGAGGGATCTTGTCGAAGTCCTCACCCTCGAGTGACTATCTATGATTTTAAAGCATGAGGCCTTTGTAGGGACCTCCTTAGATAGAATCAAACCTGAGGGATCTTGTCAAAGTCGTCACCCTCAAGGGATTATTTACAATTCTGAAGCGTGAGGCCTTCGTAGAGACCTCCTCGGATAGAATCAGACCAACATGGAGGCCAATTGCTAAGAACCTTTTGGTCAGCATTGTTCGCTGCTACACCAGGTTTGCTTTTGATGCTCAGGGTATCTATGTATGTTCCTTCTAGCGGGGTTCAGTCGAGGGCTTCTGACCTATCACAAAAGTCTTATCCCATGTAGACTAGGGGATTTGGCGAGAAATACCCTGAAGCTTATGGCAGGTTAGGCCCTGGCTTCATCAGTTTCTTGCCTTCATGATGGTCTTTAGCATTTGGGAGGGATCTTCTTGTCATCGACCGCACCCTTGAGTTTTCACTTGAACAAGCGAAGTGGCACCGTAAAAACGATTTTTACCAACTTCTATTATTTTCAGGCTCTTTTATCCATGACTTTACAGTCATGTCCATCCTTTTCATTCTTTTTTCCTCACAATGCCCTTTTAGGGTGTTCACTGTGCTTGGGTTTTGTTTTTCATGGAACGCTTTTACTGATGGTTTCGTGACCATGCCTGTCCGTCATTTTTACTCATGGCGTTCCCTTGTCCTGGTGTACACCATGCCCATTTTTTTTGGTGAAGGCATGTTTAGGGTCGTGCTTTCGAGACCTGTGGGAAGCCTTTTAACATCATGCGGCTAGGACGTGCACTATAGTTTAGAGTCATACTGCTGGACCGTAGAAGTGGTGAATGGCAGTGAGCGTTGTTGTGGCTTCGACTCACTTTTGAGGAGATGGCAAGAGGTTTCCTATGAAGAGTTGATGATAAATGGAAGGCGAGTGAATAAGGGTAACCAACTAGCTGACGGTGAGTATGGGTGGTGAGATGGCTTGCCGTTTCGTGAGCATAGATAAGACTCACTGGGGAATGGTGAAAGATAATGATGAATGAACTCACTGGGGGTTAATGAAGGTGGTACGCTTACGCGAATGGGTCAGCTAGAGAAGACATGCACGAAGATGCACATAAAAGGCATGTGCGCCTGTGTGGTCTCACTGAAAAAGTAATGGAGGTGGTGTGCACACACGAACAGGTCGGCTAGGGAAGACGTGCGTGAAGATGCATGTAAAATGCGTGTCCATGTGTGTGGTCTCAATGGAGAAGTAATGGAGGTGGTGTGCACACACGAACGAGTCGTTACGAAAGACATGCGTGAAGATGCACGTAAAAGGGGGTGTGCTCATATGTGGGGGCGTCTTTAACGTCAAGCGTCCTGGACTTAGGAAAATCATTTTAACGTCATGTGGCTAGGACATGGATTGTGGTTTAAGGTCATATAGCTTGAACCATGGTTATGTAGTTTAAAGTCATGCAACTTGGACCATGCAGTTTAAGTTCATGCAACAGACCTCTGCCACAGTTTAAGGTCATGTAATTTGGACCATGGCTGTGCAGTTTAAGATCGTGCAGCATGGACCATGGCTATGCAATTTAAAGTCATGCAACTAGGACCGTACAGTTTAAGGTCATGCAACCAGACTTCCGCTACAGTTTAAGATCATATATTTTGGACCATGGCTATGCAGTTTAAGGTCATGCAGCATGGACCATGGCTGTGCAATTTAAAGTCATGCAACTAGGACCATGACTGTGAAGTTTAAGGTCATGCATCATGGACCATGATGTTGGTCGCCACGTGGATGAAGCTCTATGGGGATAGGTCTATGAATAGCAGTATGGCTCCCTAGGGATAAAATGGTTAAAGCTATTCACAAGCGAAGAGCTTTTAGATGAAGATCGTAGCCCTACGAAGAGTGACGAACGGAAGCGAATCTTCACCAGGGATTAAGAGGACCAATGCAACTCCATGGGGATAATGATGAGGCTTCATGTAGCTCAACTGGGGATGACAGTTCGGAGTGCAAGCGTAACCCTGTTGGGGGGTTGAGAAGATAAGCATGGACCTAACTCCCTGGGGATAGTGGGTGGCAATAAGGTGTGACTCTTACTAGGATGTCAATGCGACACGGACCCATTGGTGATCAAGGGAGTAGGTATGACCTTTTGCAGACATCTAACTCCACCAGAGATGTCAATGAAATATACCCAAGCGAAGAGGTGGTCCATCTCTCAGTTTAAAGTTATGTGTGTGGGCCATTTGTCACGTCGTGCATTACATTTTTAGGGTCTTGTAGCTCGGACCATCGCTATGTAGTTTTAAAGTCGTGCTGCTAGAACCCTCGCTACAGTTTAAGGTCATGTAGTTTGAACCCTAGTCATACATTTTTGAGTCGTGTGATGAGGACATAGCAGTTTAAGGTCATACAACTAGACCTCTGCTACAGTTTAAGGTTATATAATTTGGACCATGCAGTTTAGGGTTGTGCATCTGAACCATAGTGTGGTGAGGGAATGCGTCTCCATGGGGGACAGAGTCGTCACTGAAGGTTGGACTCCTTAAGGAGTGAGAATGTGGTGCAGGCAATGAACTTCCTGAGGATACAAGACAAATGTCCAGAAGGGAGTGCCATGACATACACGTGGCACTAAGGGTTGGACGGCCTATGCGGCATTAAGCCTAGATGATGTGCACACGGCGTTAGGTCCCTTGGTGAAGCGCGCGTAATTAGCCCTTGATGAAGTGCACGACAATGACCTAACTAAGGCACGCGACGATGCTCCTTGATGAAGGCACTCGCCCCGGCTTGATTTTATTGAAGCCAGGAACTGGGGACTGGAGCATCATTTCATTTTTTTCGAGGGCAGTTTGTGTCATTGCTAAGTATGAAAAGGGGGAAAACCGCTCTTTACTATTTTACCGAAGGGTAAAATAGTTGAAGAGTTTTCTTAGAGAGAGAAGGCCTGAGCATTTGGGGAGAGATTTCCCAGCCAGCATTTCTACTGGAGCAAAGAGGGAGCTCTTTCTGGCAAGCTTCAGTGGGTTGTGAGCCTTCGTGAGGTGCTTGCAAACATCTTTGGTGACTGCAGAGGATCTTTGAGAAAGGAATACGGTTTCCTGGGGCCTTAGCCTGGTACGCAGAGGTGCCCTGCCGAAGTTTGAGTGCTCCTTTCGTCATTCTACGATTGAAGGGGAGGTCGCAGAGAGTTCGGAGCACTCTATCAGTCCTCTAGTTATTAAAGGAGAAGGAGGAGAGGAACTCAGTAAAATTCTGGTAAACTTGTGATTGCCGAAGTGCAGAAGCAAGGAGAGGGGAGATCCGTAGGGTCACAGGGAGCTTTCGGGGATTCCTTATGGCTTTCCACTATATTCCTGTCTATCAGAAAATGGGAAAGAACAGGGCAGACAGGGATTCCCATCGGATAGCGAAATGTTTTTGATGGGGAGAGGCTATGTCGGTAGGGGAAAGAACAGGGCCGGGCAAGGAGTTTTGGTGATCGGAGGAGTATTTCCAACGAAACTCGAAGGATTGTAAGGAAGGCGAAGGGTCGTGAGAAGGCTGACCGTCACCATGGGGAGATAGCTAGGGAAATAGAAGAAACACGAGAGTTAATGCCCCTTGGGAATTGGGGATGGTGGGAACCGAGGTACAACGATGGCATGTGCGCTATTAAGTCGCATGCAGCGCCGCCTTCGCATGTGCCTAGGCCATGGTCGGTGATACCCACTTTCAGGAGCGTGCTGCTCCCGATAATGGGCTCTCGCGGCATTAGCTTACCCGAGGTGATGATAGGACACGGCATTGTGTTGCACACGATGATGGATGCGCATGGTGTCGAGTCATGCTTGGCCATGACTATGGATGGCGATGTCTCATGGGGGTCAAGAGTGATGGCAATCGAGAAGGCTGTGCCGCTGCAATCTGTTGAAAGCAAAGTCCCCCAGCACAACCTTGAAGTCCATGTTGTTCCAGCATGGGCTGGCTCCTTGGAAGCTAGCCATGCCTCATCAGATGAATTGAAGCTGACTTGAAAATAGTTGGCTTCTTCTTTTGGCCTGTAACCATCCTCTTTTGTGGTACTAGAGCTAACTTCTTCAAGCAGTTTTACTTCTTCTTCTTAAGGAGATCATTTCTTCGGTGGGTTTGCTTCTCTTCATGAGAAGAGTGTTTCTTTGGTGGGTTGCTTTTTCTTCATGAGGAGAGCTTTTTTTTTCTGGCCTGTAACTATCCTCTCATCCTTAAATGCAAGAACTTTGTAACTTCCTTAGTGATGGGCTTTTGATTGTAACTTGTAAATCTTTTTAATGCAATGAAAGAAATGAACTTCTTTTGAACCGGCTTAATGTTCTTCTTTTTCATTTCCTTCCTTTCTTACTGTGAATACCGTATTTTAGGGATACATCAAGGATAATACTTCTTCAGGTATCGTCCATTGATAGGGGGCATTGCCTCCTCTTCATCCGACGTGCCAGTACATAGGCCCTATTTGGTGTGACATTTTTTACTATGAACGGACCATCCCACTTGGGCTCAAATTTTCCTTTGCGACGCCCATGCATGATAATCGGTCTCTTGACTACTCAGACTAGGTCCCCAAGAGCGAATGAACGAACCTTAACAGACTTGTCAAAGGCTCTCTTCATTCTTCCTTTATTGATCTCAAGCTTCTACTGGGCCTCTAGTATCTTTTTGTCAGGGGCATCCTAGTCTTGATAACAGAGCTTGATCCTCTCATCATCATTCAATCCCTAATGTATATCGACACGGAGTGAGGGTATTGAACCTTGACGGGTAACACCGCCTCACCTCCATAAACCAGGGAATAAGGAGTGGAGTTCGTAGCATTCCGAGTGGTGATGCGAAGCCCACAGAGCTTCAGGCAGCTTCTCGAGCAAATTTTTCTTTGGCTTCGAAACTGACTTTTGGAGTACCCCACATAGAGTTTTATTGAATGCCTCAGCCAAACAGTTTGCTCAAGGGTAGTACATAGTCGAGTATTTTCACTCGAAGCCGAACTGGTTGGCTAAGAGATCAACATGATGGCGTCTGAATTGGGGGCCATTATCAGAGATTATTCGGTCTGGAACCCCGAATCAGTAGATGATGTGGTGCCGCACAAAGTTGGCCATAAGGGTCCCTGGAACTTGCTTGAGAGGGATCACTTCAGCCCACTTGGAAAAGTAGTCTGTCACTGTTAGAATGAAGGCATGACCCAAGGTAGAAAGAGGGTCGATGGGTCCCACAATATCCATACCCCACTAGGAAAAAGGCCATGATGTCACCGAAGGATGAAGAGGCTCCGGGGTTGATGAATGAGGATTAAGTGAATCTGGCAACCTGACATCTCTTAGCATAGTTTTGGGCATCAGCCACCATTGAAGGCCAATAATAGCCGAGTCTGCGTATGCATTCCTAGAGCTTAGGGTCGAACTGATGCACCTCGTAGATACCCGAGTGCAATTCTTCAAGCACTTTTCTTGTCTCTTGTGTATCGATGCATCGGAGGAGGATTCCATCAAATGACCGACAAAAGAGGACATCCCCATCGAGAAGGGTGTACTTGGTAGACATCCATCGTATGCCGTTTCATTTTGCCTGATCCTGAGGTAGCTTTCCATGCTTTATGAAGTCCAGGATAGGCTCCCTCCAGTCTTCTACTTGCTCAACTTCAACACACATCGGGTTGAAGAATTCGAGCTCCTGCTCCTTGACCTTGGATTCTTTTCCTTGTGACATTTCTTGCTTTGCCTCAATGACATCTTTGACAGCAAGAAGTACCCCGAATAGGTAAGTCGAGCATTCAGGGAAGACGTCCCTCTCATCATCTACGTCAACTTCAGCTCTCAGTCAACTTGTCTCCATTCGATTACCCAGACTGGAGTGGGCCTTAACAAAGACAATTGAATGGTGGCGTCGAGCTTTGAGAGTGCTTCAGCCTGCGAGTTTAACCATCTAAGGATATGACTCAGGGAGAAATCATCAAACTGGGCCATGTAAGATTTGACCGTGTCATGATAAGGCTTGACAGTATCCTTCCTTATGTCATAAATCCCTTAAGCTGCCGGATGACCAGCTCAGAGTCACCGAAGATGTCTAGCTGTTCCAGATCTAGCTCCTGGGCGATCTCTAATCCGATTATGAGGGCCTGATGCTTAGCTTCATTATGAGAAAATTCCTCTACAAGTGAGAAAGATAAAGGAATCATTCAACCATTGGGAGTCAGGAACACAACTCCAGCACCCCCTCTATCAGATTGGAATGCTCCATCAAAGTACATCTCCCATTACCGAGTTAGCGCCGTATAGAAAACTTCTTCATCCGGCAGATCACTTGACAGGGGAGATTCCAAAGGAACTAGGTGAGCCGTGAGGAAGTCTGCTAAGGCTTGACTTTTGACTGCCTTGTATGGTACATACGTGATGTCAAACTCCATCAGCAATAATGCCCACTTGGCCAAACATCCTGCATCATAAGGAACTTGACCGAAGCCGCCTTAGAGACTAACTTGACCTCATGACCGAGCAAGTAGTGGTGGAGCTTCTGTACCGTAAAGATCAAGGCTAGGCACATCTTTTCGATGGGAGGGTGGTTTTTCTCGGCCCCCTGCATTCTGCGGTTGAGATAATAGAGTGTTGTCTCTTTCCCTCCATCATTGTTCTGCGCAAGGAGTGCCCCGAGTGACTCATCAAGGGCAGTCACATAAAGGATAAGAGGCCTTCTTAACACCGGAGTGAAGAGTACCTGTGGGTTCAGTAAGTACTACTTGATGTCATCGAGCATAGCTTGGCACACTTCATCCCATATGAAAGGAGTGTCCTTCTTCAGGAGGTGTGAAACGGGTATGCATTGTCTTGAAAGGTATGAGATGATCCTCCGTATGTCGGCAAGCTGTCCTTGAAGAGACTGCAGTTCATGGAGGGTTGTAGGAGGTGACATGTCCTGAATTGCCTTAATTTTGACTAGCTTGATCTCCAGTCCACGATAACTCACAATGAACCCTAAGAACATTCCTGAGCGTATGCTAAAGGCATATTTCAGAGGGTTCATCTTGCATTGGTGATGCCGTAACCATTTAAAGACCTTTTTAAGGTCTTGTATGTGAGTATCTTTAATTTCAGACTTCACTCGATCTCCTTGTGGATCATGTCCTTGAAGATGGTCGTCAGACTTCACTCGATCTCCTTGTGGATCATGTCCTTGAAGATCGTCATCATGGCTTGCTGGTATGTGGCACTGGCATTCTTTAACCCGAAAGGCATCACAATGTAGCAAAAGACGCCTTTTGGGTTCAGAAACGTAGAGGCCTTCTCATCTTCCGGTGCCATCCAAATTTTATTGTACCCAGAATATCCATCCATAAAGGAGAAGATCTGAAAATGAGCCATGGAGTCGACAAGAAAATCGTAAAAGTCAATGCAGACCCTGATTTGACCATTTTTCTTCTCGACTGGGACAACATTTGCCAACCATCTGGGGTATTTGACTTCACGTATGAATCCAGCTTTCCTGAGCTTGTTCACCTCAATGTCGATCTGCATCTCGAGGTTAGGTCTAAACCTTCTTGATTTCTGCCTCGTGGGTTTGATGGTTGGATTAATATCGAGGTGATGGAGAGCAATCTTAGGGTCTAGATCGGGCATCTCATGATAATGCCAGGTGAAGACGTCTCGATTTGCTCGGAGGAGGAAAATATAATTTTCTTTCTCCTCTAGGGACATCTTTGCTGAGATGAAAGTTAGCCTCAGGTCGGCCTCATCCCCTTGGTTGATCTCTTCGAGCTTGTTAGCCATGGCCAAATCACCTTCTTCCCACTCTTCTGAAGCCTCTTGAAGTTCCTCATTAGGGGACTCATAAGGATTTTCATTGACCTCGAGAGAAGAAACCCATGATCTTGAAATCTCGGCTTCTAGGAGGGGCCGAGTGTGGGAGAGGACCGGTCTCTAGCTGGTCCAGTCGACAAAAGGTGAGCTTCGATTGAGGAGTCCATGATGTCATTATTTGAACGTATTTTTCAACACATTGGACTCTGATAGGAAGGAGGTCAATAAAGTCTACAAAAGAGTGGAAATTCTTGACAGTCACATAATGGCCCCAAAATTGGTCAGGATCGTCATCAGCACTTTAAAAGACCACCTACCGAGTTTCATCACGATCAGACATATCTAAAGCCATGAACACCAAGAAACAATTTCAGCAAAATCAGTCTCTAGCATCCTAAAATGGACCCGTAACTAGATCCATACTTTTGGTGCGTCAAACAGCTATGGGGACCATCACCATTAGATTTGGCATTGTTGAAAACCCCTATGGGTTTAGTTTCGGCTTAATAGGACGCACCAAGACAAATTATGGGTAAAATACCAAAAAGGGGTAAGTCACACACTATTCCCATGCGGCCATTTTCACAGTCACGAGAGGTCACTTTTGGGGCCTATATCTCACTCATTTTAAGATGCATTGCTCTCAAATTTGGTGAGCTTGTTCGTCTCATCAATACGAACAATTCGATATGTGGTACGCCCCATGACGACACCCAAATAGAGAGAAAAACTAAATGGAAGTCACTGATCAATGAAAGAAGATGTAGAAAATTTAGCAACAGCACCCCTCGTTCGAGCAGCCAGATCACGACGATTGTATACCTAATCAGCACGAAACCAATTGCATTAGGTGTGTCTGGTCCGAGGCTATCTCTGGTCCGAACCTCACGTATAATGAATGGTTGGATTTCACACATGAAGGTGTCAAAGCTGCTGTAAATTTTGGCCACCGAGTTTCAAGATTCTGACAAAAAATGCAAGACAACAAAATCGTCATCCGGACATGAAATCAAGCAACATTCATTGCAACATGATCGTATTTCAATGAAGAAATCGTGAAGAAACATCAAGGAACGAGCACACAATTGATCAGAAGTTTTCAGGATTCATCCAAGAATCAAGTCACATGATCATGGCTCAAAAACATGATTCATGGCTCAAAGTTGGTATCAAAATGATCGTCATGTCGAACCCTACAAGAAAACAATAATCTTTCAATCAAATGGGCAACAGAATGACCTCGAGTCAGCCACAGAAGATCACGCAACTTCTGAGGCAGCAGCAGAGACTGTTCTAGAATTCTACACATTGTTAGGTAGGGGCAAAACAGTCATTTTTCACCAATTTTTAGAATTTCTTTAAATTCAATTAAATTGCAATTATCTTCAATTCTAAGTAGTTTTTTGATGTACATCCATGTTTAGTCAAAATTTATATGAACAGGCACTGCCTCATTTTACAAAGCAAGGATTCATTCTTTTTTTATCAATCAATAAAATTTTGATTGTTGCATGAGCTTATGGGTACATCTTGGAGAGAGAGAGTGGAGAGAGAATAAAAACTCAAGTACACTTCGAGTAGATAGAATTCTCTCTCCTCCCCTCTTTCTCTCTCCTCCTCTCTTCTCATCTTTATCTCTTTCTCTCTCTTCTTCTTATCCTATCTCTTTCTATCTCTTCTTCTCATCTCTTTCTCTTTCTCTTTCTATTTCTCTTTCTCTTTCTCTTTCTCTCTCTTCTTCTCATCTCTATCTCTTTCTCTCTCTTCTTCTCATATCTATCTCCTCCTTCACTTTTTCTTATCTCTATCTCTTCCTCCTCTTCTTCTCGTCTCTATCTCTTTCTCTCTCTTCTTCTCATATCTATCTCTTTCTCCTCTCTTCTCATCTCTCTCTTCTTCTCGTCTTTCTCTCTCCTCCATTATTTCTCATCTCTATCTCTTTCTCTCTCTTCTTCTCATCTTTATCTCTTTGTCTCTCCTCCCCTCTTCTCATATGTATCTCTTTCTCGCTCTTCTTCTCATCTCTACCACTTCCTCCTCTTTTCTCATCTCTATCGCTTTCTCTGTTCTTCTCGTCTCTATCTCTTTCTCTTTCTTCTTTCTCATCTTTATCTCTTTCTCTCTCGTCCTCTCTTCTTATCTTTATCTCTTTCTCTCTTCTCCTCTCTTCTCATCTCTATCTCTTTCTCTCCCCTCACTCATCTCTATCTTCATCCATTCTCCTCTCTTTTGTCATAGTCGGCAAAGCTTAGCACTGATTGGATTTCTCCCTCTTCTCTCGCATCATCGTCAGTGAAGCCTAGCGCAGTTTGAATTTCTCTCTTCTCTTCTATCACAGTCGGCGAAGCCTATCGTCGGTTGGATTTCTCTCTCTTCTCTTCTGCCAAAGTTAGTGAAGCCTAACATGGGTTGGATTTCTCTCTCCTTTTTTGTCAGTTGATGAAGCCTTGCACCGGCTGGTTTTCTCTCTTCTCTTCTGTCAGTCAATGAAGCCTAGCACCGACTGGTTTTTTCTCTCCTCTTCTGTCAGTCGGTGAAGCCTAGCGTCGACTGGTTTTCTCCCTTCTCTTCTGTCAGTCAGTGAAGCCTAGTGCCGACTAGATTTTTCTCTCCTCTTCTGTCTTATTCGGTGAAGCTTAGCACCGACTGCTTTCCTCTCTCTTCTCCTCTGTATAACACAGTCAGTGAAGCCTAGCACTGCTTGCATTTCTGTCACTTCCTTCTAACACAATCGGTAATACTTAGCCCCGACTGTGCCTTCCTTCTCTCTCTCTTTTATCCTCTCATCTTTCATACTCTTCCCTTCCTTTCTTCTCCCTCCTTTCTTTCCCTTCTTCTCTTCTTATTCTTTCCTCATAGCCTTAATTTTTCCACTCCTTCGTTCGACTAAGAGGGATTGAGGTTAGCCTCTCATGATAGTCATGTTGTCTAGCCGTAATGTTGTTGTGCCAGGATTACTTGGCCAGCTTTATTGCCACGATAGACTGACCATCGTGCTTAGTTAATCAGTATTGATAGTGACATCTAGTAGTAATCCTGTGAGCTGGTCTTAGCTACCAAGCCCGTTTTCCTACCACGTCAGGCCAATTATTCACCAGCCTAGTCACTGCTCTGATCCTCTTGCTTAGTCGAGTTCTTCTCTCACCCGTCTTTCTGCTCTTCTTCTTTTTGAATGCGCATGCTTGTGCACGTTCATCAAATAGGAAAAGGGTGAGGTCTGACCCACCTGTCTTATAACCTTTGCCATATATGTGTGTGATTACAGAAAACAAGAAGAATACAAGCCAAGGGAAGCGATTCCGAACTAGTTTTATTATTGAGGGGCTTTCTTCGTGATCTAAGAGGGCACCCACGTGAGCCATCCCGAGTAAGTCCCAAACCCACCTTTAAATTCCTCTCTCAACTGTTGGTAATACCTGCCCCCGTTCTCGAACGATGTTCTCGAGAGAGAAATCTCAAAAAAATGTCTCGAGTCTTCCTGCAAAACTCGAGACCTGTGTCGCTCGATCCCCAAAGGATCAGGAGGGCGTGATTGAGGCACCTAACCAGCTTGACGACTCCACTAGGGACTTATTACCCTTTAGTCAGATCATTCTTGTTTGGCTAGTTTCTTCCTTCATTATCTGCTTTCATTGTCTTTTCACATTTTATTATGGCTTGTGGATTCTATAACCCATTTATCCAGATCGGGGATTTTCTTATCCCCCTATTCGAGAGTGTCCCTAAGGAACAAGTTCCATCAACTTCATTCCGGACCATCCATCTCTCAGGTCTTAACTTGGACCGATGTGAGGTGGGACCCAAAAGCCCCTAACACCCCATCTCCTCGCTCTGGTGGAAACTCCACCAAGACGCCTTGCATAGGCAGCACTTCTGTTGCCCCGCACAGCATGCACCTAGCCACCGGCAAGTGACTTGCCGATCGTATTTCCGAGGTACACTGAAAGGCTGCCCAATCCCTTTTTGCAAAAGGTAAATAAGTTGTCATTGCTTCTGTGGGTCTCCATAGGGCTACCCCCCACCTTTCTACACCATTAGTCTCTATCCCTAGAGGCTTAACATGTTGAGGCAGAACCCCACGGTCTCCATTCCTCACACACACCACAAGGCTCGTGGGTTACCCACTCGAGCCACACCTCGGGGCAACCCCTCTGTTATCTCGAGTCCGTGTTCAAAATCAAATCTTCCAAGGCCAAGTCCTGCACACGCTGCTCATATGCATCTCAATGTTCGGGGCAATGCCACTGCCATGTCAACTCGTGTACACAGGTGACGACCTTCTTGTCCTCCAACTCTGCACATACAAGCGCACCCTGTAAGGGATAGGCCTACACCTGTTCTCTTAGAGACCACTTGCTCGAGCCCGGGTTGACCCCCATGTCACCCCTGACCCTTCTTCAAGGGGCGTGCATGCGTCGCCATCACAAACACCCTCTCGCCCTCGACTCAAGCCTCCTTGTGAGTCAACCCTGCTCCGGCCCACTCCTTCTTCATTGAGCAAGCACCTTCAACCTTGGTATTTGAAGCTTTTCCCTAAGAGTACCATCCTGAACCAACCTTGTCACTTTAGTCATGTCTCTCGAGGCCATAAGAGACCTCGGGGCGTCGACCTGATGGAAGATCGAGTCCTTCATCCTCCTCGGCCCAAGATGACACCAGTTCTTAGCCCTCATCCATTGCCGCACCTGATGGAGACAGGTCTCTCCTGTGCAAGAAGAGCTAACCAGCCGCGACCTAAATCGTAGTTTTGGTGTGAGGTCTATCAAAACCTCAAGGTTAAACGTGATAGATGTTTGCAAATTTTGACTAGGGAGGTGACCAAGGCAGTCAAAACAACTAATTCTGACAACCCTCTTCACCTGAATCCCTTCTACCCCCTTCAGATAATTGAGCCTGAAGAAGAACTCCATGAGCCTTGTGTTGTGGTTACTGTTGTAGAAAACGACCCAGCCGCTCAACAGCCACAGTCCTAAGACCGTTGAGAACCGATCCAAACAAGATCAGCATACAAGAGTTTCAGTCAGGGCATGCTGGCCCCCTGCTGCCTGACCTACCACGTACGACCCTTCAAGTTCGCAAGCCCTTTGTTGCCACTAACTTCGACCTCCATAGTGAAATAGTTAACGTAATGGTCGTAAGAGAGCCCGGTCATGCGCAGGAGGAGTGTATGAACAAGTTTGAGGATATGGTGCCCGCGATGATGAAAAAGATCGATCGTATTGACACCGCACGTTAGTCGGCTAACCATGAGGTCAATTCCCATCACTCTGATGGTGCACCTCCATGGCAGCCCCCTCCTTCAACCTCATAGGACAATTATGTTGATCATCCCGTCTCTTAGACAGACATTGATGCTATGATCACCCATAGCCTCAAGAACAGATAAATCCCGGGGATACAGGACACAATGCCTTATCAAAGGCCATACCCCTCGTATATTGATCAGGTCCCATTTCCCTCAGACTATAAGAAAGGGAAGTTTCATTTACTCAACGGAACTACGACCCCAAACCAGCATATTGCCCACTTCCAAGCATCATGTCGAGCAGCAGCGGCTAATGGGAGACTTCTTCTCCGACATTTTGTTGAGACTCTCGATGGCCCAACATTTCAATAGTATGCCCGACTTCCTCCAAACTCAGTGCATACGTGAGAGGAGATGGATAAACTATTCTATCAATGCTTCTATGAGGTTGAGAGAGAGGTTCAAACCATCGAACATCTCACCCTAACTCAAGACCCCGATGAGCTCGTAGATCAGTTCATATCAAGATGGAGAAACTTGGCTTCCTGCCATCCTAATCCTATGCTTGAGATGGAAACAGTCCAAACTTACGTGCGAAACATGCGACCCAAGATCGCTCCACATGTTAAGGCCTCCAATCCGACCTCCGTGTTAGAGCTGATCTCTAAATCAATCCACATAAAAAGTCTATCACACCACCATGGTGTGACACGACAACCATCTATAAGTTCAACAGACAATCGAGGCACTTGTAACTCTCGGAATAACATAATCGGCAGCCAATAGAAAGGGGTAATCAGTGCAGTTTGCTTATTCAAAGAAGTCTCCCTCCCAAACTTTGGACTTCTCTAAAGGGGTAAGCACAACAAAGGTAACACCCCAGGCTAGCAAGCAACAACAGTCGTACAATCGGGTACTCCCACCGGCCAACCGTGATCGGGGTGATTATTTCACCAGGCATAGAAACAAAGTCTACCCCTTCGAGAAGGAATGGGTCCTTGCATTGTTCTGGTTATTATTGGAACAAAATATGATCCAGTTTCTAGACATCAAATTCCCTGAGCAATCTGGCCTTGACACTCAGGCGAATTATTGTGCCTACCATCAGAGGATCAATCATCCTATAAATGACTGCTGCATGCTGAAAGATATTATCAAGTCCCTGATTCTAAAAGGTCAGATAAAGCTTGAAGACTTAAAGAAGGCCTTCGAGGCAGTCGAAGCCTCTCATGCTGTAACTATCCAAGAGGAAGACGAAATGCTTGATATCCTTTACGCCTTCTTCATTATAATGCTTTAGGAAGGCATAATCACACTAAAGCAAGCAAGGAAACCTTATCACCTTGCTAAGGGGACTGAATATCGTTGGTGCCTATACCATCAGATAAGAGGCCATTACCTATCAAAATGCACAAGTTTCCTTGATATATTCGTAAAGAAAATGAGGGAGTGTCAGAGTTTTACAATCTCCCTATAAGTGACCCCCAAGTTACTTCTCCATCGTGGCAAGGAGATCTCCCAAAATAGGACCTTCTTATCGGTGATTTAGACTCTGCGGAGCCATCGATTCCTCAGCCATGGATAGTTTACCATGGCCGAAGCAGACTCAAGTCTTTAAGGCGAGCAGCAGTTCGTCAAGCTAGGGTTGTTCGCCAGCCCAGTGAGATGAGTCAAACACCACCTCAAAAAAACAAAAAATGATGGGCACCAAGGGCTTCTCACCGAAGAAACAAGACCCCTCAAACCACAGTTGAGCAGGAATTTCTCAGGCCCCTTCCTCTACTGCCAGCTTTACTGGACTTCATCCCTAGCACAATCCTTCTTCCTTCTTCATCCTATCAAGATGACATCCCCGTGCCATCTCCCGCTCAGCATACATCTATTTGAATGTATTTTTCATTACCTTGGTCCCTGGTAAGAAGCAGGTCAATAGAGCTTACGAAATAGTGAAAAACTCTCCACAGCCTCAAAATGGTCCCAGAGTTGCTCAAGATCGTCATTAGCACTTCAAAAGACCACATGCCAATTTTTATCAAGATTAGACATGTCTAATGCAGTGAACACAAAGAAACAGTTTTTGAAAAATTGGCCTTTAGCACCCTGAAACGGACCATACAACTAGAGCTACATTTTCAGTGTCTCTAATCACTACGGGACCACCGCCATTGGATCCGACATGGTCGAAAACTCCTTTGGGCCAAGTTTGGGCTTGATCAGATACTCTAGAACAAAGATATGAGCAAAACATTGAAACAATACAGGTCACACACTATTCTCGTATGGCCTCACTGCACCAAAACACCATTAAAGGTGGCTATTTTTACAGTCACAGGTAGTTACTTTTGAGGCCCATAACTCACTCATTCCAAATCAGATCACTTCCAAATTTGGTGAGCGTATTTGTCTCATTAAGATGAACAATTCAATATGCAGCATGCCTCGAGACGATATCCGAGCAGAGAGAAAAGCTAGAGAGAAGTTGCCGATCCATGAAGAAGTTACATAAAATTCAGCAGCGACACGCCTCTCTCGATGAACCAAATCATTATGCTCGCACAACGGATCGATGCAAAATCAATTCCATTGTGTGCATAAGGTTAAGGGCTATCATTGGACTAAACCACGTACATGATGGACTGTCAGATTTCATGCACGAAGATGACAAAGTTACTAAAATTTTGGTCGTCGGATTATAGATTCTGGCCAAAACTCAAAAGCTGTGAAATCTTTGTTCGACCTTCAAATAACGTTCCAATTATTGCCATGCGATCGTGATGACATGCTTAGTGTGCTACGGTGAATCAATCAAAGAAAAACATTAAGGAAGGATCGCACTACCGATCTGAAGTTTCTAAGATTCAAACAAATTTCAAGTCTCGTGATGATGACTCAAAAATATGATTCATGGCTCGAAGTTGGTATCAAAACAATCACCACGTTGAGCGTTTAAGAAAACAATAATCTTTTGATCAAACGGGCATCAAAACAACCCCGGGTTATCCACGAAAGATGACGTAAGTCCTCGGGCAGCAACAACGACTGCTATGGAATTCCACACATTGCTAAGCAGGTGCAAAACAGTCATTTTGCACTCATTTTTAGAATTTCTTTTAATTCAATTAAATCTTAATTTTCAGCAATTAGGTCTAATTTTTATCAATCCGCCCATGT
This sequence comes from Amborella trichopoda, assembly GCF_054954075.1. NCBI lineage: Eukaryota > Viridiplantae > Streptophyta > Magnoliopsida > Amborellales > Amborellaceae > Amborella > Amborella trichopoda. Next base: position 31,226,032 of record NC_142339.1, read on the forward strand.
TTGGGCACAACTCTATATAAAGATGCATTGCCTCATTGTAAACAGACATGCAGACCCCCCACCACCTCTCTGTCTTGAGTGGATTCTTTGAAGATTCAATAAAATTTTGATCCCTTGCTTGAGCATGTGAGTATGTTTCGGAGTGAGAGAGAGAAGAGAGAGGAAAAGGGCTGGTACCCTTCAGGCATGCAACTTTCTCTCTCTTTTCTCTTTCTCTCTTTCTCTCTTTCTATCTCTTCTCTCTCTTTCTCTCTTTCTCTCTCTTCTCTCTCTTTCTCTTTCTCTCTTCTCTCATTCTCTTTTCTCTCTCTTCTCTCTCTCTCTCTCTTCTCTCTCTTCTCTCTTCTCTCTCTCACTCTTTTCTTTCTCGCTCTCTTTCTCTCTCTTTCTTCTCTCTCTCTCTCCCTTCTCTTCTTCTGCCAACTGGTGAGACTTAACATCGGTTGGCCTTCTCTCTCTTCTTTTATCAACTGACTAAACCTAACACCGATTGACTTTCTCTCTCTTCATCTATCAGTCGGTGAGACCAAACACTAGTTGGTTTTCTCTCTGTTTTTCTATCAGTCGATGAGGCCTAGCACCGGTTGTCTTTTGTCTCTCTACCAGTCGATGAGGCCTAGTGTCGATTGATTTTCTCTCTCTTCTTCTACCATTCAGTGAGGCTTAGTATCGATTGTCTTTTCTCTCTCTACCAGTCGGTGAGGCATAGCGTCGGTTGATCTTCTCTCTCTTCTTCTACGAGTCAACGAGGCCTAACGCCAGTTGGTCTTCTCCCACTTCTTCTATCAGTCAGCGAGACCTAGCACCGACTGCTTCCTCTCTCCCATCTCTTGAAACAGTCGGCGATGTCTAGCGTTGACTGCATCTCTTCTTCCTTCTTCTCTCTCCTTTTATCTATCCCCTTCTTCTCTTTAACCATTCCTCTGCTGCTCTCTCGTTCCACCAAGAGGGATTGAGGTTTGCATCTCATGGTAGTTCTGTCGTCTAGCCGTAATGTTGTTGCATCAGATTCGCTTAGCCTGCTTTACTGCCACGATAGACCGATCATCGTGCCTAACTAGTCGATATCGGTAATAACGTCGAGTAGCGATCCCGTGAGCTAGTCTCAGTTACCATGCCCATTTCACCATCACGTTATGTCAATTATCCACCAGCCTAGTCATTACCTTGACCTTCTCGCTTGATCAAATCCTTCTCTCCCCCAATCTTTCTTTCTTCTTTTTGAATACGCATGCTTGCATACGTTCATAAAAGAGGAAACGGGTGAGGCCTGACCCACCTGTTCCATAACCTTTGCCATATATGTGTGTGATTGTAAAAACCAAAGAATTAGAAGAATACGAACCAAGGGAGGTGATTCCAAAGTAGTTTCATTACTAAAGCGGCTTTCTTTGTGATCTAAGAGGGCGCCCACATGAGTCAGTCCAAGTATGTCTCGAACCCACCTTTTAAATTCCTCTCTCACTGGTTGGTAACACCTGCCCCTGTTTTCGAACGAGGTTCTTGAGAGTGTAATCTTACAAACATCCCGGGTCTTCCCCAAAACCCGACACCCATGAGCCTGATCCCTCAGGGATTTGGATGGTTAGATTGAGGCACCTAACCAGCTTGGCGACTCCACTAGGGACTTATTACCCCATAGTCGGATCGTTTTTGTTTGGTTAGTTTCTTCTTTATTTACTTTCTTCATCTTTTCACATTCACTTATGGCTGTTGGGTTTCTATATCCCATTCATCCGGATTGGGGATTTTCTTAGCCCCTTATTCGAGAGTGTCCCTAGGGAACAAGGTCCTTTGACTTCGTTCCCGACCATCCTCTTGAGCAAAAACCCCTTGTCTAACACCCAGGTCTTAACCTAGACCGGTGTGAGGAGGTCTTGAAGGTCCCTCACTCCCCATCTCTTCGCTCTGGTGGAAATTCCACCAAGACACCTTGCATGGGCGGCGCTTATGTTTTCCCACACTGCATGCATCCAGCCACCAGCAAGTCACTTACCAGTCATGTTTCTGAGGTACGCTGGAAGGTTGCCCAATCCCTATCTGTAAAAGGCAAGCGAGTTGCCATTGCTTCTGTGGGTCGCCATAAGGCTACCCCCCACATTCCTACATCAGGGGTCTCTATCCCTAAAAACTCAATATAGAGGCGGAAACCCCATGGTCTCCACCCCTTACACACACTACGAGACTCGTGGGTCACTCACTTCGGGACAACCCTTCTATCACCTCAAGTCAGTGTTCAGGATCGAATCATCCAAGGCTAGATCCTCCACACGCCACTCATGTGCATCTCACTACTCGGGGCAACGCCATTATTGCGCCAACCCGAGTACACAAGAGACGACCTCCTCATCCTCCTCCTATGCACACACAAGCGCACCCTGTAAGGGGCCTGCACCTATTCTCGTACAAAAACCTTCTCATAGTTCCCGACCTCTTCAGGCTAGCTCACCTGCAAGAGCCCGAGTGGACCCCTAGGTCCCTAAAGATTCTTCTTCAAGGGGCGCACACGCGTCGCCATCTCAGTCCTTCCCTCGTCCTCGACTCAGGCCTCCTCATGAGTCAACCCTGCTCCTGCCCGCTCCTTCCTCATTGAGCAAGAACCTTCAGCCTTGGTACTTGAAGGTTTTGCTCAAGAGTATCATCCTGAACCAGCCCCAACACTTTGGTCATGTCTCTGGAGCTCATAAGAGAGCTCAGGGCATGGACCTCACAGAAGATCGAGTTCTTCATCCTCCCCAGCCCAAGACGACCCCAGTTCTTAGCCCTCATCCTTTACCACACCTGATGGAGACAGCTCTCTCCTGTGCAAGAATAGTTGACCAACCGTGACCTAGATCGTAGTTTTGACGAGAGGTCCATCAAAACCTCAAGGCTAAAGGCGATAGAGGTCTACAAATTTTGACTAGGGAGGTGACCAAGGCAGTCAAAACAGCCAATTTTGACGACCCTCTTCACGTGAATCCCTTCCGCCCCTTCAGACGATGAAGCCTGAAGAAGAGCTCTATGAGCCCTGTGTTGTGGTTACTGTCGCAAAAGAAAACCCAGCAACTCAACAACCACAGTCCCAAGACCGTCATGAACCGACCCCCCAGCCACGATCCCAAGACTTTCGAGGACTAGTCCAAATGCGATCTGCGTATAAAAGTCGAGTTCAGTCAAGGCATGCTAACCCCTTACTGACTGACCTATCCTGTCAACCCGTCAAACTCACAAACCTTCTATCGTCACTAACGTTGACCTTCTTAAAGAAACGGTCAATGTAATGGTCATAAGCAAGCCTAGTGATGCACAGGAGGATCGCATGAACACGTTTGAGGATATGGTGCGCGCGATGATGGAAAACATCGATCATATTGATGTTGCATGCTAGTCGACTAGCCATGAGGTCAATTCCCATCACTCTGATGGTATATCTCCACAACAACCTCCTCCATCTACCTCGCAGGACAATTATCTCCCTCATCCGGTCTCTCAAATTGATATTGACGCTATGGTCATCCATAGCCTAGAGAACAGACAAATTTCAGGCATATATGGGATGACGCCTTATCAAAGACCCTACCCCGCCTATATTGATCAAGTCTCATTCCCCTCAGACTATAAGAAAGGGAAGTTTTCTCTATTAAGTGGAACCACCTCTCCAAACCACATATCGCCCACTTCCAGGCGGCGTGTCGAGAAATGGCAACTTATAGGAGACTTCTTCTCTGCCAGATCGTCGAGACCCTTGATGGCCCGACATTGCAATGGTATGCCCGACTTTCTCCAAACTCTGCATACATGGGAGGAGATGGAGAAATTGTTCTATCAATGCTTCTATGAGGTCTAGAGAGAGGTTCAAACCATCGAGCTACTCACCCTGACTCAAGACCTCAATGAGACTATAGATTAGTTCATATCAAGATGGAGAAACTTGGCTTCCCACCATCTTAATTCTATGCTTGTGAAGGAAGCAGTCAAAACTTGTGTGCAGAATATGCGACCTGAAATTGCTCTACATGTCGAGGCCTCAAATCCGACCTCTATGTCAGAGTTGATCTCTAAATTAGTTCGCATAGAAACTTTGTCACTCCATCATGGTGCGACACGACAGCCATCTACAAGTTTAGCAAGTAACTGGGGCAATGGTAGCTCTCAGCATAACACATGGGGCAGCCAATAGAAAGGGGTAATCAGTGCAGCCGTCATGGTCATTGATTCAAAGAAGGCTTCCCCCCAGACTTTGGACCCCTCTAAAGGGGTAACCGCGACAATAATAACACCCTAGTCTGGAAAGAAACAATCGTCGTAAAATAGGGTACCTCCGCCAGCCAACTTTGATTAGAATGATTATCTCTCCAGACATAGGAATAAGGTCTATCCCTTCGAGAAGGAATGGGTCCCTGCATTGTTCTAGTTATTATTGGAGCAGAATATGATCCATCTTTTAGAAACCAAGTTCCACTAGCAAATCTGGCCTTGACGATCAAGCGAATTATTGTGCTTACCATCGGAGGATTAGTCATCCTACAGATGACTGCTACACGCTGAAGGACATCATTGAAGCCCTGATTCAGAAGGGTCAGAAAAAGCTTGAAGACTTAAAGAAGGCCTTCGAGGCAGCTGAGGCCTCCCATGTTGTAACCATCCAAGAGGAAGATGAAGTGACTGGAATTTTATACACCTTCTTCATTATAATTCCTTATGAAGGCATAATCACATCGAAGCAGGCAAGGCAACCCCTTCGCCTTGTTAAGGCGACTGAAGATCGTTGGTGTCGTTACCATAAGATAAGAGGTCATTACCTTTCAAAATGCACAACTTTCCTTGATATATTCACAAAGAAGATGCAGGAGTATCAAGAATTCTACAATCTTCCCGTAAGTGATCCTCAAATCATTTCCTCATTGGGCCAAGAAGATCTCACAAGGCAGGACCTTCTCATCAATGACTCAGACCATGTGGAACCCTCAACTTCCTAGTCATGGATGATCTACCATGGCCAAAGTAGACTCAAGTCTTTAAGGAGAGAAGCAGTTCATCAAGCTAAGGTTGTTTGCCAGCTCAGCGAGACGAATCACACATTACCTCGAAAAACCAGAAAAAGATGGGCACCAAGGGCTACTCGCTGAAGAACGAAGACCTCTGAACCCATAGTCGAGCAGGAATTTCTCAGGCCCCTTCCTTCGTTGCCAACTTTGCTTGACTTCATCCACGGCATGATCCTTTTTCCTTCTTCATCCTGTTAAGAAGACATCCTCGCAACATCTTCCACTCAGCAAACGTCCGATGAGGGTGACGACATTAAAAGCACTCCCCAACGGTCTAAGCAAGGGAAAGGCCTAAAAGATCCCCTACACACGTCCGATGAGGGTGACGACGTTAAAAGCACTCCCCAATGGTCGGAGCAAGGGAAAGACCTAAAAGATCCCCCGCACCCCTCCAATCCTGGTGATGATGTAAAAAGCTGCCCAAATTGGTCTGATGAGGGGAACAACCTTAAAAGTCCCCCACTTTACAACCCTTCTCCACCTTCTTCTCCTGCTTCTCATTCTCTTATGCCTTCTACAGATACGACCTTGATATGCCTAGACGATTAGGCTCTCGATCGAGAATTTGAAGGAATAAATATAAGCAAGACGCAGCCGAAGCGATTGAGAAGGACCTTGGCACAGGCAGCAGGATTCTTAACAATTGCTGATGTTCTGGTAGCTAAAGCCAAGGTAGAGCCATCTTCATCAAAGAAGCATAAGAAGTCAAAGCCAAAGAATCCCTAATGGTCTCCTGAGCCTAACTTCGAGCAGAGATTGAGAGAATCAAGAGGAAAAAGCTTCTATTCTGAGGAGGTTTGCCACATGATACAAGCTTGTGAAGAACTAGCTGGCTGGGAGCAAAAACTCCAAGCATACTCACAAATACCGTATCATTCTTATGAAGACACTCTTCACATCATCATTGCTGAACCTCAATTCCCCTTTAACGTTCAAAACAAGCCTCTGCAACCTGACGTGTTCGCCACGTTTGAGGTTGACCTTTCCGTCAATCGATTCGACGAACTTGCAGAAAATATGACCCACTCTATCAGAGGTAGAAATCTCAGGATCATGGGTCTTTGCACTTGAGGTTGATCAAAAAATCTTTGAGAACGATGATGAAGAACTACAAGAGGCTCTGGAAGAATGGGAAGAAGGTGGTCAGGCCACAGTTGACGAACTTGAGGAAATAAATCTTAGAGACGAAGCAGATCCCAGACCCACTGTCATTTCAGCGAATATGTCTCCAAGAGAAATAAAAGATTTCACCACCTTCTTGAAAGAAAACAGAGACGTCTTTGCTTGGAACTATCATGCCTGGGTTAGACCATCAAGTAGCAGTTCATCATCTCAACATCGATCCAACTATCAAACTAGTCAAACAAAAGTCGAGAAGGTTCAAGCCTGACCTCGAGATATCCATACTCAGACAAGCAAGTTTCATCCGTGAGGTCAAATACCAAAAATGGCCAGCAAATGTCGTTCCTATCAAGAAAAAGAATAGTCAAATCATAGTGTGTATTGAATTTCATGATTTGAATACTGCCTGTCCTAAGGATGACTTCCCGTTATCATTCACCGAGATGCTCATCGACTCTACAACCCACTGCTAGATCTTTTCCTTCATTGACGGATACTCTGGGTATAATCAAATAAGGATGACGCCCGAAGATAAAGAGGCCACCGCCTTCTTAACTTCAAAAGGGGTCTTCTGTTACATAATGATGCCTTTAGGATTAAAGAATGCTGGGGCCACATATCAGAGAGCAAGGACGACCATTTTCAAAGACATGATACACAAAGAGGTGGAGTGTTATGTAGATGACTTGGTAGTAAAATCTGAAGAGAAGGATGCTCATATGGAGGACCTTGAAAAAGTATTTGAGCGACTACGTCTTCATCAACTAAAAATGAACCTGCTGAAATGTGCCTTTAGCGTGAGCTCCAAAAAATTTTTGGGGTTCATCGTTAGACATCGACTGCTTGAAGTTAAGCCAGTTAAGATCAAGGCAATCCAAGAAATGTTGTCACCCACTACACTTTGAGAACTGCGTTCTCTTCAAGGGCAACTGTCATACATTTGCAAGTTCACCTCGAACCTCTCAGGTCGTTGTAAACCCTTTGCACATTTGCTAAAGAAAGATACCCCATTCATATGGGATAAAGCATATCAGGCAGCCCTTGATGGCATCAAGCATTATTTGCTCAACCCTCCAGTGCTCTCTACACCAGTATTGGGGAAACCACTCATTTTGTACGTGACTGCTTTAGACGAGTCACTCGAAGCATTGTTGGCACAAAACAATGAAGAGGGAAAGGAGACTTCGTTATATTACCTCAGCCGAAGGATGCAAGGAGTCCAGAGGAAATATCCCCCTATTGAGAGGATGTGTATGGCTCTGATCTTCGCAGTAAAAAAATTCCACCATTACTTGCTTGGTCATGAACTGAAACTTATATCAAAAGCTGATCCTGTAAAATTTCTCATGACATGCCCATATTTTTCAGGACGCCTTGCAAGTGGGCATTATTCCTAATGGAGTTTGACATCACATATGTCCCATAAAAAACCATCAAGGGCCACGCCTTGGTTGACTTTCTAGCAGCACACCCCATGCCAGCCGAATCTCCTTTATCAAGCGACCTCCTTGATGAAGAAGTATTATGTGCCGACCTTGCTCTGGTGTCGCAATTATAGTTCAACGGAGCCTTCCAATCAGAACCAGGAGGCGTCCAAGTAGTATTCCTGACTCCTACAAGAGGAATACATGCACTTTCTTTCTCTCTCGCTCAAGCTGGTTCTCATAGTGAAGCAGAATATCAGGCCCTTATAATCGAACTCGAGATAGCTTTCGATCTTGACTTGGAGCAGCTCAAGATCTATGGCGACTTTGAGTTGGTTATCCGATAGCTCAAAGGGATTTATGATGTAAGAAAAGACACCCTCAAGCCTTATCATGATACTGCAAAATTGTATATGGCCCAATTGGAAGACATATCCCTGAGTCACATCCCCAGGAGGCTAAATTCACAGGCTGATGCACTTGTGAAATTCAGCGCTACAATTTAGTTGTCCTCATCAGAACCCACGCTTGTTTGGGTAGCGGAATGGAGACACAACGAGCTGAGAACTGAAGTCGATGCGGATGACGAGAGAAATATCTTCCCCGAGTGTCCTCCTTATCCATTTGGAGCACTTTTATCGGCCAAAGAAGTAATCAAGACCGGACAAGAAATAGCACAGAGTCGAGGAGCTAAGGGTCGAAATCAAGAACCACAATTCTTTGACCCAATATGCGCAGAAATTGAGCAGGTCAAAGATTGAAGAGACCCTATTACTAGTTTCCTAAACATGATAGGCTCCCAAACGACCATGTCGAACATAACAGTGTACGTCAAATGTCCACCATGTATACCCTCGTCAAAGGTGATGTTCTCTTTAAACGGTCATTCGACCGCATTTTTCTCAGATGCGTCAACATCCAAGAGGAAAGTAAGGTGTTAGAAGAAATCCACTCAGGCATTTGTCGGCTGCACTAGTTCAATTTCGAATGGAGGTACTGGATTATGTACCACCCTCAGGCAAATGGATTAGCTAAGGCTTTCCATAAGACTCTATGCAATGTTCTAAGAAAGTATCAAAAATAAGGAAGAACTAGCATGAGAAGCTACCCGAAGCACTGTGGGCTTATCGCACTACTATACGAAATGCTACTGATTCCACTTCTTATTCTCTAGTTTATGGGGGTGAAGCAATTTTACCTCTCGAAATACAAATTCCTTCATTGCGAGTAGCTATTCACCAGGGAATAATCAAAGATGAAAGAGTCAAGCTCCAGTATCAAGAACTGGATGCACTTGATGGAAAGAGGCTAGAGGCTAGAGGCTCAGCAAAACCTTAAACTCAACCAAGGGAGAATGAAGAGGGCTTTTGACAAGTCTGTCAAGATCAACTCATTCACCCGTGGTGGTTTAGTTTAGCTGTCAAGTGGCCTATTGTTGTGCATGGCCGACATAAAGGGAAGTTTGAGCCTAAGTGGGAAGGTCCCTTTATAGTCAAAAAAGTCTCGCCCAATGGGGCCTACATACTAGCACATTCTGGTGGAGAGGAGGCGATGCCCCCTATCAACGGGTGATACCTAAAGAAGTATTATCCTGATGCGTATTCAAAAGAAAGGGACTCAACGTGAAAACAAGCAAGATAGTCCAAAAAAATGTTACCCTTTTTCTTTTATATTGTAGTAAAAATGAGTTACAAGTTACAAGAACCCATTACTAAGGAGGTTAAAGTCTCTTGCATCTAAGCATAAGGGGATGGTTACAGACAAAAACTTGTGCTTTTTCTCTTGCATCTGAGAGTAAGATGATGGTTACAGGCTAAAACAAACGCATGTCCCATGAGGAAGAAGCAAACCCACAAAAGGAAGGACCTCCTCATGAAGAAGAAGCGAAACCACTTGGAGAGTTAGCTTTAATTCATCTGACAAGTAAGAGGATGGTTACAGGCCAGAAGACAAAGTAGAGCAACTCCAAGAAGTTAGCCTCATTCCATCCGACGTGTATGTCAAACATACAAGCCAGATACCTCATCTGACATGTATGTCGAATATACAACGTAGGATCCATTCGACGTGTATATCAAACATATAAGAGGGGCTATCCTTACAAGGAGCTGGCCTATGACGGAAAGCATGCCCTGTTCACAATGGATGCCCTTCCCCAAAACAGCATGGACCTCACTGTTATTCTTGAGGATTTGGCTTCCAACATGTACCACAAGCCTCGCCCCATCCTTCACCACTTTTTGCCGGCTCATGGACATCGCCGAACGTAGCTCATCATCGATCGTGACTTACCAACACATGCGAGCGTTAGTCTTTGCATTGAGATAGGCCACAGGTGTTGATCAACGCCGATTGAAGCCAGCACCAGCTGGGTCCTCCACAGGCCAGCACCGGTTGCATGCCCAACCCCTAGTGCCGGTTGATTTGCTGAGGGTCGGTGCCAGTTGCATCAGCACTACAAATCATCAGTGTCGGTTACCTTAGAGCCAATTCGACTTTTATTAGAGCCAGCCCTGTCCCGACTGTTCGCCTCTTGAGACTTCTCATTTTCGCACCTCCTTAAATGGTCACAGGATTTCCAAGAACGACGGCTCACCACCAGCAACCGTTTTCCTTCCTCACAACGGTTCACCTCCAACAATCGTATGCCTTCCCGATGACGTTCCACCTCCCGTGGCAGTTCGTCTTCCACCGGAATTGCTTCCACATGGCCAGAAACTCACTGGAAACCTTCTCGTGTATAGTTTTAGGCTGGAATTCACCAGAATCCAACCGAAAGGCTTTTATAGACTTCCCCTGAGTCCCCAAAAACCTCTACGACACCACGAAAGTGTCGAAAAACTTCCACAAACGCCAGGGAACCCCTTAAAAACCCCTAAAAAGCCCTCAAGACAGGCAAAAATACTCACTGATGTGTTTCCTGCCTCTTCTCAAAAGAAAAACGATAGTCAGAGCCTCCTCTGCCTCCCGAAAAGCTCTCCTTTGCTTTCTAATTTCTTTACAAACTCACCAAATTCTTGGCGAAACTTGTTCAATGAAGGTCTTCTCTGGTAGACCATTGACCGGATGCCTACTGCCAGCCGAAGAACCTTCCCCACAGAGACTATTGCTAAAGTTCCACTGCTCGATAAAAAATTTAAACGAGTGCCCTCTCCTCACGGTTAAAGAAAACTTGTGCTTAAGTTTTTTTTACCTTTGGTGAAAATAAGGGAAAACATGATTTTACCACCTTATATAGACTATACTACCCTCAAATGCCCCTGACAAATTGGGAAGTCAATTTGCGACCAAGGGAAGCCATGCGACAACAAGCTGAGTCGAGCTTTACATGAGGCTCGAGGTAACTCTCATCAATCCATCCCCACCACTGGTTGACGCAGCACCGGGTGGATTTCCAAAACATGCACCGGTTGACTTAGCACCGGGTGTATTTCCAAATACAACTTTAGTGTCGGTTGACTTAGAGTCAGATGTGTTTCCAAATACGACCCTAGCGTCAGTTGACTTAGCGTCGGGTGTGTTTTCAAATACAACCTTAGCGTCAGTTGACTTAGCGCCAGGTGTGTCTTCAAAATGACCCTAACGCCGGTTAGCTCAGCACCAGTTGACTTCAGATAATATCACGAGTCATTCAGAATGTCAGCTGAACAATGCCGGTTTTGTTAGAACTCAGCACCGGTTGTGTTAGAACTCAGCACCAATTGTGTTGTGTGAACTCAGCGCCGGTTGAAAATTCGCAATAAACCATCAGTGCTACACATGACGCCAGCCGTATTTCAAGCCGTGTATGCCCTACCACTATCCCTAGTGGACTTGCACCCAGGTCATTGCACCTAATTATGACCTCCCTAGTGGAGTCATGAGCTGTCCCTCATCCCCCACTAAAAGTTACACCCATACAGCAGCCCATCATCCTTAATGAAGTTAGGTCATTCTCACCTTCCGAATACCCATTGGGTCAGCTTCACAATAAGCCACCCTAGAGAGTGCCTTACCCCCTTAAAAACCACAGCAAGGTCCACTTCTACTGGTCATCCTTCATCAGGCCACCATATCCACCTAGCCCTCAGTTTGTGAATGGTCTTCACCATGTTATCCCCAGGGAGTCATATTGCCATCCACAGGCCTATTCCCCATGGAGCCCCACTTACATGGTGATCCACACAACGGTCCATGCTGCATGACCCTAAACTGCACAGCCCTAGTCTAGACGCATGACCCTAAACTCTCGCGGTCCAAACTATACGAACTTAAACTGTAACGGAGGTCTAGTTTCATGACCTTAAACTACATGGTCCTAAGTTGTATGACTTTAAACTGTATAACTATGGTCCTAGCTGTGCAACCTTAAACTACATGACCACGGTCCAAACTATATGAACTTAAACTGTAGCGGAGGTCTAGTTGCACGACCCTAAACTTCATGGTCCAAACTATATGACCTTAGACCATAGTCTTCGTCCCAGTCGCATGATGTTAAACTGCACAAGACCATGATCTGAACTATATGACTTTAGACTGTAGAGGAGGTCAAGTTGCACGACCTTAAACTACATGGCCCTAGTTGTATGACTTTAAAACTGCATAACCACGGTCCAACTATATGACCTTAAACCATAGTGCTCGTCCTGGCTGCATGACGATAAACTGTTTTGCCCAAGTCAAGGAGGCATGATCATAAACTCTCCCCCACATACGCGCACATGCCTTTACGTGCACTTTCATGCACACCTTTCCAAACCTACCTGTTAATGTGCGTGCATCACCTGCATTACCTCCCCATGAGTTCATCACGCTACATTCATTTCCCAATGAGTCTCACCCATGCTCACAAAACGGCGAACCATCCCGTCATCAATACTCATTGTAAGTTAATGGATCACCATCGTCCACCCGCCTTTCATACATCACTAATCTCTCATGGGTAGCCTCGAGCCATCTCCCCAAGTGAGTCAAACCACTACCATACTCACTCCATGGCCTTCATAGACTGCCATCCATCACCATTACGGTCCAGTTGTGTGACCTTAAACCATAACGTCCATCTTGGCCGCATGATGTTAAACTGTTTTGCGCGAGTCCCAGAGGCATGACCTTAAACACGCCCTCACAAAAAAAAAAAAAAGAAGAAAGAAAAGGAATAACGGGCATGGTGTATACCTGAACAAGGGAACTCTATGAGTAAAAATGACGGACGGGCATGGTCACAAAACCATGAGTAAAAGAGTTTCGTGAATAAAAACCGGGCACGGTGAAAACTCGAAAGGGCATCGTGAGTAAAAATGGATAAAAATGGTGGATATGGCTGACAAGTCATGGGTAAAGGAGACCCAAAAAAAAAAAGAAGAAGTTGATGAAAACCGTCTCTAAGGCACCGCTTCCCAAGTTCAAGCAAAAAACCACGAAGGATGCTTGGACCAATAAATAGGTTGATGCAACATTAGCTTCCGCAGGGGACTTCAGGCAACACTGCCTTCATCGTCAAGCCGTCCAACAAGGTGTAGACGTTAAAATCATCCCTGAACATTCCTTCTTCAGTCCTGAGTGAGCAGGTAACCCAGCCGACATCCTTCTCCAGTCCTGAGTGAATAGGTAGCCCAGTCAACATCCTTCTTCAGTCTTGGGTGAACAGGTAGCCCAGTCAGCTTCTTTCTTCAGTCCTGGGTGAACAGGTAGCCCAGTCGACATCCTTCTTGAGTCTTAGGGGAACATCCTTCTTGAGTCTTAGGGGAATAGGTAATCCAGTCGACATTCTTCTTCAGTCTTAGGTGAACAGGTAGCTCAGTTGACATCCTTCTTCAGTTTTGGGTGAACAGGTAGCCCAGTCGACATCCTTCTTCATGGCTGGGTGAAACGTAGCCTAGTCATTATCCCTTCTTCAAGGACCTCCTCCCCATGCATCGAGTGTGCAAGCCTTTTCCTTCTCTTGTAGACCTCCTCCCCATGCATCGAGTGTGCATGCCTTCTCCTTCTCTTATAGACCTCCTCCCCATGCACGGAGTGTGCATACCTTCTCCTTCTCTTATAGATCTCCTTCCCATGCACGGAGTGTGCTTGCATTCCCCTTCTCTTATAGACCTCCTCCCCATGCACAGAGTTTATATGCCTTCTCCTTCTCTTGTAGACCTCCTCCCCATGCATGGAGTGTGCATGCCTTCTCCTTCTCTTATAGACCCCCTCCCCATGCACAGAGTGTGCATGCCTTCTTCTTCTCTTATAGACGTCCTCTCCATGCATACTCCTATGCATGCCTTCTCCTTCTCTTATAGACCTCCTCCCCATGCACGGAGTGTGCATGCGTTCTCCTTCTTATATAGACCTCCTCCCCATGCACGAAGGGTGCATGCCTTCCCCTTCTCTTATAGACCTCTTCCCCATGCACAGAGTGTGCATGGCTTATCCTTCTGTTATAAACATCCTCCCCATGCACGGAGTGTGCATGCCTTCTCCTTCTCTTATAGACCTCTTCCCCATGCATGGAGTGTGCATGCATTCTCCTTCTTCTATAGACCCCTCTCTCCATGAGTCTAGGTGACAAAGTAGCTTGGTCATCATCCTTCCAAGGCAGAAACTGATAAAGAAAGGGTGGAACCTACTCGAGACTTCAGCTCGCCTACCCGGCATGACCAGACCTTCGAGATCGGCTAATAGAACCTGCCCCCAACTGGACTCAGTAGATGAGACCAATAGTGGTACTCTGATCGCCAAAAGTAAACCTGGTGTAGCAGCAAACAGTGCCACCAATTTGTCTCTTCTTGCCCTAAAGTCTCCACGGAAGGACCCGCGAGCAATGCATTCCTACGTCTAAGCAGCCTAGTTACACCATTATGTGAATCTCCTCGGTGTTCACGTGGTCCTGTGGCTAGAAAGGAAAAAAGTAAAAGCTGAAGGAAACTTTCCTAATGATTGTCCTTCTTCCTTCTCTTGAAGCACAACCTTCAGCGAGGCAAGCTGTATGAATGTATTTTTCATCACCTTGGTCCTTGTCAATAAAGCCTATGAAACAGTGGAAAATTCCCGACAGTCTCAGAATGGACCTAAAATTGTTCAAGATTGCCATTGGCACTTCAAAAAACCACCTGCTAAGTTCCATCATGATCAGACATGTCTAAAGCAGTGAACACAAAAAAACCGTTTTCAGAAAATTGGCCTCTAGCATCCTGAAATGGACCCAACAATTGAAGCTACATTTTTGGTATCTGAAATCACAGTGGGACCACCACCATTGGATCCGATACCGTCAAAAATCGCTTTGGACCAAGTTTCGGTTTGATCAGGCACTCCAAAACAAAGATATGAACAAAACATTGAAACAAGAGAGGTCGCACACTATTCCCATATGGCCTCACTGCACCAAAACAGCATTAAAGGTCGCTGTTTTTTTCGGGGTCTGAAACTCACTCGTTTTAAATTGGATCTCTCTCAAATTTGGTGAGCATATTCGTCACATCAAGACGAACAATTTGTTATGTGGCATGCCCCGAGACAATATCCGAGTAGGGAGAAACGATAGAGAGAAGTTGCCGATCCATAAAGAAGTTGCAAAAAATGCAGTAGCGACACACCTCACTTGATGAGCCAAATCATGACGCTCACATAACGGACCGATACAAAACCAATTCCATTGGACCGAGCCACATACATGATGGACGGTTAGATTCCATGCACAAAGCCGATGAATTTACTAAAATTCCAACCATCAGATTTTATATTCCTGTCAAAACTCAAAAGTTGTGAAATCTTCGTTCGGCCTCCAAATCGCATTCCGATTTTTGTCACGTGATTGTGACAACATTCTTAGTGTGCTATGATGAAGAAATCATGTCACGTGATTGTGACAACATTCTTAGTGTGCTATGATGAAGAAATCATAGCAAAAAAAAAAAAAGAAAGATCACACTACCTATTCGAAGTTTCCAAGATTCAAACAAATTTCAAGTCTCGTGATCATGACTCAAAAACATGATTCGTGGCTCGAAGTTGGTATCAAAACAATCGCCATGTTGAGCTCTACAAGAAAACAATAATATTTCAATCAAACGGGCATCAGAACAACCCGGGATCAGCCACAGAAGATCACCCAAGTTCTCGGGCAGCCACAAGGACTGTTCAAGAACTTCACACATTGTTAGGCAAGGGCAAAACAATCCTTTTGCACCCACTTTTATATATTTTTTTAATTCAATTAAATCCTAATTTTCAATAATATGGTCAAATTTTGATCAATCCACCCATGTTTAGGCACAACTCTATATAAACATGCACTGTCTCATTTTAAACAGACACACAGACCGCCCAACACCTCTCGTTCTTGAGTGGATTATTTGAAGATTCAATAAAATTTGATCCCTTGCTTGAGCCTATGAGTACGTTTCGGAGGCGAAGAGAGGAGAGAGAGGAAAACGGATGGTACCCTTTTGGTAAGCAACTTTCTCTCTCTTCTCTCTCTCTTTCTCTCTCTTCTCTCTCTTTCTCTTTCTCTCTTCTCTCTCTTCTCTCTTTCTCTCTTCTCTCTTTCTCTTTCTTCTCTCTTTCGATCCCTTCTCTTCTTCTGCTAACTGGCAAGACCTAGCATCGGTTGGCCTTCTCTCTCTTCTTCTGTCAATTGATGAGACATAGCACTAGTTTGCTTTCTCTCTCTTCATCTATCAATCAGTGAGACCTAACATCAATTGGTTTTCTCACTCTTCTTTTACCAGTTGGTGAGGTGTCTTTACTCTCTCTAACAATTAGTGAGGCCTAGTGTCTGTTGGTTTTCTCTCTCTTCTTCTACAAGTCGGTGAGGGCTAGCACCAGTTGTCCTTTCTCTCCCTACCAGTCGACAAGGCCTAATACCAGTTGATCTTCTCCCTCTTCTTCTACCAGTGGTGAGACCTAGCACCGGTTGATATTCTTCCTCTTCTTCTATCTGTTAGCAAGACCTAGAGTCGACTGCTTCCTCTCTCTCCCATCTCCTAAAACAATCGGCGATGTCTAGCGTCGACAACATCTCTTCTTCCTTCTTTTCTCTCCTTTCGTCTATCCCCTTCTTCTCTTTAACCATTCCTCTGCCTCTCTCTTGTTTGACCAAGAGGGATTGAGGTTAGCATCTCATGGCAGTTCTGACGTCTTGCTGTAATGTTGTTTTGGTAGGTTCGCTTGGTCCGCTTTACATCCATGACAAACCGACCACTGTGCCTTGCTAGTCGATATCGGCAATAACGTTAGTAGCAATCCCGTTAGCCAGTCTCAGTTACCGAGCCCATTTCACCACCATGCTATGTCAATTATCCACCAACCTAGTCACTTCCCTGACCTTCTCGCTTGGTCAAATCCTTCTCTCCCTCTATCTTTCTTTCTTCTTTTTGAATATGCATGCTTGCATACGTTCATAAAAGAGGAAAAGGTTGAGGCCTAGGCCACCTATCCCATAACCGTTTCCATATATGTGTGTGGTTGCAGGAAGCAGAAAATAAGAAGAATACGAGCCAAGGGAGGCAATTCCAAACTAGTTTCATTACTGGGGGGCTTTCTTTATGATCTAAGAGGGCGCCCACGCGAGTCAGCCCCAGTAAGTCCCGAACCCACCTTTTAAATTCCTCTCTCACCGGTGGATAACACCTACCCCCGTTTTCGAACGAGGTTCCCAAAAGAGCGATCTCAAAAACATCACGGGTCTTCCCCGAAACCCAAGACGAGTGTCGTCTGATCCCCTAAGGATTCGAAGGGCGAGATCGAGACACCTAACCAACGTCCAATGAGGGTGACGACGTTAATAGCACTCGTAAATGGTCTAAGTAAGGGAATGATCTAAAAGACCCCCTGCACCAACCCTGGTGATGATGTAAAAAGCCACCCCGATTGGTCTAATGAGGGGAACGACCTTAAAAGTCCCCCATCTTTTAACCCTTCTCCTCCTTCTTCTCCTTCTTTTCATTTTCATTCTCCCTCTTCTACATCCCCTGTAGGTACAACCTTGCTATGTCCGGACTTCAAGGCTCTCGATCGAGAATTCAAAGGAATCAATATAAGCAGGGCCCTCGCACAAGCAGCAGGCTTCCTAACATTTGTTGATGCCCTGGCAGCTAAAGCCAAGGTAGAGCCACCTTCTTCAAAGAAGCACAAGAAGTCAAAGCCAAAGAAACCCCAGTGGCCCCCTGAGCCTGACTCTGAACAGAGACTAAGCGAATCAGATGTGCAAAACTCCTATTCTCAGGGAGCTTGCCACATGGTGCAAATTTCAGGAGTAATACCCACCACGAGTGAGATAAATCTCAGATCAGGGAAGACGCTGCAACTGCCACCGTAGAAGTCAAGCACCTTGAAGTTTCTAAGTCCGCCACTGCCCCCTAATCCAAAGACTGGACATCCTATCTTACAGCTCCCTGGGCTCCTTCCTATTCTTAATGACCCCTTTGACCCCATGTACTCAGTCTCTTCCAAAACCTCAAACTTCCATCACATCAGCCAGTAGGCCAAAATAAGCCGTCTCTACCCAAACCTACTCCTCAACTCAACATACCACCCAAATCAGTGGAAGGATCAAGAGCACAAGGCCTTGATCAAGAAAAGGTGAACTATGATGTGATAGGGCATCTACGGAAACTTCCAACTCTTCTCAGTGTCTACGATGTGCTCATGCTCTCAAAGGATTACCGGATGGCTTTGGCTCAAGATCTCTCTAACCCGAAAGTGTACGAAACTGAAGTAAGACCCATTGAAGTAGATACAACAATTCTACAAGGATGCATGCCAATCACCTTTTCAGAGGATGATCTACAGCTAGGGGAAAAGTTTCATAATCGCCCACTCTTTATAATTGACGAATTACATGCATCCCCATCAACTGAATTATGTTAGATGGAGGGTCGGCAGCCAACCTTATTCCAAGGAGGATCCTTACTCGATTAGGGTTGGGATCCGAAGATCTTACCCTGACCCATTTTACAGTTCAAGGGTTCAACCAATCAAGAGAGAAGCCAGTGGACACGGTAATCCTTCGTTTTAAGATCGTTGAGCTGAACGATTACGCCCAGTTTCATGTAGTCAACACCAACACTTTCTGTAACATCCTCCTCTATCGATCATGGCTCCATGACCAGGGGTGGTCCCATCAACATTACACTAATGTTTTAAGTATAGCTGAGATGGGAGACAACATACTGTCTATGCTTATAAAAGACCATTCCCCGTAGCCAAAACTCACTATGCCAATGCTAAATATTACTTCACAGATATGGCATCGCCTCAGAAGCCGAATGATGAAGGTCACGTCTACAAGCAAGACTGCATCCTTGTCTCATGAAGATGTTGAGGATGTTGGGAGGACCTTAGTGACCATATCAAAGGAGGAAGAAAGGCAGGGCAGAATTTTACCCCTAACTACTCTTCATTCTAACATCCCAACCATCATCCCTCAAGAAACTCCTTCTTCATTCGAAAAGGAGTCTTCGCCCTCTGCCCCCAGTTCTGAGCCACCTTGGCCGGAAGATGAACAAGAGGTCATTCCTGAGATTGAGCAAGCCACGGGGATAGAATTCCTGGCTCCAAGGATCACCTATACGCCAGACCAGCAGAAAGTCTTGCACATACCCATTGCGCTCTTAAAAGCTAAAGCGGCACGACAACCACCGCCAAATATTTCTCAAAATCTGGTTGCTATAAGTATAGAGGATGCTCCTCAAACTGGTGATCAACTAAAAGTTTTACTTTGCCCCAACCTCTCAGGAGAGCAGTTTGATGAGGAGCAACTTTCTTCCCCGCAAGGGCAGGATCCCCTAGAAAACTTAAGAACCGAAGTCCGCAGTCTCCATAGTCAATTGGAGGTCATGCGTATCGCTTCAAAACATCTCAAGGAATTCGTTCTCGAGACTAAAAACTATGATGAGCTTGAGGTAAATGCGCCACTAATGAAGTCCAAGGCCCCTCCTGACTGGTCTATCTATAGTGACCAAGCTCATTAAATCATGAGGAAAATGAACTATGACCCCTTGGCCAATCAGACATTAAGTGGGGAAAAAGCAACGACTCCCCATTTCGAAGCTATCCAAGCCATGGAAGCGCACCATGAGGCTAAATAAGGCCTAGGGTGTTAGCCTCTTGGGACAATAAAAGTGTCGAGAGAAGAGAAAGCACATGAGGTGCAGCACAAGTAAGAAGAGAATGAAATCATGCTGCAAATTCAAAAGAGAGAAGTGCTTTATTCATCAGCTAAAAACTTTTACAAGTACTGGCAAACATCAAAAATGATCAATCATTTTATTGATCTCTGCGCTGCGTGCTATAGGAGAAGTCTCGGTGCCCTAGATACGCTCCTTCAATTCCGCCACCGCTTGAGTCTCCTCTGTCATCGCCATAGTTTTCGACTCAATTGTGCTACTGAGTTCGGACAAATCTTCGACCAATGAGGCCTCCATGGCCTTCCTCTGAACCATCTCTGTCTCGAGGCCCGTGAATTCCTATCTCAATATTCGCATCTCCTCTCGGAATTCAATCATTCTCTTGAAGCTTCCTTTCTCCTCCTACTTGAGGCCCTGTTGACGGTCAGTTATCGTGGCCTTCTTCTCGATGCAGGAATCTATTTTCTTGTGATGACATAAGATTGACTCTTCCAAAGAAGCTAGCCTGCCAGTTTCTTCTTCATGATCTAACGCTCCCAACCGCCAGCTCTCCAACTCATTTAGACTTGCATTAAAATGGGAAAGCACTTCTGAGGCACTCCCAACCATAGTAGTCATGGCGAACTCCCTCAGTTTTGCCAAGGCTTCGCCCAGCTCATCAAGGGGCAGCTGCCTCAAGCCTTGAAGGCTTGCTCTAAGCATGCTTGCAATCTTAAAAACACCACTAAAAATAGTCTTAGATGGTGCTATTGAGACCACTACTGCTGAAGAAGCCTCGACCTCAAGGATCAGGATTTTTGAAATAATAGACATCTGAGCCACGGGCTCTTTTGAAACAAGGGAAAAGCCTAGAGCTTCTTGCCCCTCGGACTCATAGGCAGGCCTAGTCTCAACTAGTCTAGGTTCTTTAATACCAGTCCCGCTGGCTTGACCCTCTCTTATGGGGACCTCTACTTCCTCTTCATCCACCAAAACTGTCGCCTCAACATTATCAAGTTCAAGAACCACCTCTTCTCTTAGTCCTTCACCAGCCAATTCATCTCTAGCCATGGTTTCTTCCATTTGGCTTCCACCTTCAACAATCAGAACCTCGGCTACGAAGAGTTCAACTCCCTCATCTTCACGACCTTTGTCTACCAGGGCAGCAACCTCTTGGTGCTCAGGCACTTCATCAACCTCAGGCTCTTCTCCTTGAGTCATAACCCCTGCCTCAGTTAGGGCACTAAGCTCCTGAGGGATGGAGGCCACATCAACATCAGAGCCCCTATCTGAAGCAGTTGCTTCAGGGCTTTCATCCGCGTCAGTCTCTATCCGAGCCACCCCTGGTTCAGGAACTACCCCTGGACTCAAGGGCACCTCCCCAAGATCAAGAGCCACCTCCCTATCAGAAGCAATGACAATGGCCTC
Organism: Amborella trichopoda; assembly: GCF_054954075.1. Classification (NCBI taxonomy): domain Eukaryota; kingdom Viridiplantae; phylum Streptophyta; class Magnoliopsida; order Amborellales; family Amborellaceae; genus Amborella; species Amborella trichopoda. The sequence goes on from NC_142339.1 coordinate 31,247,113, forward strand.
GGAGCGATCGGAGTCATCTGCCTCATTTTTTGAAGAAAAAGAAAAGAATTCAAGAGAAACAGAAGGTGATACCGGAGTAGTTCCTAAAAGATCAGAAGAGGAAGACCTACCTTCTGATTCGGACACCATAGGAAGCTTAGCACTCTTGTGCCTCCAAATACGCCCACTAACTGAAGGCGGTGCACGGGTATCGACAGCGATCGAGTGCTTTCTTTTTTCCCCCCTTGCCAGAGTAGGAGCTGTTGCTTCAGATCCACCTCCTTAAGAAGGCCCTCCAGCTAATTTAGTGTGGGGACCACTCCCAATGAGGGCATTCAAATCCTATGGGGGACGCTTCTCATAACCGGGGACTCATCGCCCCTCATTCAACTCAAAGATGGAACTAATATTGTCGAAGAGACTCCCAGTCCTCATCTTCATTGCAAGGAATTCTGACGAGGCCTCATCAACTGCTATCTCACGCGGAAGCCCTAAAGCTCGCAAGTTGGAGGGATAATCTAAGACGAATATCGCATCAGAAGTTGGAGCATCCGCTAGTCTCTTTTGCCTGGTATCCTGGCACTAGTTACCATTCACCCCTTTCCAAGGGTGATCTTGATCCCAATATCCCTTACTGGGCTCCACCAGTTCAAATAGGCCTTGGTCGTCCGAACCCTCAGGCCGAGTATTACATATTTGCTGGTTTCTGTCATCTCTAGACACATGGACCAAGCAGTCCGTATATGCTCTGGCAGCCAGCACTCACGAAAAGTTCCAAAATCTTCTCTCTTCCCCTTGTTCACCTTACTCTAGTGGTTTTTGAAAAACACCGGGAAGGGGCAACCTTGATCAAGCCCGTGCTGACGGCCGCAGCGATGGGGAAAATACCCCTTTAACCTGGCACTGTTTGGAGTTAGATAAGGTAAAACTTCCCCTCTAATGCTCAGAATTAACATGAGATCCTTAATGGTTGTTGGAGCACCACCTAGCTCATTCCCCAACTCATCAATGAAAACACGGTCGGTGAAGCTCCTGACCGGAAACGGGACCCACCTCATGTTCAAGAATCATTCCCAAATAGACCCCGAGCCTCCCTTGGGGTATGGAAGATGGCCCTCTGGTTGGAAATCCTCATCAAGAAGGGCCACAGTTTATCTCCCGAGCACTGATGCTTGATGTAGGTGCCAGGGAAACAAGCCCCCAGCCACCCATACACGTAATGCATAGGAAATGGAGTTTTAAAATCCCCGGGAAAAGCCTCTCCTCCAAAAATGCCACTCCCTCCCTCCCTCTTTTCCCCTGTAGGCCTTTCCACGGGAGATGGCCCTTAAACCATGGTATATGTTGCACAAGACCGGCTGAGCAAGGGCATACTCATGCCCTCGGGCCAATGTCACATGCTACATACAGTACACCTGGATGAATGTCGTACCCCTAGCCAGGAAGCACGAATTTGCACAAAAATATAGCCAAATACATGGCCAAGAAGACACGGTCATCCCCGTTCTCAAGCTGATATACGGGAGGCGTCTCCATTGCAATTTCCTTCCCTTTCCCTTTTGGAGTATCCTGACCACCTTCAGGATAATCCCCACAAAATAATTTTACCCACTCCAAAATAGTGACCCTGCCATTGCTGGAAAAGTTTGCAATCTACTGGTAGACCTCGAAGATATTTTAAAGGCTGGCAGGTGGCTCTTCATCCCCCAAGTTAACACCACCGAAGATGATTGAGTTCGAGGGCACAAAATCGTCATACATAGCCCCAATCATCGGGAGATCGCCAATAAAATGAAGATCTAATAAGGAGATTCCTGCTTCTCCATGCCCAAGAAGCCAGGTATTACTAACACGGCTCCATGTCTGTAGCAATACTTTTACTGTATTGGAGCAACGATCATAGTAGTTCCCCAAACACTGGACCGCTGTCAATAGTGAAGCACGTCCAAGAGTGCTTCTGTATGATGCCAATACCTTGGCAGTCCAAGAAGTGTATCCCTTCAAGTATTGGTGCTCCCCTTGAATCCAGAGGCCTTTTGTTGACCACATTAATAGTCCCTTTGCTTGTTCCATTCGTTTCCCTAGGGTAGGCAAGTTCTCCCCGGAAGCTATGCTCCTATGCATGCAACGAAGAAGCGTCATCCCTTCTTCAGTACTGATGTTGCCATCTTTGCCCTGACAAACTTTGAAACAAACGGGGTCAATAATGAAAGTGACGATAAGGGGCCACTCTGGTTCGCATATTGGTTGGGTCAGCCAAATGGGCTCACCCCTTGATAAAACTTCATCAGTAAAATCACGTACACTAATCTCTCCCTCCCTTAGAAGCCTCTTCACATTGAGAATTTGGTAAGAAGAACCAGCCATTATCAAGGGCTTGGTGGTTTACTCTCAAATGTTGCTAAGACACTGGATCAGTGCCAGTTGAGTTTGCCAACACTTAGCGCCGATTGTGTGTCAACAACTAGCGTCGATTGAGTCTTTCAACACTTAGCGCTGGTTGACCTTGTCGGGTGCCCAGCATCGGTTGCATGCCAACAACTAGCGCCGGTTGAGCTTGTCAACACCCAACACCGGTTGCGTGCCAAACGACTAGTGCTAGTTGAGTCTTTCAACACTCAGCGCTGGTTGAAATTGCCAATACCTTGTGTTAGATGAGCTTGTGATCAAATCTCTCGTACGTGCCACGAATCTTAGTCGGGACACCTCGAACTTATCTGCGTCGACTGACAACCGTCACCACATTTTTTCACCTCCTTAATTGACATACGAAAGGGGCAATCATACACCTTCCCTACGACGGTTCACCTCCACGATGGTTCACCTCCTACAATCATACACCTTCCGCGACGGTCCACCTCCCGTGACCGTTCGTCTCCCACTGGAACTTCTTTTAACTGTCAAAAACTCACTGAAAAACTATCTTGCCTATGTTTTTCACCTGGACAGCACCAGAACCTCACTAAAAACTTCTGCAAACTTCCCCTAAATCCTTGGGAACCTCTGCAAGAACCACTAACAACGTCAAAACGTTACCACAATCCTCGAGAAACTTCTTAAATGTCCCTAAAAAACTCCTAAGATGCATGGAAATGCTCACAGTTTCACTTCCCACCTCTTCTACAAAAAACTGCTGCAGCAGGAACCTCTTTTGTTTCCCAAAAACTGCCCAGAGAACTCTCCTTTTCTACTCTTTTACCTGCAACTTCGCCAAATTCTTGGCGAAGTCTGCAAGCCGAAGGCCTTCCCTACAAAATCGCCTGGAATCTCACTATTGGCCGAGAACCTTCCCTACAAAACCTTTGCTGGAGTCCCACTGCTTGCCGAAACTTCAATCGACCACCCTCTCCTCACCATTAAGAAATTTTCGCTTAATTTTTTTTAACCTTGGTGAAAAAGTGAGGGAAAACGGGATTTTACCCCCATTATATACCACACTACCCTCAAATGCCCCTCGCAAACTGGGAATTCCAATTGCATCCAAGGGAAGCCAAGCAACGATGAGCCGGGTCGGGCTTTGACTCGAGGCCCGAGGTAACTCTCATCAATCCATCCTCAACACCGGGTGAATTTCAAACAACCCTAGCGTCAGTTGACTCAACGCCGGGTGAATTTCAATCAACCCTAGCGCCCGTTGACTCAACGCCGGGTGAATTTCAAAACAGCCCTAACGCTAGTTGACTTAGCACTGGGTGTGTTTTAAAAACAACCCTAGCACTGGTTGACTTGGTGCCAGGTGTGTTTCCAAACAACCCTAGCGCCGGTTGATTTTACGCTGGGTGCGTTTCCAAATGATCCTACTGCCGGGTAACTTAGCGCCGGTTGTCTTCAAATAATATCACGAGTCATTCACAACGCCAGCTGAGTCTTTAACAACCCAGCACCGGTTGTGATTTTTAGAACTCAACACTAGTTGAATACTCAAAAGAATCCACCAGCGCTACACATGACACCGACCGTATTTTTAGTAGCCTATTGTCACTTACTCCAGGTTGACGTATTGTGCATCCTACCACTTATCCTTAGTGGGGTTGTACCCAAGCTCTGACCTGTCATTCCCAGTGATGTTGCACCCAGGCTATTGCATCAAAACTATGGCCTATCATCCCTAATGGAGTTAGGAGTTATCCGTCATCCCCATAGGATTTACACCCATATTACAGCTCATTTTCCCCAGTGAACTTAGGGTTAGTCTTACCTCTTCAATTTTTGGCCGGTCTGTTTCACATCAAGCCATCTTTCACCCTAGAAAGTATGCTTATGCCCCACTAAACCTTAGTGAAGTCCGCTTTTGTTGGCCATCCTTCATCAGAACACCATTTCCATCTGAGCCCTCAGTTTGTGAATGGTCTTAACCATTTTATCCCCAGGAGTCGGATTGCCTTCCACAGATCTATTCCCCATGGAGCTTCACCTACATGGCGGCACAGCCTCAGTCCGTGCTGCATAGCCTCGGTCCATGCTGCATGACCCTAAACTGCACAGCCTTGGTCTGTGCTGTATGACCCTAAACTGCACAGCCTAGGTCTATGTTGTATGACCCTAAACTGCACAGCCTTGGTCCGTGTTGTATGACCCTAAACTGCACAGCCTTGGTCCGTGCTATATGACGCTAAACTGCACAGCCTTAATCTATGTTGTATGACCGTAAACTGTACAGCCTTGGCCTATGTTGTATGACCCTAAACGGCATAGCCTTGGTCCGTGCTGTATGACCCTAAATTGCACAGCCTCTGTCTGTGCTGTATGACCCTAAACTGCACGGCCTCGGTCCGTGCTGTATGACCCTAAACTGCATAACCATGGTCCAAACTATATGACCTTAAGCTACAGAGGAGGTCTAGTCGCACGACCATAAACTGCACGGTCCTAGTTGCATGACTTTAAACTGCACCACCACTATCCAGTTGTATGACCTTAAATCAAAATACACGTTCTAGTCGCATGACGTAAAAAGGCTCAGCACCATGGTTCGAACTATATGACCCTAAACTGTAGCGGAGGTCTAGTCACACGGCCTTAAACTGCACGGTCCTAGTTGTATGACTTGAAACTGCATAACCACGGTGCAGTTGTATGACTTTAAACCAAGTGCACATCCATGCCGCATGACGTTAAACTATTTCGCACAGGTCCGGAAGGCATGACCTTAAACACGCCTTAACAAAAAAATTAATGAAAAATAAGGGGCATGATGTATACATTAACAAGGGAATACTATGAGAAAAAATGATGGACGGGCATGGTCACGAAACCATGAGTAAAAGAGTTCTATGAATAAAAAATAGGCACGGTGAAAGCTCGAAAGGGCATCGTGAGAAAAAATGGATGAAAGGGGGTTGACATCGCCAAAAGGTTATGGGTAAAAGAGCCCCAAAATAAAAATAAGTTGGTGAAATTCATCTTTACGGCGCCGCTTCCCAAGTTCACGAAAAAATCAGTAAAGGACGCTTTGACCAATAAACAGGTTGATGTCGCACTTGTCTTAGCATGTGACTTCAGCCCTCACTCAAAAGAAGAAAATCCTTGGTGTCATAAATGCCAGGACTCAAAAAATATGAGCTTCAAGGAAAAATTTCGATAGCCTGAGTCCAGTTGCAAAAAGACTCTAAAGACAGAAGACTCGCCAAGACATCAAGATAAGTCTCAAGAGAAAGAACATTATTCCCATGAGGTCACAAACATACTTTAGAAATAAATACTCCAAAGTCAAGAAACTGACAAAGCTAGGGGAGAACCTGCTAGAGATGCCAGCTCGTCTAACCGGCATGACCAGACCTTCGGGATTGGCTAATGGGACCTACCCACGACTGGACTGGGTAGACGAGACCCATAGTGGTACTCTGAACATCAAAAGTAAACCTGGTGTAGCAATAAACAGTGCCTACCAAAGCAAACCAACGAACCCAGACCAAATGGGAACGATGCCCTTCTACATGGCACTCAATTGCCAAAAAGGCTTGATTCTGACTGACGAGGTCCATACAAATTCCTCAGCTTCATAATCACCAATAGTCCTCACAAGGGTGAGGACTTCAACAAGATCCCTCAAAAATGTCTCTTCTCCCTCTAAAGTCTCCACGGACGGACGCACGAACAATGCGTCCCTACGTCTGAGCAGCCTAGTGACATCATTACGTGAATCTCTTTAGCGTTCACGTGGTCCTATGGTTAGGAAGAAAAAAGTAAAAGCCAAAGGAAATTTTTGGAATGATTGTCCCTCTCGTTTCTCTTGAAGCACAACATTTGGTGGGGCAAGCCGTTTAAACATATTTTTCAGCACCTTGGTCCCTGGTAAGAAGCAGGTCAATAAAGTCTACAAAATAGTGGAAATTCCTGACAGTATCAGAATGGCCCCAGAATTGGTCAAGATTGTCATCAGCACTTCAAAAGACCACCTGCCAAGTTTCATCAGGATCAGACATGTCTAAGATAGTGAACACCAAGAAACAATTTTAGCTAAATTAGTCTCAAGCATCCTGAAATGGACGCTGCAACTAGAGCCATACTTTTGGTATGTCAAACAGCTGTGGGACCATTGCTGTTAGATCCGACACAGTTGAAAACTCCCATGGGTCAAGTTTCGGCATAATCAGGCACTCTAAGAAAAAAAATACCGAAAAGTGCTAGGTCGCACACTATTCTCGTGTGGCCACCCTGCACTAAAACACTATTAAAGGTGGTTGTTTTCACAATCACGAGAAGTCACTTTAGAGGCCTATATCTCACTCGCTTCAAGAAGGATCCCTTCCAAATTTAGTGAGCATGTTTGTCTCATCAAGACAAACAATTCGATATGTGGTATGCCTAGTGACGATGCTCGAGCAGAGAGAAAAACTAAATGAAAGTCACTGATCCAGAAGGAAGTTGTAGAAAATTCAGTGACAGTACCCCTTGTTTGAGCAGCCAGATCATGACACTCGTATACCCGATTGGCACGAAACCAATTGCATTAGGTGCGTGATGTTCGAGGTTATCTCTGGTCCGAACCTCACGTACAATGAACAATTGGATTTCACCCATGAAGGCATCAAAGCTGCTATAAATTTTAGCCACCAGGTTTCAAGATTCCAACCAAAAACTTAAGATGATAAAATCTTCATCCAAACACGAAATCAAGCTATGTTCATTACAACATGATCGTGACGGCATGCTCAGTAAAATTCAATGAAGAAATCATGAAGAAACATTAAGAAAAAATAATATTTCGATAAAACGAGCATTAGAACAACCACGGGTCAGCCACAAAAGATCACGCAAGTTCTTAGGTAGCAGCAAGGACTGTTATGAACTTCCACACATTATTAGGCAAGGGCAAAACAATCCTTTTGCACCCATTTTTAGAATTTCTTTAAAATTAATTAAATTGTAATTATCTTCAATTTTAGGTAGTTTTCGTGCGTACACCCATGGTTTAGCCTAATTCTATATAAACAGGCACTGCCTCATTGTACAAAGCAGGGATTCATTCTTTTTTTATCAATCAATAAAATTCTGATTATTGCTTTAGCTTGTGGGTATGTCTTGGAGAGAGAGAGAGGATAGAGAAGAAAAAAGTCAGTACCCTTCAGGCAAGTAGCTTTCTCTCTCCTCCCCTCTTTCTCTCTCCTCCCCTCTTTCTCTTTTCTCCCCTCTCATCTCTCTCTTTCTCTCTCTTCTTCTGATCTCTTTCTCTCTCTTCTTCTCATCTCTATCTCATCTTTATCTTTTTCTCATCTTTATCTTTTTCTCATCTTTATCTTTGTCTCTCTCTTCTCATCTTTATCTTTTTCTCTCTCTTCTCATCTTTATCTTTTTCTCTCTCTTCTCATCTTTATCTTTTTCTCTCTCTTCCATTATTCTCATCTTTATCTCTTTCTCTCCCCTCTCTCATCTTTACCTACATCCATTCTCCTCTCTTCTATCACAATCGGTGAAGCCTAGCACTGATTGGATTTCTCTCTCTTCTCTTCCGTCACCATCAATGAAGCCTATCATCGATTGAATTTCTCTCTCTTCTCTTCTGTCACAATTAATGAAGTCTAGCGTCGGTTGGATTTCTCTCTCTTCTCTTCTATCACAGTCGACGAAGCTTAGTATCGGTTGGATTTCTCTCCCTTCTCTTTTGTCACCATCAGTGAAGCCTAACACCAGTTGGATTTCTCTCTTCGGTAAATCCTAGCGTCGATTGGATTTCCCTCTCCTCTTTTATCATTCGATGAAGCTTAACATCGACTAGTTTTCTCTCTCCTCTTTTATCAATCGGTGAAGCCTAACATCAACTGATTTTCTCTCTCCTCTTTTATCAAACGATGAAGCATAGCACCTACTAGTTTCCTCTCTCCTCTTTTATCAATCAGTGAAGCCTAACACCGACTGAATTTCTCTCTCCTCTTCTACCACAATCAACAAAGCTTAGCAGTGATTGCATCTCCTCTCTCTCCTCCTCTATATAACACAGTCAGTGAAGTCTAGTGCCAACTGAAGTTTCTCTCTCTTCCTCCTAACACAATCGATAATGCTTAGCCCTGACTATGCCTTCCTTCTCTCTCTCCTTTATCCTCTCATCTTTCATACTCTTCTCTTCCTTTCTTCTCCCTCGTTCTTTCTTTCCCTTCTTCTCTTCTTATTCTTTCCTCATAGCCTTAATTCTGCCACTCCTTCGTTCGACTAAGAGGGATTTAGGTTAGCCTCTCATGATGATCCTGTCATCTAGCTGTAATGTTGTTGTGTCAGGATTACTTGGCCCTCTTTATTACCACGACAGACTGACGATCGTGCCTAGTTAGTCGGTATCGATAATGACGTCTAGTAGTAATCTTGTGAATCAGTCTTAGTTACCGAGTCAATTTTGCTACCACGTCAGGATAATTATTCACCAGCCTAGTCACTGCTTTGGTCCTCTAACTTAGTCGAATTCTTCTCTCCCCTGTCATTCTTCTCTTCTTCTTTTTGAATGTGCATGCTTGTGTATGTTCATCAAATAGGAAAAGGGTGAGGTCTGACCCACCTATCTTATAACCTTTGCCATATATGTGTGTGATTGCAGAAAACAGAAAGATTACAAGCCAAGGGAGGTGATTTCGAACCAGCTTTATTACTGGGGGGCTTTCTTTGTGATCTAAGAGGGCGCCCACACGAGCCAACCTGAGTAAGTCTCAAACCCACCTTTAAAGTCCTCTCTCACAGATTGGTAACACCTGCCCCCGTTCTCGAAAGAGGTCCCCGAGAGAGAGATCTCAAAAAAGCATCCCGGGTCTTCCCTTGAAACCCAAGACATGTGCCGCCCGATCCCCAAAGGAGGAGGGCGAGATCAAGGCACCTAACCACTCGTGGCTAGGATCACTTGATGCTTTCCTCGAGCAGGGTGCTTCATGCACTTGGATCATGTGGCAGTCCTCGTGGGAGCGAGAGCCTGAGAATGACTTGGTTTTGGCTCCGGTTTACTAGATGTTTACGGCTGTAGAGATTCTTATCGCCTAGGTCAGCATCCCTCTGAGGCGCTCTTACTATGTCTTGTTGAGGTTGGTGCCTCCGAGCTCTTTGTCTATAGTGCCAAAGTCTTGGTACCGTCGAGCTGCACCTGTGGAGAAAATAGAAGAGGAGGGAAGAGAAGAACAGTTATAACGTTCCCAATAGCTTCTGACGTCGTCGCCAGAATTGGACGTGTGCATAGCGTATTTTAGGTCTTGCCCCAGCTTTGACCATTATGGGGTGATTTTAGCATCGTCACCCATATTGGAGCAATCCCGAGCTGCTGGTGGCTTAGGGATGTTCGCTTGATTGGAAAAAAGGATAAGGCGAGCTGCACTTGGGATGAAGTCTTGCAAGAGGAAGGAGTATGAGGAATTCTTCCTTGACTTGTGGCTGAGGGATGGGATTCCTTCAGCGGGCTGACCTAGATGCTCGCCGTCTCCTTTTGTATCCATGAGGGGGTGTTTGGACCGCCCCCTCTGGCTGGTGAGTAGTCCTAGCTTGATGGACTACCTCACGCTTTAGGGACTTGAGCCTACTTCCCCATTGGTAAACTTCCTAGGGCTGAGAGGTCGAGGGTTCTGAACAGTCCAGTGTATGCTCACAAGGGGCTTGTAGTGTGACTTCCTCTTGAACGGGCATGACAACCTGGATGCATTCTGAGAGAACTGCACAAATGATGTGGCCTTGCTGGACTTTCTCCACGATTATATCTTCGAACCCAGAGCACTCATTGAGTTTGTTGCCCCATACTCGATGATATGGGCACCAGAGATTTTTCGTACCCTAGGCAAGACGCATCGGCTGTCTCGTGGGCTTGGGAGTGACAAGACCCTGTCGGAGCATTGCCTCAAAGAGGGCCTACAAAGGGTCTGGTCCCATGTTTACCTGGGCTGACATCGAGAAGTCTTCTTCACAGGCGGAAGAGGGACTTGAGGGCGTCCTCTTGGGTTGCCTTGAACTTCCTGACACTGCTGCATCTTCTCTGCTTTAAGCATATGGAAGCTGGTACATTCGCTGATGTCATGACCTCGTATCTGGTGATATGCGCACCAGAGGTTCTCGGTTCATAGAGGCAGGAACTTAGGTTGCCTTGTCTGCTTGGGTGTGACGAGTCCTTCTTCAAGCATTATTGCACGGAGAATAGCGAGTGCGTCATTCCCTCTTGGATCGTGACTATGTGAGAAGCCTCAGTCGCCCCAAACACTTTCTTCAACTCTTCAAGCTTTATCTGACCCTTGTTGACAAGGGCTTCGATAGTGTCATTGAGCTTATAGCAGTTGTAAGTGGGGTGACCTACTCTCCTGTGATAGGTGCAATACTTCTCATTTGTCTCCTACCCAGCAGACTCTTTAGTATTGGTCTCCAGCAGCTGGATCATGTTTTGTTCTAACAGCAGTCGAAGCAGTGCAAGAGTCCACTCCTTGTCGAAGGGGTAAACTTTATTTTGGTGCTGGATCTAGAAGTCATTTCACTTAGAATATTAAGGAGGCGAGACCTAATTGTAGAACTACTGCTTGCCTCTGGCTGGAGACGTCTATGCCTTAGAAAGGTCTAGGGTTTGAGGAGTCGGGCTCTTAGTGTCAGTCACGATGATGGCCGCGCTGATCACTACTTTTTGGTTGCCCTGACTGTTGAAGCGAAGTTTGAACCGGAGGGTTGCTGACAAGGGCTACCATGGTGCTTGAACAACTCCTCAATACGAACTGCCTTAGAGATGAGCCCTAACATGGAGGGTGGATTGGATGCCTCGACATGCAGGGCGATCTCAGAAAGCATGTTCCATATCCAGGTCTGGACCGCTTCCTTTTCAGTCATGGGAGTGGTGTGGAAGGTTGCTAACTCTCTCCATCGGGTGATGAACTTGTCAATCGGCTCACTAGGATCTTTCATCAGGGTGAGGAGTTCGATGGTCTCTACGTTCCTTTGAACTTTGTAGAAGCATTGGTAAAACAACTGCTTCATCTCTTGGCATGTGTGTATCGAGTTACGGAGCAACTGAGCATACCACTGGAAGGTTGACCCTTCAAGAGTCTCGACGAACTGGCAGAGGAGGAGTCGTCTATGAGTTGCCATCTCTCGATAGGCCACCTGGAAGTGAGCAGTATGTTGGTGTGGAGACGAAGTACCGTTGAACAAGGAAAGTTTCCCCTTTTGATAGTTCAGAGGGAAGGGTACTTGATCAATGTACGAAGGGTATGGCTTTTGGTAGAGCAGCGCCTCTTACATGCTTGGGACCTTGTTCTTAAGGCTATGGGCCACCATAGCATCTATGTCATTTTGGGAGACCCCGTGCGAGGAAGAACTGTCTTGGGTGACCGGTGGGGGGGTTTGCCTAAGAGCCGTCTCCTCACCGATCAGGGAATCGGTATCATGGTGAGAGGAAGTGGGCCTAGAGGCTTCTAGGCATTCCATATTTTCAAGGATGGATTGCATCATTACCTCGACCCTGGTCGTTCTGTCCTCTTTGGCTTCGTCTGGGTCATTCATCACCATGACACTGACCATCTCCTTTAGGAGGTCAGAGCCAGGAGGAGGAGTGGACTGCCAGGGTCGATGAGTCATGGGTGGCAAGTCAATCTACAGGGGCTCAGCTTGCCCCGACTGGAATCGAGCCTTGTATGTCGATCTTGTGAGGACCAGTTCTCGACGATCTTGGAACTGTGGCTTCTGGGCAGTGACGACCCAACAATACTCTTGGACTCGCTCAGGTTTTAGAGTTTGAAGAGGGAAAAAGGGGTTACGAGGCAGGAGGTCATCAAGGGTGGCAACCTCAACTGCCTTGGCGGCTTCCTTGGTTAAGATTTGAAGACCACTCTTCTGCTTAACCCTGAGACAGTTGTGGACTTCATTCCAGAACCGAGCTGGAGACCTGGTCTGCCTCGCCTTCTTTGAACATGTAAGGGACGTATCTACAAGTTGGACCAGGGAGTGGGATCTAAGGACAAAAGGCAGCTTGGGTTTCTTCCTTGGGGGCTGGAGTCCTCTGTCTGACATCAGGCTGCTACCCCGAGTTCCTACGTGGGGCCCATGTGCATGGCTGGCCTGAGGCTGGCTTAAGATGGTACTCTTAGGGAAGACCTTTGAGTACCAGGGCTAGAGGTTCTTGACTGGTATCGGGAGAGCGGTAGAGGAAGTAGTTGGTTCATGACTCCACCTGAGTCTGGACTAGGGAGGAATTTACCAAAGTGGTGCGTGTGCACCTTTGGGGTTAGTCGTCCGGGAGACTTGGGGGTCAACCCGGGATAGATCAATTGGTTCCACCTTGGGAAGTCGAGGCCCACAAGATTGTGTTTTTTAGGGACGAGGGGGAAGGCTCATCTCTCACGGAGTGGGGCTGTGTGTGTTGGGACGGAGGACGAAGTGGTCGACTCATGTGCTCGAGGTGGCACAAAGCTAGTGTTGCCTCGAGCTGTGGAAAGTGAATGCATGACTCATGCAGAGTTCGGTCCAAGAAGGCCTAGCCCCTGATGGGAGCTCAAGGAAACGTAGGGGTTGCCTCGAGGTGTGGCTCGAGTGGATGAACCACGAGCCCTTTGGTGTGCCGAGCCTCCAAGTCTAGAGGTTCGGAGAGGTGAAAGAGTATGGGGAGTTGCCTTGCTATGAACCTCAGGAGAGACGGTAACTTGCTTGCCTCTTGCGAAAGTGGTTAGGGCAGTCTTTCAGTGTGCCCCAGCAATGTGGCCACCAAGAGACTTGCTAGTAGAAGGGTGCATGCTGTGTGCGGTGGCAAACATGCCACCGATGCAAGGAGGGTCCACCAGGGTAGGGAAGCAGGGAGTCAGGGACTGTTCACTCCCCTCTTTCATTGACCCAAGCAAGAACCTGGGAGCCGGATTGTGAGTTGCCACTCAGAAGGATAGTAGGGAAGGAAGCTTGAGAAGTTCTCTTCCCTGGGACAGTCACAAGTGGGGGGATAAGGAAGTCCCCGACTTGAATGAACGGGATGAACAACCCAGGTGCAATATAAATTAATGCAAAAAGTAAAAGAGGATACTGGTCAAACAAAAGCGAACCGACTAAGGGGTAGTAAGCCCCTAGTGGAGTCGCCAAGCTGGTTAGGTGCCTCGATCTTGCCTTTCAGATCTAGGTGATCTGGAGGCATGAATCTCGGGTTTCTAGTGAACCTGGGATTTGAGTTCTCTCACTCGGAACCTTACTCAAGAGTAAGGGAAGGTATACCAACTGATGAGAAAGGAATTTAAGGTGGGTCTGAGACTTACTTAGGCTAGCTCGTGTGGGAACCCTCTTAGATCAAGAAGAAAGCCCCCTAGCTGCTTTAGCTGATTCGTAATCACCTCCCTTGACCTGCATTCCTCTTGTTTTCTGCACAACACTTTTATGGTTAATTGGCGAGACAAGTGGGTCGAAGCGACCCACCCTTGTCTTAGGGCATCGCATGCTCATATGAGGGAGTGATGAAACGGAAGGCTTCCAATAAAGAGAGAAAAGAAAAGAAAACTTGACAAAGGGGTGAAACTAGCATGACGGTCGAAAAGCTATCGAATCAGAGTGGTAGCAAGACAGGCATGGTTCTCAAGACCAGTACGGCGTCAATACTACTCCAAACCGAGACCGATATGGCGGCGCAAGGCTAAGTCTACCCTAAATCAAGTAAGGGGAGAAAAGAGTGAAGAGAAGAAAAGAGAGCAAAAAAAAGAGAGAGAGTGACGGCAGAGGGAATAGGGTCCCAATGTCGCTAGACGTTGCCACCCATGACCATGGAGTAGCAGTGTCACGGCCTTGAAACGGCGTTAGACACTGCTGCTCATGACTAGAGGGTGAGTAGAGGACTATGGACGGCGCTAGCCATCACGGTTAGCAACATAAGAAGGTAACGCGCCCCTGTGCATGCGGCTATAGTCTCTCATGGATTGCGCGGTGATAGCCATTTGTGAAGCGTGCGGCGATAGTTCTCATGAGGCGCTCAGCAACAGGCGTGGGAAGCAAGAAGAGCGACAATGAGCATCGAACGCACAAAGGAAGCTCACGAACGGTGATAGGTGTTGTCGAGGCCTTTAGCGGGCAGCGATAAATATTGTCGTCTGTGATAGCCGTGAAACAAGGGAAGACCACTGCGGACGGCAACGAGTTTTGCCATCTGAGCTCTTCACTAAGCCGTCAAAGCTATGTCTATGGATGGCGATGAGCACCGCCGTTTACAGGCCTCGCTGTGAGAGAGAGAGAGAGAGAGAGAGAGAGAGAGAGAGATGAATAAAAGGGGGAGGAGAACTTGAGCATGGCGCTGCCATCGCCATGTGCGACCTGTGAGATCACCAAAGAGGCATGCATGGCACTGCCACTGTCCTGCATGGCCTCTGAGGAAAACTCAAACAGAGGGGTGAAAGAAGATAGAGAGGAAGATAAAGAAGAAGAATAAGACAGAGAAGAAAAGAAAAGGAAGAGAGAAAAGAACTACCTCAAGCCTAGGGGTACCGATCAAAAGTTTCTCTCACCTTGCTCTCTCTCTCCAAACGTGACCCAACAATGGTAAGAAAGAAAAACTGTATTAAGTAAAACCTCTCTCTTTTTTGAAAGGTTAAGTCCCTTTTGGTGCGCACAATGATGGTACGCATATATAGAATTTGCCTCAAACATGAGTGGATGATCAAAAGTAACCCGAATGCTGAAAATTAAGATCAAAATGATTTAAAATAAATTAGAAAATAGGGTGTAAAATGATAGATTTGCCCCTTTCTAACAATTTGTGGAATTTCATAACAGTCCCTGTGTTGCCCTAAAACTTGCGTGATCTTACATGGATGATCTGGGGTCGTTCTGATGCCCAGTTGATCGAAAGATGATTGTTTTCTTGTAGGACTAGTCATGGCGATCAATTTGATACCAACTTCGAGCCATGGATCGTGTTTTTAGTGCACGATCATATGACTTGAAATTTGAAAGGATCTTGAAACTTCAGATCGATAATGTGATCATTCCTTGATGTATTTCGGTGATTTCTTTGCTAGATCACACTGAGCATGCCATTTCGTTCATGGGGCAACAAAAGCAGCTCGATTCCATGCTTGATCGAAGATTTTGCTACTTTGAAATTTTGGCAGGAATCTGGAATTTTGGTGACGGAATTTGTAGTCATTTTGTCGGCTTCGTGTGCACAATCCGATCGTTCATCATGTATGGGGTTCAGGTCAGAGATGGCCAGAGACCTTATGTATGCAATGGAATTGTTCTCGCACCGATCAGGCCTGTGAGCGGTGTGATTTAGCCGCTCGAGCGAGGCACGACGCTGCTGAATTTTTCTACACTTTCTTCAAGAATTCACAGATTCTCTCTAGCTTTTCTTCGCACTCGGGTATCATCACAGGGCGTGCCACATATCGAATCGCTTGTCTTAATGCGAAGAATATGCTCACCAAATTTGAGTGCGATTTGACTTGAGACGGGTGCAATATGAGTGTCGAAAGTCACTGATCGTGATTGTCCCTTCAATGGTGTAGAGTTGCAAGGTGGGCCGCACAAGATTAGCGTGTGACTTCTCTTGTTTCCCTCTTTTACTTATAACTTCTTCCTGGAATGTCCGTTCGAGCTGAAATTTGACCCTTGAGGGTTTTTAACCGTGCCTGGTCCAATGGCGGTGGTCCCACAGCAAATTGAGACACCGAGCATGTAGCTCTAATTATATGGTCTGTTTCAGGGTGCTAAAAGTCGATTCTGCCAAATCTGTTTCTTAGTCTGCACTGCCTTAGACATGTAAGAATGAGACGAAACTTGGTGAGAGACTTTTGAGAGACCTTATGAAGATCTTAGCTAGTTTTGGGACTACTCTGAGACTGTCGAGATTTCCACTATTTGCTAAGCTTTATTGAGCGAGGGCCCCATGATGATGAAAAATATCTTCCAAAAGCCCCGAAGGGCTTTCACCACATGTCTTTTATCTTGACAATCTTGCCCATAGTTCCCTTGCAGATTTTCACGATGCCCATCTTTTTTTTCTTTTTTTTTGACATATTTTGTCCATGGTAGCCTTTGGGGTGCACACTGTGTCCGTCATCATTTCTTTTTTTTTTGACATTTTTACCCATGATGCCCTTGCGGGTTTTCGTCATGTCCGTCTTCCTTTTTTTTTATTTTTGAGGAAGCGTATCTAAGGTCATGCCACCGTGATGCCACTAGGATGTGTGTTACAGTTTAGGGTCATATAGCTTGGACCGTGGCTATGTTGTTTAAAGTCATACAGCTAGTACCATGCAGTTTAAGTTCGCGCAACTAGACCTCTGCTACAGTTTAAGTTCGTACAGTTTGGACCATGCAGTTTAAGGTCGTGCATCTAAACCACTATGTGGCACTGGATCGCTCATGGAATCTGACCCCAAGTTCAATTTTCCCATGTCTATGAAGTTCTGGATGATGTCCCTGGGTTCACGACACTCCTCAGTGCTATGACCAAGTCTCCTATGATATTGACAGTAATTGGGCTTGGTTTCCCTTCCAAGTTCCCTTGATCTTTTCGACATGGGCATCTCAATCATTCCTTCTGATAGGAGAGTCTCAAGCAACTTGGGGGTCATACACTTGTCAAAGGAGTAATCCTCATGCAGGCCTTGGCTTAAGGAGTGCATGGTATTTATTATGGTAGCTGATAATTGATCATCGTCTTTGACTGGTGCGAAGGGTCCATATATACTTCAGTGGTGATTGAGCAAACCTTCAATTTGAACTGCCTTGTCGACCATCTTGGCGAATGTATTAGGCCATGATGAAGTGACATAACGAACCAATCCTAGGTGCTTCCCATCTATGCAGTACTCTATCTCTTGTGGTTCACCTATTGGTGTGGATTATGCCACCTTTCGATGTACTCGATCACTAGCTCGTGTGGCTTTTGTTTCACCTCAAAGAGTTCAAAGAGTTGCACTATGTTTTCTATGTCCCAAAAGCGCTTAAGGAACTCTTCCTCCATTTGTGCCCATGATGAGATTGACCCTGGTAATAACCAAGAGTACCATTTGAATGCTGCTCCTGTAAGGGTTCCCACAAATTGCTGAAGCAGTAGGTGCCCATTGTTCATTGTATTGCCATAAGCTGCAATGAAATGGGCTAAGCTGCAATGAAATGGGCTATGTGTTGTTGCGATGAGCCAGCACCATCAAACTTGGGGAAGTCTGGTCTTTGATAACCTGATGGAAATGGAATTTGGTCAACATACGCTGGGTAAGGCTTTTGGCAGCGGATCAGCTCTTCCATCACTGGGATATTGTACTTTTTCAATGCTTCGGCTACCATGCCTTTCACTAATTCTTCATTCCCACCCTGAGTCGGTGGGGAAGAGACCGGTAATGAGGGAGGTGAGGGTGGGTGTACCCTTCTTCTGATGGCCCTGTTTCATGTCCAGGAGTAGTGCTTGAGAGACAGTAAATGAGGCTTGGTACCCCGAGGGAGTATGAGACACCAATATCTCTTGGCGCAAAGTTTTCATTGTTTCATCTTTTGACCTCATCTAAGCTTGTAATCGCCTTAATGTGGCCTTGAGTTACGCAATCTCGTCTCCATAGGATTTTAATACTTCGTCGATCAATATAACTTCAACAGCTGCCATACTTGAGGACTCTTCTTCTATTTTCCCATTACATGCCTCGAAGCTTACAATCTTGGATTCGACTGTTGGCGCTTCATCAACATCATTGGTGAGCGTCATTGGGCCTTCCCGCAAGCCTACTTCATTTTCTAAGGCTTGAGTATCCTCATCATCTAATGAGAATGTGAAACTCTCAAAAGATGATAAGGTCACATCATCACCATTGAGGGAGCATTTTTCAAGATATCGGAAGAACATGTGTTCGTCCTCATAAGGAGCCATGACACTTTCAAGACATGGAGACCATATGTGGTCAGCCTCATAAAGAAGCATGGCGTCTTCGGGAGCTAGAGACGCTATTTCATTGGGGTGGTCAACGAAGGGAATGCTAACCATCTCATCCTCTAGGGAATAATTTTCCACCAATGAAAGAATGAGCTCTCGTTAGAGGTAGGAGTCATTGGATGGATGAGGACGAGGGATGTTGCCCCATCCGAATTGAGCTCTTCATCATCTAATGGGAATGTGAAGCCCTTATAGAACGAGGCCTTACTGTCATCGTCAAGAGTGCACATGCAGCACGCATCACATGGGGCAAACATGCGGCTGGCTTTGCGAGGAATCATGGTGCCTTCAGGGCATGGAGGAGCCATATCAATGGGGCTGCCAGTAGGGGAGGTGCAACTCATCCCATGGCTTTCCTCAATTGAGTGACAAACTCTCATCAAAGGAAAGAATATATGTATGAGAGGGGATGAGGGAGGCCACATCATTATAACCATCTAGAGGGGACAAGAGTGCATCCCTTCTCCGAGATTCTAGGGCGATTCCTAATGAAGGCCAGGAGAGGGTGAACAACGGTAAAGTCTCATTCTTGTTTATGAGATCGATCTCAACAATGAGCTTTTCAGCCCTTTGAAGTAGCTCAGCAGTATCGGTTCTCTTTCCAGTTTCATCTCGGGGAGCTGGGATGTTGAGGCAAACTTTGGGAGGAGCTAGTGGATAATTTTCTTGCATCATAGGAAGAAGACCAGTCCCTTCATAATTCAAACTTTCCACCACCAAGGGATCATGGGCAATGCCCTCGGTGGGTTTGGCTTCTGTCTCACTTGAGTCACCGGGACTGCCCTGCAGCGGTGCCTTCCAGCCCATCAGAAGTCTAAGGAAAACTGATTCGAGTCTATGAGCTTCCTGGAGTTCAGTCTGCTCGAAGAAGGCTTTGCTCTCGGTGTCCCAACTTGAGAGGGGCTCAGGAGTTTGATCAAGTGATGGCTCAACTGACTTGGGGTCACTATGGTTAGACTGGCTCTTTGCCCCGTCTGGAGGCTCGCCTTTGCCCAGAGTCAAGCTTGAATCTTCATAGATAACTGGTTCCATCATTCCCCAATCAGTCATTTTAGTGTTCATCTCATGCCATGCTTTTACAACATCATCCGCATCAAGGGGAATGAGAGGGGAAAAAGGGCTCGCATCTTTGAGAGGGGATTCTTCAATCACTTTTTCTTCTTTGCCCCTAAGGTGGGCTTTCAATGTCTTTGCCTCTCGGCCTCATTTTCGGGCTCCTTCTTCATGGCCAGGTAGTACTGCCTTTGAGCAAAGGCGAATTGTTCTTCCAACCCATTGACATGATTACCCTTAGAATCGGGTGGAATGCTAGATCCATGCATGTGTGCACAGTGCAAAGACATGCTCCAAGTAAGCAGGGGGATTGAAGCATGTATGCCCTCTGTAGAAGGACTTCAGGTGACCTGGTGGTCAACCCGAGCTCAAGTAGCGTGTCCAGCCTTAAGAGGCCCGGTGCCGTGAGCATGTGTGTGTGATGGAATGGTCGTGTGACCATCACTCACAGAGTTAGCAAGCATGTGCTGTGAGGGGGTACTAGGAGGTTCCCCCCTTGTGTGCTCGGGCAGACGCAGCAACAAGGCTGCCTCGAGCGATGCAATGCACATGCAAGGGGTGTGTAGGGTTGGTCCGAAGAAGAGCCGAACCTTGATGGTGTCCTGAGGTAACCTGAAGGTTGCCCCAAGGATGTGCAGGGCCAAGTCCAAGAAGACTCGAACCCTGACAGTATCCCGAGGTAACCTGAGAATTACCCCGATTGGTGCATTGTGCATGCAAAAGAGGTGCAAGGCCAAGTCCAATAAGACCAGAACCCTGACAGTGTCCTAAGGTAATTCCCTGGAAATAGACGAATTTAAATAAAATAAGATTAGAAAAATGGAATTAAAGAAATTAAACTAAGACGACTTGAAGTGAGATAAATAAAATGAAGTGGAATAACATAAGAGGGATGAAGAAAAAAAATAAGATGAGATGATTAAAATAAAATAAATGAATGAAATTAAGAGTAAGGTATGGTGAGATAAAATGAGTGAGGCAAAATAAATGGAATAAAGTAGAATAAAAAAAAATAAAATGAAGTGAATAAAATAGAATGAAACGAAGGAGTAAAATGGAAGAAAGTGAAAGGGATGTAGTAGAAGAAGTAAGATGGAATGGTAGAATAAAAGAAAAATAGATTAGTTAAGAGAGAAATTAGGTTCGCTTATTTGGTTTTCATACAAAGAACATTACTTTAGAGAGAGAGTGTGTAAGACGTGAGTTGTTTGGATGAGAGAGAACGAGTTGGTTATTAGAATGGGTTGAAGGAAATATAATAATAATAATAAAAGGTAATTATTTGGTTAAGAAGAGTGTAGGGAGGATTTGACATTTAGAAGAGGATGGAATAAAAAAAAAAAACATGTTTTGGTTATAAGACAGAGAGGTTTGAAATTGGATTATTTTATTGTGAGAGAGGGAGAAAGAGGATTGGCGTTGGGTTTTTGTTATGGGGGTTGTGCAAAATAACATGAGAGTTTGAATGAAACGAAATTGAAAGGGGACGAAACATTGAAAGAAGGACAAAACAAAAGGACAAGAGCAGGGGAAAGGGGATTTAGTTTGTGGGTTATAGTGAAAGAAAATGAAGCGAGAGAATGGTGGAGTGGGAAAGGATGGTTGGATGGCACGAAAGAGAGAGGAAGAGCGAGAACAGGCGTAGAGAGAGAAGGGAAGAGTAAGAACAGGCGGGAAAGGAGAGAGGAGACTGGTATGGTGGAGGCAAAGGTTTCAGCCAAGGAAAAGGATGAGGAAGGAAGAAGTTGCAGTTTGAAGGAAAGGGTTAAGATTGGGAGAGGCAGAGGTTGAGGGAGAGTGGCGAAGGTGGAGGTGGACGCAGCAGGGTGATAGTCATGGCGGCAACTATTGGTGCAGCAAGGTGATGGAAACGAGGGTGAAAGATGGAAGAGGAGGATGGAGCAACAAGGTGATGCTAGTAGCAAAGATTGGTAGCAGCAGGGTGGAGAGAGAGACGATGATGGCAGATAGTTGGAGAGAGACGATGATGGCAGTTGGTTAGAGTGGAGAACAAGATGGAGGATTTATTTACAGCAGAGGTATAGGAAGAGCGAGTGAGGAGCAATGAGGTTAGAAACTGAGCAAGGTGGCTTGGCGAGATTGAGGGCTTGGCAAAGGTGGCTCGGCAGAGAGGAGGGATGGTCGTAAGGTAGAGAGAGACAAGGGTGGTGTAACTCTTTTTCGAGAGAGAAAGGACGAGAGGGCACACAGTGGTGGCTCGAGAGCAGGTGGAGAGTGCGGTAGTTGGGGCTACTGCCTAGTTCTGATGCATAGGATAAGAAGAAGGGGGACGAGTAAAGGTGAGAGGTGGCTGCAACGGTTAATAGAGGCAGAGGTGGGTGCAGCCAAGGTGGAAAGAGACGCAGAGGTTGCTGACCGGGAGGAAGGGCTGAGGCGCACGGCGATGGGTGGCGTTCACTCACGATAATGAGGTGGTGGCTACCGACGATAGACCTCAATCACGCACGGTAAATGGGGGAGGTTCACGCACGACGATGGGTGAAGGACAGGTTGCACACGGCAATAGATGGTGGCTTGCACACATGGCGATAGGTGGTGGCTTGCGCACACGGCGATAGGTAAGATGGGAGTGCAGCGTGATAGGGTAGGATAGGTCACACATGGTAATAGGGTAGGATAGGTCGCACACGGCGGTAAGAATAGGTCGCACACGGTGATAGGTAAGAATCGGTCGCACACGGCGATAGGAAAGAAGTTGAGCAAAGGTGGTCTCGTGGGACCACAAGACATGAGAGGGAGGAAGTCACCATGAGGGTGCATCAAAGAAAGGGTGTTGTGAAGGAGTACCGAAAAGGAAGAGACAATGAAAACGGACATGAGGGTCTACCAAAAGAAGAAGGGGTAGGTGAGCTCGAGGTGCACGGTCATGCAGGAGATAAAAGGAAAAGAAAAGGGGGAAATAGTGGCCATGCTGGACCACAAGGAAGGAGAGGGGAAGGTTGTGGTCATGAGGGACCACAGGGAGGATAGAAGATCGTGGTCAAGCGAGACCATAGAGGAAAGGAGTAAAAAGAGAATGAGAAAGAGAAACACAGACGGCGATGGGGTTCTAGCGTCTATGGAAGGGGAGAGAGAAAAAGAGAGAGGAGAGGAGAGAAAAAGAGAAAAGATAGAAGAGATAAGCTTAGGGGTAATGACCCAAAAGCTTCTCTCTCCTTCCTCTCTCTCTCAAGACGTGACCCAACAATGAAAACAGATGGAAATTTTATTTAGCAAAGTAAGGTCTATGTATAATGATAGTACGTGATATATATAGAGTTTTGCCCAAACATGGGTGGATTGATCAAAATTAAACCTAATTACTGAAAATTAAGATGTAATTGAATTAAATAAAATAAGAAATTAGGGTAAAAAATGACTGATTTGCCCCTTCCTAACAGGTCATGAAATTTTAGAACAATCCCTGTAGCTGCCCTAAAACGTGTGCGATCTTTCATGGATGATCCGAGGTTGCTCTCGTACCTGTTTGTTCGAAAGATGATTTTTTTCTTGTAAAGTTCGGCATGACGATCAATTTGATATCAACTTCGAGCCATGGATCGTGTTTTTAAGCCATGGTCATGTGACTTGAAATTTGGATGAATCTTGTAAACTTTGGATCGATAGTGTGCTCGTTTCTTGATGTCTTTCAGTGATTTATTCATTGGATCACACTGAGCATGCCGTTACAGTCGCGTGGCAACAAACGCAGCTTGATTTAGTGCTTGAACGAAGATTTCTCAACTTTTGAGTTTTGGCCGGAATCTAGAATTTCGGCACCGAAATTGGTAGCCACTTCATCGGCTTCGTGTACGAAATCTGACCATTTATCATCTACGGCGTTCGGACCAGTGATAGTCATGGACCTTACACATGCGATGCAATGGGTTTCACATTGATCGGGTTCACGACTGTCGTGATTTAGCCACTCGAGCTAGGCGTGTCGCTGCTGATTTTCTTGCAACGTTATGCATGACTTAGCAACTTCTCTCTAGCATTTCTCCACGCAAGGGCGTCGTCACGGGGCATGCCATATATCAAAACGCTCGTCTTGACGAGACGAACACTCTCACAAAATTAGAGGGCGATCCGACTTGGGACAAATGAGATATGGACCCCGAAATTTACTATTTGTGATTATCCCTTTAATAGAGATTACTTGCATGGTGGTCGCACTAGAATAGTGTGCGGCTCCTCCTGTTTTGATATTTTACCCCTAACTTCTTCTCGGAGTATCCGTTTAAGCTAAAATTTGACCCCTAAGGGTTTTCAATATGCTGGATCCATTGACAATGGTCCCACGACATTTTGATGCTCCGAAAGTAGGGTTTTAGTTAATAGGGGTATGTTTCAGTGTACTAGAGGTTGATTCTGCCATAACTGTTTCTCAGTCTGCACTGCCTTAGAGTTTTCAGAACGTGATGAAACTTAGCAAGAGACATTTTGGAGTCTTTATGAAGATCTTGACCTGTTCTGGGGCCATTCTAAGACTACCAAAATTTTCACTATCTGTTAAGCTTTATTGAACCGGCTTCTCTTTTTATTCCGTATAGGGGATCCATGGTGCTGAAAAATTTCTTCAAATAGGGCCGAATCTTAAAATAAGGTTGCATGTTTTTCCATGTTTTTGCCACGTCATGATCATGGTTTCGAATGAGCCATGGCCCGAAATTGGTACCAAAATGATCGTCTTCTCGATCTCATCAAGAAAACAATAATATTTTGGCAAGATGATGATTAGAAAAGCCTCGATTTAGCCATAGAAAGTTCACATGATTGAACGACCATTATAGGGACTGATTTTAAAATACTCAAATTGTTGGTGCAAGGGCAAAATCGTCATTTTGCCCCATTTTCTTATATTTTCTTTAATTCTTTTAATGCTTAATTTTCATCAATTAAGTTTAGTTTTAGTCATCCACACATGTTTGGGTAGGTTCCCTATATAAGCACGTACCATCTATTGTATAAGGACCCCAATTTTTCTTAAGAAAAATTCTATTTTTTTTTGTTCATTGTTGGGTCATGTTTGAGAGAAATAGAGGAGAGAGACGATTTTTTGTTGGTACCATCGAGCCTAAGGTGACTCTCTCATCTCTCTTTCTTCTCTCTTTCTTTCTTCTCTCTTTTTCTCTCATCTCTCTCTCCTCCCTCTTTCTCACTCTTATCTCTCTCTTCTCTTTCTCTCTCTTCTCCCTCTCATCTCTCTTCTCTCATCTCTCTCTTTCTTTCTTCTCTCTTTCTCTCTCTTTCTCTCTCTTCTCTCTTTCACTCTCTTCTTCCGTAGTGCACGGTAGTGGATGTTGTCGAGCATGAATTTCTCTCTCTTTTTTCTCTTTTTTCTCTTTTTTCTCTTTTTTCTCTTTTTTCTCTTTTTTCTCTTTTTTCTCTTTTTTCTCTTTTTTCTCTTTTTTCTCTTTTTTCTCTTTTTTCTCTTTCTTCTTTATCTCTCTTCTTTCTTTCTTCTCTTTTTCTGTCGTGTACAGCAATGGATGCTATCGAGCACAAAATTCTCTCTTTTCTTTCTCGTTCTTCTTTTGATCTCTTCTTTCTTTATTCTTTTCTTCTGTCGTACACGGCAGTGGATGTTGCCGAGCACGAAATTCTCTATCTTCTTTCTCTTTCTTCTTTCTCTCACTTCTTTCTTTCTTCTCTTCTTCTGTCGTGCACAGTAGTGGATACTACCGAGCACGAGTTTCTCTCTTCTTTCTCTTTCTTCTTTCTCTCTCTTCTTCTATCGTGCACGGTAGTGGATGCTGTTGAGCATGATTTTCTCTCTCTTCTTTCTCTTTCTTCTTTCTCTCTCTTCCTTCTTTCTTCTCTTCTTTTACCGTGCACAGCAGTGGATGCTGCTGAGCAAGAGTTTCTCTTCTTTCTCTTTCCTCTTTCTCTCTCTTCCTTCTTTTTTCTCTTCTTCTATCGTGCACGGTAGTGGATGCTGTCGAGCACGAGTTTCTCTCTCTTCTTTCTCTTTTTTCTCTCTCTCTCTTCCTTCTTTCTCCTCTTCTTCTGTCGTGTACGATAATGAATGTTGTCGAGCACGAGTTTCTCTCTCTTCTTTCTCATTCTTCTTTCTCTCTCTTCTTTCTCTTTCTTCTTTTTCTCTTCTCTTCTTTTATCGTGCACGGCAGTGGATGCTACCGAGCATGAGTTTCTCTCCCTTCTTTCTTTTTCTTCACTCACTCTCCTCTTTCTATCTTCTCTTATTCTTTCATGCACGGTAGTGAATACTACCGAACACAAGTTTCTTGTCCTTCTTTCTCTCTTCTCTTACTTCTATCTCTCTTCTCTTACCTTCTTCTATCGTGCACGACAGTGAATGCTGTCGAGCACAATTTCCTATCTCGTTCCTCTCAGTCACGCACAACAGTGAGCACTGTTGGAAGTGACCCTCTCTCTCTTTGCTTTTATCTCTGTTTTGCACAATAGTGAACACTGTCGAGCACAATTTTCTCTCTCTTCTTCTTTCCTTTCTTTTTTTCTCTCTTATTTTTTTGTTCTTTCCTTTTTCTCTCTTTCCTTCCTTATTCTCTTTCTTCTTCTTTCCTTTCTCTCCCATGCTTTCCTTCTTCTCGTTCTTCCTTTTTCGTTTCTCTCTCTTGCTTCCTTCTTCTCTTTCTTCTTCTTTTCTTTCTCTCTCTTCTTTCCTTTCTCTCTTTTCTTTTCTTTCTCCTTCCTCTCCTTTCTCTTTTTCCTCTTCCTTCCTTTCTCTTTCTTCTTCTTTTCGTTCTTTCTCTTCTTTCCTCTATCTCTTCTCAGTCTCTTTCTTCTCTCTTTTCTGTCTCGCACGTGTAACAATCCTAAACTTTCAAAAAAAATAAAAATATAAATAAAAAAGAAAATAAACTTTTAATAAGTGATGGTCCATATAAGCATGATGGTCCTTAGGGACCATCATCACGTTTGATTAACCTTTCCTTTCATTACCACGTCCTTTAGTGGACGTGGGCTTTAAACGTTCAGGTGTAATATAATTGTTACACCTCATGTATGAGGTGTAACTTAATAAAATAATACAATAAGGTATCTTAAGAATTTAAATAGGAGAGGCGAGGACTCCCACTCTAGAAAATTTTTGAGATCTTTCTCTCTTTAATCGAAACACAGTGAGATCTTTCTCTCTCTAGCCGAATTTTTGTCGGAAGCTCCCTCTCAAATATTTTAAGTAAGTGAGTTCATTATCTTGAAAAAACGTTCTTTTTAAAAACGAAATGAAATAATTACTTCTGCTTATTGTCATGAATTTAGGTGCGATAAATTTTATGCGCAAGCGACCTCATTATTTTGAAAAATAATCTTTTTAGTAAAATTGTGATATTTTATCTATGTTATAAATTTTACATGCTGTAAATTCTTAGAAATAAATTTATTAGAAATAAATGTGATATTTCTGCTTTTAGTAAAATTGTGAGATTTCTTTTTACTGTTTTTGAATATTTAGACATTGTAAATTTCATGTGCAAATGACTGCCTTATTATTTGAAAACTGATATTTTTGCAATTAATTATAGCATTGTCTGTGAAATGTTTAATTGCGAATTGACATCCCATAAATTGTGATAATTCTGTATTCTTGAATTTCTGTAAGAGTTTTTCTATACATATTAGATTGGCAATTATGCTAAAATGTCTTTACGAACTGCTACTTTTCTAAATTTGAGCCAGAAATATTTGACTGGTTATTTTTGAAATGTTATTGAAAGTGACTATTATTAATGGTTTCAGTGAAATTCATATTAATAATTTCAGTGATATGTTGAGTACATGATATTGCTGCTTTCGAATGTTTAAAGAGATTGAGAAATACTTTAAGTATGCAAGTGGACTCAGCCGGCTCGCCGGTGAGGTATAAGTGGACTTATCTAGTACGCCGGTAGGGATTAAGTGGACTCATCCGGTATGCCGGTGAGGTATAAGTGGAACGGCAGCGATTAAGTGGACCAATCTGGGAGGCCGATAGGGATTAAGTTGACCCATCAGGACGCTGATGGGGTATATAGGTGACCTATTTGGGACGTCAGTTGGGTAATTTGTGAAATCCTTTGAATTATGCAATGTCGTTAAAATGTTATATGCATTTCAATTATTCAGATATACTTAATTACGCATTTTTTAAAGTGAAACTGTTAATGCATTTCTGTTAATAGATCTCCTTTTTGAAAATATTGATATCTTTCAACCATGATTATTTTTAGGATTATGATGATCACTTACTGAGTAGCCAAACTCATCAAATTATGGTAAACATTTTTTTCAGGATAACTGTAGTTTCATTGTGGCAAATGGCAAAAGGAGTATTGGTCAAAGAAAATAAACCATTGACTTGGGAAGTATTTCTAGAGGCATTTAATGAAAAGTATTTCTCAAATTTTATTCGAGACCAAAAAGAAATGGAATTTTTTGAATTAATCCAAGGAAACCGGATAATAGCACAATACGAGGCCAAGTTTACTGAAGTGGCCAAGTTTGCACCACATATGATTAACAATGAGGCAAGAAAGGTGAAAAAAATTGAAAGGGGTCTCAGACTAGCTATTTGAAGCAGAATATCAATATTAAAATTGGGAACTTATGCTGAAATAGTGGATCGAGCCCAAATTGTCAAAAAAGATTTCGAAGATTATCAAAAGATGAAAAATCAGAAAAGTCATGTTAGACCCACACCATCTAATCGACAACAGCTTGAAAGGGCAAACAAGAAGCCAAGGCTCTTGCCACTTCAAAGCCTAATAGAACCATATAAAAAATGTGGGAAAAACCATGGATCGAGCCCTTGTTATTGGAATACTGGAGCCTATTTTAAAAGTGAAAAATTGGGGCACTAGATTAGAAAATGTCCTAGCCTACAGATGCAACAGCTTTCAAAGCAGGGAGAGATAGCTCAAAAGCCTTAGATGAAGGGAAGAGTATTTGGGATCACCCAACAAGACGCTCAAGCTTCAAAATCAGTGATCCAAGGTACTCTTACTATCTTTCAAAAAGTAGCTCATGTTTTGATTGATCCAGGATCTACTCATTCATTTGTGTCACCACACTTTACATGCCACTTAAAGGTAGAACCAAAACAATTAGAATACATTCTAGAGGTAGCCACACAGATGTGATATTCAAGTGACACCGATATACTGTACAAGTCCGATGTAATAAAGATAGAAGAAAAGGAACTGTTGGTTTATTTAATACTCCTAGAAATTCAAGATTTTGATATAATCTTAGGCATGGATTGGCTTTCTGCATACCATGCAAGTATTGATTGTTACAAAAAAATGGTTACCTTCAGTATTCCCAATCAACCAGTATTTTGGTATCAAAGAAGACTCCCCATCATATTTAATCTCCTGCATTTGAGCTAATCGTCTCCTTCGAAAAGGGTGTCACGGCTTTCTTACCTATATCAAAGAAGATAGAAAGGAAGAGATAAATTTGGATACCACTCTGGTTATCCGAGAATTTCCCGACGTTTTCCCTGAAGAATTGCCAGGATTACCTCCTGATAGGGAAATTGAATTCTCTAGTGAATTATTGCTAGGGGTAGCCCCAATTTCTAAGGCACCTTACAGAATGACACCTGCAGAACTTAAGAAACTTAAACAACAATTGGAAGAATTATTAGATAAAGGTTTTATGAGGCCCAGTGTGTCACCTTGGGGTGCTCCGGTATTGTTTGTTAAAAAGAAAGATGGGACCATGAGATTGTGTATCGATTATATATAGTTGAACCAAGTGACAGTGAAAAATAAGTATCCATTACCTAGAATTGATGATTTATTTGATCAATTACAAGGATCACAAGTGTTTTAAAAAATTGATCTTAAATCTGGATACCATTAACTTAAGATTAAAAGTGAAGATGTCCCCAAGACAGCTCTCAGAACAAAGTATGACCATTATGAATTTTTAGTCATGCATTTTGGATTAACCAATGCACAGGCTGCATTTATGGTTTTGATGAATCGGGTCTTTAAGCCCTTTTTGGATAAATTTATTGTGGTATTCATCGATGATATTTTAATTTATTTCAAGAATCAGAAGGAACATGAGCAGCATGTAAGAATGGTATTGCAAATATTAAGAGAAAAGAAATTGTATGTCAAACTTAGTAAATGTGAATTTAAGCTTGAACAAGTGACATTTTTAGTGCATATCATATCAAAGAAAGGTCTATCAGTTGATCCTTCAAAGGTTGAAGCCGTTGTTAATTGGAAACAACCAAGTAATGTGACTGAAGTTCGAAGCTTTTTGGGATTGGCAGGATATTACAGAAAATTTGTAGAAGGATTTTCTTGAATCGCAACCCCATTGACTCGATTGACATAGAAAATGTCAAAATTTGAGTGGACAAGTGAATGTGAGGAGAGTTTTCAAGAATTAAAAGTTCGATTAACTTTAGCACCTATTTTAACAATTCCTAAAGGGAGTGGGGGATTTGTGATTTATAGTAATGCTTAATATAAAGGCTTGGGTTGTATATTAATGCAATATGGGAAAGTAGTGGCATATGCATCCAGACAGTTGAAAGAATATGAGAAAAAATATCTAATTCATGACTTGGAGCTGGCTGCAATAGTATTCGCTTTGAAAATGTGGAGGCATTATCTATATGGTGAGCAATTCGAAATATACACGGATCATAAGAGCTTGAAATACCTTTTCTCTCTGAAGGATTTAAATATGTGGCAGATAAGATGGATGGATTTCTTAAAAGGTTATAATTGTATAATCCATTATCATTCAGGAAAAGCTAACGTTGTGGCCGACGCTTTAAGTAGAAAATCTACGGGAGTCTTAGCTCATCTAATGATCCCAGAAATGAGATTGTTAGAGGAAATAGTGGATTGGCATCCGACTTCATCCATTAATGGTGTGATAAGTATGATTGCCAACGACCCTCCTATTTCTTCTCTCTTTCTATCTCGCACGGCAGTGAGTGCTGCCAAGTGCTACTGGTTAGGTGCCTCGTTCTCACCCTCTGGGTCGGGTTGACCTAGTGGCATGGTTCCGGGTTCGAGATGGACCCAGGACCTGAGATTGCTCTCTCGGTAACCACGTAAAGAAGACGTGGGTACAAGTACCAGAGAAATTAAAGTCGCGAGGCGAGACTTACCTCGCATGGATCCGTTACACGCTCGGGCTGGCTTGTGTGGGCACTCTCTTAGATCATGTTGGAAAGCCCTCCTGGCATATGGCCAGTTTGGAATCGCCTCCCTTGACATGTTTCTCCTTTCTTACAAACACACACACACACACACACATTAGAAGTACAGACGAGTGGAGCATAGGTCCCCACCTTGTTATAGGGTGAAGTGAAAGTAGAAGAAGAAGTTTGACCAGGCGGCTGGACTGACACAGTGGCTAGACCAGTAGGTGATTACCCGGCATAGTAGCAAGACAAGCACGGTAACTCAAACCGGCATAACGGCATTGCTACTAGAAGACGGAACCAACACCGACCAGCCTGGCACGATAGCTAGTCTGTTGTGGCAATAAGATGGGCACGATAACTCAGACCGACACAACGACATTACGGCTAGACGACAAGACTGGCATGAGAGCACCAAACTCAGCCTGCCCTCTGGTCAAACAAGCGATGGAAGAGAAAGAGAAGAGATGAAGACTAGCTCGATTCTCGCTAGGTCCTCAAAAATAGACGAGAGTAATAATAAAAGTGATGGTGGAATATAAATGATCAAAAATAAGATGAAAGGAAAATGAAAGAGATGGATTAAACATAAAATAAAATTTCGAAAATGAAATTAGAATGAAATAAAATAAAATAGATAAAGGGATGAATTAAAATAAAATGAAGTAAAGGAAAATAAAATAAAAGGGATAAAATAAAATAGAATTAGATGAGGTAAATGAATTAAAATGAAGTAAAATAAAATAAATAAAGTAAGTAAAATAAATTAAAGTAAGGTAGGATAAAATAAGTGAAGAAAAATAAATAGGATAAAATAGAATAAAGGAAAATAAAATAAAATAAGTAAGGCAAAATAAAATGAAAGAAAAGAAATAAAAATAAAATGGGATGAAATAAAATAAAAGAATTAGGAGAAATGAAAAGTAAAATGAAAGGAGTGAATAATAAAAAAAGGAATATAGTAAGGTGACATAAAAAAAACAATCATATAAAAGGGATAATAAAACAAAGAAGAAAATAAAATGAGACAAGATTGTGGAAGGTGTATTGGTTAAGAGAGAATGAGGGTTTGTAGTTAGGCTGAGAGAGAGAAAGAGACCTGAAGACCTTCAACATTGGGTTCTTTCTTAAGAAAGTGGGTGAAGGACGCTCAGTGAGAAAGTTTGGAGATGAAACGAAAAAAAAAACGCAGCGAAAAGAAACGAAAGGGGACGAAAACAACGAAACTAAAATGAACGGAACGAAAAAAGGAAAGAGGCCATAAAATGGGTTTTTTAGAGCGAGAGAAAAGGACGAGGGAGAGTTGCAGAGAAAAGATCATAGTGACGCTGGCGGGAGGAGGTGAACGAGAGGGGACTGGTGAGCGAGAGAGATAGTGAGAGGCTGACGGCAATGGTGGCTGAGTTGGAGGTGAAAGGTGGTGGCATAAGGTACTGGCGCCAACAGCAGAGATGGAGAAAGAGGAGTGGGTGCAGGGGTAGCTGAAATGGGTCGAAGAGGTAGGCGGAGATGTGTGGAAGAGAGGCGGAGATGTGTGGAGAAGATCGCAGCAAAGATAGGGATGTGATTGAGGCAAAGACAGGGGTGGTCGTTGACTGCTGGTTGGCAGAGAGCAGTGTGGTGGCGGAAGTAGGAGCTGGACACAGAGATTGGAGGTGGTGAATTGGGCAGAGGAGGTGGTTGGAATGGAGAGATGATGGTGGCTGGTTGCACAGCTGAGAAGCAAATGGAGATGGTGGCTGGGAGCAGAGTGGTGGCAGGTTGGTGTCGTTGAGCGAGGAAGAAGAGAGGTGGGTGCAGCCAAGGTGGAAGAGAGGCGGAAGCTGCTTGTCGGGAGAAAGGTCGTGGCTGAAGTTTGAATGGGAAGGAGGTGAGTCAGCTGTGGAGGAGGAGATAAGAAGAAATGAGAGGATGGAGACAGCGGACAGAAAGACAGAGGCCCGTTTGAGTTTTTTTTAAGAGAGAGACAAGGCAACGAATAATTGGGGGAAGAATATGGGTTGCCGCCCGCAATGATGTTGTGCGGCCTCGGCGATGGGTAGGAAGATCTCACAGGCGGCGCTGGGCAGAGGTTTACACAAACGGCACTAGGTAGTGAAATACACAAACGGCACTTGGTTGTGAATTTCACAAACGGCGCTAGGTAGGAAAGTTGCGGAAACTGCTGTAAGTAGAAAATCACACAAAAGACCCCAAGTTAAGAAGATTTGGGGAATGATGGTCGTGCAGGACCACAGAACGTGAGAGAGAAAGAAAGAGCCTGAAGGTGCACCAAAATGAAAAGGAATAATATAAGGATCATATAAAAAGAAAGAAAAGGCCGTAGATACGAGGGGTCACTAGGAAAAGATAGAAGAGGTAAATTCGAGAGTACACAAGAAGCAAACGTACTTACAGGGAATAAAAGAGTAAGAAAAGAGGAAAATTATGGTCTTACTAGACCACAAAGAAATATAGGAGAAAATTGTGGTCATAAGGGACCATAGGGACGAGAGAAGATGAGGGTGTTGGTCATTCGAGACCACAAGGGACGAGAAAAAGAGAGAATGAGAAAAAACACAGTTGGTGATGGGTTCTATCCTCTCTAAAAGAGGAGAGAGAGAGAGTAGAGAGAAAAAAAGAGAGAGAGAAAAAGAGAACAGAGAGAAAAGAAGAGAGACAAAGAGATAGAGATGAGAGAGAAAGGGGAGGAGAGAAAAAAGAAGAGAGAGAGAAAGAGATGAGAGAAAAAGGGAGGAGAGAGAAAAGAAGAGAGAGAAAGAGATCAGAGAAAAGGGGATGAGAGAAAAAAGAAAAGAGCGACAGAGATAAAGTGAGAGAGACAGAGGTGATGGCTAGTCCTACCACTCGTGTGGACTACGAGGCCTACCGCTTGGGAGGGGCTTGAACCCCCATCTCAGTCATAAGAAGGAAGAGAGAGAGAAAAAGATAAGAGATATGAAAGAGAAAAGCAGAGGAGAGAAAAAACCACCTTACCGAGGGGTTCCGGCTCTTTTCTTCTTTATCCTCCCTCTTTATCCAAGACGTACCCACAAACTTAAGCTAGAAGTTGAAATTTTCTTGAATGATCGAATGTCCCTTTATAATTAGGTTTAGCATGTTCATATAAAATTGGGCCCAAACATGGGTGGATGCTCAAAAAGTATCTAGAATTGAAGATAATTACATTTTAATTGAATTAAAAGAAATTCTTAAAATAAGTGCAAAAAGACTGTTTTGCTCCTACCTAACAATGTATGGAATTTCAAAATAGTCATTGCTGCTGCCCGAGAACTTGCGTGATCTTCCATAATTGATCCGAGGTTGTTCTGATGTCCGTTTGATCGAAAGATTATTTTTTTATTGTAGGGCTCGACATGATGATCGATTTGACACCAACTTCGAGCTATGAATCATGTTTTTGAGCCATGATCATGATACTTGAATTTTGGATGAATCTTGAAAACTTTGGATCGATAATGCGTTCGTTTCTTGATGTTTTTCTTCGGTCTCTTCGCTGAATCACATTGAGCATGCCGTCAAAATCACGTTACAACAAATGCAGCTCGATTTCATATCCAGATGAAGATTTTGTCGTCTTCAGTTTTTAGCCGAAATCTTGAAATCCGGTAGTCGAAATTTATAGCAGCTTCGACTCATTCGTGTGTGGAATCCAACCGTTCATCGTACGCGACATTCAGATCAGAGATAGCCACAGACCTTACGTACATAATGCAATTGGTTTCGTGTCGATCGGGAATACAAGCGTCGTGATTTGGCGGCCAGAGTGCGGTGTGCTGCTGTTAAATTTTCTGTAACTTTCTTCTTGGATCAACAATTTCTCTTTAGTTTCTGTTCCTGTTCAGGCATCGTCGAGGCGTATCACCTATCGAGATGCTCGTCTTGATGAGACGAACACGCTTACCAAATTTGAGCACGATCTTACTCGGATCGAATGAGATATAGGTCTTGAAAGTTACTGCCCGTGACTGTAAAAACAACCACCTTTAATGGTATTTTGTTGTAGGGTGGCTACATGGGAATAGTGTGCGGCCTACCCCTTTTCAGTATTTTACCCATAACTTTGCCCTGGAGTGCCCGATTAAGCCGAAACTTGGCCCAACAGTTTGACCGTGCTGGATCCAATGACGATGGTCCCACAGCGATTTGACGCACAAAAAATATAGTTCCAGTTATATGGGTCCGTTCAGGGTGCTAGAGGGCAATGTGATGAAATTGTTTCTTTATGTTTACTGCCTTAAACATATCGAAATGAGACGAAACTTGGCAAGTGGCCTTTTGGAGTGTTGATGAAGATCTTGACCAATTCTGGGGCCATTCTGAGACTGTCGAAGTTTCCACTGTTTTGTAGGCTTTATTGACCGACTTCCTCTTTATTCTGCATCAGGGACCAATGAACTGAAAAATGTATTCAAATAGTCGTTGTTTAACCACATTTTTTCAGCACCTTGGTCATTGATGTGAAATAAAGGAGATGCTGGTCAATAAAACCTTGACTTACAGTGAAATTTTCGATAAGTCTCATAATTGCCCCAGAACGAGTGAGAATGTTCGTAAGGACTTCAAAAGGCCACATGCCAAGTTTCGCCACAATTCGACATGTCTATGGTAGTGCAGACAAAGAAACAGTTTGAAAAAATCGGTCTCTAGCATCCTTAAATGGACCCTATAACTGGTACCTTATTTTCGAAGCGTCAGATGGCTGACCACCGCATTGGATCCGGTATGGTGGAAAACCCCTCGGGGTCAAATTTCGGCTTAAACAGATGTTCCAGGACAAAGTTATGGGTAAAAGACTGAAAAATGAGAGGCCGCACGCTATTCCCGTGCACCGTCCCTGCACCAATCTCCATTAAAGGAGACTGGTTTTCACAGTCACAACCAGCAACTTTTGGGACTCACATCTCCCTCGTTACGAGTCAGGTCGTGCTCAAAATTTGTGAGCATGTTCGTCTCGTCAAGACGAGCGTTTTGATATATGGCACGTCCTGTGATGATGTCCGAACAAGGAAAAGAGCTAGAGAGAAGATGACGATTCGTGATTAAGGTTGCAGGAAAATCAGCAGTAGCATGACCCACTCAAGAGGCCATATCACGACGATCGCGTACCCGATTGACGTGAAGCCAGTTACATTGCATGCGTAAGGTCTAGGGCTATGTCTGGTCCGAACCCTTCGCTTGATGAAGGGTTAGATTTGGTGTACAAATGTGTTAAAGTTGCTGCAAAATTCTGGCCTCCAGAATCCAAGTTTCAGCCAAAAACCCAAGATGATAAAATCATCGTTCGGACACGAAATCGACCTGCATTTGTTGCAACGTGATCGTGACGGCATGCTCAGTGCAATTCAGCGAAAAAATCAAGGAATACATCAAGAAATGAGTGCATTATCGATCAAAAGTTTTGAAGATGCGCACAAATTTCAAGTTGCATGATCATGGCCTAAAAACACGATCTGTGGCTCGAAGTTAGTATCATATTAATCGTCATGCCGAGCCCGACAAGAAAGTGATTGTCTTTTAGCCAAACGGGCGCCAGTGCAACCCCGAATCGGCATAGGAAAATCGTTCACGTTCTATAGGTGCAAAGACTGTTTTAGAATTTTGTGTATTATTGGACAAGGGCAAAATCATCATTTGTTCCTATTTTTAGATTTTATTTAATTAAAATAAATTGTATTTTTTAACAATTAGAGTAGATTTTGATCAATCCACCCATGTTGGAGCAAAAGTCTGTATATATCACGTGATATTATTGTATAAGGGCCCCCACTTTGCTAATAAAATTTCGTTCTTCATTGTTGGTCATGTTTGTGGAGAGAGATGAAAGAGAGAAATTTTTGGGTCGGTACGCCTAGGCCTAACATGATTTTCTCTTTTCTCTCACCTTTCTTTCTCTCTTTATCTCTTTTCTCTCCCTTTCTTTCTCCTCTCTCCTCCCTCCTCTCTCCTCTCTCCTCTCTCTCCTCTCTTCTTTTTTTCTCTCCTTCCTATTTTTATCATGCTCGACGATCCCCACCGCCGGGCGCAACATTTTGTTTTTCTCTTCTTTTTCTCCCTTTCCCCTTGTCCTCCCATATGATCACGACTTTCCTCTTCTTTCTTCCGTGTGGTCCCTCATGACCACAACCTTCTATTCTTCCTTCTTGTGGTCCTACAGGACTACTAGTTTTTTTTTTTTTTTTATTGCTACAAGATCACTTGTTCCCTGTGGACCCTCGCGTCCACCTTCTCTTTCTTTTTGTGATAGTCCCTCTTGTCCACCTCCCTTCTCCTTTTGTTGCTGTGTACCTCACATCGCTCCTATTGTACACCCTCCCGTACCCTTTTTGCCTCACGCGCTCCGTGGTCCCACGCGACCATCTTTTGCTAAAACTTTTATTCTCATCCCGGCGTCCAATCATAACCTTATTGCCGTTGATGATACCAACCCCATCGCAATATCCAACCAACCCCATCGCCGTGCACGACCAAAACCCATCGCCGTACGCCTCTTCTGACCTCTCCTAATCTCCACAGCCGTGCACAACCCACACCTTACAGCCGTTAGCCACCAATTTCTCCAATCTTTCCTCACCTCACCTCTCTAACCTTGCTGTCCATGCTGCCACCGTCTCTCATCTGCCTCCATCCTTGCCCCGCCTCCTTCCACTTAATTTCTCAGCCGGCAAGAACCTCGAGCCACCACCTCCCTCCTCTCTCTTCCGCCGCGCTCAACCCGGCTGCCTGTAACCACCACTCACCCGCCACTCTTCCCTCGCACACCCCATCTCCTTCACCCTGCGTCCAAAGCCCTCGCTCACTCTTTTCTCGTCCGGCAGCCACCTCTGCTACCACTCCTCAATCACACTGTTGTCCGTGCTTCGACCCATTAGGCAGCCGCCCATTTTCTTCCTCCTACTTGCAACCTGCATCTTCTTCTTCACTGCCATCTTGCCGCACCCTTCAGCCCATCACTGGCCTACCAGCTCCGCCTCTCCCAGTTCCTCTGTTTTTCTGAACCAGGTGGCAGCCTAGCTGCCACCACCGCTCCTTCTGTCTAGTTCCCTGCAACCTACGGCCCTCGCCTCTCTTTCTTCCCTCGCCTCTTTCTCTTCGCTCGCCCACTCCTCTTTCTCAATCTCTGCAGTTGGCGCCACTTTGCTGCTCTAGCTTATGCCACCATCTTTCACCACCAACTCGGACAACATTGCCGCCATCCTCTCACTATCTCTCTCGATCACCAGCCCCCTCTCGTTTACCTCTTCATTTCGCACAATCTTCTCTCCGGGTCTTCTTCAGCCCTCCACGAACTTCCCTCTGCAACCTCTCGCATTCTCTCTCTAGAACCCCCAAATGAAAAACCCACCTCACTGCCTATTCTCATATTTTCATTCCTTTTTTTAATTTCGTTTCGCCCACCTTGTTTTCGTTCTTCATCCAACTTGAAGCCTCCTTCTCTCTCTTAAGCAACTTTACCCTTTTTTTTTTTTATTAGCGAATGTTACCCCCTTTCATAAAAAAAAATCCAATACTCAACCCTTTGTCCCCCTAAGCTAAAACGTTACTTTTTTAAAAAAAACTTGACTTCCTTCAACCCAAATAAAATAACTCTCTCTCTCTCTCTCCATTAAATTTAAAAAAAAGGAGACACTAACTGACTTTCTCTCTCAACTAAATTTTTTTTTTTCTTTATTTTATTAAACCATCCTATTTTACTTCTTCCACCCTTTCCCTTTTATCTTATTCCATTTTACTCCCTCCTTTCATTTTATTTCATTTACTTCAATTTATTTTCCTTTATTCCACTTCATTCCATTTATTTTGCTTCACTCATTTTATCCCACCATACTTTACTCTATTCCATCCATTTATTTTATTTTAATTATCTCATCTTATTTTATTTTCTTCCATCTTTTTTAGTTCATTTTACGCCACTTCATTTTATTTATTTTACTTCACTTAATTCTATTTTAATCCTAATTTCATTTTTTAATATATTTTAATTCATCTCTTTCATTTTCATTTCACCTCATTTTCCATCATTCTTATTTCATCATCATTTTTATTGTACCTTCATCTTTTCTAAAAGATCTAGTGAGAGTCAAGCTAGTCTTTACCTCCCCTCTTTATCTTCTTTGCTTGTTTGACCAGAAGGCAGGCTGAGCCTTGTGCTGCCGTGCTAGTATTGTCGTCGAGCAGTTTAGCCGCCGTGCCGGTCTGAGTTACCGTGTCCGTCTAGCTGTCGCGTCAGACTAGCCGTTGCGCCAGACTAGCCGTCGGTCAGTTTTGTCGTCGAGCAGTTTAGTCGCCGTGCTGGTCTGAGTCACTGTGCCCGTCTAGCTGCCACGTCAGACTAACCGTTGCGCCAAGCTAGTTGGTGTTGGTTTTTATTCGTTGAGCAGTATTGCTGCTGTGCTAGTCTGAGTTACCGTGCCCGTCTTGCTGCCATGTCAGGCTAGCCATTGTGCTAGGCTGGTCTGTATTGGTTATGTCGTCGAGTAGTATTTTTACTGTGCCTGTTTGAGTTACTGTGCTCGTCTTGGTACCACGTCAAATCAGTTACCATACTGGCCTTGCCACTATGCCAGCCTAACTGCCTGGTCAAACTTATTCTCTCACTTTCGCTTCTCTTATCTCTTTTCCTTTCTTCTCTTCTCTAGTTCTTTTTCGTCTCTTTGGAAGGTTTAGCGAGAGTTAAGCTAACCTTAGCCTTCTCTCTTATTCATCTTCCTCTGTCTTTCAAAGACAAACACCTCCTTTCTCTATTTTCCCTTTTTTTATTTCTTTCTTGTAAAATATGTACAGAGAGTCCCTCGTCAAGAAGACACCGTGAGGCTGTCGAATTGACATGGATTTTCCTATGTTCTTTTTTATTTCTTTCTTGAGTACACACACGCATGTGTGCACTCACCCTGTAATAAGGTGGGGTCCTATGACCCACACCTCTGTATCTTTGATGTGTGTGTGTGTTTGTAGGAAAGGAGAAACATGTCAAGGGAGGTGATTCCGACCATAGGCCAGGGGGTATTCCAACGTGATCAAAGAGGGCACCCACGCGAGCCAGTCCGAGCATGTCACAGACCCACGTGAGGCAAGTCCCCCCTCACGACCCTAATTCCTCTCGTACCGATTAGTACTCCTGCCCACGTCTTCTTTACGTAGTTCTCGAGAGAGCGGTCTCAAGTCTCGAGTTCTCCTTGAAACCCGAAACATGTGCACCAGGTCATCCTGACCCAGGGACGAAATCGAGATATCTAACCAGCTTGGTGATTCCACTGGGGACATGCTACCCCATCGTTGGATCGCTCTTGTTTGGCCTTCCTTTCTTTTTATTTCTGCTCACTATACAAACACATGTCGTTGGGGTTGCTGAACCCCTTCATCCAAGTCAAGGGTTTCATAATCCCCGCACTCGTGAGTCTTCATCAAGAATAGGTTCCACGAACCTTGTTCCTGACCTTTCTCTTGAGCATCAACCCTGTGTCGTGCTCCCAGGTCATCACCTGGAAAGAGGTGAGGGTTGACCTAAACGTTCCTTGTTCCCTACCTCCTTGCAATGGTGGACCCTCTGCCAACACACCTTGCATCAGTGGCACACATGCAACCACATGCAGCACGCACCATGATACTGGCAACTCACTTGCCGATCCCATTGCTAGGGGCAGCTTGGAGGCCTCCCCTCCCTCTCCCGCGATTGGCAGTTTATTTGCCGTTGCTCTTGCAGGTCACCACGAGGCTACCCCCCATTCTCTATCATCGCAGACCCTGTAACAGGATGCTTGAAACCAGGAGGAGGCGGCTCTGAAGCCACCACCTCACACACACCCAGCAAAGCTAGTGGACCGTCCATTCTAGCTACCACTCGGGGCAACCCTCGGGTTACCTAGGGGCACTGTCAGGGTTCGGGTCTTCTTGAACCTAGCCCTGCACATCCTTTGTATGCAGATTGCACCACTTGGGGCAACCCTCACATTACCTAGGCACACTATCAGGGTTTGGCTCTTCTTGGACCTGGCCCTGCACACCCCTTGCATACGCACTGCATCGCTCGGGGTAGCCTTGTTGTTGCATCTACTCGAGCACATGAAGGGGAAGCTCCTGGTCCCCCCCCCCCCCCCCCCCCCAAGCAGATGTCTGCACACTCAGTGAGGGATGGTAGCGCGACAATTCTGTCACACACACATGCTCATAGCACCGGGCTTCTTAAAACCGGACATGCTACTCGAGCCGGGGTTGACCACCAGGTCACCTGAAGTCCTTCTGTAGAGGGCTCACACGAGCCAATCCCCCCGCCCACCCAGAGCACACCTGTGTAATGTGTACACATGCACAGATCCAAAACTTCCCCTAGTTCAGAGGGTGAAGAAGAAGACACTATGGAAGACTTCTCTACCGAAGACGAGAGCCCTTTCTTTCCCCTAACTCTCCTTGATGTCGATGATGCTGGAAAAACATGCAATGAGGAGAACTCCAAAACGATTACTCGAGGCATAATGAAGCCAGTTATATATGAAGATCAAAGTCCCACTCTTGGCAAAGACGAATCTACGAATGGGGCCCAGTCTGACCTTAGTGACCCTATCAATCTTAAGCCAATGGCACCATCACCCGATTAGACACCCAAACCCATTTCAGGATAGGGCACCAAGAGCAATCGCTTCTTCGAGCAGACTGAGCTGAGGTCAGCTCATGGGCCTGAATCAATTTCCCCTAAACTCTTTTTAAGCCCGAAGGCACATCTCCGAGGTAGCCCTGGTTCCTCAAGTGAAATGGAAGCTGAACCCAAGGAGGGCGTTGTCCATGACCCCTTTGTGGTGAAGAGATTGATCTATGAAGAGACAGGTTCCCTTCCCATAATGCAAGAGAATGATCCATCATCTCCCTTCAAAGTTTGCTTTGACATCCCGACTCCTTAAGATGATGCTGAAGAGAAAACTGATAATGTTGAGCCGCTGCAAGGGCTTGAGAAACCCGTTGTCGAGATCGATCTTCAAAATAAGAAGGGGACCCTGCCACTGACCACTTTCCTTCCGTCTTTCCAGGGATTCATCACTGAATCTTGGACACGTGAGGAACAACCGTCTACTCTCATTGGTCTTAATGATGCTACTTCCCTCGCTTGCTCCCCCCCAGACATTCTTACCTTTGATGAGAACCCGTCACTCTCATTCAAGGAAAGCTGCTCCCCAGTAATGGATGAAACAAGGCATGGGTGTGAGGCTTCGAAGAAAAGCATGCAATCATCAAGGCATGCGACTGCCTCTACAATGCCATAGCACAAAGCGGTGTACCACAGTTCTGACTGTGAGGCTTCGAAGCAAAGCATGCAACTGTCAAGGCATGTGACCGCCTCTACAATGCCATATCACAAAGAGGTGTACCACAGTTCTGACTGTGAGGCTTCGAAGCAAAGGATGCAGCTGTCAAGGCATGCGACCGCCTCTACAATGCCATATCACAAAGAGGTGTACCACAGTTCTGATTGTGAGGTTTCGAAGCAAAGCATGCAACTGTCAAAGCATGCGACCACCTCTACAATTCCATGTCTCAAAGAGGTGTACCACAATTGTGACTGTGAGGCTTTGAAGCAGAGCATGTAATCATCAAGGCATGCGCTCGTCTCTCCAAGAGGCGTACCACAGTTTTGGCTGTGAGGCTTCGAAGTAGAGCATGCAACCACCTCATCAACAAAGAGGTGTACCACAATTCTAATTGTGAGAATCCAAAGCATGTGCCTGCCTCTACAAAGCCATATATCAAAGAGGTGTACCAGAACTCCGACTATGAGGCTTTGAAGCGGAGCATGTAATCATCAAGGCATGCACTTGTCTCTCTAAGAGGCGTACCATAGTTTTGGCTGTGAGGTTTCGAAGTAGAGCATGCAACTACCTCATCAACAAAGAGGCGTACCACAGTTCTAACTGTGATATTCCAAAGCATGTGTCCGCCTCTACAAAGCTATATCTCAAAGAGGTGTACCACAGTTCTGACTGTGAGGCTTTGAAGTAAAAGCATGCAACTGCCTCAGTGATAAAGAAGCGTACCGCAGTTTTAACTCTGAGATTCCAAACCATGTGATTGCCTCTATAATGCTATATCCCAAAGAGGTGTACGCAGTTTCACCCGTGTGACTTCATACCATTTCGTCTAATAGGGCCTTTCACCATCTGGCTCCCATTTCCTCTAGTTGAAATACACCATTCGTAGCTCTTTTAAGCCTCCATCATGCACCTTAACTGCCCATGACCTCACTTCTTATCATGCATGCCCCTACCTCTACAACTGTCTAAAGTGGGTGAAGACCTTAAACTTTCCCTCAACACGTCCAACAAGGGTGACGACTTTTTTAAAGGCAACCCTTGACGGTCTATTCCGGGCAAAAGACCTTAAACGACATTTCCCCATGAGGCCGGGTTAGTCAAGGCAGCAGCTCTTAAGCCCGAGCCCAAGGTCCTTTGCAAGTCGCCACTCGCACGCATCTCTCGCAGGCATGTCCACTAAACCGCCGTGCGTCTTCCACTAAACCGCTGTGCGTGTTCCACTCAACTGCTGTGCGTGTTCCTTTCAACCGCCGCCATGAGTGTATCACCTCCATGAGTGTTTTCACTACTGCGAGTGTCAACTCCCGTAGATGTCTTTGTTTGAACACCTTTTTTAGCACCTTGGGTCCCCGATGCGGAATAAAAGAGAAGCCGACCAATAAAGCCTTGACATACAGTGGAATTCCTACCAGTTTCAGAATTACCTCAAAATCGGTGAAAATCTTCTTAATGACTTCAAAAGACTACCTGCCAAGTTTTGTCACAATCTAACATATCTAAGGCAGTGCAGACAAAGAAACGATTTTGGAAAAATCAGCCTCTAGCACCCTGAAACGGACCCTATAACTACAACTCTATTTCTAGTATATCAAATAACTGTGGGACCATCTCCATTAGATCCAACAAGGTCGAAAACCTTTAGGTGTCAAGTTTTAGCTTAAACGAACATTCCAGAACAAAGTTATGGGTGAAACATTAAAAAAAGGTAGGCCGCATGATATTCCCGTGTGGCCTCCCCGCACCAATCTCCATTGAAGGAGATTGGTTTGCACAGTCACAAGCAATAAATTGGAAAACTCATATCTCACTCGTCTTGAGTTAGATCACGCTCAAATTTTACGAGTGTGTTCGTCTCGTCAAGACGAGCGTTTTGATAAGTGGCATGACCGGTGATGATGCTCGAGCAGAGAGAAAAACTAGAGAGAAGTTGGCGAATCATGAAGAAAGTTGCAAAAAATTTAGCAGCTACATGCCTCACTTGAGAGGCCAAATCGCGGCGCTCGCACGACGGATCAATACGAGACCAGTTCCATTGCGTGCGTAAGGTTCGAGGCTATGTCTGATCCAAACCTTGAACATGATAAATGGCCAGATTTCACGCACAAAGATGATAAGGTTGCTGCAAATTCCAACCGTCGGAATTCAAGATTTTGGCAAAAAACCCAAGATGACAAAATCTTCGTTTGGGCACGAAATCGAGTTGCGTTTGTTACAATGCAATCATGACGGAATGATTTATGCAAATTAATGAAGAAATCCAAGAAAAAAAATCAAGAAACAAGCACATTATCGATCAAAAGTTTTCAAGATCTATACAAATTTCAAGTCGCATGATCGTGGCCTAAATACACGATTCGTGGCTCGAAGTTGATATCAAATCGATCGTCATGCTGAGCCTGACAAGAAAGCAATCATCTTTCAGCTAAACGGACGCCGGAGCAACCTCGAATCATCCATGAAAGATCATGCACTTTCTAGAGCAGCAGTAGGGACTGTTTTGAAATTTCATGCATTGTTGGGCAAGGGCAAAACACTCATTTTGCATCCATGTTTAGATTTTCTTCAATTCAATTAAATTGTAATTATCATCAATTAAGCTTGATTTTGGGCATCCACCCATGTTTGGACTAAATTTTATAAATACATGCTAAACTTAATTGTAACAGGACCCCCTCAATTTTCAATCTCATGAATAAAATTTGAGAGTTTCACATTGAA
Organism: Amborella trichopoda; assembly: GCF_054954075.1. Lineage (NCBI taxonomy): Eukaryota > Viridiplantae > Streptophyta > Magnoliopsida > Amborellales > Amborellaceae > Amborella > Amborella trichopoda. Next base: position 31,291,637 of record NC_142339.1, read on the forward strand.
ATTGTGGGCACGTCTTGGAGAGAGAGAAAAGAGAGAGAAGAAAAAGCCTGATATCTTTTGGTGGAGGTAACTTGCTCTCTCCCCTTTTCTTCTCTCTCTTTCTCTCCTCCTCTCTTCTCTCTCTTTCTCTCTTCTCTTTCTCTCTCCTCTCTTTTTTCTCTCTCCTCCTCTTTTCTCTCTCCTCTCCTAATCTCTCTTTCTCTATCTTCTTCTCCTCGTCTCTCTTTATCTTTTCTCCTCTCTTCTCTTTCTTTCTCTCTTCCTCTCCTCTCTCTCTCTTACAATCTCCTCTCTTTATTCCTCTCTCCTCTTTTTTTTCTCTCTGTATTTCTTTCTCTCTGATCTTTCCTTCGTCTCTTCTCTTTAGTCATGCATGGGGTGCCCATCGCCGAGCATGACCTCCTCCTCCTTCTCTTAATCTCCTAGAACATACACAGTGAGCCGAGCCTTAACCCGAGTGGTGGGCTGAGCCCCTGTCCAAGTTCTCCTTTTCCTCTCTTCTATCATAGACGGTGGAACCTCATCATCATTCATGTTTTCTCTCTCCTCTGTCATGAACGACAGAACCCCATCGTTGTCCATGTTTTCTTCCCTTTCTCTCTCATTTGTCATGGATGAGGGAACCCCATCGTCGTCCATGTTTTCTTACCTTTCTCTCTCCTCTATCATGGACGACAGAGGCCCATCACCGTCCATATTTTCTTCTTTCTCTCTCCTCTGTTATGGATGGCATAACCCCATTGCTGTCCATGCTCCTGTCTTTCTTCCCTCTCCTCGGTCACGAACTGTAGAACCTCATTGCCGTCCATGCTCCCTCCCCTTTCTCCCTCTTTTATCATGGATGGCGGAACTTCATCACCGTCCATGTTTCTCTTCTCCCATGTCTCTTCTTTCTCTCTCTTCTTATTTCTTTATTCTCTCTTCTCCCTTCTCTTTCTTCTTCCTCCTCTTTTTCCTCTCCTTTCTTCTCTCCTCTATTCCTTTCTTTTTCTTCTCTTTCCACCTCTTTTTTATTCCCTTCTTTTCATATCTCTCTTCTCTTTTCTCTATTCTTCTCTTCCTCTTCTCTCTTTCTTTCTTCTCTTTTTTCGTTCCTTACTCTCTATTCTCTTTTCTTCTCCTTCTCTCCTTTTTTATTTTCTCTTCTCCCTCTCTTTCTTCTTCCTCTTCTTTCTTCTTCTTCTCTCATTTGACCAAGGAAGGTTAAGATTAGCACAGTCATGGTAATCCCATCGTCGGGCAGTATTGCCGCCATGCCAATCTGAGTTATCGTACTCGTCTTGCTGCCATGACGGGATAGCTATCGTGTCAAGACTGATCAATGATCATTATGTCGTCGAGTAGTATTGCTGCCGTGCCAGTCTGAGTTACCGTGCCTATCTTACTACCACGTCGGGTCAATCACTTACTGGTCTAGCCATTGTGTCAGTCTAGCCACTTGCTCAAATTATTCTCTTCTTTTTCACCTATTATATCTCTTTCTCCTCTTTTCATCACCCCAATTTCTATCCTCTTATTATTTCCTTCTTTTTTTGAATGCGCATGCCTGTGTGCATTCACCCAAAAACAAGGTGGGGTCCCTTGACCCACTTGTCATGTAGAATTAACAGTGTGTATGTGATTGCAGAAATAGGAGAGTACAAGTCTAGAGAGGCGATTCTGAACCAGTTGAAGAACTGGGGGCTTTCCGTCATGATCTAAGAGGGCGCTACGCGAGTCAGCTAAAGTGAGTCACTGACCCAGGTGAGGTGTGTCCCGCCTCACATTAAAATTCCTCTTTCATCGGTTGGTATACCTGCCCTTGTTTCCTAACAAGGATCCTGAGAGAGTGGTCTCAAGTCTCGAGTTCCTCTAAAACCCGAGTCATCCAGACCTGCAGGGCGAGATAGAGCACTTAACCAGCTTGGCGACTCCACTGGCGACTTACAACCCCTTTCTCGGTCATCCTTGTTTGGCTGGTCTCTCCTTTGTTTTTTGTTTTTCTGCACACATATGGCTTCCAGGTTTCTTAACCCATTTATCCGGATATGGATTTTTTCATCCCCACATTCGTGAGCGTCCCTCGGGAACAAGTTCCTCAAACTTTGTTCCCAACCTTCCTTTTGAGCAAAGATCTAGTGTCTAGCTCCTATGTCTTAAATTGGATAGGTGTGAGAAGGGACTTAAAGGTCCCTAACTCCCCACCTCCTAGCTTGGATGAAATCTCCACTATAGCACCCTGCATCGGCAGCACGTCGGTTGCCGCTCACAGCATGCACCCTGTCGCCGGCAAGTCGCTTGCTAGTCATATTGCCGAGGTATGTCAAAAGGCTGCTCAGTCCCTCTCTGCAAAAGGCAAGGAAGTTGTCATTGCTTCTGTGGGACGTCGTAAGGCTACCCCTACATTCTTGCACCACCCCAGGTCTCTATGCTTAGAGGCTCAACACATCGAGGCAGAGACTCTTGAGCCTCCACCTCGTGCACATACCCTGAGGCTCGTGGGTCATCCACTCGAGCCACACCTGAGGGCAACCCTTATGTTACCTCAAGTCAGTGTCTAGGATCAAGCCTCCTCAAGCTAGGCCCTGTATGCGTTATGTACATGCATCCCACCATTCGGGGCAACACCGTCTCTATGCCAACATGAGTACACGGAAGACGACCCCCTCATCCTCCCACTCAGCACACACTAGCGCACCCTGTAAGGGATAGGCTCTTACCTATTGTCTTACAGACACCTGCTCGCAGCTCTCAGCCTCCTAAGGCCAGACAACTTGTTCGAGCCTGGGCTGACCCCAAGGTCACCCGTGATCCTTCTTCGCACAAGCTCTGCCTTCTCAGACCTCTCCTTGCTCCCGACTCAGGTGCTGTCATGAGTTGATCCTTCCCTTGCCTGCCCCTTCTTTTTCAAGCAAGCACGTCAAGCCTTGGTACTCGAAGACTTTCCCCAAGAGTACCATCTTGAACCAGCGCCATCAGCTCGGGCATGCCTCTGGAGCCCATAAGAGCGCTCGGGGCAAAGACCTAATGGGAAATCAAGTCCTTCGTCCTCCCCGGCTCAGGTTGCCCCCAGTACCTAGTCTACACCCATTGCTTCACTTAATGGATATGGTTCTCTCTTGTGCAAGATGGGCCGACCATCCATGATCACGATCGCAGTTGTGACATGAGGTCCATCAAAGCCTCAAAACCAAATGCGACAAGGGTCTGCAAATCCTGACTAGAGAAGAAACCAAGATAGTTGAGGCACCCAACCTTGATGACCCTCTTCACCAGAACCTACCCTCTTTGAATCTCGGAACCCAAAGAGGAGGTGTGAGTAGCCTGCACAATGGTTAGCGTCATAGAAGATGACCCGACCACCCAGCAGCCATAGTCCCAAGACCATCGAGAACCAGTCCTCATGTGATCGGCATATGAGACTAGAGTCCAGTCAGGGCATGTTGAGCCCTTGCTGACTAATCTATTGCACATGACTCTCCAAACTCGGAAGCCTTCAACCACACCTAAGGTTGACCGCCCAGAGGAAATGGTTAATGTTATGGTTGTGACTGAACCTAATGACAACCATGAAGAACAATACGATAGGTTCGAGCAGATGGTGCGAGAGATGATGGAGACAATTGATCGCACAGAAAGCACGCGCTCCCCAGTCAATGTATCCCATCACGAGGCCGACTCCCATCATTCAGGTGATGCAGCTCCAAGGCAGCCTCCTCCTCCTGCCTCATGGGACAATTCTGTCTCTCACCCCATCTCACAGGCAGATCTCGACGCTATGGTAATCCATAGATTAAAGAGTAGATAGATCCTGGGAATGCAGGTAGAACACTTTACCAAAAGTCGTAGCCCTCCAACATTGATCAGGTTTCGTTTCCCTTAGACTACAAGAAAGGGAATCTTCACCTATTCGATGGTACAACATCCCCGCACTAACATATCGCCCATTTCCATGCAGCATTTCGAGAGACAGCGCTGATGGGAGACTCCTTCTCTGTCAGTTTGTTGAAACCATTGATGGCCCGACTATTCAGTGGTATGCTCGGTTTCTCCCAAATTTAGTACATACTTGGAAGGAAATGGAGAAACTATTCCACCAGCACTTCTATGAGGTCGAGAGAGAGGTCCAAACCACCAAACTTCTCACCTTGATTAAGGAATCAGGGGAACCCGTGGATCAATTCATAGCAAGATGGAGGGATTTGGCTGCTCGCCATCCTAATCCCATGCCTGACAAGGAAACAGTTCAAACCTGTGTGTGAAACATGCGACCTGAGATTTCTCTACATGTTGAGGCCTCCAATCCGACCTCCATGTCAAAGCTAATATCTAAGTTAGTTCCTAGAGAGAGGGTCACAACAATAGTCTGTAAGCTGAGGAAACAATTGAGGCAATGCTAACTCTCGAACCAATGGCCAGGGCAACAAACATAAAGGAGTAATCAGCGCAGCTGTCACTGTCAATGATCCAAAGAAGCCTCCCTCCCAAACTTTGGACCTCTCCAAGGGGGTAAGTGCAACAAATATGCCTCAGACAGGTCAACAACAACAATCATACAACTGGGTACCCCTACCTAAGAACATTAATTAAAATGATTATTGGACCAGGCATAAGAATAAAGTCTACACTTTTGAAAAATAATGGGTCCTAGCACTACTCTGATTATTACTGAAACAGAACATGATAGAGTTGCTTGAGAGCAAGTTTCCCAATCAAACTGAACTCGACACTCATGCGAACTACTATGTGTATCATCGGAGGATAAACCACCCCACAGAGGAACACTACATACTAAAAGACATCATCAAAGCTCTGATCCTGAAGGGTCAGATAAAGCTCGAAGAGTTAAAGAAAGCATTTGGGGCAGCAAAAGCTTCCCACACAATGATAGTCCAAGAGGAAGACAAAGTGCTCGACCTCCTTCGCGCCTTGTTCGTCATGATGCTTCAAGAAGGCCTCATCACATCAAAGCTGGCAAGGCAGCCCCAATGCCTTGCTCAGGGAACTAAGAACCACAGGTGCCCGTATCATCAGATATGGGGCCACGACGTGAGCGAGTGCTCTAGTTTCCACGACATAATCGCAAAGAAAATACAAGTATGCCAAAAAGCTTATAACATTTCAAAAGGAGATCCCAAAGTCATTGCTCCACCGATGTGAGAGGGCCTCCATACACAAGACCCGGGTAATGATGATTCAGATCCTGCTGAACCCTCAACTTCTCAACCATGGAGAGTTTATCACCGACGGAGTAGACTCAAGTCCTTAAAGCGAGAACTAGTTCGTCAAGCTAGGGTTGTTCACAAACCTAGCGAGACGAATCAAGCACTTCCAATGAAAACCAAGAGAAGACGGGTGCCAAGGGCTGCCCACCGGATAAATAAAATTCCTCAACCACTCGTTGAGCAAGAATTTCTCAGACCTCTTCCTCCATTGCCGACCTTTAGGCCTTCATCCCCGGCGCATTCACCCTCGTAGACACCCCATTTTAAATCTAAAAAATTCTATGATTTCTTGGACTCTTAGGACCAGATGTATCTCAGTAAACCCAAATCCATAGTTCACACAACCTATCTTGTGACCCGAAACCAGTCTGCCTACCCGGAACTCTACAAAAACCTGTTCTGACCCAGATTTTTGTAAACGCCCTGTTTTACCAAAAAATTAAAAATAGTAAATAAATCCTTTTTCATTCAAATTTTCTCTAAGAACTTCATAAGAGGCTGAGGAAGGCACCAAAATTTAAAAATATCAAATTTGACAAGTTTTGGTTTGGGCGACACAGTGTCGCCCAAGTCATTCTAGTAAATGTCATGTTTTACCAAAACAATCATTAAAAATAGTAAAAAAATCCGTTTTGACCCAAATTTTTTCTAGTAACTTCACAAGAGGATGGGCCATGCACTCAAAGTAAAAAAACGATCTTTGACTAAGTTTGACTTGGGCACCGACAGTGTCGCCCAGCCTAGATTGGGCAACACGGCCTGTGTCGCCCAGTCGCTTTGTGACCTTTTGTTGACTTTTTTGTTGCGACAATAGGTATGTCACTTTGACGACACGGCTAGTGTCACCCAAATTTTTTACTTTCAAATTTTGACTTTTTTATTGGGGATTTGCTTGCTACGCGTACTTATCTTTCCCAATGAGTTTTGACCCCTATAAGGCCTCTTTTTGTGGTCATTTGATAGGAGAGAGAGAGAGAGAGAGAGAGAGAGAGAGAGAGAGAGAGAGAGAGAGAGAGAGAGAGAGAGAGAGAGAGAGAGAGAGAGAGAACTTGGGATAGGCACAGAATACAATTAAGGATAGAGATAGAAAACTCAAAAAGAAGAGAAACCCTAAGGAGAGCTTCAAGAAACCACCAGCTTCCTGGAATTTCAACCCTTAAGCCTAAGAGAGCCTAGATCTAAGACACCTAGAACCATCTATAGGGCACAACCACCCTATACTGAAGAGACTTGCTGGCTAATATCTGGATCAGAGAGACAAAAGAGGGCAGGTTCTGATATGGGCGAGCCCTAAAAGGCTCGGGAGTCCCCGGACATCCAGCTCATTTCGGTATCATTTTCTTCCATTTTATCTCTTTTGATTTTATTGTTTTCATTTTATTTTGATCTGTTTGTTTACTTAAAAGTCATATTTTGTAATGTCTTGGATCATGCTGGCTCTGCCACGGATTTGAGAGTAGATCTGCTTGTTTTCAGGTAGATCTGGCCTCAGATCTGAATTCGATTTATCTCACCTTCTCTACTATTTCATTTTCATTATTTTAAGGTATCAGATCTGAGAGATCTGCATTTCCAAATTTGTCAAATTTTGCATCATAAACAGTTTGGCGCCCACCGTGGGGCCTTTCGAGCTTAATCCAAGCACAAAAATATAATTTTTATTCATCGTTTTTCATTGTTTTCAGTCGCAAAAAGTCCTCGAAGTTGGAAATAACCAAGATCCAGGGTTTTGGTGTTGTGAAACCCTGATTTTTTTGGGGGACGCCAGCCGTGTCGCCTGGGCAACACCACCAGTGCAGCCCAAATCCAGGGCGACACTTCCTGTGTTGCCCAAAATCCAAAAGTTTCAGAATCTTAAAATTTTGTAGATCTTTCTGGGGTCTCTTTTGTGACTGTCTACAAAATTTTAGAGCAATTTTTTTTTTGAAAAATACCAAAAAAATATTTTACTGTTCCGTCTGCACTATTTTGTTTTACTCTGTTTTAATTAATTTCATCATAAATATATTTTTTTCCCTACTTCTTCAAAATTTAAAGTAGGATTATTTCATTATTTTTGACAAGGAAAAAATATAAAAAATATATATATATATTTTTTTGGCGACATTAGCTGTGTCGCCCACACTACAAAGGTGACACCACCGGTGTCCCCCAACTTCAAAGGTCCCAGAAAATTTTGGAACCCCATAGGACTGTTCCGGAGCCTTTTGGCTCCCTGTTTACCATGTTCTGGCTTAAAATAAATTTTTAAAAAATATAAAAGAAATATTCTGTTATAGATAGATTTAATCTGTTCATGTCTCTTTTTATTTCATTTTAGTATGTTAATTTTGACTGAAACCATGTTTTCCCTGCTTTCACCATGGTTATTTTAACTGTGTTTCATCAAAGTTAAAAAAGATAAAAAAAATAAAAAAACATATATCGAGGGTTGCTTGCACTCTCCGTGTACCGTGTCCCGTTTGAGTCACTCTCGACTCGGGGTGCGCTCGACTTAGCATGGACTGTGCCTGGTCTCATTGTTCTAAATTTAACTTCTTACGGGTTGCTTACCCCTCCATCTGTACTGTGCTTTGAGTGAGTTTCGCCTCGAAGCGCACATCGCTAGGGACGATCAGTGCTGAGCGCTCACTTATTTCCTTTCTTGTTTTGTGTGCATTGTGTGCTTGAATTTATTTTAATTACATACTTCTTTACACACTGCAGCACACACCGGACCGGGAGTGCCCGGGAAACCAGCAAACAAATATTTCGAAAACCCCCAAAATCCATGTTAACGGTGTGAGGGGCACCTAGTTTAGAGAGTCGAGGCGGTTCGAATTCGTGTAACTTTAATTGTGAGAGCCCCTCCATAATCCTTTTCCTCAAAGCAACTCCACTATAGTAGGACCTGGTGAATATCCTATAACAGGAGGCCAAGACCTATGTGGGGATCTATATCTGCCTAGTCGTATTTTAATAGTTAGGAACCCACTCTCAAGCCAAGCCTACCTATAATCAATCTAGGTCAAACATTTTCGTATGCTTTCTTGCTTATTTCTGATCGGTTAATCTTAAATCTCCGTCCGGACCTGCTTTTGGTTGGAGCTGAACCCTCTAGGTCCAAGTCCAATCTTGTACCTAGCCTAGCCCAAGTCCAAACCTAGGTCCCCTTTTGGTCAGAGCCGAGAGCTCGTTCCTCGCTCATCTTTGATCCAGTCCGGGGCCACACTTGCTTTAATCACCAAAATTCTCTAGGTCCAAGTTCAAGCTTATATCCAGCTTAGCCCAGGTCCGAACCAGGTTAACACCTGGGTCCGAGCCTAGGCCCCCTCTTGGTCCGAGCCGAAGGCTCATTCCTAGTTCATCCTTGATTCAGTTCGAGTCCATACTAGGTCTGATTATCACAACCCTTTAGGTCCAAGCTTAGGCTTGCACCTAGATCAGTACAGGTCCGAACCAGGCTCACACCCAGGTCCAAACCTAGACCCACTCTTGGTCAGAGCCGAGACTCGTACTTATCTAGTCTAGATATTAGTCTAGGTTCTAGCATAGGTCTAAGCATAGAGTTGCCTCTAGAGCTAGACTAGGCTCACCTTAGTTCAGGGTTTGAACCAAAACCCATTTGAGTCTAGCAAGTCTAGATTCTAGTCTAGTCTTAACTTAGGTCTTAGTCAAAGTTTTTCCCCTAGAGTCAGGCTAGGTCTACCCTAAGTCATCGAGTCTAGTTCTTACCTAAGTCTAGATTCCAGAACTCAGCCACAGAGAGTCACCATATCGGTTACTCAAGGCGACCATGATGATTGCTCCACAGGTGACTCTCAACCAAACCTTCCCAAACCCAGGGACCAATATACTACAATCCCTTGGAACTATCAACAGACCTCAGGCCAATCCATTATCCAACATCCAGGTCATCAGTTAGAGGAAGAGTCCCAAGGGTCCACTCCTAGTCCCGAAATCGGTGTGATCCGAAAAGCAAATGCAGCTTGAAAAACTCTGAATAATCAGGAAGTCCGACCAGGCATCGTCCTACAGGGGATTTTAGGTAGCCAAAGTAGAAGTCGAGTGAGGGAAGACGTTCATGCAGCATTTAACGCCAATTCCCACAACTCGAACCAAGATAATCCCGAAGCGCAGCAATCTCAAAACCAAGAACCACCTTAGACTAGGAGATCCAACTCAACCTCGAGCCACTGTAGTACCTCTCATATCATTCTTAACACTGTACGGAGCAGAGGTGTGAGTCCAGACCAACCCTTAGGCGAGGTGAGCGTCCAAGCTGCCCTTAAAAGTTTGATTGACCTAGGTTACACTGTTCATTCCTCATCTCATGGGTCGTTGCCAAACCAACTTGGTGGTATAGGTCAATCCCTAGCACAATCGAGTCAGCCGATTCTTCAATCGGCTCCCTTAGTTCACCTGGTCTAACAAATCGTGCCATTTTCGCAACCGGTGGTGACATCTGTGGGTCAGTATGCCCCTTAGGCACAAATGTATCAAACTATTCTAGTGACCACGACCCATCAACCTTAGGTTCATGCAAGCCCACATTTCCCTCAAATCTCAACCTACCAATCTACACTTGGGAACCCACCGATCGGTGGGCCTACTGGCACGCCAAATACTCATCAAGAAAGCACTTTAAAAACGATGTAGGATATGCTCGTAAGAATGGGCATGCATGAAATTCTACCCCCAAAGGCCGATGATCAAGAGACCCTTGGAGGCATGGAGGACCTTCCCCTGGGATTCGTTGTCCCAGAATTTATGAACTACATGAAATTATACCCCCAAAGGCCTATGATCGAGAGACCCTTGGAGGCATGGAGGACCTTCCCCTGGGATTCGTTGTCCTAGAATTTAGGATCAAGTTTAATGGGAAGAACGATTCAGATGTTGACATCAATGTGTATCTCCTCTCTGTTCGAGCTTTACAAGACAAGCGAGGCCTTGAACTGGAACCAGAGAACGATGTCTTCTCAACCACACATCACTCTAGATGGAATGTTCAACCTATTCGTCTCTCACTACTGATGGCCGACACCAAGATCTCTCTCCCTGGGCGAGCTCAATGCAACGAAAAAAAATTAAAAAGAATCCTTCGAGGATTTTATTCGTCGATTCTGTGAGGCAGCAATTCGGGTCATAGAATGCCTACTGACAGACCTAGCCAAAATCTCTATGGCCATGGAGAATGCTCCTCTTGAATACAAGACCTTTTCAGCCAAGGTCTTATCCCCCATTCCTTCGACTCCATGATCGAGTGGGTGGCATGACATGAAAGGGAAAGAGGGACACCCCTCAGCACCAGGCTCGACAATAAACCAATAACGACTCCCCAAAATAAGAGTAAAAGTAAAAACAAGGGGAAGGCTTCTAGTCAGGTTAATGAGATTGTCTTTAACGGACCGGCTCAGGGTTCAGCCACTTAGCACAAACAGTTGTGGGACCAGCGTCATTGGATTCAACATGGTCGAAAACCTCTAAGGATCAAATTTTGGCTTAAACGGACGTTCTAAGACAAAGTTATGGGTGAAAAATTAAAAAGGGGTAAGCCGCACGCTATTCCCGTGCGGCCTCCCTGCACCAATCTCTATTTAAGGAGACTGGTTTGAACAGTCACGAGTAGCAACTTTGAAGGCTTGTCCCTCACGTTTCTTGAGTCGAATAGTGCTCAACTTTTTCAAGTGTGTTCGTCTCGTTAAGACGAGCATTTTGATATGTGGCAAAACCCGTGACGATGCTCGAGCAGGGAGAAAAACTAAAGAGAAGTTGGCGATTCGTTAAGATAGTTGCAATAAATTCAACAGCGACACACCTCGCTTAAGCTGTCAAGTCGCGACGTTCGCATAACAGATCAACATGAGACCAGTTCTATTACATGCGAAACTCGCACATGATGAATGGTCGAATTTCATGCACGAAGTTGATAAGGTTGCTGCAGATTCCGATAGCCAAAAATCAAGATTCCGGCAAAAAACTCAAGACGACGAAATCTTCGTTCGGGCACCAAATCGAGCTGCATTTGATGCAACACGATTGTGACGGCATGATCAGTGCAAGTCAACAAATAAATAAAGAAACAAACACACTATCGATCGAAAGTTTTCAAGAACTATACAAATTTCAAGTCACATGATCGTGGCCTAAAAAAGCGATTTGTAGCTTGAAGTTGGTATCAAATCGATCGTCATACCGATCCAGACAAAAAATCAATCATCTTTTGACCAAATGGATGCTGGAGCAACCCCGAATCATCCATGAAATATCACGAACGTTCTAGGGCAACAGCAGGGACTGTTTTGAAATTTCATGTATTGTTGAGCTGGGGCAAAACAGTCCTTTTGCACCAATTTTTTATTTTTTTTAATTCAATTAAATTGTAATTATCATCAATTAGGCTTGATTTTGAGATTCCACCCATGTTTGGGCCCAATTCTATAAATACATGTTAAACCTAATTGTAACACGACCCCCTTAGTTTTCATTCTCATGAATAAAAATTGCGAGTTTCACATTGAAATTGTGGGCACGTCTTGCAAAGAGAGAGAGGAGAGAGAAGAAAAATTCAGGTACCCTTTGATGGAGGTAACTTTCTATCTTCTCTATTCTCTCTCTTTCTCTCTCCTCCTCTATTCTCTCTCTTTCTCTCCTCTCTTCTCTCTCTTTCTCTCCTCCTCTCTTCTCTCTCTCCTCTTTCTTTCTCTCTCCTCCCCTTTTATCTCTTTCTCTCCTCTCCTTATCTCTATCTTTCTCTCTCTTCCTTTCCTCATCTATCTCTTTATCTCTCCTCCTCTCTTCTTTCTCTCTCTCTTCCTTACATCTCTCTTTCTCTCTCCTCTCTTTCTTTCTCTCTCCTCTTTTTATTCTCTTTATCTTTTTTTCTCTCTGATCTTTCTTTCCTCTCTTCTCTCTAGTCATGCATGACAGTGGCCATCACCGAGCATGACCTCCTCCTTCTCTTAATCTCATGAAACATACACTATGAGCCGGGCCTTAACTCGAGCAGTGGGCCGGGCCTCTGTCCAAGTTCCCCTGTCTCTTCCCATCTATCATAGACGATAGAACCTCATCGTCATCCATATTTTCTCTCTCTTATCTTTTTTCCGCTGTCATGGACAGTAGATTCTCATCACCATCTATATTTTCTCTCTCCTATCTCTTTCCTCTATCATGGATGGTGGAATCTCATTGTCGTCCATATTTTCTCTCTCCTATCTCTTTCCCTTTGTCATAAATGACAGAACCTCATCACCATCCATGTTTTCTCTCTCTTATCTCTTTCCCTATATCATGGACTGAGGAAACTCATCGTTGTTCATGTTTCTTCCTCTTTTCTCTTTCCTAAGTCATGGATAGCGGAACGTCGTCATCATCCATGTTTTCTCCTCCTTTCTCTCTCCTTTGTCATGGATGGTGGAACCCCATTATTGTCCATGTTTTCTTTTCCCTTCTCTCTCCTTTGTCATGGACGTCGAAACCTCATTATCGTCCATGTTTTCTCTCTCTTCTATCATGGAAGGTGGACCCCTTTGCTGCCCATGTTTTATTCTCCTTTTACTCTCCTCTGTCGTGGATGGTGGAAACTCATCACCGTCCATATTTTATCTCTCCTCTGTCATGGAAGATGGAACCCCATCGCCGTCCATGTTTTCTTCCCTTTCTCTCTCTTCTGTCATGGACGGCGGAATCCCATAGCGGTCCATATTTTCTTCCTTTTCTTTTCCTCTATCATGGACGGTGGAATCCCATCGCTATCTATATTTTCTTTCTTTTCTCTCTCTTTTGTCATGGATGGTAGAACCGCATTATCGTTCATGTATTCTTCTTCTTTCTCTCTCTTTCTTCCCTCTCCTCGATCACGAACGACGGGACCTCATCACTGTCCATTCTCCCTCCCCTTTCTCCCTCTTCTGTCGAGGACGGCAGAACCTTATCACTGTCCATGTTTCTCTTCTTTCTATCTCTTCTTACTTCTTTCTTCTCTTTCTTCGTTCTGTCTCTTCTCCCTTCTCATTCTTCTTCCTCTTTTTTCTCTCCTTTCTTCTCTCCTCTATTCCTTTCTTTTTTTCTCTTTCCTTCTCTTTTTTATTCCCTTATTTTCACTTCTCTCTCTTCTCTTTTCTCTATTCTTCTCTTCCACTTCTCTCTCTTTCTTTCTTTTCTTTTGTCTCTCGTTACTCTCTATTCTCTTTCTTCTCTCTCTCTCCTTTCATATTTTCTCTTCTCCCTCTCTTTCTTCTCTCTCTTCTTTCTTCTTCCTCACTCGTTTGACCAAGGAAGGTTAAGATTAACACTATCATCGTAGACTCATCGTCGAGCAGTATTGCTGCCTTGCCAGTATGAGTTATTGTGCTTGTCTTGCTGCCACGACAAGATAGCCATCGTGTCAGGACTGGTCGGTGATCGTTCTGTCATCGAGTAGTATTACCGTCATGTCGGTCTGAGTTATCGTGCCTGTCTTGTTACCACGCCGGGTAAATCATTTACTGATTTAGCCAATGTGTAAGTCTAGCCACTTGGTCAAATTCTTCTCTTCTTTTTCCTCTATTCTATCTCTTTCTCCCCTTTTCATCATCCCAATTTCTATTCTCTTATTCTTTCCTTCTTCTTTTGAATGCGCATGCCTGTGTGCATTCACCCAAACACATTGTGGGGTCTTGTGGCCCACTTGTCATGTAGAATTAACCGTGTGTGTGTGATTGCAAAAATAGGAGAGTACAAGTCAAGGGAGGCGATTCCAAACCAGCTGAAGAACTGGGGGGCTTTCTGTCGTGATGTAAGAAGGCTCCCACGAGTCAGCTCGAGTGTGTCACAGACCCAAGTGAGGTGTGTCCCGTCTCACATTAAAATTCCTCTCTCATCGGTTGGTATACCTGCCCTTGTTTTCTAACAAGGTTCCCAAAAAAGCGGTCTCAAGTCTTAGATACCCCTGAAACCCAAGACACGTGCCACCAAGTCATCTCGACCTGGAGGGCGAGGGCGAGATCGAGGCACCTAACCAGTCTTCACCACCATGAGTGTCCACAAGTGTCAACCGTAACGCACATTCTTCACCGCCACACATGTTCCTTCTTCACCGTTGTACATGAATCTTCTTCACCGCCGCATGTGTTCCTTAATGCCACGCATGTCCTTCAGGCTACCATGCGTGCCCTTCAGCTTAGCTCCCATGCGTGTTGCCCCACTTTGACTGCTGCGGGTGAACCAGTGAAGCCTCATCCTTCACCCCCAGGGAGTCACACTCACCCCCTTAACCCTCAGTGAAGTTGGCTTCCATTTACCATCCCTCGTTGGCCCACCATCTCCATTTGAGCCCTCTGCTTTTGTATGGCCTTAATCATTTTATCCCCAAGGAGTCAGATTGCCATCCACATACCTATTCCCCATGGAGCTTCTTCACCTACATGGTGACCCATACAATGGTCTAGATGCATGACCCTAAACTGCATGGTCCAAACTATGTGTCCTTAAACTGTAGCGAAGGTCTAGTTGCATGACCTTAAACTACATGGTCCGTGCTGCATGACCCTAAACTGTACAGCCATGGTCTGTACTGTATGACCCTAAACTGCATATTCGTGGTCTAGATACATGACCCTAAACTGCATGGTCCAAACTATACGACCTTAAACTGTAGTGGAGGTCTAGTTGCACGACCTTAAACTACATGGTCCGTGCTGTATGACCCAAAACTGTACAGCCTTGGTCCAGTTGCATGACCCTAAAGTGCAACAATGGTCCAAATTATACGACCTTAAACTATAGCGGAACTCTAAATTGCATGACCTTAAACTGCATGGTCTTAGCTGCATGACTTTAAACTACATAGCTACGGTCCAAGCTATAAGACCTTAAAATTGCAGTGCACGTCTTGGCCACATGATATTAAATTGCTTCGCATAGGTCCCGAAGGCAGGACTTTAAATATGCCTTCACATATGCGCACGTTCCACCCTCATAAATCCCCAGTAAATCCATTTTTCTTCATCACAAGCCAACATTCCCCAGTGAGTCTTACTCACGCTCACAAAATAGTGGCGATCCATCCTGCCATCCATACTTGTCTTCAGCTAGTGGGTCACTATTAGCTACCTTTCACACCAGCACCATCCATCCTCCATAGGCAGCCTCGTGCCATCTCCCAAAAGTGAGTCAAACCACCACCATACTCCCTCCATGGCCTCCACAGACTGTTATTCATCTCCACTGCGGTCCAGCTGTATGACCTTAAACTATAGTACATGTCCTGCCCGCATGACATTAAACTACTTTGCACAAGTCCCAGAGGCATAACCCTAAACACGCTCTCACAAAAACATAAAAAAAAAAAAAAAAAAAAAAAAAAAAAAAAAAAAAACAAATATATATATATATATATATGCAATAAATAACGGGCATGGTGTATACTTGAACAAAGGAATGCCATGAGTAAAAATGATGGACGGGCATGGTCACGAAACCATGAGTAAGAGCGTTCCATGAAAATAAAAACCCAGGCACGGTGAAAACCCGGAAGGGCACCGTGAGTAAAAAATGGAAGAATAAAGGTGGACATGGCATAAGGTCATGGGTAAAAGAGCCACGAATTAAAGGAGGTTGCTGAAAACCGTCTCTACGGTGCCACTTCCCAAGTCCAAGTTAAAACCCATTAAGCGCATTTGGACCAAGAGAGCAAGTTGATGTAGCCCCCGCTTCCATAGGCAGCTTCAGCCATCACTCCCTTCATAACCACAAAAGTATCGTCCAACAAGGTGAGCAGACTTAAAAAGCATCCCCCAACATCCTTCTTCCGTGCTAGGTGAACACGTAGCCCAGTCACCATCCCTTCCTCAATGCAGGGTGAATACGTAGCCTAGTCATCATCCCTTCTTCGATGTTGAGTGAACACGTGGACAAGTCATCATCACAAGGCCATCACAGGTACCATCCAACAAGGTGAGGACTTAAAATACTAATCCCTCCAAACAAACAAAACAGTCTAGGCGAGGGTGAGGACTTCGATAGGATCCCTCAAACAAACAAAACAGTCCACGCGAGGGTGAGGACTTCGATAGGATCTCTCAAACAAACAAAATAGTCCACATGAGGGTGACGATTTTGACAGGATCCCTCAAAAATTTCTATCTATCTTCCTTCTTATTCTCTCTATCTCTTTCTCTATTTCTCTATCTCTTTATCTCTTTCTCTATCTCTTTCTATTTCTCAATCTCTCTCTCTTCTCTATCTCTTTCTCTATTTTTCTCTCTCTTCCTCTATCTCCCTATTTCTCTTTCTCTATCACCTATCTCTCTTTCTCTTCCTCTCTTCTCTTCTCTTGACATGCACGGTAGTGGCAACACCATGCGTGCACACCTCTCTTATTTCTTTTTCTTTCTCCTGATATGCACAGTAGTGGCAGTGCAGTGCGTGTCCCTCTTCCTCTCTTTCTTTCTTTCTCGTTTCCCTATTAACATGCACGGTAGTGGCAGCACCGTGCATGCCTCTCTTTCTCTATTTCTCTCTCTATCTCTTCATCTATCTCTTTCTTTTCTTCTCCTACGTCTCTGTCTCCCTTCTTAAGTGTTGGGCGAACATGTATCTCAATCATTCTCTTTCTCTCTTCCCCTCTCTCCTGACATGCACAGTAGTGGCAACACCTTGCATGCCTCTCTTTCTCTTTTTCTCTCTCTTCATCTATCTCTTTCTCTTTTATTCTCCTTTGTCTCTTTCTCCCTTCTTCATTGTTGGGCGAACATGTAGCCCAGTCATTCTCTTTCTCTCTTCCTCTCTCTCTCCTGATATGCACAGTAGTGCCAGCATCGTGCATGCCTCTCTTTCTCTCTCTTTTTCTCTCTTCATCTATCTCTCTCTTTTTGTCTCCTTCGTCTCTTTCTCTCTCTTCATCTATCTCTCTCTTTTCGTCTCCTTCGTCTCGTTCTTCTTTTTTCAATGTTGGGAGAACACTTAGCCCAATCATTCTCTTTTTCTCTTCCTCTCTCCTGACATGCACGGTAGTGGCAGCACTGTGCATGTTTCTCTTTCTCTCTTCATCTATCTCTCTCTTCTCTTCTCCTTCATCTCTTTCTCCCTTCTTCAGTGCTAGGCGAACACGTAGCCCAGTCATTCTCTCTCTCTTCCTCTCTCTCTTGACATGCATGGTAGTGGCAGCACCGTGTATGCCTCTCTTTCTCCCTCTTTTCTATCTCTCTCTTTTCTATCTCTCTCTTTTCTTCTCCTTCGTCTCTTTCTCCCTTCTTCAATGTTGGGTGAACACGTAGCTCAGTCGTCATCCCTTCTTCATTACTGGGTGAACACGTAGCCCAGTTAACATCCTTATTCGATGTTGGGTGAACACGTAGCCCAGTCATAATCCTTATTCATCTATTATCACAAGGCCGTCACAGGTGCTGTCCGACAGAGTGAGGACTTAAAATACTAATCCCTCCACATCACAAACAGTCCACGCGAGGGTGAGGACATCGATAGGATCACTCAAAAGTCTCTTCTCCCCCAAAGTCTCCACGAATGGACCTGGGCCAAATGAATCCAAACGTCTTAGCATCCTAGTTAACGCATTGCATGAATATCTCCTCGACGCTAACGTGGTCCTGTGGTTAAGAAGAAAAAAGTAATTAAGCCGAAGGAAATTTTTTGAATGTTTTCCTTCTTGCTTCTCTCGAAGCACAACATTCGGCGGGGCAAGCTGTTTGAACACATTTTTCAGCACCTTGGTCCCCGATGCGAAACAAAGGAGAAGTCGGTCAATAAAGCCCTCACTTACAGTGAAATTTTTGACAAGCATCAAAATTTTCCCAGAACGGGTGAGAATATTCCTAAGGACTTCAAAAAGCTAACTGCCAAGTTTTGTCACAATGCGACATGTCTAAGGCAGTGCAAACAAAGAAAAGTCTTCCGAAAAATCAATCTCCAACACCGTGAAAATGGACCCTATAACTGGAACCCTATTTTTGAAGAGTCAAATAGTTATAGAACCACAACCATTAGATCCGTCATGGTTGAAAATCCGTAGGGGTCAAAGTTCGGCTTAAACAGATGGTCCAAGATAAAGTAATGGGCAAAAGACTGAAAAAGGAGAGGTTGCATGCTATTCTTGTGTGCCCTCCCTGCACCAATCTCCATTAAAGGAGATTGGTTTTCACAGTCACGACCAGCAAGTTTTCGAATCCCATGCATGATGAACGATTAGATTTGGCGTGCAAAGGAGTTAAAGTTGCTAAAAAATTCGATCACCGGAATCCAATTCCGGCCATAAACCCAAGATGGTAAAATCATTCTTCGGACACAAAATCGAGTTGTGTTTATTGCAACGCGATCATGACGGCATGCTCAGTGCAATTCAGCGAAGAAATTAATTGTCATGCCAAGTCGGACAAGAAATTGATCATATTTTGGCCAAATGGGCACCGGAACAACCCCGGATCGGCCTAGGAAAATTGCACGCATGCCATGGGTGCAACAGGGACTGTTTTGGAATTTTATGTATTGTTGACAAAGGCAAAATCATCAATTTGCCTCTATTTTTAGATTTTTCTTTAATTCAAATGAACTGTATTTTTTAGCAATTAGGGTAGAATTTAATCAATCCACCCATGTTTGGGCAAAAGTTTATATATATCACAAGATATCATTATACAAGAGCCCCCACTTTGCTTAATAAAATTTTTTTCTTTCATCATTGTTGGGTCACGTTTTTTGATAGAAAGGAAGGAGAGACAAATTTTTTGATCGGTACCCTTGGGCCTAAGGTGATTTTATCTTTTCTCTCTCCTTTCCTTCTCTCTTTCTCTCTCTTCTCTCCCTCTCTCTTTCTCTCTTTTCTCTCTCCCTCTTTCTTTTTTTTTCTCTCCCCCTTATCTTTGTCTTGCTTGGCGATCCCCACTGCCGAGCACAACATTTTGTTTTTCTCCTCTTTCTCCCTTTCCCCTTGTTGTCTTGTATGGCCACGACCTTCCTGCTCCCTCTTCCTTGTGGTCCCTCACGACCACAACCGTCCCTTCTTCCCTCTTGTGGTCTTGCGGGACCACCAGTTCTCTCTTTTTTTTTTTTCTTCCCTGTGGTCCCTCACGACTTTTTTCTTCCTTGTGGTCCCTCACGACCACAACTGTCCCTTCTTCCCCCTTGTGGTCTTGCAGGACCACCAGTTCTCTCTTTTTTTTTGCCTTTTATTGCTTCATGATCACTTGCTCCCTATGCACAAGGTCCACTTTCTCCTTCTTTTTCTAGTTGTCCCTCTTGTCCACCTCCCTTCTCCTTCTTTTGTTGTGTACCTTCACATGGCCCCTGTTGTACACCCTGGCTTTCCTTTTTTCCCTCTCACGCTCCGTGGTCCCACGCGACCACCATTTCTCAAAACTTTTCTTCTCATCGCTGTGTAAAAACATAACCATATTGCCATTCATGATACCAGCCCCATCGCCGTGTGCAACATACCCCATCGCCGTGCATGACCAAAGCCCATCGCCATGCATGACCAAAACCCATCACCATGCACGACCAAAACCCATCGTCGTGCATTTCTTCTTCCCTTATCTCATCTCCACAGCCGTGCACAACCCACACCTCACAGCCATGCACAACGCACACCTTACAGCCGTTAGCCACCAATTTCTGCCATCTTTTCTCACCTTCACCTCTCTTCAACCTTGCTGTCCATGCTGCCACCATCTCTCATATGCAGCCTCCATCCTTGCTCCACCTCCTTCCACTTAATTTCTCAGCCAGCAAGCTGCTCGAGCCACCACCTCCGTCCTCTCTCTTCGGGCATGTTCAACCCCGCTGCCTGTAACCACCACTCACCTGCTACTCTTCTCTCGCACACCCCATCTCCTTCACCCTCCACTGCTATCTGCATCCAAAGCCCTTGCTCACTCTTTTCTCATCCGGCAGCCACCTCTGCTCCCACTCCTCAATCACACTGCTGTCCCCGCTACCACCCATTAGGCAGCAGCCTAGTTTCTTCCTCCTACTTGTAACTTGCATCTTCTTCTTCACTGCCATCTTGCCACACCCTTCAGCCCATCACTGGCCTACCATCTCCGCCTCTCCCAGTTCCTCTATTTTTCTGAACCTGGTGGCAGCCTAGCTGCCATCACCACTCCTTCTCTCTTGCTCCCTGCAACTTACTTCCCTTGCCTGTCTCTCTTCGCGCGCCCACTTCTCTTTCTTAATCTCTGCTGTTGGCGCCACTTTGCTGCTCTACCTTACTCCACCATCTTTCACCTCCAACTCAGACACCATTCCCGCCATCCTCTCACTATCTCTCTCGCTCACCAGTCCCCTCTCGTTCACCTCTTCGTTAGGCATAATCTTCTCTCCGTGTCTTCCTCCAGCCCTCCACGAACTTTCCTCTGCAACCTCTCGCATTCTCTCTCTAGAACCCCAAATGAAAAACTCACCTCACTGCCTATTCTCATCTTTTCGTTCCTTTTTTTCATTTCGTTTCACCCACCCTTCTTCCAAATTCAAGCCTCCTTCTCTCTCTTAAGCAGGTTTACCTTTTTGTTTATTAGCTAATGTTTCCCCCTTCCATTAAAAAAAAAACCCGATACTGAACCATTTCTCCCCGTTAGCTAAAACATTACTTTTGTAAAAAAAACTTAACTTCCCTCCACCCAAATAAACCAACTCTCTCTCTCTCTCTCCCTACATTAAATTAAAAAAAAAGGAGACACTAATTGACTTTATGTCTCAACTAAAGTTTTCTTTTTCTTTATTTTATTAAACCATCCTATTGTACTTTTTCCACCCCTTCCCTTTTATCTTATTCCATTTTACTCCCTCCTTTCATTTTATTTCATTTACTTCAATTTATTTTCCTTTATTCCATTTATTTTGCTTCACTCATTTTATCCCACCATACTTTACTCTATTCCATCCATTTATTTAATTTTAATTATCTCATTTGATTTTATTTTCTTCCATCCTTTTATTTCATTTTACGCCACTTCCTTTTATTTATTTTACTCCACTTCATTCTATTTTAATCCTAATACCATTTTTTAATTTTATTTTAATTCATCTTTTTCATTTTCATTTCACCTCATTTGACATCATTCTTATTTCATCATCACTTTTATTTCACCTTCGTCTTTTCTAGAAGATCTAGTGAGAGTCAAGCTAGTCTTCACCGCCCCTCTTTCTCTTCTTTGCTTGTTTGACTAGAGGGCAGGCTGAGCCTTGTGCTACCGTGCCAGTCTTGTTATCGAGCAGTTTAGCCACTATGTCGAATTGTATTGCCGTACCCGTCTAGCTGCCACGTTAGACTAGCCATTGCGCCAGACTAGCTGTCGTGCCAGTCTTGTCGAGCAGTTTAACCGCCGTGCCGGTCTGAGTCACCATGTATGTTTAGCTTCCACACCAGACTAGTCGTTGCACCAAGCTGGTAGGTGTTGGTTTTTGTCATTGAGCAGTATTGCCGCCATGCCAGTCTGAGTTACCGTGCTCGTCTTGCTGCCACGTCAGACTATCCATCGTGCCAGGCTGGTCGGTGTTGGTTCTATAGTCGAGTAGTATTGCCGTTGTGCCAATTTGAGTTACCGTGCCCGTCTTGCTACCATGTCAATTTAGTCACCTTGCTGGCTTTTCCATTGTGCCAGCCTAGCCTCCTGGTCAAACTTCTCTCACTTTCGCTTCTCATATCTCTTTTCTTTTCTTCTCTTCTCTTCTCTCGTCTTTTTCGTCTGTTTGGAAGGTTTAGATAGAGTTAAGCTAACCTTAGCCTTGTCTCTTATTCCTCTTCCTCTCTCTTTTAAAGACAAACACTTCCTTTCTCTCTATTTTCCCTTTTTTTATTTCTTTCTTGTAAAATATGTACTGAGAGTCCCTCGCCAAGAAGACTTCGTGAGGCTATCAAATTGACACGTATTCTCTTATGTTCTTTTATATTTCTTTCTTGAGTACACATACACATGTGTGCACTCACCCTGTAACAAGGTGGGGCCTTATGACCTACACCTCTATATCTTTGATGGGTGTGTGTTTGCAGGAAAGGAGAAACAGGTCAAGGGAGGCGACTCCAAACCGGCCATAGGCCAGGGGGCATTACAACATGATCTACGAGGGCACTCATGCTAGCCAGACAGAGCGTGTCACGGACCCACGTGAGGTAAGTCTTGCCTCACGACCTTAATTCCGCTCTCACCGGTTGGTATTCCGACCCACGTCTTCTTTACGTAGTTCCCAATAGAGCGATCTGAAGTCCTGGGTTCTCCTTGAAACCTGAGACACGTGCCACCAGGTCATCTCGACCCGGGGGTGAGATTGAGGCATCTAACCAGTGACCTTCTCCTTCTTCTCTCCCATTCCTATCTCGCATTGTAGTGAGTGTTGCCAGGCACAACCTATTCTTTCTCCTCTCTCCTTTCTGTCTTGCACGGTAGTGCATGCCACCAAGCATGACTTCTCTTTCCCCCCTCTCTTTCTTTATTTGATCAGAGGGTAGGCTGATCCTTGAGCAACCATGTTAGTCTCGACAACGTGCGGCCTAGCCGTTGTGCCGGTCTAGCTATTGTGCTCATCTAACTGTCGTGTTAGATCAGCCGTTATGCCAGACCAACCATCGTGGAAGTCTTGTTGTCGAGCAACTTAGCCGTCGTGTCGATATCATTACCGAGCCCGTCTATCTGTTGCACTAGACTAACTTCGTGCTAGTCTTGACAGTGTGCCAATCTAGCTACCCGATTAAACTTTTCCCCCTTTTCACCTTCACTCATCTGCTT
Source organism: Amborella trichopoda (assembly GCF_054954075.1). Lineage (NCBI taxonomy): Eukaryota > Viridiplantae > Streptophyta > Magnoliopsida > Amborellales > Amborellaceae > Amborella > Amborella trichopoda. The sequence goes on from NC_142339.1 coordinate 31,314,543, forward strand.
TCTTATATCTCACTCAGTTCTTGAGGAGATGCCAGAAGGCTATCAAATTGATACGAACTCGATCATGTCACTTTCCATTTTTCCTTCAGTACACATGCATGTGTGTGCTCACCCTATGACAAGGTGGGGTCCTCAGACCCACTTGTCTGTATTCTAATGTGTGTGTGTGATTCCAAGAAAAGAAGAAAATAAAGCCAAAGAAGGTGATCTCGAACCATTCATAAGTCTAGGCGGCATTCAACGTGATCTAAGAGGGCTCTCATGAGAGCGGGCCCAAGTGCGTCATGGACCCAGATGAGGTAAGTCCCACCTCACACCGTAATTTCTCTCTCACTGGTTGGTAATCCTTCCCATGTCTTCCTCACACGGTTCATGAGAGAGCAGTCTCAAGTCTCAGGTCCACATCGAAGACTAGTCACCAGGTTATCCCGCCCTGAGGATGAGATCGAGGCACCTAACCAGCTTTGTGACTCTACTGGGGACACACTACCCTATAGTTGGATTGTTCTTGTTTGGCTCACCTTTCTTTTAATTCTTGTTCACTTTACACAAACATGTCTTTGGGTTTACCTAACCCTTTCATCCGAGTCGAGGATTTTCTGATCCCCGAACTCATGACCTCACTTCGAGAACAGGTTCCGCGAACCTCACTCCTAACCTTTCTTATGAGCGTTGACCATGTGTCATGCTCTTAGGTCTTGACCTAGGTTGGTGCGAGGAGGGACCTAGAAGTCCCTCACTCCCCATCTTTTAGCCTTGGGTCCAAAGCATCTTGTATGGGTGGCGCGTTAGCCACCACACACAACATGCACCTTGCTACTGACAAGTCACTTTCCGGCCCTACTGCTCAAGGCAGCCAAAAGACAGTCCCATTTCTTCTTGTGCATGGCAGTCCACCTGTCAATGCTTCTGTGGGTCGTCGTAAGGCCGTCCCCCATGATCTACCACATCGGGCCCCTATAACAAGAGGTTCGACACACGAAGGAGGAGGTCCTAAGGCCACCACCTCCCACACATGCATCAGGGCTCATGGTTCACCCACTCGAGCCGCACTTCGAGGCAATCCTCAGGCTGCCCCGAACCATTGTCCGGGTTCGGGTCCTCTTAGACCTAGCTCTATATACTTGATGCATACATATCGCACTACTCGGGGCTGTCGTCTGATTGCGCTTAGCCAAGTACACGAGAGACAATCCCCTGATCGTCCCTCTCAGCACATGCCTGCTCACTCTATGGGGGGTGGTCACAAAGCCACTCCCTCACAAACACATGCTCGCAATCCTCGACCTCTTAAGGCTCGACCCATTGCTCGAGCTCGGGTTAACCCTCAGGTTACCTGAAACCCTTTTGCAAGTGGCACAGACGCGCCACCCCCACGGACAACTCCTAGCTTCTGACTGAAGGGTCACTAGCATAGACTCCTCCCTCGTTTGTCCCCTCTCCTCTCGACTATCCGCTCATGGCCTGGTAGTCAAAGGCCTTCTTCCCCAAGAGTACTATCTTGAGATACCCTCTTCAAACCAGCCCTATATTCAGTGCCCACAAGAGACCTCGGGGCAAGGCCCCCTTGGGAGATGAGATCTTCCATTCCCTATCTCTCCCCAAGCCAAGGCAGAAGCCTGAGCTGACCCCGATTTGTGGCCCACATTCCCTGCCACATCTCATGGAGATGACTCGCTCATGTTTGAAGAAAGTGGACCTTTCGCAATCACGGTTGGAGTCTCAGTTCTTGAGGGAAGTACATTAGAACTTGAGAGTCAAGCATGCCTGAGGCCTACGAATAGTTCCGACATAGGAAGTCAGGACACATGGGGAAAGTAAGCCCGTCTATCCCTTGGTTGAGAACAACTACAGGTTGCGACAGAGCTTCAGAAGGAGGAAGCATGCACGGTTGTTAACGTCGTAGGAGGCGACCCAATCGTGCAACACTTGCATTCCCAAGATCGTCGTGAGCCAGTCCTGACTAGGTCAGTGTACAAGGGTCAATCTCAGTCAGGGCATGTTGAACCCTTACTGATTGACTTGCCTTACCCAGTCTGAAGAATGCGCCAGACCTTGACAATACAAGAGACCAATCCTCTTGAGGAAACTGTCAACGTGATGTTTGTCAATGAGCCCACTGATGATCAAGAAGACCGCATGAATAGGTTCGAAGACATGATCTGCAAGATGATGAAGAAGATTGACCAAATAGAGAGTGCACGACCTCCTGAGAACTCATCTCACCAGGAAGCCAATTCTCCTCATCCGCCTAATCCGGTCCCGAGGCAGTCATATCCTGTCCATGACCATTCCTTCTCTCCACAGGTCTCTTAAACCGACATTGATGCCATAGTCACCCGTAGTTTGTGAGGAAGGCAAATCCCAAGTGTACAAGCTACGACGCTCTATCGGAAACCCTATCCATCTTATATCGACCAGCTCTCGTTTCCCCTAAATTATCAGAAGGGGAAACTCCCACTCTTCAACGACACAAGTTGGCCTCACAGCATATCGCCCACTTCTATTCAGTGTGTCAGGAGACGACAGCTGATAGGAGACTTCTTCTCCATCAGTTTGTTGAAACCCTTGACAGGTCGACATTCAAGTGGTATGCTAGACTTCCACCAGCCTCAGTGCAGACCTGAGAAGAAATGGATCAATTGTTCTACAAGTGTTTCTATGAGGCTGAGAGAGATGTTAAGACTATCGAACTTCTCACATTGACCCAGAACCTAGATGAGCTAGTCGATCAGTTCATAGTAAGATGGAAAGACTTAGCTGCGTTCCAAGCTAGCCTTATGCCAGAAATTGATGCAGTCCAAACATGTGTGTGCATCATGTGACTGAAAATCTCCCTACATGTTGAAGCATCAAACGTGACCTCTATATCAGACCTAATTTCCAAAGTAGTCTGAATAAAGAGTCTCTTTAAGCATCATGGAAAGCTCCAAACTCCAGCATCAAGTGGAGAAAGCAATCAGAGTTCAAACAATAGTTGCAACAATTCTCGGGGCAGTCAACAAAAAGGCATGATTAGTGCTACTGTTACTATCACAGACCCCAAGAAGGCCACACCTCAAACCCTGGATTTCTCTAAGGGGGTGAACTCTCCAAATGCTCAAGGGATACCACATGCAGGATAGAAAACCCAGTCCTACAATAACGTGCCTCCACCTCGGAATCTTTATGGGAAGGATTACTAAGAGGAGCAGAATAAGAAGGTATATCGTTTCGATAGGGAGTGGGTTCCAGCTCTACTTCGAATGTTGGTTGAGCAACAGATGATTACCTTGGTTGAGGTGAAAAGTCCAAAAGATGCTGACTTTGCCAATCACAAGAGATATTGCACATATCACAGAATGTTGGGGCATCCTGTTCAAGACTATGTCACCCTCAAAGACAACATCGAGGCTTTAATTCAAAAGGTGTAGATACACCTTGATAGCCTCAAGAAGGCACTTGGGGCAGTTGAAGCATCTCACATGGTAACAGCTCAAGAAGAAGTTCAGCAAATATATCGGCTTGATGAGCTACCACCATACCTTCTTCAAGCATTATTCTGCATGATGCTTCAATTCAGGGTCATCACACCAAAGATGTCAAGACAACTTGAAAGCCTTGCTAAAGGGATTGAAAACCTTTGGTGTCCATATCACCAGATTTGAGGTCAAAACCTGAGAATATGTTTTGGCTTTCAACCTATAATATTAAAGGAAGTATGAGATGGGCGTTATGTTATCTCTATCTTAGAGGATCATGCTCAACCCACTTAACTATCAACACAAGAGGTCACTCAGACCGAAATCCCTTGTGTTGACACACTGCTCGAACCTTCTGACTTTGACGAACCCTCAATGTCCCGGTCATGGCAGGTCAATCGAGGACGAATCAAGATGAAATCCATGAAGAGGGATGTTGTTCGCCAAACAAGGTCAGTCCCTGGGCCTCGTGAACCTGATCATCCTGCATCTGTTCCAAAAATGGTCGAAGGAGATGAGCACCAAGAGCTGCTCATCGAAGAAGGAAACTCTCTCAAACCCAGTCTGAGGTCGAGTTCCTTAGGCTTCTTCCTATTTTTTCAAATTTTCAAGACTTCTTCCCTAAGTTAGTTATTGTTGTTTGAAGATATTTTTCAGCACCATGGGTCCCCGATGTGAAATAAAAGAGCAAAGCCGATCAATAAAGCTTAATAAGTAGTGGAAATTTTGACAATATCAGACTGGCCCCAAAACAAGTCAAAATCTTCATATGGACTCCTAAAAGCCTCTTGCCAAGTTTCGTCGCATTCCGACATCTTTAAGGTAGTGCAGACTGAGAAACAGTTCCATCACGGCGCTTGCTTAATAGATTTATATGAGACCAGTTCCATCGTATGCGTAAGGTTTAGGGCTATCTTTGGTCTGAACCTTGTACATGATGAACGGTTGTATTTCACACAAGAAGACGATAAAGTGACTATAAATTTTGTTGTCGAATTCTGGCCAAAACTCCAAAGTTGCAAAATCTTCGTCCGAGCACGAAATCGAGGTGCGTTGTTGCCACACAATTGTGACAATATGCTCAGTGCAATTTAGCAAATAAATCGAATAAAAACATCAAGATGAAGATGCACTATCAATCAAAAGTTTTCAAGATCTATTCAAATTTCAAGTTAGGTGATCATTCCTTTAAAGTGTGATTCGTGGCTTAAAATTATTTTGCATCGACCCCCACACAATGGCAATCATTTCTTGTTCATTTAGATGCTGGATCGTCAATGGATCGTCTGAGAAGAATCAAGAACGTCCCTAGTTCTCAGTAGGGACTGTTTTGAAATTTCTTCAATTGTTAGGAAGGGGAAAATCAATCATTTTACACCCTAGTTTCTTTTTTTTAATTCAAATAAACCTTAATTATCATCAATCAGGGTTAGTTTTAAGTGATCCACCCATGTTTTAACCCTAGTCTATAAATAGACGCTACCTCTTATTGTAAAGGGATCATCTCTCAGTATAAACAGATCTCTCTTTAAGACCCACAGAGACTCCTTTGATGAATAAAAATTCTTTTTGAAGAGCACGAGTTGGGTCAGGTTTCTTCTTTGAAGAGAAAGAGAAGAGAGATAAAGTTTAGAGCGGTACCCCTCCTACCTTCAAGGTAATTTCTCTCGCTGGTTTTCTTTTCCTCTCTTCTTCCCTCTCTCCTTCTCTTTCTTCTTTGTCTTCTCTGCTGAGTCTTTCTTAGAGGTCATGCACGGTAGTGGCAGTGTTGTGCATGCCTCTTTCTTTCTTCCTCATCCTGTGACTTCGTAGGTCGTGCATGGCGATGGCAGCGCCGTGCGTGAGCTACTCTCTCTCTCTCTCTCTCTCTCTCTCTCTCTTTATTCGTTTCTTTTCTTCAACATGGTTTGCACACGACGTCAGTTGTCGTTGTGTGTAACGCAGTCTGAAGGGACACACGGTGAGCCGGGCCACCCTCAAGCAGTGGGTCAAGTTCTTGTTTCGATTCCAAGATTGACGTCACACATGATGATGTATATCGTCGACGTCATGCTATCTTTCTTTCCTCTTACGAGTTGCAGACGGTGATGTCTATCACCGCCTGTTAGGGTCTCACACATGCTTCACGTCTATCGTAGACGGCGATACGTAATGCCGTCAGTGGGCTTCTCTTGCACCCAGTGCCTATCGCCACTCGTGAAGGGTCACAATGATGCTTATCGCCGTCCACAGGCTTCTCTTGCGCCCTGTGTTAATCACAGACATCGATTCATATCGCTGCTCGGGAAGGTTCGTGATGATTCCAATTGCTGTCCAAAGGCTTCTCATGTGCCCTGCGCCTATCGCAAACGACGATGCCTATCGCCGTCCGTAAAGGGTCGTGGCGATGCCTATTGCCATCTGAAGGCTTCTTTCGTGTGCTCTGTACCTATCACCGCCCACGAAGGATCGTAGCAAGACCTATTGCCTCCCGCAAGCTTCTTTTGTGCGCTCTGTGCCTATCACAGATGGGGATACTTATCACCGCTTGTAAATGGTTCTGCAGTCGATGGTGATGGCTAACGCCATCTGCAATTCTTTTCTCGCCCTTCTACAACGAGCAACAGTGTTCAACGCCGTCCAGGGGCCACGACACTGTTACTCCACGGCTATGAAAGGTGGTGTCTAATGCTGCCGGGACCTTCCCCCTTCATCGTCTCACTGTTTGAACTCATTTTTCAGCACCTTGATCCCTAATGTGGAATAAAGAAGGAAGAAGTCAAGAAAGCCTACAAAATAAGTAGAAATTTTGACAGTCCCATAATTACCTCAAAATTTGTCAAGATCTTCATCATCACTCCAGAAGGACACCTGCCAAGTTTCATCACGATCAGACATGTCTAAGGTAGTAAATACAAAGAAATAATTTCAAAAAAATTGGCCTCTCGCACCCTAAAATAGACAATGTAACTAGAACTATATTTTTGATACGCCAAACAGTTGTTGAACCACCGCCATTCACTCTGACACGGTCAGAAACCCATATGGGTCCAGTTTTGACTTAATCAGGCATTCCTGGACAAAGTTAGGGGTAAAATACCGAAAAGGGGTAGGTTGCACACTATTCCCATGTGGCCACCCGGCATCAAGTGGTTGTTTTTACAGTCATGGGCAGTCACTATTGGGGTCTATATCTCACTCGATCCCAGTCCGATCGCACTTAAATTTGGTGAGCATGTTCATCTCATCAAGACGAGCGATTCGATATGTGGTACGCCCCTAGACGATGTCCGAGTAGGGAGAAAAACTTGAGAGAAGTTGCTAATCCGTGAAGAAAGTTGTAAACAATTCAACGGCAACACGCCCCACTTCGACGGCTACATCACGATGCTCGGATACCCGATTGACATGAAACCAATTGCATTATGTGCATAAGGTCCGTGGTCATCTCTGGTCCGAACCTCACGTACGATGAACGGTTAGATGTAACACACAGAGGCATCAAAACTGTTGTAAATAGCAGCGGTCGAATTGCAAGATTTCGGTCAAAAACTCAAGACGACCAAATCTTCTTCTGGACACGAAATCACGCTGTGTTTGTTGCAACGTGATAGTGACGACATGTCAGTGTGATTCAATGAAGAAATCATGAAGAAACATCAAGTAACGAGCGTATAATTGATCCAAGTTTTCAAGATTCATCCAAAATTCAAGTTTCATGATCACGGCTTAAAAACATGATTCATGGCTTGAAGTTGGTATCAAATCAATTGTCATGCCGAGCTAAACAAGAAAATAATCATCTTTCGATCAAATGGGCATCAGAACAACCCCGGATTAGTTAAGGAAGATCACGTAAGTTCTCGGCTAGTAGTAAGAACTGCTGAAATTCGACACATTGTTGGGCAGGGGCAAAACAATCCTTTTGTACCAATTTTTAGTGTTTCTTTTAATTCAATTAAATTGTAATTATGTTCAATTTTAGGTTGTTTTGAGAGTACACCCATATTATAGCCCAATTCTATATAAGCATGCAAAGCCAAATTGTAAAGGACCTTTGATTCATTTCACACAATGATAAATAAAATTTCAATTTCCTCTTGAACTTGTGGGTATGTCTTGGAGAGAGGGAGAGGAGAGAGAAGAAAAGGGCCGGTATCCTTCGTTAAGGTAACTTTCTCTTTCATCCTCTCTCTATCCTCTTCTCTTTCTCTCTCGTCCTTTCTTTTTCTCTCCTCATGTCCATCTCTCCTCCTCTCTTTCTCTCTCCTCCTCTCTATCTCTCCTCCTCTCTTTCTCTCTCCTCATCTCTCTCTTCTTCTCATCCATATCCCTCTCGCTCTTTTTCTCATATTTATCACTCCTTCTCTCTCTTGTTCTCATCCTTTTCTCTCTTTCTCTCTCTTCTTCTCATCCTTATCTCTCTTTCTCTCTCTTCTTCTCATCTCTATCTATCTTTCTCTCCATTCTTCTCATCTTTATCTGTCTCTCTCTTCTTCTCATCATTACCTCTCTTTTTGGTAACACAGTCGGCAAAGCTTAATGTCGAATGCATCTTCTCTCTCTTCTCGTCTAACACAATCGATGAAGCTTAACGTTGACTGTATCTTCTCTCTTTTCTCCGTCCAATATAGTTGACGAAGCCTAGTGTCGACTGCATCCTCTATCTCTTCTCTATCCAACACAGTTGGTGAAGCCTAGCATCGACCCTATCCTCTTTCTCTTCTTTGTCCAACACAGTCGACGAAGCATAGCACCGACTGCATCCTCTCTCTTCTCATCTAAAAACGTTGGTGAAACTCAGTGCCGACTGCATCCTCTCTCTCTTCTAGTCCAACACAGTTAGTGAAGCCTAGCACCAACTGTCTAACACAGTCGGTAAAACTCATCATCAACTGCATCCTCTCTGCTCTTGGTCTATCATAGTCGACGAAGCCTAACGCAGAGTACATCCTCTCTCTCTTCTCGTCTAACACAATTGATGAAGCCTAACGTCGAATGTATCTTCTCTCTCTTCTTTGTTTAGCACAGTTGGTGACACTCAGTGCCAACTGCATTACCTCTCTCTTCTTTGTCTAACCCAATCGACGACGCTCAATGCTGATTGAGTCCTCTTCCTCGTCTTTGCCTAATACAGCCAGTGACGCCTAGTGTCGTCTGTGTTTTTCTCTCTTCCCTCATAGTCTTCTTTTTCTTTCTTTCTCTTCCCACTCCTTTCTTTTCTCTTCTTCTCTTATCTTACTCTTCATATGTTTTTTCTTTATGATATCTGTTATTTCTGTTATTCTTTCATTTGATTAAAGAGGGGCTAAGATTAGCCTATCATGATAGTCTATTGTCTAGCCACAATGTTGTTGTGCCATAAGTACTGTGCCCGCTTTATTACCACGAAAGAATAACCGTCGTGTCTAGCTAATCAATATCAGTATTAACGTCTAGTAGTAATCCTGTTGCGCCGGTCTGAGTAACCATTGGGGATTTTCTCATTCCCTCATTCGTGAGTGTCCCCAGGGAACAAGTTCCTTTAACTTCGTTTCCAACCCTTCTTTGAGTAAAGACCTTGGGTCTAGCTCCCAGGTCTTAACCTGGATTGACGTGAGGAGGGACCTAACTCCCCATCTCCTTGCTCTGGTGGAACCTCCACCAAAGCACCCAGCATAGGTGGTGCACAGGCCACCGCTCACAGCATGCACCCAGCCACTGAAAAGTCTTTTGTCGGTAGTATTGCTAAGGTACATCGGAAGGCTGCCCAGTCCCTCTATGTAAAAGGCAAGCAAGTTGCCTTTGCATCTGTGGGTCGTCGCAAGGCTACCCCCCATATTCCTGGACCACAACAAGTCTCTCTCCCTAGGGGCTCAACATATAGAGCCGAAGACCCTGTGACCTCCATGCCTCACACACCACAAGGCTCATGGGTCACCGACTCGAGCCACACCTCGGGGCAACCCTTGTGCTACCTCGAGTCAGCATCTAGGGTCAAACCTCGCAAGGCCAGGTCCTGCACACGCTGCTCACACGCATCCCACTACTCAGGGCATTGCCGTCATTACGCCAACTCGAGTACACAGGAGACAACCTCCTCGACCTCCTACTCAGCACACACAATGCACCCTATAAGGGGTAGGCCTCCACCAATTCCCTTACAGACCCCCGCTCGTAGTTCTCGGCCTCTTAAGGCCAGACCACTTGCTCGAGCTCGGACTGACCCCCAGGTCACCGTGATCCTTCTTCAAGGGGAGCACATGCGTTGCCATTTCAGACAGCCCCTCGCCCTCGACTCAGGCGTCCTCATGAGTCAACCATGATTTTCCCTGCTCCTCCTTCTTCGAGCAAGCACCTTCAACATTGGTACTCGAAGACCTTCCCCAAGAGTACCATCCTGAACCAGCCTCGTCATTTTGCTCATGTCTTTGGAGCCCACAAGAGAGCTCGAGACAAAGACCGGATGGAAGATCAAGTCTTTCATCCTCCCCGACCCAAGATGACTCTGGTCCCTGGTCCTCATCTTTTGCGGCACCGGATGGAGACAACTCTCTCTTATGCAAGAAGAGCCGCCCAGTCGTAGTCCCGATCGCTATTTTGGAGTGAGGTCCATCAAGACCTCGAGGATAAACGCGATAGGGGCCCGCGAATTCTCACTAAGAAAGTTATCGAGGCTATCGGGGCAACCAGCTATGATGGCCCTCTTCGCTTGAACCCCTTCTACCCTCTTCATGTGACGAAGCATGAAGAAAAGCTCCATGAGCCCTGCAATGTGGTTAATGTTGTAGAAAGTGACTCAGCCCCTTGTCAGCCACAGTCTCAAGACCATCGAGAACCAGTCGTCACGCGATCGACATACAAAAGTTGAGTTCAGTCACGGAACACTTCCCCCTACTGACTGATCTGCTGCGTGTGACCCATCAAGCTTGCCAGCCCTCCACGCAGCTAGGGTTGACCCCCTTGAAGAAACAGTCAGTGTGATGGGTATAGATGAACCTGACTCATAGGAAAACTGCATGAACAAGTTTTGAGGATACGGTACGCTCGATGATGAAAAATATCGATCATATAGACCTCGCACGCCAATTAGCTAACCATGAGGTCAATTCCCATCACTCTGATGGTGCACCTACAAGGCAACCCCTTCCCTCTGCCTCATAGGACAATTCTGTCCCTCACCCCATCTCACAGGCAGACATCGATGCTATGGTGACCCATAGCTTAAAGAACAGGCAAATTTCAGGGATACAAGGCGCAACGACTTGTCGAAGGCCGTACCCTTCATATATTGACCAGGTGTCGTTTCCCTCAGATTACAAGAAAGGGAAGTTTCCCCTATTCAACAGGACCATGTCCCCGAATCAGCATATCGGCCACTTTCAGGCAGCATGTCGAGAAACAATGGCTGATGGGAGACTCGTTCTCAGTCAATTTCTTGAAATCTTTAATGGCCCAACTTTTCAATGGTATGCACGACTTCCCTCGAACTCGATACATACATGGGAGGAAATGGAAAAACTGTTCTATCAACGCTTCTATGAGGTCAAGAGAGAGATTCAAATCATCAAAACCTGATTCAAGACCCTGATGAGCCCACGGACCAGTTCATATCAAGATGGAGAAATTTGGCTGCTCGCCATCCTAATTCTATGCCTGGGAAGGAAGCAGTCCAAACATGCGTGCGGAACATGGGACCTAAGATCGCTCTACATGTCGAGGCCTCTAATCCGACCTCCATGTCAGAATTGATCACTAAATTAGTCCGCATAGAAAGTTTATCACACCACCATGGCGGGTCACGACATTGGTCTGTAAGCTCAACAAACAACCGGGGCCATGGTAGGTCTCGAAAAAACACACATGGCAGCCAATAGAAAGGAGTAATCCGTGCAGCCATCACGGTCACTGATCCAAAGAAGACTTCCTCTCAAACATTGGACCTCTCTAAGGGATGGGCACAACGAAGACAGCTCCCCAGGCAGGCAGACAACAACAGTCGTACAACTGAGTACGTCCACCTGCCAACCTAGATTATTTCACCAGGCATAGGATCAAGGTCTACCCCTTTGAGAAGGAATGGGTCCCTGTGTTGTTCCGGTTATTATTGGAACATAATATGATTTAGATTCCAGAAGCCAAGTTCCCTGAGCAAGCTGGCCTTGACACTCTAGTGAATTACTGTGCTTACCATTGAACGATCAATCATCCCATGGATGACTACTACACGTTAAAAGATATTATCGAGGCCCTGATTCAAAAGCGTCAGATAATGAAGCCTCCCATGAAGTAACCGTCTAAAAAGAAGTTGAAGCCCTTGGCATCCTTCACGCCTTCTTTGTTATAAAGACTTAGGAAGGCATAATCACACTGAAGCAGGCAAGGCAACCCCGACGTCTTGCAAAGGGGACCGAGGACCGTTGGTGCCCCTATAACCAGATATGGGGTCACTAACTGTGGGAATGCACCAGTTTCCATGATATATTCACAAAGAAAATGCCAGAATGTTAGGAGTTATACAATGTCCCAGTAAGTGACCCCCAAGCCACTGTTCCTCCAATGCAAGAGGACCTCCCAACACATGACCTTCCTAATAACGATTCAGACTCTACTGAACCCTTGACTTCCCATAAATGGGTAGTCCACCATGGGCAAAGCAGACTCAAGTACTTAAGATGAGAAGCAGTTTGCCAAGATAAGGTCCTTCACAATCCTAGTGAGATGAATCAAACACCACCTCAGAAAACTAGTAGGAGACGGGCACCAAGGGTTGCTTGTCGATAAAACAAGACGGTTCAATCGCCACTTGAGCAAGAATTTCTCAGGCCCCTTCCCCCACTGCCAACTTTATTGAATTTCATCCGTGGCATTATCCTACTTCCTTCTCATCCAGAGGACCTCCCAGAGTCATCTTCCACTGAGAGCACATCCATTGAGGGTGACGACGTTAAAAGCACTCCCCAACAGTCTAAGCATGGGAAAGACCTAAAAGATCCACTGCACACATCTAACCCTGGTGATGACGTGTAAAGCTGCCCAGATCGGTCTGATGAGGGGAATGACCTTAAAAGTCCCCTACCTTCTAACCCATATCCTTCTTCTTCTTTTGCTTCTCATCCTTCCTCTTTTATTTCTTCTGCATGTACAACCTCGATATGCCCGGACTTCGAGGCTCTCGACAGAGAATTCGAAGGGATCAACATACGCAGGATGCAATGGAAATGATTGAGAAAGACCCTGGCATAGGCAGCAGGATTCTTAACAGTTGCCGATGCACTGACAGCTAAAGCCATGACAAAGCCACCTTCTTCGAAGAAGCACAAAAATGCGAAGCCAAAGAAACCCCAGTGGCCCCCTGAGCCCGACTTTGAGCAGAGACTGAGAGAGTCAAGAGGGCAAAGTTTCTACTCTCGGGAAGCTTGCCACATGGTACAAATATCAGGAGCAACACCCATCATGAGGTAGATAAATCTCAGATCGGGGAGGACGCTGCAACCTCCACTGCAGAAGTCAGACCCCTTGAAGTTCCCTTGTCCACCATTGCCCCCTAATACAAAGACTAATCTGTCTATCTTATAGCTCCTTAGGCTCCTTCTCAATCCCAATACCTCAAACAATCCACTTATTCTCCAATTCCTTAGGACACCTCTGATCGCATATACTTAATCACTTCCAAAACCTCAAACCTCTATCACCCGAACTAAGCTTGTTGTGCAATTGAGTTAGCCAGCAGGTCAAAATAAACCTCTTCCACCCAAACCTGCTCCTAAACCCAACATACCACCCAAACCAATGGCAGGACTAGGAGCACAAGGCCTTGATCAAGAAAATGTGAAATATGTGATAGGACATCTACAAACGCTTCTAGCTCTCCTTAGTATTTACGACACCCTCATGCTATCAAAGGATTACCAGATTGGTTTAGGCTCTCTCTAACCCAAAGGTGTACGAGATTGAAGTAGAACCTATTGAAGTGGACTCGACGATTTTAGAAGGATGTACGCCAATCACCTTTTTAGAGAATAATCACAACTGGGAGAAAAGTTTCATAATCGCCCTCTCTTTATCACTGACGAATTACATGAATGCCCCATCAATCGAATTATGTTAGGTGGAGGGTCGGCAGTCAACCTTACTCCGAGGAGGATCCTTACATAATTAGGGTTAGGGTCCAAAGATCAGGAGGATCCTTACACGATTAGGGTTAGGGTCCAAAGATCTTACTCCGACCCACGTCACAGTTCAATGGTTCAACCAGTCAGAAGAGAAGCAAGCTGACATAATTCGACTTCGTTTTAAGATCTGTGAGCTGAATGATTATGCCAAGTTTCAGGTAATTGACACTGACACTTCCTACAACATTCTTCTCGGTCGGCCATGGCTTCATGACCAGGGGGTGGTTCCATTGACGTTGCACCAATGCTTCAAGTATAGTCGAGATGGGAGAACACATACGGTCTATGCTAATGAAAGACTGTTCCCTGTAGCCGAAACTCACTACGCCGATGCTAAATATTACTTCACAGATCTGGTGTCACCTCAGAAGCTGAATGATGGAGGTCACAAGTCTACAATCAAGACAACATCTTCATCTTATGAAGATGTTGAGGATGTTGGGAGAACATTGGTGAACATGTTCATAGTGGAAGAAAGGCAAGGTAGAATTTTACCTCTAACCCCTATTCATTCTAACATCCCAACCATCATCCCTGAAGAAACTTCTTCTTCACTTGTTAAGGAGTCTTTGCCCTCTTCCCTCAGTTTTGAGCCACCTTGGCCGAAAGATGAACCAGAGATCATTCCGGAGATTGAGCAAGTAGTGAGGAAAGAATTCCCAGCTCCAAACATCACCTATACATCGGACCATCAAAAAGTCTTGCATATCCCGATTGCACTCTTGAAAGCGAAAGTGGCACGTCAACCACCGCGAATATGTTTTCAAAATTCGGTTGTTATAAGTATTAAGGATGCTCCTCGAACCAGTGACCAGCCGAAAGTTCTACTTTTCCCCGATCTGGCAGGCGGAGAACAGTTTGACAAAGGACAGTCTTCTTCCCCTCAAGAGCGGGATCCCCTAGCAGAGTTAAGAAGCAAAGTTCACAGTCTACAGTGCTAATTGCAGGTTATGGGTATTGCTTTGAAACATCTCGAGGAGTTCATGCCAGAGACCAAATGCTATAATGGGTTTGAAGTAAATGCATCACTGATAGAAGCTAAAGCCCCTCCTGATTGGACTATTTACAGTGAATAGGCTCATCAAATGATGAGGAAAATGAATTATGAGCCCTTTGTCAATCAAGCATTAAGAGGAGAAAAAGCAACGACTCCCCATTTTGAAGTTATCCACGCCGCGACAGCCCATCATGGGACTAAACAAGGCCTAGGGTGTTAGCCTCTTGAGACAACAAAAATATTGAGAAGCATTCGAAAAAAGGGGGTACATGCGGTGCAGCAAAGTAAGAAGAGAATGAAATCATGCAACGAAGTCAGTCGGAAGAGAAAAAGTAGCACTTTATTTACGAGTTAAAAAATTTTAACAAGTACTGGTAAAAGAAAAGACATTATCAATAATGATCAATCATCCTATTTCTCTCTGTGCTACACACTATAGGAGAAGTCTCGGTGCCCTAGACACGCTCCTTCAGTTCGGCCACCATTTGAGTCTCCTCCTCCACGCTACAATTTCAGACTCAATGTTGCGATCGAGTTTGGATAAATCTGCAACCAAAGAGGCCTCCATGGCCCTCCTCTGAATCATCTCCGTCTCAAGTCCAACGAATTCCTGCCTCAATATTCGCATCTCCTCTCTGATTTCGATCATTCTCTTGTAGCTGCCTTACGCCTCCCTCTTGAGATCCTGTTGACGACTAGTTATCGTGGCCTTCTTCTCAATGCAAGAATCTATCTTCTCGTGACGACACAAGATCGACTCCTCCAAGGAGGCTAGCCTGCTGATTTTCACGTCATGATGTGGTATTCCCGACCGCCATCTCTCCAACTCATTCAAGGTTGCATCAAAATGGGAAAGGGCTGTTGGTGCACTTCCAATCATAGCGGTCGCAGCAAATTCCCTTAGTTTGGCCAAAGCCTTGCCCATCTCATTGAAAGGCAACTCCCTCAAGCCCTGAAGGCCTGCTCGAAGCATGAATGCAATCATACTAGAAACCCCGCTAACGATGTACCTAGCTTATTGAGATTGCAACAGCTGAAGAAACTTCGGCTTCAAGGGCCGGGCTGGTCAAAGTAATAGCCATCTGAGCCACTGGCTCCTCTGAAATGATGACAAAGCCCAAACCCTCATGCACTTCAAACGCAGAACCCGCCCCAGCCGCAACCTACCTGGATTCTTCAACACCAGTCTCCCAGCCTTGACCCTGGCTTATGGGAACCTCCACTTTTGTCTCAACAGCCTTCAAAGAAACCTGTTCCCCATGCTTCTCACCCTCCTGAACCGCCATATTAGCATTGACTAGTTCAGAAGATGCCTCTTCCCTTGGGCCTTAGCCAATCGCCAATTCATCCTTAGCCATGGTTTCTTCCATCTGGCCTACACCCTCAGTAGCCAGAACCTCAGCCACAAAAATTTCAACCCCTCCATCTTCATGATTTGTGCCCTCAGGGGTAGCGGCCTCTTGGTACTGAGGGGCACCATTAACTACAGGCCCTACTTCTTGAATCACAGCCTCTGCCTCTGTCGGGGAATTAAACCCTCTATGCACAGAGGCCACATCGGCATTAGATTCCTTTCTTAGAGAAGTTGGTTCGGGACCTCCAGCCTCGTCAGTCTCCATCAGAGCTGGCTCTGATTCAGGAACCACCCTTGGACTCAGAGGCGCCTCTCCAATATCGAGAGTCACTTCCCGATCAAAAGGAATAACAATGGGCTCAAAAGGATCATAGTCGTTTGCTTCAGTCACTGAAGAAGAAGAAGATAATTCAGAAGAGACCGAAGATGCTGGAAAAAGTACAAAAGGTGACACAGGTGGAGCTGCTAAATGATCAGAGGAGGAAGAGCTACCTCCTGGTTCTAAGATCACAGGAAGATTGGCACCCCTACACCTCCGAGTACGCCCACTTACTGAAGATGACAAACAAACGTTAGTAGCGATGGAGCGTCTTCTTTTCTTTCCCCCTGTTGAAGAAGGAGCAACCGCTTCATAATTCCCGCCTTGAGGGGGGGCCTCAGCCAATCTATTATGAGGACCACTCCCAATCAACTTGTTCAGGTCCTGTGTGGGACACTTCTCATAATCAGGACCTGTCGGCCCTCATCCCATTAAAATATGGAACTGATTTTATCAAAGACGCTCCCAGTTCTCTGTTTCATGGCTAGAAATTCTGGCTAAAAGTCATCGGCCGCTATCTCTCTAAGGATCCCTAGAGCTTGCCAGTTCGAGGGATATTCCAAGGTGAAGACTTCGCTAGGGGCACGAGGGTCTGCCACTCTCCTCTGTCTGGTCTCTTGGCACCATTTGGCGTTCTCTCCTTTCCAAGGGTGATCTTTATCCCAGTACCCCTTGTTGGTGATTGTCCACTAGTTCGCATAGGCCTTAGTCATTCGTACCCTCTTGCCAAAGTGAGGTAACACATATTTGCTGATTTCTGTTGTTTCTAGACACGTGGACCAAGTGGTCTATATATGCTTTGACAGCCAGCACTCATAGAGAGTCCCAAGCTCTTATGTTCTTTCTGTGTTCACCTTGCCCCGTCACTTTTCAAAAAACATGGAGAAAGGGAAACCTTGATCAAGCCCATGCTAACGGGCGAAGTAGTGGGGGAAATACCCCTCTAGTCTGGCATTGTGTGGAGTCTGCTAAGGTAGAACTCCTCCTCTAATGCTTAAAATGAACATGAGTTCCCTGATGGTTGTTGGAGCACTGTCTAGCTCCTTTCCCAGTTTATCAAAGAAAGCACGATCTTTGAAGCTCCCAAATGGAAATGGGAGCTGCATATTCAAAGAGTCATTCCCAAATAAGCCTTGAGCTTCCACTGGGCTATGAAAGATAACCTTTTGGCCAGCAATCCTCATCTAAAAGGGACACAATTTGTTCCCTGTGCCCTGGCCCCTCACATAAGTGATAGGGAAATAGGCCCTAAACAACCGTACATGTAATGGACGGGGAATAGAGTTTTAGAATCCCCAAGAAATGCCTCTCCTCCTACAATTCCATTCCCTCCCTCTTTGCCTTTGTAAGCCTTTCCACAAGAGATGGCCCCCAAGCCATGGTAAATATTACACAAAACTGGCTAAGCAAGGGCATACTCATGCCATCTTGCCATGTCACAGGCCACATACAATGTGCCTGGACGAATGTCGTCTGCCCATCCAGGGAGCACGAACTTGCACAAAAATAACGCCAAATATATGGCCAAGAAGACACAATCGTCACTGGTCTCGTATTGATACACGGGAGGCGTTCCCTTCACAACTGCCTTCCCTTTTCCTCTTGGAGTACCTTAACCACCTTCGGGATAGTCCCCACAAAATAATTTCACCCATTCAATGAAGGTGACCCGACCATCATTAGCCTTGACATGGATCAACTTGTAAGCCTCAAAAATCTTCTGAAGGCTGACAAGCGGCTCTGCATCCCCCAAGCTAGCACCACCAAAGATGACTGAGTTTTGGGGCACAAACTCGTCATACATAGCCCGGATTATTGGAAGGCTCCTAATAAAATGAAGATCTAGTAAAGAGATTCCTGCTTCCCCATTCCCAAGAAGCCAGATATTGCTAACATGGCTTCATGTCTCCAGTAATACCTTCACAGTGTTGGAGCACCGATCATAGTAGCTAGCCGAACACTGGACCGCTGCTAATAGAGAAGCATATTCAAGACTGCTTCTGTGTGACACCAACACCTTGGCGGTTCAGGAAGAGTATCCCTTCAAGTATTGGTACTCCTCCTGAATTTGGAGGACTTTTATTGACCACATTAGTAGCCCCTTTGCCTTTACCATTCGTTTTCCTAAGGTAGGCAAGTTCTCAATGGAAGCTATGTTTCTGTGCATACAATGAAGGAGCGCCACCCCTTCCTCGATACTAATATTATTGTCGTTACCCTCGCAAACATCAAAACAAACTGGGTCAGTAATAAATGTGACTTTGAGAGGCCACTCTGGTTCGCATACTGGCCTTATTAGCCAAATGGTCTAACCCCTTGATAGAGCCTCACTGGTAAAAACATTGGTACCGACCTCTCCACCCCTTGGAAGCTTCCTTACGTCAGGGATTTGGTAAGAAGAACCAACCATTATAAACGGCTTAGTGGTTTACTCCCAAATCAAAAATTTTTAAGGCACTAGATCAGCGCCGACTGTGAACTCAAACCTTAGCGCCGACTGTGCCTTCTAACCCTTAGTGCCAGCTGTGTCCGCTATCCCTTAGTGTCGACTATGCATGCTAACCCTTAGCGCTGACTGTGTCCACTAATCCTTAGAGCCGACTATATCTGCTAACCTTTAGTGCCGGCTGTGTCTGCTAACCCAACCCTTAGTGCCGGCTGTTCATACAAACCTTAGTGCCAGTTGCATTTGCCAGTTCCTAGCACTGATTGTGTCTGCTAACGTCTAGCGCTGACTGTGTTTAGATCTCTCACAGATGCCACGGATTCTACGGGTGACACCTTGAGCCCTGCTACGCTGCCTGACAATCATTGCCACCTCACAAGAGCGAATGACACTTATTGCCACATCCTTTTGTGTTGCTTGATGGAAAATCCCTACAACCGTTTGCCTACCCTGCGATGATCCACACGCTAGCAACGGTCCACCTTCCTGAGCCCTTCAGTTTCCCGTCGAAAACTCTCTATCGGTGTCGGGAATCCTCTGCAACACCGCCAACAACACTGGGAAACCATTTAAAACCACTGGAAAACTTCTCAAAACTTGCAGAAATACTCATTGCTGCACTTCCCTCCTCTTCTACCCTCGAATACCACGGCTAGAGTTCTCCTGCTTCTCGGAAAACCCCTTGTGCTAAACCAAAAAAATCCTGCAAGTCCACTAATCCCCAACAAAAACTTTTCCTTGGCTTCTCGAAACACTTGATCTCCTGCCAGAAACTTGAAGCTTGTCGGAATCCCACGGCTTGCCGGACCTTCTACTAGGCACCCTCTGCTCACCATTAAAATTTTAAGTTGTTTTTTTCCTTTGGTGAAAAAGTGAAGGAAAATGAGGTTTTACCCCCTTATATAGCAAACAATACCCTCAAACGTCCCTCACAAACTAGGAAATCCAGTCGTGTCCTGGAAAGTCAAACGATAATGGGCCGGGTCAGGCTTTGACCAGAAGCCCGAGGCAACTCTCATCACCACCTGTAAAATTCCATCAAGCGAGCTAGACCAAGTCGAGCTAGGGTCATGGCTCAAATATCAATCCATACCCAACGCTGGCTATGCGGTCGAAGTTACCTAGCACCGGCTATGTATCACTAACCACAGCACCGACTGTGTGCTCGACAACTCAGCACCGATTGTGTCTAAGCGATAATACAACGCCGACCGTGTGTCTAGCAACTTAACACCGGCTGTGTTCAAGCGATAGCACAGGCTGTCCTCAGTGCCGATTGTGTTTTTTGTTTTTTAACAATCCAGTGCCGACTGACTGGTTAATAAGCAGTGTTGGTCGTCTTCAGCGTCAATTGCATTTTCAAAGACTTAGAGCTGGCTGAGTGCTCAAGAAATAATGGTTGATGCACCTGACGCTGTCTGTATTATAAACAGTCTATTGTCACATACTCCAGGCTGAAGCCATGAGTGTCCTATCATTATTATCCCAAGGGAAGTTGCACCTTGACTCTGGCTTACTATATCTGGCAAAGTGGAACCCACTTTGATTAAACTCAGGTCATGACTTCTCATTCTCAGTAAGAAAGCCATATGCATACTACTATCCTTAGTGGATTTGGGGTCGTTTTTACTGTTGCAATCCTCAGTGGTCTTCTTTACACTTAGTTATTTTGTCCTCAAGGATACAAAAGACCCACATTTGTCACCTCTTTCCCAATAAGGTCAGATTTCCTATCTAGACCCCTCATCGGTACTACCTATCTTATCCCCAGGGAGTCAGACTGCTGCCCACATGCCTATTCCCCATAAAGTCTCACCTACATGGTGACCCAAGCCATGGTCCAAACTATATGACCTTAAACTGTAGCGGTGGTCTAAATGCATGACCCAAAACTGCATGGTCCAAACTATATGACCTTAAACTGTAGCAGTAGTCTAGATGCACAATCCTAAACTATATGGTCCAAACTATATGACCTTAAACTGTAGCGGTGGTCTAGATGCGTGAACCTAAACTGCATGGTCCAAACTATACGACCTTAAGCTGTAGCGGTGGTCTAGATGCATGACCCTAAATTGTATGGTCCAAACTATATGACCTTAAACTGTAGTGAAGGTTTAGTTGCACGACCTTAAATTGCATGGTTCTAGTTGCATGACTGTCCAGCTGTATGACCCTAAATCATAGTGCACATCCTGGCCGTATGACGATAAACTGCTTTGCATGGGTCCTGAAGGTATGATCTTAAAACCCGCCCCCACATACGCTCACACACCTTTTACGTGTATCTTCGAGCACGTCTTCCCTAACCGACCCGTTCGTGTGCGCGCACCACCTTCACTACCTTCCCAATGAGTCCATTCCTTTCATCTTCCTATATCATTCCCCAGTGAGTCTTACTCACGCTCACAAAATGGCGAACCATCCCACCACTTATACTCGTCGTAAGCTAGTGGGTTACCACTTTCCACATTCCATCCATACATCATCCATCTTGCATAAGTAACCTAGTGCCATCTCCCCAAAAGTGAGCTAAAACCACTACCATGATCACTCCATGGCCTCTACAGATTTCCATCCATCTCCATTATGCTCCTGCTGTATGACATTAAACCATAGTGCATGTCTTGACTACATGACAATAAACTACTTTGCACAAGTCCCGGAGGCATGACCTTAAACACGCCTTCACAAAAAATAATGGGCATGGTGTATACCTTAATAAGGGAATGCCATGAGTAAAAATGACGAAAGGGCATGGTCATGAAACCATGAGTAAAAGAGTTTCGCGAATAAAAACAAACAGGCACTGTGAAAACCTAAAAGGGCATCATGCGTAAAAATGGAAGAATAAGGATGGACATGGCCGTAAGGTCATGGGTAAAAGAGCCCCAAATAAAAATAATTTGGTGAAAATTGTCTCTACGGCACCGCTTCCCAAGTTCAAGTGAAAATCTGCAAAGGATGCTTGGACCAATAAACAGGTTGATGCAGCACTCGCCTCAACAGGTGGCTTCTGCCCTCACTCAAAAAGAAAAAAATCCCTGGTGTTACACTACTAGGATCGAAAAAATACAAGCTCAAAGGAAAATATTCTTATAGCCTGAGTCCTATTACAAAAAGGACTCGAAAGACAGAAGATTCTCCAAGAAAGCAAGACAAGTCTCATGAAGAAAAGCATCATTCTCAAGAGGTTACAAATACACTCCAAGATGTTGGAGGTGCCTCGAGAAGGCTAATTCAACCATGACTTTAGAGTGGCAATCAGATGATTGTCATAGCTGCAATGTAGTGGGTAGGGGTGGTTATACCCAACGCTGATTATCTCAATAAACTGAGGTACCCTACCTGACAAGGACAACTGGTGCACGACGTAGACGAGCGTTGACAAAAGGCTCTCCAACAGAACAAACAAACAAAAAAGTCACTCTGACTAACCAAAGATGCCTCAAGAATGCTAAGTCAGCCATGACTTTGGAGCGGCAATCAGATGATTGTCGTAGCTGCAAAACAGTGGGTAGGGGTGGTTATACCCAAAGCTGGTTATCTTGATAAACTAAGGTACCCTACCCTCCAAGGACAACTGGTGCACGACGTAGATGAGCGCTGACCAAAGGCTCTTTTTTTGTCTATCCAAGAGAAAGAACCCTAAGCCAAATGGGTACAATGCCCTTCATCATGGCACTCAATTGCCAGATGGGCATGATTTTGACTGACGAGTTCCGTACAAAATGCTCAGTTTCAGAATCACAAACAGTCCACACGAGGGTGAGGACTTTGATAAGAACTCTAAAAAAGTCTCTTCCCCCCTTAAAGTCTCCATGGACGGACCTGCGAACAATGCATCCCTACGTTTGGGCATCCTTGTTGCACCATTGCATGAATCTCCTCGGCGTTCATGTGGTCTTGTGGCTAGGAAGAAAAAAGAAATAAAGCTGAAGGAAATTTTCCAAATCCTTCTCGCTTCTCTTGAAGAGCAACATTCAGTGAGGCAAGCTGTTTGAACGCATTTTTTAGCACCTTGGTCCCTGATGCGGAATAACGAAGGAAGTAGGTCAATAAAGCCTACAAAATAAGTGGAAATTTTGATAGTCTCAAAATTTCCCCAGAGTTGCTCAAGATCTTCATCATCACTCCAAAAGGCCACCTGCCAAGTTTCATTGCAACCAGACATGTCTAAGGTCGTGAACACAAAAAAACAATTTCAGAAAAATTGGCCTTTTGCACCCTGAAATGGACCCTGTAACTAAAACATTATTTTTTGTGCATCAAATAGCTGTGGGACCACCACCATTGAATCTAAAACGGTGTAAAACCCCTATGGGTCAAGTTTTGGCTTAATCGGGCACTCCTGGACAAAGTTAGGGGTAAAACACCGAAAAAGGGTTGGCCGTACACTATTCCCATGTGGCCACCTTGTATCAAAACAACATTAAAATTGGCTATTTTTATAGTCACGGGCAGTCACTTTCGGGGCTCATATCTCACTCGATCCGAGTCGGATTGCGCTCAAATTTGATGAGCATTTCGTCGCATCAAAATAAGTGATTCGATATGTGGTACACCTCGAGACGATGCTCGAGCAGATAGAAAAACTAGAGAGAAGTTGCTGATCCATGAAGAAAGTTGTAGAAATTCAATAGTAGCATGACCCACTCTGGTGGCTAAATCACGATACTTGCATACCCGATCAATAGGTAACCAATTGCATTTTGTGCATAAGGTCGGTGGCCATCTTTAATCTGAACCTCGCATACGATGAACGGTTGGATTTCATACATGAAGGTTTCAAAGCTGCTATAAATTTCGGCCGTCGAATTTTAAGATTTTGGCCAAAAACTCAAGACGACTAAGTCTTCGTCCGGACACGAAATCGAGCCGTGTTTGTTACAATGTGATCGTGATGACATGGTCAGTGTGATTCAATGAATAAATCATTAAGAAACATCAAGGAACGAGCACACAATCGATTTAAAGTTTTTAAGATTCATGCAAAATTCAAGTTTCATGATCATGGCATAAAAACATGATTCTTGGCTCGAAGTTGGTATCAAATCGATTGTCATGCTGAGCCCCACAAGAAAATAATCATCTTTCAATGAAATGGGCATCATAACAACCTCGGATCAATCATGGAAGATCACACACGTTCTCCGGCAGTAGTAGGGACTTTTATGGAATTCCACACATTGTTAACAGTCCTTCTGTACCCATTTTTAGAATTTCTTTTAATTCAATTAAATTGTAATTATTTTCAATTTTAAGTAGTTTTGGGCGTACACTCATGTTTTAGCCCAATTCTACATACGCATGTAAAGGTAAATTGTAAAGGACCTTCGGTTCATGTCACACAACGATCAATAAAATCTCAATTTCCTCATGAACTCATGGGTGCATCTTGGAGAGAGAGAGAGGAGAGAGAAAAAAAGGGTTAATACCCTTCAATAATGTAACTTTCTCTCTCCCCTTTTTCTCTCTCCTCCTCTCTTTCTCTCTCCTCATCTTTATCTCTTTTCCTCTCTTCTCTCCTCGTCTCTATCTCTCCTCTCTATTCTTCTCATCCATATACCTCTTTCTCTTCTTCTCATCTTTATCTCTCTTTCTCTCTCTTCTTCTCATCCCTATCTCTCTTTCTCTCTTCTTCTCATCCATATCTCTCTGTCTCTCTCGTCTTCTCATCTTTATCTATCTTTCTCTCCATTATTCTCATCTTTATCTCTCTCTCTTCTTCTCATATAAATCTCTCTTTTTGCTCTTCGTCTAACACAATTGGTGAACCCTAGCACCGATTACATCTTCTCTCTCTTCTTGTCTAACACAGTCAGTGAAGATTAGTGCCGGCTGAATCTTCGCTCTCTTCTCGTCTAACATAGTGGACAAAGCTTAGCACTGACTGCATCTTTTCTCTCTTCTTTGTCCAACACAGTCGGCGAAGCCTAGCACCGACTGCATCCTCTCTCTCTTTTCTATCCAACACAGTTGGTGAAGCATAGCGTCGACTGCGTCTTCTCTCTCTTCCCTGCCCAACACAGTCGATGAAGCCTAACATCGACTGCATCCTCTCTCTCTTCTCGTCTAACACAGTCGGTAAAACTCAACATTGACTGCATCTTCTCTCTCTTCTTGTCTAACACAGTCGCAGAAGCTTAACGACGACTGCATATTCATTGTCTAACACAGTCGGTGAAACTTCGCACCGACAGCATCCTCTCCGCTCTTGGTCTAACACTATCGGTGAAGCTTAGCACTGATTGTATCGTCTCTCTCTTTTCGTCTAACACAGTCGATGAAGCCTAACGTCGACTACATCTTCTCTCTCTTATATGTTTAACATAATTGGCATCGCTAAGTGCGTACTGCGTTACCTCTCTCTTCTCTGTCTAACCCAGTCGGCGACGCTCAAATACAACCAGCGACGCCTAGCACCGTTTGTGTTTTTCTCTCTTCCCTCATATTCTTCCTTTTCTTTCTTTCTCTTCCCACTCCTTTCTTTTCTCTTCTTCTCTTATCTTACTCTTCTTATGTTTTTTCTTTATGATATTTGTTATTTATATTATTCTTTCGTTTGATTAAAGAGGGGTTCAGATTAGCCTATCATGGTAGTCCTGTTGTCGAGCCGTAATGTTGTTGTGCTAGAATTGTTGTGCCTGTTTTATTGCCACGACAGATTAACCATCATGTCTAACTAGTCAGTATCGGTATTGATGTCTAGTAGTAATCCTGTTGAGCTGGTCTGAGTAACCAAGCCCGTTTTATTACCATGTCAGGCAAATTACTCATCAGCTTAGTCACTGTGTTGATCTCCCCACCTGATCAACTTCTTCTCTCTTCCATCTTTCTTCTCTCATTCTTCTCTTATTCTTTTGAATGTGCGTGCTTGTGTACG
Source organism: Amborella trichopoda (assembly GCF_054954075.1). Classification (NCBI taxonomy): domain Eukaryota; kingdom Viridiplantae; phylum Streptophyta; class Magnoliopsida; order Amborellales; family Amborellaceae; genus Amborella; species Amborella trichopoda. The sequence goes on from NC_142339.1 coordinate 31,340,139, forward strand.
TTCACCAAAGAGGTAAGGTGAGGTTTGTTGACCCACCTACGTTATAATATTTTCCATATGTGTGTGATTACATAAAATAGGAGAATTCAAGCCAAGAGAGGCAATTACGAACCAATTTTATTACTAGGTGTCTTTCTTCGTGATCTAAGAGGGCGTTCATGTGAGCCAGCTAGAGTAAGTCCCGAATCCACCTTAAATTCCTCTCTTATCGGTTGGTAATACGTATCTTTGTTTTCGAATGAGGTTCCCGAGAGAGCGATCTCAAAAGTCCCAGGTCTCCCCGAAACCCAAGATGCATGCCGCCAGATCATCCAGACCTGGAGGGCGAGATCGAGGCACCTAACAACTCACGTATTCTCTTCGTTCGCTTTTCTTCTCTCCTAACTTGACTAAATGATAAACTTGGTCTAGCACTGTCATAGCGGTCTGGTTGTCGAGCAGTATTGTCATCATGCTGGTCTAGAGTATCATGCCCATCTTGCTGCCACACCATATTAGGACGGTCATATCGACCTTGGTTTCGAGTAGTATTACTGTCGCCCCAGTCTGAGCTATCGTGCCCATCTTGCTGCCACTCCGAGTCGGCCACTGTAATGGTCCAGCTATCAGGCTAGGCTTGTCTCCTGGTCAAGTCCTCTTTTCTTTTCTCCTTCTTATTTAAATCCTCTTCTTCATCACCCTAACTTCTCATCTTCTCTGCCATCTGAATGGGCATATCTGTGCATATTTTCCCCAAGGCAAGGGTGGGTTCCTCAACCCACTTATCTTGTAAATTAACCATGTCAGTGCTTTGAATGAAAAAAATAAGATTGCAGGTCAAGGGAGGCGCTTCCGAACCAGCTGAAGCAGCAGGAGAGATTTCTGTCATGATCTAAGAAAGAGCCCGTGGGAGTCAGCCCGAGTAAGTCACAGACCCAGGTGAGGTTGGTCCCCACCTCAAGTTTTAAATTCTTCTCTCACCAGTTGGGCACCTGCCCTTATTCTGTGAACAAGGTTCTCAAGAGAGAGGTCTCAGGTCCTGGGACTTCCGAACTAGAGACATGTGTTACCCGATCACCAAGATTAGGGATCTGGGGAGGCGAGATTGAGGCATCGGAGTAGTTTGGCGACTCCATTGGGGACTTGCTACCCTTTTATCGATTCACACTTGCTTAATCTGCATCACCATTTATTTTCTACACTGCATTCCATGACATTTGGGTTATTCAACTTGTTCATCCGAGTTGGGGATTTTCTCATCTCCGCACACTTGACCGTCTCAGGGAAGCGAGCTTCTCAAGCCTCATTCCCTACACTCATATTGAGTCAGGACTCACAATTCAGCTCACAGGTTCTTTCCTGGATTGGTGCAAGAAGGGACTTAAAGGTCCTTAACTCCTCACTTTCTAGTCCTGTTGGACCCTCCACCAAGGCCCTTCGCATTGGTAGCACGTTTGCTACCACCCACAACACTCACCCTACTATTGGCAAGTCCCTTGCCAGTCATATTATTAAGGTACGTCGAAAGGTTGCCCTGTCCGCTTTTGCGAAAGGCAAGTAGGTTGCCAACGCTCCTGAGGATCGCCGCAAGGCCACGCCGTGTACTCCTTCACCATCCCAAACCTCTATGCCTAGAGGCTCGCTACAGCAAGGCGGAGGTCCTGGGGCCTCCACCTCTTGCACACACTTAAAGGCTCATGGTCCATCCACTCAAACCACACTTTGGGGCAGCTTTCATGCTCTCTTGAGCTCGCATCCAAGGCTAGGCCTTCTCGGGTTGAATCCTACACACGCCATGAAGCTGCATCCTACAGCTTAGGCAGCGCCAGTTCTACACCAGCTTGAGCACATGGGGGTGGACCACTTCTTCCCCCCTCTCAGCACAAACGGCTTCATCCAGTGAGCGATAAGGTCCTACTCTGTCCCTCGCAGACACGAGCTTGTAGGTCTCGACTCCTAAGGTCGAATCAGCTGACCGAGCCTGAGCTGAGCTCCAAGTCACCCTGAAGACTGCCTCCAAAGGTGCACGTGCACCAGCTTCACAACTTCTTCCTTGATCCCGACTCAAGTGGAGTCGCGAGCTAGTTCCTTCTTCCACAACCCTTCCTTTGCCAGGCAAACACCTTAAGACCTAGTACTCAAAGGTTTTCCCTAAGAGTACCATCTTGAGTCAGCCACCTCAGGTCAGCCATGCACCCGAACCTCATAAAGGAATTCGAGGCAAAGGCCTGATGGTAGATATAAGCCTACAGACTCCAAGGCAGCAGCCCCGATTGCCCTCTATCCTTGGACCTCAGTCTCTGCTCCAGCGGATAGACACAACCCTTGCATGCTCAAGAAAGACGGGGAAGTCAAAATCTCAGGCTCAATTTTCCTCAAGATTAAGCAGAAGAGAGGCTTGCAGCTCCTGACTAGAAAGGCCCCTAAGGCAATGGAGCCTACCACTCTTGATGACCTTCTACCTCACAATCCCTTCTTCCCTCTCCGGATTCCATAACCTGAGCAAGAGGTCAAAGAACATTGCTCGGTGGTTACCATCACAAGCAAAGACCGACTGTCAAGAAATCCCGGTCCCAAGACCATCAAGAACTGGTCCTCACATGGTCGGTGTACAAGACTAGAGTCCAATCGGTGTATGCTGAGCCCCTGCAGACCGACTTGCTGCATACAACTCGCCAACCTCGGTAGTCCACTACTCCACCTAACTCTGACCCTCCAGAAGAAATGGTTAGCATCATGGTGATCAACGAGCCAAGTGATGCTCAAGAGGAGCAGATGAATAGGTTCGAGGTGATGATGCAGATCATTATCGAAGAGATGGATCACCTGGAGGCCTCTAGACCCCCTGCTTCTCCTCCTCACCATGAGGCCAACTCCCAGCTTGGAGAGGACGCAACTCCCTGGCAAACTCCCCCATCCGACTCCCAAGACAACTCTGCTCCCCGCATGTTTTTGCAAGCCGATGTAGATGCCATGGTGGCCCACAGTCTTAAGAGTAAGTTCCCGGGCATTCAAGGGGCGCCACTTTAACAAAATCCGTACCCCTCGTATATCGACCAGGTGTCATTTCCCCCAAACTATCAAAAGGGGAAGCTCCACTTATTCAATGGTACTACATTCCCGCACCAGCATACTACTCACTTTCAAGCGGCTTGTCGAGAGATGGCAATTGACAGGCGACTCCTCCTCCGTCAGTTCATCGAGTCTCTCGAAGGGCCAGCCTTCCAGAGGTATGCTCGGCTACCTCCAAGCTCGGTGCACACATGGAAGGAAATGGAGCAATTGTTTTACCAACACTTCTATGAAGTCTAGAGAAATGTGGAAACATCGAGCTCCTCACTCTGACTCAAGAGCCAAGTGAGCCAGTCAATAAATTCATCACCCGATGGAGAGAGTTGCCAGCCTATCATACCACTCCGATGACTGAAAGAGAAGCAGTTCAGGCTTGCATTCGTAATATGCTGCCCGAGATTTCCCGGCACGTCAGAGCTCATCTCTAAAGCAGTTCGTATAGAAGGTCTGTCCAAGCACCATGTTGGATCTAAGCAACAGGCCTCTAACTCGAGAAACGACCAAGGCAATGGCAATTCTCGCTCCAATAATTGAGGCAGCCAGCAAAAAGGGGTGATTAGTGTCACCGTGACTGACACTAAGGAAGTTGCCCCTCAAACCTTGGACCTCTCCAAAGGGGTAGTCACAAACAAGGCACAGACACCTCAGGCAGGAGGCAACCAGTAGTAGTTCTATAACAAGGTCCCGCCCCTTAACAATATAAATCAAAGTGACTATTGGATTCAGCACCAGAACAAGGTGTAACCCTTTGAGAAGGAGTAGGTTCCTGCACTGCTTTGGTTATTACAAGAGCAAAACAAGATCCAGGTGTCGGAGGCGAAATCCCCAGAGCAGGCTGGACAGGAGACCACATGAGAGATACTACACATATCATCGGAGAATAAGCCACCCCACTCAAGAGCGCTATGCGCTCAACAACATTATTGAAACCCTTATTAACAAGGGTCAGATAAAACTCGAAGAGCTAAAGAAAGCATTCAGGGCAACTGCGGCTTCCCACATAGTAACAATCCAAGAGGATGACGAGGCACCCACTATCCTCGTGCACTATTCTCCGTAATGCTCGAAGAAGGTCTCATCATGCCGAAGTCGACAAGGCAGCGTAAGTTTATGCCTCCAAGAATTGAGAACCTCTGGTGTCCGTGTCATTTGATACGAGGCCATGACCTAAGCGAATGCATTGGCTTCCACGAGCTCTTGGCAAAGAAGATGCAGCAGCATCAAGAAGTTCATGGTAACTCAGAAGGACACTCTCAGGTCCCTACTCCACCAGTGCAAGAAGACCTCTCGCCACAAGCTTAGGGAAGTGCGCTAGACCCTCGACTAGGCGATGCTCTAACAGGGTCTTGTCACTTCCAAACCAGTCAGGCAACCTAGGCGTCTTGCTCAGGGTATAGAAAATCTCTAGTGCCCATATCACAAAGTATGGGGCCACGAGCTGAGGGAATACTCTGGGTTTGAAGCTATAATCACAGAGAAGGTACAAAAAGGCCACATTGTTTGTGTCGTTCTCTAAGAATGCTTCCAAGCCATCACTCCCATTCAAGAGGAAATCCCACTACAGGACCCCTATGAGCCTACATTAGACCCTTCAGAGCCCTCGACTTCTCAGCTGTGGGAAGTCTACCATGGACGAAGTAGGCTCAAGTCCCTGATGCGTGAGGTAGTCTGCCAAGCCAGGGCTACTCATCAGCTCGATAGGACCGACGAAACACCTCCCAAGGGATTCAAAAGGAGACGAGCACCTAGGTCAGCTCGTCGAACAAACCACATTCCTCAGCCACCTGTTGAGGAGGAATTTCTCAAGCCCCTTCCTCCACTGCCGACCTTACAGGACTTCATCTCAGGTGCAAGTCGCCTTATCCCTTCATCCGATCAGGTCGATGCCCATAAGTCATCAACAGCTCAGAACCCATCCAATACGAGTGACGGTGTTAAAAGCATCTCTCAATGGTCAGAGCCGGGGCAAGACCTAAAATACCTCCTGCACACATCCAATCCTGGTGACGACGTAAAAGGCTACCCAAAACACTTTAACTCCGCTTCTTCTTCTTCTCCTCCCTCTTCTTCTATCTCTTTCACAAGTACAGTTTGGCAGTGCCCAGCCTTCGACACTCTAAACAGAGAGCTCGAAAGCACAAACATCAGCAGGTCACACCGGAGGCACCTAAGAAAGATGCTCACCCAGGAGGCTGGATTCTTGACAATAGTTGAGGCCCGGGAAGCTCAAGCTGAGACCAAGCAATCTTCAAGCTCCTATTCCAAGGAGGCCTCCCATATGGTGCAGATCTCGAAAGTATCATCCAGCAAGGGGAAAATGAGCCTAAGATTAGGGAAGAAGCTACAACCCACACCTCAGAAGCTCAAGGTCCTCAAGTTTCCTGATCCTTCACTTTTCCCCAAGCCTCAACCTCAAACCTCCACATCCCTAATACAAATCCCTATTACTTACCCATCAGCCAAGATCGCACTGGCCGAACAACAAAGTTAGTCAGTGTCACAAACCAAAACTCAACCAAAACCTGCTCTTAAACCTACCCTACCACATAAACCAGTGACTGGATCAGGAGCGCAAAAGAGTGATGAGGATAATTTGAAATATGACATAGTTGGGCATTTGGAAAAGCTTCCAATCCTTCTAAGTATTTATGATGCCCTTATGCTTTCCAGAGACTACTGTATGGCCATGGTTTAATCCCTTTCTAACCCAGAGGTGTACGAGACTGAAGTGGAACCTATTGAGGTGAACCCAGCCATCTTGAGTGGGTTCTTGGCGATCACCTTTTTTGAAGATGACCTCCACTTAGGAGGAAAATTTCACAATCGCCCCCTCTTCGTGAATGGGGAATTGCATGCCTGCCCTATCAACCGGATTATGCTTAATGGTGGGTCAGCAGTCAACCGGATCCTAAGAAGCATCCTCACGCGATTGGGATTAGGATCTGGTGCCCGCACTCCTACCCATATCACCGTGCAAGGGTTCAACCAATCAGGAGAAAAGCTGGCTGAGACAGTTTGTCTTCTCCTCAAGATCGGTAACCTGAACAATTGCGCTCAATTTCATGTAATCGACACCGATACATCTTACAATGTCTTGCTCATTCACCCTTGGCTTCACGATCAGGGGGTGGTTCCTTCCACGCTCCACCATTGCTTCAAATACAGTCAATATGGGAGACAACACATGGTCTATGCTGATAAGAGACTGTTCCCAGTAACCGAGACTCACTATGCTGACACTAACTACTATTTTACGGATCTTCCAGCACTAAAAAGGTAAAAGGATGGTGATTCAAAACCTGTGAGAGAGGCAGGACCCTTGTCTCATGATGATGTTGAAGACCTTGGGAGAATGATTACGAACATGTTCAAAGAGGAGGAAAAATAGGGCAAGATCCTCCCCTTGACTCCTATTTACCCAAGTATATCTTGCCACATCTTTAAGGTCATGGTATCATCCCCCGAAGATGAAGCTTCGCCCTCTACCTCCACTTTTAACTTGCGAAAACAAAATAACAAGTTAGAAGCAACTCCTGAGGTTGAGAAATCACTAGAGACAGATCTTCCATCACCAAGGGTCACCTACACGCTGAACCAACAAAATGTCCTGCATGTCCCCATTGCTCTCCTAGAAGCAGAACTAGCATACCAACCGTCAAGGAAGGTACTCCAAATCCCATCCTCCCTAAACAAGGAGATCACTAGCAACCAAAAGAAAGTCTTACACTTCTCATATGCTCTCAAAGAAGGATAGGTAGACAAGAGTCAGCCCTCTGGCTCTCAAGAATAAGACCCCATGGCAGAGCTGAGAAGTGAGGTCCGTAGCCTCCAGAATCAATTTGAGGTTATGCACGTCACTTCAGAGCACTTAAAGGAGTTTGTCCCTAAGACCAAGACCTATGATGAGCTCAAGAGAAATGCACCCCGATACGAAGCCAAAGCTCCCCCAGATTGGAGTATTTATAGCTAACAGGCTCACCAAATCATGAGAATCATGAGTTATGAGCCCTTGTCCAATCAAACACTAAGTGGTGAGGAAGAAACTAATCCCCCATTCGAGGTTATTGAAGCCACACCAAGCTGTCATAAGACAAAGCAAGGAGTGCGCTATCCGTTTTCGTCTCACACTGTGAAAAGGCAGAAGCAATGAAAAAGAAGGGAAAGAGTAAAGACACACATCTCACAGAAGAGAAAAGAGCTAGTTCATTCATAAATCAAGGGGGTATTACAAGTGTTCTTTTCTTTTATAAAAGAAGAAACGGAAAGAAAAAAAGGAAGAAGGCACGATCAGAAACGGTTAAGGATCTCATTGACCCTTCCCCGGCACTCTTCATCTGATGCCCTCGCCTGTTGGATGTCTCCCCTCAGTTTGGACAAGGAGTATTCGAGGTCAAACAATTTATGATCCAGCTCCCTATCCTCAGCCTCCCAAGCTGTCATCTCCTTCTCCAGCTTTTGAAGTTCCCACACCCACTTGGCTATTTTCGCCTTCAGGGTCATTACCCTGATGTGGCGTGTTATGGCCTCCCTAGCAAGGGCGGACCTATGATAGACAGTGGCCTCCCTCTCTTGTAGCTAGGCCTCCGTTAGTTCACTGTTGTGTGCCAGTGAGGCGTCCATAGACTCTAACAAGGAGCCCTCTAACTGTGTTACCGTCTCTTCCTGCTGCAGAGATTTTATCCTCTATCCCTCCAACTCATTCACAATGCTATCAAAGTAGGGGACGACCTCAAGTGCGTCTCCTAGGGCAAGCTGCTTCAATTGCGTGAGCACGTTGCCAAGCTCGACCAGGGGTAGCTCCTTCAGCTTTTGAAAGCCAACCCGAAGCATCTTCATGATAATTCAAGGCATTTCATTGAGGATGGGTCTAGGCAGCGCAACAGGTGTAACTACAACATGAGAATCCCCAGCTGCAGCCAAGGCCTCAAGCTCCCCATATTCAAGGGCAACCTCAAGCTGCTCTGGTATTTCAACAACAACCCTTTCACTCAAATATCCCCCATGGCCTCTTTCGGCTCAACCCTCTCATGTTCAATTTCTGCAGCTTCGCTCCCTGTAGGTGCCGCAGCCTCAGCTAGGGCAAGGGTGACCTCCCCGCCTAGAGCTACCTTCTCACGGTGTACCACGGTACTCTTCTCTCCTAGGACTATGTCTTCTTACTGCTCTCTCTCTCCTTAAACCCCAACCTCTACCTCGGCAGCTACATCACCTGAAGTCGTAAATTTCTTGCTGCTTGGGTAACCCTTCTTCCATCTCTAGGGCCTCAGCCTCCTTTATGACCATGAGCCCTTCTTCCCAAATAGAGCTCGGGCCTTCCCCTTTTATGATTGCACCCTCTGCTTCGATAGGCACAACAACCTTCTGGGCTTCAGAGGATTTCTCAGCCTCGACTGCCCTATCAAGGTCGGCCTCATTAGCCTTGTTGATCTCCATCGAGACTGGGCCCTCCCTCTCAGCCACGGACGTCACTTCCTGGTCCAAGGCAATGTCAATCGGTGCAGTGGGTTCTGAAGCACAGGCCTGAGTCTTTAAAGAGCTAGAGGGGGGCTCAGGTGAAAGGGAAGACAAACCTCAAGAGCAAAGGGCGACGCAGGAATAACAGAAGACACGTACGACTCCGATGACTTCGAGGAAGAACCATCTTCTGGCCCCTGAACCACTGGACATTAGAGGCCCTTATTCTTTGGATCGCCGACTCCTCTTCTTCCCCTTCGCTAGAGAAGGTGCAACAGTCTCAGAAACAACCCTTTGAGAGGAGCCGGCGACACGTTTACTGTGAGGGCCGCTCCCTATCAGCTTGTTCAAGTCTTGGACTAGACATTCTTCATACCCCGAAACCTTACGGCCCTCCTTCGACTTAAATATAGCAGAGAGGTTGTCAAAGATGATCTCTATCTTCTTCTTTTGTACGGTAATTTGGAGGGGTCGCCCAACATCACGTCAGTTTCAGGGAATATCTCCCTCAATGGAGGAGTCCTCACCATCTTCCACTGCCTCATGTCTTGGCTCCAGTGGGAGTTCTCCCCTTTCCCGAGGTGGTTGTCTTCCCAATACCCCTTACTGGTGATCCGCCACCAACGTTCATTGGCCTCAGTTGCTCACACTGTTTTGCAAAAATATGGTAGCACATACTTGTTGATCTCGATGAACTCCAAGCACATGGCCCAAGTGTTTGAAGGTATTTTTTAGCATCTTGGTCCCTGGTAGGAAGCAGGTCAATAAAAGCCTACAAACCAGTGGAAATTCCCGACAGTCTCAGAATGGTCCCAAAATTAGTCAGGATCATCATCAGCACTTCAAAATTGCACCCATCGAGTTTCATCACAGTCAAACATGTCTAAGGCAATGAACACAAAGAAACAATTTCAGCAAAATTGGTCTCTAGCACCCTAAAATGGATCCAGTAACTAGAGCCATACTTTTAGTGTGTTGACTAGCTATGGGACCTTCTCCATTAGATCTGGAAGGGTCGAAAATCCCTATGGGCCATGTTTCGCCTTAATCAGGCACTCTAAGACAAAGTTATGGATAAAATACCGAAAAGGGGTAGGCCGCACACTGTTCCCGTGTGGCCACCCTAAACTAAAACACCATTAAAGGTGGTTGTTTTCACAATCACGAGCAGTCACTTTCGGGGCCTATATCTCACTCATTCCAAAAGTGTTCGTCTCATCAAGACGAACAATTCGCTATGCAGTACGCCCCATGACGACGCCCGAGCAAAGAGAAAAACTAAATGAAAGTCGCTAATCTGTGAAGGAAGTTGCAGAAAATTCAGCAACAACACACCTCGTTCAAGCAACCAGATCACGACGCTCGTACACCCAATCGGCATTAAACCAATTGCATTAGGTGTGTGAGGTTCGAGGCTATCTTTGTTATGAACCTTGCGTATAATGAACGATTGGATTTCACACATGAAGGTGTCAAAGCTGCTATAAATTTTGACCGTCGGATTTCAAGATTCCAGCAAAAAACTCAAGATGACAAAATCTTCATCCCGGCACAAAATCAAGTTAGATTCATTGCAACATCATCATTAAAGCATGCTTAGTGTGATTCAATGAAGAAATCAGGAAGAAACATCAAGGAACGAGCATACAATCGATCTGAAGTTTTCAAGACTCATCCAAGATTCCAGTCTCATGGTCATGGCTCAAAAACATGATTCATGGCTCGAAGTTGGTATCAAAATGATCACCATACCAAGTCCTACAAGAAAACAATAATCTTTCGATCAAACAGGCATTAGAACGACCTCGGGTCAGCCATGGAAGATCATGCAAGATCTCGAGTAGCAGTATGGACTGTTATGAAATTCCACACATTGTTAGGCTGGGGCAAAACAGTCCTCTTTCACCCATTTTTAGAATTTCTTTAAATTCAATTAAATTGTAATTTTCTTCAATTCTGGGCAATTTGCGAACGTACACTCACGTTTTAGCACAATTTTATATAAACAAGCATTGCCTCATTGTACAAAGGACAAATTCATTTTTCTTAAATCAATCAATAAAATTCTGATTGTTGGTTGAGCTTGTGGGTATATCTTGGAGAGAGAAAGGAGAGAGATGAAAAAGGTTGATACCCTTCAAGTAGGTAGTTTTCTCTATCCTCCCCTCTTTCTCTCTCCTCCCCTCTTTCTCTCTCTTCTTCTCATCTCTGTCTCTTTTTCTCTCCTCCTCTCTTCTCATCTCTATCTCTTTCTCTCTCTTTTTCTCGTCTCTATCCCTTTCTGTCTCCTTCTCTCTTCTCGTCTTTATCTCTTTCTCTCTCTTCTTCTCTTCTTTACATCTCTATCTCTTTCGCTCCCCTCTCTCATCTTTATCTTTATACATTCTCCTCTCTTCAGTCATTGTCGATGAAGCCTAGGGCTAGTTGAAATTTTTCTCTATCCTCTTCTTCCGTTCTTAGTGCCAAGTGGCGTGTCCTCTCCTCTTCTTTCATTCCCAGCATTAGGTGGGATTTTCTCTCTCCTCTTTTTTCATTCTCAATATCGAGTGGGGGTATTTCTCTCTTCTCTTCTTTCATTCCCAGTGCCGGATGGATTTCTCTCTTCTCTTTTGTTAGTCGGTGAAGCCTAGTGCCGAATGGTTTTCTCTCTCCTCTTCTGTCAGTCGAAAAAGCCTAGCACCAATTGGATTTATCTCTCCTTCTTTTTTATTCCCAATGTAGGTTCAATTTCTCTCTCTTCTCTATTATCACAATCGGTGAAGCTTAGTGTCGGCTGGTTTTCTCTCTCCTCTTATATCAATCAGTGAAACCTAATGTCGACTTGATTTCTCTCTCCTTTTCTCTCAGTCGGTGAAGCCTAACACTGGCTGGTTCTCTCTCTTTTCTTCTGTCAGCCGGTGAAGCCTAGTGTTAGCTGGTTTTCTCCCTTCTCTTTTATCAATCGGTGAATCCTAGAGTCGACTAGATTTCTCTCTACTCTTTTGTCATAGTCGATGAAGCTTAACGCCGACTGTGTCTCTCTCTCTTCTTCCCTCTACAACACAATCGACGAAGCCTGGCCTCGACTATGTTTTCTCTCTCTTCCTTCTAACGATAATGCTTAGCCCCGACTGTGCCTTCCTTCCCTATCTCTCATTTACCCTCTCGTCTTTCATACTCTTCTCTTCCTTTCTTCTCCCTCCTTCTTTCTTTCACTTCATCTCTTCTTATTCTTTCCTCATAGCCTTAATTCTACCACTCCGTGGTTTGATTAAGAGGGATTGAGGTTAGCCTCTTTTGGTAGTTCTGTCGTCTAGATGTAATGTTGTTGTGCCAGGATTACTTGGCCTGCTTTATTGCCACAACAGATTGACCATCATGTTCAGCTAGTCAGTATTGGTAATGACATCTAGTAGTAATCATATGAGTAGGTCTTAGTTACGGAGCCCATTTTACTACCATGTGAAGCCAATTACTCACCAGCTTAGTCACCTCTCTATCCTCTCGCTTAGTCGAATTCTTCTATTCTCCATCTTTCTCTTCTTCTTTTTGAATGTGCATGCTTGTGTAGGTTCATCAAAGATGAAAAGGGTGAGGTCTGACCCACTTGTCGAATAACCTTTGCCCTATACGTGTGTGATTGTAAAAAAAAAGAAGAATACAAGCCAAGGGAGGCGATTTTGAACCAGTTTTATTAGTGTGGGGCTTTCTTTGTGATCTAAGAGGGCTTCCACACGAGCCAGCCCGAGTAAGTACCAAACCCACCTTTAAATTTCTCTCTCACCGATTGGTAACACCTGCCCCATTCTCGAATGAGGTTCCCAAGAGAGCGATCTCAAAAATGGCTTGGGTCTTCCCTCGAAACCTGAGACGCTCGCCACCCGATCCTCAAAGGATCCGGGGGGCGAGATCGAGGCACCTAACTAGCTTGGCGACTCCACCAGGGACTTACTACCCCTTAGTTGGATCATCCATGTTTGGCTAGTTTCTTCCTTTATTACACTTTTTATTATGGCTTGTGGGTTCTGTAACCCATTTATCCGGATCGAGGATTTTCTTATCCCTGTATTCGAGAGTGTCCTTAAGGAACAAGTTCCTTCTACTGCGTTCTCAACCATCCTCTTGAGCAAAGACCCTGTGTCTAGCTCCTAGGTCTTAACTTGGATCGGTGTGAGGTGGGACTAAAAATCCCTCACTCCCCATCTCCTCGCTTTGGTGGCAACTCCACCAAGGTGCCCTGCACCGACAACACTTCTATTGCCCCACACAGCATGCACCTAGCCACCGACAAGTCACTTGTCGGTCGTGTTTCTGAGGTATGCAGAAAGGCTGCCCAATCCCGTTCTGCAAAAGGCAAACAAGCTTCCATTGCATCTGAACGTCGCCATAGCGCTACCCCCCACATTTATGCACCATTAGTCTCTATCCCTAGAAGCTCAACACGTCGAGGCGGAAACCCCATGGTCTTCATCCCTCACACACACCACAAGGCTCGTGGGTTACCTACTCGAGCCACACGTCGGGGCAACCCCTCTGTTATCTCAAGTCCGTGTTCAAGATTGAACATTCCAAGGCCATGTCCTACGCACGCTACTCGTATGCATCTCACTACTGGGGGCCTAGCCATTGCCACACCTACCCGAGTACATAGGAGATGACCTTCTCGTCCTCCTACTCTGCACACACAAGTGCACTCTGTAAGGGACAGACCTACACATGTTCTCTTGCAAACACTTGTCAGATCATTTGCTCGAGCCCGAGTTGACCCCTAGGTCACCTGTGACCCTTCTTCAAGGGGCACGTATGCGTTGCCATCACAGATTCCCTCTCGCCCTCAACTCAAGCCTCCTTATGAGTCAACCCTACATCGGCTGTCACACCCCAAGAAATTTCAATACAGATATTCTTGAGATGTGACAGTCCAAAACATATATACATCTCTTGATAGGACAAATTTACAGTGGCGAGGTCTTACAAAGTAAATAAAGAAAGCTAGCACATCAACAATATCTTCCAAGGTTGATCTTGACTAGCACTCAAAATGAATCCGCAGTTATCCTAAAAAAATGTTTACCATAGTTTGATGAGTTTGGCTACTCAGTAAGTGATCATCATAATCCTAAAAATAATCATCGTTGAAAGATATCAATATTTTCCAAAAGGAGATCTATTAACAAAAAATGCATCAACAGTTTCACTTTCAATAAATGCATAATTAAGTATAATCTGAATAATTGAAATGCATATAACACTTTAACGGCAGTGCATAATTCAAAAGATTTCACAAAATACCCTACTGGCATCCCAAGTAGGTCACCTATATACCCCATCAGCGTCCTGATGGGTCCACTTAATCCCTATCGGCGTCCCAGATAGGTCCACTTAATCTCTATAGGTCCACTTATACCTCACCGGCGTACCGGATGAGTCCACTTAATCCCTACTGGCGTCCTGGATAGGTCCACTTATACCTCACCGACGAACGGATGAGTCCACTTGCATACTTAAATTATTTCTAAATCTCTTTAAACATTCGAAAGCAGCAAATATCATGTACTCAACATATCACTGAAATCATTAATATGAATTTCACTGACACCATTAATAACAGTCACTTTCAATAACATTTCAACCAATCAAATATTTTGAACTCAAATTTAGAAAGGTAGCAGTTCATAAAGACATTCTAGCATAATTGCCAATCTAATATGTATAGAAAAACTCTTATAGAAATTCAAGAATACAGAATTATCATAGTTTATGGGATGTTAATTCGCAAATAAACATTTCACAACAATGCTATAATCAAATGCAAAAGTATCAATTTTCAGATAATAAGGCAGTCATTTGCACATGAAATTTACAATGTCTAAATATTTAAAAACGGTAGAAAGAAATCTCACAATTTTACTAAAAGCAGAAATATCATATTTATTTCTAATAATTTGATAGTATCTAAAATTTTCTAACAATAGACAAGAAAAATAAATAAAATTTAGTTTTCAAAGAATTTACAGCATTTAAAATTTCTAACATAGATAAAATATCACAATTTTTATTAAAAAGATTATTTTTAAAGATAATGAGGTCGTGTGCGCATAAAATTTATCGCGCCTAAAATTCATGATAATAAGCAGAAATAATTATTTCATTTTATTTTTAAAAAGAATGGATTATTTTTCAAGACAATGAGGTCACTTACACACAAAACTTATAAAATAAAGATCCTGGACGGAAATATCACTATTTATTAAAAGCAGACTATTTTTCAGGAAGACGATGTCACTTACACACAAATATTTGAGAGGGAGCTTTCGATAAAAATTCGGCTAGAGAGAGGAGTTCGCTATGTTTCGACCAGAGAGAAAAATCTCATAAGTTTTCTAAGGTAGGAGTCCTCACCTCTCTAAATTTAAATTCTACTAATATATTCTTTTATTCTTTTATTACGTTACAGGTGTGAGCGTTGGCTTACGCTTTAAACACCTAAAGCCCACGTCCTTTAGTGGACGTGGCAAGAGCAAGGAAGCAACAAAGCTTTTAAACCAAAAGCTTTTAAAAGTAATGATGGTCTCTAAGGACCATCATGTTCAAACGAATTGTCATGTATTAAAAGTTTCTTGTTTTTTTTTTTTTGAAAGTTTAAGATTGTTGCATTCTTCCTCCCTTAAAGAAATTTAGTCCTCTAAATTTATGTACCTGATTACTGAAAAGGATAGGGATATTTTTCTCTGATATCATCTTCTCGTTATCAAGTCGACTCTTCTCTTGAATGGTACTGCCATAATACACGGACTAAAGGAATCTCCTTCTTGCGCAACACTTGCACCCTTCAATCCAATATCAAAATTGGCTGCTCAATGAAGGATAGGTCCTTCCTGATCGGTAAAGGTTCATATTTCAAGATGGGTAGGGCTGATATTTTCGTAGTGAAGATACATGAAAGACATTATGGAAATTTGCCAATTCGGGTGGTAAGGCAAGCTTATAAGCGACACCTTCGATTCTTTCCAGGATTTCAAATGGTCCGATGTAACGTGGGCTCAGCTTTCTTTTCTTGCGGAATCTCATAATGCCTTTTATTGGTGAGATTTTCAGGAAAACTCGATCAACTTCCTCAAATTCAAGATCTCTCCGTAGGTTATGAGCATAACTCTTTTGCTGACTCTGAGCTGTCTTGAGCTTTTCACGAATTAATGCTATTTTATCTGTAGTTATCTGGACAATTTCTGACCCCAAAAGCTTTCTTTCACCAACCTCGTCCCAACATATGGGTGACCTGCATTTCCTTCCATACAGGGCTTCATATGGTGCCATCTGAATACTGGCTTGGAAGCTATTATTATAAGCAAACTCAATCAGGGGTAAATGGTCATCCCAGCTTCCTGTAAAGTCAATAACACAGGCCCTCAGTATATCTTCCAAGGTTTGGATGGTCCTCTTCGATTGTCCATCAGTTTGGGGGTGAAAGGCAGTACTAAAGGTGAGTCTCGTCCCCATGGCTGACTGTAGTCTAACCCAAAATTTAGAAGTAAACCGAGTATCCCTGTCTGATACAATACTGACAGGAACTCCATGCAACCACACTATTTCCTTAATGTACAACTGGGCCAGTCGATCCAAAGTGTATGTCGTGCGAATCATTAGAAAGTGGGCAGCTTTGGTCAACCGGTCCACAATGACCCAAATGCTATCATGTCCTGAATTTGTTTTAGGCAAGCCAGAGACAAAATCCATAGAGATGTGCTCCCCCTTCCATTCTGGCACGGGTAAAGGCTGCAACAACTGAGTGGGCCTTTGATGTTCAGCTTTTACTTGCTGGCATGTTAGGCACTTAGATACAAATAGTGCTACCTCTTTTTTCATATTATTCCACCAAAAGGTTTTCTTTAGGTCCTGATACATTTTAATACTTTCGGGATATATCGTATAACGAGAGTGATGTGCTTCTTCCAAAATAGCTTTCTTCACACTCTCATCATTTGAGACACAACCCGACCTTTGAATCTTAGCAAATCCTCACAACATATAGAGAATTCATCTCTTTTTCCTTGCTTCACTTTTTTTATAATTGTTATAAGCTGAGGGTCTTTCTTTTGTGTCAATCGAATCTGTTGGATTAATTGGGGTTCTGCCTTAATGTTGGCAATCATACTTACCATACCATTAATGGATGGAGTTGGATGCCAATCCACTATTTCCTCTAACAATCTCATTTCTTGGATCATTAAATGAGCTAAGACTCCCGTAGATTTTCTACTTAGAGCGTCGGCCACAACATTAGCTTTTCCTGAATGATAATGGATTGTACAATCATAATCTTTTAAGAAATCCATCCATCTTATCTGTCGCATAATTAAATCCTTCGGAGAGAAGAGGTATTTCAAACTCTTATAATCCGTGTATATTTCGAATTGCTCACCATATAGATAATGCTTCCATATTTTCAAAGCAAATACTATTGCAGCTAGCTCCAAGTCATGAATTGGATTTTTTTTCTCATATTCTTTTAAATGTCTAGATGCATATGCCACTACTTTCCCATATTGCATTAATACACAGCCCAAGCCTTTATGTGAAGCATCACTATAAATCACAAATCCCCCACTCCCCTCAGGAATAGTTAAAATAGATGCTGAAGTTAATCGAACTTTTAGTTCTTGAAAACTCTCCTCACATTCACTTGTCCACTCAAATTTGATATTTTTCTGTGTCAATCGAGTCAATGGGGTTGCGATTTGAGAAAATCCTTCTACAAATTTTCTGTAATATTCTGCCAATCCCAAAAAGCTTCAAACTTCAGTCACATTACTTGGTTGTTTCCAATTAACAACGACTTCAACTTTTGAAGGATCAACTGATAGACCTTCCTTTGATATGACATGTCCTAAAAAAGTCACTTGTTCAAGCCAAAATTCACATTTACTAAGTTTGGGATACAATTTCTTTTCTCTTAATATTTGCAATACCATTCTTACATGTTGCTCATGTTTCTTCCGATTCTTGGAATAAATTAAAATATCATCGATGAATACCACAATAAATTTATCCACAAAGGGCTTACAGATTTGATTCATCAAATCCATAAATGCAGCCGGTGCATTGGTTAGTCCAAAAGGCATGACTAAAATTTCATAATGGCCATACTTTGTTTTAAAAGCTGTCTTGAGAACATCTTCACTTTTAATCTTAAGCTGATGGTATCCAGATCTAAGATCAATTTTTTAAAATACTTGTGATCCTTGTAATTGATAAAATAAATCATCAATTCTAGGTAATGGATACTTATTTTTCACTGTCACTTGGTTCAACTGTCTATAATCAATACACAATCTCATAGTCCCATCTTTCTTTTTGACAAACAGTACTAGAGCACCCCAAGGTGACACACTGGGCCTGATAAAACCTTTATCTAATAATTCTTCCAATTGTTGTTTCAATTCCTTAAGTTCTGCAGGTGCCATTCTGTAAGGTGCCTTAGAAATTGGTGCTACCCCTGGCAATAATTCAATGGAGAATTCAATTTCCCTATCAGGCGGTAATCTTGGCAATTCTTCTGGAAAAACGTCGGGAAATTCTCAGATAACCGGAGTGGTATCCAAATTTATTTCTTCCTTCCTATCTCCTTTGATATAGGCAAGACAGCCTTGACACCCTTTTCTAAGGAGGCGATTAGCTCGAATACAAGAGATTAAATATGATGGGGAGTCTTCTTTGACACCATTGAAGTAAAATACTGGTTGATTCAGAATGCTAAAAGTATCCATTTTCTTATAACAATCAATACTTGCATGGTATGCAGAAAGCCAATCCATGCTCAAGATTACATCAAAATCTTGAATTTTCAGGAGTATTAAATCAACCAACAATTCCTTTTCTTCTATCTTTATTACACATGATTTGTACACTATATTGGTGTTAATTGAATTTTCCATTGGTGTGGCTACCTCTAGAATGTATTCTAATTGTTCTGGTTCTACCTTTAAGTGGCATGCAAAGTGTGATGACACAAATGAATGAGTAGATCCAGGATCAATCAAAACATGAGCTACTTTTTGGAAGATAATAAGAGTACCTTGCATCACTGATTTTGAGGCCTGAGCGTCTTGCTCGGTGATTGCAAATACTCTTCCCTTCATCTGTGGCTTTTGAGCTATCTCTCCCTGCTTTGGAAGCTGTTGCATCTGTAAGCTAGGACATTGTCTACTCTGGTATCCCAATTTTCTACGTTTAAAAAGGCTCTGGTAATCCAATAACAAGGGCTGGATCCATGGTTTTTCCCACATTTCTTACATGGTTCTATTGGGCTTTGAAGTGGCAAGGGCTTTTGTTTCTTGTTTGCCCTTTCAAACTGTTGTCGAATAGATGGTGTGGGTCTAACATGGCTTTTCCGTATTTTTGTCTTTTGGTAATCTTCAAAATCCTTTTAGACAATTTGGGCTCGATCCACTATTTCATCATAAGTTCTTAATTTCAAAACTGATATCCTGCTTTTGATAGCTGACCTGAGACCCCTTCCAAAATTTTTCACCTTTCTTGCCTCATTGTCACTCATATGTGGTGCAAACCTGACCAATACTGTGCTACTGTCCGATTTCTTTGGATTAATTCCAAAATTCCATTTCTTTTTTGTCACGAATAAAATCTGGGAAATACTTTTCATTAAATTCCTCTAGAAATACTTCCCAAGTCAAGGGTTTATTTTATTTGACCAATACTCCTTTTGCCATTCGCCACCAGTGTTGTGCTTCACCTTCTAACATAAAGACTGCCAAGGCCACTTTCCTATCATCAGGACATTCCATTACCTCTAATATTTTCTCCAATTGCATAATCCATCCCTCGGCTTTAAGTGGGTTTACAGCACCCTTAAAAGAAGGTGGGTTCAATTTCTTAAATTGTTCGATATTACTCCCACCATTTCCCGTAACTGACTGCCTGGGTGGATTGTTGTTTTCCATCTGATGTTGCATTAGAGCAACAAAACTTTCCAAAGCTTGGTGAATTCCTTCCATAATAGCTTCAGCTATTTTGGATCTTGACTTCGTCCCAGTCTGTACACGCAATAAATGCGATTTTAAGTATATTCTTTTTTTTTTAATTTTCTAAGAATCTTAAACCTATTGCTCTGATACCATAATTTTTCACACCCCAAGAAATTTTAATAAGAATATTCTTGAGATGTGACAGTCCAAAACATATATACATCTCTTGATAGGACAAATTTACAGTGGCGAGGTCTTACAAAGTAAATAAAGAAAGCTAGCACATCAACAATATCTTCCAAGGTTGATCTTGACTAGCACTCAAAATGAATCCGCAGTTATCTTGAAAAAATGTTTACCATAGTTTGATGAGTTTGGCTACTCAGTAAGTGATCATCATAATCCTAAAAATAATCATGGTTGAAAGATATCAATATTTTCCAAAAGGAGATCTATTAACAGAAATGCATCAACAGTTTCACTTTCAATAAATGCATAATTAAGTATAATCTGAATAATTGAAATGCTTATAACACTTTAACGGCAGTGCATAATTCAAAGGATTTCACAAAATACCCTACTGGCGTCCCAAGTAGGTCACCTATATACCCCAACAGCGTTCTGATGGGTCTACTTAATCCTTATCGGCGTCCCAGATAGGTCCAATCCCTGCAGGTCCACTTATACCTCACCGGCGTACCGGATGAGTCCACTTAATCCCTACCGACGTCCTGGATAGGTCCACTTATACCTCACCGGCGAACCGGATGAGTCCACTTGCATACTTAAATTATTTCTAAATCTCTTTAAACATTCAAAAGCAGCAAATATCATGAACTCAACATATCACTGAAATCATTAATATGAATTTCACTGACACCATTAATAACATTCACTTTCAATAACATTTCAACCAATCAAATATTTTGGGCTCAAATTTAGAAAGGTAGCAATTCATAAAGACATTCTAGCATAATTGCCAATCTAATATGTATAGAAAAACTCTTATAGAAATTCAAGAATACAGAATTATCACAGTTTATGGGATGTTAATTCGCAAATAACATTTCACAACAATGCTATAATCAAATGCAAAAGTATCAATTTTCAGATAATAAGGCAGTCATTTGCACATGAAATTTACAATGTCTAAATATTTAAAAATGGTAGAAAGAAATCTCACAATTTTTCTAAAAGCAGAAATATCACATTTATTTCTAATAATTTGATAGTATCTAAAATTTTCTAACAATAGACAAGAAAAATAAATAAATTTAGTTTTCTAAGAATTTACAGCATTTAAAATTTCACAATTTTTATTAAAAATATTATTTTTCAAGATAATGAGGTCGTGCGCGCATAAAATTTATCGCGCCTAAAATTCATGATAATAAGCAAAAATAATTATTTCATTTTATTTTTAAAAAGAATGGATTATTTTTCAAGACAATGATGTCACTTACACACAAAACTTATAAAATAAAGATCCTGGACGGAAATATCACTATTTATTAAAAGCAGACTATTTTTCAGGAAGACGATGTCACTTACACACAAATATTTGAGAGGGAGCTTCCGATAAAAATTCGGCTAGAGAGAGGAGTTCACTGTGTTTTGACTAGAGAGAAAAATCTCATAAGTTTTCTAAGGTAGGAGTCCTCACCTCTCTTAATGTAAATTCTACTAATATATTGTTTTATTCTTTTATTATGTTACAGGTGTGAGCGTTAGCTTACGCTTTGAACGCCTAAAGCCCACGTCCTTTAGTGGAGGTGGCAAGAGCAAGGAAGCAACAAAGCTTTTAAACCAAAAGCTTTTAAAAGTAACGATGGTCCCTAAGGACCATCATGTTCAAACGAATTGTCATGTATTAAAAGTTTCTTCTTTTTTTTTTTTTTTTTTTGAAAGTTTAAGATTGTTACATTGGCCCATTCCTTCTTCATCGAGCAAGCACCTTCAGCCTTGGTACTCAAAGGTTTTCCTTAAGAGTACCATCCTGAACCAGCCGCATCACTTTGGTCGTGTCTCTCGAGCCCACAAGAGACCTCGGGGCATTGACCTGATGGAAGATCGATTCCTTCATCCTCCCTGACCCAAGATGACTCCTGTTCGTGGCCCTCATTCATTGCCGCACCTGATAGAGAC
Organism: Amborella trichopoda; assembly: GCF_054954075.1. Taxonomy (NCBI): domain Eukaryota; kingdom Viridiplantae; phylum Streptophyta; class Magnoliopsida; order Amborellales; family Amborellaceae; genus Amborella; species Amborella trichopoda. Next base: position 31,361,753 of record NC_142339.1, read on the forward strand.
AGCTCTCTCTTGTGAGAGAATAACTGACCACCCGCATCCTAGATCGTAATTGTGCACAAGGTCCATCAAAACCTCAAGGCTAAATGCGATAGAGGTCTACAAATTTTGACTAGGGAGGTGACCACGGCAATCAAAACAACAAATTATGATGACCCTCTTCATCTGAATCCCTTCTACCCCCTTCAGACAATGAAGCCTGAAGAAGAACTCCAGCAACCACGATCCCAAGACTGTCGAGAACCGATCCAAACACGATCAGCATACAAGAGTCGAGTTCAGTCAGGGAATGTTGCCCCCCAGCTGACTAACCTACCATGTATGACCCATCAAGTTTGCTAGCCCTCTGTTGCCACTAAAGTTGACCTCCATAATGAAACGATCAGCGTAATGGTCGTAAGTGAGCACGGTGATGTGCAGGAAGATCGCATGAACAAGTTTGAGGATATGGTGCATGTGATGATGGAAACGATCGATCGTATCGATGCCACACACTAGTCGGCTAACCAAGAAGTCAATTCCCATTTCTCTAATGGTGCACCTCCACGACAGCCCCCTCCTTCTACCGCTTAAGACAATTTTGTCCCTCATCCCGTCCCTCAGACAGACATTGATGCTATGGTCATACATAGTCTACAGAATAGACAAATCCTAGGGATGCAGGCCACAACACCTTATCAAAGGCCATACCCCTCGTATAGTAATTAGGTCCCGTTTCCCTTAGATTATAAGAAAGGGAAGTTTCCTTTATTCAACGAAACCACGTCTCCAAACCAGCATATTGCCCACTTCTAGAAAGCATGTCGAGAAACAGAGGTTGATGGGCGACTTCTTCTTCGATAGTTCGTTGAGACCTTCAATGGTCCAACATTTCAATGGTATGCCCGACTTCCTCCAAACTCAATGGATACGTGGGAGGAGATGGAGAAATTATTCTATCAATGCTTCTATGAGGTCGAGAGAGAGGTTCAAACCATCGAACTTCTCACCCTTACTCAAGACCCCGATGAGCCTATAGTTCAGTCCATATCAAGATGAAGAAACTTGGCTTCTTGCCATCCTAATCCTTTGCCTGAGATGGAAGCAGTCCAAACTTGTGTGCAGAACTTGCAACCCGAGATCGCTCTATCCGACTTCCATGTCAGAGCTGATCTCTAAATCAGTTCACATAGAAAGTCTATCACGCCAACATGGTGCGACACGACAGCCACCTACAAGTTCAGCAAACAACCGGGGCAATGGTAGCTCTTGGAATAACATATGGGGCAGCCAATAGAAAGGGGTAATCAGTGCAGCCGTCATGGTCGTTGATTCAAAGAAGTCTTCCTCCCAAACTTTGAACCTCTCTAAAGGGGTAAGCAGAACAAAGGTAACACCCTAAGCTGGCAAGCAACAACATTCGTACAATCGAATACCCCCACTGACCAATCTTGATTGGGGTGATTATTTCACCAGGCATAGGAATAAGGTCTACCCCTTCGAGAAGGAATGGGTCCCTATGTTGTTCCGATTATTATTGAAACAGAATATGATCCAGCTTCTGGAAACCAAATTCCTTAAACAACCTAGCCTTGACACTCAAGCAAATTATTGTGCCTACAGATGACTGCTACACGCTAAAGGATATTATCAAGGCCCTGATTCTAAAAGGTCAGATAAATCTTGAAGGAAGGCCTTTAGGCCATCCGAAACCTCTCATGCCGTAATTATCTAAGAGGAAGACAAAATGCCTGATATCCTTTATGCCTTCTTCATTATAATTCTCCAGGAAGGCATATTCACATTGAAGCAATCAAGGAAACCTCATCGCCTTGTTAAGGGGACTGAAGATTGTTCGTGCCCATACAATCAGATAAGAGGCCATTACCTATCAGAATGCAAAAGTTTCCTTGATATATTCACAAAGAAAACACGAGAGTGTCAAAAGTTTTACGAACTCCCTGAAAGTGACCCCCAAGTCAGTTCTCCATCGGGGCAAGGAGATCTCCCAAAGCAGAACCTTCTTATCAATGATTTAGACTCTACGGAACCCTCGATTCCCCAGCCATGGATAGTCTACCATGGCCAAAGCAAACTCTAGTCTTTAATGTGAAAAGCAGTTCGTGAAGCTAGGGCTTTTCGTTAGCCTAGCGAGATGAATCAAACATCACCTTAGAAAACCAGAAAAAGATAGGCACCAAGGGCTACTCATCGAAGAAACAAGACCGCTCATATCACAATTGAGTAGGAATTTCTCAGGCCCCTTCTTCCACTGCCAACTTTACTGCACTTCAGCCCTGACACGATCCTTCTTCCTTCTTCATCCTCTCAAGTAGACGTCCTCGTGCCATCTCCCACTCAGCATACGTCCAATGAGGGGGAAAACGTTAAAAGCAATCCCCAACGGTCTAAGCAAGGGAAAGACCTAAAAGACCCCCTGCACCCATCCAACCCTGGTGATGATGTAAAAGGCTTCCCAGATTGGTCTCTGCTCAAAGTCCCCCACCTTTTAACCCTTCTCCTCCTTCTGTTCCTGCTTTTCATTCACTCTCTTCTATGTCCCTTGCAGGTACAACCTTGATATGTCCGGACTTCGAGGCTTTCAACCTAGAATTCGAAGGAATCAATATAAGCAGGACGCAGCGGAAACGATTGAGAATGACCCTCAAATAGGCAGCAGGATTCCTAACAGTTGCTGATGCCCTGATAGCTAAAGCCAAGGAAAAGCCACCTTCTTCAAAGAAGCACGAGAAGTTGAAGCTAAAGAAACCCCAGTGTCCCCCTAAGCTTGACTTTGAGCAGAGACTAAGAGAGTCAAGAGGGAAAATTGTCTACACTCAGGAGGCTTGCCACATGATACATGTCTCTGAAGAACCAGTCGGCTCGGAGCAAACACTCCAAGCATCAGTATGAATACCGTGTGATTCGAACAAAGACACTCTTCACATCATTATCACTGAACCTCAATTTTCCTCTAACTTTTGAGATAAGTCCTTCCAACCAGACACGTTTTCCACTTTTTAAGTTGACTTTCTATCACTCGGTTCGAGAAAGGTGCAAAAATTATGATCCACTTTGGACTTCTATCAGAGGTAGAAATGTCAGGATCATGGGTCTCTACACTTGAGGTCGATCGAAAGATCTCTTAAAGCGACGATGAAAAGTTGCAAGAGGCTCCAAAAGAATGGGAAGAAGGTGGTCAGGCCACAACTGACGAACTCGAGGAAAGAAATCTTGGAGCTGAAATGGATCTCGCACCCACTTTTATTTCAGCGAATATGTCACCAGAAGAGAAATAAGATTTCACTACTTTCTTGAAAGAGGGTTGCACCCAAGCCGTGACCTGTCATCCCCAGTGATGTTGCACTCAGGCTGTTGCACCCAAACTGTGGCCTATCATCCCTAATGGAGTTAGGAGCAATCCCTCAACCCCATAGGAGTCACACCCATATTGCAGCTCATTATCCCCAGTGAAGGTAAGTTCATTCCTACCTCTTCAATTCTCGGTGGGTTTGTTTTACAGGAAGCCATCTTTCACCATAGAGAGTATGCTTACCCCTCACTAAACCTTAGTGAAGTCCACTTTTGTTAGCCATCCTTCATCAGGACACCATTTCCATCTGAGCCCTCTGTTTGTGAATGGTCTTAACCAGTTTATCCGTAGGGAGTCGGATTGCCATTCACAAATCTATTCCCCATGGAGCTTCACCTACATGGCAGCACAGCCATGGTCCGTGCTGTATGAACTAAACTGCACAGCCTCGGTCCATGCTGCATGACCCTAAACTGCACAGCTTTGGTCCGTACTGCATGACCCTAAACTGCACATCCTTGGTATGTGCTTTATGACCCAAAACTGCACAGCCTCAGTCCATGCTGCATGACCCTAAATTGCACAGCCTCAGTCCATGCTGCATGATCCTAAACTGCGCAGCCTCAGTCCATGCTGCATGACCCTAAACTGTACAGCCTCGGTCCGTGTTGCATGACCCTAAACTACACAGCTTTGATCCATGTTGTATGACCCTAAATTATGTAGCCTCGATCAGTGCTATATGACCCTAAACTACACTGCCATGGTCCGAACTATACGACCCTAAACTATAGCTGAGGTCTAGTTGCATGACCTTAAACAACACGGTTCTAATTGAATGACTTTAAACTGCACCACCACGTTCCAGCAGTATGACCTTAAACTATAGTACACGTCTTACGTTAAAAGGCTCAGCACCATGGTCCAAACTATATGACCTTAAACTGTAGCAGAGGTCTAGTTGCACGACCTTAAATTGCACGGTCCTAGTTGCATTACTTTAAATTGCATAACCACGGTCCAGCAACCATAGTGCACGTCCTGGCCGCATGACAATAAACTGCATTGCACAGCACTAGGAGGCATGACCACAAATTTGCCCCCACATACGCGTACCCACCTTTACGTGTACTTTTCACGCACGCCTTCCCTCCCACCTATTAGTGTGCATGCGCCACCTTCATTATCTCCCCAGTGTGTCCATTCACCATGCCACCATACCTCATTTCCCAATGAGTCTCACCCACGCTCACATAATGGTGAACCATCTTGCCATCCATGCTCGTTGTAAGTTAGTGGGTCACCATTGTCCACTCACATTTCATACATCATCCATCTCTCATAGGTAGCCTAATGCCATTTCCCCAAGTGAGTCAAACCACCACCATACTCACTCCATGACCTCCACAGACTGTCATTCATCACCACCATGGTCCAGCAGTATGACCTTAAACCATCGTGCACGTCCAAGCCACATGACGTTAAACTGTTTTGTTTAGGTCCCAAAGGCATGACCTTAAACATGCCTTCACAATAAAATGAAAAATAATGGGAATGGTGTATACCTTAACTAGGGAACGCTTTGAGCGAAAATGATGGATAGGCATGGTCACGAAACCATGAGTAAAAGAGTTCCATGAATAAAACCCAGGCACGATGAAAATCGGAAAGGGCATCGTGAGTAAAAATAGATGAAAAGGGTGGACATAGCCGAAATCTTATGGGTAAAAGAGCCCCAAAATAAAAAGAAGTTGGTGAAATCGTCTCTATGGCGCCACTTCCCAAGTTTAAGAAAAAATCCATAAAGGACGCTTGGAGCAATAAACAGGATGATGCCGCACTCGTCTTAACAAGCAACTTCAGCCCTCACTCAAAAGAAGAAAATCCCTGGTGTCATAAATGCCAGGACTCCAAAAATATGAGCTTCAAGGAAAAGATTCCGACAGCTTAAGTCGAGTTGCAAAAGGACTCGAAATACAAAAGACTCGCCAAGATGGCAAGACAAGTCTCATGAGGAAGAATGTTATTCCCATGAGGTCACAAACATACTCTAGAAATAAATACTCCAAAGGTAAGAAACTGACAAACAAGGGGAGAACCTGTCAGAGACGTCAACTCGTCTAGTTGGCATGACCAGACCTTCGGATCGGCTAATAGAACTTGCTCCCGACTGGACTCGAGAGATGAGACCCAAAGTAGTACTCTAAACGTCAAAAGCAAACCTGTTGTAGCAGCAAACAGTGCCTACCAAAGCAAACCAACCAATCTAGACCAAATGGAAACAATGCCCTTCTACATGACACTTAATTGCTAGACGGGCATGATTCTGACTGACGAGGTCCGTACAAAATTCTCAGCCTCAGAATCACCAACAGTCTGCATGAGGGTGAGGCCCTTGACAAGATCCCTAAAAAACATCTCTTCTCCCCCTAAAGTCTCCATGGACGGACTCGCGAACAATGCATCCCTACGTTTGAGCAGCCTAGTGACACAATTACATGAATCTCCTCGATGTTCACGTGGTCCTGTGGCTAGGAAGAAAAAAAGTAAAAGCGGAAGGAAATTTTCCTAATGATTGTCCTTCTCACTTCTCTTGAAGAACAACATTCGGTAGGGTAAGTTGTTTGAACGTATTTATCAGCATCTTGGTCCTCGGTAGGAAGCAGGTCAATAAAAGCCTACAAACAAGTGGAAATTCTCGACAGTCTCGGAATTGTCCCAGAATGGGTCAGGATCGTCTTCGGCACTTCAAAAGACCAACCGCCGAGTTTCATCATAATCAAACATGTCCAAGGCAGTGAACACAGTCTTTAACACCTTGAAATGGACCCCGTAACTAAATCTGTATTTTTGGCATGTCAAATAGATGTGGGACCACCGCCATTAGATCCAGCATGGTCGAAAACCCTTATAATTCATGTTTTGGCTAGTCTTTCCTTTGTTTTTTTGTTTTCACACACCACATGGCTTCTGAGTTCTTTAACCTGTTTATTTGGATTGGGGATTTTCTAATCCCCATATTCATGAGCATCCCCAACTACATGTCCCTCGAACTACATTCCCAACTTTCTTTCTGAGCAAAGACTTAGTGTCTAGCTCCCAGGTCTTGACCTGAATAGGAGTGAGGAGGGACATGAAGGTCCCTAACTCCCCATCTCTTCTCCCTGTTGGAACTTTTGCCAAGGAACCTTGCATCGGTAGTGCTTCTGCTGCCAATCACAGCATTCACCCTGTCACTGGCAAGTCACTTGTCGGTCGTATTATCGAGGTACGCCGGAAGGCTGCCCAGTCCCCTTCTTCAAAGGCAAGTAAGTTGTTGTTGCTTCTGCGGGTTACCGCAAGGCTTCCCCCCACATTCCTCCATAACCACAAGTCTCTACCCTTAGAGGCTCGACACATCAAGGCAGAGACCCTGGGGCCTCCACCTCTTACACACACCATAAGGCTCGTGGGTCATCCACTAGAGACACACCTCGAGGCAATCCTTATGTTAACACGAGTCAACGTCCAGGATCAGACGTCCTAAGGCCAGGTCCTGCACACGTTGTCCATATGCATCCCACCACTTACGGCATTACCATCGCATCATCAACCTGAGTGCACAGAAGATGATACCCTCGTCCTCCTACTCAGCACACTAACGCACCTTATAAGGGGTAGGCTTCCACCTGTTCTCTTACAAACACCTACTCGCGATTCTCGGCCTTCTAAGGCAAGACCACTTGCTCGAGCTCGGGTTGACCCCAAGGTCACCCGTGATCCTTCATCAAGGGATGCACAAGCATCACCATCACAAGCAGCTCCTTGTTCCCGACTCAGGTGCCCTCATGAGTCATTCTTTCTCCTTCCTGTCCCTCCTACTTTTGGTAAGCACCTCCAGCCTTGGTACTCGAAGACCTTCCCCAAGAGCTCCATCTTGAACTAGCCCCATCATCTCAGTCACGCCTTTGGAGCTCATAAGAGGGCTCGTGGCAAAGACCTGATGGGAGATCATGTCCTTCGTCATTCCCGATCCAGGATAACCCTGGTTCCTGGCCCACACCCATTGCTTCACCTAATGGAAACAACTCTTTCTTACACAAGAAGGGCTGACCAGCCACAGTCTCAATCACAGTTTTGACATGAGGTCCATCAGAACCTCAAAGCAAACGCGATAGGGGTTTACAAATTCTGATTAGGGAAGCAACCAAGACGATCGAGGCAACTAGCTCTGATAACCCTCTTCACCTGAATCCCTTCTAACCTCTTAAGATGACAAAGCCTGAGGAAGATGGTTATTGACAAAGCCTGAGGAAGATGGTTATTAACCCTGCATTGTGGTTAGTGTCATAGAAGATGACCCAGCCTGTCAGTAGCCACAATCCCAAGACCGTCAAGAATCGGTCCTCACGTGATTGGCATACAAGACTCGAATCCAATTGGGGCATGCTGACTCCTTGCTGATCGATATTCCGTGTGTGACATGTCAAGCTCGGAAGCCCTCAACTGCAACTAAGGCTGACCTCCCTAGAGGAACAGTCAGCGTAATGTTCGTAAACAAGCCTGGCGACTCTCAGTAAGAGGGCAAGAGTAAATTCGAAGACATGATAAGCGTAATGATGGTGAAGATTTATCTCATAGATGCCGCACGACAAGCAGCTAACCATGAGGTCAATTCCTAGCACTCGGATGATGAACCTCAAAGGAAGCCCATTCCCTCTGCCTCACAGGACAATTCTGTCCCTCACCCCATCTCACAGATAGACATTGATGATATGGTGACTCATAGCCTAAAGAACAGACAAATCTTGGGAATATAAGGTGCAACGCCTTATCAAAAGTCGTACCCTTCATATATTGACCAGGTGTGGTTTCCCTTAGATTATAAGAAAGGGAAGTTTCCCCTGTTCAATGGAACCACATCTCCGGACTAGCATATTGCCCACTTCCGACTGATGGGAGACTCCTTCTCTGCTGCCCAGCTTTCCAATGGTATGCTTGACTTGCCCCAAACTCAATACATACTTGGGGGGAAATGGATAAACTGTCCCACCAACGTTTCTATGAGGTCAAGAGAGAGATTCAAACCATTGAGATTCTAACCTTGACCCAAGATCCCGATGAGCTATGGATCAAGTCATATCAAGGTGGAGAGATTTGACTGCTTGCCATCCCAATCCCATGCTTGAGAAGGAAGCGGTTCAAACCTGTGTGCGAAACATGCAACCTTAGATTGCTCTACATGTTGAGGCCTCCAATTCGACCTCCATGTCAAAGCTAATCATTAAATTGGTTTGCATAGAAAGCTTGTCACGCCACCACTGCAGGTCACGACAATAGTCTGCAAGCTCAGGAAACAACCGGGGCAAGGGTAGCTCTTGGACCAATACCTAAGGCAACCAATAAAAAGGAGTGATCAGTGCGGCCGTCACCATAAGAGACCCAAAGAAGGCTCCCTCTCAGACTTTGGACCTCTCCAAAGGGTTAAGCACAACAAAGATAATGCCTCAGGCAGGAACAGTCATACAACCGAGTAACCCCACTTGCGAACCTTAATAGAGAAGATTATTGGACCAGGCATAAGAACAAAGTTTACCCCTTGGAAAAGGAATGGGTCCCTGCACTACTTCAATTGTTACTTAAATAGAACATGATTGAGCTCCCAAAGACCAAGTTCCCTAGTCAAGCCGAACTTGATACCCACGCGAATCACTATGCTTGTCATCGGAGGATAAACCATGCCACAAAGGATTGCTACACATTAAAAGACATTATCGAAGCCTTAATCCAGAATTGTTAGACAAAACTTGAAGAGCTAAAGAAGGCATTCGGGGCAGCAGAAGCCTCCCACGCAGTGACGAAGCGCCTGATCTCCTTCGGGCCTTGTTCATTTTGATGCTTCAAGAAGGCAAGGCAGCATCGACACCTTGCTCAAGGAATTGGGAACCATTGGTGCCCGTACCATCAGATATGGGGTCACAAGCTGAGCTAATGCTCTAGTTTCGATGATATAATCGCGAAGAAAATTCAGGGATTCCAAAAGTCTTACAACATTCCAGAAAGAGATCCCCAAACCACTACTCCACCAATACGAGAGGACCTCCTAACACAAGTCCTGGGTAAAGATGACTCAGATCCTACTGAACCCTCGACTTCCCAACCATGAATAGTCCATCATGGGTAGAACAGACTCAAGTCCTTAAGGTGAGAAGCAATTTGTCAAGCTAGGGTTGCCCATAAACCTAGCGAGACAGATCTACCATTGCCAATGAAAACCAGAAAGAGAAGTGCACTAAGGGCTGCTCGATGGAGAAACAAGACTGTTCAACCGCCAGTTGAGCAGGAATTTCTCAAGCATCTTCCCCCATTGCCAACTTTACTTGACTTTATCCCCGGCGCGAACATCCTTCCTTCCTCACCTCTCCAAGAGGATGGCCCCGAGCCATCTTCTCCTCAGAATATGCCCAATGAGGGTGACGACCTTAAAAGCACCCCCCAATGGTCTAGGCATGGGAAGGACCTAAAAGATACCCTGCACATGTCCAAATCTGTTGAAGACGTAAAATGCTGCCTTGATCGGTCTGATGAGGGGAATGACCTTAAAAGTCCCTCACCCAGCACGGGGCAAATGAGCCCCATATCGGGGAAAACCCTTCAACCTCCACTTAAAAAATCGGGTACCTTAATTTTCTTGGTCCACCACTTCTCCCTCACCCCAATACTTAAAATAATACACTCATACTCCAGCTCCCTGGACTCCTTCCTCGCCCAAGTACTGAGGAGAATCCGCCCATCCTCCAATTCCCTAGGATGCCGCTGGTCCCATTTACTCAGCCACCTTCAACCTCCATCACCCAAACCAAGCCGGCTGTGCAATCAAGTTAGCCAGAAGGCCAAAGTAAACCTCCTCCACCTAAACCTACTCCCCAACCATTATACCATCCAAACCAGTGGCAGGGCCAGGAACGCAAAAGGTTGACGAGGAAAAGGTGAAATATGATGTGTTGGGGCACTTAAGGAAGCTTCCCACCTTTCCCAGCATCTATGATGCTCTCATGATTGCAAAGGACTGTCATATGGCTCTGATCCAAGCTCTTTCTGATCCAGAGGTATATGAGGATGAAGTGGAACCCATTGAGGTGTACCCATCGATCTTGAGTGGATCTATGGCAATCACCTTCTTAGAGGATGATCTGCAACTGAGAGGAAAATTTCACAATCACCCTCTCTTTGTGACTGGTGAGTTACATGCATTCCCCATCAATCGAATTATGTTGGATGGAGGATCAGTAGTCAACCTTATCCTAAGGAGAATCCTCACTCAGTTGAGATTAGGTTTTGAAGATCTCACTTCGATGCATATCATAGTTTAGGGATTCAACCAGTCAGGAGAGAAGCTGGCTGGCATTGTCCGCCTTCGTCTTAAAATTGGTGAATTGAATGACTACACTCAGTTTCATGTAATCGACACAAACACCTCCTACAACATCCTTCTCGTTCGCTCATGGCTCCATGATTAGGAGGTGGCTCCATCCACATTACACTAGTGCTTCAAGTATAGCTGAGATGGGAATTAGCATACGGTCTATGCCAATAAAAGATCGTTTCCTGTAGCTAAAGCCCACTATGCTGATGCCAAGTATTACTTCATAGATTCAATGTCATCCCAAAAGCCAAATGATGGTGAGTACAAGTCTGTAAGAAAGACAAAACCTTCGTCCCATGAAGATGTTGAGGACATAGGGCAAACACTAGTGGATATGTTCAAAGAAGAGGAAAGACAAGGAAAATTTTCCCTCTGACTCCCGTTTACCCTAGCATGTTATTCAATATCCCTGAAGATGAAGCTCCATTTCCGCCTGAAGATGAAGCTTCCCCTTCTGCTTCCAATCCAGAGCCACCTTTGCAGGAAGATGAATCAGAGGTCACCCCTGAAATGGAGGAAGTCATGGGGATAAAAGTTTCGGCTCCAAAGGTCACCTATTCGTCGAACCTCATCATTTCAGCCCTTCAGGCTTCCTACCTGCTGGCCAAGAGATGTATGAGATACTTGGCTTATGTAGTAGAAAATTGGGATGTCCAGTCCAAGTTAGAAGAGATACCAGTAGTGAGAGAATATCCAAAGGTCATCCCTGAAGAGTTAACCTCGCTTCCCCTAGTAAGGGAGATAGAGATTGAAATAGAAGTAGTCCCTGGTATTGCTTCCATTTTTAAAGTTCCTTACAGGATGGCCCTAGCTTAGTTAAAGGAACTAAAGGACCAATTATAGAAATTATTGAATAGAGGGTTCATCCGGATTAGTGTATCACCATGGGGCACACCGATTTTATTTGTAAAGAAGAAGGATGGATCCTTGAGACTATGTATTGATTATAGACAACTAAATATGGTTACGGTGAAGAATAAGTACCCTGACCCATAATTAATGACTTATTTGATCAACTTCAAGGGGTCCAAGTATTTTCTAAGATTGACCTTCAACCAGGCTATCATCAATTAGGGGTTATGGAAGAGGATGTTTCCAAGACCGCATTCAGGATCTGATATGGTCATTACGAATTTCTGGTGATGCCATTGGGATTAACCAATGCACCAACTGTCATTATGGATTTAATGAACCGTTGTGGTTTTCACCCTGAAATTTTGGAGGCACTATTGCTATGGGACCCAATTTAAAGTATTTACCGACCATAAGAGCCTTAAGTACTTACTTTCTTAGAAAGAACTGAAAGTGAGACAAAGAAGATGGATGAACTTACTCAATGATTCTGAATGCACCATTAACACCCAGGTAAGACAAATGTTGTGGCAAACACCTTGAGTAAGAAGCCCGTGGTGTCAGTGGCTCACATGATGGTCCGAGTGATGAAATTATTAGAGGATGCAGTAGAATGGCACCCAACTCTACCCCTTAGAGATGAGGTGGGAACAATTTCATAAATAAGGGTGGACCCCGAACTCTTTCAGCGGATTCGAGTGACACAAAAGGAAGATCCTCAATTGATGAAAATTCTTGAGAAAATGAAGTTGGACGGAAAGGAGGATTTTGCTGTGGCCAGTGATGGAATGTTAATATTTAAGAGTAGGATATGCGTTCCTAATGACGAGGATAAAAATAGTTATTTTGGAAGAAGCTCACCACTCCAATTATACAGTGCATCCTAGGAGTACGAAAATGTATCAGAATCTGAAGAAGATCTTCTGGTGGAATAATATGAAGAAAGAAGTGGCACAATTTGTTTTCAAGTGCTTGACATATCAGCAAGTGAAGCCTGAATATCAAAAACTTATTGGACAGTTACAGCCCTTACCGTGCTGGAGTGGAAGTGGAAGCACATAACTATGGACTTTGTGTCTGGCCTGCCTAGATCAGGTTCGGGACATGATAGCACTTGGGTCATTGTGGACCGACTAACTAAAGCCACTCATTTCTTACCGGTTCATACCACCTATACTCTGGATAAGCTAGCTCAACTTTACAATAAAGAGATAATAAAACTGCATGAGGTACCTGTTAGTATTGTGTCCGACAAGGACTCTAGATTTACTTCAAGGTTTTGGAACAATCTACAGTTGGCCTTGGGACCCAACTCACTTCCAATACTGCTTTCCACCCTTAGACTGATGGATAGTCAGAAATAACTATTCAAACCTGGAAGATATGTTGAAGGTCTGTGTTACATATTTCAAAGGAAACTAGGATGATCATCTGCCTTTGATAGAGTTTGCCAGTATTCAAATGGCACCTTTTGAGGCACTGTATGGGAGGAGGTGCAGATCACCCATATGCTAGGATGAGGTTGGTGAAAGGAGACTGTTAGAGCCAGAGATTGTTCAGATAACATCAGAAAAGATTGCTTTAATTCTAGAAATGCTCAAAAGAACTTGGAGTCGGCAGAAGAGTTATGCCAACAGTCGGAGAAGAGATCTTGAATTTGAAGTAGGTGATCGGGTCTTCTTAAAGGTATCGCCAACTAAGGGCATTATGAGGTTTAGCAAGAAAGGGAAACTGAGTCCATGATTTATTGGACCCTTTGAAATTTTAGAAAGGATTGGAGTCGTGGCATACCGACTGGGCCTATTACTCGAGTTGGCCCATATTCATGATGTTTTTCATGTGTCCCTATTAAGGAAGTATCATCCTAATCCGTCCCATGTTTTAAAGTATGAACCGATCCCGATCAGGGAAGATTTTACTTATGTTGAACAACCAATTGAGATTTTGGATAGGAGGGTTCATGTTTTGTGTAACAAAGAGATTCCCCCGGTCCGGATTCTATGGCAGTATCATTCATAAGAAGAATAAACATGGGAAAGAGAAGATGAAATCCGAGATAAATACCCCCATCTGTTTAATTAACTAAGTTACGATTTTGAGTGCAACATCTTTTTAAAGGGCGAATGATGTAAGGACCAAGACTTCCCGGCCTTGGGAAGGCACATGACAGTAGGAGTCTGTGAAGAGAGAGAGAGGGAACGTAGTTTGAGAAGAGAGAGGAGCATCACCGATTGTGAAGAGAGAGAGAGAGAACGTAGTTTGAGAAGAGAGAGGAGCATCACCGATTGTGAAGAGAGAAGGGCATCACTGTTTGAGAAGAGGGAAGGGCAGCACCGACTGTGCTTCTCAATGCCATGACTGTTTTTACCGCATTTATGATCCTTTTTATTTATGGAAACTCATAAAATGGCTCATTGGGAGGCTTGCTAACATGAACAGGGTTCCACGTCCAATGTTTACCTTGGCCATAAAATATTAAGTGTTATTTAAAAGCATGTTAATTTGAGAATAAAAATTTCCAGAACTGTGACTATTTTGCATCAAAGTGTTTGATGGCTAAATAGCATCCAAATGGGACCAAATCAACCTCAAATGAAAGGAATGTATGTCTACTTTAATTCTACATTTTATTTCATAAAAAATTTTGCATGGATGAAAAGATATGGCCTAAAGTGTCGAGGCATGACACTTTTCACGTTCGCTGCTATTTCCAGCAACTGTGGCCCTCTTTGAGCAATGCTTTTGACCCAGCAAATGGTGTCAAAAAACCTTGACCGCATTGGAAAGGTCTGTGAATGTACTCAAAGTTGCGTGTTTTGAGGTTTTTGCAACTCCCCACGGATTTTGAATTATGACCCGAAATGCGTGAATACGTCGCTGCAAAATGTTGCAAGGAAGATTTTCAACAACTAATGCTCACCTTGTACTGAGCTATTGACCCATCAAATGGCACCCAAATTCCTTCAAATCACTATTTTTGTAAAGGTCTGTGTATTAGCTCAAAGTTTTATGTTTGAGGCATCCTAAAACTCCCCCTAAATAGGGAGTCACGCCCTCGTAAATAGGGGCATGTCACTGTTACTTGTCACTGCATCGTGTATGCCCATGCGACACTAAGTTGTCCTGATATATGATAAATGCGAATGCCATATGATAAATCTCATGCGAATGCCATAAAGTTATGTGAATGATGCCATATGACTGCATTGTGTGTGGAAAAAGGGGCCACGAGCACAATATTGATGAAATGAGTTCATAATGAACACCAAATGCTACTAAAAGGACTTGTGTAAATGTCCCTTAAAAGGTTATGAAATAAATATCTTTTACTAAATGCTATGATGTTATGATGAAATATGATTCATCTGTATGAAACATTGACTGATGAGAATGTGATTCATTCATTACAAGGCATTGAATGACCAATGCTTATATTTATATTGCCCACTACTTGGTGGGACACTCACTGGTAGTGGATACTGTTATGATACTGTGACGAATGGCCACTGCTTATATTGATATTGGCCACTACGTGGTAGGACACTCACCGGTAGTGGATACTGGTATGAAACTGTGATGAATAGCCACTGCTTATATTGATATTGGCCACTACGCGGTGGGACACTCACCTGTAGTGGGTACTGTTATGATATTGCCTGCTACGCGATGGGACACTCATCGGTAGTAAGGAAAGTGATGTCGGCATATTCCCTAACCTGTATAATGATAGGAACGAGTTGAGAGAGAAGCTAGAGGGTCGTACCCTAGACTCATGAATGAAATGAAATGATTGATGCCTTGCAAGGTAAGGGCCTATCGAACCACAATGCGCGCTGGGGACTGTGTGAGTGTGTTGAGGATATTACGAAGTGGATTAACCCACTTGTCATTACCCTCTCTCCTGTATGATGGTGGAGGTCTTAAGAAATGGGATTGGCTTAGTCTGATGGATAAGGCCTCTATTGTGGGAGTAGGTGATTTAAGGAATGTGTGGGTAATAATTGAATTTCTGTATAAGGAATGTTTGGTATTGCAATGATTGCATAATTAATGAATTCCCCGATTGGATTCTTATGATCTCACTGATTTAATGATAAATGTCGTTTAAATGAAATGTTTACACTCGATGTCTGGACTTGATATTCATGTATGCTAAACTATGACTCCTTATTGATGGATTGAACTATTATCACATATAGATATAATTACGATAGATGCATAACGCTAGACCAGCTTTACTGTGTTGTGTAGCTGAATCCATTATTTCTCCTCTCCTTGTAAATTGAGAGCGACAGGTTCAGGGCTTGGAGTTCGTATTTTGTGGCAGGAAGTCAAAGCGAGATTTCTCGAAGAAGCTGCTTTAATTTTGTTTGTGCGTCTGGGATGTTTGCCCTACGTTTTTTGTTCTTTGTGGATATGTGTAATTTTGGGCCTAGATGCCCCGAACCGAATGTGATATTTTGGAAAATTTTATATCATGGATTTTTTTTTTTGTGTTTGGGAATTTCTTTGCTCTTTTGCTAGTTAAGTTTTTGCTTTAGTTCTTTTCCATGATTTACTCAATTATCGAAAATAAAGGCGTTGAGTCCACTCCTTCCTGAGTGACAAATGTTACATTGGATCACAAAACCGTGCTCGATCACCTGTCGTCGCATTAGGTACGGTGGTTAGGGGTAGGGTCGTGACAGTCATACTGTGATACTGTTATTGCCATACTGTGATACTGCTACTGTGATACTACTACTATCATACTTTGATACTGATATCGTCATAATGTGAGACTAGGATATTGTGATATTGGAAATGTGATAATGCGATACTAGGATACTGCTATGATACTGACCACTACACAATGGGACACCCATTGGTAGTAACATTGGCATATTGAGAAAACATTGTGATACAAATAAATTGTGATATACTGTGACACTGACCACTATGCAATGGGTCACCCATTGGTAGTTGGATGCTGTTATGACAACAAATGTTGACTGTACCTCGACCTCAATGATAGGACTCGGGTCGAGAAGTGGAACTGAGTAATTGGGTGGGTCAAACCCCCCAATTGTAATAGGCACTACGAATTGAGTCACCCAATGGTAGTGTAACGCTCTCTCGCCAGAAGGGCATATGAGAGGGTTGCATCTTGCAAGGCCACTGCCTATCGAATACCCCAAAGTGCGCTGGGGACACATGTGGTGCGTGTGTATGTGAGGACATTACGAAGTGGGACACTCACTAGTCATTGTCCTCCCTCCTGAACAAGGGTAGAGGTCCCAAGTTACAGAATTGGCTTGACCTGATGGATGGAACTTCTATTTCAAGAGTAGGCATCTCTAGCTTTTACTGTGTGGAAATGTGATATGTCAGCCTTACTATTCTGCGTAAGATGGAATGATTCATGACTTATGCATTTTATATTCTTGATAATTGAATTGGGTTTATTCTTACACTGTTAAAGCATTGAAAGTCATAAGGGGGAAAGTTTTTCTTGATATCTATGTAAATTACTGAGTACTATTAACTGTCATCACTGTTTATAAAGTTGGAATGCAATGGTGTAGATCTGCTTACTGGGCTATTAACTCATTCCATTTCTTTCCCATGATTGTAGATTAATAGTCTCTCATCTAATGATCGGGCAGCGGAGCTATGTGTTAGACAAGTCAAGCTTGGAGTCTGGTGAAGGATTTTGCAGAAGCTTTTTCATAGTAGGAGTTTGGTGGCTGTGCCACTGAAATGTATTATGTTAACTCCGTATTTTGTGGGCCTGTAGTGCCTTGAACTGATTGTAAAAGAATTTTGGATAACGAATGTTAAGGAAATGGCTATGTTTTTAGATTTATATCTGTCGTATTGATTGGATTTTAATTTTTCTTTTGTGGTTTGCTCTGGATTCCACCTTTATATATGTTGAGCCACCCCCACCTAAGTGGCATTTGCCATCTCATGTTGCAGTCCCGCACTCTACCGCCCCCCCCCGTTTGTATGGTATGTGGCCAAGGGGCGGGTCGCGACAGAAGAAAGAGGAAGAAGAGAGAGAAACTTGTGCTCGGTAGTATCCACTACCGTGCATGACAGAAGAAGAGAAGAAAGAAGGAAGTGAGAGAAAGAAGAAAGAGAAAGAAGAGAGAGAAAATCATGCTCGACAGCATCCACTACTGTGCATGATAGAAGAAGAGAGAAAGAAGAAAGAGAGACAGAAGGAAGAGAGAAAGAAGAAAGAGAAAGAAGAAAGAGAAAGAAGAGAGAGAAACTCATGCTCGATAGGATCCACTACCATGCATGACAAAAGAAGAGAAGAGAGAGAAAGACAAAATAGAAAGAAGAGAGAAAAATTCATGCTCATCGGCATCCACTGCTGTGCACGATAGAAGAAGAGAAGAAAGAAAGAAGAGAGAGAAAGAAGAAAGAGAAAGAAGAGAGAGATATTCATGTTTGATAGCATCCACTTCCATGCACAATAGAAAAAGAGAATAAAGATAGAAGAGAGAGAAAGAAGAAAGAGAAAGAAGAGAGAGAAATTCATGCTCAACAGCATCCACAATCATGCAAGATGAAAGAAGAGAGAAAAAGAGATAAGAGAGTGAAAGAGAGAGGAAGAGAGAGAGAGGAAGAGAGAAAGAGAGAGATGAGAGAAGAGATAGACAGAGAGAGATGAGAGAGAAAGATAAGGGAGAGAGATGAGAGAGAAGATAGAGGAAAAGAGAAGGGAGAGAGATGAGAGAGAAATAGAGAGATGAGAGAGAGGAGATAGGGTAAGATAAGGGAGAGAGAGATGAGAGAGAAAGAGAGAAGAGAGAGAGAGAAGAGGGAGAAAGAGAGAGGAGAGAGAGTCACCTTAAGCCCGAGGGTACCAACCAAAACTCTTCTCTATCCTGTCTTTCTCTCAAACATGACCCAATAATGAACGAAAAAATAAAAATTTTCTTATGCAAAAGTGGGGTCCTTGTACAATAGATGGTACATGCTTATATAGAAAACCTACCCAAACATGGGTGGATGACTAAAAATAAACCTAATTGATGAAATTTGGCATTAAAAGAATTAAATAAAATCTACACCAACAATATCACTATTTTCAAATCAGTCCATGTAATGGTCATTCAATCATGCAAAGTTTCTATGGCTGATTCGGGACTTTTTTTATCATCATCCAGCCGAAAGATTACCATTTTCTTGATGAGCTTGAGAAAACGATCATTTTGTTACCAATTTCGGGCCATGGATCAGAGTTTCAAACCATGATCGTGATGTGGCAAAAACATGAAAAAATATGCAATCTTAATTTAAGATTCAGCCTATTTTTAAGTGTCTTTCATTGATTTTTTTATTGTACCGTGACGAACAATTTGCCACGATCATTCTGCAAAAAGAATAGCTCGATTTTATACCCGAACGACTGTTTTCCAAATTTGGAAACTTTGGTCCGAATTTGGATTCTGGTGGCCAGAATTGCAGCAACTTCGAACTCACTGTGCATCAAATTTGATTGTCCATCATGTGCAAGGTTCATCTCAAATGAAGCCTCTGACCTTGTACTCGTAATGGGTCAGGTTTGAGGTAGATCCGATGGGTGAGCGCTGTGATATGGGAGTTTGATCGGTGAGACGCGTGGCACAGATTCTTTTGCAACTTTTGGGTTTTTTCGATGAACTTCTCTCTTATATTTCTCCCGTCTCAGGCCATGTTACTGTGCGTGCAACATATCAAATCGACTAGGTCGACGAGGCCAATGTGCTCCCAAAATTTGGGCTCGATCTGACTCGGGATGAAGAAGTTATTTTCCCCCAAATTGGTGATGCACAGTTTTCATTAATGGAAACTGGTTGGTCGAGGGCGCATCGAAATAGTGTACGGCCTACCCATCTTGGATAAGCTGGCTAGAACTTGCTCCAAAAAAGTCCAAACACATCGAAAATTGGTACAAAGGGGTTTTCAATGATTATGAATCCAATGGCGATGATTTGGAGACCATCTGATGCTCTGATAATTTTTATGTAGTTCAAAGCCCATTTTCAACATGATAGAGGCATGATTTCTCGAAACTATTTAACGTCTGCACTTCGGATTCGACGAAACATGGCAAGTGTTCTTGGGAGACCCTTGGCCACATTCTTCCATGTTCTTGGGCCATTCTGAGACTGGTGAAAATTCTACTTCAGATCAATTGTTATTACCCTACAGCTTCTGTAGTCCACATGCATTTTGGGACCTACAAATAGGTCGCGAACTGCTCTCTCCTTATTCGCATTTTGTATATAAGTGATGGAAATGACCTTAAACAAGTTGCCCCACCGAATGTTGTGCTTTGAGAGAAGCGAGAAATGCAACATTCAAAACAAAATTGCTCCTTCGACTTCAGTTTACTTCCTGGTCACCAGATCACACGAATGTAAAAGGGATACTCGTGCAAAGCTGCTTCCTGTAGGGGTGGCCTAGGCGCTCAGACGGCTGAGGGTTTTGTTGGCTTACCCCAGATGTGGAGACTTTTAAGGGATGTGCTTGCAGTCCTCACCCATGTTGGATGTATGAGATGCTTTTAAAGTCCTGACCCTCATTGGACTTAAAGGTGGCACTGTTTGCTGCTACATCAGGTTTTCTTTTACAAGCAGGGGTACCTCTGTGGGCCCCATCTTGCCGAGCCTAGTCGGGAGTTTTTAGTGGTGTACCCCAAATGTCTGGTGCGACGAGGGAGGGATTTTCGCGAGGCTGCCTCAGTTGGATTCATTCTAGTTACTGTGGGCAGGTTTTGACCTGATTTGATAGCTGTTTGCATGTGTGGGATCTGGAGGGATTATTTTAACATTTATACCCCATTGGACGTATGACTAAATGATTTGTTTTTTAGTCTCGCTAATAGGATATTCTTTTATTGAGGAACTTTTTTTTCCTTGAAATGCTGGCTGAAGCGGCTTATGATGGCAGGCACTGCATCAACCTGCTTATTGGTCCGAGCACCCTTTCGGGTTTTTTCTTAGACAGGGGAAGAGGTGTTGTAGAGACGAATTTCACGAACCTCTGTTTTATTTAGGCTCTTTTTCCCATGACATGACGGCCATGTTTGCCTTTCTTTCCATTTTTACTCACGGTGCTCTTTCGAGCTAGTTTTTATTTACGGAAGTCTTTTACTCATGGTTTCATGACCATGCTCGTCTGTCATTTTTACTCATGGCGTTGCCCTTTCGGGTTTACACATGCCCATTTTTTTTGTAGGGGCGTGTTTAGGGTCATGCCTCCGGGACTTGGGCAAATGAGTTTATCGTCATGCGGCTAGGGCATGCACTATAGTTTAAGGTCATATAGTTGGATCGTGATGGAGATGGATATAGGTCTGTGGAGGCCATAAGGTGAGTATGATGGTGGTTTAACTCACTTTGGGGTGATGGCTCGAGACTGTCTGTGAATGTTGGATTGTGTTTGGATGGAAGGTAGATAATGGTGACCCACTAACTGTTGGTGAGTATGGATGATCGAATGGCTCACCATGGTTTCGTGAGCGTGGGTTAGACTCATTGGGAAATGTGGCGAGTTCATAGAAGGTAATGGAGAT
Organism: Amborella trichopoda; assembly: GCF_054954075.1. Classification (NCBI taxonomy): domain Eukaryota; kingdom Viridiplantae; phylum Streptophyta; class Magnoliopsida; order Amborellales; family Amborellaceae; genus Amborella; species Amborella trichopoda. Next base: position 31,382,852 of record NC_142339.1, read on the forward strand.
GGACTCGCTGGGGAGGCACTGAAGGTGGTAAAAAATGTATGGAGGCTTGTTTAAGGTCATGCCTCTAAGAGCTGGGCAAAGCAGTTTAACGTCACGTGGCCAAGATGTGTGTTACAGTTTAGGGTCTTGCAATTGGACCATTGCATGAAGCAGTTTAACGTCATGCGGTCAGGATGTACACTATAGTTTAAGGTCATAAATTTGGACCATTATGTGAAGCAGTTTAAGGTCATGCAGCTAGGACGTGCACTATAGTTTAGGGTCATACAACTGGACCATTATGCGAAGAAGTTTAACGTCATGCGGTCAGGATATGCGCTATAGTGTAGGGTCATACAGCTGAACCGTTTTGTGAAGCAGTTTAATGTCAACTGGTCAAGATGTGTGCTACAGTTTAGGGTCATGCAACTGGAACGTTGTGAGTCGCCATGTATGTGGGTCGCTAATAGGGGTGGACTCATTGGGAGATGTGAAGTGGATAAGGCTCCATGGGGGATGGGCCTATAGATGGTGGTTTGACGCAATAGAGGTGAAATGGCTGAGACAATTTATGGGCAGTGGGCTCTGATGGAAAAGGTGGCGCAGTGAGGGATGGTAGGTGTAAGCGGACTCACTGGGGATTAGAAAGTGAGTGTGATTCCCTAAGGATGAGTGTGACTCCAATGGGGCTTGAAAGGCGATGAGGTCTGAGCCTTACTTCTCTGCACATGAATCGGCCAGCTACGGAAGGCATGCGTAGAGACACATGCAAAATGAGTGGGTGCAGAGGTCAAAAGGGTGCCCTCAGTGGTGAACACACTTGGCGGCGATTTGTGGAAGTCATGTGCACTTGGCAGCAAGGGGTGCACGATAATGATGCATGCTTGGCAATGAGCATCAAGGTATGCACGACGGTAAAGCGCGCACGACTATATTTGTAGAGGGAACGCGCTTTGCAACACTTGACAGGGGAACATGCTTGGCATAGCATTCAACGAGTGAATGCTCTCGGTAGCAACATTTGATGAGAGAATGCGCTCGACGGCAACTATTCTCACTCGACATCAACGTGAACGTTCTCGACAGTAATATGAACGCGCTCGGTAGCAACAGGTGCCGAGGGAACGCGTTCGGTAGCGGCGTGCTGGGCTCTTAGCTCTGGCCTAGACCCGACCCAGCCCAGCCTATAGTCGTTTGGCCTCTTGGATTGGTGCGTCATTTCCATTTTGTTGGAGGTAGTTTTGGGAAGACCCAACTATAAAGGGGTGAAAACCCCTTTTACCATTTTACCTTAAGGTAAAACGCTAAGGGTTTTTAAACAGTGGGACAAGGCTTTTTCAGCGAGCAGGGAAGCATCAGGAAGAAGGAGGAAGGCCTCAACAGTGCACCAGGAGTTTTCCTATGACTGTGTGGGGAGTTCCGGCTAAACTTAAGAGTTTCTAAGGGAGCAAAAAGGATTTTTCGGTGGGTTGCAAGAAACGTCTGAGGAAGGCAGAGGTTTTCACGGTGGACTGTTGGTGGTTTTTCGACTACATGGAAGCATCAGGACGAAGGCGTTAGTGCTCGGTAGTGAGCTGAAAGGTTTTTCGGTGTTCGTACAATGAGTTCCAGTAAGGGAAGCATAATGGTCACATGCAATCGAAGGATCAGGCAACTAAAGGGTCACACATGCCGAGGGAGACATGTGTTAGTGCACGAAAGTCGAGAAACGGTGCCGACAGAAGACACGAGTGAAATATTTTGCACATGTGAGTGATTCAGGGGTCATCCGTGTTTGGCAGTAGGTCTGCACGGCGACCTTAGTGTGCACGGCAGTGAAGTGCGTGTGGCTGGTCATGCTCAGCAGAATAGCACACTCGGAGGTCTGAGTCACAGGCTGGACAGTAAGTTTCTCACAGCTGAGAGTTGTGCACGGCTGTGTGGTGTGCTTGGCAAAGAGTTACGCACGACAGATAGCTACGCACGACAGTGCGGTGCACTCGGCGAAGTGTTGCAAGGCAGTGCGGTGCACTTGATAAAGAGTTACACACAGCGGTGAAGGGTGTGTGCTGCAAGCACATCAGTGAGTTGCGTTCATTAATGAAGAGCGCATGCGGCACCGAGCGTTCCCACAGTTGAGATGTGCACAACATCCAATGGCAAGTGTATGAACATAATGGCCGATCCTTTAGGAAACTAGGATTCTACCCCCATTTCAGAAGTGAAAAATATTCCAGAGCGGGGGAGCTAGGGACCAATGACTTTACTGGTGATTGTTTGGTCAGAGGAGACCCCATCTGGCTCAAGGAGCCTTCTTGTAAACCGGAGTGGCCCCTAAGTGTTACCTTTATCAGTCGATCCATACGCTTTGAAGCTCGAGAAAATGACGATGGCACAATCTTGGGGTGAAGAGGGTTTTTCACTCCTTCACTGCCTACATAGGGAGATAGCTTCTGGCAAAAACCTGCCTACCTTGGGAAAGAGGATGGTCAAAACAAAGGGGTTGTTATGGTCCCCTACTAGACAGATTTGAGCGTGCTTCCTCGTCGGCAGTCATTCAATGCTTCGTAGGATACTTTGATCATTTTTCAAACACCATCAAAGTATTGTCAAAAACATGGAGCCATGTTAGCAACACATGGATCTTTGGTCATGGCAAGGCAGGGATTTCTCTGCTAGATCTGCATTTCATTGGTGGCCTATCACTGATGGGGGCAACGTATGATGCGTTTCTGCCTCAGAATTCAGTCATATTTGGTGGAGCACCTTTGGGGACCGAGGCACCTCTTGCTGGGCTTAAGGAGATTTTTGAAATCTACCAACTAATTAGCTCCCAAGCTAGTGGTGGTCGTGTAACCTTCACCCAATGGAAGAGGTTCTTTTATGGAGAACACCTTGATGCGGTTGAGTTTGACTGCTACTTGGGGGGAAGGGGGAAGATTCTTAGAGAAGAAACCCCTCCGATTTATATATGCCAGTTTGGAGTGACGACATTTTCCTGGTCGCATACCTGGCCTTGTTTCTCTGCAAGTTCGCTCTTCCTGGGGGAGCAGACCTAATTTGTCCAAGAACTCTTTACATTGCCTATGACATTGCGAGAGGGTGTCAATATGCCCTCGCGCAGCTAGTCCTGTGCAACATCTACTATGGGCTGGGATCTGTGTCAAGGGGGAAACATTATAAAAAGAGAGAAGGCGGTCATGGACTGGTGGACGTTGAGGCTTTCCCTGGGGACTTCAAGACAACTTTTCCTATTCATTACGTCTTTAGGTGGCTTGCAGCTTGCTTTCCCAGCACGTACATTAGAAATTTGACTTTGGAAGGGTGAATGTGCCCTCATCTGGTGAAGATTGCAGGACAGAGGGCCATTTTTCATACTTCCAGGCATGCATGAAGTTTGTTCAGGAAAGACTCCTCTAGCATGCTTTGAGTCTCCTTTCCAATGGGGGCTTCACTGACTGTGCATTGGCAAGGAGCTGGATGGTGCCTCCACAGGTATGTGAGAGCTCATGTACATTTTGAGCATGAGGGAAGGGGTTTTGGCCTATCAGACCCCATATAGCTCAAAACTTGAAGGGCTTTACCCTCATCGCTTTGCTCGACAGCATGGGCTTGATCAGGGTTATCCTTTCCCAGTTTTTTTCGAGAAACGCTACGACAAGGTGAATGCTAAGAAGACAGAGGGGATGGGAACCCTTTGTGAATCATGGAAGGCAGGCCATGTTCAGACAGCTTGGTCCACTTGCTTGGAGCTCACAGAGGTAAATAAGTCTGTCATGCCTCATTTTGATAAAGTCGTCAGAGCAACTAAGGCGTAGGGACATTGGTGAAGGATCACCAACCATGGTACTTGGAAGTTAACCATCCCGAAAAGGGGAGAACAACAACTGACTTCAGGAGACCAAACAAGGGAATGACGTCAAAGCCCCTCCTTTTGGTCATATTCTTAAACTGGATTACCCCCATAACTAGAGATCTCTTGGGGTGCTCAGGAGAGTGCGATGAATGAGTCATCGTCGCAAGTACTTTCTTTAAGGGAGAGGACGGGAACCCACTTTCACAATCTTAGTTCTATTTTTGAATGGAGAGAAGGTCTTAAGGTTCTCGGTCATGAAGGGCCACCGATACAGGATCTAAATGCCCTAACAGGCAGTGGTCCTCATAGATCTCCATCTGCTGGTTCCTTTCATGACGAGGGCTCAGGGAGGACTATCCCTTCTCAAGGGGGAAGAAGAAGAGAAAGTGCCTGGTTGATTCTGACATGTCCCGATCTACTGTTACACCTCTTCTAAGGAATAAGAGTGTCTGGTTATCTGTTGCACATGAGCCCGCGGTTAGCTCCCCGTCCCCCACTACTTCAAAGACTGAAGACGATGATGTCAGGGTTCCATAAACTATCATCATTTCCTCGGATTGGGAAATGACCCTGACCTTGGGATGGCATCAACGGCTCAAGAGGTGGGTGATGTGGCGGTCGAGCCTGTGCATGAGTCGTGTTTGCCTCCATCCTCCCTAAGGAGAATGAGCTTAGATTTGGATCCATGCCTCGGGGAGAGTGCCCCTTCAGAATCGGGAGAGACAAGCGAAGCTGCAAGTGCGGCTACTGATGATGACCCAATTATTGTTCAAGGAGAAGTTCTCAGAGTTTCTAGGGTATTTGATCCACATGAGGAAGCTGCAGGAGCCCGTCCTCATTGAGGAGCTTGGGATGATTGTTCTTGACAATGGGGAGGAGGATGCAGGCAATGAATGTCTCAATGCTTCTTGAAGTGAGCGACCTAATGAGGGGTTTGAGAAACCAGCGGCAGCCACTCTTGATGATGTGGAGGAGGGATTGGCAGACGAGGGCCCCAGTATTTTTGAAAGGGAGGAGCTTGGTACTGGCGAGGGCCATGAGCGACCTGGGGCAACTACTCCTGACGTGGTGATAGAGATTCTAGCTCTTGAGTTGTCAAAAGTCAAGGCTTCATCAAGGCCTAAAGAGACGGCCAATCGGGGCTTTGAAATTGCTCCTCAGGAGACGACCACGACTATGGTGATTGTTCCTTCAATCTCAACTTCTGCAACCAAGACTGCCCCGATCATGTTGACATTGCCTTCTAATTCAAGTCTGCCTAGGCCTACTTTCAGTGGCGTGCCTAGCATGATTGAGGATATGCTCTGCGTAGGACTTCAATGATTAAAGGAGCAGCCCGTCGGTGAGCTGGGGGAGGTGTTGACTAAGCTCAAGGAGTTGGCCCTTGCAACAATTGTTATAGGGAACATAAATGAAGTCCTCTATTATTTTGACATTACCCTAAATGAGCTGGAGGGCTGGAGATTGAAGAGGTTGCAACAAGAGTCGACTGTGAAGGAGTTGGAGCATACTCAGTTAACGTTTTTGGAGACTTCTCTTGTGCACAGTCGCAAACTAGTTGAGGACTATTCGCGAAAAAGAGACGCTGCAGTCTCTCGGAGATCTGATCTCAATGGGGAGGCTATCGTCCACTTCAACAGGATGACTGCCACTAAAGTGGAGATACATAAGCTGAGGGAAGAGTTCGAGGGAGCTCAAGAAGGAGACAGAACTCTGGGAGGCAGAGGATGAGACCCTCGCCAAAGAAGTGTCGGAGCTTGAGGATGCCTTGGGGATAGAGACTACTTCCTTGGAGCATGGTGCTCAAATGATGGCAAAGTCCAATAAGCACATTCAAGGTGCCAAAGCTGCTTTAGAGATGTCCCAGACAAAGATCAATGAAATCATCGACCGATTCTGAAAGTGGTCGTATTTTGTCCTTCTTTTCTCGCTTTTTTTTTTATATAGGCAATTTGTACACAAATTTTTCTAATATGAATGGAGTACTTCCTTTGCCTTTGCTTATTTATGTGTCCTTTATTACTATCTTTCAAGAGGTAGGCAGATAGTAATGGGCTTTCCCCTGATTTTCTGGCGAAGCCCTTTCGGGTTTTCATCATGCCTCATTTTTTATTTGACAACTTTTGCTGATGATAGCTAGTGGTGCTACCATGCCTCGTCTTCTTTTTTTTTTTTCTTTTCTTTTCTTTCGACGCTTTTGCCCATGGTTCCCTTTCGATTTTCACCATGTTCGTCTTTTGACATTTTTTTCCCACAACACCCTTTGGGGGTTTTCATTGTGTCCGTCATCTTTTAAGAAGAGAGCTGAGAAGGAGTAGATTACCTGAGCCCTTGTCTCAGGGTGTGGCAGGCAGCTGTGTCCTCAACGACTTCAAATGGTGCTATGATTCTCTTTTCTCCTTTTAGCCCTTGATTAGTCAAGGACTCATAGTTCATTGTCCTCAAGATGTGATGAGCCTGTTGACTGTAGCGATTCCATTCGGGGGAGGTCATGGCCTCTGAACATGATTGGTTCTTTGAGGTCTCTTGTGCATCATGGCTCTTTCATTCTCAGATGAATCCCTTCAGCGGCATTGAAACGATCTATACTGGAGGGGATTCTTCTACTTTGGCCTTCCCTTTGCGTAAAGCTCCTAACTGGTGTTGAAGATCTTGCATCTCCTTTTTTAGCTCAGCAAGAGTTATTTGACTTTGATGATTGGCCGAGCAATTCTCACTTGGCTTCTCTGACATCAAGGTATCGGGGATGCACAAGACTCTTAGAGGATCGCATGCCTAGGCTAATCCTTGGGCCAGATGAGAGATGTCCTTCAGGATGCTAAGGATCTTGCAATCTGGCTGCTATGAGGCTTCTATCTCGACAAGCATAATAAGAATGTGCAAGATCTTCTACTTGTCAGGGGTATAGGTGACCCTTGAAACCAAAGCTTTTGTTTTCATGACTTCTCTGAGCTCATCAGTGACTGCTAGACTGGAAGAGGAGGGAAGAAACTCATCTTCGTGGGAATAGGTAATGCTTCAGGGAGGGGATATGGAGTACTGGTGTTGATAGAAGTTAGGAGGAGAATTTTTCCATTCTTCTCATCTTCTTTGAACATATCCAAGAGCTGTCGTCCTATATACTCAACATCATCATGGGGAGATAATTTCGCTCTTCTTATGCATCTTTGTTAATCATTTCTGAACTCTTGAGGTGGTACCAGGTCTGCAAAGTAATACTTTGCATAAGCATAATGTGTCTCAACTATGGGGAAAGGTTTATTTTCAGCATAGACCGTGTATTGTCTCCCATCTCGGCTGTACTTAAAACACCGATGAACGGTGGATAGAACCACGCCCTGATCATGCATCCAAGGAAATCACAGGAGGATGTTGTACGCGGTGTTGGTGTCGATTACATGAAACTGGGGGTAATCATTTAATTCACTAATCTTGAACCGAAGACGGACAGTGTCGGCTGGTTTCTCACCCTACAGATTGATTCCCAAAACTGTGATGTTTTTGGGTGTAAGATCATCAGATTGTTGCCCTAGACGAGTGAGGATCCTTCTTGGGATGATATTGACTACTGATCCCCCATCTATCATAAGTTGATTGATGGGGCATGCAGGTAATTCACCGGTTAACGAAGAGAGGTCGGTTCTGAAATTTTCCTCCTAACTATAGGTCATCTTTCGAGAAAGTGACAGCCATACAATTGGCTAGAATTGCAAGGTCTACTTCGATGGGTTCTACCACAATATCATACACTTAAGGATAGGATAGAGCTTGAGTAAGGGCCATACGATAATTTCTTGGAAGCATAAGGGCGTCATAAACGCTGAGAAGAGCAAGGAGCTTTCTCAGTTGTCCAACCACATCATACTTGACCTTATCATCATCAATCTTTTAAGCTCCTGGTCTTGCCGCATATTTGTGTGGTATGGGAGGTTGTAAGGTAGGCTTGGATGATGAAGGTTGGTTTTGGGGTATCGACTATCTTTGCTATGCAACCTGTGTGGATTGGAGAGTTTTGAGGTTGAGTAGGTCAAGGTTGCATCACCAGACTTGGTGTCAACTTGCCAGGTCTAGAAAAATCTGGTGTGGGCTAGTTGGATTGGGTAATAGGGGTAGGTGTTGGTAAAATGGAGGTTGATGGAGGTCTAGGGTTCGACTCAAAGGTGATCCTGAGAATTTAAGAAGTGGTGGATTAGTTGATGTATTAGGGCATGGGATGAGTGGCAGACCAAGGTACTTCCAAAGCTTTGGCTTTTGCACAGGTGGCTGTAACATCTTGCCCTACCTAAGACTGATCGGGTCAGTGTGGGTCACTGCTTCAGAGATCTTTACCATGTGGCATGCTTCGTGAGAATAGAAGCTCTTCCCTCTTGATTCTCTTATCCTTTGCTCGAAGTTGGGATCAGGGGACCATTGAGGTTTCTTGGCTTTACAATTCATGGGCCGTTTGGGAGGCTCTTCCGTAGAGGGAGGAGGCTTTGCATTTGATCTAGATGCCAAGGCATCAGCAATTGACAGGAAGCCGGCTGCTTGGGCCACTGTCTTTTTCAACTGCTTTCGATGTCGCTTGCTAGTATTGTAACTTTAGCCCTTTGTCAAGAGCCTCAAAGTCTAGGCATTTTCGTGGTGATCCTGCAGAAGATGTGTTAGCAGAAGAAGAAGAAGGGCTAAAAGAGCTAGGGATAGAAAAAGGGGGAGAAATTTTAAGGTCATTACTCAGATTGGACTGATCTGGGTAGCTTTTAGCGTCATCACCAGAATTAGACGTGTGCAGGGAATCTTTTAGGTCTTCACCCTGCTTGGACATTGGGGGTTGCTTTTAATGTCGTCACCCTTATCGGACATGGTGGGAGCCTGAGATGAGGAAGACTCAAGAGTATCTTTTTGAAAAGATTGTGGGCCTTGGTCAGTGATAGCTGGTCGGATGCCTCGATCTCGCTTCCCCAGATGTAGGTGATCGGGTGACATGTGTCTCGGGTTCGGATGACCCATGACTTGAGACCGCTATCTCGAGAACCTTGCTTACAGAACAAGGGCAGGTGCCCAACTGGTGAGAGAGGAATTTAAAACGTGAGGTAGGGACCAACCTCACTTGGGTCCGTGACTTACTCGGGCTGACTCGTGCGGGTGCCCTCTTAGATCACGACAGAAAGCCCACCAACTGCTTCATCTGGTTCGAAAGCACCACTTCCCTTGACCTGCAATCTCCTAATTTTCTACAAAGTACTGACATGGTTAATTTACAAGACAAGTGAGTTGAGGAACCCACCCTTGTCTTTGGGGGAATATGTATAGATGTGCACATTCAGATGGCAGAGAAGATGAGAAGTTAGGGTGATGAAGAAGGGGATTTGAATAAGAAGGAGAAAAGAATAGAAGACTTGACAAGGAGACTAGCCTAGCCTGATAGCTGGACCAATACAATGACCGACTAGGAGTGGTAGAAAGACATGCATGGTAACTCAGACAGGGGTGATGACAATACTACTCGAAGCCAAGGCAATATGACTGTCCTAATCTGGTGTGGCAACCAAACAGAAATGGTATTCTAGACCAGCATGACGGCTATACTACTCGATAGCAAGACCGCTATGGCAGTGCTAGACCGAGTCTATCCTTTAGTCAAGTGGGGAGAGAAGAAAAGAGAACACAGAGAAGATGCAAGACGGTGAAGGAGGAAGGTCCCAACGGCATTAGACATCGCCTTCCACAGCAGTGGAGTAATAGTGTCGTGGCTCTTGAATGGCACTGGACACTGTTGCTCGCAACAGAAGGGAGAGCAGAGAACTGCAAATGGCGTTAGCCATCACCATCCACAACACAAGAAGGCAGCACGACCCTTCATGGGTGGCGATAAGTATCGCCTTCTGCCATAGGCACAAAGAGCCCAAAAGAAGCTTACGAGTGGCTATAGGCCTTGCCAGGACCCTTTCTTGGGGCTGATAGGTACAGAGCATACGAAAGAAGCCTGTAGAAGGAGATAGGCATCACCATGACCCTTCGTGGGTGATGATAGGAATCACCATCTGCGATAGGCATAAGGATCAAGAGAAGCCTGTGGATGTCGATAGGCATCACCGTGACCCTTCACAAGTGGCAATAGGCATCACCATCTGCAATAGGCACAGGGCGTAAGAGAAACTTGCGAACAGTGATAGGCATCACCGCGACCCTTCACCGGCGGTGATAGGCATTACCATCTGCGATAGACACAGGGCATAAGAGAAGCCTGCGGACGGCGTTACGCATCGCCATTTGAGACTCGAAGCATGGGTGAGACCCCAATGGGCGGCGATAGGCATCGCTGTCTGTGACCCGTAAGAAGAAAGTAAGATAGTCAGCGGTCGGCGATACACATCGCCATGTGTGACACCAATCCAAGAATCGAAACAGGAGCCCAACTCGCTTCTTGAGCACGGACTGGCTCACCGTGGTGTTCCTTTAAATGGCGTTATGCACAACGACGACTAACATCGTGCATGAGCCATGTTGAAGAAAAGAAACAAACTAAGGGAGAGAGAGAGAAGAGGTTGATTGTGTCAAAATTATTTCTCAATCTGCACTGCCTTAGAGATGTCAGAATGCGACGAAACTTGACAGGAGGCTTTTAGGAGTCCTTATGAAGATTTTGACCTATTATGGGGCCATTATGAGACTATCAAAATTTCCATTGTTTGTCAAGCTTTATTGACCAGCTTCTCTCTTTTATTCTACATTGGGGACCCATGGTGCTGAAAAATGTCTTCAAACAGCATGCCTCGTCGAATGTTGTGCTTCGAGAGGCGCGGGAAGAATAACATTTAGAAAATTTCGTCTAGCTTTATTTCTTTTTCTTCCATAGGACTACGCGAACACCGAGGAGATTCATGCAATAATGTAACTAGGATTCTCAAACATTTGGATGCAATGTACAAGTCCATCCATGTAGACTTTAGAGGGAGAAGAGACATTGAGGGATCTTGTCACGGTCCTCACCCTCACAGGACCATAGGGGTCAGTTTTTAATGTCTTCACCCTGTTAGATGAGTTTGTGACATGGAGAGATTGGTATTTACAGTCCTCACCCTATCAGATGGTACCCTTAAGGGCCATTTTGAGTTTTTGAGGGATCTTTTGTTCATCGTCCTCACCCTCGGGACTCTTTTCAATTTTGAGGGATCTTTTGTTCATCGTCCTCACCCTCAAGGACTCTTTTTGTTTTTGGATGAATCTTTCTATCATCGTCCTCACCCTCAAGGACTCTTTTCAATTTTGGAGGGATCTTTCGGTCATCATCCTCACCCTCAAGGACTCTTTTCAATTTTGGAGGGATCTTTTAGTCATCGTTCTCACCCTCAAGGACTCTTCTTTGATTTTAGTGTTTGGGAGATCTTGTGAGGCTCTCACTCTTGGATGAGCCATCTTGTGTTGTGATTAGCTCCTGACTGCTGAGGAATTTGTGTGGACCTCGTTAGTCAGAATTACACATGTTTGACAATTTGGTTCTGGCTGAGGCTGTGATGTCGCGTCAACTTGCTTTATTGGTTCACGCGCCCTTTGTCGATTTTCACCTGGAATAGAGAAGTGGCATCATAAAGACTGCTATTCCCAACCTCATTTATTTTTGGTTTTTTTTTACCCATGACCTTGCGGCCATGTCCACCCCTTTTCATCCATTTTTGTTCACAGCGCCCTTTCAGGTTTTCACCATGCTCAGGTTTATTTTCACGAACTCTTTTACTCATGGTTTCATGACCATGCCCGTCTATCATTTTTACTCATGGCCTTCCCTTGTCTAGGTGTACACCATGCCCGTTATTTTCTCTTTTTTTTGGTGAAGACATGTTTAGGATCATGACTTCAGGACCTATGTGAAGCCTTTTAACGTCATGCAGTCAAGACGTGCACTACAGTTTAAGGTCATACAACTAGACCATGGTGATGATAAATGGAAGTCTTTGGAGGCCATGGAGTGAGCATGGTGGTGATTATACTCACTTTGGGGAAATGGGAGATGGATAGTGGTGACCCACTAGCTGACGGCGAATATAGATGGCGGGATGGTTTGCCGTTACATGAGCATAGGTGAGACTCACTAGGGAATGATGAGTGATAATGGAGGAAGATGGATTTGTTGTGGAGGTGCTGAAGCTGATGCGCGCACACGAATGGGTCAATTAAGGAAGACGTGCGTGAAGATACACGTAAAAGGTGTGTGCGCATGTGTGAGGGCAAGTTTAAAGTCATGCCTTCGGAACCTGTGCGAAGCCTTTTAATGTCATGCGGACAGGACGTGCACTACAGTTTAAGGTCATATAGCTTGGGCTGTGGTTATGCAGTTTAAAGTTTTGCAACTAGGACCATGTAGTTTAAGGTCATGCAACTAGACTTCCGCTACAGTTTAAGGTCATATAGTTCAGACCATGGTGCTAAGCCTTTTAACGTCATGCAGCTAGGACGTGCATTATTGTTTTGGGTCATCTAGTTCGGACCATGGTTGTGCAGTTTAAAGTCATGCATCTTGGACCATGCAGTTTAAGGTCGCGCAACTAGACCTCCGCTACAATTTAAGGTCATATAGTGTGGACCATGCGGTTTAAGGTCGTGCATCTAGACCACGGTTGTGCAGTTTAAGGTCAAGCAGCACGGGCCATGGCTGTGTAGTTTAAGGTCATGGCATACGAACCATGGCTGTGGAGTTTAAGGTTATGCAACATAGACCGTTGTGTGGGTCATCGTGTAAGTAAAGCTCCACAGGGGGATAGAGTGGCTTGGTGAGAAGCAGACCCACTGGGGATTTATAGGGGTAAATATGACTCCACTGGGATAATGAGCCATGGTATGCATGTAACTCCACTGAGAATGGCAGACTAGAGCACAGATGTAACCCCACTGGGGATTGAAGAGATAAGAATGACCCTAACTCCACTAGGGATAATGGGCTGTAATACGGATGTGACTCTTACTAGGGTTGAGGGACAGTGGCCTGCATGTAGCTCCACTGAGAATGACAGTCCGGAGCACAGGCATAACCCTAATGGGGATAGTGGTAGAATACATCCGGTGGAGAGGTACATCCATTTCACAGTTTAAAGTCATGCACATGGACTGTTTGTCCCGCCGTTTAACATCTTGCTATAGGGAAGTGCGTTACAGTTTTAAGGTCTTGTAGCTCGAACCATGGCTATCCAGTTTAAAGACATACAGCTAGGAACATGCAGTTTAAGATCGTACAATTAGACCTCCGCTACAGTTTAAAGCCATATAGTTTGGACCACAATTGTGTAGTTTAAAGTCATGCAGCTAGGACCATACAGTTTAAGGTTGTGCAACTAGACCTCTGCTACAGATTAAGGTCATATAGTTTGAACCACGCAGTTTGGGGTCGTGCACCTAGATCATAATATGGTAAGGGAATGCGACTCCATGGGGAACAGAGTCGTGACTGAAGACTTGACTCCCTGAGAATATGATGCTTGTGGTGCAGAGACTGAATTCCTTAGGGATGCAGAACGACGGTCCAGATGGGAGTGCCATAGCATGCGCACGACGCTAGGTCCTTGATCAAGCGCACGTGACATTAGGCCCTGGTGAGGCTCACGGCATTAGCTTTTGGTGAAGTGCACGACGATAGCTTAATGTGAAGCGCAAGCACACAACAATAGCTTCTTGTGAAGTGCAGGACGACAACTTCTTTAGCAAAGCATGCAGCGTTGAGCCCTAGAGAAGCGCGCGACGTTAGCATCGCACGGTGTTAAGGCATAGTGATGGCAACAGACGGCAATATGCTCATGAGGCACAGGCGGCAATGACTTCCATTTGGGCCTCTGGCATGACCCTCCCCGGCTTGGACTTATCGCTGTCTGAAGATGAGGACTGAAGCGTCATTTCAAGCTTGTGAAGGGTACTTTGTGTAATCGTCGTTTGTAAAAGGGGGTAAAACCCCATTTTACTGTTTTACCTTACAGTACGACAGTGAGAGGCAAGAGCTTCCGTCGAGAGACTTTCGATAAGAGTTTCCGGTCAAAACTCATAGTGTACAAGCACTAAGGAGCTTTCCGACGAACTTCAGTAAGTCGTGAACCTTCGTGGAGTACTTATGAATGTTTTTAGAGAGTGCCAAGGCCTCTTGAGCAAGGAACAATGGCTTCACAGGGGTTCACTGAGACTTTTTCGGTGAGGAACAATAGCCATTAGGGCTATTATGAGAGAAACAGTGGTGCCTCTGGGTTAAGACACCATTTTCGGTCTGCACAAGGAATCCTTGGTGGACTTCTGGCAATTTTGCAATCACCAGCAATGAAGGAGAAGGTACAGTGGCTTTGCCAGAAACTCTTAAATTTTCTGGTGGGTAGAGGAGTGCAAAGAAGGGAGAAAGAAACCCGCAGGGTCTCAGGGAAATTTCTGTGAAGATTCTTATGATTTCCCCTAGTATTCCTGACTACCAGTAAGGGGAACGAACAGGGTCAAAAGGGGGTTCCCGGTGGATGGAGTGGCATTTCCGATGAGAAGAGGGAATGTCGGTAAGGGCCTGAAGGGTCGCAAGCCTATAATGGTCGGGAAGTGAAGGGCTGTGAGACGGCGAACAGTCACCCTCTGCAAGCGCGGTGACAGGCCACGTCACGAGTGTCAGGCGGTGTGCCCTGATTTCGAGGGACGTGGTGTCCCGCATGTGTGACGCATGCGAACAACTTGAGCACAGCCGATGTTAGACGTAGATGGCATTAGCCCCTTTAGTCCTCAGACGACAATAGTCCCGCCTTCTACGCATGGTGATAGCCTCTTTAGTCTTGGGACAGCGATCGTCCTGCCTTCTGCGCATGACGATAGCCTCTTTAGTCATGAGATAGCGATAGAGCCTTTAATCGTGAGACGGCAATAGTACTGCCTTCTGCACACGATGATAGCCTCTTTAGTCATCCTGCGCATGATGATAGCCTCTATAAGAGTACTCGACGTTACGCCTTAAGTGACCAGCCGATGATATGCCCTTGGGAACACAGTCGGCGCTACACCTTAGCGTTTTGTAGACAGCCTTACGCAGCCCCTTAGTGACTTGTGTGCGACAGTGAAGCCTTTCATGGCCCAACCTTCAGGCACCATTCCTGACATGAAGGACCTCCCACAAGTAGGGGAACTTGGCACCAATGAATTCACCGGTGAAAGCTCGGTGAGGGGTGAGCCAATCTGGCTCACCGAGGCTTTGTGAGAACCAAGGTGGCCTTTGAGCTTCACCTTTGCTAGTGATCTTGTCAGCTTTGAGGTTTGAGAAGACAACGACGGGAATGTAAGAATAGAAGAAGGGATATGCCTCTACCATTGTTTGCACAGGAACATAGCCTCAAGCGAAGACTTGCCAACCCTAGGCAAGAAGATGGTGAAGACCCCAGGCCTGTAGTGGTCTTCTATTGGTCTTTGAGTACAAGGCAAGCACCAGTACCTGAAAGGGTACTCTTCCTGGACCATAAGAGTGCTAAGCTGATGCCAGACCATTCTGAAGCATGCTTCCCTGCTTGTTGCCATTCACTGCTCGGTAGGATACTATGACAGTTGTTCAATCACTGTCAAGGTGCTATTGGAATCCTGGAGCCATATCAATAGTACATGACTGCTTAGTCATGGGGAACAAGGGATGTCTTTGCTAGACTTGTACTTCACCGGTGGGCTTCCACTTATCAGTGCTAAGTATGACGAGTTCGTGCCCCCGAACTCGGTAATTTTTGGAGGTGAACAGGTCAGGAAAGAAGACCCTTCAGCAGGATTGCAGGAGCAATTTGAGGTTTACCAGTTGCTTTGCTCTGAGTTCAAGCATGGAAGTGTCTCCTTCACCGAGTGGGTGGCATTATTCTATGGATATTGTAATGATGAGGTCGATCCAAGCCCAAGAAGAAAGAGGAAGGCATCCATGAAGGGAACCCCTCCGGTATTTGAACTTCACAGCAGGAACGACCACATCTTCTTGGCGGTGTACCTAGTACTCTTTCTATGTAAGTTTGCTTTTCCCGAAGGAGCAGACACTATATGTCCAGTCACGTTCTATGTAGCCTATGACATGGCGAGGGGGCAAGAGTACGCGCTCACACAGCCAGTCTTCTGCAACATCTACTACGGCTTGGGAGTCGTGTCTAGGGGAATAGTCTATCAAGGCGACGAAGGAGGGAATGACATAGTCGACGACGAAGCCTTCTCAGGGGACTTCAAGATGCCTTTCCCCCTCCACTATGTATATGGCTGGCTTTAGGCTTATTTCGCCAAACCTACCTCAAAAATAGGGTGTTGGAGGAAACAATGTGCCTGTTTCTCCGAAAGATTGCTGGGCAAAAAGCAATCTTCCATACTCCTGGTCATGCACATAGCTTGTTCTACAATGACCACCTTCATATGAGTAGACCTGCCTTCCCAGTCGGAAACCTCATGGATCGTGCTTTTGCCGATGAGCAGGATAAGAGCCTAGATGGTGCTCCTACCACTCATAAGGAGCTGATGGTTATGTTGAGTGTCAGAGGCGAGGTGCTACCTTACCGCACCATCCACAGTGTCAGCTTGAGGGGTATTTCTGGCATTGACTTGTTCGACAGCACTGGATAGAATAAGGGTGCCCATTCTCGGTATTCTTTGAGAAGCGGCTCAACAAAATCGGCCGTAGGAAGAAAGACCAATTGGGTACCCATCGTGAAACCTGGCTCCCAAGGCACATTCACATAGCTTGGTGGTTAGGTGACTCGATCTCGCCCTCCGGATCCTTTGAGGAAACAGCGGTGCACGTCTCAGGTTTCGAGGGAAGACCAGGGATGTTTTTGAGATCTCTCTCTCGAGAACCTCATTCAGAAACGGGGGCAGGTGTTACCACCGGTGAGAGAGGAATTTAAAGGTGGGTTCGAGACTTACTCGGGTTGGCTCCCGTGGCCGCCCTCTTAGATCACGAAGAAAGCCCCTCTAGTAATAAAACTGGCTCGGAATGACCTCCCTTGGCTTGTATTCTTCTTATTTTCTACAATCACGCACATATATGGCAAAGGTTATAAGACAAGTCGAACAGACCTCACCCTTTTCCTCCTTAATGAATGTACACAAGTATGCGCATTCAAAAAGAAGAAGAGAAGAAAGACAGGGGAGAGAAGAAATCGACTAAGCGAGAGGATAGAGCGATGACTAAGCTAGTGAGTGATTGGCCTGACTTGGTAACAAAAAAGTGCTCGGTAACTAAGATCAGCTCACATGATTACTACTAGATGTCATTACCAATACTAACTAGTTAAGCACGATGGTTAGTCTGTCGTGGCAATAAAGAGGGCCAAGTAATCCTGACACGACAACAAAATCATGAATGGTAATGAGCTTTCACCATCCATGACACAACAATTGGAGGAGAGAGAAATCATGGACAACGATGAACTTTCGTTGTCCATGACACAGGGGAATAAGATGAACTTTGAAAGAGACCCAGCCCTCCACTCGGGTTTAGGCCCGGCTCACTGTTTAGGTCCAAGAAACAAGAATACATCATGTCAGGGTATAAGCTCCGCCATGCATGAACAGAGAGAGGAAAGAGAGAGAATAAGGAGAGAGAAGGAAAGTGAAGAAGAAAGAAAGGAAAGGCAGAAGAGAGAGAATGAAAGTGGATAAAGATGATCAAAGAAGAAAAAAGAAAGAGAGATATAGACGTGAGGAGGGAGAAAGAGAGATAGAGATGAAGTGAGACAAAGATAGACGAGAAGAGGAGAGAAAGAGAGATGAAAGGAGGAGAGAGAAAGAGAGAGATGAGAGAAGGAGAGATAAAAAAGAGATGAGAGGAGGGAGAAAATTACCTTCACCAAAGGGTACCAAACCTTTTTTTTTCTCTCTACTCTCTCTCTCCATGATGTACCCACAATTTGAACATGAAAACTCTCAAATTTTATTGATGAGTATTGAAAAATCAAGGGTCCTACGACAATTGTGTTTAACATGTACCTATAGAATTGGGCCCAAACATGGGTGTACGCCCAAA
This sequence comes from Amborella trichopoda, assembly GCF_054954075.1. NCBI lineage: Eukaryota > Viridiplantae > Streptophyta > Magnoliopsida > Amborellales > Amborellaceae > Amborella > Amborella trichopoda. Next base: position 31,400,632 of record NC_142339.1, read on the forward strand.
AACTGCCAAAATTGATGATAAGTACAATTTATTTGAAATAAAAAAATTCTAAAAATGGGTGCAAAATGACTGTTTTGTCCTTGCCCAACAATAGATGACATTCTAAAACAGTCCCTACTGCTGCCCTAGAACTTGCGTGATCTTCCATGGATGATTCAAGGTTGCTCAAGCATCCATTTGGCCGAAAGATGATTGCTTTCTTACCGGGCTCGACATGATGATCGATTTGATACCAACTTCGAGCCATGAATAGCGTTTTTAGGCCAGGATCATGCGACTCAAAATTTGCATAGATCTTGAAAATTTCTGATCTATAGTGTTCTTGTTTCTTGATGTTTTTCCTAGGTTTCTTTGCTGAATTACACTGAGCAGGCCGTCACGATCATGTTGCAACAAACGCAACTTGATTTCGTGTCCAAACAAAGATTTTGTCGTCTTGTGTTTTTGGCCGGAATCTAAAACTCTGGCTATCGAAATCTATAGCAACTTTGACATATTCATGTGCCGAATTCAACCATTCATCATATAAGAGATTCGGACCAGGGATAGCCTCGGACCTTACGCACATAATACAATTGGTTTCGCATCGATCGGGTATGTGAGCGTCGTGATATGGCCGCTCAAGCGAGGCATGCTGCTGCTGAATTTTCTGTAACTATCTTCACAAATCGTCAATTTCAATTTTGTTTTTCTCCCTGCTCGGGTATCGTCACTGGTTGTGCCACATATCAAAACGATCGTCTTGACAAGACGAACACGCTCACCAAACTTGAGAGCAATCGAACTTAGAATGAGTGAGATATGGGTCTTTGAAGTTACTACTTGGGTCTATGCATACCAACCTCCTTTAATGGGGATTGGTGCAAGGAGGCCGCACAGGAATAGCGTGCGGTCGAACCCTTTTTAATGTTTTACCCACAACTTTGTCTTAAAATGTCCGATTAAGCTAAAACTTGGCCCATAAGCGTTTTCGACCGTGCCGGATCCAATGGCAGTGGTCCCATAGCTGTTCGACTCACCAAAAATATAGTTCTAGTTACGGGGTCCATTTCAGGGTGTTAGAGGCTAATTTGACCGAACTTTTTTCTTCGTCTACGCTGCCTTAGACAAGTTGGATTGAAGTGAAACTTGGCAGGTGGCCTTTTGGAGTGTTTAGGAAGATTTTAACTTGTTCAAGGGCAATTTTACGATTCCCACTTGGAAGAGCCCTTATTGTGAGCAGGATATGCTCTTTATCATCGGCCAGTTCCTTGCCAGAGAAGTCTGCATTGTATGTCTGATATATCCCATCAAAACGCTTCCACGTTTTCCTATTGTGAAGGCCACTTCTAGCCTGTAACCGTCCTCTCTCCTTCAAATGCAAGAGCGATGCTTCTAATGGTGAGAGAGACTTTTGTAACCATCCTTTCTCCCTTAGATGCAAGAGCAATGCTTTTGATGTGAGAGCAATCTTTGGCCTGTAACCGTCCTCTCCTTAGATGCAAGAGCAATGCTGAGGGTCAACCGTCTTGTTTTCCTCAGATGCAAGAGCAATGCTTGGAATCAACTGTCTTCTCTTTCTTAGATGCAAGAACGATATTCTACCGTACCTATTTTCTTTTGCAAGTGGCGATACTGCATGATGGATTTTTAACCTCCCTAATAATGGACTTTTTGGCTTGTAACTCCTCCTTATGTAATTGAAGAGTTAAACCTTGTTCGAACTGTCTTGCTTATCTTTTTTTAACTCTTTGTTGTTGCGCATTGAGTCTGCATTATGGGTAGTATTTCTTTAGGTATCGCCCATTGATAGGGGGCATTGCCTCCTCTCCATCAGGATGTCCCAGTATGTAAGCTGCATTTGGCTAACTTTCTTAACTATAAAGGGACCTTCCCACTTGGGTTCAAACCTCCCTTTGTGCCATCCATGCATAACAATTGGCCTTTTGATGGCTAGAACCAGATCCCCACGAGCGAATGAGCGGACTTTGACTGACTTGTCAAAGGCCCTCTTTATTCTTCCCTGGTTGAGTTTGAGGTTCTGCTGAGCTTCCAACCTCTTTTCATCAAGTGCATCCAATTCTTGATATCAAAGATTGACTCTCTCATCTTCGATTAGCCCTTAATGTATAGAGACACGCAGTGAAGGGATTTGAATTTCAAGGGGTAAAACTGCTTCACCCCAATAGACTAAGGAATAAGGAGTGGAATCGGTGGCATTTTGCGTAGTAGTGCGATAGGCCCACAAGGCTTCAAGAAGCTTCTTATGTCAATTCTTCATTGTCTTTGATGCCAATTTCCTTAAAACGTTGCACAGGGTCTTATTGAAAGCCTCAGCTAATCCGTTGGCTTGAGGGTGGCACATAGTTGAGTACTTCCACTTAAAACCGAACTGGTTAACCAAACGATCAATGTGATGACTTCTGAACTGGGGTCCATTGTCAGATATGATCCGGTCTGGCACTCTGAATCGATATATGATGTGATGTCACACGAGTTAGCCATCGTGGTCCCAGGAAGTTACTTAAGGGGAACCGCTTCAACCCACTTGGAGAAATAGTCTGTTCCAGGAAGAATAAAGACATAACCCATATATATGGTGTAAGGGCTCTGGAGGCTGATGAACAAGGCTCGAGTGTAATTGGCACACCTGGCACTTCTTAGCATAGTTTAAGGAGTCAACAATCATTGAAGGCCAAGAGGACCCTAATTTATGTATCCATTCATAGAGCTTAGGGCCAGACTGATGCAATCCACAGATGCTTGAGTGTACTTCTTCCAGGACCTTATTTGCTTCTTCCGCGTCCACATATCTAAGAAGAATACTATCAAATGATCGCCTGAAGAGAGCATCTCCTTCAAGGAGGGTATACTTGGTAGACATTGAACGCACGTTGTTGCGCTCGACATGATCTTTTGGGATTTTATCATGTCTTAGAAAATTAGTGATGGGCTCTCTCCAATCTTCTACCTGCTGGATTTCCGGGCATATTGAGTCCAAGAACTCCAGTTCTTGGTTTTGAACCTTAGCTCCCTGAATCCATCCCATTTTGTGTTAAGTCTTGATAACTTCTTTAGTTGATAGAAATGCTCCAAGTGGGTTGAAGACAATTGAAGAAAATTGAATTGTAGCTTTGGGTTTTGCAAGTGCATCGGCCTATGAGTTTAGCCTCCTGGGGATGTGACTCAAGGATACATCCTCAAACTGGGCCATATACGATTTTGCAGTATCGTGATAAGGCTCGAGAGTGTCTTTTCTCACGTCATATATCCCTTTAAGCAGGCCAATGACCAACTCAGAGTCGCCATGGATCTTGAGCTGCTCCAAGTCTAGATAGAAAGCTTTCTCCAATCCAATGATAAGGGCCTGATATTCTACCTCATTATGAGAACTGGCTTTGGTGAGAGAGAAAGAAAGAGGCAATACTCCTCCTTTCAGAGTTAAAAATACCACTCCGGTGCCTCCTCGGTCAGATTGGTAGGCTCCGTCGAAGTATGTCTCCCACACGTGAGCAAGCTCTGCACATAATACTTCTTCATCAGGGAGGTCACTTGATACAGGAGATTCCATCTGTACAAGATTTGATGCGAGGAAATCAGCCAAGGCTTGGCCCTTGATGGCCTTTTGTGGGACATATGTGATGTGAAATTCCATTAGCAATAATGCCCACTAAGCAAGAAGTCCTGACAGGCATGGGCGTGTCATGAGAAACTTTACTCGATCTACTTTTGATATAAGTCATACTTCATGATCAAGCAAGTAGCGGCAGAGCTTTTGTACTGCAAAGATTAAGGCCAAGCACATCTTCTCTATAGGGGGATAATTCTTCTCGGCCCCTTGCATCCAGCTACTGAGATAGCACAGTGCAATTTCTTTCCGTTCGTCATTGTTCTGCACCAACAATGCCCCGATTGAAACGTCGAGAGCGGTCACATACAGGATGAGGTGTTTTCCTAACACGAGTGTTGAGAGCACTGAAGGATTGAGTAAATAATGCTTGATGTCATCAAGGGCTGCCTAACATGCTTCATCCCAGTTGAATGGGGTATCTTTCTTTACCAGGTGCTAAAGGGTTTACAGTGCTCTGATAGGTTTGAGATGAACCTACATATATAAGTCAGCTTTCCTTGGAGAGATCGCAGTTCTCGCAATGTAGTTGGTGGCGACATTTCCTGAATCGCCTTGATCTTTACTAGCTCAACTTCCAATCCTTGGTGTCTAACAATGAACCCCAAGAACTTTCCTGAACGTACACCAAACTCACACTTCTACGAGTTCATTTTGAGCTGATGCAGGCATAATCGCTCGAACACATTTTCAAGGTCTCTCATGTGAGAGTCTTTCTCTTCGGATTTTACAACCATGTCATCGACATAACATTCCACCTCCTTGTGCATCATGTCTTTAAAGATGGTTGTCATTGCCCTCTAATATGTGGCACCAGCATTCTTCAATCCAAAGGGCATCATTGTGCAGCAGAAGACCCCTTTTGGAGTCAAGAACGTGGTGGCTTCCTCATCTTTAGGCGGTATCTGTATCTGATTATACCCGGAGTATCCATCCATGAAGGAGAAGATTTAGCACTGAGCCGTATAATCAATGAGCATCTCTGTGAATGGCAGCGGGGAGTCATCCTTAGGGCAGGCGGTATTCAGGTTGTGAAAGTCGATGCAAACCCTTATTTGGCTGTTCATCTTGACTGGAACAACATTTGCCAACCACTTTGGGTACTTGAGTTCACGAAGGAAGCCGACTTTCTTGAGTTTACTCACCTCAGCATCTATCTACATTTCGAGGTCAGGTCTAGACCTCCTTGATTTCTGCTTGACGGGCTTGACGGAGGTATCGATGCTGAGACGATGAACCACGACTTGAGCATCCAAACCAGGCATTTCATGATAATGACAAGAAAAGACATCTCAGTTTGCTCACAAGAGGACAGTAAAGTTCTCCTTCTCTTTTGGTGACATATTTGTACAGATGAAAGTGGGTCTGGGGATCGGCTTCATCCCCTAGATTTATCTCTTCAATTTCATAGGTTGTGGCTTGACTACCTTCTTCCCATTCTTCTGAGGCTTCTAGCAACTTTTCATCATTGACCTCAGAGGTCTTTCATTAACCTCAAGTGCATAGACCCATGATCTTGACATCTCTGCTTCCAAGAGGGCTTCAGGGTAGATCATGATCTATGGACCTTTCTCGAACTGAGGGACATAAGGGACAACCTCAAACATGGAAAGCATATCAGGCTGCAGGGATTCTATTTGAAAGTTACAAGGAGGTATGGGTGTCTGCAATGTTTCCCTGTGCTAGCTGATACTTCATAGACCTGTACCATGTGGCAAACTTCATGAGAATAGAAGCTCTACCTTCTTGATTCTCCCAACCTCTGTTCAAAGCAGGGCTCAGGAGGCCAGCGGGGTTTCTTTGATTTTGACTTCTTGTGCTTATTAGATGGAGAAGATGGTTGTGTCTTAGCTCGAGTAGCCAGGGTGTCAACAACTGTTAAAAATCCAATTGCTTGGGATAGCGTCTTCTTCAAGCTCCTCTAATGCATCTTGCTTATATTGGTTCCTTCAAGTTCTCTGTCAAGAGCCTCGAAGGACATTTCAAGATTGTACCTGCAGGAGACATAAAAGAAGAAGGATGAGAACAAGAAGAAGAAGAAGGATAAGGGTCAGTAGGTGAGGGACTTTTAAGGTCGTTCCCCTTATCTGACCGTTCTGGGCAGCTTTTTATGTCATGTGTGCATGGTATCTTTTAAGTCCTTCCCCTGCTTAGACCATTGGGAAATTCTTTTAACATCGTCACCCACATTGGACATATTCTAAGAAGAAGATGGCTCGAGGACATCCTCTTGATGACGTGAGGAAGGAAGGATGATCACGTCGGGGATAAAGTCCTGTAAAGTTGGCAATGGGGGAAGAGTCTTGAGAAATTTCTGCCCAACTGGCGATTGAGCCGTCTTGTTTCTCTAGCGAGAAGCCCTTGGTGCACATCTCTTTCTAGTTTTCATTGGTACTGGTTGATCCATCTCACTAGCTTTATGGACAACTGTAGCTTGACAAACTACTTCTCTCCTTAAGGACTTGAGTCTGCTCCGCTGGTGATGGATTATCCATGGTTGAGAAGTCGAGGGTTAAGCAGCATCGAGTCATCTTTACCCAGGACTTGTGTGAAGAGGTCCTTTCGTACCAGTGGAGCAGTGGTTTGGGGACCACTCTCTGGATCGTTGTAAGACTCTTGGCATTCCTATATTTTCTTTACAATTATATTAAGGAAACTGGAGCTTTCACTAGAGTCGTGGCCTCATAGCTGATGGTATGGGCACTAATGGTTCTCAATTCCCTGAGCGAGGCGTCGAGGTTGCCTTGCCGGTTTTAGTGTGATGAGGCCTTCTTGAAGCATCATAACAAACAAGGCGCGAAGGAGATCAGGCGCTCTGTCTTCTTCTTGGACTGTCACTGATGATAGGCACAGTGATTAGTATGGGAATCAAGTTCGGTCTGATCAGGGAACTTGGTCTCTGGGAGCTCGATCATGTTCTGTTCCGATAATAATCAGAGTGGTGCAGGGACCCATTCGTTGTCAATGGGGTAGACCTTGTTCTTATGCCTGGTCCAATAATCATCTCGATTAAGGTTCGCAGGTGGAGGTACTCAGTTGTATGCCTGAGGCGCTGTCTTTGCTATGCTTACCCCTTTAGAGAGGTTCAAAGTCTGAGACGAAGCCTTCTTTGGATCGCTTATGGTGATGGCCGCACTGATCACTCTGTTCTGTCGGTTGCCCCAGGTATTGGTCCAAGAGCTACCATTACCCCGATTGTTTTCGAAGCTTATAGACTATTGTCGTGACCCGCCATGGTGGCATGACAGGCTTTGTAAGCGAATCGATTTAGATATCATCTCTAACATGGAGATCGGAATGTCAGCCTCAACATTTAGAGCAATCTCAGATCACATGTTTCGCACATAAGTTTGAACGGCTTCCTTCTCAGGCATGGGATTGGGATGGCGAGCGGCCAAATCCCTCCACCTTGATAGGAATTGATCCATAGGCTCATCGGGATCTTGGGTCAAGGTGAGATGCTCAATGGTTTGAACCTCTCTCTCGACCTCATAGAAAAGTTGGTGGAATAGTTTCTCCATTTCCCCCAAGTATGTACTGAGTTTTGGGGAAGCCGACCATACCATTGGAAGCCAAGCCATCAAGGGTCTCAACAAACTGAGTGGTCGAGATTGACAAGTCGCACGTGGCAGATCGATAAGCAAGGGGTCAGCATGCCCGGACTGGACATCAACCTTGTATACAGATCGTGTAAGGACCGGTTCTAGACAGTCTTGGGACCGTGGTTGCTGAGTGGCTGGGTAATCTTCTACAACACTAACCACAGTGCAGGGTTCATGCCCTTCTTCCTCAGGCTTTGTCATCTGAAGAGGGTAGAAGGGGCTCAGGTTAAGAGGTCAGAGCTGGCCGCCCCTTCAGTCTTGGTTGCTTCTCTAGTCAGAATTTACAGACGCCTATCACATTTAGCTTTGAGGTTTTGATGGACGTCATTCCAGAACTGCGATCGAGACTGTGGCTGGTCGGCCCTTCTGCAAAAGATAGAGTTGTTTCCATTAGGTGAAGCAACGGGTGTGGGCCAATAAATGGGGTTATCCTGGAGCGGGGAGGATGAAGGACTTGATCTCCCATCAGGTCATTGCCCCGAGCCCTCTTATGAGATTCATAAGGGTGACCGAGATGACGGGGTCGGTTTTAGATGATACTCTTGGGGAATTTCTTCGAATACCAAGGCTAGAGGTGCTTGCCCCAAGGAGGAGGGGCAGGCAGGAGAAAGGTTGACTCATGCAGGCACCTGAGTCAGAAGCGAGGAGTTGTTTGTGATGGTGATGTGTGTGCATCCATTGAAGAAGGACCATGGGTGACCTTGGAGTCAACCCGAGCTCTAACAAGTGGTCTGGCCTTAGCAAGCCGAGAATCGCGAGCAGGTGTTTATAAGGGAACAGGTGGAAGCCTGCCCCTTATAGGGTGCGCTAGTGTGTCCTGAGTAGGAGGACTCAGGTTGACGCAGCGATGGCATTACCCCAAGTGGTGGGATGCATATGCACAACATGTGCAGGACTTGGCCACAAGAGGCCTGATCCTAGACGTTGACGCGAGGTAACATAAGGGTTGCCCAGAGGTATGGCTCTAGTGAATGACCCAAGAGCCTTATAGTGTATGTGAGTGGTGGAGGCCCCAAGGTCTCCGCCTCGATGTGTCGAGTCTCTAAGGGTAGAGACTCATGGTGGTGCAAGAATGTGGGGGGAAGCCTTGCGACGACCTGTAGAAGAAACGACAACTTGCTTGCCTTTTAGAGAAAGGGACTGGGTTGCCTTCCGGCATACCTTGGCAATATGACCGACAAGTGATTTGCCGGTGACAGGGTGCATGCTGTGAGTGGTAGCAGAAGCGCTACCGATGCAGGGTGCCTTGGCAAAAGTTCCACCAGGGAGAAGAGATAGGGAGTTAGGGACCTTGAAGTCCCTCCTCATGCCTATCCAGGTTAAGACCTGGGAGCTAAACACTAGATATTTGCTCAGAAGGAAAGTTAGGAACATAGTTGAGGAACTTGTTCTCGAGGGATGCTCACGAGTACAGTGATTAGAAAATCCCTGATCCGGATAAATGAGTTTAAGAACCCAGAAGCCATGTGGTATGTGAAAATAGAAAAATAAAAGAAAGATTAGTCAAACAAGAACGACCCGACGAAGGGGTAGTAAGTCCTAAGTGGAGTCACCAAGCTGGTTAGGTGCCTCGATCTCGCCCTCCGGATCTTTATGATCTAGCAGCACGCGTCTCGGGTTTTGGGGGAACCCAGCACTTTGAGATCGCTCTCGAGAACCTCTCTTAGGAGTGAGGGTCAGTATACCAATCGATGAGAGAGGAATTTAAGGTGGGTTCGTGACTTACTCGGGCTGGCTTGCATGGGCACCCTCCTAGATCACGACGAATGCCCCCCAGTCGTAAAACTAGTTCGAAATCGCCTCCCTTGGCCTATACTCTCCAGTTTCTATAATCACACACACATGGTTAATTTACAAGACAAGTGGGTCAAGTGATTCGTCCTTGTCTTTGGGCGAATGCACATAGTCATACACACTCAAAAGAAGAAATAGGGGAAGGGAAAAGATGAAAGAAGAAGAAAGAGATAAAATAAAAGAATGGGTAAGATAAGGATTTGACTAGGTGCCTGAACTAACACAATAGCTAGACCGGCAAGTGATTGACCTGTCGTAGTAGCCAGATGAGCATAGTAACTAGACCGGCACAATGACAATACTACTAGATGACAGAATGATCATCAAGCAGCCTGAACAGATGGCTAGCTTATCATGGCAATAACGCATGCCTGATAACAAAAACCGGCACAGCGATAGTACTACTAGACAATGAGACTATCATGACAGTGCTTGACTTAGCCTCCCTTGATCGAATGAGAGAGAAAGAAGAGAAGAGAGAAAAGAAAGAGAGAGGGAAAGGCATGCACAGTACTACTGATGTCTTGCATGTGAGAAAAAGAAAGGAAAGAGAGGGAGGAAAGGAAGAAGAAAGGAACAGTAAGAAAGAAGAGGAAAGGGGGAAGAAGAAAGAAGAAAGGGGAAGAAAAGATAAAGGGGAACATAGGCAGCAATGAACTTCCATCATTCATGACAGAGGAATGAGAACAGAGAGAGGACATGGATGGTGATGAGCGTCTGCCATCCATGACGAAGGAGAGAAGGGCGAGAGAACATAGACGGCGATGAGTATCCATCGTCTATGACAGAGAAGTGAAGAGAGAGAAAGCATGGACAACGATTAGCTTCCGCCGTCCATGACAGAGGAATCAAAAGAGAGAGAAGACATGAACTAAGATGAGCTTCCGTTGTTCTTGATAGAGAAGAGAAGAGAGAGAAAACATGGACAGCGATGAGCTTTCACCGTCCATGATAGAGGAATCAGAAGAGAGAGAAGACATGGACAGCGACGAGCTTCTGTCGTCCATGACAGAGAAGTGAAGAGAAACAAAACATGAACGGTGATGAACTTCTGCCGTCCATGACAGAGGAGAGAAGAGGAAAGAGAAAACACACACGGTGATGAGCTTTCACCATCCATGACACAAGAATTAGAAGAGAGAGAAAATATGGATGGCGATGAGCTTCTGCCGTTGATGACACTGGGGAATAAGAAAGAGAAATTATGGACGGCGATGAGCTTCCGCTGTCTATGACACAAGAATTAGAGGAGAGAGAAAACATGGACGACGATGAGCTTCCACCATTCATGACACAGGGGAATAAGATGAACTTTGACAGAGGCCCATCCTACCACTTGGATTAACTCCCGGGTCACTGTTTAAGTCCTAAAAACAAGAATACATCATGCCAGGTGATAGGCTCTGCCATGCATGAACAAAGTGAGGAAAGAGAGAGAATAAGGAGAGAGAAAGAAAGTTAAGAAGAAAGAAAGGAAAGACAGAAGAGAGAGAAGGAAAGTGGATAAAGAAGATCAAAGAAGAAAAAGAAAAGAGAGATATAGACGAGAGGAGGAAGAAAGAGAGAGATAGAGATGAAGAGAGAGAAAGAGATAAATGAGAGGAGGAGAGAGAAAGAGAGAGATGAGAGGAGGAGAGAGAAAGAGGTATGAGAAGAGAAGAGAGAAAGAGAGATGAGAGGAGAAGAGAGAGAAAAATGAGAGGAGGAGAGAAAAATGAGAGGAGAGAAAAAAGAAAGAGATGAGAGGACGAGAGAGAAAATTACCTTTACTAAATGGTACTAGATCTTTTCTTCTCTCTCCTCTCTCTCTCTCCAAGATGTACTCACAATTTGAATGTGAAAACTCAAATTTTATTGATGAGTATTGAAAAATCAAAGGTCTTATAACAATTGTGTTTAGCATGTACTTATAGAATTGGGCTCAAACATGGGTGTACACCAAAAAACTCTTAAATTGATGAAAATTACAATTTTATTGAATTAAAATAAATTCTAAAAATGGGTGCAAAAGGATTGTTTTGCCCCTGCCCTACAATGTAGAAAATTCCAAAACAATCCCTACTGCTACCCTATAACTTGTGTGATCTTCCATGGAAGATTCGGGGTAACTCTGACGTCTGTTTGGCCGACAGATGATTGCTTTCTTATCGGGCTCGGCATGACGATCGATTTGATACCAACTTTGAGCCGTGGATCGCGTTTTTAGGCCTCAACCATGCGACTCAAAATTTGCATAGACCTTTAAAACTTTTGCTTGATAGTGTGCTTGTTTCTTAATGTTTTTTCTTTGATTTCTTAGTTGAATCACATTGAGCATGCCATCACAATTGCATGGCAACAAATGCAGCTCGATTTCATGTCCAGACGAAGATTTGTCGTCTTAGGATTTTGGGCGTAATTTAGAAATCCGAAGGCCAGAATCTACAGCAAATTTGACAAGTTCATGTACTGAATCCAAGTGTTCACAGTACGTGACGTTCGGACCAGGCATAGCCTCAGACCTTAGGCACATAATGCAGTTGGTTTCGCGTCGATCGGGTATGCGAGAGTCGTGATATAGCAACTCAAGTGAGGCGTACTGCTGTTGAATTTTCTGCAACTATCTTCATGAATCACCAACTTCTCTCTATTTTTTATCCCTACTCGGGTATCGTCACGGGTCGTGCCACTTATCAAAACGCTCGTCTTGACAAAACAAACACGCTTACCAAATTTGAGAGCGATCGGACTTAGAGAGAGTGAGATACGAGTCTTTGAAGTTACTGCTTGGGACTGTGCACACCAGCCTCCTTTAATGGAGATTGGTGCAAGGAGGCCACACGGGAATAGCATGCGGCCTACCCCTTTTTAATGTTTTACCCATAAAGTTTTCTTGGAATGTCCGATTAAGCTGAAACTTGACCCATAAGGGTTTTTTACCATATTGGATCCAATAGCAGTGGTCTCATAGTTGTTTGATGCACCAAAAATATAGTTCTAGTTACGAGGTCCATTTCAGGGTGATAGAGGTTGATTTATCCGAAATTATTTCTTCGTTTGCACTACCTTAGACATGTCGGATTGAGACGAAACTTGGCAGATGGCCTTTTGGAGTGATTAAGAAGATTCTGACCCATTTTAGGGTAATTCAGAGACTATCGAGAATTCCATTGTATGTCAAGGCTTTATTGACTGGATTCTCTTTTATTTCGCATTGGGACTCAAGGTGCTGAAAAATGTTTTCAAACATTGTCGCGTCATGATCATGGCCCATGAGTCCCGTCTATGATGCAAAAAGGGTATCAAAGCGATCATCTTCCTAAGCCAATCATGAAAAGAATAATATTTTGGTAGGATGAAGACCAGAAGAACCTTGAACGTATCTCGAAAGATCGTGAAGATTGCATGGCCATTACAGGGACTGATTTAGAGTTTCACATATTGTTGGTGCAGGGAAAAAATCATCATTTTGTCCTTATTTTTTTAATTTTCTTTAATTCATTTAATTGTTAATTTTCATCAATTAGGTTATAAATTAATCATCCACCCATGTTTAGGCCCCACTTTTATAAAAGAACGTACTCTCTACATGTAAAGGACCTTTTTTTCACTAATTAAAAATTCCCTTTTGCATGAGTTTTGGGTCATGGCTTAGAGAGAGAGGAGAGAGAAAATCTGGATGGATACCCCTAAGCTTTAAAGGTAACTTTCTCTCGCCTCTTATTTCTCTCTCTTCTCCTCTCTCTTCTTTTTCTCTTCTTTCTCTCTTCTCCTCTCTCTTTTTTCTCACTTCTTTCTCTCTCTTCTTTCTCTCTATTCTTCTTTCCCTTTTCTCTCTCTTCTTCTTTCCTTTCTCTTTTCTTCTTTCCCTTTTCTCTCTCTTCTCCTTTCCTTTCTCTCTGTTCTTTTCTTTCTCTTCCTTCTTCTTTCCTTTCTCTCTCTTCTTCTATCCTTCTCCCTCTCTTTCCTTTTCTATCTCTGTTTCTTTCTCATGCTTCCCTCTATCCATCAGGCACAATAGAACATGTTATCGAGCATGACGTTTCTCTCTCTTCTCTTTATGTCTGTTGCACACGACAGTGCACGACCTTCTCTCTCTTCTCTCTTCTCTCTTCTCTCTTCTCTCTTCTCTCTTCTCTCTTCTCTTTTCTCTTTTCTCTCTTCTCTCTTCTCTCTTCTCTCTTCTCTGTTCTCTCTTCTCTTTTCTTTCTTCTCTCTTCTCTCAATCTCACATAGTAGTAAACACTGTCGAGCACAACCTTCTCTCTCTTCTCTGCCATCTCACTTCTCTCAGTCTCATATGACAGTGAACACTATCGAGCGTGACTTTCTCTCTCTTCTCTCTTACCGAGCTCATCTAGCTGCCGCATCAGACTAACCGCTGTGTCAGATTAGCCGTCATACCAGTATTGTCTTCAAGTAGTTTAGTCGTCGTGTCGTTCAAGTTACCGAGCCCATCTTCCTGCCGAGCCAGACCAGCCATTGTGCCAGTCTCGCAGTTGTATCGTCCTAGCCGCTCAGTCAAACTTCTTCTCTCTCTTTCACTTCTCTTCTTTCTTTCCTTCTCTTCTCTTATTCTTTTTTATTTTTTGCCTTTTCTCTCTTTGGGAAGGTTTAGCTGGTGCACACCCTATCTCCTTCGTCTCTCTTTTTCTCTTTCTATCTCCTCTTTCTTTCTCTTCTTTCTAATGTCTTTTCTCCATCTAACCCCTTTTCCCTTTCCCTTTACAGTAAAATATGTACTAGAGTCCCTTGTCAAGGAGACGTCATAAGGCTGTCGAATTGACAAGGACTCAATCATGTTATTTTCTATTTTTCCTTGAGTGTACACACATGTGTGTGCTCACCCTATGACAAGGTGGAGTCCTCAGACCCACTTGTCTGTATTATAATGTGTGTGTGTGGGTTTGCAGGGAAGAAGAAACGAGGCCAAGAAAGATAATTCCAAATCAGGCCACAGGTCAGGGGGAATTCTACGTGATCTAAGAGGGCTCCCATGCGAGTTAGCCCGAGCGTGTCACAGTGGTAAGTCCAACCTCACGACTAAGTTCCTCTCTCACCAGTTGGTATTTCTACTCGCGTTCTCCTTTACGCGATACACGTGAGAGCGAATTCAGGTCCTAGATCCATCTCGATCCCGGAGCCATGCCACCAGGTCTTCTCGTCCTAAGGGTGAGATAGAGGCATCTAACTAGCTTAGTGACTGCACTGGTGACACGCTACCCCATAGTTGGATCGTCCTTGTTTGGCTTTCTTTTCTTCTGCTTTCTGCTCACTTACACACACATGTCTTCGGGGTTAGTCAACTCCTTCATCTGAGTCAAGTATTTTCTGATCCCCGCACTTGAGAGTTAGCTTCGGGAACAAGTTCAATGAACCTCGTTTCCAATCTTCCTCTTAAGTGTCGACCCTGTGTCACACTCCTAGGTCTTAACCTGGATTGGTGTGAGGAGGGACCTAAAGGTCCCTCACTCCCCATATCCTAGCCTTGGTGGACCCTCCACCAACGCACCTTGCATGGGTGGCCCACTAGCCACCACACACAGCATGCACCCTGCTACTAGCAAGTCACTTGCCAGTCCCACTACTCGGGGCAGCCGAAAGGCCGTCCCTTCCCTTCCTGTGCATGGCAGTCTAGCGTCAGAGCTCTTGTGGGTGTCCATAATGCCACCCCCCAGTTTTTATCACACCAGGCCCCTATAACAAGAGGCTTGACACATCGAGGAGGAGGCCCTAAGGCCACCACCTCCCATACACGCATTAGGGCTCATGGTCCATCCACTCGATCCACACCACGGGGCAACCCTCAGGCTGCCTCGAGCCATTGTCAGGCTCGGGTCTTCTTGGACCCACCCTGATGCACACATATCGCACTACTCGGGGCAGCCCTCTAATTGCGCTTAGCCAAGTACAGGAGAGAAGACCCCCTCATCATCCGTCCCAGCACATGACTGCTTACTCTGTGAGGGATGTTAACAAAGCCATTACCTCACTAACAGATGTTCGCAATCCTCGGCCTCCTAAGGCTTGACCTATTGCTCGAGCCTGGGTTGACCCTCAAGCCACCCGAAACCCTTCTGCAAGTGGCACACACGTGCCACCCCCTTGGACCTCTCCAAGCTCACAGTCAAAATGTCATTGACAGTTGTATCCTCCCTCGTTCTTCCCTTTTCCTCCGAACGAGCTGCTCAAGACTTGGCACTCGAAGGCCTTTCCAAATAGTAACCTCTTGAGGTACCCTCTTCATACTAGCCCTACCATTGGACCTCACAAAAGAGCTTGGGGTAAGGCTAACTTGGATGATGAAGTTTTCCATCCCTCGTCTCTCCCCAAGCTAAGAAAGAAGTCCCAGCTGACTCCTGTCGCTGACCCTCATTCGTTGCCGCACCTCATGGAGGCAGCTTTTTCATGTTTAAAGAAAGCGGACCTTTCACAATCATGGTATCAGTCTCGGTTTTAGAGGGAAGTACACCAAAGCCTGAGAGTCAAACATGATCGAGGCCTACGAATAGTGCCAAGAGAAGAACCCAAGGCACTCGGGGCAAGCAAGCCTGCTGATCCTTTGATCGAGAACCCCTTTTACCACTACAAGCTATAGCAGAGCCCAAGGTGGAGGAGTTGGAATCCTCTATGGTTGTCAATTTCATAGGAGATGACCCAACCTCACAGCCCTTACGGTTTCAAGATTGTCATGAATCGGTCTTGACCCGATCAGCGTACAAGGCTCGAGCCAGACGGGGAATGTTGAACCCTTGCTGACTGATTTGCCATAGCCAGTCAAACAAGTACACAAGACCACGACCTCACAAGAAAGTAACCTCCCCGAAGAAATGGTCATTGTGATAGTCATTGAGAAGCCCAATGATGACCAAGAAGACCGTATGAATGGGTTCGAGGACATGATGCTTAAAATGATGGAGAAGATCAAGCTGATGGAAAGTACTCAGCTTCTTGAGAACTCATCTCACTAGGAAGCCAATTCTCCCCATCCAACCAATCTGGCCCTGAGGCAGCCACCTCCTTCCCATGACCACTCCTCCTCTGAACATGTCTCACAAGCCGACATCGATGCCATGGTCCCTCACAGTTTGCGAGGCAGACAGATCCCAGGCGTTCAAGATATAGCCTTGTATCGGAAGCCCAATCCCTCTTATATCGACCAGCTCTTGTTTCCCCCTAATTACCAGAAGGGGAGACTCCCGCTCTTCAATGGCACAAGTTCGCCACACCAGCATATCACTCACTTCTATTTAGCATGTCAAGAGACAGCAGCTGATGGGAGACTTCTTCTCCGTCAATTTGTACCTTAACAGGTCAGCATTCAAGTGGTATGCTAGACTCCCACCTAACTCAGTGCAGACCTGGGAAGAAATGGAACAATTATTTTACACGCATTTCTATGAGGTTGAAAGAGAAGTCAGGACATATGAGCTTCTCACATTGACCCAGCGTTCATATGAGCTCGTTGATCAATTCATCGTAAGGTGGAGAGATTTAGTTGCATACCAAGCTACCACCATGCCCGAAATCGATGCAATCCAAACATCTGTGCGCAACATGCGGCCAGAGATTTCCCTGCATGTCGAGGCGTCAAACCCGACCTTTATATCAGATCTAATCTTTAAAGCAGTCCGAATAGAGAGCCTTCTTAAGCACCATCGTAAACTTCAGGCCCCATCATCAAATGGGGAAGCAATCGAGTCTCTAGTAATGATCATCCCAATTCTCGGGGCAATCAACATAAGGGAGTGATCAGTGTTGTTATCACTGTATCTGACCCCAGTAAGGCTTCACCTCAAATTCTGGATTTCGTTAAGGGGACGAACCTTTCAAATACTCAGGGGATATCTCAAGAAAGACAATAGAAGCCCTAGTCCTACAATAAGGTGCCTCCACCTCATAATCTCTACGGAAAGGACTACTGGGAGGAGCAGAAAAAAAAGTCTACAGCTTTGATAGGGAGTGGGTCCCAACTTTACTTTGAATGTTGATTGAGCAATAGATGATCACCTTGCCAGAGGTGAAAAGGCCAGAAGATGCTGACTTTTCCACCCACAAGAATTACTGTAGATATCATAGAATGTTGGGGCATCTTGTTCAGGATTGCTTCACCCTCAAGGATCACATCGAGGCTTTAATTCAAAAGGGGTAGATACAGCTCGATAGCCTCAAGAAGGCATTCGGGGTAGTTGAAGCGTCTCACATAGTGACAGTTCAAGAAGAAGTCGAGCAAGTATATCGTCTTGATGAAATACCACTAGACCTTCTTCAAGTGCAATTTTTCATGACACTCCAAGTAAGGTTCGTCACACCGAAGCTGTCAAGACAGCCTAGATGCCTCACTCAAAGGATTAAAAACCATTGGTGCCCATATCACCAGCTATGGGGCCATGACTTAAAAAAGTGTTTTGTCTTCCTAGCTATGATGACAGAAAAAGTACGAGGCGGGTGCTCCGCCAGCTATATCCTGGAGAATCATGCTCATTCCACTGAACTGTCAACACAAGAGGTCGCCCAAACACAAACCCCCTGTGATGACACATTGCTCAAGCCTCCCGACTCCGATGAATCCTTGACTTCCCAACCATGGCAGGTCTATCGAAGAAAACGCAGGATGAAATCCATGAATAGAGAGGTTGTTCGCCAAGCAAAGCTGGCCCTTAAGCCATGTGAACCTAGTCAGCCTGTGCCCGTTCGAAAAAATGATAGAAGGAGACGAGCACCAAGAGCTTCTCGCTGAAAGAGGAAACTACCTCAACCCAAGACTTAAGTCGAGTTCCTCAAGCCCCTTCCGCCATTGCCAAACTTGCGGGATTTCCTCCCCGAGTCGGTCACTTCTACTGAGAGGACATTCCTAAGCCTTCCTCTGCTTAGGTTACCAACACATCTGATAAGGGTGATGACATTAAAAGCACCCCCCAACGGTCCAAGCAGGGTGAAGACCTAAAAGATTCCCTGGACACGTTCAATTCCAATAATGACGCTAACAGCTACCGGGATCGATCCAATATGAGTGACGATCTTAAAATCTCTCCCCCATCTACTTTCCCCGACTCTTCTAACCCTTCTTCTTCCGCTGCTAACACGTCTTCTACAGGATCGACTCTCAAATCCCCACTCCCCTCAGAAATAGTTAAAATAGGTGCTGAAGTTAATCGAACTTTTAGTTCTTAAAAACTCTCCTCACATTCACTTGTCCACTCAAATTTGACATTTTTTTGTGTCAATCGAGTCAATGGGATTGCGATTCGAGAAAATCCTTCTACAAATTTTTTGTAATATCCTGCCAATCCCAAAAAGCTTCGAACTTCAGTCACATTACTTGGTTGTTTCCAATTAACAACGGCTTCAACCTTTGAAGGATCAACTGATAGACCTTCTTTTGATATGACATGTCCTAAAAATGTCACTTGTTCAAGCCAAAATTCACATTTACTAAGTTTGACATACAATTTCTTCTCTCTTAATATTTACAATACTATTCTTACGTGCTGCTCATGTTCCTTCTGATTCTTGGAATAAATTAAAATATCATCGATGAATACCACAATAAATTTATCCAAAAAGGGCTTAAAGATCCGATTCATCAAATCCATAAATGCAGCTGGTGCATTGGTTAATCCAAAAGGCATGACTAAAAATTCATAATGGCCATACCTTGTTCTGAAAGCTGTCTTGAGTACATCTTCACTTTTATTCTTAAGCTGATGGTATCCAGATCTAAGATCAATTTTTGAAAACACTTGTGATCCTTGTAATTGATCAAATAAATCATCAATTCTAGGCAATGGATACTTATTTTTCACTGTCACTTGGTTCAACTGTCTATAATCAATACACAATCTCATAGTCCCATCTCTCTTTTTGACAAACAGTACTGGAGCACCCCAAGGTGACACACTGGGCCTGATGAAACCTTTATCTAATAATTCTTCCAATTGTTGTTTCAGTTCTTTAAGTTCTGCAGGAGCCATTCTGTAAGGTGCCTTAGAAATTGGTGCTACCCCTGGCACTAATTCAATGGAGAATTCAATTTCCCTGTCCGGCGGTAATCCTGGCAATTCTTCAGGAAAAACGTCGGGAAATTCTCGGACAACCGGAGTGGTATCCAAATTTATTTCTTCCTTCCTATCTTCTTTGATATAGGTAAGAAAGCCTTGACACCCTTTTCGAAGGAGGCGATTAGCTCGAATACAAGAGATTAAATATGATGGGGAGTCTTCTTTGACACCATTGAAGTAAAATACTGGTTGATTCGGAATACTAAAGTTAACAATTTTCTTATAACAATCAATACTTGCATGGTATGCAGAGAGCCAATCCATGCCTAAGATTACATCAAAATCTTGAATTTCCAGGAATATTAAATCAACCAACAGTTCCTTTTCTTCTATCTTTATTACACATGATTTGTACATTATATTGGTGTTAATTGAATCTCCCATCGGTGTGGCTACCTCTAGAATGTATTCTAATTGTTCTGGTTCTACCTTTAAGTGGCATGCAAAGTGTTGTGACACAAATGAATGAGTAGATCCAGGATCAATCAAAACATGAGCTACTTTTTAGAAGATAGTAAGAGTACCTTGGATCACTGATTTTGAGGCCTGAGCGTCTTGCTCGGTAATCGCAAATACTCTTCCCTTTATCTGAGGCTTTGGAGCTATCTCTCCCTGCTTTGGAAGCTGTTGTGTCTGTAAGCTAGGACATTGTTTAATCTGGTGTCCCAATTTTCCACACTTAAAACAGGCTCCGATATTCCAATAACAAGGGCTTGATCCATGATTTTTCCCACATTTTCTACATGGTTCTATTGGGTTTTGAAATGGAGAGGGCCTTGGCTTCTTGTTTGGCCTTTCAAACTGTTGTCGATTAGATGATGTAGGTCTAACATGACTGTTCTGATTTTTTGTCTTTTGGTAATCTTCAAAATCTTTTTCGACAATTTGGGCACGGTCCACTATTTCAGCATAAGTTCTTAATTTCAAGACTGATATTCTGCTTCTAATAGCTGGCATGAGACCCCTTTCAAATTTCTTCACCTTTCTTGCCTCATTGTTAATCATATGTGGTGCAAACCTGGCCAATTCAGTAAACTTGGCCTCGTACTGTGCTACTGTCCTATTTCCTTGGATTAATTCTAGAAATTCCATTTCTTTTTTGTCTCGAATAAAATCTGGGAAATATTTTTCATTAAATGCCTCTAGAAATACTTCCCAAGTCAAGGTTTTATTTTCTTTGACCAATACTCCTTTTGCCATTCGCCACCAGTGTTGTGCCTCACCTTCTAACATAAAAACTGCCAAGGCCACCTTCCTATCATCGGGACATTCCATAACCTCGAATATTTTTTCCAATTGCATAATCCATCCCTCGGCTTCTAGTGAGTTTACAGCACCCTTAAAAGAATGTGGGTTTAATTTCTTAAATTGTTCGATACTGCTCCCACCATTTCCTGTAACTGACTGCCTGGGTGGATTGTTGTTTTCCATCTGATGTTGTATTAGAGCAACCATATTTTCCAAGGCTTTGTGAATTCCTTCCATATTGGCTTCAGCTATTCTGGATCCTGACTTTATCTCGGTGTGTACACACAATAAATGTGATTTTTAAGTACATTCTTTTTAAATTTCTTAAGGATCTTAAACCTATTGCTCTGATACCATATTTGTCACACCCCAATAATTTACAGTACTGTTATTCCTGAGATGTGACGGACAAAACATATATACATCTATTGATAGGACAAATTTACAGTGGCGAGGTCTTACATAGTAAATAAAGAAAGCTAGCACAAAAACAGTATCTTCCAAGGTCGATCTTGACTAGCACTCAAAATGAATCCGTAGTTATCCTGAAAAAATGTTTACCATAGTTTGATGAGTTTGGCTACTCAGTAAGTAATCATCATAATCCTAAAAATAATCATGATTGAAAGATATCAATATTTTCCAAACTGAGATCTATTAACAGAAATGCATCAATAGTTTCACTTTCAATAAATGCATAATGAAGTATAATCCGAGTAAATGAAATGCTTATAACACTTTTAACGGCAGTACATAATTCAAAGGATTTCACAAAATACCCTACTGGCGTCCCAAGTAGGTCACCTATATACCCCATCAGCGTCCTGATGGGTCCACTTAATCCCTATCGGCGTCCCAGATAGGTCCACTTAATCCCTGCAGGTCCACTTATACCTCACCGGCGTACCGGATGAGTCCACTTAATCCCTACCGGCGTCCCAGATAGGTCCACTTATACCTCACCGGCGAACCGGATGAGTCCACTAGCATACTTAAATTATTTCTAAATCTCTTTAAACATTCAAAAGCAGCAATATCATGTACTCAACATACATTGAAATCATTAATATGAATTTCACTTAAACCATTAATAACAGTCACTCTCTATAACATTTCAAACATAACCAATCAAATATTTTGGGCTCAAATTTAGAAAGGTAGCAGTTTGTAAAGGCATTCTAGCATAATTGCCAATTTAATATGTATAGAAAAACTCTTATAGAAATTCAAGAATACGGAATTACCACAATTTATGGGATATCAATCCACAAATAAACATTTCACAACAATACTATAATCAATTGCAAAAATGTCAATTTTTAAATAATAAGGCAGTCATTTGCACATGAATTTTACATTGTCTAAATATTCAAAACAGTAGAAAGAAATATCACAATTTTACTAAAAGCAAAAATATCACATTTATTTCTAATAATAGACAAGAAAAATAAATAAATTTATTTTTCTAATTTACAGCATTCAAAATTTCTAACATAGATAAAATATCACAATTTTACTAAAAAGATTATTTTTCAAGATAATGAGGTCACGTGTGCATAAAATTTATCGCGCCTAAAATTCATGATAATAAGTAGAAATAATTATTTCATTTTATTTTTAAAAAGAATGGATTATTTTTCGAGACAATGAGGTCACTTACATACAAAACTGATAAAATAAAGATCCTAGACGGAAATATCACTATTTATTAAAAATAGACTATTTTTTAGAAAGACGATGTCACTTACCCACAATTATTTAAGAGGGAGCTTCCGATAAAAAAATTCGGTTCGAGAGAGAGATCTCAAAATTTTCTAGGGTAGGAGTGCTCACCTCCCCTATTTAAATTCTTAGAACGTATTATTATAATATTTTATTACGCTCTACCTCATACCTGAGGTGTCGCGTTAAGCGTCTGCTTTTAACATACGAAAACCACGTCCGCTAAAGGACGTGGCCAGCTGCAAGCAGCAGGAGGCAAAAGCAGGCAAAAGAAAAAGTAAAGGCAAAGGCAAAGGCAAAACCTTTTGAAAATAGTGATGGTCCCCAAGGACCATCATACTCAAACAGAACATCACCTATTTAAAAGCATATTTTCTCCTTTTTTTTTTTTTTTTTTTTTTGAAATTTTAGGATTGTTACACACCTACTATGCAGAAGGAATCCCTGATAGATTTGAAGCTTCAACGCCCGACACCATCGCGTTGCTGCTCGACTCCCACAGTCAGGTACTATCACTCCACACAAATGAAAGTAAATGGAATGATCTATAAGCCTAGTAAGTAGATCACTTCCCTTGTATTCCTGCCTACATGCATATACATAATAATCATGCCCTATGGTTCATCAGATGTCGTACTGATATGACATAGTGGAGTTGAGCATTTGAATATAAACACTAGTAGTATAAAGAGAACTATGTCCAAATACCAGAGCGTCGAATATTTCCTAAGATAGAAATTACATCGATACTTATCACTGTTCCAGTCAGACACTTATATAGAATACTTAATTCAAATAGGCAGAAAACAGAATTGTTTACTTCCGAAGTAGAAGCCACATCCATTAGGCTAAGCCAATCCTATAACTTGGGAATTTTACCCTCATTCAGGGGGGAGGACAATGACAAATGGAGGTCCCATTTCGTAATGTCCTTACTCACACACACAATCCCTAGCACGCTTTTGCGTTTTCAATAGCCTACGGCCTTGCAAGACACGACTCTCTCCATACGCCTTCAGGAGGGAGGGCGTTACACTACCATTGAAGGGCCCAATGCATAGTGCCCATGAAAATTTGGGGGTCGCGACCCTCCTTGTTATTCACAGTCAGTCCTCGACTCCACTCCTATCATATGAGTCAAGGTACAGTATACCCAACTACCAATGGGAGACCCATTACGTAGTGGTCCTATCACAGATATTAGTTTTCAGTATAGCAGAACCAGAAATCCAACTACCAATGGAGGGCCCATTGCGTAGCGGTCAGGGCAAATATAATAGTCTTAATATAACATAATCAGAGTAGTCACTACCAATGGAGGACCCATTACGTAGTGGTCGTGGCATATTTAATAGTCTTAATATAACAAAATCAGAGTAGCCACTACCAATGGAGGACCCATTGCGTAGCGTTCGTGGCACATAAAACAGTCTTAATATAATAGAATCAAGTATATTAATCAGTTCCACTGTATCATAGTATCATATTTTCAATATCGTAGTATCATATTTTTCAGTATCACAGTGTCATATTTTTCTGCAATTTCAAACAGTGACGTCCAGCAATAAACATGGCCATAATGCTCGATCCATTTAGAATTCAGAAATGGTTCCAATATCAATTTTTCACTAGACACATGTATCTTTCAAATTGACTTGGTTTGAAAGCGTTTGGACCTCGTTTGATTCTTTAAAATCTCATTAGAAATAAGGCATCCCATCTGAAAACTGCTTTGCAGTTGAGATAGTGCCATGTCCCACTTAGCACCATTATAACTTTCAATCAATAAAACATTTTAAAATTCTGCCTAAACTAAAATTCAATTAAAAACATGTATCTTTCAAAACAGGGAAGTTTTAGAACATTCGCACTCCATAAGGTCATTCAAACATTCATGACAACCCAAGTAATGGTTTTGAATTTTAGGAAATCTGTTCACAGTGACATATCTCCGTAAATAATTGTATAACTCTCAATTTAGGAAGAAATTTGGAATGTGTTCAATATATTATTTTAAGAATACTCATAAGTCTTTCAAATGGGAGTAGTTTAGAAGAAAACAGACTCCATTTAGTCAATCAAAATTTGTGACAATAGAGACATTAGTTCTGCACTTTCACTAAATTTGTCACCAGCGACCTACTTGTACATTTTGAAATATAACTCTTCAAGCATAAATAATTTGAGCAAGATTCAAACATAAACATGTTAGTAGACACAGATATCTTTCCAATGACAGAGGTTTGAGGTCAATTGGATCTCATTTGTTAGGTCAAAAGTAGGTTACAAAAACATAGAACCTTCCTGGAAATTACAGCACAGTCACATCATCACTCAACATGACAATCAATTAGCTTCTAATTATGCTAATTCTTAACATAAACCTTTCTCATTTTCCATTAGATACACAAAAACACATAATCATAGAATTTCCATGAAAAATAAGAAATATTTGATACTTATTTTGGCCATGCAAAGGGAAGCTAAATTGTTGGAATTTATTGTACAACAGTGTGCTTATGCATCCATTAATCATACCAATACTTATGCAAATTATCATGCTTGATTCATGTCCAATCCATGCTTAAGGACCTACAAGGTAGATGATCCACTTACCTTAAGTGCACAGTGTTTCCAAATCTTCTCCCACAGTCTCCTCCTTTAAGCTTCTAACAAGGCTCTTCAATGGTGAACAATGGCTAGCAAAAGGGCTCAAGCTTCTAACAAGGCTCTTCACGCGTGGCACTGCTCTTTCTCTCTCTTCATGTGTGGCGCTCCCCTTTCACTTCACAGATGGAGTTGCCCCTCTCACTTCACAAGCAGCATTACCCTCTCTTTCATGCTCATACCGCCATGTGTGTTTCCATGGCTGGGAAAACATTGGTCCTTATAGCACGTCCTGACCGCATGATGATAAATTGATTCACACAATAGTCCAGCTGTATGACCCTAAACTATAGTGCACGTCTTGGCCGCATGAAGATAAACTGCTTCGCACAACGGTCTAGTTGCATGACCCTAAACTGTAGCGCATGTCCTAGTCGCATGACAATAAACTGCTTCGCACCACAGTCTAGCTGTATGACCATAAATTGTAGTGCATGTTCTGACCGCATGATGATAAACTGCTTCGTACACTAGTCCAGTTGTATGAACCTAAACTATAGTGAACGTCTTGACCGCATGATGATAAACTACTTTCCTCAATAGTCCAATTGCATGACCCTAAACTATAGCACATGTCATGATGTTAAACTCTTCGCACAACGGTCCAATTGCACGACCCAAAACTGTAGCGCACGTCCTGGCCGCATGCCGTTAAACTGCCTAGCCCTGGTCCCGGTGGCATGGCCTTAAACATGCCTCCATACACATCCACACCATTTCCACTACCTCCCAGTGAGCATCCCTGCTCCCCCTTATAAACATGCCATATTCCTCAGTGAGTCATACCCACGCTCACGAAACCACGATAAGCCATTCCACCATCCATGCTTATTGTCACCATTAGCTATCTTTCGTACAGCATCTATCATCCATATACGGTCTCGTGCCATCTCCCCAAAGTGAGTCACCATACTCATTTCATGGCCTCCACAAACTATCATCCATCATCATTACAGTCCAAGTTATATGACCTTAAACTGTAGTGCACATCCTGGCTGCCTAACGTTAAACTGCTTCGCCTAGGTCCCAGAGGCATGACCTTAAACATGCCCCCACAAAAAATGGGCATGGTGTAAACCTGAAAAGGGGAACGCCATGAGTAAAAATGACGGACTGGCATGATCACGAAACCATGAGTAACAGTGTTCCGTAAAATAAAAATCGGGCACGGTGAAAACCTGCAAAGGGCACTGTGAGTAAAAATGGAAAAAGGCAGACATGATCATCAAGTCATGGGCAAAAGAGCCTAATAAAAAGGAGGTTGGTGAAAACCATCTCTACGACACCGCTTCCCCCTATCCAAGTGAAAATCTGTTAGGGCACTCGGATCAATAAGCAGGTTGATGCAGTGCTCGCTTCTTCCACCAGCATTTCAAGAAAATTCCTCGATAGCAGAATAACTTGTTATTGGGACCCAAAAACAAGATCATTCACAGACAAGAAACTATCAAACTAAGACAAGCAAACCTGGTGAGGCTGCAAACACCGCCGCTCATATGTCCAACGGGGTGTAGAGATTAAAAGCTTCCCTCCAGAACCCTCACCGGTAAGAAACTGTAAAATCAGGTCAATACCTGCGCACATTAACCAGGGTAGAGCCCTTTCAAGGCCGCGTCGCCAAAATCCCTCCCTGGCTGGACCAGACATTCAAGTTAGCCAACAAAAAGCCCCCAACTGGACTCAAAAGGATGGGGCCTCCAGAGGTACCCTGCTTGTTAAAGAAAACCTGGTGGAGCAGCAAACAATGCCGCAAAACATTTCGATAAGGGTGAAGACTTTAAAAGCATCTTGTAACTCCAATAGGGTGTAGACTCTAAAATCATCCCTTAAATGTCTCTTCTCCCCCCGAAAGTCTCCAAGTCTGGGTCAACAAGCCCTTAAACAAGGCCCCCAGCCATTTGAGCACCCTGGTCACCCCTTTAGGAAGCAACTTTTCTCGAGTGTCCCTTTGACGTTCGTGAGATCTGGTGGCTAGGAAGAAAACTAAAGTCGAAAGAACAATTTTGTTTCCGAATGTTATACTTCTTGCTTCTCTTGAAGCATAACATTCAGTGGGGCAAGGTGTTTGAGGTCAGTTCTACCACTTTTATCCCCGGTACGAATAAAGAGAGAGCAGTTCATGACTTAGGTCTGCAGGT
Organism: Amborella trichopoda; assembly: GCF_054954075.1. Taxonomy (NCBI): domain Eukaryota; kingdom Viridiplantae; phylum Streptophyta; class Magnoliopsida; order Amborellales; family Amborellaceae; genus Amborella; species Amborella trichopoda. The sequence continues at coordinate 31,427,450 of NC_142339.1, forward strand.
ACCAAAAGGCTTGTGGACTACGAAAGCCGCGTAGGTCAATAAGCCCTAATCCAGAAGTGAAAATTTTGATAGTCTCATAATGTCCTAAGAAGGTTCAAGATCATGCCTAGGGGTCTCCTAAGAACACTTGTCAAGCTTCGTCGCAATCTGACAAGTCTCAAGTAGTGCAGACGACAAGACAGTTTCTAAAATTCTACCTCAAGCATGCTGAAAATGGACTCTGAACTACAACATCATTATCGGAGCACCAAATGTCTCTAAACCATCGTCATTGGATTTAGAACGTTCAAAAAACCCCAGGTATCAATTTTCGACACATTCAAATGCTTATGGAGAAAGTTATGGCCACATTACCTAAAATGCGTAGGTCATATATTATTACGATGCACCCTCGGTGAACCAGTTTCTATTAATGGAAACTGCGGTTCTTAATTTTGAGGGGCAAACTTCACATGGTCGTATCTTTCTCATCCCCGGTCGGATCGAACTCAAATTTTGCGAGCATGTTCGTCTCATCGACTTGGTCGATTTGATATACGGTACACATGATGGTACAGTATGAGTCGAGAGAAATCAAAGAGAGAAGTTTGCCGAAAACTTCCAAAAGTAGTAGGAAATAATCAGAAACATGTCTCCTCGATCAAACGGTCATATCACGATGCTCACATGTTGGATCGACTTCAAACCAAACCCATTACGAGCACAAGGTCAGAGGCTTCATCTGAGCCAAACCTTGCACGTGATGGACCGTTAGATTTGATGCATGATGATTCTGAAGTTTCTACAATTTCTAGCCATCGAAATCCAAACTCTGACCAAAGTTTTTCAATTTGGAAAATGGTCGTTCGAACAACAAATCGAGCCTTTCTTTTTATAGAACAGTCATGGCAACATGTTATGATGAACAAACTAGCAAAAAATATTGAGAAACAGGCTTAATCCTAAATCTAAGAAAGCACGTTTGCTCATGTTTTTGTCGCATCATGATCATGGCCCGAGAGTCCAATCCATGGCACGAAAAGGGTATCAAAACAATCGTCTTCTCGAGCCGATCAAGAAAAGAATAATCTTTTGCTCGGATGAAAATCAGAAGGACCCCGAACGGATCTCGGAAGATCGTGAACATTGCATGGCCATTACGGGGACTGATTTGAAATTTCACATATTGTTGGTGCAAGGGCAAAATCATAATTTTTTCCCTATTTTCTTAATTTTCATTAATTCATTTAATTGTTAATTTTCATAAATTAAGTTTGAAATTGATCATTCACCCATGTTTGGGCCCCACTTCTATATAAGGACATACTCTCTACATGTAAAGGACCATTTTTTCATCAATTAAAAATTCCCTTTTGCTTGAGTTTTGAGTCACGGCTTGAAGAGAGAGAGGAGAGAGAAAATCTGAACGGGTACCCCTAAGCCTCAAAAGTAACTTTCTCTCCTCTCTTCTTTCTCTCTCTTCACCTCTCTCTTCTTATTCTCTCTCCTCTCTCTTCTTTCTCTCTTCTTTTTCTCTCTTCTTTTTCTCTCTTCTTCTCTCTCTTCTTTCTCTCTTCTTTCTCTCTCTTCTTCTTTCCATTTTCTCTCTCTTCTTCTTTCCTTTCTCTCGTTTCTTCTTTCCCTTTTCTCTCTCTTCTTCTTTCCTTTCTCTCTCTTCTTACCTTTTTCTCTCTTCTTCTTTCCTTTCTCTCTTCTTCTTTCTTTCTCTCTGTTCTTCTTTCCTTCTCTTTCTCTCTTTCCTTTTCTCTCTATGTTTCTTTCTTTTCTCATGCCTCCCCCTGTCCGTCAAGCACGACAGCACATGCTGTCGTGCATAAAGTTTCTCTCTCTTCTCTCTCTGTCTGTCATGTGTGGTAGTGCACATTACCTAGTGCGACCTTCTCTCTCTTCTCTCTTCTCTCTTCTCTCAGTCTCGCACGATAGTAAATATTACCGAGCGTGACCTTCTCTCTCTTCTGTCTTCTCTCTTCTCTCAGTCTCGTATGGTAATGAACACTATCAAGCATGACCTTCTCTTTCTTCTCTCTTCTCCCTTCTCTATCCTGCACAGTAATACACACTATCTAGCTTGACCTTCTCTCTCTTTTCTTTGCCTCACATGGCAGTGCATGCTGTTGAGCACGACCTTCTCTCTTTTCTATCTCTTCTCCCTACCTCACATTGCAGTGCACGCTGTCTAGCGCGACCTTCTCCCTCTTCTCCCTTCTCTCTCCTTTATGTCTCGCACAATAGTGAGCATTACCGAGCAGGACCCTTCTTCTCTTCTCCTTTTTGTCCGCACGACAGCACACAATGTCATGCGTGACACTTCTTTCTCTCTCTTTCTTTTCTGTCTTGTATGACAGTGCATACTACCGAGCACGACCTCTTTCTCTTTTCTCCCCTCTCTCTTCTTTGCTTGCTTAACTAGAGGGTAGGCTAAGCCTTATGCTGCCATGTCAATCTTGTCGTTGAGCAGTTTAGTCATCGTGCCGGTCAAGTTACTAAGCCTGTCAAGCTGCAGCGTCAGACCAGCCGCCGCACCAGGCCAGCCACCATGCTGATCTTGTCGTTGAGCAGTTTAGCTGTCGTGCCGGTCAAGTTACCAAGCCCGTCTAGCTGCCACACCAGACTAGCTGTTGTGTTAGACCAGCTGTTGTGCCGGTCTTATCGTCGAGCAGTTTAGCCGTCGTGCCGGTCAAGTCATGAAACCCGTCAAGCTGTCGCGCCAAACCAACCGTCTAACCAATCTCGCCATTGTGTCGGCCTAGCCGCTCAATCAAACTTTTTCTCTCTCTTTAACTTCTCTTCTTTCTTTCCTTCTCTTCTCTCTCTTTCACTTCTCTTCTTTCTTTCCTTCTCTTCTCTTCTTCTTTTGTTTTTTTTTTTCATCTTTTCTCTCTTTAGGAAGGTTTAGTGGGTGCACACCCTATCTCCTTCGTCTCTCTTTTTCTCTTTCTATCTCCTTCTCTTTCTTTCTCTTTTTTTTAATGTCTTTTCTCCATCTGACTCCTTTTCTCTTTCCCTTTACCGTAAAATATGTACTAAGAGTCCCTTATCAAGGAGACGCCATAAGGCTGTCGAATTGACACGGACTCAATCATGTTATTTTTTTTTCCATTGAGTACACACGCCCGTGTGCGCTCACCTTATGACAAGGTGGGATCCTCAAACCCACTGGTTTGTATTATAATGTGTGTGTTGTGTGTGTATTTGCAAGGAGGAAGAAAAGAGGCCAAGAAAGACGATTTCGAACCAGGCCACAGGCCAGGGGGCATTCTACGTGATTTAAGAGGGCACCCATGTGAGTTAGCCCGAGCATGTCACTGACCCACGTGAGGTAAGTCCCACCTCACGAACTCAATCCTCTCTTACCGGTTGGTATTCTTGCCCACGTTCTCCTTTACACGGTTCACGAGAAAGCGGTCTCAGGTCCCGGGTCCATCTCGACCCCAGAGCCACGCCACCAGGTCATCTTGACCTGAGGGTGAGATCGAGGCATCTAACTAGTGCCATCACACACTAGCTCGTATATGCCTCATCACTCTTTAGCTCTCGTCTGCACCTATTACACCCTAGTCCTTACCTGACCTTAGCATATCATATCTCCCATTCGTGCTTACATCCACCTTCACCCTTACACACCCCTACATGACCCTAACATATCTTAACCCACGTCCGTGCCTATCAAACCCTAAACCCTTACATGCCCCAATACCTTTGTTGACCTCCTAACCACCCTTATACCCTTGCTAACCTCTACCCGTTGCTACACCCCATAACCTCTATTTGCCCCTGCCTTCACATTGCCTCTAATTGCCCCTTATCCCTTACACTTGCACCCACATTTTTACATTCTCTTCTCTCTAAACCATACTCCTTTAGCCAATCATTTATTTCTTTATTTTATTTCGTCATCTTTCTATTTCTCTCTCTTTGCTAGTTGCTTTCTTTTACTACCTAAACACTCGACTTGGGGTCATTCTAGGATAGTGTTTTAGGGTTCTAATCCTGGGATTGCTACTCTAACCACATTCCCCTACAGTGAATTTGGGTCATAAGAATGTTGATTGTCTTACACTCAGGTCGGGGTCATCCTGAGTCACCCTTTCACTACTCTAACCACTAAGTCACGAAGTGCTTGGATTGTGAGAAGCTTCCTTCCTCTTTACTCTCTTCTCTCAGTTGACCACTTTTAGGGGACTCTTCGGTTTAGTGACATAGTTATAGGCTCATTATTGTTACTCCATTTTTCGAACCCTTCAGGTACCAAGGCTTTCAACCTAAAGCTTCCCTCGTCTCCGGTAATACCTCTTGTGAGAGGTTACACTGGAAGGCGGCCCAATTCCCTTTGGGTCGTCTCGTCACTTCTTTCTTCTACCTCGTATTTCTTTTAAACCCCCATTTACCCATTCCTATCTTTCTCTTTCTTCTCTCTCTTCTTTAAGTCATTCAACCTACAAATTAGAGTAACTTACACATTAAGAGGTACATCAGAGAGAAGTATATCCCATTCAGATTCCATTCACAGGCCATATCCAAACTGTGTTGTTGAATAGTAAGAGGGCTGTCATGTATTGAACTAAGAGGGCAATAGCTCGAGCTTATCTCACGAACTCACAACCGCGGTGAGGTAGGTGTTTGAATCCATCTCCTGTAGCGCATTAAAATCCTCTCATAATTTGACATAATTATCCGCAAGTGACGCACGAGGGGCACACGCGCTCGTGCTGGTCAAGTGGTTGCTCGAGAGGGGGTCAACCATAGAGTACAATGATTAACTCTGTGACTGGAGAAAACGTTTCATGGTAGTAAAGACATTTTTTTATTATAATATTTGGCCACCAATCGAGTCTTGTAACACTCAATTGAGACATCAAAACGGAATTTCTTTGTATACCTATTTACATTCGATGGCTTCTAGTAAGGTGGCAAGTGACTAAGGGACCAAGTCTCGCTTAGCTAGAGGGCCTGGAATTCATTCATCATTTCTTCACATCATTTGGGATCGAGCACAACTTGTGAAAATGAGGTGGGTTCGGCTATAAAAGATACATATAAGACAAATTTTGGTGAGAAGTAGACAAATTTTTATATGAAATAAAATTGGAAAAGGGGTGACGAGTATCGTTTTTTGAACCTATCATAGAAGGTGGCATGAAGTAATATGGCAGCATGGCCTATGAATAGTAGGAATCATGAAGTTAAGAAGGTTGTTGATGAATTCGCTGGGGCCGACAAGGAACTAACATAAGGATCAGAGGAAGGCTGGTTAGTATCCATGTGGAAGGTAGGTATATGGTGGGGAGTAAGTGACTGTTGAAGACATTTTTTAGCACCTTGGTCCTTGATGCAAAATAAAGAGGAAGCCGATCAATAAAGCCTGAATTACAGTCTAATTCTCGACAGCCTTGGAATTGCCCCAAATTATGTCAGAATGTTCTCAAGCACTTCAAAATACCATCTTCCAAGTTTCATTGTAATCCGACATGTCTAAGGCAGTGCAGACAAAGAAACAATTTTAGAAAAATCAGTCTCTAGCACCCTAAAACGGCCTCCGTAACTAAATCTCTATTTTTGATACATCAAATTGTTGTGGGACCACCGTCATTGGATCTGGCACGGTCGAAAACCCCTTTGGGTCAAGTTTCGGCTCAATCAGACACTTCAGGACAAAGTTATGGGTAAAAGACTAAAAAGGGGCAAGTCGCACACTATTCCCATGTGCCCTCTCTGCACCAAATCACGGTCTCGAGTATTGACTTTTGAGGGGCCATATCTCATTCGTCTCGAGTCAGATCGCTGTCAAATTTTGTGAGCATGTTCGTCTCGTCGAAACGAGCATTTCGATATGTGGCACGACCCATGACAACACCCGGACAAGGAGCAAAGCTAGAGAGAAGTAGTAAATCTGTGAAGAAAGTTGCAAGAAAATCAGCAGCGACACTCCTCCATCGAGCAGCCAAATCAAAGTGCTCGCGCATCGGATTGATGCAAGACCAGTTCCATCATATGCGTAAGGTTTAAGGATATCTCTGGTCTGAACTCCGTACATGATGAACAATCATATTTTGCACACAAAGCCAATAAAGTGACTGTAAACTTTGACGCCAGAATTTCAGCTTTTGACTATAACCCAAAAGTTACAAAATCTTCGTCCGAGCCTGAAATCGAGCTGTGTTTGTTGCAACGCGATCGTTACAGCATGCTTAGTGTGATCCTGCAAAGAAATCATGAAGAAACATCAAGGAACGAAGACACTATCGATCTGAAGATTTCAAGATTCATCCAAATTTCAATTCATCAGATCGGAGCTTAAAAACATGATTCATGGCTCGAAGTTGGTATCAAATCGATCGCCATATCGAGCCTTATAAGAAAACAATCATCTTTTTGACAAACGGGTGTCAGAGTATCCCCGGATCATCCACGGAAGATCACGTGTGTTCTAGGGCGGTAGTAGGGGCTGTTTTGATATATCATGAATTGTTAGGCAGGGGCAAAATAGTAATTTTGTACCTTTTTTATAATTTATTTTAATTCAATTAAATTGTAATGATCAATTGAGATAGTTTTTGGGCATCCGCCCATGTTTGGGCCCAATTTTATAAATACATGCTAAACCTAATTGTAAAGGGTTCTTCCCTTATTCCCCCTCAGGCATTCAATTGATCAATAAAGTTCATGTTTCTTCTTTGAATTTGTGAGTGCGTCTTGGAGAGAGAGAGAGGAGAGAGAAGAAAAGGGCTGGTATCTTTCGGTAAGGTAATTTTTCTTTCCTCTCGTGTCTATCTCTTTCTCTCTCCTCCTCTCGTCTCTATCTCTTTCTCTCTCTTTTTTGTTTTTTTGCTCTATTGCTTCCTTTCTCTTATTTTTCTTCTTCTTTTCTCGGCTTTTCTCTCTTTTTCTCAGTGAACACGCACGGTTGTGGCAGAGCCGTGCATGTCATCTTCTTCCTTCTCTTTCTCAAACCCACACAGTGATGGCAACACTGTGTGTATCCCATTCTCTCATTTTCTTCTTCTTCTCTTTCTTCTTCTTCTTCATCTCTCTCTAACTGAATGTGCATGGAGATGGCAACGCCATGCAAGAACCTCTCTCTCTATTTTATTTTCTATATCTCACATACACGGCGATGGCAATGCCGTGTGCATTTTCTTCTCTCTCTTCTTCTTCTTCCTCTTCTCCTTCTTTCTTTATTCTCTCTTTGCTCTATCTTTCTCTCTGTCTCTCTCCGTCTAAACATGCACAGTGATGGCAACGCTATGCATGAATCTCTCTTTCTGTTTTCTTCTCTCTAACACCCACAATGTTGGCAGCGCTGTGTGTACCTCTTTCCTCTTCTCTTTCCTTATTCTTCTTTTCTCTTTTCTAAGCTCTTTCTCTTTCTTTCCTTATTTCTTCTCCGTCTCTTTCCCAATTTCTTTCCTCACTTTCCTTTGCCCTCTCTTCTTTCCTTTCTTCTTTTTCTACTTTCCTTTCCTCTTCTTCTTTCTTAAAATCCTCTTTCCTCTTTCCTCTTCCCTGTCTTTCTTGCCTTCACTCTGATTTCTTTTCTCTCTCCCCTCCAATCATGCACGTCGATGCTCATCACCAGGTATGACGTTCTCAGCCTTCCTTTATCTTTTGGAAATATGCTTAGTGAGCCGGGCCTTAACTCAAGTGGGGGTCGAGCCTCTATCCAAATTCGCCTTTCTCATGTGGTGCACGGTGCTGCTCATCGCCGTGCATGACATTCATTTCACATTCTTGTCTCTGTCTCTATCATGGACGGCAGAAGTTCATCATCGTCCATGTTCCTTCTCTCTCATCTTATCTTTATCATGGATGGCGGAAGTCTATCACTATCCATCTACTTTCTCTCTCCTCTTTCACTGTCATGGACGGTGGAAGTCCATCGCTGTCCATGCTTTTCTCTCTCTTCTCTTTTCTCTTCTATTGTCTCTTGTTTTCTCTCTTCTTTCTCTCTCTTATTATCTCTCTTCTTTCTCTTTCTTCTTCTTCTCCCTCTATCATTTGATCAAGGGACAAGTCTAGCACTATCACGGTAGCCTCGTCGTCAAGCAGTATTGTTGCCATGCTGGTCTAAGTGCCCGTCTTGCTGCCATGTCGAACTACCCGTTGTGCCAGGCTGGTCGGTGTTGGTATTCTGTCGTTGAGTAGTATGATCGTTGTACCAGTCCACATTACCGTGCCCGTCATGCTACCACGTCAGGTCAATCATCATGCCAATCTAGCCACTTGTTAGGCTAGCCACCTGGTCAAACGTCTCTTTCTTTTCTTTTCTTCTCTCTTCTTCCTTCTTCCAACCCTCATCTCATCATTTCTTATCTTTTCTCCTTTGAATGTGCACACTTGTGTACATTCACCTAAAGACAAGGTGGGGTCCCTCGGCCCATTTGTCTTGTAAAATTAACCATGTGTGCGTGATTGTAGAAATAGAAAAATACAGGCCAAGGGAGGCGATTCCGAACCAGTTGTAGAACTGGGGGGCTTTCTTCGTGATCTAAAAGGACACCCACGCTAACCAGCCCAAGTAAGTCCCGAACCCACCTTAAATTCCTCTCTCATTGGTTGGTATACCTGCTCTTGCTCTTGAGCAAGGTTCTCAAGAGAGCGATCTCAAAATCTCGGATTCCCCTGAAACACAAGACACATGCCACCAGATCATCCAGATCCGGAGGGCGAGATCGAGGCACCTAACCAGTGACGCATGGAAGATGTAGTCGGTGGGAATGGAAGGTAACTTGTTAGTAATTTGAGTAGCAGTGTAGGATGGTAAGCTATCAAGAAACAAGTAAAAGCAAAACAGAAGATGGTGGAGTAGGTGGGGTAGAGGAATCATCGGATTTGAAGGGGAAGACTATTTCAAAGCGGACTGCATTGCTACTAGTAAAAAAAATTGGTTCTGAAAATCAAACAAATGGTAGCCTTTTTGTTCATATGGATAGCCAACAAAGATACATTTATGGGCACGAGGGTCAAAGTTGTTGCAGTTGTATGCAAGAGTGGTTGCTTAACATAAGCAATTAAATACCCGCAATGTGAATAGGTTGGAGGCTTGTGAAAAAGTTGTTCAAAAATGGCTTTGTTGGATAATATAGGATTTGGGATATAGTTTATAAGATACGCAGAGGTTAATATGTAGTCACCCCCACAATTCCAGGCATCAAAACTATCCCACTTGATTGAGAGAGTAGCACTTGGAATATCATAAGCATGAAAATAATAGAGATCACTATATTGTTTAGCTACTGCAATCGTTATCTTCTTGAACTAGTCTTGAAAAATACAATAATCATGAGAAAATGTAACTAAGCAAGGTTGAGAGGAAGTGAGTTTGCTAAAAGATACAAGGTTAAAGGAAAATGAAGGAACACATAAAACATGATGGAGATATATATGTGGGCTTGTAGACATCCTCTAGAAACTTTGGCTAAGTGAATTCCTAAAAACTCTTATTTTGAACCCGAATGACTACACAAATCCTAGTAGGACCCCTTGAGAATAAACGCTTTATTGAGAGTCAACGAATTAAAGTCAATCCTAACCTCTACAAAACTTGAGAGAGAGAAAGAGCATAAAAAAACCACATAAGTGAGTCTTCCCAATAGTATGGATGCTCAACCCCAAAATTTTGACAAAAGTGATGAGAGAAATTTTGCTAAAAAGAAAGCTATGGGGATCGCCAATGGTGCTCTGATACCATGTGAAATAAGAAAAGCTTGTGTGTTTTTCATTACAAATGGATGTATATAGAGGTTTATATGGTGGTAATCCCAACATCACAGGGATATATATAACTTCTGACTTGGTATACAACAACTCAACAAGATAAAAGATATAAATGACTTTTTTTGACTTGGTGTATATTTACCAAAATCCCTTTCATCTCTAGATGATGCATGCAACAACATACACTAGTGTAGTTCCTTTGCACCCACAGAGCTATAAATGCATTAGTAAGAGCACACATATTTTGCTTCTATAGGAGCATGTTCATCTGCTCCCTGACGTAGAAACTTACTTGGGGGGATTCTTTTAATCTAAAATTTTGGGAACTACTTAAAAATCACTAAATGATTATTTTAAAAATAGAGAACTTGAATTTTATGTTTTTTAACAATTAGATCATGTCCTCAATAAGTTGGATGGTTGTGAATCAATCTTGAGATATTAGTTTTCTCAAGTGCATAGTGAGAATGATTTGTAATTTTTTGTTTTTGTTTTGAGGTTACGCTATAGTTGAAGATGTCAAATCCCTAAAATTTATGATCCCAAAATCACCCCTAGATTGAGTTTTACCCCAGGGAGTAAATGGACAGTATTGCTCCCATGGGAGTATGAAAATCTTTTGGCAATAAGTACAAGAAAAATAACCATATGGTTCAGCGGTAGCAAACTGTACACTTGACCCGTGGCCAAAACAATATGTCAAGGGAACTTGTCTTTAAAACGTTACAAATCATTTTTTAGCTATCTCTAATATTAACATAAAATAAATTGATTTCTAGGCCAAAAAATGCTACTGTTGATCTCCAACTTCAATACTGACTTTAATGTCTATTTGATGGACCGAGCACAAGATCTAGGATTTTAAGGTCTCTCTCTCTCTCTCTCTCTCTCTCTCTCTCTCTCTCTCTCTCTCTCTCTCTCTCTCTCTCTCTCTCTCTCTCTCTCTCTCTCTCTCTCTCTCACAATCAAGCAAGAGCATGCTACATACGTAAGAATCCAGGAAAGTGGCTTGAAGCAAAAGAAATTCTACAAGCATGAGGTGCATCATTATTCAATCAAGTGTTTGATGGTGATGCAGGAGGAGCAGGCCCCACCATTTAGCGTGATGTTGTGTTTGTTTCAGGTCCCCTCTCTTAATCACCTCCAACCAGTGATTGGACGGTAATGGCGATCAATTTCCTATGGTCATGAGAGGCATAGTTCATCTTTCTCAATTAAGAAACTTCAAACTTCAATTAAATTCGAGGAGCAAATTGGGAAACTTGAGATCTCAAATGAAATCGAAAAACTCTTTCATTTTTGAAAATCAATGCAGAAGGAAAAAGTTTATATAAAGTATCAACTTTACACGATAAAAGTAAGGTGCATCCTAAAATCCACTTGAAAAGGTTGTTCCGACGTCAAAAAACCCTATAATTGATCATCTCTACCACAAGATGCATGGAGATAGAAAAAAAAAAATATTTAGAATCTTAAAAACGTTACATCTTGTAACATATTATCTAGTAGACTGCTCATTTTAAAAGAATTTAATTATTTATAGATCTAATTGGTCTACACTATTTTTATAGCTTTAAATTTCATAATCAAATGTCCAAATAGATTTTTAATCCATCTTAAAGCTTCTGCATCTTTTAGCAAAACTTGAAAGTACACCTCTCATTGATTATTTAATATTGCCCTAATACAAATCAAGTCAAAGTGGAAAAACTCTTCCCAATGAAGGCTAGACGAAAATGGTAGTAAAAGATATTCTCTTATGAAGGGCATCCAAGGAAGGTAAATCACCTGACTGTTGATTTGATTGGTCGGTGATTTTTTGATTGTACACTTTTACCACGTTTAGATTAAGTAATCAATCCATTTGGTGCCGTTGGCTTTCTTTTTTGAGATTTCTTCACTTTTTTTAATCTTACAAGGATCCTTTGTTTAACTTAAAAATCTAAATTTTCTTTTCCAATTATTAAATTTCACAAGGTTCCATTCCTTAATTTAAACTTCTTTAGAAGGTGAATCGTGCGCACGTGAAAATCCCACGTAATTAGTGGAGGCCTAGTAAGCTATTCTGTCTCCAAACCCCCAACGGTTGACTAACGTGCTTTCGAGTCTTAACGACTAGAATGGAGTTGTTTATTGGATTTTCATTGAGTTTTAATACATGTGGATCGGCCATGTTCCGCATTGATTCGAATTGGTTGAATTGAGTAGTTGCGTGCAAAATCAATGAATCTATTAAAATTTAAAAATTAAAATAATAAAAATATAAAAAATAATTGTATAGATCATCTTCCCAGTCTATAATACATTCATTTGATGATTTATTATAAAAAAGAAATAATGGGCTCTATAGAGAAGAGAAGAGGATTGATTTCCAATTCTGAAAAAGAAAGAATAATTGATCGGTGATTTTTTAACGCCTATTCTTTCGTAATATGGAACTGTGTATAGCACTAACGTGCGGTCTCTGTTGCTTTGATGGACAATGGATATCAATTGTGCCGGAGTGAGTATCCATCAACGGGAACCACATTTAGGGCATGTTTGGTACGTGGAAAAATATTTATGTGAAAATACATTCACACAAAAGAACTCCTATATGTGAACTCCTCCATATATGTTAGGTGCAGGAGTTTTACACACCAATTGCTCCTGGTGCATCTGTCCCACAAATTGGCTGACAAATGGGTTTGAAAAAAACTTCTACAACTACATAGGGAGTTTTTTTATATGAAAATATTTTGACCGAAGTATTTTTACGTGTACCAAATGTACCCTTAATATCTGGTTTTTGTCGCAAAGAGCAAATATTGGGTGGTATCAAGTTGCCGCATCTACTATGCAACAAATATATTTAGTACACTAGCATATTCGACATGCAACTTGTGTATAGTTTGTAATGCATAGGGTACACATCTTCAGTTCATTCTTAAGCGGGGTACGACCAAGGTACTCGGCTCTTGGCCGAGCCGAGTAACTCAGCGAAACCTTAGGACTCGGACATTGACTGAAAAAGCCTTAATAAATTGAAAAAAATGACAAAGATTTTTCAAAAATAAAAACAAAAAAAATTAAAACAAAAAGCAACCTCAATGAGTTCACAGAAGCTTAAAAAAATATTGGAAAAATAGATTTAGAAAAAACAAGTCTATAGTTGGGGACATTTTAAAATCTTAAAAAAAAGGTCAAATTAAAAAAAAGAGATTTATGCGAAAACACTCACCAATCTTTGTAAAAGGAAAATAAAAATCATATATAAAAAATGATAGATCAATCCCACATTTTTAATATTTTTTTAATATCTTTGAGTTGTGCATACTAGTCGGGTTAAAATTACGCGGTCGAGTCCCGGTACACCGCTATTGAGACATATAGTGAACATAAACTGTTGCTCTGATGGCAGGGTGACATTTCCCCGGATATCCACCATCTATCTCGAGAATCGTCTGTGGATTACCCTACAGAGTATTTTCTAGCATATGCAAGTTGTGTTCGATATAATTTGCATATTTGTTAAGTAAAGGAATATCATCAATTATATCCAAAATTTTGGAATGCTTTTAAATTTGAATGATCTTAAAGAGTGCGAGTGCCGTTTTGGGTGTCAAAGGTGCCAATGTTACTTCCATAAACATTGTCAGAAGCGGTGATATTGGAGTTCATGGTTTTTCAGAAGCAGTGATATTGGAGTTCATGGACTTTGAGAAACCATTACTATGATTACGTTTTTTGGTGAATATATTGCTTGTAATTTTCGTACACTTTTATTAAAGGAACTTATTGGCGAAATTTTTGATGAATTCTTTTTTGTTAAATCAAGATTATTGAGTTAATCCTACTCTTAATGTATTTATCTTTAAACCAAAATTCAATAATATTAACTTAATGAAGAAATAAAGTTATAGAGAAGAAGTTTTTTGAATTTGTTATTTTGAAAAAAATATAAAATACAGATCTATATTAGTTTCATTTAAAAAATATGATTTTTTAAAAATCTTTTGAAACCTCGAAGTCCTTAACCGATTTAAAAAAAATCGAACAATTTTTTAAAAAATAAAAAAAAATTTGAAAAAATCGTGTTTTAAACTGTGACTTGCTAACTATGTAGGTTTTAAAACACCGACTCTCCCTTCCCTTTCTTCCGAGAAAATACTCAAGGAACCTAAATTCTACAACCCAACCACAACAATGAAGCTTCTTTTCTTGTCTTTTGGGGAAAAGATTGGTAAAAAAATAACCAACATACCCGAAGAAAACAAAGAAAAGCAAGAAAGACGAGATTTCATAGATTTGGTTTTAGAGAGAGAGATTCCCATCATTCGAGTTTCATACAACTCTACTATTAATTTTATTATTTTTCTTGAGTGGTTTCATAATTGAAGCAGTAAATAATCAGGAAGCAAATCTAAAGTTTCGGTGCTCACGAGAACAATTATGAAATAAAAAGCACATCATCGGGTACCCAAAAAAACAGAGTCCCCGTGTTATTTATAAATCAATGCCCAACAACATATGATTGATTTCCTCACTTCATCAATCAATCTTTTCCTACTTCTCAAACGGTCCCGGAGGTACCTTCAAATTGCATAAATAAATATTAAAAACAATTAATGCATTAATTAATCTCCACCCACCTCTTTTGCAGTTCCTTTAATAATCCCATAATCATCCTCGAACCCATCCACTCCCTTTCTTTCATCCTTTATCTGTTCTTATTAAAAATGACCTAACTTTTAAAGTTTCAAGTAAAGGTCCCCATTTCCCATAGCCCTCATCATTTTAGAGCCGTCCATCTTGAAATAAGCCCCATCTCAACCATCCAAAGTGGCATGCTAATATAGCTAGCCACACGTGTTATGAGTGCGCGTGCAAGAAGAGGTTAGTATCTTAATATGCCTAGAGGAGGAAGCACCTTTTTAGGCCAATTTTCAAATGAGCACGGGCACATGGGATGAAGTATCATCCACCTTTGATCAAGTGAAGCCCAAAGATTAAGAAATTCACTGAACAATCAAAGGGAAAAAAGAAAAAAGAAAAAAGAGAGTTTAGAAATTCATTATTATAGGAAAAATTGTTTCATGAGTCAGCGGTCGCAAGAACCCGCTGACATACAAATGTCCATCCTAAAGATGGACATTATCTAAATTGTATTGTCCGTAAATAAGATATGGACGGTGCACAAAAAAATACAAAAACATTTATATTTTAATTTTAAAAAAATTTTTTTTTTTTTTTTTTCATAGTTATTATCATCTCGGCCTTAATAAAGAATCTAAAAAAGAAAAGAATATCTAAAATGAATTTTAGTGGGCCCGCTTATGTACATATGAGTCGGGCGACTCATAGAAACCCCATCCTTATTATAATGCATGGCATCTCCTCTTCAATAAACAAGAAGTAAAGTACAATTAGATGGAATGTAGTGCACACCCTTTACAAAGTGGTGATTTTATACCTCCAAGCAAGCCTTTATATGCATGACAAAACTGCACATAAAGCCTGACCCCACTCAAACAAACATCTAAGTCCATCTTGATCTTGCCTCGGACGAATCTAAGCCGTCCAAATCAAACTAGACAAATTGTGTTACAGACAAGCCACCGAAACAAGACAACAGTGACTGTTGGTTTCCATGTATTATTGAGAGCAACTATGTAGGCTAAAACGGAGCACGGTGTGGGCATTGCCGTGGAGAGAGGGTGTAGAGGTGCTCCAAGAGGGGCCCCTAGGGCAGATATAGTTGACAAGGACCCTTCTTGTGGGTCCTTGCCATGGTAAGGCTTGGTCCTTTGCTTACTCCTTACGATCTGAGCATGGGGCCTAGGGATTCTTCTTCTAAAACTTTTTCGAGATGCCCTTGGATAAAAAAAGATGTGGGTCTTTGAGAAGAAGTATCCTTCTGTCCCCTTTTTGATGTCAGACTAGTTTCAAGGTTAGCATTTACACAGTATTAAGGGTGGCAACGAGCCGGGCTAGCTTTGGGCTTTGCCTGACCTATGTTCTTATAGGACACAGGCTGGGCCAAGCCAAAAACAAATGAAGAAAAAATTATAAGAAAAATAACAAAAAGAGAGGGCTAGGCTAGGCCAGGCCAACACAGGCTCTAGCTCTGCCCTCGGGCTGCAGTTTGTGGTTCAGGCCGTACATTTTTTGGGACGGTCATTGCCAGCCCTAACAATACTCAACTTTCATTGCCCTTTTTTTCTGGGACATGGTTTCTATGAGTCCATGTAGAAATGAGTCCACTCATAAAAATCTATCTTTGAGATGGATATTCGGATCCAATTTTTAAGGACATGTAATCTCTAAAATGGAGATCATGGATATGAAAAAATAAATAAATTTTAAAAAACAAAATTATAATTTTATGAAGAAAAAATTTAAATCGTTAGTTTCAGTTGTTTTTATATGGACCACCCATTTGCATCCATCTTTAAGATTGATGCTTTATAATGCAGAGGAGCAAATGTAGAAATGCGGGTGGCGACGCATGTAACAATTTTCCTCTTTGAAGGTTATCATCAGTCTGGATTGGGAATGGTGGCTTAGGCTATTCAGGAGAATGAAATGTGCGAGACTCCTACTGTTACTGATTTTTGTTATTATTGATTTTTTATAAGAAAAAGTTTATATAGAGTCGAGGCTCTAAAAAATCAAATTAGTCAAAACTTTCGCCAAAAGAGGTTGTTTTGATGCGCAAATATATTAAAATTGATCATCTCGACATCGATATACATGCACATGATAAAAAAAATGGATTTCAAGTTTTGGAAATAGTACATCTTGTAACATATTGTTAGACCGTCAATTTTCAAGATTTTTAAGTTTTCATAGATTTGCTTGATCTACCCTGATTTTGAAGCTTTAAATTTTATAATTAAAGATGAAAATATTTTTAAAGCTATCACAAAGATTTTCATTATTGAAAGCACATTTCTTGATACTATTTGAAGGTGTGCCTTACTTTAATTGTTTAGAGCCTCGGCTCTATACAAACCCCACCATTTTGTTATTAGAAAAAGTTTATATAAGGTTGCAACCATAAAATGTAGAATTATAGACGCACCTTAAAAATCTATCAGAAAAGGTCGTTTTAATATTGAAAAAACCTCTAATTGATCATCTCGACATCGAGATTTGTGAATATGAAAGAAAAAAGATTTTCAGTCCAAAAAATATTGCATCTTGCAATACATTATTCAGGCCGTCCATTTTCAAGATTTTCATATTTTTATAGATCTGTTTGATTTTAACTATTTTTGAAGTTTAAAATTTTAGAATTAAATATAAAAGTAAATTTTAAAATAATCCTAAAAAATTTTTTCACCAAAAATTTATATTATGATAAAATTTGGAGGCCTTAATTGGATTGTTTAAGGTATATCATCCAACTACAAATACTGTATCAATTGAGATCGAAATTTAAAAAACGCCCGTTGCACGTCACACTGGCAAGTGTGTATCAAAGTCATGTCATGGAGAGCATATGACCTCTCTCTCTCTCTCTCCAACCCCGCACATGTCCAATGACAACGTTTGAAACTCACAAAGTTTTTAATGTCAAGTATGGCCTTTTGCTTTTTACCCTTTCTTATTTCGAAATAACTCATTAAAGACCCTTAGAATGAGCAATATATTACCGTTGGGCATCCAATGGAAAAGCTCCCTAGGTTTTTACACATTCATATCCGAAGAACAAATATAACCGTTGATTGTTCGAAGGAGAAATTCAAAAGTAGGCAGTTTTATAATCACCCTTCATTGAAACTCTTATGGAAATACCAAAAACAAAATGATGAGGGGGTTGATGCCTAGTTGTTAACAGAGGACCAATCAAACCGACCCCACTCTAATTGCCTTTGCACAAAGAAAAGGGGAAAGCCTAAAGAAAAAGAAAATAAAGTTACACCCAATCATCCGCAAGTAGAGTTAAATATAATAAAAATCTTAAAAGGGAAAATAGGCTCAAGGCAGCTGTTTCCTCCAAATACTTCCCCTTGCCTGTTGGCTACAACCCATCTAGAAATTGCTAAAATAAAATCATGGAGAATGGATCCTTTTGGACTCCACTTGCAAAATGAGATTAAACATCCTAGTGAAGATGAAGGCATTGGAAAAACAAAAGAAAAAGTACCCATGGTTATTTTGGAATGTATAACAAATTGAGATCTAGCCAAGAGAATTCAATTTCATTTCCTGTAGGGTTCTCAGAATCTTTTAGCTTGAGCGGAATTGGGAATCTCAAATATCGAGATCCCACTCAAGATCATGTACATGATTGGCGAAATATAATTTAGATGGATACAACTATAAATCGAGTACTAGAAATAAAGAAAATATAAGAAAGTACACCACCACAACACATGATTTATGTGGCTCACCTCGTAGGGGATATCTATGGCATCGATAAGTATAAATCCACTATTACAATGAATATTACAATTTTGGGTTACAAGAGATAATACATATCTCTAAAAATCAATAAAAAACCCTCACTGATCTTCCCTTCTAAACCCACTCTCTCGATCGAGTAAAACCGTTGATCAACATTTTTCCCACTGCTATATGGCTATCAGCAAGAGTACCTTGAGAACAATCGAGAGATTTTCACTCTCTAGAAGTGGAAGCCTTGTTAACTCAAAACTCATAAGAATACCGCCTCTCTCTCGGAAGTCATGTCTCTCCCTTGGAGACCTATCTCCATCTTGGAGAGCCCTTCCCATAATCTCCAAAAGGGTGAACCTTCAAATGATAGTTATTATGTTTTCATTGACTCTTTTTTAATGGATATCACTTTCTTGTTTTTTTAAAAAAAATCATCTTTCTTTTTTTTACAATAATACCCTCAATTTTTTTAAAAAAATATATGAGTATTGTGATTTTGGCTATCACCAAACCCAACATTTCCCTCTAAATATCTCTTTAAAATGCATCCAATTCCTTTTTTTTCTTTTTTTTTCTATTTATTTTATGCCCCAATTTGGGCCTTTAAGGTTATCAGTTACAACAAAATTCTTGATGAAAATACTTGCCTTCTAGATGAAAATACTTGCCCACCGGATCATGAAGGTTTGCAGTAAGGGCATTCTCACATTGAGCCTTCAACATCTAAAGCCAATGGATTGCGGACTTTGAAAATCCAAAGTGGGGGAAGTAAGTACATGGGACAAAGCGGAATTTTGAAAGAATGATGAAAAATGGGGTAATGAGCGCAGGGTACAAATAAATTTTTTAAAAAAATTGACATAAAGGGAAATGAGCACAAATATTTCTTACACAAATGCAGTAAATTCTTGATTTTAACAATATTCTTTTCTAAACTAGACAACGCGCTTTTCACTCATATTCATTATGTTTTGTCCCCCCTCCAAAACTAACCCCGTCTCCGAGACGTTGAGAATACGAGGCCAAACAAATGGGCCCAGACCCAGATGCTTCCCAAAGTTAAAAAAGCCAAATACAAGGAGCCTGTAAAAAATGAGAGTGGAGCGGTGAGTAGTTGACATTTAAAAGAAAGGTAAGGGTTCGAAGCAGATCTGAGGTGGGTCAGGCGCCCGGACCCACCCTCCGGCCCAGTTACGATCGGCGCCGTCCCCGCTCACCTCCACTCTACTATAAATGCTTTCCCTCACTCTCTTCGCCTTCTCTCAGCGCACAAATTCCATCCCCCCTGCATCTCTTTCCTTTCTCTTCACACAAATAAATTCATCCTTTGGATCTCTATAACTTAGATGTCGCAGAAGCAGTGTTAGGATTCTGCCATGACGAGATTGAGTGATTGCCTGCCAATCTTCTTATCTCTCTTTCTCTCTCTAACAAATTCAACAAGAATTGCAGTCATCTTCTCATTCTCTCCTCTCTGATATATTCAGATACTCTCTCCTGTCACTCTAGAACTCGACGAAACCCTCAGAGAAGAGAGAGAGTCGTTAGGGTTCCAATGGTGGACGTGGAGCGAAGGATGACACCTCTCTCGCAGGCCCATGTCGCCGGCCTCAAACGCCTCTCCGCGCGCGCCAACAATCCCAACATCAACAGCGGCAATAACCACTACTCGGCGTCCCGCAATGGTGGCAGCGGCCTCTTGTCATTCTCTTCGCTCGCGTACAAAGCCCTCTCTCACCTCCGAAACTCGGGAGTTACCGTCCACAGGGGCCTTTCGGATGATGAATTCACTCGCATCGAGGCCGAGTTCGGCTTCACCTTCCCTCCTGACCTCAGGGGCATCCTGCGCGAGGGCCTCCCAGTCGGCCCTGGCTTCCCTGACTGGCGATCCGGCGGGGCCCATCAGCTGCGTATGGCCCTCAACCTACCCGTCGCGGGCATCTCCTACCAGGTCGCCCAAGGCAAGTTCTGGTCCAAATCATGGGGTTCTCGGCCCTCCGATCCCGAACAGGCGGTCAAAATCGCAAGGCTTGCCCTGAAAAAGGTCCCTCTACTTGTCCCCCTCTTTGGCCATTGTTACATTCCCTGTAACCCCTGTCTGGCAGGAAACCCTGTTCTCTTTGTCAACAAGAATCTCTCTTTTTTCTGTGGCCTTGACCTCGCCGACTTCTTCGATCGAGAATCCGGTTTCGCTACTGGCTTTTTATCGGGCACTGGCGGTCTTCCACCTAGTGATGGCGGCTTTCCAGCAAGTCTTTGGCGTCAAAAATCAGCGAGCTCACAGAGAGAGGAGGCATCCAGGAGAAGCCTGGATAGTCGTTGCAGGAGAAAATCATGGTGCGATGAGAAGGGTGTTGCCCCAAGGACCCCCAGGTGGATCGAGTTTTGGTCAGACCTTGTGGACAAGCGAAGGATTCCGGCAACAGAATCGCCGGAAAGTTTGTTTTCCTCATCCCAAGTTGACAAAGACCTCTCTAGGTCGCCGAGGAATCACCATTTGCTGACGGAAAATCGCCATTTGCCGGAGTGGGTTAAGGGCTATTTGGAGCAATTGTCAGCGGTTTTGAGAAGCGGTGGTTGGGAAGAAAGGGACATAGAGGAGGTAATGGCAGTTTCGTCATGTGCAATGGAAGAAGCGGAGGTGGTTTTGGTGGACGGCCAAGCGGTTTTGGAGGGGCTCCTTCTGAAAGCAGATGGGCTCTCTGACTCGTTGAGGAGAGCAGGGTGGAGCTCCCAAGAGGTCTCAGAGGCTTTAGGGTTCGATTTCAGACTCGCCAAGCCACGAAGGCCGCTCCCGAAGCTCCCTCCCGAGTTCATACAGCGGATCGGCAAACTCGCCGAGTCTGTTGCTCAGTGGTGAAGGAGAACCTGAAACTGGGCTCAGGAATTTGATCCATTGTTGGGGGTAATTTTGGGGTTTATAAGGTTTGGGGGTGGGTTTGAAATGTGTGATTCTGGTATGAACGGCTGGATGATTGTATTTTGGGCGATGTATGGTTGTGCGCTGACGGATCGATCGGGACAAGAAGGGAAAAGGAAATATATGATGATGGTTTATAGGAAAAACATATATGATTAAGGAATGAATAATGAGTATTTTATATAATGATATATGAAAATAGATAAATGAAAGGAAACGCATTGATAAAAAGAGATGGTTTTATTGTGGGGGTTGCTGTCGATTTGCTTCTTCTTCTTGTGTTTTGTGAAGGAGTGGCGCCGCCCACTTGCCTTCTTTTCTATCTTTCCTCACGTGCGATGATTTCGCTTCTTTTCGTCTTTTCACAACCAAACCCATTTCTCTATCGTTTTTTATACTTCCCTAATATATATTCGATCTCACTTAGATGGTCCCAATTACAATACCATGACTCTATACTGTTTTTTTTTTTTTTTCTACAAAACATTTTGATATCAAATTTTGGACGTTCACTCTTCTCTTAGACACGCAACTGCAAAATATATAAAAATATATTTGCCCCCAAATAAAATAACCAAAATACCCCCTCAAAGTTTTAGGGCATTCTGGTTATTTTATTTTATTTTATTGAAAATAGTTTTTGTAGTATTTTTTTAAGTGTATCTATTGAGATGATGGTGTGTACCAATTTTTATATACATATGATTTGCAGAGAAAAAATTAAAAATAAAATACTATAAGACGTCAAATCTGGATCAAATGATCAGTGGCTCACTTGATTTAAATTGAAAGGCAGGATACTGGATCAAATGATCAGTGGCTCACTTGATTTAAATTGAAAGGCAGGATAGGGGAAGTATGTAACATCTATACAATACGAGAAATATAGAAAGTATCCCCTCTACCCTTCTAAGAATACACTAGGGATTTCTCATTATAATTATTATTATTATTATTATTAGCAAGTATAATATGCTCTTTCTCACTAGATTCACTAGATGATTATTCTAAAAAAAAGAAAAAATTTGAGTTTTTTTAGATCTTACCATTTAAAAAGTGGATGGTCTCCATTCAATCTCTAGACATTAATTTTTCACATTCGCAAACGGTGCTATTTGAAAGATTACATCCAATTTTTGTTAAGGTTGATCTATGCATTTAAAAGATTGCATCCCCAAATTCTAAGTGGGTTAAATAAGCAGTATTTCTCCCACGGGAGTATATGATATTATCATTCTTTCCCTTCCCGCGTGGACTCCGTCCGTCCAACTTTGTCAAGTAGAAATTGTGCTTTCCACGTCCGCCAAATGGCAGGAGGGGAAGTGAGTGACGGTCATTCAGATCTTTCAACCCATGGATGTGGATGGAAATTATTTTTATGATTTTTTTTTGTTTTTAAACAAAAGGGTGAAGTGGTTGTCCCGAGGGTCCTTTCATATCAAGTGATAGGTCGGTCTTTTTCTTCGCTGGAAGGAAAAGAATGCAAGAGTTTTGTAACTGTTAATAAAATAAAAACTTTGGCTAAGTTTGATACCTGTGTAAAAGGTAAAAATCGATCACTTACGACCACAAGTTTCTCCTGTTTGATAGCAATATAACTCGAAAAAGTTGGAATACCTATTTTTCCACATTCATTTACAAAGTCGTTGCGCATAGAGAGAGGATGCAAAACAGTTTTTGCTAAATGAATAATCATGCGGGAAGCCCATGTGAACCCGTGAGATTCTCTACAAAAGCACTTTGCCCTCTGCAATCCTAACCCCGGAAGCCCTTTTTCAACCACTCTATGCAGTCCTCTGCAACCTTATAGAGAAGACGTGAAGAAGTCCTTTCTCTATAACAGCAATTTTGTGCTACCCTCTACAACCCTATAGGGAAGACGTGAACCCGTGAGGCCCTTTCTCTACAAAAATCAGTCTCATTGAGCTACCTTCTGCAAACCCTCTAGAGAAAAATACCATCAAAGACGAATACCTCACAAAAGAATACCCTCAGAGAGGAATACCCCAAATCAGTGAGCTTTTTATTGTTTTTATGTTAAATCTTCATTTGATTTAGCTCTATCAATTTTTTCGTTGTTGCGATTTTTTATAATAAGCCCCAAATCAATGAGTTGTTTTGTTTTCTTTTATTTTGGCTCATAAACCACAAATAGTGAGTTATCTTACTGATAAACCCCAAATTAGTGAGTTCACACACTAATAAACCCCAAATCAATAACTTTTTTTTGTTTTTTTTCCTTTGTTGCTATTTGTGCTGATAACCTCCAAATATTTGAGTAAACTCATTGATAAACCCCAAATCAGTGTTTTTAATTATTTTATTTATTGTTTTTATGATGTTAAACCCCAAATGACTGCAATAATGTATTTTTTTCCCCGACGAATTTATATGATAAACCCCAAATCAATGAGGTTTTTTTTGTTTTGCTTCTATTTTGGCTCACCCCCAAATCAGTGAGTTTTTAATTTTTTTTACTGTTTTTTATGATGTTAAACGTCAAATGATTGCAATAACGCAATTTTTCTTTTTGATGCTATTTTATATGTTAAATCCCAAATCAATGAGTTTTTTTTTTTTGCTGCTAATTTGGCTGATAAACCCCAAATCAGTGATTTTTTTTCATTGTCTACGAGTTCTTAGGAACTGCAATAGCTTTATTTTATGATTTTTATGTGTTGTAAATCTAGATTCATGATTAACTAATTATTTTGAGTTTGTATTGTTTGATGCACAAAATGCATGTCAACAATAAGAAATCTGTGGCAATATGGTTTCAATATTCTTCAATATTTATGTGCGATGGGGATGGACTTGATGACAATATTCTTCAATATTTATATAAATATTGGTATTTTTTTAATTTATTTACATTTTTGGTAATATGTTGGATGAATGGAAGGATCCTTATTTAATTACATTTTTTTTTTTCAATGTGATAGTTGTTTTATCCCAATTTCAATTCTTTTCAATATGATAGTTGTATCCTAGAAGTTGAATATATTTGAGACTTGAACATTGCCAATCGACTGACCATCACAAATGTTTACTTGTTTGGTTTGTGTCGATTGTTTTATTGGACAAGAGTATTATTGTTCTCTTTTTTAGCTATTTTGATCTGGTCAGAGCATTTGTATTTGTTGCTGTAGGTAATGTTTTATGAATTTATGCAGATAGAACGTATAATGTTATAGTTTTTTCTTTTCATTTACAACATATAAGGGGTAATTGGGATGATTTTTTAGTCCAGTCACTTGTAACTCATTAGGGTTCTCATCAAGTCCAAGTCAATTTTTGAGTTTCGAACCCTGATAGTTCAATTTCTTACTAGGACAATGCGAGGCTTCATGTTCAGCCCTATGTGACGTTATGAAAGATTGCCATCTTATGAAGATTAAGATGTTTATGTCTTGCTATTGTTTTCCCCCCCATACTCATTAGGCCTCTCATCAAGTCCAAGTCAAATTTTGAGTTTCGAACCATGTTAGATAGTTCAATTTCTTACTAGGACAATGAGAGGCTTCATGTTCAGCCATATATAAATTTATGACAGATTGCCGTCTTATGAAGCTTAAGATGTTTTTTCTTATTATTGTTTCTTTTCCCCTAATGAATTGGCTTACAGTTCAACATTTATTGATCAGATTGTTAATATTCGAAATATTGCAAGTAAAAAGTTGAAATGTCTTAAATTCTAGTTTGGTTAAACAAAACGTTTATTCATTTGTTTCAATTGCCCACTGGATGTTGTTTATGAAGTATGTCCCTATTTCCGTGGTATCTGTTATATTTTTTCATGCCATGATACAATTGTTGGTGTGGTTGCACAATTATATCCGAATGAGGCCAGCACAGAGCTCTAATCTAGAGAGAGCATTTCAATGCCAAGTTCTTAGCGAGGTGAGGAGAGATCTCGAGTTGCGTGATAGAGCTCAATCAGATGAAGACGAAGTAGAAGAAGATTAACTTGAGGATCTAAACTCTCAGAGTAGGTCTGCCCATAATGTTGGAGTACAATTGAAGGTGCAAATTATGGCAGAAATGTGGGGACAATATCGACAACGCTGAATCATTAGTGTATGCATACATGCATACACTGATTATCTTTTTGTTCAAGTGATTGCTTTCATGTTATTATTTCAAAAAATACAAACTTATCATTTTTGTAATATATTGGTGTAGCGGCAATATTGAATGGTTAGCTTTCAAACTTTTAAATATCTATTTGTCAAATAAATGATATATGTTTTCTTTCTCATTTTTTTGGCTTGAATAAATATTTAAAGAAAAAATGGGCAGAGGACTTTTATACATTGGATATATTTAAATTGCCTCATGCCCAAATGTCACTGATACTTGAGTTTTCAGGTAACATGTGGGTGTAGAGAGAGAGCATTAGATGAAGATGGACTTGATGACAATATTCTTCAATATTTATATAAATATTGATATTTTTTTAATCTATTTGCATTTTTGGTAATACGTTGGCTGAATAGAAGAGACCTTATTTAATTATAAAATTTGTTTTAAAAACTACATTGCGCATGTCATATCCATGAAATACACAATAAACAGTATCACATGCAGTTTCCAGCTTTCACATTCCTAAATAGGTGAAATTACTAGCACCACAATTGATCAAACAGGGTTTCTAGCTTTCACCTTATTATTTTTCACTTGCGATTTCAGAATCCAGGAAGTCAACAGTAGGGGTGATTCCCAAGACACTGCAATGAAAGTTTATCAAACACCACCTTTGAGTTTTCAACTTATCTAATTCTATCCGCAGCTATTTTGTCTCTGGAATAAGATTCTATCCTATTTGTTTTAAGGGAAAATGCCCTCCAATCATTTATCAAATCTTCAGTTTAAGCAAGGTAGTGTTCCCCGCGGCGGAACAAATATTAGACTTGCAAGTATTGAGTGGATTTGTGCGACTTTACCGAAGTTGGTTCTCTCTTGGTAAGCCGGTTTGTAGTCCGACAAACCTATAGGAGGATGGTGATGAAAATTGGACTATATAACCTAGGCAAGTGTATATTGAGTAAAATTTTTTTATCTTTTCTTTATTTTCACCAATCAGATTGCTTATCGATATGCAAATACATAATAAGAAACAACAAAAACACTAAAAATCCTAATGACTATCACTTATTGCAACTTTAGCAATACTTTTATTGCACAAATAAAATTGCATAAAGTTGATATTGGGATCATGAAACACATAATAGTTATGGGAATAAAAGATCAAAACAAAGCATAAAACGAAAATGCCAGAGATTATCTTAACTGGGCTTAGTATGCTTCACGCCGGGTTTTTTCCTCTAATGATACATGGATCAATGTTCTATATCAGATCTACCAAGTGTGGGAAAAGCTTAATGCTAAACCCTACAAAACTTGAAACCATATGGAACTACTATGGGCTAAGTACTAGGGCCTTAATGCTTTAGGCTATAGGCATGGCCCCCCTTCATAAGCCTAGGTGGGGTGTGCCCCTTTAAGATATTATGAGAGAGAGAAGATCTTAGAGAGAGAGAGAAGCCCTAAGGGTGGCGTGCCACCCTTCTAGAGAGAGAGTAGAAAGAGAAGCGAGACGTATAAAGATTATGGGGAGAGGGGATCTCTATTTATAAATTTTTCATAGGCTAGAGTTAGTTATCGTTATGCAGATTTAATCAATATTATTGATTAGGGCTAAGAGATCTGAACCATCCAATCCTTAGATCAAGCATTATGATTTAAAAGCAATTTGGTAACTTTGTTTAACAAGGCAAAACAAAATGGAAAGAGCGCCCTCTATGTGGGGCGTGCAACCTATGGGGCCCTTATGGGGGCCACACACACATCATCAGGGTGGTCTTGGTGGGACCCCATGGCCCCCAACAAATATTAAAGCTTTTATAAAATTTATAGAATATTTTTTAGAAATATGGAAATAAACTTTATTTTCCTCTAAATATTAGAATATTGTAAATTGAATATCTATTTTCCAAGCATAAAATATCTAAATACTCATAAAAATTCAAATAATTGATCTAAAAATCATTTAATATCAAAATAATTAAAATTAAATAATTTTAATAGGAATTGGATCCAACAAGGTCTAGTAATTATAATAATGCTGGAGCACTCCACTTTTCTACTGTGGACTGTAATCTACACTTGCTTTCTCAAATTGATTCAGTGGTTCATATGACCCATAGACTATCGCAGGGGTTTATGATTAGGCCATCAAAGTCAAACAATAGAAAAGGGGGCACAATCGTAGTCTATGGACTTTAGGTTCGCCCCTAGAGACGAACCATGATCACATAGACCTGATGCAATCACGACTCTACGATGAATAAGGTTAATCTCCCATACATGTATACGCTTCACCCTCAATGATAGTTTGCTTTCCCATTACAACTATCATATGTATATGTCGTGTGATGGTTCAGTGATGAGGCTTTGACCCTCGTCTCTAGAGGAAACCATCGCACACAAGGGTCACACAGATCTTCAGCTCACACATCTGGGCAATTCCGACCCTATCAAGAGGTGGCCCATCAAACCCTCATTAATTCAATTTCATGCCGAGGTAACTTGGAATTTTCAACTCGACTAGTCTAACACATCAAGCCAAGTCAGAGTACCGACAAATAACATTTGCCTATCATTGCTCACAAAGGACCACACTCCTTTATATTCCATTATATCAAGATATTAGTTACAAACTCTCATAACGCCTTTAATGACCACATAAACCTAACAAGTAAAACCCCTTAGTCCTTTTTGTGTACCCCTTAGTCCTTTTTGTGTAGTAATAAAAGTAAGCTAGGTTTTTTTAGTTTTCTAAGGACATGCTTCAAGGATTTGAACTCTTGACATCTCCCACCCAAACTCATATGTCTACCACTAAGCGAAAACTTAAGAGACAAAAGTAAGGTAAGTTAGCTTTGTTTGGTTCTTTTGTGACAGACTTCAAGGATTTAACCCTTGACCTTCCTCACCCAAACTGATATTGTCAGAAGCCAAAATTTACGAGACAAAAAAGGGTAGGCTAGCTTTATTTTTGTTTTTCTTGGGACTAGTTTCAAGGATTTGAACACTCAAACTTATATATCTACCACTAAGCCGAAACTTAAGAGAACCCCATAGTCTTGACTAAGCAAGATGCAAGGCTAGTGTGGTATTGATGCAAGACACATGCACATTTGGGATGGTAGCTAAAGACCTTTTTTGTAAGACCGTGGGCAAGAAGTAGCAGAAGGATGGCTAAGGCCAAATTAGGTAGAGGCTTGGTTGGTTAGATCGTGGGCAGCTCGAGCAGACGTGGCATGTGCTTATGTAGACCATGTGAGAATGGGTGTGTGCACATACAGTTGACCGAGTGTGTACAAAACCGTTGTAATAGACCATGCTTGTTTGAATTAACGTGCAAGGGTAATAAAAACTTGTGGAGCACGTTGATTAGGATTTGTGAGCGCCCCCCTAATGCTCCATATGGGCATGTACTGAAGGAGTGGAGAAGTACTAACATAAATAACACACTAGGTTGATAGGTAGTGAATGTAGTACAAGCCTTCATGGCCATTATATAGTGAGTATGTGGAGGCTATATAAATCCCTTGCCTAGATCCTAAGGGCAGATCCATTACTTTATACCTATGCAAATTTATATTGGATAAAAGTGGGCTACTAATATTTGTCTATTGCTTGTACTTGTGTGACGCTTGCGTGTGTTTAACTTCTTTCTTTCCTCTTGTGTGGCTTGTAGATGGCTGACTTGACCTTAGTTAGGGTGGGACTTATGGTTGACACCACATGTATCCAAACTTTCACAAATCACCTAAAAATATTTATAAAATATTTTTGTACTTCTCAAACATATTCTATGAAGCTCATGAGGGATCTTAATATGTCCACAACATCTAAGATTAAAAGACATTGTGTGCAGTGACTTTGTTCTAGGTTGCTAAATCATGCTCAACTTATCCCTCTCTGTGAAACATGGACACGTGTCCAAGGGTCTGATCATATGTGCACGCACTTAGTGGACAAGAACGCACATGTCAACACTTCTAGAAAGGCATAGGGCACTTCCATGGAGTGTCTCTTGGCATGTCACTTTTCTAAACATGTTTCAGTTTTTGAACTTGGCGTTTGTTTGTTTAGAAATATCATTCTTCAATAAGTAATATTTTATTTTAAAAATAAAATACTTTAGAAAATAAACGTAGTTTAGAATAAAAATATAAATATTTTTATGTGGTGTGATCATATGAGTTTTGATGAATACATTACGGTCCTATTTAATGGCTACACAATAAGGGTATTACTTCTTAAATTAATAATAATTAATAGCTTTTAGATTTTTTTTAATGTTGTCACACAAACTTCTATTGGACTACAAGAAATTTTTTATGAATAAAATTTTGATTCGCAAAGTAATATTTTTTAGGCTTTTAATTTAAATTAATATTTTTTTTGACGCTTTACTAATGTTAAAGCATGAATTATTGAATATATAAATATATATGTGACATATATATAAATTTCAATATATGTATATAAACATGTGCATATACGTAAAGACTCTATATTGTATGGACGTGTCGTGTCCAAATGTCAATTTTTTAGAGTTCATGTTAATTGAAGTAACTACCTCATGTTAATTGAAGTAACTACCTCAACTGGCCCCTCGAGCCTTCGTCGATGGATAGCTCATCTCTCTCGTGCTCAACAATAACGCAAGGAAGCTACTTGATTAAGACAATTGTGTAACATGACTCTTTTCTATTTCCAATCTTAAAGAGGTAACTTTTTTTTTTTTGCAGAAATATTGCTATTTAAAATTTTAAATAACTTAATTGACATGTTTGAAGTTAAAATGCTGGTAAAACTGAAAATCCATTATTTCAAAGGCAAAAAACGGACTATACTATCCATCTACCCCCTTAAACAGAACTTACACTAGGAGTATCTTTAGATCCTAAATTTTGGGATGTAATCCCTAGAACCCGGCAACCAACCCCAATGAAACAAAAAAAAAAAAAAAAAAAAATCTCACCAATGATTTAAAAAGCGGATTGTTGACCAGGATCGGGCATCTCAAAAACCGATCCGAATCGATGAATCATCGATTCGGATCGGGAATCGGCTGAATCGGTCGGATTAAAGTTTCAAACAAATCCGAAAAAATTATTAAAATTCAATTTAAATGTTGTTTTTTAGGAATCCAATAAGAAATGAAGGTACTACATTATTAACTTTCAGTTTTTTAGTCAATTTGTGAATATTGAGATGCTCTTTCCCTGTATAAACTTAAGTATTAAATTTGCATCACATAAAAAAAAAAATCATAACATTATCATGGATAAAATATATAATTATACATGGACTATAATAAAGAATAGACTAAATCAATGAAAGAATTGCCATTAAAATCTCGTTTTGGCGAAAAACCCTAATCCGCTAAAAAAACCTAAATTATTACAACCTAACTAACTATAATCCAAAATTATTACAACCTAACTAATTATAATATTATATACTGAAATTATAATTATTAGTTTATATTTTATAATTATTTTATTAGATAGATAATAACAAATTAAAAATATTTTATAATATTATCTAATTTAAAATGTATTATTGACAACTGTAAGAAAAATAGTACATTACATGATTTATAACGTAAAAATTAATCAATAAAATAAAAGATTTAGTTATCAATGTAAAAATTAATAAAATGCATACAAATTTTGGAAATAACATTTCAATCTTGCAAAAATATATTTTTTTAGGTTTCTATAATAAATTTAGTGAAAGAGATTGTTAATAGAAAGATAGAGATTTCAAATAAAATAAACTTTTTTTTTTTATGCCTTTCATATTATTTACAAAAATAATTATACCACTATATACAACAAAAATTAACTGCTATATAAAAAATTAACTTTTTTATTTTTCATTTTTTTATGCCTTTTATATTATTTACAAAAATATTTATACAATATACACAACAAAAGCTACTATACAACACAAAAATGCCTACTATACTATACAACACAAAAATGGCTACTATACAACACAAAAATGCAAATGCAACGCCCAAGGGGAGATTCGACCTTGGGAGGTGAAGTGAAGAAGCAAGAGAAAATAATATACACAACAAAAACTACTATACAACACAAAAATGCCTACTATCAACACAAAAATGCAAATGCAATGCCAAGGGAGTCGACCTTGGGAGGTGAAGTGAAGAAGCAAGAGACATAACCACTACGTCACCTCACAACATGTGTTTATAATTTGCTGATTAATAGAATATATTTATATTTTATTTTCATTTAATGATGTTTGAGAATTATCCCACATCGAAAGATGGGTATTCAACTTTGGTATATAAATACCTATGTAATATGAATTAAAGTATACGCGTGAAAACATTGGGGAACCCTCACACGTGCACGTGCCGGTGCATACGTGTCCGTACGTGTGGCACGTGTGTACAGCTCGTGTCACATGTACACACGTGTGTGAGTGGTGTGTCCACACGTGTCCGTACGTGTGGCACGTGTGGGAGTGTGTATGGCTCGTGTCACATGTACACACGTGTGTGAGTGGTGTGTGTGGCATGTGACGCGTACATACGTGTGTGTGGCACGTGATGCGTACACACGTGTGTGAGTGGTGTGTGCACACATGTCCGTACGTGTGGCACGTGTGGGAGTGTGTACGGCTCGTGTCACATGTACACACGTGTGTGATTGGTGTATGTGGCACGTGACGCGTATATACGTGTGAAGGCTAGAACCGGGAGGGGGAATCGGCGGTTCTGCTCTGGAACCAGGCGGTTTCCGGTTTGTGCTGGAACCTGCACGGCCTATACCGATTTCCGAGTCGAACCGAGCGAGTCTGGTTCGACTCTGCGATTTTTAAATCATTGACTCAAGCCATCTAATTTTTGGAGGAAATGATGTAGATGTTCAAGAACTCAAAATCTAATTTTTTTTAATTTAAAAATAATCATTTAGTTATAGTTACATGGATCGCAAAATTTCAAATAAACAAAAAATAAAAAAATCTCCAAAATAAGTATTTTTCCCGAGGAAGTAAATGTATCATATGCTCCCGAGGGAGCATACATACATGCTCGCAACTAAAAATCGTGTATATAGAGAGCTAACCGTGTAGAACAGTTCTCCGAGCCTCGGATGAGTTCTCCTGTTCTTGCTTCAGCTGCTCGGCCGCGCCTTGCTGCTGGCGAGGCGGGTTGGGGTGTCCGATTCTCCTGGAGGTAACAAAAAAAAAAAACAAGAGTAAAATGTTAAAAATATAAAAGAACGTGAAAAGTACCAATATATTTATAAGATGATTTTGTAACTTTTTTATTTTTTTTTCCTTTTTTACATTGCTCTGAAAAAGTCAAAGTATAAATTTAAATTTTCAATAATCTATTTTAATAGAGTTTTTCATTTGTATAGTCTTTTAATGATTGCTAAGGTTTAGATAAAGTTGAGGCCCTAAAAAATCAAAGTATGACAAAAGATGTTCATTTCAATACTAAAAATCTTTGTGATGGCCTGAAAATTTATTTTTATATTTAATTATAAAATTAAACTTAAAAATAGTGTAGATAGAGTAGATCTATAAATGCTAGCAAATCTTGAAAATTGACGATCCAAAAAATGCAAGAGAAAATGCACTATTTTCAAGATTTGAAATCCATTTTTTTTGTTTTTTCATGTGCATGCATCTTGAAGTCGAGATGATTGATTTGAGGATTCTTGAGTATAAAAAACAATCTCTTCTAGTGAATTTTTGAGGTGCTTCATAATTTGATTGTTTAGGGCCTTGCCCTTAAATAAATTGTTTCTTTTAAGGCTTCCTATCATTTATTTTAGTTTGGGTGCCGTTTGTATAGAGCCAAGATTCTAAACAATCAAAGTAAAGCGCACCTTCAAATAGTATGGAGAAATGTGGTTTCAATATTTGAAATCTTTGTGATAGTCTTAAAACATATTTTCATCTTTAATTATAATAGTTAAAGCTTAAAAAATAGTGTAGATCAAGCAGACCTATGAAGATTTGAAAATCTTAAAAATTGACCGTCCAAAAATATGTTATAAGATGCACTATTTTAAACTTGAAATCCAATTTTTGTTTTTTATGTCCAAGCATCTTAATGTCAAGATAATAAATTTGAGCATATTTAAGTATCAAACCAACCTCTTCTAATGAAAATTGTGAAGTGGGATCTAATTTAATTGTTTAAAGCTTAGTTTTGTGGCTTTCTTTAGATATTTTTAAACCTTTTATTTTTCATCTTTTCTTTCGCGAGGCATGACTTGGCGGAGTACGAGTAACTTGCCATGGGCCAGTGGCGGGTACATGGCCCAAGGTGATTTAGAAAAGCATTGGTATGGAATATAGATTCACTATTGTGGATGCCGTAAATGGATCGGATGTTCGTATGTCTAGAAATAGCCAAATGAACTCCGCAGGAATGAAGAAAATCCCAAAAATATGGATTATGGAAGAAAGGCAATTGGATGGATGCTCCTGATTAGGGAAAATGGAGAAGAAAGATGTATACGCCACTTCCCTCGTCAATAGGAATGCTAACTGAAGGTGCGGGTTGTATAGGGTCGAGGCTCTAAACAATCAAAGTAAAGCCCACCTTCAAATATTGTCGAAAAATGTGGTTTTAATATAGAAAATATTTGTGATAGCCTTAAAATATATTTTTATATTTAATTATATAATTTAAAACTTCCAAAATTGAGCATAGATATGAAAACATAAAAATCTTAAAAATTGACGGTCCAAAACTACGTTACAAAATGCACTATTTCAATACTTGAAATTTATTCTAGTGAAATTTTTGAGGTGAGTTCTATAATTTGATTATTTAGATATTCGGTTCCATATAAACTTTTTCAATGAAACATACCTTTGAGGTATATGTGGACAAATTGAATAAACCTACGAGAAGCATAAGGAGGTAGACTTGAAAGTGGAATCTGTACAATTCTAAAGGGTACTCGAATCTTATCCTTTCAAATTTTGAAATTCAAATATCCTGCCAAGGGCGATGAGGTGTACCATAGTTACGAATAGTTTTCTATGTTGATAGGAATTGGATCGGACCATAAGAAATTGGACACGATTTCTAGCCGTCCATGTAGAAATAAGTCACGTCTTAAAAATCTTTTTTTGAGATGGAGATCATGAATATGAAAAAATAAATAAATTTTAAAAATAAAAACTAATAATTTTATTAAGAAAACATTTGGACCGATTGTTTTTAGATGAACTATCTATTTGCATTCATCATGCTTTATACCTTGGGACCGCATATTGCAGAAATGTTGTCCTACTTGTTGTTTGAACACATTTTTTAGCACCTTGGGTCCCACTGCATAATAGAAGAGAAGCCGGTCAATAAAGTCCCGACATACAATGGGATTCCTGACAGTCTCAAAATTTACCCAGAATAGGTTAAATCTTCTTAAGCACTCCAAAAAGCCACCTACCAAGTTTTGTCGTAATCCGACATGTCTAAGATAATGCAGACGAAGAAATAGTTTCGAAAAAATCAGTCTCTAACACCCTGAAACAGACCCCGTAACTAAAACTCTATTTTCGGTAAGTCAAACAGCTGTGGGACCACCGTCATTAGATTCGACACGGTCGAAAACCCCTACAGGTCAAGTTTCGACTTAAACGAACGTTCCAGGATAAAGTTAAGGGTGAAACATTAAAAAGGGCCAGGGCGCACGCTATTCCCGTGTGGCCTCTTCGCACCAATCTCCATTAAAGGAGATTGATTCTCACAGTCACGAGCAACAACTTTGAAGACTCGTATCTTACTCGTACTGAGTCGGATAGTGCTCAAACTTTGCGTGCGTGTTCGTCTTGTCAAGACGAGTGTTTTGATATGTGACACGACCCATGACGATGCCCGAGCAGGAAGAATAACTAGAAAGAAGTTGACGATTCGTGAAGACAGTTGCAAAAAATTTAGCAGCGACATGCCTAGCTCGAGCGGCCAAATCATAGTGCATGCGCATCGGATTGACTCAAGACCAGTTCCATTGTGTGCGTGGTTTAGCGCTATGTCTGATCCGAACCCTGCACATGATGAACGTCATATTTCATGTGAGAAGGCAATAAAGGTGTTGTATATTCCGGCCATCGGATTTCAAGATTTCGGCAACAGACCCAAGACAAAGAAATCTTCGTTCGGGCATGAAATCGAGCTATGTTTGTTGCAATGCGATCGTGACAGCATGCTCAGTGCGATTCAACAAAGTAATCAAAGAAAAACATTAAGAAACAAGCACACTATAGATCAGAAGTTTCCAAGATTCATACAAATTTCAAGTTGCGTGATCGTGGCCTAAAAACACGATCCGTGACTCGAAGTTGATATCAAATTGATCGTCATGCCAAGCCCAACGAGAAAGTAATCATCTTTCAGCCAAACGAGTGCCTGAGCAACTCGAAATCATCCATGGAAGATCATGCACATTCTAGGGCAGCAGTAGGGACTGTTTTGGAACTCCATGTATTGTTGGGAAAAACTGTCATTTTGTACTCATTTTTATATTTTTCTTTAATTCAATTAAATTGTAATTATCATCAATTAGGTTAGATTTTAGGCATCCACTCACGTTTGGGCCCAATTCTATAAATACATGGTAAACCTAAATTTAAATGGACCTCTGTCAGTTTTCAATCTCATGAATAAAATATGAGAGTTTCACATCGAAATTGTGGGTACGTCTTCGAGAGAGAGAGAGAGGAGAGAGAAGATAAGTCTGGTACCTTTTGATGAAGGTAACTTTCTCTCTCCTCATATCTTCTCGCTCCTCTGCTTTCTTTTTCTCCTTCTCTTCTTTCTTTATCTCTCATCTTTTTCTTCTCTCTGTCTTTCTTTCTCTTTGATCTTTCCTTTATCTCTTCTCTCCAGTCATGCATTGTGGTGTCCATCGTCGGGCATGACATTCTTTTTCTTCTCTTTATCTCTTGGAATATACACAGCGAGCCAGGCCTTAACCCAAGTGGAGGGCCGGGCCTCTGTCCAAGTTCCCTTGTCTCCTTCCCTCTGTCATGGATGGAGGAACCCTATCGCCGTCCATGTTTTCTTCTCCTGTCTCTCTCTTATGTCTTGGACAGCGGAACCTTATCGCTCTACATATTTTCTTCTCTTTTCTCTCTCCTATGTCATGGACAGTGGAACGTCATCGTCGTCCATGTTTTCTTCTCTTTTCTCTCTCTTATGTCAAGGATGGCAGAACCTCATTGTCGTCCATGTTTTCTTCTCCTTTCTCTCTCCTATGTCATGGATGACAGAACCTCACCGCCGTCCATGTTTTCTTTTCCTTTCTCTCTCTTATGTCATGGATGGCCGAACCTCATTGTCGTCTATGTTTTCTTCTCTTTTATCTCTCCTATGTCATGGACAGCGGAACCTCATCGTTGTCCATATTTTCTTCTCCTTTCTCTCTCCTCTGTCATGGATGGCTGAACCTTATCACCGTCCACGTTCTCTTCTTCTTTTTCTCTTCTCGGACATAAACGTCGGAACCCCATCGCCATCCATGTCTTCTTCTTCTTTCTCTCTCATCTGCCATGGATGCAGGACCTCATTGCCGTCTATGCTTCCTTATTTTTTTCTCTCCTCTGTCATGAACAGCGGGACCTCAGCGTTGTCCATGCTTTCTTCTTTTTTCCCTCTCCTCTGTCATGGACGGCGGAACCTCATCACCGTCCATGTTTTCTTCTCTTTTCTCTTTCCTATATCATGGACGACGGAACCCCATTGTCGTCCATGCTCCTGTCTTTCTTCTCTCTCCTCTGTCATGAATGGTGGAACCTCATAGCTATCCATGCTTCCTTCATGTTTTCTCTCCTCTGTCATGGACGGCGGGACCCTATCGCCGTTCATGTTTTCTTCTTCTTTTTCTCTCCTTTGTCATGGACGATGGAACATCGCCGTCCATGTCTTCTTCTTCTCTCTCTCTCTCCTTTGTCATGGACGGCGAGACCTCACCACCGTCCATGCTTTCTTCCTTTTTTCTCTCATCTGTCATGGATGGCGGGACCCCATCGCGATCCATGTTTTCTTCTTCTTTCTCATTCTTCTGTCATGGACGATGGAACCTCATCGCCATCCATGTCTTCTTCAACTTTCTTTCTCCTCAGTCCTGGAAGGTAGAACCCCATCGCCATCCATGCTCCTGTCTTTCTTCTCTCTCCTCAATCATGAACTGCAGGACCATCGCAGTCCATGCTCCCTTCCCTTTCTCCCTCCTTTATCATGAGTGATGGAACCTCATTGCTGTCCATGTTTCTTTTCTCCCTTATATCTTCTTTCTCTCTTCTTACTTCTTTGTTCTCTCTCTTCTCCCTTCTCTTTCTTCTTCCTCCTCTTTGGCCTCTCCTTTCTCCTCTCCTCTATTTCTTTTTTTTTCTTCTCTTTCCTCCTCTCTTTTATTCCCTTCTTTTCACCTCTCTCGCTCTTCCCTTTTCCTTTACTCTCTTCTTCTCTTCATCTTCTCTCTCTTTCTTTCTTCTCTTTTATCTTTCTTTCTTTTCTCTTCTCTTTTCTTCTTCTTATCTCTTTCTCTGTCATTTGACCAAGGAAAACTAAGATTAGCACTGTCATAGTAGTCCCATCGTTGGGCAGTATTGCTGTCGTGTCGGTCTGAGTTATCGTGCTCGTCTTGTTACCACGATAGGCTAGCCATTGTGTCAGGCTAGTTGGTATTGGTCTTGTCGTCGAGTAGTATTACCGTCGTGCTGGTCTGAGTTACTATGCCCATCTTGCTACCACACCAGGTCAATCACCTACTGGTCTAGCTACTGTGTCAGTCTAGCTACCTTGTCAAATTTATCTTTCTTCTCTTCTCTTCCCTCTATTCTATTTCTCCCTTCTCCTCTTATCACCCCAATCTTCATCTCATTCCTTCTCCTTCTTCCTTGAATGCGCATGCCCGTATGCCTTTGCCCAAAGACAAGGTGGGGTCCCTCGGCCCACTTGTCCTTTAAATTAACCATGTGTGTGTGATTGTATAGACAGAAGAGTACAAGCCAAGGGGGACTATTCTGAACCAGTTGTAGGATTGGGGGGCTTTCCAACGTGATCTAAGAGGACATCCACGTGAGTCAACTCGAGTGAGTCACAGACCCAGGTGAGGTGTGTCCCGCCTCACATTTAAATTCTTCTCTTATCAGTTGGTATACATGCCCTTGTTTTGTAACAGGGTTCCTGAGAGAGTAGTCTCAACTCCCGGGTTCCCCTGAAACCCGAGACACATGCCACCAGGTCATCCCGACCCGGAGGGCGAGAGTGAGGCACCTAATCAGCTTGGCGACTC
This sequence comes from Amborella trichopoda, assembly GCF_054954075.1. Lineage (NCBI taxonomy): Eukaryota > Viridiplantae > Streptophyta > Magnoliopsida > Amborellales > Amborellaceae > Amborella > Amborella trichopoda. Next base: position 31,465,841 of record NC_142339.1, read on the forward strand.
CATTGGGGACACACTACCCCTGCGTCGGATCGTCCTTGTTAAGCTAGTATCTCCTTTGTTTTTGTTTTTCTGCTCACACATGGCTTATGTGTTTCTCAACCCATTTATTCGAATCGACGATTTTCTCATCCCCGTATTCACAAGCGTCCCCCAGGAACAAGTTCCTCAAACTTTGTTTCCAACTTTCCTTTTGAGCGAAGATCTGGTGTCTAGCTCCCAGGTCTTAATCTGGATATGTGTGAGAAGAGATTTAAAGGTCCCTAACTCCCCATCTCTTAGCTCGGATGGAACCTCCACCAAAGCACTCTGCATTGACAGCACGTCTGCTGCCGCTCACAGCATGCACCCCATCACCGACAAGTTTCTTGCCAGTCGTATTGTTGAGGTATGCCGAAAGACTGCTCAGTCCCTTTCTGCAAAAGGCAAGGAAGCTATCGTTACTTCTGTGGGTCGCCGTAAGGCTGCCCCCCACATTCCTACACCACCTCAGGTCTTTATGCTTAGAGGCTCAACACATCGAGGTAGAGACCCTAAGGCCTCCACCTCTCGCACACACTCTAAGTCTCGCGGGTCATCTACTCGAGCCACACCTTGGGGCAACCCTTATGTTACCTCGAGTCAATGTCCTGGATCAGGCCTCATTGGGCCAGATCCTGTACACATTATGCATGTGCATCTCACCACTCGGGGCAACGCTGTCGCTACATCAACTCGAGTACATAGAAGACGACCCCTTCGTTCTCCCTCTCAGCACACATTACCAACCCATGTAAGGGACAGGCTCCCACCTGTTTTCTTAAAAACACATGCTCATGGTTCGCGGCCTCCTAAGGCAAGACCATCAGTTTGAGACCGGGCTGACCCCCAAGTCACTCGCTATCCTTCTTCAAGGGGCAAACACGCATCGCCTTCATAGACAGCTCCTCGCTCCCAACTCAGTTGCCTTCATGAGCCGATCCTTTCCCTGCCTGCCCCTCCTCTGGCAGGCACCTCCAGCCCTGGTACTCAAAGACCTTCCCCAAGAGTATCATCTTGAGCTAACCCCATCAGCTCGGTCATGACTCTGGAGCCCATAACAGAGCTCGGGGAAAAGACCTGATGGGAGATCAAGTCCTTCACCCTCTCCAGCTCCGGTTGGTCCCAGTTCCTGGCCCACACCCATTGCTTTACCTAATGAAGATGCACTCTCTTGTGCATGAAGAGCCGACTAACCGCGGTCCTGATCGCAGTTTTGGCATGAGGTCCATCCAAACCTCAAAGCTAAACATGGCAGGGGTCTGTAAATCCTGACTGGGGAAGTAACCAAGATGGTCGGGGCAGCCTCTCCCAGTGACCCTCTTCAGAAGAACCCCTTCTATCCTCTTCGAATTTTGGAACCCGAGGAGGAGGTGCGAGTATCCTGCATAGTGGTCAGCATTGTAGAAGATTACCCTGCCACCCAGCAGCCATGTTCCCAAGACCATTGAGAATCAGTCCTCACGCAATTGACATATGAGACTCGAGTCCAGTCGGGGCATGCTGTGCCCTTGCTGACTGATCAGCCACACGTGACTCACCAAACTCGGAAGCCTTCAACAACACCTAAGGCTGACCGCCTCGAGGAAATGGTTAGCATTATGGTTGTGACTGAACCTAATGACAACCAAGAAGAACGCATGGATAGGTTTGAGCAGATCGTGCGAGCAATGATGGGGAAGATTGATCTCATGGAAAGCACGTGGTCCCCAGTCAATGTCTCCCATCATGAGGCCGACTCTCATCACTCAAGTGATGCAGCTCCAAGCAGCCTCCTCCTCCTGCCTCACAACACAACTCTGTCCCTCACCCCGTATCACAGGCAAACATCGACGCTATGGTAACCCATAGCTTAAAGAGCAGACAGATCCCGTGAGTGTAAGGTACAACTCTTTATCAAAAGCCGTACCCCTCCTACATTGATCAGGTTCTATTTCCCTCATACTACAAGAAAGGGAAGCTTCCCCTGTTCGATTGTACAACATCCCCACACCATCATATCGCCCATTTCCAAGCAGCATGTCGAGAGACAGCGGCTGATGGGAGACTCCTTCTCTGTTAGGCTTTTGAAACCCTTGATGACTCAGATTTTCATTGGTATGCTCGGCTTCCCCCGAATTCAGTACATACTAGGGAGGCAATGGAGAAACTGCTCCACCGACGCTTCTATGAGGTTAAGAGAGAGGTCCAAACCATCGAACTTCTCACCTTGATTCAGAAACCAGACGAACCTGTGGATCATTTTATAGCAAGATGGAGGGATTTGGCTGCTAGCCATCATAATCCCATGCCTTAGATGGAGGCAATTCAAACTTGTGTGCGAAACATGCGACTTGAGATAACTATATATATTGAAGCCTCCAATCTGACCTCTATGTTAGAGTTGATCTTTAAGTCAGGTTGCATAGAAAGCCTGTCACGCCACCATGGTGGGTCACAACAACAATCTGGAAGCTCAGGAAACAACTGAGGCAATGGTAGCTCTTGAACCAATGCCCGGGGCAACCAACAGAAAGGAGTAATCAGCGAAGCTGTCATTGTCAATGATCCAAAGAAGGTTCTCTCCCAAACTTGGACCTCTCCAAAGGGGAAAGCACAGCGACAGCGCCTCAAGCAGAAAAACAATAACAATCATACAACCGAGTACCCCCACCTATGAGCCTTAATCGAGATGATTATTCGACCAGGCATAAGAATAAAGTCTACCCTTTTGAAAAGGAATGGGTTCTCGCATAACGCGAACTATTACTGGAAAAGAACATGATCGAGCTGCCTGAGAGCAAGTTTCCCAATCAAGCTGGACTCAACATCCATGCGAATTACTGTGCTTATCATCGGAGAGTAAACCATCTCAAAGAGGAATGCTATACGCTAAAATACAACATCGAAGCCCTGATCCAGAAGGGTCAGAAAAAGCTCGAAGAGCTAAAGTGTAATAATTCTAAAATTCCAAAAAAAACAAAAAAAAAAGGGGTAAACTTTTAATAAGTGATGGTTCATATGAGCATGATGGTCCTTAGGGACCATCACTAATTTCAAAAGATTTTGCTGCTCTTACCACGTCCACTAAAGGGCGTGGGCTTTAAGCGTTTAAAGTGTAATTTAACGGTTACACCTCATGTGTGAGGTGTAACTTAATAAAATAACATAATATAGTATCCTAAGAATTTAAATACGAGAGGCGAGGACTCCCACCCTAGAAAATTTTGAGATTTCTCTCTCTAGTTGAATTTTTATCGAAAGCTTCCTCTCAAATATTTAGGTAAGTGACTTCATTATCTTGAAAAATAATCCGTTCTTTTTAAAAGATAAAATGAAATAATTATTTCTGCTTATTATCATGAACTTTAGGCGCGATAAATTTTATGCGCACGTGACCTCATTATTTTGAAAAATAATATTTTTAACAAAATTATAATAATATGAATTTTAAATGCTGTAAATTCTTAGAAATAAATTTATTTATTTATTTTTCTTGTCTATTGTTATAAAATTTTAGAAATAAAATTATTAGAAATAAATGTGATATTTATGCTGTTAGTAAAATTGTGAGATTTCTTTCTACTGTTTTTGAATATTTAGACATTGTAAATTTCATGTGCAATGACTACCTCATTATTTAAAAACTGATATTTTTGCAATTGATTATAGCATTGTTGTGAAATGTTTAATTGCGAATTGACATCTCATAAATTGTGATAATTCTGTATTCTTGAAATTCTATAAGAGTTTTTCTATACATATTAACTGGCAATTATGCTAGAATGTCTTTACGAACTGCTACCTTTCTAAATTTAAGCCCAAAATATTTGATTGATTATATTTGAAATGTTATTGAAAGTGACTGTTATTAATGGTTTCAGTGAAATTCATATTAATGATTTCAGTGATATGTTGAGTACATGATATTGCTGCTTTCGAATGTTTAAAGAGATTTAGAAATACTTTAAGTATGCAAGTGGACTCATCCGATTCGTCGGTGAGGTTTAAGTGGACCTATCCGGGACGCCGGTAGGGATTAAGTGGACTCATCTGGTACGCCGGTGAGGTATAAGTGGACATGTAGGGATTAAGTGGACCTATCTGGGACATCGATGGGGATTAAGTGGACTCATCAAGACGATGATGGGGTATATTAGTGACCTACTTGGGACGCCAGTAGGTATTATGTGAAATCCTTTGAATTATGCACTGCCGTTAAAATGTTATATGCATTTCAATCATTTGGATTATGTTTAATTGTGCATTTTTTAAAGTGAAATTGTTATCTATAAATGCTTGTGCTCGCATTGTTTTTAATTGACCTCCATTTTGAAAGTTTGTTTATATCTTTCATCGATGATTATTTTTAGGATTATGATGATCTATTACTGAGTAGCCAAACTCATCAAACTATGGTAAACATTTTTCAGGATAACTGCGGTTTCATTTTGAGTGCTCATCAAGATCAACTTTGGAAGATATTGTAGTTGTGCCTAAGCTTTCTTTTGTTACTTTGTAAGAATTTGCCACTGTAAATTTGTCCTATCAAGAGATGTATATATGTTTTGACTGTCACATCTCAGGAATAATCCAAGGAAACCTGACAGTAGAACAGTACCAAAAAGAAATGGAATTTCTAGAATTAATCCAAGGAAACCGGACAATAGCACAGTTAGAAGCCAAGTTTACTGAATTGGCCAAGTTTGCTCCACATATGATTAACAATGAGGCAAGAAAGGTGAAGAAATTTGAAAGGGGTCTCAGACCAGCTATTAAAAGCAGAATATCAGTCTTAAAATTGAAAACTTATGCGGAAATAGTGGATCGAGCCCAAATTGTCGAAAAAGATTTTGAAGATTACTAAAAGGCAAAAAATAAAAAAATTCAAGTTAGACCCACACCATCTAATCGACATCAGTTTGAAAGGGAAAACAAGAAGCCAACGCTTTTACCACCTTAAAGTCCAATAGAACCATGTAAAAAATGTGGGAAAAACCATGGATCGAGCCCTTGTTATTGGAATACTGGAGCCTGTTTTAAATGTGGAAAATTGGGGCACCAGATTAGAGAATGTCTTAGCATATAGATGCAACAGCTTCCAAAGCAGGGAGAGATAACTCAAAAGCCTCAGATAAAGGGAAGAGTATTTGCGATCACCCAGCAAGACGCTCAGGCCTCAAAATAAGTGATCCAAGGTACTCTTATTATCTTCCAAAAGTAGCTCATGTTTTGATTGATCTTGGATCTACTCATTCATTTATGTCATCACACTTTGCATATCACTTAAAGGTAGAACCAGAACAATTAGAATACATTCTAGAGGTAGCCACACCAATGGGAAATTCAAGTGACGCCGATATAGTGTACAAATCCTGTGTAATAAAGATAGAAAACAAGGAACTATTGGTTGATTTAATACTCCTAAAAATTTAAGATTTTGATGTAATCTTAGGCATGGATTGACTTTCTGCATACCATACAAGTATTGATTGTTACAAGAAAATGGTTACCTTTAGTATTCTGAATCAACCAGTATTTTACTTCAATGGTATCAAAGAGGACTCCCCATCATATTTAATCTCTTGTATTCGAGCTAATCGTCTCCTTCGAAAACGGTGTCAAGGCTGTCTTGCCTATATCAAAGAAGATAGGAAGGAAGAAATAAATTTGAATACCATTCCGGTTATTCGAGAATTTCTCCAACGTTTTCCCTAAAGAATTGCCAAGATTACCGCCTGATAGGGAAATTGAAGGGGTAGCCCCAATTTCTAAGGTACCTTACAGAATGACACCTGCAGAAATTGAAGAACTTAAACAACAATTGGAAGAATTATTAGATAAAGGTTTTATCAGCCCCAATGTGTCACCTTGGGGTGCTCCGGTATTGTTTGTTAAAAAAAAAGATGGGACTATGAGATTGTGTATCGATTATAGACAGTTGAACCAAGTGACAGTGAAAAATAAGTATCCATTACGTAGAATAGATGATTTATTTGATCAATTACAAGGATCACAAATGTTTTAAAAAATTGATCTTAGTTCTAGATACCATCAGCTTAAGATTAAAAGTGAAGATGTTCCCAAGACAGCTTTCAGAATAAGGTATGGCTAATATGAATTTTTAGTCATGCCTTTTGGATTAACTAATGCACCAGCTGCATTTATGGATTTGATGAATCGGATCTTTAAGCCCTTTTTGGATAAATTTATTGTGGTATTCATCGATGACATTTTAATTTATTCCAAGAATCAGAAGGAACATGAGCAGCATGTAAGAATGGTATTGCAAATATTAAGAGAAAAGAAATTGTATGCCAAACTTAGTAAATGTGAATTTTGGGGTGAACAAGTGACATTTTTAGGACATGTCATATCAAAGGAAGGTTTATCAGTTGATCCTTCAAAGGTTGAAGTCGTTGTTAATTAGAAACAACTAAGAAATATGATTGAAGTTCGAAGCTTTTTGGGATTGGCAGGATATTACAGAAAGTTTATAGAAGGATTTTCTCGAATCGCAACCCTATTAACACAGAAAAATGTCAAGTTTGGGTGGACAAGTGAATGTGAGGAGAGTTTTCAAGAATTAAAAGTTCGATTAACTTCAGCAACTATTTTAATTATTCCTGAGGGAAGTAGGGGATTTGTGATTTATAGTGATGCTTCACATAAAGGCTTGGGCTGTGTATTAATGCAATATGGGAAAGTAGTGGTATATGCATCCAGACAGTTGAAAGATTATGAAAAAAAATATCCAATTCATGACTTGGAACTGGCTGCAATAGTATTCGCTTTGAAAATGTGGAGGCATTAGCTATATGGTGAGCAATTCGAAATATACACAGATCATAAGAGCTTGAAATACCTCTTCTTTCAGAAGGATTTAAATATGCGGCAGATAAGATGGATGGATTTCTTAAAAGATTATGATTGTACAATCCATTATCATTAAGGAAAAGCTAACGTTGTGGCCGACGCTCTAATTAGAAAATCTACGAGAGTCTTAGCTCATCTAATGATCCAAGAAATGAGATTGTTAGAGGAAATAGTGGATTGATGTGGTGTGGTAAGTATGATTGCCAACATTAAGGCAGAACCCCAATTAATCCAACAGATTCGATCGGCACAAAAGAAAGACCCTCAGCTTATAACAATTGTAGAAGAGGTGAAGCAAGGAAAGAGAGACGAATTCTGTATATGTAGTGCGGATTTGCTAAGATTCAAATGTCGGATTTGTGTCTCGAATGATGAGAGTGTGAAGAAAACTATATTGGAAGAAGCACATCACTCTCATTATACGATACATCTCGGAAGTATTAAAATGTATTAGGACCTGAAGAAAACCTTTTGGTGGAATAATATGAAAAAGGAGGTAGCGCTATTTGTGTTTAAGTGTCTAACATGTCAGCAAGTAAAAGCTGAGCATCAAAGGCCCACTGGGTTGTTGCAGCCTTTACTCGTGCTAGAGTGGAAGTGGGAGCACATATCTATGGATTTTTTCTCTGGCTTGCCTAGAACAAATTCAAGACATGGTAGCATTTGGGTCATTGTAGACCAACTGACCAAAGTTGCCCATTTTCTGCCAATTCGCACAACTTACACTTTGGATCGACTGGCCCAGTTGTACATTAAGGAAATAGTGCGGTTGCATGGAGTTCTGGTCAGTATTGTATTGGACAGGGATACTCGACTTACTTCTAAATTTTGGGCTAGGCTACAGTCAGCCATGGGGATGAGACTCACCTTTAGCACTGCCTTTCATCCCCAAACTGATCGACAATCGGAGATGACCATCCAAACTTTGGAAGATATGTTGAGGGCCTGTGTCATTGACTTTACAGGAAGCTGGGATGACCATTTACTCATGATTGAGTTTGCTTATAATAATAGCTTCCAAGCCAGTATCCAAATGGCACCATATGAAGCCCTATATGGAAGGAAATGCAGGTCACCCATCTGTTGGGAAGAGGTTGGTGAAAGGAAGCTTTTGGGGTTAGAAATTGTTTAGGTAACCACAGATAAGATAACATTAATTCGAAAAAGGCTCAAGATAGCTCAGAGTCGGCAAAAGAGTTATGCCGATAACCGAAGGAGAGATCTTGAATTTGAGGAATGTGATCGAGTTTTCCTAAAGATCTCACCACTAAAAGGCATTATGAGATTCGGTAAGAAAGGAAAGCTCAGCCCACGTTACATCAGACCATTTGAAATCCAGGAAAGAATAGGAGGTGTCGCTTATAGACTTGCCTTACCACCCAAATTGGCAAATGTCCATAATGTCTTCCATGTAACGTCACTGCGAAAATATCAGCCTGACCCATCCCATATCTTGAAATATAAACTTTTACCGATCAAGAAGGACCTATCCTTCATTGAGCAACCAATTTTGATACTGGATAGAAGGGTGCAAGTGTTGCACAACAAGGAGATTCTTTTGGTCTGCATATTATGGTAGTACCATTCAAGAGAAGAGTCGACTTGGGAACGAGAAGACGATATCAGAGAAAACTATCCTTATCAATTTCAGTAATCAGGTATAAAAATTTAGAGGACTAAATTTCTTTAAGGGGGGAAGAATGTAATAATTCTAAAATTCCAAAAAAAAAAAATAGAAAAAAAGGGGGAAACTTTTAATAAGTGATGGTTCATATGAGCATGATGGTCCTTCAGGACCATCACTAATTTCAAAAGCTTTTGGTTTAAAGCTTTTGCTGCTCTTGCCACGTCCACTAAAAGACATGGGCTTTAAGCGTTTAAAGTTTAATTTAACCTTTACACCTCATGTGTGAGGTGTAACTTAATAAAAGAATATAATATAGTATTTTAAGAATTTAAATACGAGAGGCGAGGACTCCCACCCTAGAAAATTTTGAGATTACTCTCCTTAGCAGAGTTTTTATCGGAAACTCCCTCTCAAATATTTTTGGTAAGTGACTTCATTATCTTGAAAAATAATCTGTTCTTTTTAAACAATAAAATGAAATAATTATTTATGCTTATTATCATGAATTTTAGGCACGATAAAATTTATGCGCAAGTGACCTCATTATTTTGAAAAATAATCTTTTTAATAAAATTACAATATTAGGAATTTTAAATGCTGTAAATTCTTAGAAATAAATTTATTTATTTATTTTTCTTGTCTATTGTTAGAAAATTTTAGAAATAAAATTATTAGAAATAAATGTGATATTTCTGCTGTTAGTAAAATTGTGAGATTTCTTTCTACTGTTTTTGAATATTTAGACATTGTAAATTTCATGTGTAATGACTACCATATTATTTAAAACTGATATTTTTGCAATTGATTATAGCATTGTTGTGAAATGTTTAACTGCGAATTGACATCTCATAAATTGTGATAATTCTGTATTCTTGAAATTCTATAAGAGTTTTTCTATACATATTAAACTGGAAATTATGCTAAAATGTCTATACGAACTGCTACCTTTCTAAATTTGAGCCCAAAATATTTGAGTGATTATTTTTGAAATGTTATTGAAAGTGACTGTTATTAATGGTTTCAATGAAATTCATATTAATGATTTCAGTGATATGTTGAGTACATGATATTGCTGCTTTTGAATGTTTAAAGAGATTTAGAAATACTTTAAGTATGCAAGTGGACTTATCCGGTTCGTCGGTGAGGTTTAAGTGGACCTATCCGGGACGCCGGTAGGGATTAAGTGGACTCATCTGATACGCCGGTGAGGTATAAGTGGACATGTAGGGATTAAGTGGACCTATCTGGGACATCGATGGGGATTAAGTGGACTCATCAAGACGCTGATGGGGTATATTGGTGACCTACTTGGGACGCCAGTAGGTATTATGTGAAATCCTTTGAATTATGCACTGCTGTTAAAATGTTATATGCATTTCAATCATTTGGATTATGTTTAATTGTGCATTTTTGAAAGTGAAATTGTTATCTATAAATGCTTGTGCTCGCATTGTTTTTAATTGACCTCCATTTTGAAAGTTTGTTTATATCTTTCATCGATGATTATTTTTAGGATTATGATGATCTATTACTGAGTAGCCAAACTCATCAAACTATGGTAAACATTTTTTAGGATAACTGCTGTTTCATTTTAAGTGCTCGTCAGGATCAACTTTGGAAGATATTGTAGTTGTGCCTAAGCTTTCTTTTGTTACTTTGTAAGAATTCGCCACTGTAAATTTGTCTTATCAAGAGATGTATATATGTTTTGACTGTCACATCTCAAGATTATCTGTATTTTAAATTCTTGGGGCGTGACATAAAGAAAGCATTCGGGCCAGCAGAAGCTTCTCACACAGTGACAGTCCAAGAGCCAGACGAAGCGCCCAACCTCCTTCAAGCCTTGTTCGTCGTGGTGCTTCAAGAAGGCCTCATCACACTAAAGGCGGAAAGGCAGCCTCGATGCCTTGCTTAGGAAGCTGAGAACCATTGGTGCCTGTACTATTAGATATGGGGCCATGACCAGAGCGAGTGCTCTAGTTGCCATTACATAATCACAAAGAAAATACAGGGATGCCATGAAGCTTGTAACGTTTCAGAAGGAGACCCCCAATTCACTGCTCCACCAGTGCGAGAGGGCCTCCCGACACAAGACCTGGGTAATGATGATTCAGATCCTGTTGGACCCTCAACTTCCCAACCATGGAGAGTCTATCACGGGCGAAGCAGACTCAAGTCCTTAAAGCGAGAGGCAGTTCGTCAAGTTATGGCTATTCACAAACCTAGCAAGATGAATCAAAAACTTCCAATGAAAACCAGGAGAAGACGGGCGCCAAGAGCTGCTCGCCGGAGCAACAAGACTGCTCAACCACTAGTTGAGCAAGAATTTCTCAGACCTCTTCCCCCATTGCCGACCTTATAAGACTTCATCCCCGGCATAGTCATCCTTCCTTCCTCATCTCATCAAGAGGATGTCCCTGAGCCATCTTCTACTCGGGGCACGTCCAATGAGGGTGATGACGTTAAAAGTACCCCCCAACGGTCTAAGCAAGGGAAAGACCTAAAAGACTCCCTAAACATGTCCAACTCTGGTGATGATGTAAAAAACTTTCCAAATCGATCCGATGAGGGAAATGACGTTAAAAATCCCTCACCTATTAACCCCTCTTCTTCTTTTTCCTCATCATCTTCTTCTTCTTCCTCTTCTACGTCTCTCGTAGGTACAACCTAAGAATGTCCAGACTTCGAGGCTCTTGACAAAGAACTAGAAGGAATCAATATAAGCAAGATGCATTAGAGACGACTGAGAAAGATGCTAGCCCAGGCAGCTGGATTCTTAACAGTTGCTGAAGCCTTGGTAGCTTGAGCAAAGTCAGAGCCATCCTCTTCTATTAGGAAGTGCAAGAAGTCAAAACAAAAAAAACCCCAGTGACCCCCTGAGTCTGACTTTGAGCAGAGGGTAAGAGAATCAAGAGGGTAGAGCTTCTATTCTTAGGAAGTCTGTCACATGGTGCAAATCTGAGAAGCATCACCCAGCACGGAGCAAATGAGCCTAAGATTGGGGAAAACGCTGCAACCTCCACCTCAGAAGCCAGGAATCTTAAAGTTTCTCGGTCCACCACTCCTTCCTCACCTAAATACCCCAGAGAATCAACCCATACTCCAATTCCCTGGGATGCCTCCGGTCCCATATACCCAACCACGTCTTAAGACTCAACCTCAAACCTCCACTTCACTTAAGAAAATCTCTATCACCCAGACCACCCAAACCAAGCCTGCTGCACAATCAAGTCAGCCAGCAGGCCAAAATAAACCTCTTCCACTTAAACCTGTTCCTCAACCTACTATACCACTCAAACCATTGGTAGGACCAGGAGCACAAAAGGTTGACGAGGAAAAGGTGAAATATGATGTGATAGGACACTTGAGGAAGCTTCCAGCCCTTCTCAGCATCTATGATGCTCTCATGCTCTCAATGGATTACTGGATGGCTTTGGTTCAGGCTCTTTCCGATCATGAGGTGTATGAGACCGAAGTGGAACCCATCGAGGTGGACCCATCAATCTTGAGTGGATGAATGGCGATCCCTTCTCAGAGGATGATCTACAATTGGGAGAAAAATTTCACAATCACCCTCTCTTTGTGACGGGTGAATTACATGCATGCCCCATCAATCGAATTATGCTGGATGGAGGGTCAGCAGTCAACCTTATCCCAAGGATAATCCTCACTAGATTAGGATAAGGCTCTGAAGATCTCACTCCGACACATATCATAGTCTAGGGATTCAACCAGTCAAGAGAGAAGCCGGCTGACACAGTCCGCCTTCATCTCAAGATTGGTGAATTAGACGATTACTCTCAGCTTCATGTAATTGACACTGACACCTCCTGCACATCCTTCTCAACCGCCTGTGGCTCCATGACCAGGGGGTAGTTTCGTCCACATTGCACCAGTGCTTCAATTATAGTCGAGATGGGAGACAGTACATGGTCTATGCTGATTAAAGAACGTTTATTGTAGCCGAAGCTCACTATGCTGATGCCAAGTATTATTTCACACATTCGGTGACACCCCAAAAGCCAAATGATGGTGATTTCAAGTTTGTGAGGAAAACTGAACCTTTGCCTCATGAAGATATTGAGGACATCTGGCGCACTGGTGAACATGTTCAAAGAAGAGGAAAGACAAGGAAAAATTCTCCCTCTAACTCCCCTTCATCCTAGCATGCCATTCACTACCCCTGGAGAAACTCCATATTCGCCTGTAGATGAGGCTTCCCCCTCTTCTTCCAGTTCAGAGCCACCTTTACAAGAAGAGGAACCAGAGGTCACTCTTGAGATTGAGGAAGTCATGGGCATAGAACTCCCAGCTCCAAAGGTCACCTACACTGCAGACCATCAAAAACTCCTACATGTCCCTATTGCACTCTTGAAATCAGAATTGGAGCACCAGCCACTGCGGAAGGTCCTCCAAACCCCAGTTGTTATAAGAAAAGAGGATGCTTCTCGTCCCACCTTAGGGTCAGTTCAGACCAGTGGTCAGCAGCAAGTTCTGCGCTTCCCTGATTTTGTGGGAGAAGAGTAGTTTGAGAAAGGGCAACCTTCTCGCCCTCAAGAGCAGGATCCCTTAGTAGAGTTAAGAAGCGAAGTTCGCAATCTCTAGAGCCAATTAGAGGTTATGCGTATCGCTTCAAAACAACTAGAGGAGTTTGTGCCTGAGATCAAGAGTTATGACGAACTTGAAGTGAATGTGCCTCGAATAGAAGCTAAAGCCCCCTCTGATTGGACTATTTATAATGAGCAGGCTCATCAAATAATAAGAAAAATAAATTATGAGCCCCTATACAATCAAACGTTAAGGGGAGAAGAAGCAATTTCTCACCACAATAGCTTATCGTAAGGCGCAGCAAGGCGTAGTGTATTCTGTCTTGTCCCCTTGAGACAATGAACATTTTGAGAGGTGGTCAAGCCCAAAAGAAGCAAATGAAGTGCAGCAAAGTAAAAGAAGAATGAAATCATTTAGAAAAATTAGCCAGAAGAGAAAAAGAGACATTTCATTCATAAATTCAAAATTTTTACATGTGTTGGCATATAGCAACGAAAGGACACTCTAAAAAATTATCAATGAACTTATTGATCTCCGCTCTAGATGCTGCAGAAGAAGCCTCAGCATGCTGAATACACTCCTTCAGTTCAACCACCATTTGAGCCTCTTGTTCCACGGAGACGGTTTCCTACTCGATGGTGCAAATGAGCTCTGATAGATCCTCAGCCAAAGAGGCATCCAAGGCCTTCCTCTGATTCATCTCCCTCTCAAGATCATCAAATTCCTTAGTCTCCACGTCTCCATTCTTATGGCTATCAGCCTGTTAAAACAAGCTCTTCCTTCCATATTGAGATCGAGTTGATGGGCAACCACAACAACCTTCTTTTGTGCGCAGGAATCTATTCTTTCACGACGACATGTGATCGACTCCTCCAAGGAAGCCAGCTTGCTGGTTTTTGCCTCATGATGCAACCTTCCCAATCTCTAGCTCTCTAGTTCATTTAAAGTAGCATCAAAACGAGAGATGACTTCTTGCGCATTCTCCAAAGAAGTAGTCGCAAGGGCAAACTCCCTGAGTTTGGCCAGTGCCTTGCTCAGCTCGATGAGAGCAGCTCCCTTAAACGCTGAAGACCCGCATGGGGAATGTCTTCAATCATGCCGAATACCCCACTGAAATCAGGTCTTGACAGTACTGCTGGGTCCACCACTACAGAAGGAGCTTCGGTTTCGACGGTCGGGCTCAAAGGAATGATAGCTATGTGAGTCACTGACTCTTCTAGAGCAATCGCGATCTCAAAGCCTCAGGCACCTGGGATTCAAAGGGACTCCCTGTCTCACGTTGCTCGATTCCCTCAGCATTGATCTCCTCAGCGCCAATCTCCTCACCTTGGCCTTCACCTGCTAAGGCCACCACTCCGGTCTCAGTGTGCTCCAAAGCAACCTCTTTCCCTTGTCTCTCACCCTGTAGCATGGCCTCGATAAGTTTAAGGCCAACATCTCTTCCTTGATCTCCACCTTCCTGAACTGTCACTTCAGTCTCGACAAGTTCAGGGGCTACCTCCTCCCTGTGACCTTCAACTTCGACCGCGACCTCTTCTACCTGGTCCACATCACCCACAACCAGAACTTCTTCCACTAAAAGCTCAACCCCCTCATCTTCATGACCTGTGCACTCTAGGGCAGCAGCCTCTTGATGCTCAGGTGCCTCACTAACCATATGCCCCTCCTCTTGAAAGATACTTGGGCCCTCACTATCCATGACCGCAACTCCTGTCTCAGTCGGGGCAACAACCTCTCGAGGGTGAGAGGCCCTGCCAGTGTCAGGTTCCTCTCCTTGAGGAATAACCCCAGGGCCTTCAACCCCATTGATTTGCATAGGAACTGGATTTGACTCAGGAATCACCCTTGGACTTAGAGACATCACCTCAAGTTCCGGCATCGCCTGTCGATGAGAAGCAATGACAATAGGCTCAAAGGGGCAAGATTCATCTACCTCAGTTTCTGAAGAGGTAGAAAAAAGTTCAGGAGAAGCAAAAGATGATGGAGAAAGGGTGACTTGGAAGGGATAGCAAAAGAACCAGAGACAGAAGATGAGGATCTACCTCTTGATTCTAAGATGACTGAAGTTTCGCACCCCTACATCTTCGAGCACGTCTGACAGCCCGAGGCGGTGCACATGTGTTGATAGGAGCAGGGCATTTCCTTTTCTTCCCTCTTATTGGAGAAGGAGCAGCTGCCCCAGAACTCCCCTCTCGAGAAGAGCCTACAGTAAGAGCACTGTGGGAGCCGCTCCCTATCAATGTGTTCAAGTCCTGAATCGGATGCCCTTCATGACCAGGGACCTTTCGACCATCCCTCCATTGAAAGATAGAGGTGAGGTGGTAAAAAATGCTCCCCGTTTCTTCTCCATGTAAAGAAATTGAGGCGAAGTGTCATCTACCGCTATCCCTCGAGGTATCCCAAGAGCTTGCCAATTCCAGGGGAAGCCTAAGCCAAAGACCTCGCCAAGAAGGGGAGTGTTGACGATCCTTCTTTATTTAGTCTCTCAACACTAGTTGCAGTTCTCCCCTTTCTAAAAGTGATCAGCTTCCCAGTATTCCCGACTGATGATCCTCCACCAGCACTCATAGAACTCGATCACATGGACCCTTCTGCCAAAGTATCACATACTTGCTAACCTCTGTCATCTCCAAACATGTAAACCATGCGGTCTGAATATGCTCTGGTCGCCATGATTCTCGAAGAGTCCCCTGCTCTTCCTGCTTCACTGTGTTCACTATACCATGATGCTTCTCAAAGAACACTAAGAAGGGGCAACTCTGATCAAGCCCGTGTTGACGAGCAAAGTGATGGGGAAGTACCCTTCCAGTCTAGCACTGAATGGGGTACGATAAGCCAAAACCCCACTTCTGATGCTCAAAATAAGCATGAGCTCCTTGATGGTTGTGGGAGCACCATCTAGCTCCTTGCCCAATTCATCAATGAAGGCATGGTCAGTAAAGCCCCCAACTAGAAAAGCAACCCGACACATACTGGAGGAATCATTCCCAAACAAGTTTCGCCCTTCCCTCGGGCGCTGAAAGATAGCCTTTTTCCCTGCAATCCTCATCAAGAAAGGGCACATTTTCTCCCCCACGCCCGGACTGCTGACATAAGTGGCAGGGAAATAGGACCCTAGCCACCCATACACGTAATGGATGGGGAATGGTGCCTTAAGGTCCCCAGGGAAAGCTTTGCGCCCCACAAGGTCATGGCCCCCCCCCCTTCGTTCCCTTTGTAGGCTTTCCCCCTCGAGATGGCTCCCAGTCCGTGGTAGATGTAACATAGAACTGGTTGTGAAAGGGCGTACTGGTGCTCCCTCGCCATCTCGCAAGCCACATAGAATGTGCTTGGACGGATGTCATCTGCCCCTCAAGGAATAACAAACTTGCATAGAAACATGGCCAAATATGCGGCCAAGAAGACACAATCATCACTGGTCTAAAATTGGTAGGTTGGAGGCATCCCCTTTACAACTACCTTTCCCTTCCTTCTTGAAGTAAATGGACCAGCTTCCTCAGGGTAATCCCCACAAAAGAATTTCAGCCATTCGACAAAGGTCACGCGACCATTGCTAGACTTGGAGAAAAGTAGCTGGTAAATCTCAAAGATCTTTTGAAGACCAGCATGTGGTTCCTCTCCCCTAGGCGAGCACCACTAAAGATGATTGAGTTCTGAGGCACGAACTTGTCATACATTGCTCCGATAAGTGGAAGGCCGCCGATGAAATAAAGATCAAGCAAGGAGATCCCTGCTTCAATAAGACCAAGGAGCCATGTATTGCTCACATGACTCCATGTTTCTAATAATACCTTGATGGTATTTGAGCATCGATCATAATAGTTGTTTGAACACTGCACAACAGCTAATAGAGAGGCACACTCAAGAATGCTTCTTGATTGGTGCTCCCCTTGCATTCGAAGGCCTGCAGAAGACCACATCTGCTCCTTTATTTTCACCATTCTCTTCTCAATGTGGGCAAATTCTCTTCAAAGGCCACATTCCTATGCATGCAATGAAGAAGGGCCACCCCTTCCTCAATACTGACGTTACCATCATTGCCTTACCGGACCTCAAAACAAATTGAGTCGGTAATGAATGTGACACCGAGGGGCCACTCTAGTTTGCATATTGGTTCTATTAGCCAAATGGGCTCACCCTTGACTAGGCTCTCCCTGGTAAAATCATCGGTGCCAAGCTCTCCTCCCCTTGGAAGATTTTTCATGTCAGGGATTCAGTGAGAAGGCTTGGCCATTATATAAAGCTTAATGACTCACTGTCGTGTGCAAAATCACTAAGCCGCTGATTATTGTCGCGCGTACTGGTTAACGTCGGCTGTGTTCTCAAAAGATAGCACCGACTGTGCCCAACATCAGCTGTGTTCTCAAAAGACAGCGTCAGCTGTGTTCTCAAAAGCCTAGCGCAGGCTGTGTTCCCAAGGGCCCAGCATCGGCTGTGTTCTCAAAGGCCCAGCGTCGACTATGTTCCTAAAGACCCAGTAACTGTGCGCTTTCAGTAACCGTTACCTCCCCCGAGACTTGTCATCTCCTCCCAGTAACTGTGCGCTTTCAGTGACCGTTCACTACCCTATGACACTTGGTTTCTCGTCGAGAAACCTCTTCGCTCGCCAAAAACCTACTAACAAACCTTTCCTCTTCCTCCAAACCCCTTAAAGCCAGTGTAAGATTATCGGCAGCTCCCTATTGTAACATCCCCTTTCCCTTTCTCCGATACCCCAAAACTACCACCGAAATCTCTGTGTTGGCCGACAAACTACTTTTTTCCCTCAACTCTGGCATTAGTGAGCCCCAAAAATCCCTTGTGTAACCCTGTTGGTGTCCTCTTTGCCTAGTCGAAGCTTTCTCTTTCTTGCCGAAGTTCTTACTGGACTTGCAACAACCGCCTATGAGCTCTGTGTTCTCGCCGAAGTCCCTTAGTCTGGAAGTCTCCCTCTCTCACTGCTTAAAACTTACTGACGCTTAACCTTCGGTGAAATGGTGGAAAAACGGGGTTTACCCCCTTATATAGACGACGTTTCCTTGCAGTACCCTCATAAACTGAGAATGCCAGTCAGGTCCTTGAAGGCCAAATGACATTGGGCCAGACTGGGTCGGGATCAATCTGAGGCTCGAATGCAGGTTTATCGCTGCCTATGCAGCAGGACTGGGTTGGTCTCAGGCCCGAGGCCTGAACACAGGTCATTGCCGTCTGTGTAACTTGTGAGCATCACCGTCTGTGTAAC
Organism: Amborella trichopoda; assembly: GCF_054954075.1. Taxonomy (NCBI): domain Eukaryota; kingdom Viridiplantae; phylum Streptophyta; class Magnoliopsida; order Amborellales; family Amborellaceae; genus Amborella; species Amborella trichopoda. Next base: position 31,484,107 of record NC_142339.1, read on the forward strand.
TTGCAACCAGTGCCGTCTGTGTAACTTGTGACCAATGCCGTATGTGTAACTTGTGATCAACGACATCTGTGTAACTTGTGATCAACGGCATATGTGTAACTTGTGACCAGTGCCGTTTGTGTAATTTGTGCCTAGTGCCGTGCGTGTGTCGTCAGTGTGACTAGTGTCTTGCGCAGTTCAGGACCAGCATCGTGTGTGTTTCGCTCCCCATGTTAACGCCGTGCATATGTTATCACCCTGCATGCCCTTATGCTAGGCCCTGGTCACCACCGTGAGTGCTCTGCTCACATCCCCAATAGGAGTTACACCTGTTCTGCAGCCCATCATCTCTAGTGGAGTTAGGTATATGCCAAAAAGAGTCATGCTTACCTCTTCAATCTCTAGTGGGTCTGTTCCGCACCAAGTCATTATCCTCCCTTAGACCCTTTCCCATCTTATCCTTAGGGAGTTGGGTTACCTTCCATAAGCCTATTCTTCATAGAGTCTTAATTCTCACCCTAGGGAGTCACACTTACCCCCTAATCCCTAGTGAAGTCCACTTCCATTTTCCATCCCTCGTTGGGTCACCATCTAAGCCCTTTGCTTGTGTATGGTCTTAATCATTTTATCCCCAGGGAGTCAGATTGTCATGCATGCCTCTATTCCCCATGGACCTTCACTTATATGGCGACCCACACAATAGTCCATGCTGCATGACCTTAAACTGCACAACCACAGTCTAGATGCACGAACTTAAACTGCATGGTCCAAATTATACGACCTTAAACTATAGCGGAGGTTTAGTTGCACTAACTTAAACTGCATGGTCCTAATTGCATGACTTTAAAACTGCATAGCCACAGTCTAAGCTATATGACGGTAAACCATAGTGCACGTCCTGGCCGCATGATGTTAAAAGGCTTAGCATCATGGTCCAAACTATATGACCTTAAACTGTAGCAGAGGTCTAATTGCATGACCTTAAATTGCATAGTCCTGACTGCATGACTTTAAATTGCATTGCCACGGTCCAAGCTATATTACCTTAAACTATAGTGCACGTCCTGACCGCATAACGTTAAACTGCTTTGCCCAGGTCTCGGAGGCATGACCTCAAACACATCCCCACATACCCGAATACGCCCCTTTACGTGCATCTTCACACATGTCTTCCCTAACTGACCCATCCATGTGTGCGTGCACCACCTTCATTAATTCCCCAGTAAATCCATCTTCCTTCATTACTATTCATCATTCCTTAGTGAGTCTCACCTGTGCTCACAAAACGCGAGCCATCCTGCCATCCACACTAGCCGTAAGCAAGTGGGTCACCACTTTCCACCATTCACCATCCATACATCATCCATCTTTCATAGGTAGCCTCATGTCATCTCCCCAAAGTGAGTTATGCTACCACCATACTCACTCCATGGCCTCCACAAACTGCCATCCATCCCCACCACGGGCAGGTATACACCATCCATCCCCATCACGGGCATGGTGTATACCTGGACAAGGGAACGTCATGAGTAAAAATGACGGATGGGCATGGTTACGAAACCATGAGTAAAAGAGTTTCATAAAATAAAAACCCAGGCATAGTGAAAACCCAAAAGGGCACCATGAGTAAAAATGGAAAAATAAGGGTGGACATGGCCGAAAGGTCATGGGTAAAAGAGCCCTAAATAAAAGGAAGTTGGTTAAAACTGTCTCTACAGCGCCACTTTCCAAGTCTAAGTGCAAACCCACAAAGGGCGCTTGGATTAATAGGCAGGTTGATGCAGCACACCCCTCTTGGATGGCTTTAACCAACATTCAAAAGAAAAGAAAAAAATTCATGGTGTCAGAATGCATTGATATTAGGACCCAAAAGGATGAGCATCAAGGAAATGTTCTGACAGCCTGAGTCTATTCGTAAAAAAACTCGAAGGACAAAAGACTCACCAAGAAGGCAAGACAAGTATCATGAAGAAGAGCACCATTCCCAGGAGGTCACTAGTGCACTTCAAGATGCTGAAAGTGCCCCAAGAAAGCCAAGTCAGTCAGACTTGGACCTATTATGCAGCAACAGGATTGAGCCCCCAGGGGTCGTCTCTAATGAAGAAGAGAGGTATCTTGATTATCAAAACTGTTAGCAGTAAGCACGGTTGTGCCCACAACTGGTCACCTCGATAAACTGAGGCACCCTGCTTGCCAAGTAAATTTGGTGCAAAAAGCAGATGACCGCCAACAGAAGGCCCTTCAGCAGACCATACAGAACAAACAATAAAAAGAAGAAATCCAGACTAAATGGGAAAAATGCCCTTAAGCATAGAACTTGACCGCCAAATGGGCCTGATTCTGACTGATGAGGTTCGTAAAAAATCCTCAGTTGTCAGAATCACAAATAATCCCTTGAGGGTGAGGACTTCAACAGGTCCCTCAAAAAAGTCTCTTATCCCCCAAAAGCCTCCACAGATGGACCTGTACACTGCATCCAAACGTTTGAGCATCCTAGGTACAACATTACGTTGATATCTCCTTGGCGTTCACGTGGTCATATGGCTAGGAAGTAAAAAGTAATAATGCCGAGGAAATTTTTCAAATGTTGTCCTTCTTGCTTCTCTCAAAGCACAACATTCGGTGGGGTAAGCTGTTTGAACACATTTTTCAGCACCCCCCGATGTGAAATAAAAGAGAAGCCGGTCAATAAAACTCTGACATACAATGGGATTTCTAACATTCTTAGAATTGTCCCAGAATGGGTTAAAACCTTCTTAAGCCTTCCAAAAGGCCATCTGTCAAGTTTCATCACAATCTGACATGTCTAAGCTTGTGCAGACAAAGAAACAGTTTCAAAAAAATTAACATCTAGTACCTTGAAATAGACTTCATAACTGGAACTCTATTTTCAATATGTTAAACAATGGTGGGATCATCGTCATTGGATCCAGCATGGTAAAAAACCCCTACGGGTTAAGTTTCGATATAAACGGACGTTCTAGGACTAAGTTATGAGTGAAACATTAAACAGGGGTAAGCCGCACGCTATTCTCATGCGGCCTCTCTGTACCAATGTCCATTAAAAGAAACTGGTTCGCACAGTCACGAGCAGCAACTTTGAAGACTAGTATTGCACTTGTCTTGAGTCGGATCATGCTCAAACTTTGCGAGCGTGTTTGTCTCATCAAGACGAGCATTTTGATATGTGGCACGACCCATGATGATGTCCGATCAGGAAGAAATACTAGAGAGAAATTGGCGATTTGTGAAGACAGTTGCAGAATTTTCAGTAGCGACACATCTCACTAGAGCGGCCAAATCACGGTGCTCAAGTATCGGATTGACGCGAGACTAGTTCCATCACGTGCGTAAGGTTTAAGACTATGTTTGGTCCGAACCCCGCACATGATGTACGGTCGGATTTCATGTGTGAAACCAATAAATTTGCTGCAGATTCTGATCGTCGGATTTCAAGATTCTGGCCTAAAACCCAAGTCAACGAAATATTCGTTCTGGTACGAAATCGGGCTGCATTTGTTGCAACGTGATCGTGATGACATGTTCAGTGCGATTCAGCGAAGAAATCAAAGAAAAAAAAATCAAGAAATAAGCACACTATCGATCAGAAGTTTCCACAATTCTTACAAATTTCAAGTCATGTGATCGTGGCTTAAAGATGCGATCCGTGACTCGAATTTGGTATGAAATTGATCGTCATGCCGTGCCCAATGAGAAAGTAATCATCTTTCGACCAAAAAGGTGCCGGAGCAACCCCGAATCATCCATGGAAGATCACACATGTTCTAGGGCAGTAGCAGGGCTTATTTTGGATTTCCATGTATTGTTGGGCAGGGGCAAAGCTGTCCTTTTGTACTCATCTTTAGATTTTTCTTTAATTTAATTAAATTGTAATTATCATCAATTAGGCTAGATTTTGGGCATATACCCACTTTTGGGTCCAATTCTATAAATACATGCTAAATCAAATTGTAAAGGGACCCTCTCAGTTTTCAATCTCATGAATAAAATTTGAGAGTTTCACATCAAAATTGTGGGTACGTCTTGGAGAGAGAGAGATGAGAGAGAAAAAAAGTCTGATACCCTTCAATGAAGGTAACTTTTTCTCTCCTCCTCTCTTCTCTCTCTTTCTCTCTCCTCTTCTTGTATCTCTCTCCTCCTCTCTTCTCTTTCTTTCTCTCTCCTCCTCTCTTCTCTCTTTCTCTCTCCTCTGCTTTCTTTTTCTCCTCCTCGTCTTTCTTTATCTCTCCTCTTTTTGTTCTCTCTTTTTTTCTTTCTCTTTGAACTTTCCTTTCTCTCTTATCTCCAGTCATGCATGGTGGTGTCTGTCGCCGGGCATGACATTCTCTTTCTTCTCTTAATCTCCTGGAACATACACAGTGAGCTAGGCCTTAACCCGAGTTCTCTCTCCTCCTCTCTTCTCTATTTCTCTCTCCTCTGCTTTCTTTTTCTCCTCCTCTTTTTTCTTTATCTCTCCTCTTTTTCTTCTCTCTTTTTTTCTTTCTCTCTGATCTTTCCTTTCTCTCTTATCTCCAGTCATGCATGGTGGTGTCTGTCGCCGGGCATGACATTCTCTTTCTTCTCTTAATCTCCTGGAACATACACAGTGAGCCAGGCCTTAACCCGAGTGGCGGGCCGAGCCTCTGTCCAAGTTCCCTTGTCTCCTTTCCTTTATCATGAATGGTGGAACCCCATCGCCATCCATGTTTTCTTCTCTTTTCTCTCTCTTATGTCATGGACGGTGGAACCTTATTACTGTCTATGTTTTCTTCTCCTTTCTCTCTCCTATGTCATGGACGACGAAACTTCATCACTGTCCATGTTTTCTTCTCTTTTCTCTCTTATGTCATGGATGGTAGAACCTCATCACCGTCCATGTTTTCTTCTCCTTTCTCTCTCCTTTGTCATGGACGGCAGAACTTCATCGTCGTCCATGTTTTCTTCTCCTTTCTCTCTCCTCTGTCATGGATGATGGAACCTCATTACCGTCGAAGTTTCCTTCTCCTTTCTCTCTCCTCTATCATGGATGACAGAACCTCATTGCCGTCGATGTTTCCTTCTCCTTTCTCTCTCCTCTGTCATGAACGGTGGAACCTCATCGCCATCTATATTTTCTTCTCCTTTCTCTCTTTTATGTCATGGACGGTGGAACCTCATCGTAGTCAATGTTTTCTTCTCGTTTTTCTCTCCTCGGTCATGGACGATAGAACCTCATTGCCGTCTATGTTTTGTTCTCATTTCTCTCTCCTATGTCATGGACGACAACACCTCATCACCATCTATGTTTTCTTCTTTTTTCTCTCTCTTATGTAATAGACGGTAGAACCTCATCACCGGCTATGTTTTCTTCTCTTTTCTCTCTCTTATGTCATGGATCCGTGGAACCTCATCACCATCCATGTTTTCTTCTCTTTTCTCTCTTATGTCATGGACAACAAACCTAATCACCGTCCATGTTTTCTTCTCCTTTTTCTCTTCTATATCATGGATGGTGGAACCTCATCGTCATCCATGTTTTCTCCTTTCTCTCTCCTCTATCATGGACGGCAGAACCCCATCGCTGTTCATGTCTACTTCTTCTTTCTCTCTCCTTGTCATGGACGACAGGACCTCATCGTCATCTATTCTTCCTTCTTGTTTTTCTCTCCTTTGTCATGGACGAAGGGATCCCATTGTCGTCCATGCTTTCTTCTTCTTTCCCTCTCCTCAGTCATGGATTATGGAACCTCATCCTTGTCCATATTTTCTTCTCTGTTCTCTCTCATATGTCGTGGATGGTGGAACCCCATCACTGTCCATGCTCCTGTCTTTTTTCTCTCTCCATTGTCATGGATGGCAGGACCTCATTGCCATCTATGCTTCCTTCCTATGTTCTCTCCTTTTCATGGACGGAGGGGCCCCATTGCTGTTCATGTTTTCATCTTCTTTCTCTCTCCTCTGTCATTGACGACATAACCCATCACCATTCATGCTCATGTCTTTTTTCTCTGTCCTCTGTCATGGACGATGGGACCTCATTGTCGTCCATGCTTTCTTCCTTTTTTCTCTCCTCTATCATGGATAGCGGGACCCCATCGCTGTCCATGTTTTCTTCTTCGTTCTCTCTCCTCTGTCAGGGACGGTAGAACCTCATCGCCTTCCATATCGTTTTCATTTTTCTCTCTCCTCTATCATGGACAGTGGAACCCCATCACCGTCCATGCTCCTATCTTTCTTCTCTCTCCTCGATCATGAATGTCGTTCATGCTCCCTTCTCTTTCTCCCTCCTCTGTCATGGATGGTGGAACCTCAGCGCCTTCCATGTTTCTCTTCTCCTTTCTCTCTTCTTTCTTCTCTCTCTTCCTTCTCTCTCTTCTCCCTTCTCTTTTATCTTCCTCCTCTTTTTCCTCTCCTTTCTCCTCTCCTCTATTCCTTTCTTTTTCTTCTCTTTCCTCCTCTCTTTTATTCCCTTCTTTTCACCTCCCTCTCTCTTCCCTTTTCTTTTACTCTCTTCTTCTCTTCATGTTCTCTCTCTTTCTTTCTTGTTTCTTATCTGTCCTTTTTTTCTCTTCTCTTTTCTTCTCCTTCTCTCTTTCTCTCTCGTTTGACTAAGGGAGACTAAGATTAACACTGTCATGGTAGTCTCGTCATAGAACAATATTACCGCCGTATCGGTCTGAGTTACCGCGCTCGTCTTATTGCCACGATAGGCTAGCCATTGTGACAGCCTAGTTAGTGTTGTTCATATTGTCAAGTAGTATTATCGTCGTGCCAGTCTGAGTTACCATGCCCATCTTGTTACCACGCCAGGTCAATCACCTACTGGTCTAGCTACTGTGTTAGTCTAGCCACTTGGTCAAATTTCTCTTTCTCCTCTTCTCTTCCCTCTATTTTATTTCTCCTTACTCCTCTTGTCACGCCCATGTGCCTTCGCCCAAAGACAAGGTGGGGTCCCTCGGTCCACTTGTCTTGTAAATTAACCATGTGTGTGTGTGATTGCAGAAACATGAGAGTACATGCCAAGGGAGGCGATTCCAAACCACTTGTAGGACTGGGGGGCTTTTCGACATGATCTAAGAGGGCGCCCACATGAGTCTACCTGAGTGAGTCATAGACCCAAGTGAGGTGTGTCCTACCTCAAATTAAAATTCCTCTCTCATCGGTTGATATACCTGCCCTTGTTTTGTAGCAAGGTTCCCAAAGAGCGATCTCAAGTCCCATGTTCCCCTGAAACCTGAGATACGTGCCACCGGGTCATCCCGACCCGGAGGGCGAGATCGAGGCACCTAACCACTTGCATCAAACAATTTTTCTAAGAAATTTTTGACAATGGAATTTTGATTTATAAAGTACAATTTTTTTATTGTTAATGTAATTTAACTTATTTTTTTGTAATGATTTATATTTGTTATTGTCATGAATTGTTGAATATGTAAAAAAAGTATATAGTGCATCTGAGCTTGCACCTATTTAGTGCAGGACCAAAAATCTACCTCGTCAAAATAATTGGACGGTATGCATCACACACATGTCGAAAACGAAGAACTGTTACCAGCAGCCACGGTCCACCTCTCTCACCTAAAAGCTTGCTACCCCTTTTTCTCTCTAACACCTTGTCCACCCACCATAAAACTCATCCACTCCAGGCTTTCTCTCTCTAGCCATGTTTCTCTCAAATCCAACTATTCTTGCTTTCTCTCTCCTCTAAAAAAAAACAATATGGAGAATGATGCTATAAGAAGCAGTATGAGGCCATGGTTGCTCAACTCTAACCAGCATTTTTACTGCATCTTCAATGGAGCTCCTATCGAAGGTAGAAATCGAGGTAAATGGAGAGGGAGAGAGATCCAAATGGTAGTTGCAAGGAATGATAAAAAAACGAATTGAAAAATTAAAAGAAATTCATTTTGGAGATTTGACAACACATTATGTACACTATCAGATATCTGTGATTGTCAAATCAACCCAGATTCATTCTGAGCCGTTGGGCTCAGATGTTCATAGGGGCTAGTGGGCCAATCCCAGCTTTTTCCTCTATATATATATATATATATATATATATATATATATATATATATAGAGGAAAAAGCTGGGATTGACCCACTAGCTCATATGAACATATGAGCCTAATGGCCCAGATTAAATCTGGGCCGATTTGATGGTAACGATCTCATTTCGTATTTGAATTTTAATATTTTTTCTACTAATAAAAATAACTTGAAATTTTAATTGTCCATTGTTCTTGTTAAGGCGCACCTAGTAAAAATATTTTAAAACTAATTCGCAATAAATAAATTGACCAAAATACCCCCAAAACGTTTCGTGGGTAGTTTGATCAATTTATTTCATGTAAATTATGTTTTTGATATTTTTATTAGAATATCCTATTTTTGAAGAACACACACCTAAAATTTCAAGTTATTTTAATTTGTAAAAAAAATTAAAATTAAAATACAAAATGGGGTCGTTACTGTCATATTGATCTGCATTCAATCTGGGCCATTGGACTCATATGAACATATATATATATATATATATATATATATATATATATATATATATATATATATATATATATATATATATATATATATATATATATATATATATATATGAAGATACTATAAAACGTCTATAGGAGAAAATGAACAGTGATTTGACCTATCATCATCGTCGTCCAAAATTCATCGTACAGTCACGACTTTTTGGTAGGGTTTTATTTATTTATTTTTTTTACAAATCAGAATGACCTATAATTTAGAGTGTGTGTTCATAAAAAATAGGCGAATTACGAAAAATATCAAAACTATATTTTACATGAAAAAATTGATCAAAATACCCCAAAATATTTCAGGTTTATTTTAGTCAATTTTTTTTTTACGAATTATGTCTTTTATAGTTTTAGTAGGTGGGCCTCACTAAGATATACATATTATCTAAATTTTAGATCATTCCGATTTGTAAAAAAAAAAAAAAAAAAAATTAAAAACTACCGGATAATCGTGACCGTGCGATGAACTTTGGACGGTGATGAACATAGGTGAACTATTCATTTTCGCCTATAGGTATTGGAAGTATATATGAAAAGTCTTCCAATTTCCATAGGTGAAAATGAACAGTGATTTCACCTGTGCTCCTCACCGTCCAAAGTTCATCTCACGATCACGATTGTTTGATAGTTTTTCATTTTTCATTTTCTTTTCTACAAATCAGAATGATATAAAATTTGGATAATATGTACATCTTAGTGAGGTGAACCTAATAAAAATATGAAAAAAACATATTTCGTAAAATATAAATTGATCAAAATAACCTCTTAAAGTTTTAAAGGTATTTTTGTCAATTTATATTTTATGAATTGTTGTTTATATATTTTTATTAGATTCTACTATTTTTTATGTACGCACACTCCAAATTTCATATTATTTTGATTTGTAAAAAAAAAATGAAAAATAAAACACTACCAGATAACTGTGACCATGCGATAAACTTTGGACGGTGATGAGCATAGTCGAAATCACTGTTCATTTTCGGCTATATATATATATATATATATATATATATATATAGGAAGTTACTACAAAACACCTATAGCCAAAAATGAACAGTGATTTTGTCTACCCTCATCACCGTCCAAAGTTCAAGTAGTGTTTTATTTTTTATTTTTTTTCTACCAATCAAAATAACTTAAAATTTGGAGCATGTGTACATCTTAGTGAAGCGCACTTAATAAACATATATAAAACAATAATTTACAAAAGAAATTGATGCAAAATAACACCAAAACATTTTAGGGGTATTTTGGTAAGCGTTTTTCTTGTAAAATAGTTTTTTGATATTTTTCATAGATTCGCTTATTTTTTATGAACAGATGTTCCAAATTTCAGGTCATTCTGATTTGTAGAAAAAAAAATGAAAAATGAAACACTACCGAACAATCATGATCGTGCAATGAACTTTGGACGATGATGAGGGTAGACGAAATCACTGTTCATTTTCGCTTATAAGCGTTTTGTAGTATCTTCCAATATATATATATATATGAATAATAATCCAATGCAACAGTTGTATCATAGTATAATGCAACGACAATTCTAAACAACCATGTTTGTGGTATTTGTATGACCCTCAATTTTGCACCCACACTCTTCTTCTTTTCTTATAGAAAAGTAATTATTGTTTTGATAAATACACCCATCACAAGCTCATATGAATATATAATCCCAATGGCCAAGATTGTGGGCTGATCTGAAGATCACGGATGTCCGGTAATGCTTGAATTTTATTTATTTTCTACAAATCCAAATCATTTGAAATTTTAAGTGTGTGTTCTTCTAATCAAGTCGCACCTAATAAAAATATAAACACATTTATTCACGAATAAAATAACCAAAATATCCCCCAAAACGTTTGTGAGGTATTTTGGTCAATTTTTTTCATGAAAATATTTTTTTGATTATTTTAAAAAATTAGCCTATTTTTGATAAACACACACCTAAAATTTCAAGTGATTTGGATTTATAGAAAAAAAAAAATTCAAATACTACGCATCCGTGATCATCAGGTCCTCCCAGATTCAATCTGGGCCGTTGAGCTCATATGTTTATATGAGCTAGTGGGCTAATCCCAGCTTTTTTCATATATATATATATATATATGGATAATCTAAATTTCACAACCCTTCAAATTACAAAGGTTAATGATAGAATGAGTTGTGAATGATGGATTTATTAACTTTATGGTGCGTTTTTTTTAAAGACAGTTACGTTTTGTGATATGTTCATCATTAAGTAAAGGTAATTTTGTAAATATCACTACAAGATAAGGGGTACTTTTGTCATCTCTATACGGGAGAAGTTGAATGGATGTTGTCTGCCCACACTCCTACAATGTCAGCCAATGACCCATATTGAATCTGGGCCGATCTGACGGTCAAGATCTTATTTCATATTTGAATTTTCATTTTTTTTTACAACTCCAAATTACTTGAAAATTTATGCATACATTATACTCATCAAGACGCACCTAATAACAATATAAAAAAGTAATTCGTAAAAACATTTGACAAAAATACTTTCGAATAACTTCAGGTGTATTTTGGTTAATTTATATTTTTTGAATTATTTTTTTTAATATTTTATTAGATTATAGTATTTTTTAAAAATAAACATTCAAAATTTCAAGTGATTTAGATTTTTATTAAAAAAATAAAAATTCAAATACAAAATGAGATCGTGACCATTGGATTGAGCCTAGATTCAGTATGGACCGTTGGCTGATACTGTAGCTATCAGCCCATGGGCTGACATGATCTTTTTTAATTGTGCACCCTATTGTTTAGTACACACATCTAAAATTTCATCATGAACCAATTTTTAGAAAAAATATTAAAATTTATATAGTGGTATGCATTCTGAATCACATGATGAAGATTTGACGGCTCTTATTCTACCTTTTTTAGTACACATGTCTAAAGTTTCATTATGATCCGATTTTTAGAAAAAATATTAAAACTAAATAGTGATATGAATTCTGAACAACATGATGAAGATCTGACGGCTCTCATTCCACCTTTATTACTATTCATTATAGTTGCCTAGATATTGTTAACTTTTTCATATAATTTCTTTTAAAGTTTGAACTTGGTCAATAGAATAAGTGCAAGATCTAATTCCACATCCAATGGTCAAGATTGATTGTGAAGATTAATGGTCTCATTATTTCTTTATATATATATAAATATATATAGACATGTGCATATACGTAGACAACTATATATTGTACAGACATGTCGTGTCCAATTGTCATTTTTTTATGGTCCACATTTCTGACACTCGCATTTATATCACAAATAGACACACGTGTCTAGTTCGATGTAACATATGTTTTTAGCATTGATGACTCGATTGACACAATTATTGTAAGATTCTAGGGAGTGAATCTAGAAAGCAAGGGAAACACAAAAGTAAAGTATTGGGTAGAAATCACATACCTTTTCGAACTCCTCCTATGTGAATGATAAACTATTTTTAACTTTTCTCCTTTTTTACTTGTGTAACTCTCCAATTCAAGTACTATAACTGAAAGCACTATTTACGCAGTTCAAGTCCCCTGAGCCATTTGATACAAGTTGATCGAGAGATCTCATAGGTATATGGAAGTGCATTGAGACTTACTTTTAGAGAGAGAAAAATTACTTTATAGGAGGGAGAGTGGAAAGAGAGTCATGTGAGGGGAATGTTTTAAACATTTCTCTATACTTCAAATTTTATAAAAGTGGTTCCTCCTTTCAAGGGGTCAACAACTTTCAGGATATTTTGGATTTTTTAGCTATCCAAAATATTTGTTGTCTTTCTTTTTTCCATCAGTCAAAGCCCCATAATTTCAAAACTACTATTCCAACCACAAAGGGTATACCCCATAAAAAACCAATATCTCCCATTTGTCCTGCAGTGGGTGGGAACATGTCAAGATGTGAGAAATGGGGAGTACATGGCCTCGAGGCAGGTTGAGAGTCATTAGAGAATGTGTTGACTTCACCAATTTCCCTTACTATATTATCATCATCAAGTGAGAGTGCCCCTTTCAAATAGTTTGGTGGAAGTGCCCCTATAGGGTCTTCTTCATGGAATGAGATTGTCCCTCTTAGCATGTGGGATGGGCAATCTCTACCACATTTTCTTCAGATGAGGGGATGCCTATCAAGCTGGTGGATGGTATTGCCCTTGCTAGATCTTCTTTGTCCTCTTGAATATGGGCTGTCCTAAGTAGTGGAGTCATGCCCTTACCCCTATCTTCTTCTTAGGGTTCTTCATCCCAGATAGGTGGGTTATCTAGGAAATCTTATGAAAGTGGCTCAAGTGGTCCCTTTAGAGCTTCTAAGGGTAACTTTTGTTGAGATGTTGAATCCTTGGGAATAGCTAAGTATAAACATTTTTCTTCTCTCAGATTGGCTGCTAGATCAACCTTTGAGGATGGTCAGATTGATTGCTCTAGGCTTAACTCTTCATCTCAAATTGTTGGGTTCACCAAGAAATTAGCTGAAGGTAGCCCAAGCCGGCCCCTTAAGATTTCCAGAGGTTCAATTTCTTTCATCCATTCTTGAGAGTATGGACCTTCTTTTGGGTTCACCTTAGAGGATATTTCAATTGAGTCTTCTAGACTTAACTCTTTTGTTTCTTCTTATATTGTACTTTCGAGATTTATCCATTCTTCATTGATGTAGTCTTTGGGAATCCTTAGCTTCGAGATCAACTCAAATCTTAGCAAAACTTAATTATTTTTAAAAGATAGACAAAGTAGGGTCACTTGAATTATGAGCTTAGAAAAATACTAGATCTATACAGATTCGGTTCTTTTTCTAAGTCCATTGGCAGTGCGAACTCTAAATTTGTATTTTGACTTAAAAACACTTCTAAATTTAACAAAATCTAATAATAAATTAATTTTCAGAAATAAATGAAATAAGACAAAGAATAAAATGAAGAAAGAAAATAAAATTAAACACAAAAATAAATATTTAGCTCTAGAGACCCAAAACCCGGAGTTTCAGGCTTGGATTAGGACGCTCTTCTGATTTGCATCACCATCTAGTTTTTTTAGATGCCTTATGCTTGCTGGAATTGGTAGATCTAAGATTCTTTGACCTAGATCTAGGGTTCTTAAATCATGGGGAAAAATTTCGAAATTTTATGTAGGGTCTACCTAGGATTTTCTAAAAGTTTAAGCGGGATTTTCTTTAGTTTTCTAAGGTTTTTGGGGGCTTCTAAGATTAAATCCAAAATTTAGGATATTTTTGGGGATTTTTGGGAGAATTGTTTTGGGATTTTTTTCAATTTTTGAGGGCTTCTTCCCAATTTTGGATATTTTTGGGCTAATTTTCCTAATTTTAGGAAATTTGTTCTATTTTCTAATTATTTTTAAGCGATTTATGATTTCTATTTTTGGGTTCTAGAGGGTGTTATTTATAGGATGCAATTGGTGATTTTTCTTGATTTGTTATTAGCTTTTTTAGATTTATCTTGATCCTTTAGCTTTATTTAATTAAACAAAACACGTTTACTGCATCATCAGGCCATGTTTGGGCGTGTCGGGCAGCCACATGGCCCCCCTCGAGGCCCGACACTTAGGTCTCACGGGGACCAAATTGTTATTTTCTAGATCTTTTTAATCGTATATCTAATTTGGGTGATTCTAAGATCTTTGTAAAGCTCTCGGGCCCTACTTCAACTTGGGAAAGGTTTTAGACAAGTTTGGATCAACTATATTGGGTCTAGATTGTCTATGATCTACTAATATTTTTGTGTGGTCCTTTAGACTTAGAATCAACAATTTTAGAAGTTCCTTTAGCCATAATTTCGAGGGGGTCTCTATAGCTTGTGTCGCACACGTATGGTATGAGACAGGGTGACAAAGAAAGTAGACACATAGGATACAGAGTCCGAATAGAACAAAGGTGAACAAAGGGTACATGCCAGCAATGCGGGATAGCATCGTTCCTCAGAAAGTCTGGCATCAATCGGCCTACAGAACTTGTGGTCTCTGGGACCTGGACATGAGCTTAACCCATCATGTGGGGTGATTGCCATGCCCCCCCATTTTATCGGCTGAGGTCGTGGTGTTAGCTTTCGAAGAAAAGACGAGTTTCCTGAATTGACGCGGAAGTGGTTTAGGTGAGAAGGTGGAGAATCCCGGTTGAGATGGCCGTGGGCAAAGATGTGTCCCAGGGGGTTCCTATGTTTTATAGACACTTTTAGGAAGGTATGAGGTAGATTTTTTGGGTTTTTATGGAAAAGAGGGTTTCTTTCGCTCAGTATTTCTATGTGCTCCCGATCATCGTATTCAAGGCTGATTCATCTCCTTTGTTTTTTAAAACATTTTTTATGGAAAATGAAAAAATCAGGGAGAGTATTTAGAAATAGATGTTGATGCCAGGTTAAGAATTGAACCTAAAAAATTAATATTTTTGAAACCACAAACAATAGAAATTTCATTTTAGAAATTCCAAGATCGGGTTGTCTCTGGATCTGGGGATTTTGGGAAAAGGGGTAATGTGATATAGAGGTCTAGGGTGATCTTTTGGACAAAACCAAAAAATGCACACAACTTCAAAATTTCACAATGTAGACTTGCACAACCAAGCACTTAATACAATTACAGCCACTTCAATTGAATACAAGAGCACCGCAAGACTCAAATATCAACCAAATAAAACTCCATAATAGACCCATACAATACTTCATACACTTCATCAACAATAAAGCAAAACTATTTCATTTAACTTGACACATTACAAACATTGCACATATGTTATTTCACCATTCAAATACAACCATAACAAACGCAATTCCATACCTTACAAAACTTTAATACTAGTGAGTTCGAGTTCCAAAAAGAGCTGGGATAGCCAATAATTTGAACCCTTAGTGCCCGGGTGTGGACCTTTTAAGGACTTAATCTTGTCCCATAGTCTGGAACATTAATAGTTTTAAAGCTCAAGGAGATCAATTCACATGGGAAGCATAAAATCACTTTAATATCACTAAATAACATTTAATTAGAGAGAGAAAATAAGTTTGAGATCAGATTTTCAAAATTTGAGAGAGATCAAGTTCAAAACTAGAAATCGCTAAGGAAACTGCACAATGTAGTCCACGGGACCACAAAATTTTTTCTCAATGTAATTTGGAATACACGAACCCTACTTTTTTGGCTCATGTATGATAATAAAAAACGCAAATCAGATGTATGACCTCAAGAACATGATCTGGAAATTTCAGGTGAGGACAAATAGTGAAGAGGATGTGTAGATGGATGAAAACTCAAACTACACTACACATGAAGAAGAGGTGGACTACACTATTCAATCCAAACACAAGGATAAATGAAAACTAAAATTTAATGATTCTAAAACTTCTATAAAATAAGATTTAGAGCAAGCTTTTTTAATCAAATTTGGTATAAAGAGAATGAAACTCAAATAAAAGGAGTACCTTCATTAAAGAGATGAACCCACTTGATCTTATGAAGAGATCGAGCACACCATGGGAGTTCAAAACTCAAGGGAAAAATATGATCTCTCAAGGGGCAGGTTCGTTGAAGGTAAGATGGGCTATTTCTGTCTCACTCTAAGTTTGAAATGAAGTTAATTATCTATGGTGAATTGAACCTCAAGGGATAGTTATATTGGACAATGAATTGTGATTTGATTTTGATCCTTGGTGCTCTAAATATATGACACATGAGAGGCTATAATTCTAGCCACTCATTTCCATTCAACCACCAAGATATAAGGATAAGATTAGACATTATTATCACCCTTTAAAAACCCTAGGTTGAGCCCTTTTACCTTTTGGTCCATGTCCCATATAAATATATCAAGTTAGTCCTTAATTGCCCATGTTTTTAAATAAATTCATTAGATTACTTCATGGAGAAGGGCAATATCTATTTTGATAAAAGGTAAAATTCAAATAACCCATTCTCTTCACATGCTTCACACTAATGGGATAAATCCACATGGTTTTTTCACACATGTTGGTTTCTTCACACATGTGAAAGAATCCCATGTGGATAATAATTTAAAACTCAAATTATTTCAAAATTTTCTTAGTTTCACACTTGCCAAGAATGTCACATGTGAGAGCTAAAAGACATGTGACAAAAAGATTACTTAAGTCATAACGAAATATAACGCCATAATATAACATAACAAAACACGACATAACCTAATATAACAAAATAAAATATGACAACAAGGTCGTACCTTGGGATCCATGTCAAATTGACATCAGCACCCCAAGGGGTGTGTGGGGATGCCATGTGGCATCCCTATGACCACTTGGGACCCATGTGACATACCCGAGATGTCCTTGATGGTTATTTATGCCAAACAAACTTGTAGAAGGCTATTTTGGTGTTCTAAAAATTCTGAAAAATTCTTAAAATTTCCCAACAAATCAATTAATAATACTTAATCATTAACTTATCATTTTCATTAGAATTAAATTTGTACCAAAAGTAAATGAGATTTCTAAGCTCAATACTGGTTCTCAGAGTACTCCATTAGGCTAGTCTCGAATGATGTTCTACCGGTACCTCAAGCTAACCCAACAGACTTATGCTCAATAGTCTATGGCAGGGACATATAATTAATCATATCAAAATCACTGAGCCAGAGTTTCCCATCATTTGTTTCTCAATGGATTACAGGTGCACCACTCTGGGACATAGTATCACTTTAATACAAGGGTCATCTCAAAGCACACACTGACTTTTCTAAGTCTAGTCATATTATAGAAAGTGACATCCCATACGATTGTAAGTGCACATTGGTCGGGCCTAGATCCGCCTTACTTGGTTTCCCTTGGGGGCCCAGGTCCTATAGACGCCCTCTCGAACAATTGCTTTGACCTTTCCACGAGCGCATGTACGGCTCGTGTATCACGTGCGGATAGGTATATCCAACTATGAGAGGACTTCAATGCGATGAAGAGATGGACTTGAGCACCTACCTCACCTAGATTGTAAGTTCGTGGGATAAGCTTGGGCTATTTCCCTCTTAGATCAATAAACGAAAGCCCTCCGGTTGTCCAGCAGCACGGTTTGTATGCGATCCCCTCTCAAAACTTAACACTTCACTGGACTCTCTCTTGAAGACTGCTTATCAAATCCAAATGTGATGTACTCCTCTCTGAATGGCTATCGTTTTGGGGGTAGAGGGGTTAAAGAGATAAGAAAGAGAGGGAAGAAAGAAGAGAATATGAATGAGTGAATGAGATATTGGTTTAGAAGGGGGAAGAAGAATAAAATGAAGGAAGTAACGAGACGACCCAAAGAAATTTGGGTAGCCTCCCTGTGTAACATCTCCTAAGAGGTATTACCGGAGACAAGGAAAGCACCAGGCTTGAAACCTTGGTATCCGGAAGGTTTGGAAAGTGGAGATACATGATTGAGCTAATACCCATGTCACTAAACCAAAGAGGCCTATAAAAAGTGATCAAATAAGAAGAAAGCGAAAGAGGAAAAAGACAGAAGGGGATGGAAGTCTCTCACAACCCAAACACTATGTGACTTGGTGGTTAGAGTAGTGAAAGGGTCAGAACTCTAAAAAAACTGACTCAGGATGACCCAACCGAGTGACTGAGTTTAAAAAAATCAGTGTCTCTTATAACCCAACTTCATTGTATGAGGTGATGGTTAGATTAACGAATCGAGAGTTAGAATCCTAAAACACTAGCTCAGGACGAACCCGAGTCGAGTGCCCAAAAAGCAATAAGTATAAAGAGAGAGATAAAAGAATGGTGAAGTAAAAATAAAATAAAATAAATTACATGAGAAATTGAAGTGTGAGTTAGAGAGAGAAGAGAGTGTTTGAAATGAGAGAAAATGGGATAAATGGGGTTGGATTCGCAATCTAAGGGAAAAAGATATGGTGAAAGAGTTGAGAGAGAATGGGGAGTGTATAGGAGAGTATGAGAGAGGAGTGGATGGCAGTATGCTAGAGAGAGTAGGGAAGATGGAGATATGTGAAATAGAGAGGGGCATATGAGAGAGTGAAATAGAGAGGGGCGGATGGGCATGTGTGAGGAAATATGGCAGATAAGCTTAAGTGAGAGAGTAGGGAAGATAAGAGAGTGAGAGAGGGGCATATGGGAGTAAATGAGAGAGAGGCAGATATGATAGGGGAGATGAGAGAAGAGAGAGTTAAGATGGACCCACCTATGGTGTGGATCCGAGCTCTGAGGGAGGTGAGAGATTAGAGGTGAGAAGAGAGTAGGAGAGAGAAAGGAGCAGATCTGCCTATGGTGCTGGTCCATCAACTGGGAGAGAGAGAGAGTAAGAAAGGAAGGGAGAGAGGAGCGAATGAGAGAGAGTGGGAGAGGAGCGGACCTGCCTATGGCGCGGGTCTGTGACATGAGCGAGAGGGAGAAAGAGTAAGGGAAACAAAGAAGAGAAAGGAGGGAAGATAGTGCCGAGCTTGCCCTAGGCGTGGGTTCGTGTACTCGGGCATGAGAAAGAGAGGGAGTGGGAAAATAGAGAGAAGAAGAGAGAGGCTTAGACCCGCCCTGGGTCCGAGCAAAGAAAGATGGGTGAGGAGGGAGGCTCGGACCCACCCTGTGTCGAGTGGAAGAGAGAGAAAGGAAGGGAGAGAAAGAAGAGAGATAAAGAAAGGGAGAAGAAAGAGAAAGAGAGAAAGAAGAGTGATAGAGAGAAAGAAGGGAGGAAAGAGAAGAGAGGAAGAAGAGAGAGAAGGAGAAAAATAAGAAATAGAAGAGAAAAAGAGATAGAGAGAGGAATAGAGAGAGGAGCGAGAATGGGCTTAGAACGGGCTTGAGCTTAGGTACGCTTTCATTGGTCCCTTTGCATGCACATGAGAGAGAGAGGATTAGGCTTGGTGGGTCAAGACTAGAGTCTAATGGTCTAGGTATATGGTTTAGGTAGGTTGGTTTGAGGTGTGATGTATGGGAATTAAGGAGTATAGGGTAGACTAAGGTTCACGAGGGACTATAGTGTATGGTATAGGTTGTATGATGTAGGCTATAGTGTAGGCAAGATAAAGTAGGGTGTAAGGTGTATGGAGTAGGGTTGTGAGTGGGGGGCTCTAAGGTGTATGGAAGCTAGGAGTTCTAGGGAGTATGGGGTTGGCAGTTGGAAATCGTAAGGAAGTTGGAATTTTGGGGTTCTAGGGAGTGTAGGGTTCTAAGGGTATTTTTTCTCTTTAGGAAATGTTTCTCTCTCCTATCATCTTGGTCTTGAAATTGAAAGCAAAATGAAAGAAAGAAGCTAAGAAATCAAGAATCTCACTCCAAAATGTTCAAATATTCAAGAATTTTCAAGATCCTGATTACAAATGACTTGAGTTACTAATATATAGCAACCACTAAACAAGGGTAGAATGCTAAAAAACACTCAAAATTGTCAAAAATACCCATTTTATGAATTAAAATAGTAATCCCATTTTTGGACCGAATGACCAAAATACGACTAAGCACTTTTCGACAAATGACAAAACCATCATCCCATGAAGGGCCTATTGCTATTGCTAGGCTTTGGGAGCTTTTTCGGGCGCTTACGGTGGTAATTTGGGCAATCAATCATCATATGATTGATGCTTGAACTTTTTCACACATTTTGATACCCTTTGATCATCTTGAGACAGATTTTTTAGGAAGACCCAAAATCTAGCCATGTTCCTTAAACTTGTAATTCTTGGATCACCAATACGGCATGATCTATGACGTTCCAAGCCTTCATTTCATTACAAATCGAAGGGGATACTATCACGATTAGTTTGCAATAAATTTCTTCCATTTTAGTCTTCGTTTGAGCATATTCCAATTTTGGGAAGTCGTTGAAAATGGGATTCTTGCTATCGAAAAAGTATACCATTTTCAACCTCAAAATTTGTGTCACCTGGCCTTCGATCATATATAAAAATTATACCAAAATGTAGTCCTTCGAAGCATGGTCGCGACAGACCCATACTTGCAACGATCCGACCACGGGATCTTGAGCTATGGCCTCTCAATGAAGTGAATGGTCTTCTTTATATATATGAATTTTCATGCTTCAAGCCCATCTTGTTTCTAGAAATTCTCTCGTTTCGGGCTACGCCATGACATGTGCCATATGTCGAAACGATCGAGTGGTCGAGATCTAGCTTGTGTCTTAATTTGAGCTTAATTGGACTCAAAATGAGTGAGTTATGAGTATTTTAAAACCAGCCAAAAATGAGAAAATATAGTTTCCATAAATGGAAACTGGTTCACAAAGGTTGCACCACAATAGAGTAAAAATTCACTATTTTATGGTAAATTAGTCACATACTGGTCTCGAAGGGTCCAATTGTGCTGAAATTTGATACCTAGAGGTTTTCAATGATCCGGATCCAATGGTAGTGGTCTAGTACTGTTTTGAACCTGAAAAATAGGGCTATAGTTATAGGGTCTATGTTTAGCATGATAGGAATTGGATTTGAGAACCAAGTTTCATCCTGAGCATATCCAAACTTGTCAGAACGTGACGAAACTTTGTGAGTGTCCTTATGGTATCCAAAACTAACCTTTCATAAAATTTGAGGCCATTCTGACAGTTCTTTAAAAGTCGCCCAATTTTAGACCTATTGCTACAGTGTTCCTGTGGTCTAGTGGCGTCTTGGGCACCGACGAGACCAGGTTACTATTGGATCTCTCTTTATTCGTCCTGGGGATACATGTAAGTAAAGAAATGACGTATAACAACTTACCCTACCGAATGCTACTCTTCGAGAGAAGCGAGAAGTGTAACATTCAGCCTAAAACCTCATCAAAGTTCATCTTTCGAATCTTTATTAAGAAGCGTTTATTTTATCTCTACAATTTTTTCTTCTTGATCATCGGCATCAATATGATCCTTGAGGGGGAGATCATGCCAAGCTTCTTCCCTGAGGCATGACCGAAGTGGTTTTTAGCGATTGGGGCCTTTTAAAGGCTTGATAACCCAATACTGTTAAAATCCATTTTCTGGGGGAGCATGCTGACTGAGTGCCTTGTGAAAGGGCTTACTTTCCCAACTCAACAATACCTCTTAATTAGCCAACTGGTGGGTGCCTTTGGAGCTTGATCCCAATTCCGTAGTATTTTTTTTTCAACAACTGGGGCCTTACTTAAGGACTTCCTTCTCAATATTATTAGAATCCAAATGTGTCTGGCAGTCGGGAGCTTTGCTTGGAGACTTCTTTCCCAATCTCTCTGATTTTCCTTTGAAGGGGTAGTGGGGGGCCTTGATTAAGGGCTTCCTTCCCCTTTTTCACTAAATCCTTGATCTTTTTCTTGGAAGGCTAGTGGCGGGGGGCCTTGCTTAAAGGCTTCCTTCCCCTTTTACAATGAACCTTTGATCGTTTTCTTGAAAGGCCAGTGGCAGGAGCCTTTCTTAAGGTCTTCCTTCCCCTATTACATTGAACCTTTGGTCAGTCTATTTTGCTTTGGATAGAAAATCGAGGAGAGCCCTTAATGGGGCATATAAACTGCTTTACCAGGACTTGGAGTGATGGCATATTGGGGTGTCTCTTTGGGGGCTTACACCCAATATACCGGGCTTAGTCAGGGGCTTTTTGGTATCTTGCAAGTCTAAACCTATCAACAATGGGAGCCTTAGTAAGATGATCTGTTTGGGGGCTTACACCCAATGTACCAAGCTTCGTCATGGGTTTTTTGGTGGCCATCCTGAAAGTCTAAACTTATCGGCGATGGGAGCCTTAATAAGACAGTTACCATCGGAACCAGGGCATTGATCTGAGCTAAGTAATCAAGTGCCTTATAAGAACTTCTATCTCGAACTGTCAACGTGCTCTTCCTATTTTTGGTTGATGTCTTATATTGGAGAATCTCTTAACAAATGGCTATCCTGATTTTCCATCTTGATGATTCTTCAGATCTTCAGGGGCCCTTTAACTAAGCTGCCTTGAGTTGCTGAATTTTTCTTAAGCTCCTTTTGGTCTTGATGGTAAGGCACCCGCGAGGGGTATTGATTCCCAAACCATCAAGCTTTTGCTGTAATTGGTTGAAGCCATCTTGGTCGACTCATACATCAACCTGTTTATTGGTTCAGGCGCCCGTTTGAGTTTTCACCTGAAGTGGATAGAAGTGGCACCGTAGAATGATTTGCACCAACGTCTTCTTTTTATTGAGTCATGGAGCCATTTCGGGTTTTCACCATGCCCTTTTTTTTATATTTTTAGAATACTTTTACTTGTGCCCGTCTTTCATTTTCACTCATGGTGCTCTTTCAGGTTTTCATTATGCCCAATTTTTATTTTTTGGCAATCTTACCCATAACTTCATGGCTATGTCCGCCTAAAGTTCTCACTTTTACTCATGATGATCCTCATCGGATGTTCATCATGCCTGGCTTCTTTCTTTTTTAAAGTTAAACCTTCTCCTTGACGATGCATAGGATAGAGAGGTTATAATTGTACAAAGTTCACTGGGGTAACAAATACAATGGGTGGGGCTTTTATTAGGAAGGTGAACACCACTTGAGATGTTTTGGGTTTCTGCAAGGTGATGAATGATTCACACTTGCTGGGTATGGGGGTTTTAGGTGGTTTAATAGATAATTGATGCAAGAAAACTCCCTACGGATAAAATGTGTTTTTCAAGGTAAAAGAATGATTACCTTCTTGAGGGTTGAAAGGCTCCCTTGGGTGGTGAAGGTGTGGCTTGTTCTTGAGACTGGTCATAGCGTATCTATACCACTGGGGGTAGTGACTCACTGGGGTGATGACCTATCATTGGGGATCATAGATCAATGGAATGATATACCATTGAGATGATGGTCTATTGGAAGTAGTTGTCTACTGGGGATGATAGACCATCAGGGGCTCTTATGACTCTTCGAGCATGGTATTACTCACGGGGTCTCATGAAGGTTCAATGAGTAAGGTAGGTTTGGTATGGCTCCATGGGGATAATGGATTTATGCAATGAAGCCCAAATGAATAGGGGTTGGTATGATGGTTTATGAAATGGATAATTTCTTGGGTAGAGAGGATGATATTTTACCTGACTCTTAGGGATGATGAGTCAAGTTGATAGGGTAGTTGAGACTCCCATGGTTTTTAGAGTCATTAGGGTTTATGGTGTGGTTTATGGTGATGGTCATGGTTTTTGTGTGCCATGCATCAACCAATTGATAATGTTGACCATAATTTTGGAATTTCATGCAAAGGTGCATCTCCAATAGTATTTGAGCATGCTAGGGACGATAATATCCTTGCAAAAACAATGCTCAATATTCCATTGGGGATCAAGCATATCAAGGAGGTGTCCCTACTGGGGATCAGGCTCATTAAGGATAAAAACATCATTAAAGTCTTTTAAAACTCATTAAACTGAACCTAGGGCGGCCATAGTAAGTTAATAGGTTCATAGTTTGATCTGAGAGGGTTTGAAAAGGGGGAGTATTGAGCTCAGAGTTTTTGGGCTTTTGCATGGTTCAAGATTACCCACTAGGGGGTTAGTGTGTAGGTAAAATAAGGAGCATAACTCTTTTGCTCACCTTGTGTCAAATGTGCACAAGTGTGTGTGATAAGCTCATGGTTAAAACATGGGCTCGTGTGAGTTAGTTGATTGATGAGAGAGAAATTCCTGACAAAAGAATGAGGTGAGAGAAGTAATTAACTCGCCTTGGGGCACATGTCCACGTGTTCAAGTGCCTGAGGGAGAGCCGAGATGAAAATAGAATAAGAAAATGACGTACCCGTTGTAGGCGCATGTCCGTGTAATATATAGTGAGTGAGAGAGATGAGTTGAGAATAGATGATGGACCCGCCTATAGCACGAGTCCGTGCATTAAACTGCATGAGAGCAATGAGAGGGAATGGGGATACGGTGACGGACCTGCCTTGAAGCGCTGGTCCATGTGTTTATTGATGAGGAGGAGGCAATGATAAGGGTGACAGTGATGGACCCGCCCTTAGCACAGATCTGTGTGTTTAAGCGGATGGGAGAGAGAGAAAGTAACAGAATGCACAAGAGAGATATGAACTTGCGCCTAGGCACAAGCCTGGGATTTTGACATCAGAGAGAGAGATAAAAAGAGACAAAATACACGCAAGAGAGGCAGACCGGCGCCTAGGCGCAGGTCCGAGATTTTTTGACGCAAAAAGGAGGGAGAGAGAGATTCTGCCCGACTTTTTTAGGGGTGAATTGGGTTTTATCCATTCACCTCTTTTGTCTTTTTAAAGAGAGAAAGTAAGAAAAAAAAAAAAAAACCTTTTTTCTTTGGAGTAAAAGTGACCTTCAAATAGAAGAGGATTTTGGTGAATCAAGGTAACCATCTTTTGCTTTTCTCTTCCTTTCCATGTCCTTGGATGATTCTTTCCTCTTCCATTTCTTCTTATCTCTCCATTGCACAACATGTCTTTGGTTAAATGCTTAAATGCCTCTTTTTAGTGTAACGAAGATAACTTGATCATCTTCCCGGCATTGTTTAGTCATTCTTAGTACATCTCGCATCTTTGTGCATCATTTCAACCTTTCCTAATGCATCTTGCTTCAATCTCGTGCACCATGGACACGTCTTAGGGATCCCAAACCTCTCGGTCATGCTCATTGTGACTTGATACTGTGACCAACTCTTTGATTGTTACAAGAACTTTGACGAGCACCATGAACCCATCGGTTTTGCTCATTGGGACACAAACAACTTCATTGCATCATGGACCATGAACATTTGGAAGAGTCACGATTATCTTTTTGAACCCTCATGTGCATACTTGAACAACACACTTGGTCGTCGCGAACGTCTCCTTGCATCATATAAATGGTAGCTGATAGTCACACAGTTTCTTTTGGATTTCCTTTTGGGCGTTATGATCATTCTTTTGAAGTCCAGTGAATGTATTTGAGCTTCACTAGTGCCCTCGAGCGTCACCACCACACTTATGCATCAAGCACACGAGAATTGCTTTAAGCACTTACGAGCACATTGATCCTTTGCAATCAACGCTTAGGCTATCATGAACCATGCTTTTGAATTATATGGATATTTTCTTTGAGCACTTTGAAGCACGTCTCAAATATTTCTTGAATGTTCTCAAATGTTTCTTGAAATATCCTCCTTGGACAACCCTTCACGTTTTCATATAAACTTTCCCCCTCTTATATGCTTTTATGCATATCTTAGCATCTAAAGCATCTTCGTAGCATCTTCACGCATCCCTTGTATTTCAAGTGTATTTTTTCATCATGATTTAGCATTTTCAGCACCTCCACTATGTAGTTATGTATTTCCAAATTCCCATGAGCACTTCTGAGCACTGTTTATGCATTTTTCGGTGTAGTAAAGAGTAGTCAAGCATAGTTATGCACCATAATGCATCTCTTGAACACTTTCATTCATAGTTATGGATTTTTTGAGTACTCTTGGGTACATCTTTGATAGAAAAGGGAGCTCTTCAAGGTCACTTTTTGTGATGGCTATTTGACGCATGGATTTGTGATTTCTTAGAATCTCCTGGGTGCTTTGGACTAGCCAAACAACTTCTTTGTCCAATCTTTGAATTTGGGGAGATGCTGCCGAAGTTTTGCAAAAATTCTTGATGCTTTCTTTTCTTCCTTCACTCGAAAACCCTTATCATTCCAAACTGTCATCTTAATTAATTGATCACTTCTTTCTTTTGTGCTTCTTCTGCTGTCAATCCTCCTCGTAGGATGAATACTTGTAGTTTAAGTAGGGCTTCAAGCCTCTCGAATGTGGGTAATGGGATGAGCAGTCGGGTTCCTACTGGTGCCATCATCATTTCTGACGATCCTGAGGAACTGGCTTCTTTGGCAGCTCAAGAGGAAGTAGAAGGTGCTTCCTCTCCCATGATGCAAGAGGTATTCACTCGTATTGTTGCTTCTAAATTTAGTCCCCTTGACTAGAGTGTCCAGGGAGGAGGACTTTTTAAACAAGTGCGAACCTTTTTCTGAGCAAGCCAGGGAACTTAGTCATCTCAGTTTTGACATTCGCACCATGAGCAGGGCGAGATCTGCTCAAGTTTACCTATTGACTCTTAGGTCGCATTTCTGCCAATGAGCTGACCATGCTTACATTCTTTTTGAAGAAGATGGTACAGAACCTCATGGATTTTAGCATCTCGGGAGCTGTGTTACTTCAAGGAAAACGAGAAGGCCTTGCTAAGCATGCCAAGGAGGTCTTAGGGGTGGATGATATGGTGTCGCTTGCAGGGACTCCAGCCATCGCACTTTTGCACATGCTTTTTTCTATGCAACCTTCTACGTTGAGCTATGTCGAGGCGACCCTGGAGGAGCTTCGACTGGATTTGCTCCTTCGACAGTTCAGTTGTCCTAGTATTCAAACGTCTCCACTGGAGGCGTTCGATTTCCACTCAGGTTGCATTCTTTGAGAACGAGGGTGACATGGTCACCCTTGAGCGACACATATCTAGGAAGAACGTCTGATAACTCTGGCCTGCAAGGAGATGGAGAACCTATTATCATCGAAGCTTCTGCATAGGGAGCATCCACTCTTGGTTAGGCACCTCAGCCACCTTGGGGTCGCGACATTGTCTGACAAGCTGAGGAAAGTTCAGCGAGATCTTTCCAATCTTAGTTGCAGGGAGGCGTAGTCTTCTGGTAGCTCCATTCGTGTTGTGCAGGCTTCGATCTTTCGATCTGCATTATGGTCATGTGGCCTTGTTTGCTTGTCTTTCTCTTCGTTTGGAGGCTTGCAACTTGTGGTCATCATTTTGCTAATTGTTTATGCCTTTCATTTGCCTTAATTGATGAAAATTTTTATGTCTGTATTTAAGTAGCAACCCTGTAACTTGTAACTTATTTTTTTTCCATGGAATGAACACACTCTTTCTTTCATCTTTGGCTTGTCTGCTTCTCTTTGCTTCATCGTTTGCACCTTTCTTTTATCCCTTGTGATCAACCCTTGTCTCCTATAGAAAGGGGGTAAGAGATGAGCTTGGAGGTCTGCTTTGCTTGACACCATATCTAATCTCCATCATATGCGACTTGAATGCCCTCTCGGGTTTTCATCCAAGTTGTTGGGGTATGTGCCATTTCTGGTTTTCACAAGGACCTCATATACATTATTTAGTGGCGCTTTTGTCTATGGTTTTTTCACCATGTCTGCCATTTTTACATTTTTACTCACGATGTCTTTGCAGGTTTTTATTGTGCTCATTTTTTTATTTTGACATATTTTGCTTGCAATAGTTGATGCTACTATCACACTAGTTATGTTTTTTCCTTTCTTTTTTTTGACCCTTTTACCCATGATGCCCTTGTGGGTTTTCATCATGTCCATATTTTTGAGGAAGCAATTTTAAGGCTATGTTGTCGTGACCATGGGGAGGCATGTTTAAAGTCTTGCCGCCGTGACCATTGATTTGGTGTGTTTTAAGGTCATCCACCAAGACCTAGTGGAGGCAAGTTTAGGGTCGTGCCTTCGAGACCGTAAGATTGGTATGTTTTAAGGTCATCCACCAAGACCTAGTGAAGGAAATTTAAGGTCATACATTCGAGACCATATGTGATGCAGTTTAATGTTATGCCACTCGGACATATGCTATAGTTTAGGGTCATATAGCTTCGACCGATGCCATGCATTTTAAGGTAGTGTTGCTTCAACTGTTACCATGCGGCTTGGACCCTTGTCTATGAATTAATACTTTTTCAAGTATCTCCCATTGATTGGGGGCATAACTTCTTCACTTTCAGCATTAACCAATATATAGGCTATATTAGGAAAGCTTTCTTGACCTCGAATGGATCTTTCCATTTGGTTTGAACTTCCTCTTTGTTCGACCATGAGTAATGATTGGTCTCCTCACTACCAGAATCAATTCTCCTTTCACAAATGACAATATTCTAATGGATTTATCAAAGGCTCGTTGCATACAGTTTCTGTGAATCTCAAGACTTTGTTGTGCTTACAATCTCTTTTCATCGAATGCATCCAACTCTTGACAATGAATAACAGCCTGTTCTTCATCCGTCATACCACAGTGGAGGGCTATTCTGAGTGAAGGTAAATGTATTTCCAAAGGCAACACAACCTCACCCCCATATACTAAAGAATAGGTTGTCGCTTGGGTTGGACCTCGAGCTATCATACGATAGGCCCATAGGACTTTAGTAAACCTTTCATGCTAATCCTTCTTTGTGTCAGAAAGGGAATTTCTTAAAGCATCACGTTTTGTTGAAATCTTTGGCCAGACCAGTAGCTCTTGGATGGTACATAGTCGAATATTTCCACTTAAACCCAAATAGGTTGACCAGACGATCAATATGATGGCTTCGAAATTGAGGATCATTATCTAAAGTGGTTAGGTCAGGCACACTGAATCTATATATAATATGATGGCGCACAAAGTTGGCCACTGTAACTCCTGGGGCTTTCTTGAGAGGGATGGCTTTAACCCACTTGGAGAAGTAATCTGTTGCAGCAAGTATAAAGACATGCCCTAAAGAGGATGGTGGGTCGATAGGACCTATAATATCCATACCCCATTGAGCAAAAGGCCATGATGCTAATGTCGGGTGAAGAGGTTCTGGAGCTTGATGAATGAAGCTCGAATGAAGTTGGCACACTGGGAAGTTTCTTATAAATATGAGTGAATCGATGCTCATATTGGGCCAGTAATAGCCTATCTTGATGATCCTATAGTACAACTTAGGGCAAGACTGATGTATCCTACAAACTCCAACATGAACTTCTTTAAGCACATGGTTAACATCTTTCTAATCAATGCACCTAAGCAGCGTATGATTGTAAGAGATTTGAAACAAGATACTGTCATGACACACATATCGTGTGGCTGACCTTCGTATTTTGTTGCGTTCAATAGGGTTTTCAAGAAGTCGGTCATGCTGAAAATAGTCCTTTATAGGGGTACGTCAGTTCGTTACTGTCTTTGCTTCTGCACATAAAGGATCTTGAGATTCTGAATCTTCTTCTTATTTCTCTTCGATCACAAGAGGTTTCTGAGAACTGCTCGAGGCTTGCATGGTCTTTCTAGTTGCAATCACTACCTTGAATGGTTAAGGAGGGCACTCTTCCAACAATTGCATTTCGTATTTATTGTCAAGCTTTTTAACAAAATTGTCACATCTTCGCTTAGCTACCCATACCAGTGTTGGCTCCGTCAGTGGGATTTAAATTGTCGCCCCGAACTTGGTGAGCATGTCAGCCTGTGCATTAAGCCTTCGTGGTACATGCTCATGGGCAACTTCTTTAAATTCTACCATTAATGGCTTGGCGGTATTGAAGTAAGGTTTGAGGTTATCTTTCCTTACATCATATAGCCCTTTGAGTTGTCCGATTACCAACTCTGAATCTCCATAAATGCTTAAGTATTTCAAGTTCATATGAGAAGCAATCTTCAAGCCTATGATGAGTGCTTGATATTCTGCTTCATTATGGGACTCTATCTCTAGGAGAGAAAATGATAGTGGAACAAGGCCATCACAAGGGGTGGAGAACACCACTTCAGCACCACCTCTTTCGAACTGAAAGGCCCCATCAAAGTTCATCTTCCAATCATATGAAGCTTCAACACGAAATACTTCTTCATCTGCTAATTATTAGATGAGGGAAAATTAACTGGCAGAGGGTGTGCAGCGAAGAAATCTGCAAGAGCTTGACATTTGACAGAGTTTGAGTAGTGACAATTTCACAAGTTGGCCCGACAGACAAGGGCGTGACAAGAGAAACTTAATAGGGTCCGCTCGAGAGATGAGCTGAATCAGATGTGAGAGCAAATAGTGTCTGAGCTTCTGTACTGTAAATATCAGGGCAAACCACATCCTCTTTATGGGAGAGTAGTTCTCTTCAGCTCTTTTCATTCTTCGACTCAAATAGTATAAAGTTATCTCCTTTCCTTCATCATTGTTTTGAGCTACCAAGACACCGAGTGACTCATCTAATGCAGTCACATATAAACTGAGAGGTCTCCCTGGAATAGGTCTAGAGAGAACATGGGGTTACAACAAATAGTTCTAGATGTCTTCAAAAGCTATTTGACATTCCTTGTCCCACTCGAAAGGCATGTCTTTCTTCAATAGACGGGGAAAGTGTTTACACCATCCTGAAAGATTTGAGATGAATCTTCGAATATAAGCAAGAATTCCTTGAAGAGATTTGAGCTCTCGCAGATTCCTTGGAGATGGCATCTCTTGAATAGCTTTAATTTTGGCAGGTTCGATCTCCAGACCTCGATCATTGACAACATATCCTAGGAACTGCCCTGATCACACACCAAAGGCACTCTTCAAGGGATTCATCTTTAGTTTATGAAGACAAAGTCTTTAAATACTTTTTCGAGATTTTGGATATATGATAGCTCCTTTCATTGGAATTTACTACGAGATCATCTACGTAGCATTCCAGTTCTTCATGTAATGTGTCTTCAAAGACAATGGTCATAGCCCTTTGATAGGTGGCTCCAAAATGTTTGAGACCGAAAGGCATCACCGTGTAGCAGAAAACCACCTTTAGGAGTTAGGAAGGCAGTAGACTCTTCATTGCCATCCTTATCTGGTTATACCTCGAATAACCATCTGTGAAGGAGGAGGCTTGGCAATTAAAATTCGAATCAATCAATAATTCAGTGAAGGGTAGTCGGAAGTCATATTTAGGACAAGCCACATTCAAGTCATGGAAGTTAAAACTGACCTTGATCTGTCCATTCTTCTTCTTGATTGACACAACATTATTAGCTAGCCACTTTGGGTATTTGGCTTCTATTATGAAATTTGTTGTCTTAAGTTTGTTAACCTCCGCTTCAATCTGGATTTCCAAATCCTCTCAGAACCTCCTTGAGTTTTGGCTCAACCTACGAACTGCGACCTGAGGGTCAAGACCAAGCATATCTTGATAATGCCAGGCAAAGATATCACGATTGGCTCACCAGAATTCAAAGTACTCCTTCTTCACATCATGAGAATAACAATAGAGATAAAAGTGGGTCTTGGGTTAGCATCATCACCCAAGTTCACCTCTTCTAAGTCATGAGCTGTGGCTTGACCACCATCTCCCAAGACCCCTGGTGCTTCATCTATTTCCTCTTCATCAAGAGGTATAGAATCAAAAGCTTGTTCATCCACTTCAAGCACTTCAACCTCTCGCTCTATAGGCAATGATTATTTGTTTATCTTTTTCACCTCTGTACCCTCAGGTTCTTGATAAATATAGGCAACTTCTACTTCTTCTTGAGACTCCAGGGGAGTGACTTTTTCAATAATAGATTCGAGAGGAGATAGTGACGATTCTTGAGATACCATCACATGAGAGATTTGGTCAGTGAAGAATGGCCATGAAGGTAAACTAGTATGCCTCGGGTAACCAGGTCCCTGTTTTTTAGTGTTTGAGACATTTTGGTCTCGATAATTGCAAAGGGTGCCAACATCCCTTTACCTTCATTCAGCCCCTGATTCCTTGACGGTTCATAGTCCATTTTGGCATCACTGCAGCATCCATAGAGGAGTGACCCTGGGAATTCTCCTACATACCTGTGCCCCAAGTTTCTGGGGTGAAACCAGGTGGAGGAACGGAAAAAGGTTTTGGAGGTGCCACTTCCTTCACCTTAGCTTTCCCCTTTCTTATAACTTCAACTTGATTGAGTAAATCCTGCACTTGCTTTTTTCAATTCAGCAATAGTTGTTTGTCTTCGAACTTCATATTGCTGTTCAGGAGTGCTGATGAAGTCATTGGGAAGGGGATATGAAATACTTGCCACATTTTGATGAGTAACTTGGGTTTCCATGACAGGGGTTGGAAAGCGCAAGACCTTTTGAGAGTCATGCATGTAGCTGGTTTGATATGTGAGGTCAGTACCATCCTCCTGCCTTTTGAGAATTGGGAAATGCATGACCTCTGGGATTTGCAGAACTTTAGGGAAATCTTGCTAGTATGAGGCCGAAGAAGTGAGGTAAGCATTATCCTCCTCCCTTTTACGAACTGGGATATGCAAGACCTCGGGTATCTACAAGCCTTTGTGTCACGACCCCGCCTCAAGCCCGATTGATGCTCACCCAAGGCCGAGTGAGGAGTCATGAAAATTATGGTATCAGAGTGACCAGGTTAGGATTCTTAGCTTAGGGTTAGAAGGGCCCTTAGGTTGTATAGGAATATGCTGGTAACTAGTTTCTGAGTGTTCCTATTTCAGATCAAGATGTCGAGGGCTCGTGCCAGCAATTCTAACACGAGTAATGGTACACCAAGGGTTTTGGAGAATTCTTTAGGACACTCGGGGCCATAACTCAAGTCATTAATGATTGTATGCCAGCCTCGGCTGCCCCTAACCCAGACCATGTAGACGGTGGGTTAATTGAAAGATTCAAGAGACTTGCACCACCAACATATTCGGGGCATGGTGGAGTAGAAAAGACTAATAGATGAAGATCGAGAAGGACTGTGTGAAGCACCAGCTAAGGAAGGAAAGGAGAGTAAGGTCCCCACCATCTGACAGGTTTAGGAGGTAGGCTCGGCCACTGCCTAAGAGAGACTTTAGGGGAAAGAGTAAGCAGGGAAAAGTGAAGATGCAGAAGACTTTCTCGGGCGATGTTAGGGAGAACCAGCGCCCGGCATTCTCGTACATTGGGAAGAGTAACTACTTTATAGCTGAGTGTTACAAGAAGACGAGAGCGTATTTCAGATGTGGAAACATGACCACTTGATCAAGCAATGCCTTATGATAAAGACGGAGATCAGATTGAAGGCTCAGGGTCGAGTGTTTGCACTCACAAAGTAGCACGCTAATGCTTCTACCTCAGTGATCTGAGGTATACTCTATGTTTGTGGTAGAGACGTTAAGATTTTGATAGACCCTGATTTTTCTCGTTCTTTTGCGGCATCTCATTTTGCATGTCATCTAACCGTTGAACCTTCACCCCTTGACTATACTTTAGAGGTGTGCACACCCATGGGGACTCTTTGGTGACTGATACGGCGTACATACAGTGTGGGGTATTGCTTGAGGGGTGTGTCCTGTTTATATACTTGATACTATTAGATATCTAGGACTTTGATGTTATTTTGGGCATGGAATAGTTGTCCACACACCATGCTACTATTGACTGTTATGATAAGAGTGTGACCTTTAGACCCCCTACTTAGCCTGAGCTACACTTTCTTGGTATCAAGGATGTTTCCCTTATACACTTTATTTCAGCTCTTCGGGCTCATTGTCTTCTGGCTAAAAGATGCGCTGGGTGCTTAGCCTATGTGGCAGAAAATCAGAACGTGCAGTCTAAGCTAGAGAACATCCTTGTAGTGAGGGAGTACCCCGAGTTTTTTCCTGAGGAGTCGTCCTCTTTACCCTCAGTAAGGGAGGTAGGGTTTGAGATAGACTTGGCCCCTGACACTGCTCCCATCTCTAAATCCCCATACTAGATGGCCCAGCATAATTGAAGGAGCTGAAACTGCAATTGCGGGAACTGTTGAAGAAGGGGATCATTCGACCCCGTGTGTCTCCTTGGGGTGCACCGATCCTTTTTATGAAGAAGAAGGATGGGTCCATGAGGCTTTGAATTGATTATAGGAAGTTGAATCAAGTGACGGTGAAAAAAAAGTACCCTCTTCCTAGGATTGATGACCTCTTTGACCAGCTTCAAGGGGATCAAGTGTTCTCTAAGATTGGCCTCCGAACAAGTTATCATCAATTGCGTGTCAAGGAGGGAGATGTTCCCAAGACAGCATTTAGAACCCGATATGGTCACTATGAGTTTCTGGTGATGCCGTTCGAGTTGACCAATGCCCCGCTATTTTCATGGACTTGATGGATAAGGTATTTAGACCCTCTTGGATAGATTTGTGGTGGTCTACATTAACGATATTTTGGTTCAAAGAGTCAATAGGAGCATACTCAGCACCTGAGAGTAGTGCTTTAGACTTTGAGGTCAGTAAAGCTGTATGCCAAGTTGAGCAAGTGTGAGTTCTGGCGTTTTAGTGTGGCCTTTCTTGGAAATATTGTTTCTAAAGATAGAATCGTCCCCTTTTAAGATTGAGGTTGTGACCAAGTGGGGAAGACTGACAAATGTTACAAAGATCTGTAGTTTTCTCAGGTTAGCTGGATATTACAGGAGCTTTGTAGAAGGATTTTCGAAGATAGTGCTCCCTTTGACTCGACTGACCCAGAAGAATGTGAAGTTTGTATGGTCAGATGTCCTTGTGAAGAGCTTCCAAGAGCTAAAAAAGAGGCTGACCATGGCTCCGATACTAACCATATGTGAAGGAAATGAGGACTTTGCAGTTTGCACTGATGGCTCTCACAAAGGGCTCAGAAGTGTACTTATGCAGCGAGGGAAGGTAATTGCCTATGCCTCCAAACATTTGACGTGATGATGGACCATAAGAGCCTCAAGTACTTGTTCTCCCAGAAGGAATTGAACATGAGCCAAACGAGATAGATGGAATTATTGAACGATTACAATTGTAGCATCCAATATCACCTGAGTAAGATTAATGTGGCAGCAGACACCTTGAGTAGGGGGCCCGTGGCATCGGTGGCTCAACTAATGATCCGAGAGATGGAGTTGTTAGAAGATATAGTGGGTTAGCACATGGATCCATCCTTTGGTAGTATGGAAGGTATGATTACTTACATAAGGGTGGAATCTCAACTAGTTCAACAAGTTCGGCAAGCACAAAAGAGGGACCCTCTAATCATGAAGATTGTAAAAGAGGTGAAGCGGGGAAAGAGAGACGAATTCTCTATGAGCAGTGATGACTTGTTGAGATTCAGAGGTCGGGTGTGCCTAACATGCCAGCAAGTGAAGATGAGCATCAGAAGCCCGCTGGGTTGTTACAGCCCCTACTCATGTCGGAGTGGAAATGTGAGTACATTTTTAT
Source organism: Amborella trichopoda (assembly GCF_054954075.1). NCBI lineage: Eukaryota > Viridiplantae > Streptophyta > Magnoliopsida > Amborellales > Amborellaceae > Amborella > Amborella trichopoda. Next base: position 31,519,414 of record NC_142339.1, read on the forward strand.
GGATTTTGTCACCAACTTACCTAGAACTAGTTCACAACATAACAACATTTGGGTCATTGTGGACTGGCTGACTAAAGCTGCCAACTTCTTGTCGATCCATACGACCTACAATTTGGGCCAACTAGCCCAGTTGTGCATCAAGGAGATAGTGATGTTGCATTGAATTCCGATTAATATTGTGTTTGACATGGACACTCGGCATACCTCTAGATTTTTGGCTAGTCTACAGTCAGTTCTAGGGATGAGACTCACCTTTAGCACTGCCTTTCACCCCCAAACTGATGGGCAATCAGAGAGGACTATCAAGACCTTGGAAGATTTGCTAAGGGCTTGTGTTACTAACTTTATGGGAAGTTGGGATGACCATTTACCCCTGATTGAGGTTGCCTATAATAACAACTTCCAAGCTCATAGTAAGATGACACCTTACGAAGCTTGTATGGAAGAAAATATAGGTCACCCATTTGTTGGGACGAGATTAGTGAAAGAAGGATTTTGGGGCGAGAGATCATCCAAGTGACCTTAGATAAGATAACATTGATTCGAGAGAGGCTCAGGACAGCTCAGAGTCGGTAGAAGAGTTATGTCGATAGCCGAAGGAGAGACATTGAGTTCGAGGTGGTAGATCGGGTCTTCCTAAAGGTGTCACCAACAAAGGACATCATGAGGTTCGACAAGAAAGGAGAGTTGAGCCTGCACTACATCATACCCTTTGAGATCTTGGAGAGGGTCGGACGTGTGGCATATCGACTTGCTTTACCGCCCGAGTTGGAAAATATCCATAATGTCTTCCATGTATCATTATTGCAAAAGTATCTGCTCGACCCATCCCATGTCCTGAGATATGAACCTTTACCAATCAGAGAGGACCTAACCTTCATTGAGCGACAAGTTTTGATACTTAATAAGAGGGCGCAGGTGTTGTGCAACAAAGAGATTCCTCTAATCTGTGTATTGTGGAAGTACCAGTCAAGGGAGAAGTTGACCTAAGAATGGGAAGATGAGATTCGAGTGAAGTACCCCCAGTTGTTCGATGATCAGGTATGTGATTTAGAGGACTAAATCTCTTTTAAGGGGGGGATGATGTAACGATTGAGATTTTTTATCGTGCTTTATTATGTATATTGTCCTCATGTTTTTCGTACAAATTAAATCTCGATTTCGGTCATTGCTGCACTCTGTAGGGGCTTGGAAATGTTGGCAGGTGTAGAACTCGTTGTTTTGGAACCACTTAGGGTCTTTATCATAGAGGAGACCTCAAACTCTTTAGTGGTACGTCGCACGCTTAATTTTGAGCTACCATTAGAAAGTTATGGTTTGTGCAGTCCGACCGGCCCACCGGTCCTACAGACGGAAAATTTGGACCCTCACATCGTGTGGGTACGCATCCCTAGGCATGGGGAACACATTCCAATGCTTATGATTAGTGAATAAATAGCCATGCACCATCATTACACTCATGCACACACACACCCATGCACCATCATTACACTCATGCACACACACACCCACACACCATCATTACACTCGTTCACACACACACCCATGCACCATCATTACACTCATTCACACACACACCCATGCACCATCATTACACTCATGCACACAAGCACCCATGCACCATCATTACACATATACACACACACACACACATGCTTAATGATGATGAGTGCTAGTGGCACCCACACACCCGCAAGCACCATGATGTTCATATGCATACATAACCATGGTCACATGCATACGTATATAACGAAATCTCTACACTATGAGCATGTGCTCCATGTGGCACCCTCAAACCCATTTCATGCATATTCACATGAACCCTCATACATCCATGCTATGGACACATGCATGCACATGAACAACACCCCATATGCACGATTGACGTGTGCTAAATTTTCCGTTAAAAATGGGTATGATCATCCTAACCCCTTCATTTAGTCTTATCTCTCTTTTAATCAATCTTACCCTCACCCTTGAGCATTGGCGAACTCATTCTCTCCCCTTCCGTGCACTAGGTGATCACCCCCTTCCGTGTCTTGGGATCCCCCTCTCACCCCCTTGGCTTGCTTCTCCTCTTCCTTGGATGGTATTCTCGTGTGGCGGTGTTCAGTGGCTTCTTCCTAAGTAAGTAGAAATATCGACCTTAATTTGATGATTGATAGTGTTAAAAACATCACAATCTTTACTGAGAATTTCCAAAATTCTTTAGTATTTGGAATGAATTATTAGAGCGTTTTTTACCTTGTATAAAAGTATGATGGACCTTAGAATTGAATTCTAAGGATTTTTTTTGGATTGAATTCTAAGGATTTTACATGTTTTTCCATGGTGCTTTTGATTAATGAAAAACGAGATGAAACCACTTTGTAATGTCAGAGAAATGAGTCTAATTTAAACTTGGTTTTGGCCTCATGATAAAATTCCCTATAGTTTGAATGTTATAATTGTTTTTCTAATAGAGTGTCGATCTATATTTTCTGCTGCATAAAATAGAAGTTACCCCTGAAGAATCAGGCAGTTTGACCAATTTGGGCATTTTATTTGGCAACACTTTCTAAATGAAAGATGAGAATTTCTGGGTCTAGCTTATCTAAAAATAGGTCCCATGACCTAATGTTGTGTATTTTTGAAGTTAAGTTGATTTTGTAGGCAAAGGTCACCCTGGAAAACCATAAAAATAGTGCTTTCGAACCCTAAACTTGTACCGTCTAGGGCGAAACCCCTCGGACTTGATCCGTTAACTTGTATTGTTGAGTGGTGGCCATTAATTTCTTTGTCTACCCTGATCACTTACTCAGTCATGAGTGTAATTTGAGAACTTGAGGACACGCGTTCTGTTATGAGACAAGTTCATGATTGTTACTCCACTGCTTGCTATGCAATCTGTTTCTTGTTATATTACATCGATATGTAGCATGCTATTGACATGATAACGTCTCTTGAATTGATAAATATGATAAAATGATATAGTGATATCTATTACATTGATATGTAGCATGCTATTGACATGATAATGTCTTTTGAATTGATAAGCATAATAAATGACATAGTGATGTCTATTACATTGATATGTAGCATGCTATTGACATGATAATGTATCTTGAATTGATAAGCATGATAATATGACATAGTGATGTCTCTTGTAATTATATGTATAACATGCTCCTGACATGTTCGTGTTTCTTGTGATTATATGTATATCATGCTTTGGACATGTTGATGTTTCTGGTGATTATATATGACATGCTTATGATAAGATATGTGTGCTTGGAGACATGCTTCTATTATATGATCTATGCATGGTAACATTCTTCTGATAAGATATGTGTGCATGTAGACATGCTTCTATTATATGATCTATACATGGTAACATGCTTCTGATAAGATATATGTGCATGGAGACATGCTTTTGTTATATAATCTATGCATGGTCACATGCTTCTGATAAGATATGTGGGCATCGAGACATGCTTCTGTTATATGTTCGATGCATGGTAACATGCTTCTGATAAGATATGTATGCATGAAAACATGCTACTGTTACGATTTGATGAGATATTTGTGCTGGTAGCTCTGATGTTTCCCTGTAATGCCAGACAAAGACATCTCCATGTGCTCGCAAGCAGGCAATAAAGTTCTCCTTCTCTTATGATGACATATTTGCAAAGATGAAAGTGGGTTTGGGATCAACCTCATCCCCTAGATTTATCTCTTCGAGTTCATCAGTTGTGGCTTGGTCACCTTCTTCCCATTCTTCCGGGGCCTCTTGCAACTCCTCAACATTGGCTTCAAAGATCTTCTCATTAACCTTAAGTGTAGAGACCCATGATCCTAATATCTCTGTTTCGAATAGAGGTCTAGGGTAGGTCATGATTTTTGCGCCTTTCTCGCACTGAGGAATAGAAGGGTCAGCGTCAAACATGGATAGCACATTAGGCTGCAGGAGTTTGATTTGAAAGTTACAAGGAGGTTGAGATTCAACGATTGTGGGGCTAGAGGAACCCTCATATGAATCGCTCGGTCTTGTATGGGTGTCTGCAGTGTTTGCCCTATGCTAGCTGATGCTTCATATACATGTATGTGGCAAGCTTCTTGAGAATAGAAGCTCTGCCTTCTAGATTCTCTCAGCCTCTGCTCAAAGTTGGGCTCAGTAGGCCACTGGGGTTTCTTTGATTTTGACTTATTGTGCTTCTTTAAAGAAGATGACTTTGCTTTAGCTCAAGCAGCTAGGGCATCAGCAACTGTTAAGAATCCTACTGTCTGATCTAGCTTTTTCTTCAACCGCCTCCCATGCATCCTGCTTATATTGGTTCCTTTAAGTTCTCTGTCAAGAGCCTCAAAGTCTGGACATTTCAAGGTTGTATCTACAGGAGACATAAAAGAAGAAGAATGAGAAGAAGAATGAGAAGAAGAAGGAGAAGAAGGAGAAGGGTTAGTAGGTGAGGGACTTTTAAGGTCGTTCCCTTCATCAGACTGATCTGGGCAGCTTTTTACATCATCACCAGAGTTGGATGTGTGCAGGGAGTCTCTTAGGTCTTTCTCCTGCTTAGACCATTGGGGAGTTCTTTTAATGTCGTCTCCCCCATTGGACGTATTATGAGAAGAAGATGGCTCAGGGACATACTCATGACGAGGTGAGGAAGGAAGGATGATCACGTCGGGGATGAAGTTCAGCAATGCTGGAAATGAGGGAAGAGGCCTGAGAAATTCCTGCTCAACTGGAGGTTGAGCAGTCTTGTTACTCCGGCGAGCAGCCCTTAGTGTATGCTTCTTTCTATTTTTCATTGGCAGCAGTTGATTCGTCTTGCTAGGTTTATGAATTACCCTAGCTTGATGAACTACTTTTGGCCTTAAGGACTTGAGTCTGCTCCACCCATGATGTACTATCCATGGTTGAAAGGATCTGAGACATCTTTACCTAGGACTTGTGTGAGGAGGTCCTCTCGTAACGGTGGAGCATTGGTTTGGGGACCTCTCTCTGAAACGTTTTAAGACTCTCGACATCCTTGTATTTTCTTTGTGATTATATCATGAAAACTGAAGCATTCGCTCAGGTCGTGACCCCATATCTGATGGTACGGGAACCAATGGTTCTCAGTTCCCTAAGCGAGGCATCGAGACTGCCTTGCCGATTTTGGTGTGATGAGGCCTTCTTAAAGCATCATAACGAACAAGGCGTGAAGGATATCAGGTGCTTCGTCTTCCTCTTGGATTGCCACTACGTGGGAGGCCTCTACTGCCTCGAGTGCCTTCTTTAGCTCTTTAAGATTTATAACCCTTCTGAATTAGGGCTTTGATAATGTATTTTAACGTATAACAGTCCTCTGTGGGGTAAGCACGGTGATTTGCATGGGAATCGAGTCCGACTTGATTAGGGAACTTGATCTCTGGGAGCTCGATCATGTTCTATTCCAGTAATAATCGGAGTAGCACAAGGACCCATTCTTATTCAAAGGCGTAGACTTTGTTCCTATGCGTGGTCCAATAATCATCTCGATTAAGGTCCGCAGGTGGAGGTACTCAGTTGTACGAATGTTATTGCTTGCCTGCCTGAGGCACTGTCTTTGTTGTGCTTACCCCTTTGGATAGTTCCAAAGTCCGAGAGGGAGCCTTCTTTGGGTCGCTTACGGTGATGGCCACACTGATCACTCCTTTCTATTGGTTGCCCCGGGTATTGGCTCGAGAGCTACCTTTGCCACGATTGTTTCCTAAACCTGCATACTGTTGTCGTGACCTGCCATGGTGGCGTGACAGGCTTTCTATACGAATCGATTTAGAGATCATGTAACAATCCTAAAATTAAAAAAAAAAAAAAAAAAAAAAAGAAAAAAAAGGAGAAAATATGCTTATAAATAGGTGATGTTTTGTTTGAGTATGATGGTCCTTGGGGACCATCACTGCTTTCAAAAACTTTTGCTTTGGATTAATTTTGCTTTGCCTTTACCTTTGCTTGTTTTGCTTGCCTGCTTTTGCCTCCTGCTGCTTGCAGCTGGCAACGTCCTTTAGCGGACGTGGTTTTCGTACGATAAAAGTCTGCTTTTAACCCGACACCTCAGGTATGAGGTAGAGCGTAAGAAAATAATATAATAATACGTTATAAGAATTTAAATAGGGGATGTGAGCACTCCCACCCTAAAACAAAATTTTGAGATCTCTCTCTCTGGTCGAAACACAGTGAACTTCTCTCTCGAACCGAAATTTTTTAATCGGAAGCTCCCTCTCAAATAATTGTGGGTAAGTGACATCGTCTTTCTGGAAAATAGTCTATTTTTAATAAATAGTGATATTTCCGTCTAGGATCTTTATTTTATCAGTTTTGTGTGTAAGTGACCTCATTGTCTCGAAAAATAATCCATTCTTTTTAAAAATAAAATGAAATAATTATTTCTGCTTATTATCATGAATTTTAAGCGCGATAAAATTTATGCGCACGTGACCTCATTATCTTGAAAAATAATCTTTTTAATAAAAATTGTGATATTTTATCTATGTTAGAAATTTTAAATGCTGTAAATTAGAAAAATAAATTAATTTATTTTTCTTGTCTATTGTTAAAAATAAATGTGATATTTTTGCTTTTAGTAAAATTGTGATATTTCTTTCTACTGTTTTGAATATTTAGACATTGTAAAATTCATGTGCAAATGACTGCCTTATTATTTAAAAAAATTGACATTTTTGCAATTGATTATAGTATTGTCGTGAAATGTTTATTTGTGAATTGATATTCCACAAATTGTGATAATTCCGTATTCTTGAATTTTTATAAGAGTTTTTTTTTTTATATACATATTAAATTGGCAATTATGCTAGAATGCCTTTACAAACTGCTACCTTTCTAAATTTGAGCCCAAAATATTTGATTGGTTATTTTTGAAATATTATAGAGAGTGACTGTTATTAATGGTTTAAGTGAAATTCATATTAATGGTTTCAGTGATATGTTGAGTACATGATATTGCTGCTTTTGAATGTTTAAAGAGATTTAGAAATAATTTAAGTATGCAAGTGGACTCATCCGGTTCGCCGGTGAGGTATAAGTGGACCTATCTGGGACGCCGGTAGGGATTAAGTGGACTCATCCAGTACGCCGGTGAGGTATAAGTGGACCTGCAGGGATTAAGTGGACCTATCTAGGAGGCCGATAGGGATTAAGTGGACCCATCAAGACGCTGATGGGGTATATAGGTGACCTACTTGGGACGCCAGTAGGGTATTTTGTGAAATCCTTTGAATTATGCACTACCGTTAAAATGTTATATGCCTTTCAATTATTCGGATTATACTTAATTATGCATTTATTGAAAGTGAAACTGTTGATGCATTTTTGTTAATTGATCTCATTATGAAAAATATTAATATCTTTCAATCATGATTATTTTTAGGATTATGATGATCACTTACTGAGTAGCCAAACTCATCAAACTATGGTAAACATTTTTTCAGGATAATAACGGATTCATTTTGAGTGCTAGTCAAGATCAAACTTGGAAGATACTGTTGTGGTGCTAGCTTTCTTTATTTACTATGTAAGACCTCGCCACTGTAAATTTGTCCTATCAATAGATGTATATATGTTTTGTCCGTCACATCTCAGGAATAATAGTATTGTAAATTCTTGGGGTGTGACAATTATGGTATCAGAGCAATAGGTTTAAGATCCTTAGGAAATTTAAAAAGAATATACTTAAAAATCACATTTATTGTGTGTACAGACCGGGATAAAGTCAAGATCCAGAATAACTGAAGCCAATATGGAAGGAATTCACAAAGCCTTGGAAAATATGGTTGCTTTAATGCAACATCATATGGAAAACAACAATCCACCCAGGCAGTCAGTTACAGGAAATGGTGAGAGCAATATCGAACAATTTAAGAAATTAAACCCACCTTCTTTTAAGAGTGCTGTAAACCCACTGGAAGCCGAGGGATGGATTATGCAACTGGAAAAAATATTCGAGGTTATAGAATGTCCTGATGATAGGAAGGTGGCCTTGGCAGTTTTTATGTTAGAAGGTGAGGCACAACACTGGTGGCGAATGGCAAAAGGAATATTGGTCAAAGAAAATAAAACCTTGACTTGGGAAGTATTTCTAGAGGCATTTAATGAAAAATATTTCCCAGATTTTATTCGAGACCAAAAAGAAATGGAATTTCTAGAATTAATCCAAGGAAATAAGACAGTAGCACAGTACGAGGCCAAGTTTACTGAATTGGCCAGGTTTGCACCACATATGATTAATAATGAGGCAAGAAAGGTGAAGAAATTTGAAAGGGGTCTCAGGCCAGCTATTAGAAGCAGAATATCAGTCTTGAAATTAAGAACTTATGCTGAAATAGTGGATCGTGCCCAAATTGTCGAAAAAGATTTTGAAGATTACCAAAAGACGAAAAATCAGAACAGTCATGTTAGACCTACATCATCTAATCGACAATAGTTTGAAAGGCCAAACAAGAAGCCAAGGCCCTCGCCATTTCAAAACCCAATAGAACCATGTAGAAAATGTGGGAAAAATCATGGATCAAGCCCTTGTTATTGGAATACCGGAGCCTGTTTTAAATGTGGAAAATTGGGACACCAGATTAAACAATGTCCTAGCTTACAGACACAACAGCTTCCAAAGCAGGGAGAGATAGCTCCGAAGCCTCAGATGAAGGGAAGAGTATTTGTGATTACCGAGCAAGACGCTCAGGCCTCAAAATCAGTGATCCAAGGTACTCTTACTATCTTCCAAAAAGTAGCTCATGTTTTGATTGATCCTGGATCTACTCATTCATTTGTGTCACAACACTTCGCATGCCACTTAAAGGTAGAACCAGAACAATTAGAATACATTCTAGAGGTAGCCACACCGATGGGAGATTCAATTAACACCAATATAATGTACAAATCATGTGTAATAAAGATAGAAGAAAAGGAACTGTTGGTTGATTTAATACTCCTGGAAATTCAAGATTTTGATGTAATCTTAGGCATGGATTGGCTCTCTGCATACCATGCAAGTATTGATTGTTATAAGAAAATTGTTACCTTTAGTATTCCGAATCAACCAGTATTTTACTTCAATGGTGTCAAAGAAGACTCCCCATCATATTTAATCTCTTGTATTCGAGCTAATCGCCTCCTTCGAAAAGGGTGTCAAGGCTTTCTTGCCTATATCAAAGAAGATAGGAAGGAAGAAATAAATTTGGATACCACTCCGGTTATCCGAGAATTTCCCTACGTTTTTCTTGAAGAATTGCCAGGATTACCGCCTGATAGGGAAATTGAATTCTCCATTGAATTATTGCCAGGGGTAGCACCAATTTCTAAGGCACCTTACAGAATGGCTTCTGCAGAACTTAAAGAACTGAAACAACAATTGGAAGAATTATTAGATAAAGGTTTTATCAGGCCCAGTGTGTCACCTTGGGGTGCTCCAGTACTGTTTGTCAAAAAGAGAGATGGGACTATGAGATTGTGTATTGATTATAGACATTTGAACCAAGTGACAGTGAAAAATAAGTATCCAATTCATGATTTGGAGCTAGCCGCAATAGTATTCGCTTTAAAAATATGGAGGCATTATTTATATGGTGAGCAATTCGTAATATACACGGATCATAAGAGTTTGAAATACCTTTTCTCTCAGAAAGATTTAAATATGCGGCAGATAAGATGGATGGATTTCTTAAAAGATTATGATTGTACAATCCATTATCATTCAGGAAAAGCTAACGTTGTGGCCGACGCTCTAAGTAGAAAATCTACGGGAGTCTTAGCTCATCTAATGATCCAAGAAATGCGATTGTTAGAGGAAATAGTGGATTGGCATCCAACTCCGTCCATTAATGGTGTGGTAAGTATGATTGCCAATATTAAGGCAGAACCCCAATTAATCCAACAGATTCGATTGGCGCAAAAGAAAGAACCTCAGCTTATAACAATTATAGAAGAGGTGAAGCAAGGAAAGAGAGATGAATTCTCTATATGTAGTGAGGATTTGCTAAGATTCAAAAGTCGGGTTTGTGTCCCGAATGATGAGAGTGTAAAGAAAGTTATCTTAGAAGAAGCACATCATTCTCGTTATATGATACATCCCGGAAGTATTAAAATGTATCAGGACCTGAAGAAAACCTTTTGGTGGAATAATATGAAAAAAAAGGTAGCATTATTTGTGTCTAAATGCCTAACATGCCAGCAAGTAAAAGCTGAACATCAAAGGCCCGCTGGGTTGTTGCAGCCTTTACCGGTGCCAGAATGGAAGTGGGAGCACATCTCTATGGATTTTGTCTCTGGCTTGCCTAGAACAATTTCAGGACATGATAGCATTTGGGTCATTGTGGACCGGTTAACCAAAGCTGCCCACTTTCTACCGATTCGCACGACGAACACTTTGGATCGACTGGCTCAGTTGTACATTAAGGAAATAGTGCGGTTGCATGGAGCTCCTGTCAGTATTGTATCGGACAGGGATACTCGGTTTACTTCTAAATTCTGGGCTAGACTAGAGTCAGCCATGGGGACGAGACTCACCTTTAGTACTGCCTTTCACCCCCAAACTAATGGACAATCGGAGAGGACCATCCAAATCTTGGAAGATATTCTGAGGGCCTATGTTATTGACCTTACAGGAAGCTGGGATGACCATTTACCCCTGATTGAGTTTGCTTATAATAATAGCTTCCAAGCCAGTATTCAAATGGCACCATATGAAGCCCTGTATGGAAGAAAATGCAGGTCACCCATATGTTGGGACGAGGTTGGTGAAAGAAAGCTTTTGGGGCCAGAAATTGTCCAGATAATCACAGATAAAATAGCATTAATTCGTGAAAGGCTCAGGACTGCTCAGTGTCGGCAAAAGAGTTATGCCGATAACCGAAGGAGAGATCATGAATTTGAGGAAGGTGATCGAGTTTTCCTAAAAATCTCACCAATAAAGGGCATTATGAGATTCGGCAAGAAAGGAAAGTTGAGCCCACGTTACATCGGACCATTTGAAATCCTGGAAAGAATCGGAGGTGTCGCTTATAGACTTGCCTTACCACCCGAATTGGCAAATGTCCATCATGTCTTTCATGTATCTTCACTACGAAAATATCAGCCCGACCCGTCCCATATCTTAAAATATGAACCTTTACCGATCAGGAAGGACCTATCCTTCATTGAGCAGCCAATTTTGATACTGGATAGAAGGGAGCAAGTGTTGCGTAACAAGGAGATTCCTTTAGTCCGTGTATTATGGCAGTACCATTCAAGAGAAGAGTCGACTTGGGAACGAGAAGACGAAATCAGAGAAACATACCCCTTTCTTTTTCAGTAATCAGGTACACAAATTTAGAGGACTAAATTTCTTTAAGGGGGGAAGAATGTAACAATCCTAAAATTAAAAAAAAAAAAAAAAAAAAAAAAAAAGGAGAAAATATGCTTAGAAATAGGTGATGTTCTGTTTGAGTATGATGGTCCTTGGGGACCATCACTGTTTTCAAAAACTTTTTCTTTGGATTAACTTTTGCTTTGCCTTTACCTTTGCCTGTTTTGCTTGCCTGCTTTTGCCTCCGGCTGCTTGCAGCTGGCAACGTCCTTTAGCGGACGTGGTTTTCGTACGATAAAAGTCTGCTTTTAACGCGACACCTCAGGTATGAGGTAGAGCATCAGAAAATAATATAATAATACGTTATAAGAATTTAAATAGGGGATGTGAGCACTCCCACCCTAAAACAAAATTTTGAGATCTCTCTCTCTGTTCGAAACACAGTGAACTTCTCTCTTGAACCGAAATTTTTTTATCGGAAGCTCCCTCTCAAATAATTGTGGGTAAGTGACATCGTCTTTCTGAAAAATAGTCTATTTTTAATAAATAGTGATATTTCCTTCTAGGATCTTTATTTTATCAGTTTTGTGTGTAAGTGACCTCATTGTCTCGAAAAATAATCCATTCTTTTTAAAAATAAAATGAAATAATTATTTCTGCTTATTATCATGAATTTTAGGCACGATAAATTTTATGCGCACGTGACCTCATTATCTTGAAAAATAATCTTTTTAATAAAAATTGTGATATTTTATCTATGTTAAAAATTTTGAATGCTGTAAATTAGACAATTAAATTTATTTATTTTTCTTGTCTATTGTTAGAAATAAATGTGATATTTCTGCTTTTAGTAAAATTGTGATATTTCTTTCTACTGTTTTGAATATTTAGACATTGTAAAATTCATGTGCAAATGACAGCCTTATTATTTAAAAAAATTGACATTTTTGCAATTGATTATAGTATTGTCGTGAAATGTTTATTTGTGAATTGATATTCCACAAATTGTGATAATTCCGTATTCTTGAATTTTTATAAGAGTTTTTTTTTTTATATACATATTAAATTGGCAATTATGCTAGAATGCCTTTACAAACTGCTACCTTTCTAAATTTGAGCCCAAAATATTTGATTGGTTATTTTTGAAATATTATAGAGAGTGACTGTTATTAATGGTTTAAGTGAAATTCATATTAATGGTTGCAGTGATATGTTGAGTACATGATATTGCTGCTTTCGAATGTTTAAAGAGATTTAGAAATAATTTAAGTATGCAAGTGGACTCATCCGGTTCGCCGGTGAGGTATAAGTGGACCTATCTGGGACGTCGGTAGGGATTAAGTGGACTCATCCGGTACGCCGGTGAGGTATAAGTGGACCTGCAGGGATTAAGTGGACCTATCTTGGACGCCGATAGGGATTAAGTGGACCCCTCAGGACGCTGATGGGGTATATAGGTGACCTACTTGGGACGCCAGTAGGGTATTTTGTGAAATCCTTTGAATTATGCACTACCGTTAAAATGTTATATGCATTTCAATTATTCGGATTATACTTAATTATGCATTTATTGAAAGTGAAACTGTTGATGCATTTCTGTTAATAGATCTCATTTTGGAAAATATTGATATCTTTCAATCATGATTATTTTTAGGATTATGATGATCACTTACTTTGTAGCCAAACTCATCAAACTATGGTAAACATTTTTTCAGGATAACTACGGATTCATTTTGAGTGCTAGTCAAGATCAACCTTGGAAGATACTGTTGTGGTGCTAGCTTTCTTTATTTACTATGTAAGACCTCGCCACTGTAAATTTGTCCTATCAATAGATGTATATATGTTTTGTCCGTCACATCTCAGGAATAATAGTATTGTAAATTCTTGGGGTGTGACATATCAGCTCTGACATGGAGGTCTAATTGGAGGCCTCGCATGTTTCACACATAGGTTTGAACTGCTTCCTTCTCAGGCCTGAGATTGGGATGGCGAGCGGCCAAATCTCTCCACCTTGTTTGAATTGATCAACAGGCTCATTGGGGTCTTCGGTCAAGGTGAGAAGCTCAATGGTTTGAACTTCTCTCTCGACCGCATAGAAAAATTGGTGGAACAATTTCTCCATTTCCCCCCAAGTATGCATTGAGTTTGGAGGAAGCTGAGCATACCACTAGAAAGCCAGGCCATCAAGGGTTTCAACAAATTGATGGAGAAAGAGTGTTTCATCAGGCGCTGTCTCTTGACATGCTGCTTGGAATTGGGCGATATGCTGGTTCGCAGAAGTGGTTCCATTGAATAGGGGAAACTTCTCTTTCTTGTAATACGAGGGAAACTACACCTGGTCAATGTATGAAGGGTACGACTTTTGATAAAGCATTGCACCATGTATTCCCAGGATTTGTCTACTCTTTAGGCTGTGAGTCACCATAGCATCGATATCTTCCTATTAGACCTGGTGAGGGACAGAATTGTCCTGTGAGGCAGAGGGAAGGGGCTGCCTTGGGAGGTTCATCATTAGAGTGATGGGAATTGACCTCATGGTTAGTCGATTGGCGCGTGGCATATATGCGATCAATCTTCTCCATCATTACGTGCACCATGGCTTCGAATTTACTCATGCGCTCTTCCTGAGAGTCGTTAGGCTCGTTTACAACCATTACGCTGACTATTTCTCTAGGGAGGTCGGCCTTAGCTACAGTTGAGGGCTTTCGAACTTGACGGTTCGCACATGGTTGATCAGTCAACAAGGGGACAATATGCCTCGACTGAGCTCGAGTCTTGTATGACGACCGCGTGAGGACCAGTTCTCGATGGTCTTGGGACCGTGGCTGCCAGGTGGCTGGGTCATCTTCTAAAATACTAACCATAGTGAAAGGTCCATAGCCTTCTTCTTCAGGCTTTGTCATCTGAAGAGTGTAAAAGGATTCAGATGAAGGGGGTCATCAGAGCTGGTTGCCCCAACCGTCTTGGTTGCTTCTCAAGTCAAAATTTGCAGACCCCTATCGCATTTGGCTTTTTGATGGAGCTCATGCTAGAACTGTGATCGAGTCTGCAGCTAGTCGACTCTTCTTGCGCAGGAAAGAGCTATTTCCATTAGGTGAAGCTACGGGTGTGGGCCAGGAATTGGGGATTTCCATGACCGAGGAGGACAAAAGACTTGATCTCCCATCAGGTCTTTGCCCCGAACCCTCCTATGAGCTCCATAAGTGTGACTGAGATGATGGGGCCGGTTCAAGATGGTACTCTTGGGGAAGGACTTCGGGTACCAGGGCTGGAGGTGCTTGCCCAAAACAGGAGGGGCAGGTAGAAGAAGGGTTGACTCATGAGGATGGGTGAGTCTAGAGCGAGGGGCTGCTATAGAATAGAGGAATGGGGAAGATAAGGATTTTACTAGGTGGCTGGACTAACACAATAACTAGACCGACAAGTGATTGACCTATCGTGGTAGCAAGACGAGTATGGTAACAAGACTGACACAACGGTAATACTACTAGACGACAACACGATCATCCACCGGCTGGCACTATGGCTAGCCTATCGTGGCAATGATAACTAAAACCGACACAATGATAGTACTGCTCGACGATGAGAGTATCATGACGATGCTTGACTGAGCCTCCCTTGATCAAACGAGAGAGAAAGAAGAGAAGAGAGAAAAGAAAGAGAGAGGGAAAGGCATGCACAATACTACTAATGTCTTGCATGTGAAAAAAAGAACAGAAAGAGAGAGAGAGGAAAATAAGAAGAAAGGAACAGTAAGAAAGAAGAGAAAAGGGGGAAGAAGAAAGAAGACAGGGGAATAAAAGAGAGGGAAACATGAGCGGTGATGAACTTCCACTGCCCATGACAGAGGATTGAGAAGAGAGAAAGGGCATCCGCCGTCCATGACGAAGGAGAGAAGAGAGAGAGGACATGGACGACGATGAACTTCCATCGTCTATGATAGAGAAGTTAAGAGAGAAAACATGGATGGCGATGAGCTTCCACCATCCATGATAGAGGAATCAGAAGAGAGAGAAGACATGGACGACAATGAGCTTCTGCCGTCCATGATAGAGAAGTGAAGATAGAGAAAACGTGGACGACGATGAACTTCCACCGTCCACGATAGAGGAATCAAAAGAGAGAAGACATGGACGATGATGTGCTTTCGTCATCCATGAAAGAGAAGTGAAGAGAGAGAAAACATGGGCGGCGATGAACTTCCGCCATCCATGATAAGGAATCAAAAGAAAGAGAAGATAAGGCCAACAATGAGCATCTGCTGTCCATGACAGAGATGTGAAAAGAGAGAAAACATGGACAGCGATGAGCTTCCGCCGTCTGTGATAGAGGAATCAGAAGAGAGAGAAGACTTGGATGGTGATGAGCTTCTGTCATCCATGATAGAGAAGTGAAGAGAGAGAAAATATGGACAACGATGAGCTTCCTCCGTTTATGACAAAGGAATCAAAAGAGAGAGAAGATATGGATGGTGATGAGCTTCTGCTGTCCATGATAGAGAAATGAAGAGAGAGAATACATGGACAACGATGAACTTCTGTCGTCCATGATAGAGGGGAATAAGATGAAATTTGACAGAGGCTCGGGCCGCCACTCGAGTTAAGGTCCGACTCACTGTTTAGGTCCAAGAAACGAGAATGCATCATGTTAGGCAACAAGCTCTGCCATACATGAATAAAGAGAGGAAAGATAAAGAACAAGGAGAGAGAAGGAAAGTGAAGAAGAAATAAAAGAAAGATAGAAAAGAGAGAAGGAAAGTGGATAAAGAAGATCAGAGAAGTAAAAGGAAAGAGTGATATAGACGAGAGGAGAGAGATATGAGAGTAGGAGAGAGAAAGAGAGGAGGAGAGAGAAAAAGATATGAGAGGAAGAGAGGAAGAGAGAGATGAGAGGAGGAGAGAGATGAGAGGAGGAGAGAGACAGAGAGATGAGAGGTGAGAGGAAGAGAGAGAAAATTACCTTTATTAAAAGGTACCAGACCTTTTTTTCACTCTCCTCTCTCTCCAAGACGTACCCACAATTTGCACGTGTAAACTCTCAAATTTTATTGATGAGTATTGAAAAATCAAGGGTTTTATAACAATTGTGTTTATTATGTACTTATAGAATTGGGCCCAAACATGGGTGTATGGAAAAAACTACCTAAATTTATGATAATTACAATTTAATTGAATTAAAAGAAATTCTAAAAATGGGTGCAAAATGACTGTTTTGCCCTTGCTCAATAATAGATTAAATTTCAAAAGAGTCCCTATTGCTGCCCTAGAACTTGCGTGATCTTTCATGAATGATTTTGGGTTGCTCCAGAGTCCATTTGACTGAAAGATGATTGATTTCTTGTCGGGCTCGGCACGACGATCAATTTTATTCCAACTTCAAGCCAAGGATCGCATTTTTAGGGCACGATTATGCAACTCGAAATTTGCATAGATATTGAAAACTTCCGATTAATAGTGTGCTTGTTCCTTGATGTTTTTCTTTGCTAAATTTATTCACTGAATCACATTGAGCATCCCTTCATGATCACGTTGCAATGAACGCAGTTCAATTTTGTGTCCGGACGAAGATTTTGTCTTCCTGGGTTTTTGACTGGAATTTAAAAATCCGACGGTCGAAATCTACAACAAATTTTGACACCTTCACGCGTCGAATCCAACCGTAGCCTCGGACCTTATGTATATAATGCAATTCACTTCATGTTGATCATGTATGCGAGCGTCATGATATTGTCGCTCGAGCAAGGCATGCTGCTGCTGAATTTTTTACAACTATCTTCACGAATCATCAACTTCTCTCAAGTTTTTCTCCTTACTTGAGTATCATCACGGGTCATGCAAGATATCAAAACACTAGTCTTGACAAGATGAACATGCTCACCAAATTTGAGAGCGATTTGACTTATAACTAGTGAGACATGGGTCTTTGAAGTTGCTACTCGGGTCTGTGCGCACCAGCCTTCTTTAATGGAGATTGGTCTAGGGAGGCCGCAAGGGAATAGCGTGTGTGGTTAGGTGCCTTGATCTCGGCACACTTCTCAGGTTTCAGGGAGACTTGAAACTCCGAGATTGCTCTCTTGGGATCCTCGTTCAAGAACAAAGGCAGGTATTACCAACGGATGAGAGAGGAATTTAAAGTGGGTTCGGGACTTACTTGGGCTGGCTTGTGTGGGCACCCTCTTAGATCACGAAGAAAGCCCCTCAATAGTAAAACTGGTTCGGAATCGTCTCCCATGGCTTGTATTCTCTTATTTTCTATAATCACACACATATGGCAAATGTTATAAGACCTGTGAGTCAACAGCACATTCAAAAAGAAGAAGAGAATAATGAGATGAGAAAGATGGGGGAGAGAAGAATTTGGCCAGGTGGGGAGATTAACACAATGACTAAGCTGGTAGGTAATTGGCCTGACGTGGCAGTAAAATGGGCTTGATAACTCAGACCGGCTCAACAGAATTACTACTAGATGTCAATATTGATACTGATTAGCTAGACATGATTGTCAGTCTATCATGGTAGTAAAGCGGGCACAGTAATTTTGACACAACAATATTATGGCTAGACGACAAGACTATCATGGAAGGCTAATCTCAACCCCTTTTAATCAAACGAAAGAATAACAGAAAGAATGGAGAACATAGAGAGAGAATGAGAAGTAGGATAAGAGAAGAAGAAGAGAGTAGAAAGAAGGAGAAGAAAACAAAGAAAGGAGGGGAAGAGTGTGAGAAAAGAGAGAAGGAAGGTGCAAAGACACAGATGGCAATGAGAGGGGAAGAAAGAAACTTAATCAGCGATATGTCTCCGTCGGCTATGACGAGCAAGGAGAAGAAGGTGAAGGCACTGGAGGCAATAAGCTTCGCTAGCTGTGGCAAGAGAAGAAGCATGAGACGATGCAGACGGTGCTTAAGCTTTGCCAGTTGTGTTAAAAGATAAGACACAGGCGGCGTTGAGCATCACTGACTGTGTTAGAAGAAGAGGAGATATAAGACATAGGAAGCACTGAACATCGTCGGTTGTGTTAGAAGAAGAAAAGAGATAAGATACAGGTGGCATTGAGCATCGCTAACTGTGTTAAACAAAGAGGAGAGATAAGACACAGGGGGTGCTGAGCATCGACAGTTGTGTTAAACAAAGAGGAGAGATAAGACACAAGCGGCTCTAAGCATTGTCAGCTACGTTAAAAGAAAGAAAAGAGAAGGACACAAGCAAAGTTAGGCTTTGCCGGCTATGTTAGACAAAGAAGAGAGAGAGGACACAGACAGTGCTAAGCATCGCTGATTGTGTTAGAAGAAAGAAACAGAAAAACATAGGCGGCGCTGAGCTTTGTCGGCTGTGCTAGATAAAGAAGAGAGAGATGACACAGAAGGAATTAAGTATCACTGACTATGTTAGAAGAAAGAAGAGAGAAGGAGAGAAAGAGATGAGAAGGGAGAGATAGAGATGAGAAGAAGAGAGAGAAAGAGAGACAGAGATGAGAAGAGATGAGAAGAAGAGAAAGAAAAATGGAGATGAGAAGGGAGAGATAGAGATGAAAAGAAGAGAAAGAAAGAGGGGAGCAGAGAGAAAGAGAGAGAGGAGAGAGAAAGAGCAAGAGATGAGGGAGAAAAGAGGAGGAAAGAGAAAAATAAAGAGGAGAGAGAAAGAAAAAGAGATGAGGGAGAAAAGAGGAGAGAGAAAATTACCTTATCGAACCTCTCTCTCTCTCCAAGATGCACCCATGAACTCAAGAAAAAATCGAAACTTTATTTATTGATTGAAAAAATGAATCGAAGGTCCTTTACAATTTGGTTTTGCATGTTTATATAGAATTGGGCCCAAACATAGGTGTACGTCAAAAACTACTTAAAATTGAAGATAATTAAAATTTAATTGAATTAAAAAAATTCTAAAAATGGGTGAAAAAAGACTGTTTTGCCTCTGCTTAACAATGTGTGGAGTTTCAGAACAATCCATGCTGCTGTCTGAGAACTTGCATGAATGTTCATGGCTGATCCGGGGTAGCTCTGATGCCCATTTTATCGAAAGATTATTTTTTTCTTGTAGGGCTCAGAATGGCAATCGATTTGACACCAACTTCGGGCTATGAACCATGTTTTTGAGCCATGATCATGAGACTTGAATTTTGGATGAATCTTGAAAACTTCGGATCGATAGTGCGCTCATTCCTTGATGTTTTTCTTATGTTTCTTCACTGAA
Source organism: Amborella trichopoda (assembly GCF_054954075.1). Lineage (NCBI taxonomy): Eukaryota > Viridiplantae > Streptophyta > Magnoliopsida > Amborellales > Amborellaceae > Amborella > Amborella trichopoda. Next base: position 31,538,909 of record NC_142339.1, read on the forward strand.
TCACACTAAGCATGCCATCACTATCACGACGCAGCAAATGCAGTTCAATTTCATGTCCGGATGAAGATTTTGTTGCCTTGAGTTTTTAGCTGGAATCTTGAAATTCGACGATCGAAATTTATAGCAGCTTCAACACCTCTATGTGTGAAATCCATTCATTCATCATACGAGAGGTTCGGATAGCCCCAGACCTTACGCACATAATGCAATTGGTTTCATGTCAATCGGGTACGCGAGCGTCATGATTTGACAGCTCGAGTGAGGCATGCTGCTGCTGAATTTTTTGCAATTTTCTGCATGGATCAGCAACTTATTTATAGTTTTTCTACTTGCTTGGGCATATCAAAATGCTCGTCTTAATGAGAAGAACATGCTCACCAAATTTGAGCACGATCTGATTCAGATTGAGTGAGATAGGGGCCCCGAATGTCACTGCCCATGACTATGAAAAGAACCACCTTTAATGGTGTTTTGGTGTAGGCGGCCACATAGGAATAATGTGCGGCCTACCTCTTTTTGGTATTTTACCCATAACTTTGTCTTGGAGTGCCCGATTAAATCGAAACTTGACCCATAAGGGTTTCTGACCATGCCGGATCAAATGGCGGTGGTCCTACTGCTGTTTGATGTACTACAAATATAGCTCTAGTTACAGGGTCCATTTCAGGTAAAGGCCATGTTTTTTGAAATTATTTCTTTGTGTTTACTGCCTTATACATATCGGATCGTAATAAAACTTGGCAAGTGGCCTTTTGGAGTGCTGATGAAGATCTTGACCAATTATGGGGCCATTATGAGACTTTTAATATTTCCACTGTTTTGCAAGCTTTATTGACCTGCTTCCTCTTTATTCTGTATCAGGGACCAAGGTGCTGAAAAATGGGTTCAAACAGCTTGCCCTGTCGAATGTTGTGCCTTGAGAGAAGTGAGAAAGACAACATTCAGAAAGTTTCTTATGACTTTATTACTATTTTCTTCCTAGCCACAAGACCACGTGAACATCGAGGAGATTCACGCAATGGTGCAACTAGGATGCTCAGACGTTTAGATGCAATGTGCAGGTCCATCCGTGGAAACTTTAAGGGGAGAAGAGACTTTTTTGAGGGATCTTGTCGAAGTCCTCACCCTCATGCGGACTATTTTGGAGGGATTCATATTTTAAGTCCTCAGCATGTCGGACGGAACCTGTGACAACCTTGTTTGTGATTTGGAGGGATTAGTATTTTCAGTCCTCACCTTATCAGATGGCACCTGTGACGGCCTTGTGATAATGACTGGGCTACGTTGTCACCTAGCCTTGAAGAAGGGATAATGACTGGGTTACGTTATCACCTGGCCTTGAAGAAGGGATGGTCCTTGAAGAAGGAATGATGACTGGGTTAAGTTGTCACCTAGCCTTGAAGAAGGAATAATGACTAGGTTCTTTGTCACCCTGCCTTGAAGAAGGGATGGTCCTTGAAGAAGGAATGATGACTAGGCTACATTGTCACCCAGCCTTCAAGAAGGGATGATGGTTGGGCTACTTTGTCACCCAGCCTTGAAGAAGGGATAAAGAGATGAAGGAGAAGAGAGGCATGCACAGTACTACCAATGTCATGCATGTCAAGAGAGAGAAGAGAAAGAGAGAAAGAGAGAAAGAGAGGCATGTATGGCACTGCCATTATTGCACATGTCATGAGAGAGAAGAAGAGAAGAAGAGAGAAAGAGAAGCACGCACAATATTACTGATGTCATGCATGTGAGAAGAAAAGAGGAAAGAGATGAAGAAAAGGAAGTCAAGAGAGAGAGGGACATGTACGGTGTTGTCATTACCACACATGTCAAGAGAGAAGGAGAGAAGAAGAGAAGAAGAGAGAAAGAGAACCATGCACAGTACTACCGATGTCTTGCATGTGAGAAGAAAAGAGAGAAAGAGATGAAGAATAGAGAAAAGATAGAGAAGAGAAGAAGAATATAAAGTTTTGAGGGATCCTATCAAAGTTCTCACCCTCACTGTTTGTTTGTTTGATGACTGGGTTATGTGTTTACCCATCACCGAAGAAGGGAGGTTGTTTGAGCTACGTGTTCACCTAGCATCGATGAAGGATGTTGATTAGGCTTTGTGTTCGCCCAGCAACAAAGAAAGATGTGGACTGGGCTACGTATTCACCCAGGACTGAAGAAGGATGTTGAGGGATGATTTTAACTTCTACACCATGTTGGATGTCTCGATGATTTTTTTGCAACCTCACCAGGTTTGTTGCCTGGATTAGACGTGAATGACATGGTAGGAATATTTAAACGTCTGCACCCCATTGGATGTCTTTATGATGAAACGAGTGTCGGCTAAAGCTGCCTGTGAAGACGAATGTGACATCAACTTGATTTTATTGATCCGAGCATCGGGTTTTCACTTGGACTTTAGAAGTGGTGCCGTAGAGATGGTTTTCACTAACTTCCTTTCATTCGAGGCTCTTTTACCCATGACCTTACGGCCATGTCTACCCTTAAATCTTCCATATTTTTACTCATGGTGCACTTTCGGGTTTTCACAGTGCCCGGGTTTTTGTTTTCACGGAACTCTACTCATGGTTTTGTGACCATGCCCGTCCGTCATTTTTACTCATGGTGTTCCCTTGTTCACGTATACACCATGCTCCTTATTTTTTTCCCCTCTTTTTTTGTGAAGGCGAGTTTAGGGTCATGCCTCTGGGACCTGTCTGAAGCCTTTTAACGTCATGTGCCCAGGACGTGCACTCTTGTTTAAGGTCATATAGCTGGACCGTGATGGTGATGAATGACAGTCTATGGAGGCCATGGAGTGAGTATAGTGGTGGTTTGACTCACTTGGGGACAATGACACAAGGGTACCTATGAAAGGTGGAAGATGCATGAAAGGCAAATGAAATGTGGTGACCCACTAGTTTACAACAAGTATGGGTGGCGATATGGTTTGCCATTTTGTGAGCATAGGTGAGACTCACTAGGGAATGATGGAGGATGGTGAAATGAATGGACTCATTGGGGAGGTATTGAAGGTGGTGCACACACACAAATAGGTAGGTTAGGGAAGACATGTGTGAAGGTGCACTTAAAAGGCGTGTGCACGTATGAGTGGGCGAGTTTATCGTCATGTGGTTAGGACGCCCGCAAAGCAGTTTATCGTCATGCAGCCAGGGCATACACTATGGTTTAGGGTCATATAGCTTGGACCCTGGTTGTGTAATTTAAAGTCATGCAACCACGACCATGTAGTTTAAGGTCGTGCAACTAGAACTTCTCTACAGTTTATGGTCGTATAGTTTGGACCGTAGTGCTGAGCCTTTTAACATCATGTGGCTAGGATGTGTACTATAGTTTAAGGTCAAGTAGCTTGGATCATGTGGTTTAGACTCGCGGCTTGGACTATGAAGTTTAAGGTTGTGCAACTATACCTCCATTACAGTTGAATGTCATGTAGTTTGGACAATGTAATTTAAGGTCGTGCAACTAGACGGAGGCTATGCAGTTTAAGGTCATGCAACAAGGGCCAATGCTGTGTAGTTTAAGGTCATGCAGCACAGACCAAGGCTGTACAGTTTAAGGTCATGCAGCATGGACCATGGCTGCGTAGTTTAAGGTCATGCGGCACGGACCAAGCTGTACGGTTTAAGGTCATGCAGCACAAACCATGGCTGTGTAGTTTAAGGTCATGTAGCATAGACCATTGTGTGGATCACCATGTAAGTGAAGATCCATAGGGAATAGGTCTGTGGATAGCAATCTGACCCCCTAGGGATAAAATGGTTAATGCTATACACAAGCAAAGAGCTTTTTAGATAGAGATGGTGGCCTTACGAGGAGTGGCAATCTTTGCTAGGGATTAGGAGGGTAACTGTGACTCCCTGAGGATAAAATGCTTAAAGCCAGCAAGAGACTCAGATGGGAAGGCCGATTTCATTGGGGCAAAGGGGACAAATGTGGATCTTTTACATCCTTGAGGATAGAGTAACTAGGTGTGAGGCAGACCCATTGACGATAATAAGTTGCAATACGGGTATGACTCTCCTACTGGGGATGAGAAGTCATGACCTCAGTTTGAACGACTTGGGTTTTGCTTTGCTGGAGATAACAGTCAAGGTGCAACTTCACTAGGGATAACATAAATAGAACACACACGGGTTCTGCCTGGAGTACGTGACAATAAAATGTTTAAAACACGGCCAGTGGAAGGTGCAACGACCATTATTTCTTTAAGCATTCAGTCGGCGCTGGGTTTGTTAAAAACACAGCCAGAGTTAAGAACGACTAACATTATTTTTTGAACACAGTCAGTGCTGAGGACAACCCGTTCTATCTCTTGAGCAAAGCTGATGCTGAGTCGTTGAGAGCGTAGGCGACACTGCAGTTACTAAGGACACAGCCAGTGCTGGGGTTACTGAGGACACAGCTGGTGCTGGGGTTACTGAGGACACAGCTGACGCTAGGTTACTGAGGACGCAGGCAACACTGGGGTTACTGAGGACACAGCCGCCGCTGAAGTCACCAACAACACAGATGGCGCTGAGTCTTTTTCGTTGACATAACCGACACTAGGTGTGAGTTAGTGTTTGGGCTTCGATCCGAGCTCGACACGATCCTGGCCTCTATTGGAATGGGATTTTACAGGCGGCGATGAGACTTGCCTCGGGCCTTAGGTCAAAGCCTGACCTGGCCCATCGTCGTTTGGCCTTCTAGGACGCAGCTGAGATTCTTAGTTTGCAAGGGGCATTTGGGAATAATGTTGGCTATATAAAGGGCTAAAACCCATTTCCATTGCCTTTCATTGAAGGTAAAAAAAGAATTAAGAAAAAAAAATTTAACGGTGAGAAGAGGGTTCCCGGTGGAAGCTCCAGAAAGCAGTCCGTATTTCGGCAAGAGTTAGAAGGAAGTTTGCCAGCAAGTAGGGGAGGTTCCGATCAAACAAGGAGACGCCCGCAAAGAAGGAGGCAAGATTTCATTGGTGTAGCAGGAGTTTCTTGGTCAGCACAGTTTCGGGAAGCAGGGGAACTTTGATCGTGATTTTACGAGTTGTGGCGAATGGAAGAAGAGGCACAAGTTGTAGCAGTGGTCTGATAAGGCATTTCTGCTAGTTTTTAGGAGTTTTTCGATGGATGTAAGTTGTTTCCCGACAACTTGGGGGAGGTTGCAGTGGTTTTCTTTTGCCAACAGAAGGGAGTTCCGGCTAAAGATCGAAGGTCAAGGGGAGACAAACTGTCGCTGGAGTTGAACGGTTGCACTTGGAAGGTGTGCAGCCGTCGGGGAGGCAAACGATTGTGATCCACATGTATGAGACATGTGTCAGGCGGCATAGCAGGGCTCGAGGTGCCACGCATAGAATCCACGGCACGTGTGAGAGATTTCAGCGTAGCCAGTGTTAAATGTTGGTAAAGATAATCGACGACAACTATTAGTGAACACAGCCGACGCTAAGAATTAGCAACACAGCCGGTGCTAGGTGTTGGCAAAGATAGTCGGCGGCAGGTGCTAGTGAACACAATCGGTGCTAAGCATTAGCAGACACAGCTAGCGCTAAGAATTATCAAACACCGCAGGCGCTAAGAATTAGCAAACACAGCTGGTGCTAAGCTTTGAGTGCGCAATTGGGGCTGAATCTCTTAAAACATAGTCGACGCTAAGCTTTTGAAATCTCAACTAGAGATATACCTTTGTAAACATGATAGACCTTTGTAAATGCGATCGACGCTAGGCTTCTGAAAACTCAGCCGACACTAGGCCTCTGTAAACGTAATCGGCACTAGGCTTCTGAAGGTTGATGAACAAGGCTTGAATGTATTTGGCATACATGGCACTTTTTCGCATAGTTTAAGGAATCAGCGATCATGGAAGGCTAATAATACCCCAATCTATGTATCCTTTCGTAGAGCTTAGGACTAGACTGGTGTAGTCCACAAATTCCTGAATGTACCTCTTCTAACACCTTATTTGCCTCGTGCATGTCCACACATCTAAGAAGAATACCGTCAAATGACCGTCTGAAGAGAGCATCTCCTTCAAGGAGGGTATACTTGGTATACATTTGACGTACACTGTTGTGCTTGACACGATCTTCTAGGAGTATCATGTTTTAGAAAACTAGTGATGGGCTCTCTCCAATCTTCTACTTGTTCAATTTCTACGCATATTGGGTCGAAGAACTCCTGCTGCTGGTTTTGAACCTTAGCTCCTTGATTCCGTGCCATTTCCTGTTTAGTCTTGATTACTTCTTTAGCTGATAGAAGTGCTCAGAATGGATAAGGAGGGCCCTCGAGGAAGATATTTCTCTCATCATCCGCATTTACCTTGGTTCTTAGTTCAATGTGTCTCCATTCTGCCAGCCAGACAAGAGTGGGTCCTGATGAGGATAATTGAATTGTAGTTTTGAGTTCTGCAAGTGCATCAGCTTATGAGTTTAACCTCCTGGGATATGACTCAAGGATAAGTCCTCCAATTGGGCCATATATGATTTTGTAGTATTGTGATAAGGATTGAGAATTTATTTCCTCAACTCATAGATTCATTTGAGCTGTCAGATAACCAACTCAAAGTCGTCATAGATCTTGAGCTGCTCCAAGTCGAGGTCGAAGGCTATCTCCAACCCGATTATAAGGGCTTGATATTCTGCCTCATTATGAGAACCGGCCTGAGTGAGATACAAAGAAAGTGGCAATACTCCTCCTTTCGAAGTCAGGAATACTACTCTGGTGCCTCCTCTGTCTGATTGGAAGGCTCTGCCGAAGCAGAATTCCCATGCATGAGCAAGGTCAGAAGATAACACTTCTTCATCAAGGAGGTCGCTCGATAACAGAGATTCCATTGGTACGGGGTGTGCTATGAGAAAATCAGCCAAGTCCTGGCCCTTGATGGCCTTCTGTGGGACATACGTGATGTCGAATTCCATCAGCAATAATGCCCACTTAGCAAGGCGCCTTGTCATGAGAAACGTTACAGGATCTTCTTTTGTTATGAGTTTCACTTCATGACCAAGCAAGAAATGGCAGAGTTTTTGTATTGTGAAGATTAGGGCCAAGCACATTTTCTCTATGGGGGGATAATTCTTCTTGGCCCCTTGCATCCTATGGCTAAGATAGTACCGTGTCATTTCTTTTCCCTCGTCATTGTTTTGTGTCAATAATACCTCGACTGACTCGTCTAGAGAAGTCACGTATAAGATGAGAGGTCTTCCCAATATCGGTGTAGAGAGTATTGGAGGATTGAGTAAATAATGCTTGATGTCATCAAGGGCCGCCTAACATGCTTCATCCTTGAAGAATGGGGTATCCTTCTTCAATAGGTGCAAGAAAGGTCTGCAGTGACTTGAGAGGTTTGAGATAAACCTACAGATATATGCTAGCTGCCCATGAAGAGAGCGTAGCTCTCGCAGTGTAGTTGGTGATGGAAATTCTTGGATCACCTTAATCTTGACTGGCTCAACTTCAAGCCCTTGGTGTTTGAAAATGAACCTTAAGAACTTTCCCAACGCACGTCAAAAGCACATTTCAATGGGTTCATTTTAAGTTGATGAAGGAGTAGTCGCTTGAATACCTTTTGGAGGTCTATCATGTGAGCATCTATCTCTTTGGATTTTACCACCAGGTCATCCACATAACAATCAACTTATTTGTACATCATGTCTTTGAAGATGGTCGTCATTGTTTTTTGGTATGTGCCACCGGCATTCTTTAATCCGAAAGGAATCATTGTGTAACAAAATACCCCTTTTGGAGTTAAGAATGCAGTGGCTTCCTCATCTTCAGGTGCCATCCATGTATGATTATACCCGGAGTAATCATCCATGAAGGAAAAGATTTGGTAGTGAGCCATAGAATCGACGAGCATCCCGGTCAACGGCAACGGGAAGTCATCCTTGAGACAGGCGATATTTAGGTCGCGAAGTCAATGTAGACCATGATTTTGCCATTCTTCTTCTTGATTGGAACAACATTTGCTAGCCATTTCGGGTACTTGACCTCATGAATGAAGCATTCTTGTCTGAGTTTGGTTACTTCGACATCCATCTACATTTCAAGGTTAGGTCTGAACCTTCTTGATTTTTTCTTAACAGGTTTGACAGTCGGATCAATGCCAAGACAGTGGACGACAACTTGAGGGTCTAAACCAGGCATATCATGGTAATGCCAAGCAAAGACATCTCGGTTTGCTCGTAAGAAAGTAGTGAAATTTTCTTTTTCTTCTCGAGACATATTTGTTGACATAAAAGTAAGCATAGGGTTGGCTTCATCCCCTAGATTTATTTCTTCGAGCTCGTTAGCAGTAGCTTGACTGCCTTCTTCCCATTCTTCTGAAGCCTCTTGCAACTCTTCCTCATTGTTTTAGAGAACTTTTCTTCAACCTCAAGTGCCTCTAATAGCGCTCCAGAGTAGTCGTGATTTCTACACCTTTCTCAAATCAACGAACAGAAGGATCCTCCTCAAACATGGAAATCGTATCAGGTTGAAGAAGCTAGTCTTCAAATTATGGTGGATCTGAGATTCAATGATTGTAGCACGAGAAGTGTCCTTGTATGAATCACACGGTCTTTGCACGGGTGACTACAGTGTTTTCCCCATGCTGGCTAGTACTTCACAGACTTGTACCATGTGGCAAGCTTCTTGAAAGTAGAAGCTTTGCCCTCTTGATCCTCTTAGTCTCTGTTCAAAGTAAGGCTTAGGGGGGCACTGGGGTTTCTTCGATTTTGACTTTTTGTGCTTCTTTGAAGAAGGTGGCTCTGTTTTAGCTTTAGATGCCAAGGCATCAACAACTGTTAAGAATCCTGCTGCCTGGGCCAACGTCTTTTTCAACCGCTTTTGTTGCTTCCTACTTATATTAATTCCTTTGAATTCTCTGTCAAGAGCCTCGAAGTCTGAAAATTTCAAGGCTGTACCAACAGGAGACATAGTAGAAGCAAGATGAGAAGCAGAAGAAGAAGAAGGATAAGGGTTAGAAAGTGGGGAACTTTTAAGGTTGTTCCCCTCATCACACTATTCTGGGCAACTTTTTACGTCATCACCAGGGTTGGATGTGTGCACGGGGTCTTTTAGGTCTTTCCATTACTTAGACCGTTTGGGAGTGCTTTTAAAGTATTCACCCTCATTGGACATGCTCTGAGGAGAAGATGACTCGGGGACGTCTTCTTGATGGGATGGAGAAGTAAGAAGGATCGTGCCAAGGATAAAGTCCAGTAAAGTTGGTAGTGGGGGAAGGGCCTGAATAATTCCCGCTCAACTAAAGGTTGAGCCATCTTGTTTTCTGAGGTGGTGTTTGATTCGTCTTGATAGGCTTGTGAACTGCTTTGGCTTGGAGAACTGCTTCTCGTCTTAAGGACTTGAGTCTACTTCGCCCATGGTGGACTATCCATAGCTGGAAAGTCGAGGGTTCAGCAGAGCTTGAATAATTATTAGGAAGGTCTTGTGTTGGGTGTTTGAACATATTCTTCAGCATCTTGGCCCTTGGTAGGAAGCAGGTCAATAAAGCCTACAAAACAGTGAAAATTCCCCATGATATCAAAATGGCCCCAGAACTGGTCAAGATCTTTATCAGCACTTTAAAAAACCACTTGTCAAGTTTCATCGTGATTAGACATGTCTAAGGCAGTGAACACAAAGGAACAATTTTCGGAGAAATGGCCTCTTACGCCCTGAAACGAACCCTACAATTGGAACTACATTTTCAATGTCTTAGAACACTTTGGGACCACCGCCATTACATCTGGCACGGTTGAAAAGCCCTATGGGATAAGTTTTGGCTTAATCGGATACTCTAGAACAAAGATATGAGCTAAACATTGAAACAAGAGGGGCCACACACTATTCCCATGTGGCCTCACTGCACCAAAACACCATTAAAGTGGCTGTTTTTACAGTCACAGGTAATCACTTTTAGGGTTCATAACTCACTTGTTCCAAGTCAGATCGCTCTCAAATTTTGTGAGCATATTCGTCTCATCAAGAAGAACAATTCGATATATGACGCGGCCCGAGACGATGTCCGAGCAAAGAAAAAAGCTAGAGAGAAGTTGCCAATCCATGAAGAAATTACAAAAAATTCAGCAACGACACGCCTCACTCGATGGGCCAAATCACGACATTCGTCGAACGGATCAACGCGAAACCAATTCCATTGTGTGCATAAGGTCTAGGACTATCATTGGTCCGAACCCCATACATGATGAAAGGTCAGATTTCGTGCACAAAGCCGACGAAGTAACTGAAATTTTGGCCATCGGATTCCAAATTCCAGTCCTCAAAAGTTGCGAAATCTTCGTTCCGGCTCCAAATCGCATCTCGTTTGTTGCCACACAATTGTGACGGCATGCTTAGTACACTACGATGAATAAATAATAGAAAAACATTAAGGAACGATCGTACTATCAATCCAAAGTTTCCAAGACTCCAACAAATTTCAAGTCTCATGATCATGGCTCAAAAACATGATTTATGGCTCAAAGTTGGTATCAAAACAATCGTCATGCTTAGCCTAAAAGAAAAAAATAATCCTTCGATTAAACGGGCATTAGAACACCCTTGGGTCGGCCATGGAAGATCATGCAAGATGGTAGCAGTAGGGGCTGTTTTGGAATTCTACACATTGTTAGGCAGGGGTAAAACAATCCTTTTACACCCATTTTAGATTTTCTTTTAATTCAATTAAATCTTAATTTTCAGCAATTAGGTCTAATTTTGATCAATCCACCCATGTTTGGGCACAATTCAATATAAACAGGCACTGCTTTATTGTAATAAAAAAAAGGAAGAGGACTCTAGACGCTCGATTCATTCTTTAAAGATTCAATAAAATTTTCACTCTTGCTTGAGTGTGTGACTACATCCTGGAGAGAGAGAGGAGAGAGAAGCAAAGGGTCGGTACCCATCAAGAAGGCAACTTTTTCGCTCCTCCCCTCTCTCCCACTCTTCTCTCTCATTCTCTCTCCTCTCTCTTTCTCTCTCTTCTCTCTCTTCTCTCTTTCTCTCTCTTCTCTCTCTTTCTCTCTCTTCTCTCTCATTCTCTCTCTTCTCTCTCTTTTCTCTCTCCTCTTCGCATATCTATCTCTTTCTCTTTCATCTTCTCTTCTCGTCTTTAACTTCTTCTGTCAACTGGCGAGACCTAACGCCAGTTGGTCTTCTCTATCTTCTTCTGTCAACTGGCGAGACCTAGCATCGGTTGGTCTTCTCTATCTTCTTCTGTCAACTTGCGAGACCTAACACCAGTTGGTCTTCTTTATCTTCTTCTGTCAACTGGGGAGACCTAGTGCCGATTCGTCTTCTCCATCTTCTTCTGTAAATTGGTGAGACCTAGCGTCGGTTGGTCTTCTTTATCTTCTTCTGTCAACTAGTGAGACCTAGCGTCAGTTGGTCTTCTTTTTCTTCTTCTGTCAATTGGTGAGACCTAGCGTCGGTTGGTCTTCTCTCTATTCTTCTATCAGTCGAAGAAGCCTAGCACCAATTGGTCTTCTCTCTCTTCTTCTATCAATCGACGAGGTCTAGTGTTGGTTGGTCTTCTCTCTCTCTTCTTCTATCAATCGATGAGACCTAACGTCGACTGGTTTTCTTTTTCTTCTTTTGTGAGTTGGCGAGACTTAGCGTCAGTTGGTTCTCTTCCTCTCTTCTCATCTGACAAAGTCGGCGAAGCTTAGCGTCGACTGCTTCCTCTCTTTCCCATCTCCTGAAGCATTCGACAATGTCTAATGCTGACTGCATCTCCTCTTCCTTCTTCTTCCTCCTCTCTTCCTTCTTCTCTCACCTTTTGTCTATTCCCTTCTTCTCTTTAACCATTCCTCCGCTACTCTTTCATTCGACCAAGAGGGGTTGAGGTTAACATCTCGTGGCAGTCCTGTCGTCTAGCTGTAATATTGTTGCATCAGGTTCGCTTAGCCCGCTTTACTGCCACGACAGACCAACCCTCGTGTTTAGCTAGTCGATATTGGCAATAACGTCTAGTAGCAATCTCGTGAGCCGGCCTTAGTTACCGAGCCCGTTTCGCTACCACATTAGGCCAATCATCCACTAGCTTAGTTATTGCTCTGATCTTATGGCTTAGTTGAATTCTTCTCTCCCTTGTCTTTCTTTCTTCTTTTTTAATACGCATGCTTGCGTATGTTCATCAAAGAGGAAAAGGGTAAGGCCTGAACCACCTGTCCCATAACCTTTTTCATATATGTGTGATTGCTAGAAAGCCAAAAATAAGAAGATTACAAGCCATGGGAGGCGATTCTGAACCCGTTCCATTACTGGGGCTTTCTTTGTGATCTAAGAGGGTGCCCATGCGAGTCAGCCTGAGTAAGTCCCAAACCCATCTTTAAATTCCTCTCTTGCTGGTTGGTAACACTTGCCCCCGTTTTTTAATGAGGTTTCCAAGAGAGCGATCTCACAAACATCTCGGGTCTCTCCCGAAACCCAAGACGTGTGCCACCCGATCCTCCAGGGATCCGGAGAGCGAGATCGAGGCACTTAACCAGCTTCGTGACTCCACTGGGGACTTACTACCACTTAGTCGGATCGTTCTTGTTTGGCTAGTTTCTTCTTTATCTGCTTTGATTCTCTTTTCACATTTACTTATGGTTGTTGGGTTCTATAACCCATTTATCCAGATCGGGGATTTTCTTATCCCCTTATTCGAGAGTGGCCCTAGGGAACAAGGTCCTTCGACTTCGTTCCTCTTGAGCAAAGACCCCTTGTCTAGCTCCCAGTTCTTAACCTAGACCGGTGTGAGGAGGGACTTGAAGGTCCCTCACTCCCCATCTCTTCGCTCTGGTGGACACTCCACCAAGGAACCCTGCAAGGGCAGCACTTATGTTGCCCCACACAATATTCACCCAGCCACTAGCAAGTCACTTGCCGGTCGAGTTCTTGAGGTATGCTGGAAGGCTTCCCGATCCCTTTCTGCAAAAGGCAAGCAAATTACCATTGCTCCTGTGGGTCGCCATAAGGCTTACCCCCACCTTTCTGCACCGTTGGTCTCTATCCCTAGAGGCTCAACACTTCGAGGTGAAAACCCCAAGGTCTCCATCCCTCATACACTCCACAAGGCTCGTGGGTCACCCACTCGAGCCACACCTCAAGGCAACCCTTCTATTACCTCGAGTCCGTGTTCAAGATCGAACCTTTCAAAGCAAGGTCCTGCGCACGCTACTCATATGGATCTCATAGCTTGGGGCAACGCTGTTATTACGCCAACCCACGTTCACAAGAGTCGACCATCTAGTCCTCGTCCTATGCACACACAAGCGCACTCTGTAAGGTGCAGACCTGCAACTGTTCTCTTACAGACACTTGCTCCTAGTTCTTGGCCTCTTAAGGTCATATCACTTGCACGAGCCAGGGTTGACCCTCAGGTCTCCCGTAATCCTTCTTCAATGGGTGCACAAGCGTTGCCATCTCAGATGTCGCCTGATCCTTGACTCGAGCCTCCTCATGAGTGACCTTGCCCCTTCCTGCTCCTCCTTCATCGAGCAAGCACCTTCAGCCTTGATATTCGAAGGTTTTCACCAAGGGTACCATCCTGAACCAGTCCCAACAGTTTGGTCATGTATCTGGAGCTCATAAGAAAGCTCAAGGCATGGACCTCACAGAAGATCAAGTACTTCATCCTCCCTGGCTCAAGATGACTCCAGTTCTTGGCCCTCATCCATTACCGCACCCAATGGAAGTAGCTCTCTCTTGTGCAGGGAGAGTTGACTAGCCGCAACCTAGATCGCAGTCTTGGCGCTAGGTCCATCAAAACCTCAAGGTTAAACACGATAAAGGTCTGTGAATTTTGACTAGGGAGGTGACCAAGGCAGTCAAAACAACCAATTTTGATGCCCTTCTTCACTTGAATCCCTTCTACCCCCTTTGAACGATGAAGCTTGAAGAAGAGCTCAATGAGCCATGTGATGTGGTTACTGTCGCAGAATAAGACCTAGCCACTCAACAGCCATGGTCCTAAGACGATCATGAACCGGCTCCTCAGCCATGGTCCCAAGACCGTCGAGAAATGGTCTAAACACAATCTGCGTACAAAAGTCGAGTTCATCCAGGGCATGCTGACCCCTTATTGACTGACCTACCATGTACGACCCGTCAAGCTCGCAAACCCTTTGTTGCCACTTACGTCGAATCCCATAATGAAAAGGTCAACATAATGGTCGTAAGCAAGCCCAGTGATACGTAGGAGGACCGCATGAACAAGTTCAAGGATATGGTGCACGCGATGATGTAAAAGATTGATTATATTGATGCTGCACGCCAGTCAGCTAACCATGAGGTCAATTCCCATCACTTTGATGGTGCACCTCCAAGGAAACCCCCTCCATCTACCTCACAGGACAATTTTGTCCCTCATCCGGTCTCTCAGTTAGATATTGATGCTATGGTCACCCATAGCCTAAAGAACAGATAAATTCTGGGGATACAGGGTGCGACGCCTTATCAAAGACCTTACCCCTCCTATGTTGATCATGTTCTGCTCCCCTCAAACTATATGAAAGGGAAGTTTACCTTATTCAGTGGAACCACCTCCAGCATATTGCCCACTTCCAAGAGGCATGTCAAGAAACAACGGTTGATGGGAGACTTCTTCTCCGCCAGTTCATTAAGACCCTTGATGGCCCAACATTCCAATGGTATGCTCGACTTCCTCCAAACTTGGTGCATACATGAGAAGAGATGGAGAAACTATTCTATCAACGCTTCTATGAGGTCGAGAGAGAAGTTCAAACCATTGAGCTTCTCACCTTGACTTAAGACCCTAATGAGCATGTAGATCAGTTCATATCAAGCGGGAGAAAGTTGGCTTTCCGCCATTCTAATCTTATGCCCGAGAAGGAAGCAGTCCAAACTTGCGTGTGAAACATGCGATCTGAAATTGCTCTACATGTCGAGACCTCTAATCCGACCTCCATGTCAGAGTTAATCTCTAAATCAGTTCGCATAGAAAGTTTGTCACGTCATCATGGTGGGGCACGACAACCATCTACAAATTCAGCGAACAACCAGGGCAATGGTGGCTCTCGGAATAACACACGAGGCAGCCAACACAAATGGGTAATTAATGCAGCCGTTATGGTCACTGATTCAAAGAAGGCTCCCTCCCAAACATTGGACCTCTCTAAAGAGATAAGTACGACGTAGGTAACACCCCAGGCTGGCAAGTAGCAACAGTCGTACAATCGGGTACCTCCACTAGCCAACTTTGATTGGAGTGATTATTTCACCAGGCATAAGAATAAGGTCTATCCCTTCGAGAAGGAATGGGTCCCTGTGCTGTTCTAGTTATTATTGGAGCAGAATATGATCAAGCTTCCAGAAGCCAGGCTCCCTGAGCAATCTAGCCTTGACACTTAGGAAACTTATTGTGCCTACCATTGGAGGATCAATCATCCCGTAGATGACTACTACACGCTGAAGGATATCATTGAGACCCTGATTCTGAAAGGTCAGACAAAGCTTGAAGATTTGAAGAAAGCCTTCAGGGCAACTGAAGCCTCCCATGCCGTAACCATTCAAGAAGAGGACAAAATGCTAGGTATTCTCTACACCCTCGTCATTAGAATGCTTCGGGAAGGCATAATCACACTAAAGCAGGCAAGGCAACCCCGCCGCCTTGCTAAGGGGATTGAAGATCGTTGGTGCCCATTCCATTAGATAAGAGTTCATTATTTGTCAGAATGCACAACTTTCCTTGATATATTTGCAGAGAAGATACGGGAGTGTCAAGAATTTTTACAATCTCCTCGTAACTAATCCCTAAATCACTTATCCATTTGGGCAAGAAGATGTCACTAATGAGGACCTTCCTATCAATGACTCAGATTCTACGGAACCCTCAGATTCCCAGCCATGGATAACCTATCATGGTGGAAGCAAACTTAAGTCCTTAAGACAAGAAGTGGTTCACCAAGTTAGAGCAGTTTGCCACCCCAGCGAGATGAATCAAACATCACGTCAGAAAACCAGAAAGAGACGGGCACCAAGGGCTGCCCGTAGAAGAAACAAGGTCGCTCAACCCATAGTCGAGCAAGAATTTCTCAAGCCCCTTTCCTCTTTTCCAACCTTGCTGGACTTCATCCCTGACACAATCCTTTTTCCTTCTTCATCCTGTCAAGAGGATGCCCCTACTCATCTCCCACTCAGCACATGTTCAATGAGGGAGACAACGTTCAAAGCACTCCCCAATGGTCTAAGCAAGGGAAAGACCTAAAAGATCCCCTGCACCCATCCAACTCTAGCGATGACGTAAAAAGCTTCCGAGATCGGTCTGATGAGGGGAACGACCTTAAAAGTCCCCCACCTTCTAACCCTACTCCTCCTCCTTCTCCTACTTCTCATTCTTCCTTGTCTATGTCTCTTGCAGGTACAACCTTGATATGTCCGGACTTCGATGCTCTTGATAGATAACTTGAGGGATCAAACATAACTACGACGCAATGGAAGCGGTTGGAAAAGACCCTAGCACAGGCAACAGGATTCTTAACAAGTGTTGATTCTCTAGCAGCTAAAGCCAAGGCAAAGCCACCGTCTTCAAAGAAGCGCAAGAAGTCTAATCCAAAGAAGCCTAATGGCCCTTTGAGCCCGACTTCATGCAGAGGATGAGAGAATCATGGGGACAAAGCTTCTATTCTCAGTGAGCTTGTCACATAGTACAAATCTCTGGAGCAATGCCCACCACAGGGCAGATAAACCTCAGATTGGGAAAGATGTTGTAGCCTCTACTGCAGAAGTCGGGCACCTTGAACTTCCCCAGTCCGCCACTGCCCCTTAATCCAGAGGCTATTATGCCTATCCTATAGCTTCCTGGGCTTCTTCCCAATCCCAATAGCCCTTACTGGTGACCCTCCACCAGTTCACGTATGCCCTGATTGTTTGAAATCTCTTACCAAAGTGAGGTAGTACATATTTACTGGTCTCTATCATTTCAAGCCACATGGACCATGCAGTCCATATATGCTCTGGCAGCCAACACTGTCGAAAGGTTCCAAACTCTTTCGGCCTCCTCTTATGCTCCTTACTCCGGTGCTTCTCGAAGAATATCGAGAAGGGGCAGCCTTGGTCAAGCCCGTGCTGACAGGCAAAGCAGTGGGGGAAATACCCCTCCAACCGAGCACTGTGTGGAGTCCGATAAGGTAAAACTCCCCCTCTGATGCTCAGCATGAACATGAGTTCCTTAATCATTGTTGGGGCACCTTTCAGTTCCTTCCCCAATTCATCAACGAAAGCATGGTCGGTTAAGCTCCCGACCAAAAAAGGGACTCTTCTCATGTTCAAAGAATTATTCCTAAACAGACCCTGAGCCTCCCTAGGGGTATGGAAGATAGCCCTCTGGTTCGCAATCTTCATCAGGAAGGGCCACAATTTATTTCCTGAGTACTGATGCTTGACGTAGGTGTCAGGGAAATAAGCCCCTAGCCATTCGTACACATAATGCATAGGGAGCGGAGTTTTAAAATCTCCAGGAAAAGCTTCTCCTCCTATGATGTCGTTCCCTCTCTCTTCACCCTTATATGATTTTCCACGGGAGATACCCCCCAAGCCATGGTATATGTTGCACAGGACTAGCTAAGACAGGGCATATTCATGCCTTTTGGTCATGTCGCATGCCACGTATAATACCCCTGGACGAATGCAGTCCCCCTAGTCAGGGAACCTGAATTTGCACAAGAATAAGGCAAGGTAAGCGGTCAAGAAGACACGGCCATCACCGGTCTCGAGTTAATATATGGGAGGTGTCTCTTTGCAGCTGCCTTGCCTTTTCCCTTTGGAGTACCCTGACCACCCTCAGGATAATCCCCACAAAAGAATTTCACCCATTATGTAAAGGTGATCCTGTCATTGGTAGATCGACCTACAATCGACTGATAGGCCTCAAAGATCTTTGAAAGACTGGCCGACGACTCTTCACCCCCACAGTTATCACCACCAAAGATGATCGAGTTTGAGGGAAAAAACTCGTCATACATAGCCCTGGTCATTGGGAGACCTCCAATGAAGTGAAGGTCTAGTAACGAGATTCCCGCTTCACCATGACCAAGAAACCATATTGCTTACATGGCTCCACCTCTCCAGCAATACCTTTATTGTATTGGAGCAATGGTCGTAGTAGCTGCCTGAACACTGGACCGTTGCTAATAGCAAAGCACGCTCAAGAGAGCTTCCATGCAAAGCCAATACCTTGGTAGTCCAGGAAGCGTATCCCTTCAGATATTGGTGCTCTCCTTGAATCTGGAGGCCTTTTGCTGACCACCTTAGTAGTCCTTCAGCCTCTACCAATCGCTTCCCTAAGGTAGGCAAGTTCTCCTCAGAAGCTATGTTTCAATGCATACAGTGAAGAAGTGTCATCCCTTCTTTAATATAGACATTGCCATCATTACCCTCCCACACTTTAAAACATACGGGGTCAGCAATGAAAGTGATGCTAAGAGGCCACTTTGGCTCGTACACTGGCTGGGTCAGTCAAATGGGTTCACCCCTTGATAAAACTTCACCCGTAAAATCACGAGTGCCGATTTCCCCTTCCTTTGGGAGCCTCTTCACATCAGAGATTTCATAAGAAGAACCAGCCATTACAAAGGACTTAGTGGTTCACTCTTAAAAAAATTGCTAAGGCACTAGAATAGCGCTGGTTGAGTCTTTCAGCACTCAACACCTATTCAGATTGCCAACACCCCAGCGCCGGTTGTGTTTTTCAAAGGCCGACACCGGCTGAGAGAAAATTCCTCACACATGCTACAAATCCTAGTCGTGACACCTTGAATTCAGTTGCGCCGACTGACAACCATTGCCACTTCCTTTGACGCTGCCTCACAGACGAGCGACTGATAACCGTACACTTTCTAAGGACAGTTCACCTCTAGCAATCGTACGCCTTCCTCATGACAGTTCACCTCCAGCAATTGTATGCCTTCCCTTGCAACAATTCACCTCCACGACGGTCCACCGCCTACGACCGTTCATCTCCTGCCGGAATTGCTCCCACACGGCTAGAAATTCACAGGAAAACCTTCTCGCTATCTTTTTGGCCTGGACTTCACCAGAACCTTATTAGGAAACCTTTGCGACACCACTCACAGTGTGAAAAAGTTGACATAACCCCGGTAAACCTCTTGAAAGTGTCCGAAAACTTCTGCAACACCACTAGTGGTGTCGAAAAACTACCACAGCCGAAAGGAAAACCCTTAAAAAATCCCTACCAGAAATTAAAACGAAAGCCAGAATTATTTCTTTGTCTGCACTGCATCTGCATTAGACATGTCGGATTGCGATAAAAATTAGTAGGTGTCCTTTTCAAGTGCTTAGGAATATTTTCACCCGTTTGGGATTAATTTTGAGATTGTCAAAAATTTCACTATATGTTAGGGCTTTATTGACCGGCTTCTCTTTTATTCCGTATCGAGGACCCAAGGTGCTGAAAAATGTCTTCAAACACCGACGAAAATCTATTCTTGAGGGGTTCACGAAACACCCACAGACCAGGATTGTGTCGAGAAATAAAGCCTCCAGCCTAGTGACCTAAGTGTGATGCCCTTGCATCAAAGAAGGACCCTCCACTGTAGCCCTATGAGAGAGGCTGTAGCAAGGCAACAGACCATCGCCATTGTACTTAGAGCGCTAAAAGATCCCCGAGAACCAAATTTGGGCTCAATTTTACCACTCTAAAAGTGTTTGTGCTCATGCAGCCTCGCAACTCATGGGTTTTAACTTAGCACGATTCGATTCACCAAACCAGTCCCGAAAATGGAGTTGGTGCTTTTCGGCAGCAACTTCTCCAACCCACGGCACCTTTCTCTGAAATCAGACCGAGCTCAAATGTTGACATGTTCTAGATCATACCAGTCTCGTCATTTTGACATGAGGCACTCACTATGGCTAGTTAGATGCCTCGATCTCGCCCTCGGGTCGGGATGACTGGTGGAATGTGTCTCGGGTTTCAAGGAGAACTTGGAACTTGAGACTACTCTCTCGGGAACCTTGCTAAGGAGCAAAGGCAGGTACACTAACCGGTGAGAGAGGAATTTAACGTGATGCGGGACACATCTCACCTGGGTCCATGACTCACTCAGGTTGACTCGCGTGGGTGCCCTCTTAATCACGAAGAAAATCTCGCCAGTCCTATAACTAGTTTGAAATTGCCTCCCTTGACATGTACTCTCTTTTTCTATGATCACACACACATGGTTAATTTTACAAGACAAGTGGCCCAAGGGTCCCCACCTTATCTTTGTGAAAATGCACACGAGTGTGCACATTCAAAGGAGAAAGGAAGAAATGATGAGATGACGGTTGGGGTAATGAAAGGGGAAGGAAAAAATAAAATAGAGGAAAGGGGAAGAGAAGAAAGAGGCATTTGACCGCTAGCCTGACACAGTGGCTCGACTGACATGATCATTGATCTAACGGGGTAGCAAGACATGCACGATACCTCTGATCGGCACGGTGGTAATACTACTTGATGACATAACCAACACCAACCAGCTTGGTACAATGGCGAGTCTGACGTGGCAGCAACACGGGCACGGTAACTCAGACCGGCACGACAGCAATATTGCTCGATGACGAGACTATCATGATAGTGCTAGACTTAGCCTATTCCTTGGTCAAATGAGAGAGGAAGAAGAAAGAAGAGAAGGAAAGGGGAGAAAAAGGAAAAGCAGAGAAAGAAAGAGGGAGAGGAGACAAGAGATAGAAGAAGGGAGAAGGGGAGGAGAAGAGCAGAGAGAGAAAGAGGAGAGATAAGAGATAAGAAAGAAGAGAAAGAAGAAGAAGAGTGGAGGAATAAGAGAGAAGATAGAAGAAAGTGAAGATACATTAAAAGAGAAGACAGAAAAGAGAGAAGAAGAAATGAAGAGAAGGGAGAAAAGAAGAAGATAAGAGAGGTGAGGAGAAGAAGAAAAGAAAAAGAGAAGAAAAGGAAAGAGAAGAAGAAGAAGAGAAGAGTAGATTAGAGAAGAGAGAAGAAGAAGAAGAGAAGAGAAGAGATGAGAAGAGGGAAGAAGAAGAAAAGAGAAGAAGAGAGAAAAGGAGAGAGAAAAGAAAGTAAAGAGAAAAGAGAGAGAAGAGGGAGAAGAGAGAGAAGAAAAGAGACAGCAAGGAGAGAGCAAGGAGAGAGAAGAGAAGAGAGAGAAGGAGAGAGAAGAGAGAGAAAGGATAGAGAAGAGAGAGAAAGTAGCGAGACAAAAAGAGAGGGAAAGGAAAGAAAAACATGGATGGTGATAAGGTTCCATTGTCCGTGATTGAGGAGAGAGAAAAAGAAGCATGGACGGTGATGAGGTTCCGTCATCCATGATAGAGGAGAGAGAAAGAAAGAAGGCGAGAAGGAACATGAACGGCGATGAGCTTTGCCATCCATGATAGGAGGGATGGAGATAGAGACCATGGACGGCAATAGGTTCTGCTGTCCACAATGAGAGAGAGAGTAAGAGATAACATGGACGGTAATTAGTCTCGTCGCCCATCGTAAAAGAGAGAGAAAGAAAGAGAAAACATGAATGGTGATTGACTTCATCACCGTCCATGATAGGAGAGAGAGTAAGAAAGAACATGGATGGTGATAGGTTCTACTATCCATAATAAGAGAGAGAATAAGAAAGAACATGGACGATGATAGGTTCTGTCGTCCATGACAAGAGAGAGAATAAGAAAGAATATAGATAGTGATAGGCTTCGTTGTCCATGACAGGAGAGAGAAAAAAAAAGAACATAGACGGCGATAGGTTCTATCATCCATGACAAGAGGGAGAGAGATGTGAGAGAAAAGCAAAGACACATGCGACGATAAGCATTATCATGTGCATCAGAGAGACTCAGACATGACCCGGCTCGCCACTTGGGAAAGGGCTCGGTTCGATGTCCTTGTTAGAGAATAAGGGAAGAAATATCATGAGCCGTGATGAGCATCGTCATGCACAACATTGAGAAAAAGGAACTTGGACAGACGCCCGGCTCGCCACTCGGGTTAAGGCTCGGCTCACTGTTCATGTTCCAAGAGACAAGAAAGGAAGGAGAATGTCATGCTTGATGATGGGTACCGCCATGCATGACTAAGGAGAAGAGAGAAAGGAAAGATTAGAGAGAGAAAAGGAAAGATAGAGAAGAGAGAGAAAGGGGGAAAGAGAGACATGCACAGTGATGCTTACTATTGTGCATGTTTGAGGTAGAGAAAAGAGAGACAGAGAGAAGAGGATGAGGAGAGAGAAATAAGTAAACTAAGAGAGAGAAAGAAGAGGATAAAGAGAGAAAGAAGAGAAAGATAAAGAGGAAAGAGGAGAGAGAAAGAGGAAAATATGAGAGAATGAGGAGGAGAGAGAAAGTTACCTTCATCGAGGGGTTTCAGTCTTTTTCTTCTTTCTCTTATCTCTGTCTCTCTCTCCAAGACGTTCCCACAATCTCAATGGTAAACTCTCAAATTTTATTCATGGAATTGAAGCTTAAGGGAAGCCCCTTACAATTAGGTTTAACATGTATTTATAAAATTGAGCCCTAAACGTGGGTGGATGCTCAAAATCTGACATAATTGATGAAAATTAAAATTTATTTGAATTCAAATAAAATGTAAACATGGGTGTAAAATTATGGTTTTGCCCTTGTCCAACAATACATGGAATTCTAAAACAGTCCTTGTTGTTGCCTTAGGACGTGCATAATCTTTCATGGACGATTCGAGGTTTCTCCGGTGCTTGTTTGATAAAAGGATGATTGCTTTCTTGTTGAGCTCAACATGTAGGTCGATTTGGTACCAGCTTTGAACCACGGATTGCGTTATTAAGCTACGATCATGCGACTCAAAATTTTTATATATCTTGAAAACTTCTGATCGATAATGGGCTCATTTCTTAATGTTTTTTCATGAGTTATTTGCTGTATCACATTGATCATGCAGTTATGATCGTGTTGAATCAAACTCAGCTCGATTTTTTGCCCGGACGACGATTTTATAGCCTTTGGGTTTTGGCCGAAATCTGAATTTCGATAGTCAAAATTTTCATCAACTTTATCAACTTTGGGTGTTAAATCTGACCATTCATAACATAAGGGGTTCGACCAGACATAGCCTCATACCTTACGCACACGATGGATCTAGTTTCGTCTCGATCGGACATGCGAGTCTCGTGATATGGCCATTCGAGCAAGACAAGTCGCTGCTGAATTTTCTACAACTTTAGTCGTGAATCACCAACTTCTCTCTAGATTTTCTCCCTACTCGAGCATCATCACAGGGCGTGCCACATACCAAAACTCTCGTCATGATGAGAAGAACACTCTCCCAAAATTTGGGCTCGATCCGACTCAGGACGAGGGAAACATAGTGTCTACAAGTCACTGTTAGAAACTGTGAAAGTAGTCTCCTTTAATGGTTACTTGGTGTGGGAAGGGCGCACGGGAATAGCTTGCGGCCTACCCCTTTTTAGTCTTTTACCCATAACTTTGTCCTAGAGTGTTTGTTTAAACCCGAAACATGATCCTTAGGGGTTTTTTACCGTATCAGATCCAATGGCAATCGTCCCATAGTCATTTGATGCTCTGTTAATAGGGTTCCAGTTATAGGATCCGTTTCAAGGTGCTCGAGGCTGATTTTTCTGAAACTATTTCTTTTTTTCACTGCCTTAGACATGTCGGATTGCGATGAAACTTGAAAGGTGCCCTTTTGGGATACTTAAGAAGATCCTCACCTGTTTTGGAGCAATTCTAGGACTATAAAAAATTCCACCATAAATCAAGGCTTTATTGACCAGCTTCTCTTTTATTCTGCATCGGGAACCCAAGGTACTGAAAAATATCTTCAAACAGCTTGCCCCATCGAATGTTGTGCTTTGAGAGAAGTGAGAAGGACAACATTCAGAAAATTTTCTTCGACTTTATTACTTTATTCATTCTAGCCACAAGACCACGTGAACGTCGAGGAGATATCCACACAATGTTGTAACTAATGTGCTCAGATGTTTGAATGCATTTGTCGCAGATCCATCCATGGAGACATTGGGGGAGAAGATACTTTTTAGGGATCCTGTCGAAGTCCTCACCCTCAAGGGACTCTTTATGATTTTGACATTTGAGGGTTTTGTGTGAACCTCTTTGGTCAAAATTTTGCCTGTCTGGCAATCGGGTGCCTTGCTTAAGGGCTTTCTTCCCAATCGGTTAGGTTTTTTTTTTTTATCTTTTAGTGGTTCTATGTTTTGGATAGACAACCAAGGAGCACTAGGTTTGCTTTTGAAAAGTAGGGTACCTCTATGGGTCCCATCCTGCCAAGTCTAGTAGGGGGCGTTTTGTTAGCCTACCCCAAAAGTCTGGGCCTATCAGCTAGGGAGGGATTTAGCAAGGCGGCCCCTTGGCGGGGTGTCACCCTAAAGTCTTTGGTAGGTATTGACCTGGCTTGACAGTTTCTTGCCTTCAGTGCATCTTTGGTTTGTCAAAATGACTTTCTTGGTTTTTATTTGACTTCTTGAGAATGCGGTCCTTTAGGATGGGACCCTAACCTGTCATCTTAGTGATCCTTTTGGCTCCTTAGTCCTTTTGTGAACATACTCAGACTGTCAGATTCGTCTTGAAGCTCGTATTTTAGGTCCTGGTATCAAGGCATTCTGACACCAGGGACTTTTCTTCTGAATGCGAGCTGAAGCGGCCCATAAGGGGTGTGCTGCATCAACCTATTTATTGGTCCAAGCATCCTTTCTGGATTTTCACTTGGACTTGAGAAGTGGCATCATAGAAACAATTTTTATCAACCTCCTTTTATTTGGGGCTCTTTTATCGACATTAGGGCCATGTCCACCATTATTCATCCATTTTTACTCATGGTGGCCTTTCGGGTTTTCACCGTGCCCAGGTTTTTATTTTCCCAGAACTCTCTTACTCATGGTTTTGTGACCATGCATGTCCATCATTTTTACTCATGGCATTCCCTTGTTCACGTATACACCATGCTTGTTATTTTGTTTTTGTGAAGGAGTTTTTAAGGTCATGCCTCCGGGACCTCTACGAAGTCTTTTAACATCATATAGTCAGGACGTGTAATATAGTTTAAGGTCATACAGCTGGACCGTGGTGGTGATGGACGATAGTCTGTGGAAGTCACGGAGTGAGTATGGTGGTGGTTTGACTCAATTTGGGGAGATGGCACGAGGCTACCTTTAAGGGATTGATGGTGTATAGATGGAAGGTGACCCGCTAGCCGACGGTGAGTATCGGTGATGGGATGGCTTACAGTTGGTGAGCGTGGGTGAGACTCACTGGGGAATGATGAATGGTAGTAAAGGAAGATGGATTTACTGGAGAGTTGATGGTAGTGTGCACTCACGAATAGGTCAGTTAGGGAAGACGTGCGTGAAGACCTATGTAAAGGGTGTGTGCGTGTGTGTGGGGGCGTGTTTGTGGTCATCTTCTGGGACCTGAGCAAAGAAGTTTAACGTCATGCTGCCAGGACATGCACTATAGTTTAAGGTCATGCAGCTGGACCATGGCTGCAGTTTAAAGTCATACAACTAGGACCATGCAGTTTAAGGTCGTCCGCTGCAGTTTAAGGTCTTATAGTTTAGACAATGGTGCTAAGCCTTTTAACGTCATGCGGCCAAGATATGCACTATAGATTAGGGTCATACAGCTGAACCATGGCTATACAATTTAAATTCATGCAGCTAGGACCCTGCAGTGTAAGATTGCGCAACTAGACCTCCGCTACAGTTTAGGGTCATATAGTTTAGACCATGGTGCTAAGCCTTTAACATCATGCGGCCAGGAAGTGCACTATAGTTTAGGGTCATACAACGAGACCATGGCTGTGCATTTTAAGGTCATGCAGCATTGACCATGCAGTTTAAGGTCATGCAACTAGATCTCTGCTATAGTTTAAGGTCATATAGTTTGGAACATACAGTTTAGGGCCGTGCATCTAGACTATGGCTGCACAGTATAGGGTCATGCAGCACAGACCATGGCTATGTAGTTTAGGGTCATGCAGTATAAACCATTGTGTGAGTCACCATGTAGGTGAAGCTCCAAGAGGAATAGGTCTGTGGATGGCAATCCGACTCCCTAGGGATAAAATGGTTAAGCCCATATACAAGTAGAGGGCTCAGATGGAAATGGTTGCCCGACGAGGGATGGCAAAAGGACGCGGCCTTCACTGGGCATTAGGGGGTGAGTGTGACTCCCTGGGGGGAAAGATGGGACTCCATGAAGAATAGGTTTATGGAAGGTAACCCGACTCCCTGGGGATAAGATAGCTTGGCGCGAAACAGACCCACTAAGGATTGAAGAGGTAAGCATGACCTCTTTTTTTTTTTGGCATACACCTGACCCCAATGGGGATGATGAGCTGCAGCACAGGTGTAACTCCTACTTGAGATGATGGCAGAACACTCACAGCAGTAATCGGGCTCAGCCATGCACGACACTAACATGGGCGGTAGTAACACATGTAGCGATAGTCATGGGCGGCCGTAACATTTACACACATGGCGCTAACACAGGCGACTGTTGCATGAACGGCGTTGAGTAGTCCTTAGCGTTGGTCGTGCGCAACGTTGGTGAGTGACTTTAACGCACGACATAAGTCGCGAGCGGTGTTGGTCTGAGTTCGGGCCTCTGGCTTGGGCCCGACCTGGTCCTGGTCCATTTGACTCTTGGTGCAGCATGGGCAACTGTAAACCTTTGTTCGAGCCTCGGGTCTGAGCCTGACCCGGTCTGGCCCATCGTCGTTTGGCCTTCAAGGACCTGACTGTCATTTCTAGCTTGTTCGGGGTACTTTAGGGAAATGTCACCTATATAAGGGGGTAAACCCCCTTTTTTCATCATTTAAATGAAGGGTAGCAGTGATAGAGAGAAGCTTCCGGTGAGAACTCAGACAAGAACGTAGGGCACTTCAAAGAGGTTTACAGGAGTTTGCCTGCAAGAAAGGGAAAGTTCTTGCTGGGAAGAGAGAGCACTGGCAAGGGAACATAGGGGCATTCATGAAGGGTTGCAGGAGTCTACCGACGAGGTTGCTACCAGAGTGAGAAAAGAAGGGAGCTCGTCGGGGAATAACGAGAAACTCTGGCAGTAGTTTCGGAGTAGCAAAGAAGGGAAAAAGGGGTCCAAGTTGTTGCAGGGAGCTGCCGGTGAACTTTCGTCGGCTTTCGGGGATTTTTTGATGGTGTGGAGGAGCGGGAAAGGTTCAACAATGAATTTTCAGTGAGTGAGAGGAGTTTCCTAGTGAGACGCTGGAAGGTCGCGAGATAGCGGAGAGTCACTTGGCAACGAACGGCCACTGGAAGGTGATCAGTCACAGGGGGAGGAAGCATCTTGAGGACTTGAAAGGTCACCAACAATCGAAAGGCCATGAGTAACCGAAGGGGTACGGGGAACCGCAAGGTCACAGGGAGTTGAAGGAACACGAGTAATTGAAGAGGCACAGGGAACTAAAAGGTCTCGGGTAGTTGAACAGTCGCCGACAACTAAAGCGTTACAAGTGAACCCACGCAATGATAATCATGTACGACGGTGACTCCTATGTCGCGGTAGTCATAGGCAGAGATAGTCGCGCGCAGCGATAGTCGTGCACAATGTTAGTCGTGCATGATCAGCAGCATCATGCACACGGCGTTAGCCATGTGCAATGGTAGCTGCTCACTGGATGATTCTTCCATGAATGGCAAAAAGTCCCGCATAGCTGTGGCCGTGCACGACGATGAGTTGCGCACGACGATTATCACGCATGGTGCTGTGTCATGCGTGACAATGATCACATATGGGGATGACTTCGGTTGGCAAAGGGTGGTGACCAGTGGTAAGGCTCGGCTTAGAGAGTATGTTGGAAGCCAAGTCCTTCAGCACAACTATGAATTCCATGTTGTTCTGTTGAAGGGTAGTTACTGTTAAGAGGACGTGCTCTCCATCATAGGTCAATTCCTTACCAGAAGGTTTATGGTTTGTATTTCTAATAAACTTGATTTAAAACCCTTCTGCCCTCTTGATGAGGGAGCATCTTTTTGGCCTATAACCGTCCTCTTTTCCTCAAATGCAAGAACAGTGTTGAGGGTCAAATAGTCGATTTTCCTTAGATGCAAGAGTAGCGCGTCTAGTTAACTATTCTCTTTTCCTCATATGCAAGAGCAGCGCTTGGGGTTAACTGTTCTTTTTTCCTCAGATGCAAGAGTAGCACTTGATAGTATATCTCTATAATCTCCCGAATAATGGGTTTCTGATTGTAGCTTGAAATTTCTTCAATAAAAAGAATTATGGTTTTCTAAATTGGTTTGCTTGTTTTCTTTTCATCATCCTTTCTTTTCTTTTATCCTTAATTCTTTTGCACGTCGAGTCTTTTGAACGCGTCTCAAGGATAGTACTTCTTTAAATATCACCCATTGATGGGGGGCATCGCCTCCTATCCATCAGGATGTGCTAGTATGTAAGCCTCACTTGGTGAGACTTTCTTGACTATAAAACGACCTTCCCACTTATGTTCAAACTTTCCTTTATGCCTCCCATGCATAACAATCGGCCTTTTGATGGCTAGAACCAGATCCCCACAAGTGAATGAGCGGACCTTGACTGACTTGTCAAAGGCTCTCTTCATTCTCCCCTGGTTGCGTTCACGTTTATGTTGAGCTTCCAATCTCTTTTCATCAAGTGCATCCAACTCTTCACCCCCATAGACCAGGGAGTAAGGAGTGGTATCGATAGCATTTTGCATGGTGGTGTGATTGGCCCACAGAGCTTCAGAAAGCTTCTCATGTCAGTTCTTCTTCATCTTTGATATTGACTTCCTTAAAACGCTGCATAGGGTCTTATTAAAAGCCTCAGCTAAGCCATTAGCCTGAGAGTGGTACATAGTTGAGTACTTCCACTCGAAACCGAACTGGTTAATCAAGCGATCAATATGATGACTTCTAAATTGAGGGCCATTGTCAAATATTATCTGATCAAGCACCCCAAACTGGTATATGAGGTGCTGGAGCAAGAAGTTGGCCACTGCAGCCTTGAGAACTTGCTTGAGGGGGATCGCTTCCGCCCATTTGGAGAAATAATCTGTTACTGCTAGAATAAAGACATGACCCATTGTAGAAGGAGGGTCGATAGGTCCTATAATGTCCATACCCCATTGGGAAAAGGGCCATGATGCCCCTGTAGGGTGTAGGGGCTCTAGAGGCTAATGAATAAGGCTAGAATGCATTTGGCGCACCTGGCACCTCTTGGCATGGTTTATGGAATCAGCAGCCATCGAAGGCCAATAATACCCCAATCTGTGTATCCGTTCATAAAGATTAGGCCAGACTGATGCAATCCACAGATGCCTGAGTGTACCTCTTCTAACACCTTATTTGCCTCTTGTGCGTATACACATCTGAGAAGAATATTGTCAAACGATCGTCTGAAAAGAGCATCTTCTTCAAGGAGGGTGTACTTGGTAGATATTTGATGCACATTATTGCGTTTGCCACGATCTTCAAGCAATCTAACGTGTTTTATGAAGTTAATTATGGGCTCTCTCCAATCTTCCATCTGCTCGATTTCTGCACATATTGGTTTGAAGAACTCTGGTTCCTATTTTTGAATGTCAGCTCCTTGACTCTATGACATTTCCTTCTCGACATTAACAACTTCTTGGGCTGATAAAAGTGCCCCGAATAGATAAGGTGGGCACTCAGGAAAAACGATTCTTTCATCATCTGCGTCTACTTCAGTTCTCATTGGATGTGTCTCCACTCTGCCACCCAGACGGGCGTGGGCCCTGGTGAGGACAATTGAATGGTAGCTCCGAGCATTACAAGTGCATCAGCCTACGAGTTTAATCTCCTACGGATGTGAGTCAAGGATACATCATCGAATTGAGACATATACGATTTTGTATTATCATGGTAAGGCTTAAGAGTGTCGTTTCTCGCATCATAGATCCCCTTAAGCTACGGAATAACCAACTCGAAGTCGTCGAAGATATTGAGTTGTTCCAAGTCTAAATCAAAGGCTATCCCTAACCCAATTATAAGGGCCTGATACGCTGCCTCCTTATGGGAACCGGCTTTAGTGAGAGAAAAGGATAGGGGAAGTACCCCTCCCTTCGGGGTCATGAATACTACCCGAGCACCTTCGCGATCAGATTGGAAGACTTTGTCGAAGTACATCTCCCATGCATGAGCAAGTTTTGTATAGAATACTTCTTCGTCTGAGATGTCACTTGATAAAGGAGATTATGCTAGTATCAGATGTGCTGCGAGAAAATCAGCCAAGGCTTGGCCCTTGATGTCCTTTTATGGAACATATGTGATGTTGAATTCCATCAGCAATAATGCCCACCTAGCAAAGCATCCCGACAAGCATAGGAATGTCATGAGAAACTTTATAGGGTCTGCTTGTGATATAAGCTTTACTTCATGACCAAGCAAGTAATGACGGAGCTTTTGTACCGTGAAGATTAAGGCCTGGCACATTTTCTCGATAGGAGGATAATACTTCTCAGCCTCTACATCCTGCGACCGAGATAATATAACACGGTCTCTTTCCCCTCGTCATTGTTCTACGCCAATAATGCCCCAAGTGACTCATAAAGAGCGGTCACATACAGGATAATAAGTTTTCCCAATACTGATGTAGAGAGTACTAGAGGATTGAGTAAATACTGCTTGATGTCATAAAGTGTCGCTCGACATGCTTCATCCTAAATGAATGGGGTATCTTTCTTTAATAGGTGCGTAAAAGGCTTACAGCGACCTAAGAGGTTTGATATGACCTCAGAATATAAGGAGATCACAATTCTCGCAGCGTCGTTGGTGGTCACATTTCTTGAATTGCTTTGATATTGAATGACTCAATTTCCAAGTATCGATGTTTAACAATGAACCCCAAGAACTTTCCTGAACATGTTGCCAAAATCACATTTTAGCGGGTTCATCTTGTGCTGATGTAGGCGTAACCGTTCGAACACCTTTTCAAGGTCTCGCATATGAGCATCTATCCTTTCAGACTTCACCACTAAGTCATCAACATAACATTCCATCTCGTTGTGCATCATGTCCTTGAAGATGGTTGTCATTGATCTTTGATAAGTAGCACCGGCATTCTTCAACCCGAAAGGCATCATCATGTAGTAGAAGCCCCTTTTGGAGTAAAAAACAAGGTGGATTCCTCATCTTCTGGTGTCATTCGTATCTGCTTGTACCCAGAGTATCCATCCATGAAGGAGAAGATCTGACAGTGAGTTATGGAGTCAATGAGCATCTCCATAAACGGCAACGGGAAGTCATCCTTCGGGCAAGTGGCATTCAGATCGTGCAAGTCGATGCAAACTCTAATTTTTGCCATTTTTCTTCTTGACTGGGACAACATTCTCCAACCACTTTGGGTAGTTGACTTCGTGACTAAAGTCTGCTTGCCTGAGTTTGCTCACCTCAGCATCGATCTGCCTTTCGAGATTAGCCTTGAACCCTTCTATGTCTGCTCGATAGGCTTGACAGATGGATCGAGGCCGAGACAGTGGACTGTGACATGTGGATCTAAACCAGGAATTTCATGGTATTGCTAAGAAAAGAGGTCCCAGTTTGCTCTAAGAAGGCAATGAAATTATCTTTATCCTCTGGAGATATATTTATCGAGATGAAAGTGGGTCTGGGGTCGGCTTCATCCCCGAGATTTATCTCCTCGAGTTCATCGGTTGTGGCTTGTCTGCCTTCTTCCCATTCTTCTGAGGCCTCTCGCAATTTTTCATCATTATCTTCGAAGGTCTTTTCATTAACTTCTAGTGAAGCTACCCATAGTCCTAACATTTCTTCTTCTAGCCAGGCTTTACTATGGAACATGGTTATGGCATCCTCATCTTGCTTGCCGATGAAAGGATCAACTTCGAGCAGAGCCGATGTATCCCACAGAGGGAATTCATTTTGAGCTGCCTGGGAAGGCTACGACTTAGTGATTGTATAGACAGTCAGTGCCCCATGAGTATCTTCTTGTTGTTCCCTTGTTCCTACCATAGGTCTAAGTAATATGGTAGGTTGAAGGTTAGGTTTAGATGGAGGGGGTTTATTTTGGTCTGCTGGCAGTCTTGGTTGCATAGCCAGCTTGGTTTTGGTGGTCTGAGTACATTGGGTGACAAGGATTTGTTTTAGTGGAGTGGAGGTTCGAGGTTGAGGCTTTGGAGGTGTTTAGGTTTATGGGACCAGAGGGATCCCAGAGAACATGAGGAGGGGTGAATTGTCTGGGGTATTTAGGTGATGGAGGAGCCTAGGGAGCTTGAGGATGGGCAAATTGTCTTGGTTGTTTGCGTGAGGAAGGGATGGCGAACTAGGAAACTTCAGGACTTTTAGCTTCTTGAGGTGGAGATTGTAGCGTTTTCCCCGATCTCAAGCTCATTTTTCTCGTGCTGGGTGATGCTTCCAAGATCTACACCATGTGACAAACTTCCTGAGAATAGAAGCTCTATCCCCTTGATCCCTTTAGCCTCAACTCAAAGTCGCGCTTAGGGGGGCCACTGAGGTTTCTTCGACTTTGACCTCTTATGCTTCTTTGTGGAAGAAGATGGCTCTGACTTGGCTCGAGCTTCCAAGGTATCAACGACTGTCAAGAATCCAATTGCCTGGGCTAGCATCTTTCTCAACTGCGTTTGATGTGACCTTCTTATATTGGTTCCCTCGAGTTCTTTGTCAAGATCCTCGAAGTCTGGACATTTCAAGATTGTACTGCAGGAGCCAGAAGAGGAAGGA